>NC_133972.1:20090876-21340876 GCF_047716275.1 Strix uralensis | reverse complement strand
TAAGCATGTTTTCAGTTTTAAATATTTAGGTATATTATGCTAACCTAGATTAGATTCAGGTATGTCTAGGTACAGTTGTCGCAAAGCTGTCATCTCTAGACCATTGGCATCCAACAGTTTTGTTCCCGTGACTTGTAATTCAGATTAAATTCCTCTCTGTGTATAACAGAACACAGCCGTAGGCTGGAGAGGTGTCAGGCCTGGGACGACACACAGGAGGGGTCAGGTTAATGATAGTCAATGTTTGTTGTTATGTAGCAGCAACATACAATGCAAAGACAAATAAGGCAGTGATACTCACTTCTCCTTTCCATTCGTAAAAATAAAGACAAAATGGAAAGACATAATTCAGGCTTATAAAAATTCTGGTATGTTAGGCTAAAAAAAAAATGACAAGCTGTGATGTGAATAACACACGCAGTAATACATCGGCAATATATTTGGGTCATGTCCAAGTTACTTACCTTGAAGTAACATCACTTAAAACTCTGTCTCTGCCTATTAGAAAAGAACATACAGATGAAAATGACAAATTCCTGTTATTCATTTAGCCACTGAAGACAGCTCTTACTGAAAACTCATGTCAGCTTTCAGTAAGTGTAATTTCATTAGAAGGTGTTTTCTTATGGTGATGTTTGCCTGGTTGGAAAGGTGGGTGAAATCCTGAACTGCTACGAATAGTGGCTTTGCTTTTTACTTTATTCTGCACAGGATTTATCTCTGTCTGATGATATCTGTGGTCCATATCTTTCATTCCTATTTGCTTTCCTCTCTGCCATTTGACCAGTGTTCTGTGTGCTTGACATCCAAGTTGCACAGTTTTGCCAGGACTACGCACATGCATGTTAGGGACAGTACATTTTGCAAGTGTGCGTCCCACAATGCTTAAATAGTGTTGGAGAACCTGTAATGAGAAGTGCCCAGTCACTCACTGCTAGCGATTCAGGCTTGTGGAGTAACCACATGGTCTTCACATGCTGAAAGTCACTGACATTTTTATATTCTTTCCTTCTCAGGAACTGGAGAAAAAACATGAGTTCTTCAAGTACAGAGTCCTCTGAAGCTGAAATCTCAACCCTATATGAGTATTACGATAATTATAACGATGCTCCAAAACCATGCAGTAAGGAAAGCGTCAGGAGGTTTGCAGCCTCCTTCCTACCTGTTCTGTATACCCTAGTATTCCTGGTTGGGCTCATGGGAAACACTCTGGTCATTGTGGTCCTCCTCAAATACAAGAGGCTGAAGAGCATGACTGATGTGTACCTGCTAAACCTTGCCGTCTCAGATTTGCTCTTTGTTTTATCCTTGCCCTTCTGGTCTTATTTCACAATAGACCAATGGGTTTTTGGAACTCCCTTGTGTAAAATCATTTCATGGATCTACTTGGTTGGGTTTTACAGTGGGATATTTTTTATTATGCTTATGAGCATAGACAGATACCTGGCAATTGTTCGTGCAGTGTTTTCCTTGAAAGCAAGGACTGCCTTCCATGGCTTGATTACTAGCCTTGTTGTATGGCTAGTAGCTCTTTCAGCCTCAGTTCCAGAACTTGTATTCAGAGAATCTTTTAACGAACATAATTATACTACCTGCAAGCTGAGATATCCAGGCAATTTCACAACATGGAAACTTTTTTCCACTTTGGAAATCAACATTTTAGGGCTCCTAATCCCTTTTATTGTTATGACATTTTGCTACTCCATGATCATCAAAACATTAGTTCACTGTAGAAATGAGAAAAAAAATAAGGCTGTGAGGATGATCTTTGCTGTCATGATCGTGTTTTTCTTCTTTTGGACCCCTTACAACATTGTTATTTTCTTACAACTGCTGGAAATTACGGGAGTCATTAGAGACTGTCAAGTGAGCAGGAATCTGGACTATGCTTTCCAGGTAACAGAGATCCTCGGCCTTTTACACTGTTGCCTCAATCCAGTCATCTACTTCTTCATGGGGGAAAAATTTAAGAAGTACCTGAAGATGCTTTTTAAGAACTGGCAGTTACCTGGAGATATTTGCAAGTGGTGTGGAGTTCACATCACTTACCACAGTGAATCTACCAATTCATTCCACACACAATCTACGGGGGATCAAGACGGTCTGTAACGTGTTTCAGACCAGCCACTGAACTCACCAGCAAGTTAAACTGACAAAAGCAGGAACTTTGAAAAGCTAAGCAAATGCACATACATTTAACAATAAGCTAGTGCCGGATAATTACTTCAGCTTTGATTTCTGACTCTAGAGTTTCTGAATATTATGACAGAAGGTGTCCTAGATGTGAAACGTGGGAAATGGACATGCGAGTTTTATCTCCTCTGACTACAAATCACTGCTCAGATGTAACAGCAGATCTCTGCAAAGCACTGTGCGGTGCTGCTTCTTTTTCACCACCATCAAGACAGAGGTTGGCCTGCATGGAGGGGCAGAGGAGAGACAGCTGCTTGTCATCAACACGTGCATTTGGAAAACATTCATTTATTCAAGAAGGATGGTTATTACCATATTTTTTTAATTCTACAGTTGATCTGTGTAGGACTTGTTCGCTCTGACTCTTAGCACGCTATTAACAGTGCCTGTTACTGTTAAGTGTTTCATCTCAGGGAGAGGATACACCCTCTGTTATTAAGAAAAAGGACACAAAATATGTTCTTTATGTACATAAAGACGCAAAGCAAATGCATCACCTTGTGTTATAGATATGTTTTCTCTTAGGTATCTGAATTGCCACATGTTCCTCTGTGTAGGTGTATATATAAGCATTCTGAATTACTTTATCACTGTAATTCAGGATAGCAATTCTGTATTTTAATTAGCATAGAAAATGCTTAAAATATTTTTGAATAAAAGTGTTTTTAAAAACTAATTTTCCAGCATGTAGGAATAAATATGAAGCATCTTGGTTAAAAGGATATCTTTTAAAGTGAATGTTCTTTGTTCCAAAAGTACTTAACCTCAAGACTCAATTTTCATTCACTGGAGATGTATCTGGCAAAATAAAAGAAAGTAAAAACAGAGATTGTGTAGAAACAGTCTGTCATAACTTAGAAACCACACGAAGAATCCTAGCATTTGGTAACAGCAAAATGCGAAAAGTTGATGCCCCAGTAGCCACTCACAGATCTACATGATGTTAATCAGAGATCTGGAACAGGAAGGAAACTCACACAGCAATGTTTAGATTTTGGCACAAAAACAATTTAAAAAAGAGGCAAAAATCGGTAATGTGGTAGCAGACAAAGTAAGAGTTGAAAAATACGTATTGGAAGATGTTTCTGAACAACAACCGTTGAGCAGGAATACTTTTATTTTTCTTAGGGTGTCAATTACAGAGTGCTTTCTCAGCATTCATGCATGGCTGCAAAGAACAGACAAGACATTAAAATGCATCAGGAAAGGGCTGAAGAAGAAATATAAGAATATTGTAGCGCCATTATTCTCATCACCCTAAATAAGAAATGTATGTGACCTCTCTCATGATACAGGACTGAAAATAAAAAGCAGCGCACTTAAATACTCATGCACACGTATATCTATCATAATAAATTTTGGGAATGCATTACCATTAGCAGTTTGCTGAGGCTGACAAGCAAGGATCTGCATTAATGCAGACGAGAATAGCTGTGGAAGATATTACTTGCAGTAAGAAAGTGTCTTCCTTCCCAAGAAAAAGACAAAATTCTTACTACTCAAAACCTTACAAGACACTGAGCAAATCAACTGGGAAAAACTGCTGCAAGGGGTGGTGGTTAAGTCATCCATTACCTATTTTGAAAGGGAAAAGGAAGACAAATTGCAAGCGTCAGGTGCTTCAAAGTCTCACAGATGTCACTGAACCAAACAACATGTCACTCCCAAGCCAGCACAGCACATTGTCCTCACAGATGTGATACTGATGGCACAGTCACCGTGAACTGCTGAGCTATTCATCAGTCAAGTGCACAGACTAACCTGGAAGCCAGACAGCACACCGCAGTTACTTCTTCTTGGTCCTACTCTGTGATCCCTCTAGACAGTAAGAATAAAGGGGTCCTTTTGAGAAACCTTGCTTTCCAGACCAAGGGAAGGGCTGCCTGTGCTGGCCTGGCAAAAATGATGGTCAACAAGCAAAAAGCAAGCCTTAGGCTCTTAGACAAGAGAAGCTCTCTAGAGACAAGAGAGGTCCAGTGCTAAGAGCGGTGTTGGGAACAGCACCAAGACAGCCAGCAGCTCACAAGCTGGTCTGGCTCTGGGCACACACCCTGTGGTGGGGGAGGACACCAAATCTGCTCATGTGTGGAATTAACAGGCCGCACCCAGTGGCTGTGCAGCATTGCCACAAATGGAGCTAGTGTAAAGCCCCTTTTCCACACAAAACTCAGAGGTGCTTCACACTGCTGCTCAGCTTTGTGCCCCACAGCCTGTGCACATGTGCCTTTGGTGCAGAGGGTGCCTGGTACAGCCAGAGCTCCCCCCAGGTGAATGTTGTCCTTGTTTCTCTGCCCAAATAACCTCTTCCAGTCCTCCCAGTAATACTCACAGCTACTCAATGTATGTGCTGGATGAGCAACCAAGCTGAAAGCTGTGCTCTGAGCAGGTTTGCTGAATTAGGTGCAAGGGGGAGCTCACCTTTAAGTGATGGGCTCAGGAATCCAGGTCCTGGGACCGGAGCTCATCAAACCTGGGTGGCTTCCTCCTCTGTCTCTGAGAACAAACCCTCCTCCCCCATGCACTGAGCTACAGTGGATAATGCCATTCCTCTTTTGAGAGAGGGCTTTGAAATCTGCTGATGAGAAAGGACAAGACAATAGTATTAATACAGACAAAAATAAAGCAGGGATTTTCAAAATGTCAGTTGACCAAAAGGTGTCATTTTAGCTGAACAAGAGTTTCCAAGCAATGAATGATGGTATGTACAGACCTACTGAACCATGAAAGAAAATATATAGACATTTGAGTGAAGCTGACTCATTCTTAAACCCACATTTTTACATCAGGGTTCCTCGGAAGACCAGCCTATGTTCTCTCTTCAGCTGCGCTAAGCCTCCACAGAAAGACAGATGAGGGGAAAATCAGCTTAATTATATTAAATACAAATAACGGTGAAAAGGTAAAAAAAAGTTGGTTGGTTTGTTTTCATACAGCACTTGGGCCACCACAGTCACTCCCTAAACATAAAGATGAATTATACACTTATCTTTTACCCTGGAAGAGGGCTTCATTCCTTTCAGTTGTGCAGAAGCAGCATCATGGTCAGCAGCCTCCTCCCAATCTACTCCTCTCAGTCTGAGAGCCACTGAGGAACTGCTATTCTCCTTCCTATACTATTATTGCTTGCCACTGTCCCAGCACCAGCTCTGCACACGTGGCCTGAAAGAGAGTACAATTCAACAGGCACTACAGTGCTCCTCTGTTACCAGGATGCTTCCAGTCTAAAGCTGCCAGCAGGGATCTACACTCAACACATTTTCCTCCAGCAGCTCTTAATGGTTTCCAGTTTTATCCAACATCTCTCTCAACACAGCCAGAGACCAACCTCATCAACTCCCACCTCTCATGCAAATATCTCCATTTGACTTGATTTCAGTTAGAAATCAAGGGCCATTTAGTAATGTCAATCAAAACGATCATTAAAATGGTGCTTAAGGCAATGCCTACAGAGAGCTCAACAGGACTTCGCTACTCCAGGCACGAAAGAAGCTTTTAAGTAGGAGACTGGAAATGAATCGTGAATATAACTGTGGTGAGATTTCTAGCATTTGCGTAACTGATAAGACCATTTAAAGGTGATGTAGTGCTGGTTGTACCTACAATCATCTTACTGTAACATGGCAATGATGTATGCAGGTGCCACTGGCAGTCATGAAGAAACCACTCCTCGTGGAGCAGGCACTATCAATGAGGAGACACCAAGTTAGATGCTTCCAGGATTATTTTCTTTTTCACAGACATTCGGCAGCAACATCCATCAGAAAAATCGACAAAATTCCATCTTATGGGACAGTCATTGAATCAAAGACACTTCTCAGAAATGAGGCTCAAAAGTGGAAAAGCACTTTGTCTGTTCCAGACCAGCAAAATCCAAGTCCTCTACCAGCTCCTTCATGGAGCACTGGCATGACTGACCAATGCTGCTGTTCCTTCCCTTGGCAGAGCATATTCCTCCACAGGTCCTTCACATGCTCACCTCAAAAGAAGACTGCTCACAGGCCACACTTAGGCTTTTATCTTAATTTATTTCTGACCCTCCTTTGAACTCGCAGAAATGGTAGCATGCATATCATGGCTGTACTGGAGAAGAGTAATTTATGTCTTCTCTTCTGCATCACTGGCCACTTGACCTTATTTTGAAGAAGCTGCTGTCTTATAGCTAGGGGAACTGAGGCACAGAGCAAGAGCTCAGACATTATGAGCACAATGCACATTTTTGACAGAATCTCAGGGCCTTCCCAGCTCTCTTTAGGGAGGATTCACATTTCAGCCTGGGGGAACTCCAGGTAAGAGCCACCCACACTGTGCCCTTTCCGGTATCCAAATCTGAGATGGCCCATCCAGGAAAGTCCCTGTCGGGATCCCAGTTCTGTGAAGAGGGCCACAGGTTAATGTGAAGGGTATCTGGAGGTAAGTGGACAAAGATGACCAACTAACGCCATCATCCAATAAAAGATGTTCTTTGCTGGCACACAGGGTGTTGTCCGTCTAAAAACACCAGAAAGCAAAGATTCCTGTTTGCAGGTGACCAAAAGAAAAAAAAAAATTAATCCCTGTGTAAATGCAGCCCAAATACAGGATTGATCAATGCATCATACCGCTTTAGTTTTTGTGCTTTTTTTTTTTTATTATTATTTCAAGTCGTCTTGGAAGGATTGACATTTCTCTGGGTTTTCATTTCTTGTTGCAAAAGCGTAACAGCATGCATTCAGTATATGTAGCTCAGTAACTGCACACTGAAAGCTTTTTGAGATTTCAGCGGTTGCAAAATAAAAGCTACTAAGGCACTAAGAATTTTTTTAAATTCCAAAAATATGTTTATTTCCTTGCTTTTGCTTTTAACAACTATAGCAAGTAACAAAGAATCCGATCTGCAATAACCTGATCTGTTTCCACAGATATGAAACCCTCATAAAAGGTACTCTCAGTGCTGTTAGCAGCCTGTAAGACAACAAAGACTGAATGAAGATTGGCATTACCAGATCCACTCTTCTGCTCAAAAGAGGCCAGTGGCATTTGATCAGCATTTTCCGAGAAGCCCCAAGCAGCCAAGTTCAGGAAAAGACTTTCGTACCTTGAACAGTGTCTGGAACAACGGGCGGACATTCCTGAATGAAAAGTGTCCTTGTCTCTTTTGCACAGGGACTTTGCACTCCTTAAAATATCTCCATAGAAGTATTGTGGTTTGAGCAGGTAGACTGAAGAGAGGGTCCATCCCTGACTTTTAACCTGTCACCATCACACACAAATAGAGAGAGCAGTACCTGCCAGTAGTAACACAAAATTATCTTATCACAGTGAAGAAAGACCACAACGGATCTCTGTACTTGCTCATAACTGGTAAACTGAAATTTGACCACAAGTAAGGCCATGACCGCAGACAGAGTGACTTGCCTTTTCCACTACAAAAGTAGGTGCAAAAGGTATAAAAAACACATAGAAAACAAAGAGAAGGATGTTTTTTCCTGTTGCTTATGCCCTTGTTGCTCATTCATAAGAACCAGGAACGAAAAGAAAATACAGCTGGATGATTGCAAGGAACAATGATGTTGTCTGCAGGCCCTGCAGACAAACAGTGCTGAGAAGCTGCAGAGCATGGGTCTGCTCTTCCTAACAAAAATCTTGTTTATGCTTTTAGAAGAGCGAAACCCATAGCACAAGGTGTCACACAAAAACCTGCAATGCTACAGAGAAGGAGCTGAATAGTTTACAAAAGGAAAGAAAAAGGGAGTTTGGATTTAGGCTGTTTTCTCCTTGGTTCTGCTTCACCAACCCATCCTTGCATAATGCAGATCAGTACTCACTTCCTTTCCTCAGAAATATTAAGGAACTCCCAAAATCTCCCATGGGGAGGCTGGCTCCCACCTGCTCCTGCTCTGGCTTTTTGCACAAGTATGTATGCCATAACCTCCTCTCCCACAGTCACATGGAGTAAATCCATTCATTTCCTCACCAGCTGAAGCTCACGTTCTCTGCACACAGCAGTCACACAAGTAGGATGCCCATCTTGTGACTACACACTACACTGGCAGAACATTTTGCATTTGAAAAGGCAGTTTCATGAAAGTCTGAACACTGGAAAGAACAGATTTTTGGCAGCAGCTGCACTGGCTAATGATCAACACCTTTTAATCCAACCCTAGTTTGCATTTTGTTTCAGCTTCAGATTAAAACTATTTTAGAGTAAGCACAGCCTATTTTTCAATATTATTGAAATAAAATATTTCATTATTTCACCTCTGAATTCTTACTGAAATTTGATTCTGATGGGGGAAATTATTGCAAAAGTCATCATGTAACCAAAAATTGTAGAAAGAACTCATGGATTTGTCTTACCTAACACACTATTTTTTGTTAACAACCTTAATACAATAAATCCACCACATTGCTCAACCAGTAGCTTATTCCACATACCCATAGGAAATGTGCCAGAATTTAGAAAAAAGGTAGCATTAGAAGGAAAATTTCAGCAAGGCGATGAATGTTACTGTAGAAGACTACCAGACAGAAAAGGAATTTTTTGGTGCTTTTTTTTTTTTTTTTTTTTTTAAATCTGACTTTGTTCATGAGAATTTGCTTAGCAAATGAACTTTTGTTGCTTCTGTAGTGTAAAAAAACCTAGTGTTTTATAGACTCTATCAAAACGGGACTATGTGAATAAAATGTAAATGATCAAACATCAAATTATCATTTATGAAAGGTCAACTCTTAAGTGATTATTATTTAACAATTTGTGTCAGAGACTGAGAAAGCAAGATCAGCACTAGATACCCAAGATTCTGCAGAATTTTTCTTTGTGTGATTTTTTTTTTTTTAATTCCAAGAATGGGTTTGTACAGATGCAGGGCAAGTACTAATTGTGTCATAAGAAGAAAAAATAACCTATCTTCTCTGTAAGGTAATTCATAATAAAGACCTCAGTCATAATATGATATGACTGAATGTGGCCTGGATTTTCAGGAGGTCACAAGCCCAACTCATGAACAGTCATGCCAACATAAACCACTGAGTATGTCTAGGCTTCCAGGTTCCTAGAAAAATGTAAAAGCTCTAGAAAATGTCAACTACTTGTACAGAAATAGCTGTGGAAAAGCTGATACTGCCTAACAACAGAGCAAATAGGGAGCTAGTATCAATGTTCATTTTAGTGACATCTAAAAAATCTGCCATGTTTTCTAGACCTGAGGCCACAAGATCCCACAAAGTTACTGCTTTGGCAAAAGCAAAACAAAACACAGTTTAAAATAAACAACATCTGTGAGATCCTTCACAGCAAAAGCCAGGTCTTCATGGTCGGTGAACAGCACAAGCTAGATGAGCGTACACCGACAAGTGCAGCGGCTGAGGACCTGGTACGTGAGACCTTGTACACACTCACCAGCCAGACGTGCCCTTTGAATGAAAGGACATTTCTCCTTTGTGACAGCAAAGGCATTGTCCCACGCAGACAGACCGCGGTGCACGGGGGCAGAACACAACTGGCTCCAGTCATGTTTGTGCAGACAATGGTCCTGTTCAGAAAAAAACCCATGTTTTAGTACCTGCAGCTTACCAGATGGCTTCCACTGTCTGTACTGGCTTCCTTATCATATTGGGCTGCAGACTTAAACAAGGCTGAAGTAGCCCAACCACGTCCAGCACAACCTATCGACCAGAGTCGATAGGCCCAAAAAAAAAAAAAAAAAAAAAAAAAAAGCATCTTGCATCTGCTACACAGGAATCAAGACTCTGCCCTCCTTTGTAAAACAAAGCATTTTGCAGATGGAAAGTACTACAATGAAACTAAGTATTTATTATCATAGAGACAAAAATCTGTTTATTCATTGCTAGATTTATTGCCTTATCTCAAGACATCAAGAACCGTGCACACTCTTTTACTCATAGCCCAAAGAATTTCATCTCTTTCCACAGAAGACGCAACCAACTTCATAATGCGTTATTCTAAAAACAGCCTTTGGTTTTGAGCAATTTCTTCCCAACATTTCTCAGTCAATGGGTGATTGTTGTCCTGAATCATGAAGGTTTGCAGACAATACCCCTACCCCTTTTAGACTTGCTTGTCCAATTTGCTACACATTTTGACATTTTTAATCGAGCAGGGGGTTTCACCAATTTGCATGAACATACTAAAACAGGTAGCAGGAAAAAACTAAGTACTTCATAAGAACAGCAACATTCTTTCCAAGTCAAACTATCAAATCTTCACAGCAAAAGGCATAGAGCCTGACAAGAAGTTAGTAATCCCCCAAAATCAAACTACACTATGGAACACAGACCAAAGATGTTGAAAGAGCTGTACACCAATCTCAATTGCTGTACCCCAGTTTGCATCACGGAGTGTGAGCTTTAGAGTTCAGGGGGGTTATTTTGCAAAACAAGTCATGGCAAGAGAGCAGCTGAATCAGCAGTCTTAGCTCAGTCTCTTCTACTGAAAAGAGTTTAAAAGCACTGAAATTCCAGCTCAACTTAGTAAGAAAACAGAAGACTTCACCTGAAAGTTTCAGGTGCTGAAACTCAGAAAGATGATCAGATATGCTCACCTTCAAGAGAAGATACAGGGCTAGACAGACCTTAGTCAAACCCAGTACCATTATTCTTATACGCAAAAATACACGTTTATTAAATAAGAAAAAGAAACCAAGGACAACAAATAATATGAGCTGAGCTCCATGTATTTTTGAAGCCCTCAGCCTCAGAGAAGAAAGCACTCTTGTGTGCTGCGCCAATGGGACAGACCCTTGACAAACTCATTACACAGAGAGAGAAGAAACTGTGGGAATCCCTGAATGTTCTTTCACCCACCTTGCAGGACAAGTACAACAGCACGTTTTTATTTCTGAAGAAGGTACTTGCTCACCAGAAACCACAGTGAAACTGAACCAGCCATCATCTAGCCTTATTATTTTGTGAACAACTGAAAACATGTGATGCGTATCGAGGACTGTCAGAAAAAGTATGGTTTCTGCCTCAAATTGCAAGGATAAAATGGAAGGCAAGACAGTGATAAGCAACTGGAGCAAGTACCAGCAGAGCTCTGGGTATTCACAACCTTGCAGTTATGCTAATTTTTTGTTAGTATTTGGATGTATTTTCCCCGCGCTGCACATCCAGCCAGGGGAGCTGAATCTTCACCTCAGTTCACCCCCCTTCTATCATGTAAAATTTTCCCCTTGTAACTATGAAAAACCTGAAAACTACAGATCTCAGCATCATTCACTGTTGCCAGTTCAGTGAGATGGAAGGCCACAGCCTGTAGCTGGCTGGTGGTGGCTGGAGGCACCAAAAGGGAAATTATGTTCTTCCACCACTCCACTGCCAACCTGCTCGGGCTTGAAAAAAGAAAAAAAATAAATTTAAAAAAAAAAAAAACACAACAACAAACAACCCACTATTTACCTGACTCATTATTATGCTTTTCCCTCTGTCTTCACTAGGCTTCTCACCCAGATCATGTTTTGTAACAGTAAATATCCTTGTTCGCTTGTATCTCCATAGTGCTTAAACATCCCCTGTTTCAGCACTTTGTACTGTACCTACAGGAACAGAAGAAACAAACTTCATGCAAGTCAAGTATGCTACTACTGTAATCTCATTTCAGTATCTTCACACAGTGTGTTTTTTTCAGAATTGAAAAAAAAAAAGCCTTTTGGGCAATTTCAGCATAGCTACCTTCTACTCTTGCATCTGAATTACTGGCACCTTTTGTCCAAGTTCTCTATTTCCTAGGATGGGTGAACAAGCTTAATTTTGGGGTGGTGGGCGTGTGTGGTGTGTCCCGTTTTTTCCAATAAAGGACATTAAGAGGAGTTCAAAATTTGGCTAATACTGAAACATCAACTGTCTTAGCATCAGGCAGTTGAAATTAGAAATGATCTGTAGAAGCTCTAGGTTTTCTTCAACACCTCTGAAGCCTTTAAGTCAAGCCAAACAGCCCTGAGAGGTTAGACTTGAAAAAGTAAAAAAAGACCTGCTACAGCAGATACCAACCAGCAGCAATTTTCTTCTATTTCAACTCAAGCTAGGTGGACTCAGTGCTTTAAATAAACTCACATCTGCAAGTGTCTATGTTTGGCTGTAGTCCAAAAAACTCACATTGTTTTAACTTCAGCTTTTGAAGTCTGCTCTGGATCAAAGGACCAAAAGATCAACATAGGAATGCACAGTAGCAGGTCACAGCTTTGACAAAATTTTGCAGGAAATCATGCTAACCCCTCATGAGTTCAGTAGTAGGTTCTCAGGTTCTTCCGTGCACCGGATCTAGCTATTCATGAATAATACAAACCACATCCTAAAACTGAGGGGGAAAAAAAGTCAGAAAGCTTGAAATAAAGTATGTAGAGTGTGTGAAGGATCCAGATCCATCTCCCAGAGCCTAAAGTCTGGGAAGCCTTCCTGGTACAGTGGGGTGTTTAAATATCTGGAAATAAAAATCTAACATGGAGGAGGCAAGAAGGGAGTGCAAACTTTCCTTCTGTGCAGCTTCCTTCTTATCCCACATGTGCCTGCTGTGAAAACAGCAACTAACATTTTCAATAAACAGGAGAAAGGTTACAGCCTAAAGCTCAGCAACAGACAGGGCATGAGGAAGGTTAAGAGTAAGTTTTCCATTTCTTTTCCTCCTTCTCCTCAACAATTCTACCTATGCTTCAGAAGGCCCCTTCACCGGTAGCGCAGGAACACATCCAGATTCTGCACCCACCACACACAACACACAGCCATTCACCTCCCAAGGCAAGTGGTTTGGGGAGTGCTATTGCAGAAGCCCTCAACCAGGGGAGATTTCTGGCTAAATTTAGACTAAAGATCCATAAAAAGTGTTCACTCTGTGCAGCTGACCAAAATTTGTGGGACTTGCGAAAAGGAACCTCTGAATGTGATTTGAAAGAAAGGAGAAAGGCATAAGCAAGCTGGAAGCAAAAGCATCTTCATCCCGCTTGCAAACTAATGACTGACAGGTGGAAGGGGTGGAGATCAACTCCACTTCAGACAATCAGAGACAGAGAAAGGAAATTTTTTTAGTTTCTCAACACATAAGACTTCCCTAGTATGAGAGGAAGAAGCAGCAAGACTTAAGGAAGAATGAAACAGGAACAGAGAATAATAATTTCTTAGCTGTAGCATTAGAGGGATAACCCTCAATTGTTAGGCATTTCCCCACACTGTGCTCAGATTTGTGAGATTCTGGCCCACAACCACAGACAACACTGAAAATTCTCAGTTAATATTAGCATAAAAGCATGAGCCCTACAGAAGCACCAAGTTTAAAGAAAATAGTGCATACACTTACAATGAATAAGGAAACTTAACAGAAAAATCCTTTCAAACCGTACTGGATTTGCACCAGTGTTCAACAAATCCGCTGTACTTAACAAAGGCCCCTTCTATTGGAGTTTCAAACTCAACTTCCAGTTCCATTAGGGAGTCTTTTTTTCCCCTGCCCCATGTCTACCAAAAAATTTTAAAAAGGCTAAATTACGGTCAAGCAGTTGCAAGTACATCACCAAAGTGCAAGATAGCAATCTTATCATGATGCTTGCAGGGAGTCTGCTGTGAACGTGCACTGGGGAGTTTCATGAGTAAGACTGTGCTTCCCATTACAACACTACAGAATTAAAAGTGGGACCTTCCTATGACCCTGGAGTCCTATATATACTTGGCTCCTGAAGGACAGGTGTATGTGCTAAAGCCCAAAACAGGAATTCTTAAATACATTCCCAATTCCTTGGCCACAAAGCCCATACAGCCTACTGAAAGGGGATTGCATTACCAAGGGCCTCAAACAAGCACTGGTTCTCTGAAACCTCCTGTAGGTAACATACACTTTCAAGACTTCCCCCAAACCTGGGGACTCTGGTTCACTACTCACATCTTTGATAACATAGCAAGCAACAGAAAATATCTTCTGAAAAGAGATTTTTAAACATACACACTTTATTCAGCAAAAGCATGACAAAGATCCTTGTGGCATCTTTTTCCAACATTTTCCTATTCAGCCCTTTGCATAAAGTCCCAAGATCATTTCTTCCTGCCTGGTTTTGCCTTCTCATTGAAGAACCATTAAAGCAGACCCCATTCTTCTGTAGCTTCCAGTTCCTTTTGTCACACGATCTTCCAGCCAGGACCTTGAGTCTGGCTACCATGCTTTTAAGTCTTGACCTGCAAGACAGCTTTCTTGCAACTCAGTCATCTCTTTCAAAAAAAAAAAAAAAAACAAAACAAAACGCTGCTGCAACACCTGGATCAGGTCATTCAAGACCTGGTCACCCTTTCAAATCCTTGCTGAGTCTTCTCTATGTTGCTCTGCACCTCTTAAAATGTCTGTAAATCCAGTCTATCAGTGAGGTAAGATGATAACAGAGAGGACACAAAACAGTCTCAGAGCACAAAGATATACTTTGCGTCAGCTGTGGACAAAGTGATAATTGGCTTACATATGTTAGCAGTTCAGTTTAACTTCAGTTAGCGGTTGACAACTTTCCTAACAGTAAACTCTAGAATAGCTTGCCTAGGGAAGCCCGGAGTCCCCATCACAAGAAATTTTGAAGAACAGGTTAAACGCACTGGGAATACTTTAGATACAGATGACATTGGCTTAGGGTAGAGCAGCACAGGGCTAGACCATCTCACAAACCTTTTATCTTGTATTATCTGTTAAAATGGTGCCTGCCATCTGGAAAAGATACATAAAAGAACAGATTAAAGAGAAAATGTGGGGACTGCACATCAAACAGCAGTTCCTTTGGGAAGTTACGTTAGAGCATTTGCAAGCAAAAACGGGAAGAAGATGCATGATTGCAAAGGCAAGTAACAGAAAAACA
This sequence comes from Strix uralensis, assembly GCF_047716275.1. Classification (NCBI taxonomy): domain Eukaryota; kingdom Metazoa; phylum Chordata; class Aves; order Strigiformes; family Strigidae; genus Strix; species Strix uralensis. Next base: position 21,325,865 of record NC_133972.1, on the reverse strand, counting down.
TTCTCAAGTAGTTTCCTGCTGATACAGAGACAACGACCAGTAAATAATCAAGCTTCTGTCAGAGGCTCAGGTTAGGATCTGTAAGCACTGCGAGCTATTTGCTCAAATATGGATGGATTTCCAGGAACAGCCTCCTAGGAAAAGTGTCAGAATATTCATTTTACACAGAGATACTGTTGTCCCCAGTGATTTCAATATATCCAAAATGAGAATACAAGAGGACTGCAGTAGCCTAGTCAGCCATCCGATTATATCAGAGTGACCAAGTCCACTCAAAGAGAGTAGATTCCTTCCCCTCACAGTCCAAACTTAGGGTTTTGTTAACAGGTCGCCTTCTCAGCCTGGACAATGCAGTACCACCTCCTTCAGAGCACACTGTTAGACACTGGATTCTTCTTCTGTAATTGCCATTTCTGAACACCTGACATGTATTTGTCAGGTGGATAGTGTTTGCTATCCAGTCAAGAGGTTTATTTCTAGACTTAGACTCCTCCAAACATTCAAACTGTGCAAATATATGAGAATTTCAGCAAAAAACTGCAGAAGAAAACCATAGGCACTGTGAAGCCCCCAAAGAGATGGGAGAGCCTGGAGACAGGGGAATTACAAAGGGCATGGAGTCTAAAGGGGTATGGACAAGGTCAAGTCTCAACCCTGTGATTTGGGGATTATGAAATTTTGATCAAGATTTAAGGAAGGTACATTATGAATATAAGGGAAAGGGTAGTTCCATGCATAGGTTAAGAAAGAGAATTCAACCATATAGTATACACTGTTTACCAGTTCATGTTCACCTACTTGCTCATTCATCCCAAGTAATCCCATTTAAAGGCCTTCCTTCATGCATAGGCAGGATTACAGTCTAAGCTTACAAACCCCACTCCAGGACTGGAAAAAAATCTGTGCTAAATTGACCCCTACAGCACACTTTACAGGCAGATTTCAAACAGCACTCCCCTACAGAATTGCAAAGATCACACTTACCTTCCAGATGGGACCAGTGTAAAATCTCCGCTTCTTACAGACTGATTTTGACTAAATACCAGGTTTGCACTGGTCCACCAAAATCAGAATACTGTGCCCACTATTCAGCTGCTGTGTCAGCAACGTGCTTGCAAATTCCCAAGGACAGGCAGCAGGATTTGAGGAGCCACAATTTTAACATTAGGAACATTCCTTCTTGCCATGCCTTCAGAAGGCAGCAGGCTTCACAAGACAGACCACCCCACTGAGCTTCAGCATCTGGAACAGATCACACAGCCACACCACAGATATTTGCCAGGGTTCTGGCAATGTTTTCACACCATGCCCTTCAAAACCAAATTGAAACTAGACCCACCAGTACCTTCACCACTGGGTCAAGGTGAGACAGCTATCTCCCCACAGTCCCTCTTCTCCTGTGAATTTGTCCTCAATCAGAAGGTTTCATTCTGATTTCATTTCCGCCCCCAGACACAGCTGCAGAACTACATTTGAGGATAGGTTAAAATAACTAACCTGCTCGAGACTACAAAGGAGTAAATGCCAAGCTGTCCCATTTTGTATCACATACTCAGTCCCAGGAGGACTGCATGCCAAGGCTAAGAAACCTAGAGTAAGTCCCTGCCATGTAGTAGCAGCAGTGATGCGGGCACAGTGACCCGGTGTGTGGCATGGGCAGGGCAGAACACCCTGCCACAGCACCCACAGGTGCATCCTTGGGTAAAGCAGCAGTAAGTGGCAACAGGTTCTTCTTGGTAGTGCTGTACTCTGAAGGCCTCTTGTCACAGAGACCTCCCTTCTGCATACTCAAATACATACTGCACCACTTGGCCACCTCTAGCAGTGTTTTCACATAGGCAAACCAGGAATAGGAATCAGGGCCCCAACTTTCAGTTCCTTACTGTAGGCAAGAGATCACTTCATTGAAAGCAGTAAATAGACAGGTGTGTTAATGAAGCTATCTAGAGCGCTACTTCAAAAGCTTTAAGCCCATTTTTTCCATGTTGTTCTTGTTATTCTTATATCTAACCAGATACATATTTGTAATCCTTGATGCAAAGCCCTTCTGCTTGTAATATTACACAGTTATGGCAAAAAGTGAAGTCTCATGGATTACACTACATTTTCACAAGTAAAATGTAAAAGGAAATGAAGTTAGACTGAGAGCCAGGGGTTCCACTCCCCTCACAACACTAACTGCCAGAAAAATAAAAATACTCCTGGCTGTTAAAGAACTCAGCTGTTGTAAAAATATAAATAGTACTGTCATTCTGCACACTCCAAGCCACAAACCCCACAACTGGTATGAAACTAATTTTGTTCCATTCCTTCTTTTCAAGGCCTCTCTGAGGTAATTAATACTTCACAATAAACTTCTTGCAGAGCATTTTCTGGGGTCTGCATATGGATGATGCCAACAAAAATAAAATCTGGGGTCAGAGCAGACCATTTTGTTCCAATAATGAAGCATGTCTGGTACTGAACACACAGCCTCTAGCCATTAGACTTTGCACTTGAGGTGAGAACTTAAGAGTTGAACCTCTCTGGCCCAGATGAACTGCACGTGTCTGGTTTGAAAGCCCAAATACGTCAAACACATAGCAGAGATGTAGACACTTAAGCGAGTGATGCTCCTTTTCACACTCTCCTCTGGTGACAGTATCAGTCCTCGTCAGCTGAGAAGAAAGAGTCAGATTTTTACACTGGCCATCTCAGAAAAGGGTGGCACCTCCAGGGTCCATACAGCCCATGACAGCTAATTTGTTTTGCTTTACTTTGCACACATCTTCATAACATTGTAAACAGATGAGACACCAACAAGAATAACTCCGTATTCATAAAGACTTTACAGCCTCATTTCTCCCTTAATACTGTAACTGCTCATAACTCTTCCCCCTCTCCTTTTTCCTTCTCAAACACACAGAGGAAAGATTTAATCTTTAAAGAACCATTTTAATAGTGTCAGACAAAAATCAAAGGAAGAAACCACAGATTATGAAAATACTTGATTCCAACACCTTAATCTTTTGCTGTTTAAATCTCACCAAGGAGTTTGCATGATTGACATGAAAACCATAAGAATCAAAAGAAGATTCTGTCTGCTGTTGAAAGTCAGCTTTACTGACAGAGATTGTGCATCTTTGCAAGTATCAGGCACTTACAAAGATCATCAGTTTACTGGAACAAAACAGAAGATGTGAATTAATGACTAAAAAAGAATTAAAGTTCTTTAAATTAAAGTCTTCCACTTCCAAGGTGCTGGCCTATGAAAACCAGGTACTCTAGGTCCTTTAAAAAAAACCAAAACCACAAAACCAAAAAGGATCCATTAAAGGAAAAATGGCTCATTTTAAGACTACATTCTGCAGACAGGCTAATCAGAGCCTATGGCCCAACCAAAACAGCCTAAATTTTACCTTTGTCCTTGTACTTATCAATTTACTTAAAGTCTTCAGAGATAGCAGAAGGGAAGCAGTAAATTCGCTTTCCGAGACGGGACAGATGCAGACTACAAGGTCCCTCTCCACGTTACTGCTGTTTGGACCAGCTTGCATTTGAGTGCTCTCTTCCACAGCTCTTCTCACTGCTCCCGTAAGAAACCAATGGAAAATTTTCCAAGGTCACTTGCACGGAGATGAAAAAAAAAATGAGGTCCACTCAACATTGGCAGTGAGTCCATTCAGACTAAAATGCCATTGACACTAACCAGGTGATACAGTCAGATGAAAGTGTCTAGTCTATTGGCAGCTCTGACCTACCAGTCCACATGAGTAAAATGAGCAAGCTAGCAAGACTGTGCAAGTCTTTTGCAGGCTCCTCTCCAGTTGCAAAACATGGTAAAAAAATGAAAGTGTAAGAGGGTTTCTGTAATGTAAGCAGCCTACAAGGACTACATTTTTACCAGACTGATGTAAACATCACCTTCCAGTTGAGTTCAATTTCACAGTCCAAGGCAAATTCTAAAGCTACAGCTTTTATTTTTTTTAAGAGAATTTCAGTATTTAACTCTGACAAATATATTAAAAAAAAAAAAAAGAGGTCCTAGAGCTTAAAAAGTTGCCTCAGCTAAACAACTTACTGATTAACACTTGAGTCTTTAAAAACTAAAGTATGGTTTGAGGGAAAGGGAAACAAAGTGCAGGGGAAATAAGGAAATACTCAAATCGTTATAGATGGTTCAGCCATATGTCTCTAACAAAGAGTTGGGGGGCATAATTTTCATACTGTGTGGTTGCATTGATATTAGGTTTGTCTACAAACTCTATCTCGCACGCCTGGGTGCTGCAAGGAGAATGCTCCAGCTCCAACACTGTTATATTGTTTGGCACTGATGAAACGAGTATATTCCCTGGAACAAAAAGAGTCAACTGAGGACCACGGGCCGGCCAGTAGCGACCAAGATTAAAGCCATTGATCCAAATCTGCCCCTGTTAAGAAAGAAAGAAAAAATAATTAAATTTTATTAATTTGACAGAGATCAAATGACAAAATAGCTTTAAGCATAACGCTCTTCACATAGTAACTGAATTTCCTCCATCTTTCAGTTTGACAGAACACAAGGATAGAAAATCTGTTCAAGAAAATGCTAATGACAGTCAAAAGAACCTAAATTCCCTGATGAGTTAAAGTCAACATTAATATTTAAAAAGAAAGTGGTCAAATACTGCAGTAATTTCAAATATGACAATGCTTAGAAAAACAGAATTGCAGGTTCCTGGCACTGAATTTTGCACCAAGTTTAAGACCAAAACAAACCTGAAAATTGTATTTGCTTGAAGCTGAATGTTAAAAGGAGAAAGAACTCACAAAAGAAAAAAAGCAGATCTTAATTCTGTTGTGGATCTCTGCACAACTGTAAGACTATACTATCTCGGTAGTCCCTTCCTGTTGCATGATTTCATGAAAAAGATACAGCTTGTCTAGACATAAGAAATGCAGATGTCTATTATACTTATGATAGCTTAGTCAACAAAAGAACTTGTGAAATCACACTGCACAAGAGTACCGTATTTTGTTGTAGTTACCTACAACCATTAAAATCTTTGAGGGTCTGCTAGCATTAATTTAACGTCAATGAAATTGTAGTTAACTTCGCATACAAACTCTTTAAACTTTTTATCATGGAGGTGGCCAGAAACCCTAGTTCAAAATACTGTTCTAACATTATAAATACATTAAGTTCAAAAGATAAAACAAAATTGGGCAAGGGGAAAAAGAAAAAAGAAGTTATTTATACACCACAAAATCGACACGCTGAAGTGACACAAATGTGGATTTTTCCAAAAGTCTATAATTGGTGAGCTGCAGAACGTTTAGTAAAACTGCAAACAGACTCCTACTAAGCTGAGCTGAATCTTGGATTATTAAGCAAGACAGAAGGGAGGATATACAGCTGATTTGGACAAATAATCTGCTTTTACTCCTCCTAAGTGTCCTTTTACCATATGTCAGACAAGAGTTCAGTGGACAAGAAAAGTGATGGGAATAGATAACTGCATCTGTGTTTTCCTTCTTGCTTTGACCTTTGGTAACCAAAATATAGAGGAAAACCAAACTGACTCATGGTATTGATGTACACTGATAAAAATAATAAAATAGTCTGAATCAGTGGAAAGTAAGGACTTTTACTGCACATAGTAATTTCTAAAACTGTCTGGGACAGTTGAAATCAGAATAATACTTTAAAGGACTTAAGAAGCACAATTGTAATACAGTGAGTATTGCTGTTCAAGCTGGTTTGGGGGTGTTTTCCTTGTGTTTTCTTTTTCAAGAACTTATGAAAACAAATTTTATGAAACTCACAAAAGAAATTTTATAAGGAGTTGGTACATTTGCAAATGCAGGTGAGTTATTTCAGCTCTGTATCCACTTCCGTGGTACAAGATCCTATCTTGCACAGCTCTGCCAAGGTGTTAATAAACTTTGACCTCAAACTTTTTTTTTCCTTTTTTTTTTTTTAATCAACTTTATCTTGCTTTGTGGCTTGTTTTTGCTGTATTAAAAGGCAAGAAAAGAGCTATTTATTCAAGCTCACTACTTTGCTTCTGTAGCAGTTTTAGCAGAAAATATGGCATTAATGCAATCTCCCCACACCCAAGATGAATTAGTGGGTGTACGCACTCGACAGTAGCCTACCTACTATAGAGAGTGACCGTAACCCTGTGGGAAGTAGGAGTTTACTGTAGGAATCAACCGCATTAGTGTTCTAATGCAGGAGATACAATCAGACAGGTCTCTGTTTCTGATCTTAGTCACTTGTTGTAACTCATTTTTCCAGTAAAGCTATGAAGTTAATATCTCAGTTCCAAACCGTCCTTATTAACGGTCCAGCTTCTAAAGACTGCACGGTCAGGAATCTGTATGCCCTAAACCAGCAAATCATGACACTATACACACTACCAATAAATATGCCCTAGACAAAATAAAGGAGAGGGGGATTTCTATCTGCAGTAACAAGACTTCCTGTGACAGTGTCAGCAACTACAGCTCATGATTCCACAGAAATCAAGAACAGTCCTAACTCCAAATCCTCTTTTCTGTTGAAGAAAAAAAGTCTGACAAATCTAACCATATAACCAGGTGCATGCATGCTGAAGGGCATCATGCTTCCTCAAGTGAGGGTGGAGGTTTTATTAATGGTTAAGGGATTAAAAACCACTGAAGGCAAGCAAGCTACAACACAGGTCATGACTGTTAATGCTGCACCCTTCCTTCCAGGCTGTCCAGCAAGCCATATTCCTTATCTTAATATGCAAAGGCAGGACCATCATCAGAACTACATGTTTTCATGGGTTCACAGAATTTACTGTAAAAGTCTCAGATTCCAGTTCCTGTGCAAAGAGCTATTTTTGGATTTTATTTGGTGATTGTGTAAGATGTGCACATATACAGGAACAGGGACTAAGTCAGGCTTCCTCATCCAAGTTCAGTGCCAGAAACACTAAGTGCTTACAATGAATCAGTCTTCTGCATATTGGGAAGTGCTTTAACCACTACAATACTGTAGATAGATCACCAGCAACTCCTTCTCCTACACTATTTTAATAGCAGTAAATTAATTGTTTCGGAAAGGAATAATTTTGCTCCCTAACACTATCACAGGCACTTCCCTGAAGCCTGGACTTAAATGTTTAGGCCTCCAAGACGAGTGGCACTTCAGTGCATACATTCTGCTCTCTGTGCCTCCCACTAACTGGTTGAGCTGGTCCTTACCCATTCTGCATGCTGGCTGTTTCAAACATGGCACTGTGAAAAAACACACTCTGCAGCTCTAGCTATGCTCCAGCCCTATGAGAAGTTCCCATTAATGGACATCTGCCCACAAACTTCTCATGGCAGTGCTCTCTGATCCATTCAGTCCAGTTACAGGTAACCTCCGGGAGACAAGTAGTAACATCTTCCATTCACTGGACCAGTATCTATGGGTACAGCACCAGCAGTCATGTCCAACACTCTCTATGCTTTGTTACAGGATCCACAGTTCCTCACACAGCACTGTAAATATGTTCTTAGTTACTTTTAATCCATTAATATAATCAGGAAAGTGTCCTGTGACATCTCACTTTTTCCAGAATAAAAAACTGTTTTATCTCAAGACATATATTCACTGTCTCCCTCCAAAAAGCTGTTTCTGCTCCACATCTCAAGACAAAAAACCCACAAAGAAATGCAGCATTTCTAAACAGCCTGACAGTTCATCTTTCTCACTGTTGAAAAACAAAGGGGTTTGGGTTTTTTGTGATGCTCTCCTCTCTAGACCAATACCATGTATCTTTTGAATATATGTTTCCCTTCTCTTAATGGTTTATCTCCAGATTCACTTTAAGCAAGGAATCCATTTCCTAGTCGTTTGAATATATTTGAGACACCTCACCACTACAACCAACTTCTACTTATGCAAGAGAGGTGTACTTTGACTGTCCATGGAAGTTTCAGTAGCTTTCTGAGTGGACTTCAAGATTTTACAGCAAAAAGTTGTACCTTTGTCCAGCCAGGAAACTTGACATAAGTGTCTTGAGGCAAGTCTGGAATCCCTCCAGGAATTGAAAGTCTACCAGTGTAAAAAGTAGGTGCTTCATAACTCTGTGGATTGCCAACACATCTCTCTGGTCGATCAAGGTGGCCATTAATGTCATGGTTCACTGCTCCATCTACGTCTAGAGGATAGATTTCCCATTCAACAAGTGTATCTTGATCAAGAGTTAAATTTGAAACTAGACCCTAGGAGGAAGAAAAAAAATAAACCCAAAATACAACATAATTAGCTTCATGTTATTGAAGTTATTTGGCTGGAACTATAAATCAGTCAGGAATAAAAACTGAATCAAAGCACTTGCAACAGCTGCCAATCTGTGTATGAAAAAAAACAAGCATCTGGTCTTCAAGTTATAAGCTTTTGTGAAGAATAAAGGGTTTCATTTATTCTCTGTGAAAGATCTGTTCCTCTTCAAAGTTTTGAGCTTTCACTGATGCCCATGATTTTTTCAAACTTTCTTCCTGTAACTGTGAAAATTTCTGTTTTGCTCTAATGTGAACATGATTCCAAAACCTGGGGCTTAACAAAAAGGGGAAAAAGCATGCAATATCGTAAGTCTGAGATACCATCAAGAGATCTGGTAACACTGAGTCACTAACCCAAGACATTAACCTGAACAATAGCAGAAAAAGCAGTATTTACTTCCTACAAATCTTCTACAGCTAACATACAGTATCACAAAATCAAGGCACATGCTTTGTGACCCTGATTCAGTGAAATACTTTAAGCTTACAGTCAGCTTCGAGCCCAGAGTCCTGTTTCATTTCTATGGCACCATGTGTGCAGCACACCAGGGTACTCGCACAACAAATGCAAAAACAAGCTCAAGTCATGATTTAAGAAGAGCGTAAGGAACATTAAGTTACTCCTGCACGCATCCTAATTGTGTTGTAGTAATAGTTTCTAAAGCGATGTTTCAGTACAATGCAAGGGGTTGATTTTAAACCAACGCTGCTACAGCCATATAATCACTTGAACAGACCCTGCATAGAAGCTGTTTTTCAGTGCAACTTAAGTTCTCTTGCAAACACCGTATGTCAAACAGGAACAAGCAAAACCACATTTTCGATGGCCTCAGAAGGCTGATACTATATCATGTGCCTGTTCTGATGTCTAATAAGCATTACACTGACTTCACAAGCCTCATCATCGGTACAAGCACTAATTGGTTTTCTCTTCCTTTACCTAGATGCCCACTTTACAGAACAGGAACTTATATCAAAATAAAATATCTGCAGAGTTAAGTGGCAAAATTTTTCTATACAACCTAGACTTTACTCTGTGTAGCAATGAACTGAAGTAATGCAACATAACTTTAGACCAAACTTTCTAACCTGCCTCCCTAAGCCCACCTTTAGGCACTACAAACAGTGTGTTTTCAAGTGACATGAAATGCCTAAGCATTCTTACTTTGGTCTGCATAAGAATGCATATTCAACAGTCCAGATAAGGATATAAATTTTCCAAGTAAAACAAAGTTATAGGTGGCAGTGAGCATGTGAAAAAAAATAGAAAAAACAGAAACCACACTCTTCCTTCCTTTGTGTCTTTCAACAACAAGACTTAGATCAGCAGGATGTTTTAAAACCAAAATCCTTTTAAGATTCCTTCCCAAAAGCTAGATGCCTAGTTCTATTTCAAACTCAAAAAAAGTGATAAAAAGACCAGTCAAACAAAACCCAGAAAAGCTATTCTATTTGCTTAAAAATGCGAGGTTCCATGAGGTAGTAACCTCTTCCCCTGAAGTTATTTTTGAAAGCACAAAATATCTAAAACCCAAGGTGTAACTATTCCCAGTTTTCAAAATCAACAGAAAGAACAGCATGAATGAGGGATTCTGAGAAGAAGCAATGCACATATTCCAAAGCTACCCAAGAAAGGTTGCCTTCTCTACATGGAAGGATCCTGCTTTTAGAGGATTATTCTCACAATGTACATCTATTAAACTTGCTTTCACTCTTAAATCTTTAAAAGGTTGAAACCCTGGTATAAGTGTGAATTTCAGCTCAACCACAACACTGAACACCTCCCTAATTCAATCTCCAACTCGCTGTTACCTTTATTTAGCACTAAGCACATAGGTTTCCTTATCACCTGGTCTGTTATTAAATAAATAAACACCACATTTCTGCTGCCTCAACATGAAGGCAAAAGACATGAACTAGCTGCCCTCTCCTGCTACTCAGATAAAGGCAAGGTACCTTGAAAAGACAGTATGAACAGAGTTGTCACTACTGCTACCCACTGAATTTGTACGCCACAAGCACAGAAAAGCCTCAGTTGCTGGTGCTTTTAATTCAGAGGTTTTCATACATCCTAAAAGTTTCCACATGTATTTAGCTTGTTCTAATTGGGATTTGAAGAACTGCATGCTTTCCAAAATGTAACGCGGGGAAACTGCTTTTCAATGTGGTGAAAGCCTGTAGGCTACCAGTTTAGAAAATGCTGAGTGTTATATTGTTTTGCCTTAACTAGAGTCTTAGCATACTTGGAGATATACCCAGAAATCCTCACCACAACACACTTAAGGTAACTGGTCAGTTAAGACTCCTTTAAACAAAGTCTCAGCTTCAATTCTTCTATGCTGCTTAATCATAACCAATATATCCTCCTTCAACAATGCAAACAACTCACGGCAGCAAAACACAAGTGTGAGAGTGGGAGTTTCTGCCTACTGGTGATCTTGCAAGTCTCTTCCCAGTCTATGACTTATGACTGAACTAGATTCTCTAAAAAGCCCAAACTTGACCAGAGCTTGTGGTCTCATCAACGAGGCTAGTGAAGATGCATTCACACTTGAGTTTATTTTTTCCCTACTTATAACCTTAAAAAAATTCTACTTCCTCACACACATGTCTTTGCTTGATAACTAAATGGTACTGCTCCAGCACATCTTTCCTGTGACGTTTATTCTTCTCGTGCTCTTTCATCCAAATTAACCAATAAACACTTTGGACAAGTATTAATTCTGCTCTGAGACACCCATCACAGACAGAATTTAGGTTGAGAGGAAACAGGAGCTTCTAATATACCTGGCATCACCCTAGCACCAAAAGGCACCAGACAACTATTAATCTGGGCAGTCATTAAACATTTGACAAGCTTTCTGAAAGAACACCACCAAATCTATTTAGGCCAAGTCAAATCTAGCAGTTAGGGGGCTGCAAATCTCTTCTTAATTGTAAAGCTTTGTAATTATTTCATTATTACTTGTGCTCTCATAATATAGAAAACTGAAAAAATAGCGTGCTGTGACACTGAACACAGCACAAACGCAACCCAAAACTGGCTTCTACAGCACTTCTCTCTAGCAAATATCACAAAGCACTGGGGATCCCATTAAATCTAAAACCAGAAAAGTTTCCTTTTTGCCCCTGCTCTTCCTAGTGTTACATTAGTGGCACCTCCACTGTGTTGGGTTTACACGGCGAGGTTTCAGTAGCAGGGGGGCTGCAGGGGTGGCTTCTGTGAGAAGATGTGAGAAGCGGCCCCCATGTTGGACAAAGGCAGTTCCAATCAGCTCTAAACCAGACCCACCGCTGGCCCAAGCTGAGCCCATCAGTGACACTGGTACTGCCTCTGTGATAATGCATTTAAGAAAGGGTAAAAAAACCCCAAACTGTGTAGCAACTGTGAGAGAGGAGTAAGAAAAATGGGAGAGAAACAGCCCTGCAGACACCAAGGTCAGTGAAGGAGGGGGAGGAGGTGCCCCAGGCATCAGAGCAGAGGTTCCCCTGCAACCCATGGTGATACAGGTTGACCCCCCACAGCCCACAGAGGTCCATGGTGGAGCAGATCTCCACCTGCAGTTTGTGGATGACCCCACACTAGAGCGAGTGGATGAGCCCTGAACAAACCTGTAGCCTTTGGAAAGCCTGTGCTGGAGCAGGCTCCTGGCAGGACCTGTGGACCCATGGAGAGAGGAACCCACACTGGAGCAGGTTTGCTGGCAGGACTTGTGACCCCATGGGGGACCCATGCTGGAGCAGTCTGCTCCTGAAGGGCTGCACCCTGTGGGAGGGACCCACGCTGGAGTAGTTCATGAAGAACTCGCTCCTGTGGGTGGGACCCCACGCTGGAGCAGGGGAAGAGTGCAAGGAGGAAGAAGCAGCTGAGATGAAATGTTATCAACTGACCACATCCCCATTCCCCATGCCCTTGTGCTGCTCGGGAGGAGGAGGTAGAAGAATTGGGAGTGAGGTTGAGCCTGGGAAGAAGGGAGGGCTGGGGGGGAAGGTGGTTTTAAAATTTGTTCTTATTTCTCATTATCCTACTCTGTTTAATTGGCAATAAATTGATTTCCCCGAGTCGAGTCTGTTTTGGCCGTGACAGTAATTGCTGAGTGATCTCCCTGTCCTTATCTCAACCCACGAACCCTTCATTGCATTTCCTCCCCCTGACCTGTTGATGGAGTAGGAGTGATAAAGTGGCTTAGTGGGCACCTGGTGGCCTGCCAAGGTCAACCCACCACAGCCACTCATGCAGGGAGGTAACAGTCACAAAGTATAGCATGAACCCAGAAGCATTCAGAAGCTTTCTAATAATTATCTCTAACACCTGATCACTCCAAGCCCGAACTGGCACTTTTGCATGGTAAAGCACCCATGAAACAGCCTTTCCTAGCCACACTGAAAATACTGCAAGGGTATGCTGCTGACAAATGAAACGGGGCATGGAGAGAGATACAAAAGTGTGTGTGTATATATATATACACACATATACACACACACACACACACACATACAACCCTCGGATTCACACACCTCGAAGTACAACCAAGATCTAGAACGATTTCCAACCCATTCTTGGAGTTGATCCAAACAGCTCTGCACATTTTAAAATGTTAGCTGCAGATTCAACTCAAACTGAAAGTCTTGTGGGCGACACTCTGACTAACATAAGTGAACCAACAAAAAGATTTAAAAGACGTCTGTCAGTTTTGAATTCCACGTTGATTTTGGTGACTGGAAAAACTCATATGAAAACTAGTGAGTAGCTATATTTTGAGGTAAAATTACAGCTGTGTAAGCCTGATCTTTTCGCTGTAACCCACTAGTTTCTTTTTAACCTGTGGAAAAGAGGAAAAGCCACCACAATCCAGTAACTCAGTTGATTTTACTTACCTTAAAATCATTATTGTATCTACCAAAGTTGACTCGGCCCATATTCTCTACCAAGATGTCCAGATTTGCTCCAGCCATCCCAGTTATATTTATCATAAGTGATTTGTCCCTTTCAAGGACACCTTGAGGAACCTATATGAATTACACCAAGAGGAAGAAAACGATTATTGAAAACAAACAAAACCCTGTTACTTGTCTCTTCAACTTGCATGAAAAAAGAAAGGACAAAGGAAACAAACAAAAAAATTTCCACACACAAAAAAGCTGCTATGTCAATATTCACATTTCACTACATCAACTGGATGTGCTACTAGGCAGCATTTTTCTGACACCACCTCTTTCCTTAGCTGATTTCAACTAACTCGGCTGTTAGAATACTACTGGTTTTTGATGCCCCTGATTCACAAAAAGCAAGTTCTCAAATTTAGTCTTGTCACTGAAAAGATTTTGGCAGTATCAGTGATTAAAAGGGGCTTCATCTTCTAATTAAGCTTGCATCAATATTTAGTTTTATTTATTTCCATTCCCACAACATAAAGAAGAGTTTGACCTGGACATAAAGGTGATGAGAGTCAACGCAGGTCAAAGATTAATTAAAAACAGGCTATCAAAGTCCATGAATTGATAGTAATTCTCATTAAGCAGGAACAAAACCCTGCATAAGAGAAGACAGATAAAAGTTCACATCCTGTACAATAAGCTGCTTTATTTTTTTTTTAAACTTGCGGTCATAAGCCAGATTCATAAGGTAAGACATAGGTTCAGGCTTCCACTTTACCCCACCCTCAAAAGGAAAAAAAAAACAAGGGAGAAAAATAAAAAAAAGAAAAATCTATGGAAACACTGTAGAAAGCCACCATATCATTAACATATTTCATGAACCTGCAAGTAAACCCTTCTTCTAGGTTGTTTCTTTTTTTTACTTAAGTCATGACTCTGTATCAACATTCAAGTATCTCAAAAATGGAAACAATTACATTTTCCTTAGACATAACAGACAGGTGTATTTTCTGAAATACAAATATGAACCTTTAGTACAAATCCACTGTGTGCTTCCTTACTTTCTTCATCTGATTAAATAAGATTATCCAATAAAGTTAGCTGGAGAAAGGAGAAAAAAAAAAAAAAGGTGGACTGTATCCATGACTTTCGTGAAGGCCGCTCATGGCAGAAATGAATACCAGCAAACACTATTTACCCCATCGACAGAGACATAGGCACGATCATGGACTCCATTTAAAGGTGAAGACAGCTGTGTGGGCTCCGTACAGTTTTTTGGAAGCGTAGTTCTGTACAGTACAAACCCAAAATACTAAGAAAAGAAAAAAAAAAAAAACAACAGATTAATGAACCAAGTCATTCTGTAGCTTCAATTCAGGTCATGAATTAGAAATATCCCACGTTCCTGCCTATGCGCTTGGACTGAAACATTAACTTTCACTTACTTCAGATAGCATCTATCACAGATACCAGCTTCAGATTAGAGTTCACTTTGACCTTTAAGTAACGGGTGTAAATTCCACAGAGCTTCATTTTTAAAATGTTTCATCAGAATATTTACATAACTTTAAAAGATGAGGGTCTTGGGTATGAAGGTATTTCCTCAATAAAAAAAAAAGCAGTAAATGACCAACAGTATTATTTCTTCATTAAAATCAATTAAAAGATAGCTGGAAATCCCTTCAGAATTGAGTTCATATAACAAACTTGAAAGTGCACTTGTCACCCTGTGCCCATAAATTGACATATTCATCAAGTCAGTATCACCTATTTTAAAAACTACCTGGCTTACATCAGGAACATTTCGGAATATTTTTCACTAAGTTCCCCATCAGGAAAGAAAAAATGAAAGTCATAGTCATTAGATTTGGTCTCATCACAAAGTGAAACACAAATCAGAAACAAGTCAAAAAATGCATCGTCTCTTTCACTCAGTAGCCACAAAACCATTTATATTCTAGACTTGGATTAGAACATAACCCTGGCAGGAAGAAGTGAGAGTAAACCATTTCCATTCTGCTATAATTATTACATTTGCAATGAGGTGACCCGAAAGAGTGGGTGGGCAGCAAGGGAAGGAAAGAAATAAAATTAAAATATACTAGGAAGCTCCACCATCTGCCCTCTTCTCTCAGGAGGCCATTAGAAATTACATCCAGCCACAATATACTACCTGCAGCTTCTCTCACAGCTGGGCTGGGCTTGGGAAAGAAAAATCTAGCTTCAAACCCCTACTTGACTAGTGCTGCATCCCAGGCATCTGCTGAACTGCTCCCTGCTCTTCTCCCTCCCACAGCGACTACCAGCATCACATTCCAATTAGTTTATTTTAGCTGCAGACAATTAGCACCCATGCTCCAGTTTCTGCTAAATTCAGCACAGAAGTGACCAAGGAGTTACATAACCTTAATGGAAAGACAGAGTACGGCAGTAGCAAGGGAAAGATCTTTGACTGTGAAGGAAGATATGGAAAGTCACCAAAATTGACAGGGAAACTGATGCAGAGACTGACAGACAGGGATCATAGGGGAGAGTGGGCAGCAGAAGGCACAGAAAAATGCAGAGAAAGGTGTTTTTCCTATCTTAACCAGCATGGTGAATGACCTTGACAGTGGGTTGCAACAACTCCAAGAGGTTGCTCCCAAAGGTTTCTCTCACTGCATTCTCTTGCCTCACCATACATGTAGTAAAAGAAAAGGACTATAAATAAGTAGGAGGACCACAGAAGTGTCAAACAGATTGCATTTCCCAATCTCCAGACCCCCCAACTTGTATGACGAAGCACTGTCTCAGCCACTGTGCCCACCCTGATAGAGGGTAGGGAGAGGCCAAAAGAAAAAACAGAATAATGAAAATAAATAGCGAAGAAAGATGGTTAAAAAAAAAATCTCTTAAGAACCTGAAAATCAATACTTCAGAAAGGAGAAAGATAAAGTTGAAAGCCTGGACAGCAGAGATACCTACATTCATAGAAAGAGGAAAATCTCAGGTGCTAAACTGTAGCACTGTAGAATATGGAAAGGTCTCCAACGGAAAAATCCTGGACATCTTTATAATACTATTACTTCTGTGCTGAGCTAAGGCGCACGACACTGGACATAAGAGCAATACCACAGAGGGTTGTTCCAATAAACTTTACAAGTAAACTTTACTGCAACGTGCCTACTGAAGGAATCCTCACCTGCTTTAGCTGAACAAAGGTTAACGGGTAAGTGCTTTTCACTGGTCCATCAGGTGACAGCCTGTTAAGAACCTCCACCACAGTGCCTGCCTGCAGCATAGAAAAAGCAGATATATGGTCAGAAATTTCAACCCAAATATAACAGCCTGCATATCCAGCCACCTAGCCAGTTAACTGCATCTGTCCAGAAGCAAAGAAATCTTAAGCCTTTACATCATTCTTACATACACATTAATAATACATCATAGTACAAAGAACCCTGAAAGAAATATGCTACATGTGGAGCAATGTTTTAAAAATCCAGATGTTCTAAATTTGCTATGCATTCATAAAAGTGGCCCTTGATTATTTAATGAGAACTACCCCAGATGCAACTGCTCTGAACAATTAATAAACCACAACTATATTATCTAAATGTTGCTCAATTATACTTACAATCAAGCTAGGGAAAATGCCAGTGAGTTACTCTGGAATCATTCTGAGCTAAGTAGAGATGTAATTTGGTTCTGTCAAGAGTTATCTAAGACAAATTTACCCTATTTAGTCCTAAATAATTTTAGAAACCCTAAGGCTATAATTCAGTGTCACATATGAGTAGCTGGATGGATATTAGTGAGACTGGCAGCAAGGTTTAGGCTAGTCACATGCATAAGTACCTGAATAAGGTTCTTACATGTATACAATTAAATTCCCTTTTGTTGCCATCTGCAATTTCCCTTTGTGGTTATATAGTTTTCTACTCATCTACAATTCTCTCTCAAAGTCCACTATCAATTTTATGTTAGTCAAGATGCACACAATATGCCTAGTGTCTTAAGCTCAAAAAAAAAATAAAAATCAATTGCATTCCTATTTTTCATGCAAGATGTTAGTCTGTTTCACCAGAAGTACTGTCACTATTCAGTGGTAATTACACATCAGACATTCAAAATATTTCTCAAATGCAGATTTACTTTCAAATGCTTGAGAAAAAAAAAAAACAGTAAAAAACCCTGGGCATTTAAAATCATGTAGAACTGTATACTGTAAAAGAATTCACAGCAATACAAACTTCTGAGGCTACATAAAAATCAGCAGTGCTGAAATATTATATATTAAAATTACATCACTGCACGAAACGCTGTATGTGACAGAAGTCAGCATGAATCACCTATGCAGACACAATTATTTCTTCAGTATAGTACTGGTTTTGGCTGGGATAGAGTTAGATTTTTTCATAGTAGCTAGTATGGGGCTATGTTTTGGATTTGTGCTGAAAACAGCGTTGATAACACAAGGATGTTTTAGTTACTGCTGAGCAGTGCTTGCACAGTCAAGGTCTCTTCTGCTTTTGAGCCTGCCTTACCAGCGAGCAGGCTGGGGGTGCACAAGAAGATGGTAGGGGACATGGCTGGGACAGCTGATCCCAACTGACCAAAGGGATATTCCATATCATATTGGCATCATGCAAAGCTGGGGAAAGAAGGAGGAAGTGGGGGACACGTTCAGAGTGATGGCGTTTGTCTTCCTAAGTAACTGTTGCATGTGATGGAGCCCTGCTTTCCTGGAGATGGCTGAGCACCTGCCTGCTCATGAGTAGTAGTGAATTAACTCCTTATTTTTCTTTACTTGTGCACACAGTTTTTGCTTTACCTGTTAAACTGTCTTTATCTCAACCCACAAGTTTTTACACTTCTATCTTTCCAATTCACTGCCCCATCCCACTGGGGGAGACTGAGAAAGCACCTGTGTGGTGATTAGCTGCCTACCAGGGTTAAACCACAACATGCATGTAGACATAGATCTGAATGGACTTTTGAAATGAGCTTATCTCAACTCTTTAGCTAGAAACACAAAAGCAAAAGGAGGCCATAAATATACAAAAGGTAATGCCATCACTACCTGGAAGTTGGGTCAGCCTCACTAGTCCATAGTTAAGCATGTTCACCCTAACAAGAAGACTATCAGTTAAATGATGGCTTGCAAAAGTTTAATAGAAGTAGTTTGCTCTTACATTTTCAGTTTAAGGATTGTACCTAAAATAACAATCAGCTTTCATAGAGTAAAATTCCCCTGGAATGCTCCGGACTGTGCATGCGCTCCATTCCTTATTTTGTGCTCCTCCAAGGGAGCCAGTAATGTTAAAGCAATATGCAGGACTTGGCAGGCCACAGGAGAGACTGAACCGCCAGGTCTTGTACAACAGCTGTGAAGCAAGAGATGAGTATCTTTGCACAGATACTGACAGAGTTGATTTACAGAACTAAACAACAATCTTATGAGCATTAATAGTCTTGGCCCCAGGTGGACAATGAAATTAGAAATGAATGTAAGCAGTATTAAGACACACATGGTCACTTGAATGAGCTACTAATTGGCAATGAGTGCTGCACTGTGCCTTACTGAACTGAATATTACCAGCTTGTACGTGTGACTGTTCAACTTTAAGTTCCTGCTACCAAGGGGGCTTCTGTTCTGATTACAGGTCGACCACGTACGATTCATTTATGGACTGGGCTGGTAGAAGCTTGTTTCTTTGAAACTTCAATGCATTGTTTTCGTTCAGCTTTTCACTCTTAAGTAGTACAAACAAAAAAAAACCAAACCCAAAACATGATCTGCTCCTGCTGCAAGTTCCTGTTGACTGCTACTTAGTGGACAACCAGTACCACAACAGAAACTTAGGAGTAAATTTTAAAATTACAAATACTGTCAAGAATTTTTAAAAACTCAACCTGTAAAACAACAGATGACTACTAATAAAAAATAGCAATACTTTTTCCTCCTCCAGAGCAAGGTCTTCAAAAATAAAGTGTAAAATCAAGCATAAAGAAAAGAAACTAAATAGCTCCATCAGGAATCATATCAACTACTGGCATCATCCTGTTCGCTTAACCCCTTTCTACCCCTAACTCATATCAACGTTGCCTGCTACTTGCTATTGCTTGAGCTCTCCACATCCCAAGAATTGAATGCATCTCCAGAACCTAAGAGTCTGCAGGTTGCAGTGCTGGGGTAGGCATTTCCTTGTGACCAAGCACTCCTCAGGGCCCTCCAAGTGGTGACCAGAAACTACCACCCGCTCACAAGTCTGCACAGCCACGCAGACACATCGCAAGCACTAAGACTTACTCATTTCCCTCTTGAAAGGATGCTCCCCACATTCTGGGTCTTAAACCCCTAAACCCTGTCATCTTGCTCACATTTTTGAGCACATCTACTGCTGTTCTGCCTTTGCCTGCCCTCGCTCCTCATCTTCAACATTTCTCTTTTGCATCTATGCAACAAGATTTTTTCCTTATCTCTGCTTTCCTGTCTACTGCTTTGCTGTAGCAATGCCAGGTGTCCCCAGCATCTTTTAATAAATTACATTTTTCCCACTCAGGAGAATTCTTTAAAATAATTCAATAGCTCAAAATGAACAACTGCCTGATCAGGGAACAGCATAGGAGTTTTTCCTTTTTTCTTTTATTTTTTTATTTCTTTTCCCTTCCCAACCAGCCTGGGTTCCCCAATTATTTTCATCTGGGGCAACTTATTTGCAAACCTCCAAAAAACAGCAAATATGACAGGCAGCACTGCTAAGATCTCTTTTTCTCGAGTTTAGGTCCTGAGTAGCTGAAGAGGTACTTAAGGATTGAATTGTAAGAGAGTATCTTGGGGGGTGGTTGGGGGTGGGGTGTCAGAACAGCCTGTTCTGGTTACATGTACCTCTTTAAAGTATACCACATGACTCCTGAAAATACTCTGAAGTCTCCTTTCCTTCTTCCTTTCTGCAGAAGTGTTAAGGGAGTTGGTTCACTGCAGTAGATTCAATGCTCTGCATAGCAGACTGACTGCTGGACCTCAACTGCACAGTGAAGCTTCACACAGTACCTGGTTTAGCACTGTCACTGCAAACAGTATAGCTGGGAAGTTTACTATTACCAAAGCTAAGTCCTACCATTTAGAATATTCCCTCTCCAATATTCACCCAAATACATTCAGGCTTCTCCATACAACAAGGTACACTGGGGACCAGGTCCCAGCAGGGGTTAGAACACATCACAGAGTTGGGAGGATGCCTTTGGCTGGGACAGTACAAACCCTCTGTGATTTGAGACTCATCCTGTGTTGCAAGTTAACCAAGCAGAGGAGTAAACTGCTGCTGAAGTTAGGCAGTGAGTTCACAGAGCAAAAAGCAGACTTTTTCCCAGAAAACAATTCTAGAGGCTTTCAGTGCAGATGGCCGTATATGTACAGGCAATGACAGGAACCTCACACCTGGCAGTTTAGACATGACATATGGATTCCTGAAAGTGCTGGGTGGAGAGTAAAATACCTCCTCTCAAAAACCAGGAAATGTAGAAGGTGAGAAGGTGCGGGAACAGGGCTCCCAGTTTGATGGCCAGGTCACAGCTGCGATATTTGAGCAAGTTTAGTCATCTGACTCGTCCTTTGTAAGACAGGTGTCTGGGCCAGGCACCCTGCAGCATTCATTTCTTGAAGGCATGAAAGAGAAAGTTCATGATTCTAGTGAAATTGGACAGCCCTATCCAAGAGCCATGAACCATAAGAAGATTGGAGAGTCAAAATCTGATGGTGAGGCTCCCAGATGCTGGTAACCCATGAGAGCAGCAGTGGTGGGTGTACTGGTAACGGTATATAATTAGTCACTACCAAATGTAAGTCAGTTCAGTGAAACCTTATATAGCAACCCTAAAATGTCTGAAGATACTCAAAGGTTGTTGAAAAGGATATAGATCTGTGTCAACTTCACTGGTGAATCACTTTCATACAAAAAGTATTTCTGCCCACCACTTGAGTGGGATGACTTGAAAACACCTGCAAAGCCTTATCACTACCAAATTTTGCAATGCTCCAGCTGCAGTACATAACAGATCAGATACACTGCTGATTGGAAAGGTGGCTGTCAAATTAAAATCACAAAGTATAAAATCAAAGCATTATGAATTACAGTATCCAGTACACCAACTGCAGTAATCCTCCACCTCAAAACAACTTGTCTGTGCCCAGCAAAATGAATATAGCCAAATTCATACCTGTTGTCTCTTCCATTCCCCCTTAAACCATCCTCTACACTCACTGCAGGAGCGTAGCTCTCAACCATATTTCACAGAAAATTTTCCCTGGTCCTAAAATGATGGTGCTATGGACAAACCCCAGCTACTCATGTGCTGACCTGTTAAACCACTGTTGTCAGACAGGATACAGCAAGGCTGAGTTCAGCATGTTATGTTCTGCATGCTTTTCCCTCAGCAGGAAACCAATTTAATTTCTCTCATCAGATACAGATTTTCACAAATCTTGTAAGAAACTTTATCAATAAGGCTTCCAAATGTATTGAAAATGCTCCCTATTCAAAATTTAAACACTTAGACGTATTTCAAAGATATGTATATCCTACCCGCTGTTTCTACTTTACAGGCATCACCAGCTACAAAAACACCCTTTGCTCATAGATCTCATGTTAACAGTCCCCCAGCTACATTACTCATACATGAGTTACTTTAGACAACTACGATTCTGGTTGTGTTCATAATATATTAATTTCAGTTTAGTAAAACTTCAGGCACATACTGCATATTGTAAATTTATATTTTTATATCCAGACAACATACATTTTCTCATTTTCCACCACAGGCATGATTCCTAACTCCCAAGCTCCGCTCGCTCCTTCCTGAAAGTTTGCTTTCAAGGTTTTCCTCTTTATTTTGTATGATATCTAGAGACTGCCAGGACACCCTCATAAACATTTTTTGCAAAAAGCAAACTACAGCATTACGGAAAGATACACAACATATTACAGATGTTAATTTACCTTCTGCAAGCGAACCTTCCCATATGCAAATTTGGGTGTTGTCGGAGGGATAAGACCTTCTGGTAACTGCTTATACTAGAAAGGGAAAGAGGAAAAAAACAACATATGAAACTTAAATACAAACATGCTTTAACTGAATTCTCATTTTCTACTTCACAACTTACAAAAGTAGAACTTCAGCTAAAAGTAGATAATCTCACTGTGCTAATGCATCTAGTCTAAGATGGAGCTTTTAAAAAAAACAACAACCCATATCTGACTTGATCACATATGGTAAACAATTTTTAATAACTATTCAACTCGAGGTAACAGTAAAAGCATAGCGAACAAACAAGCTGCCAAAGAATCAGTGTCCTTGGAGCCCTCCTGTGGCTAGAGTTTGCGTTACAGTCTTCCACAACCGCAGTCATCTCCCCAGTCCATGGGAGCTTGAGTTAACCTTTTCAAGTCTGTAGGGCAGTACTTCCACCTGATCCTTCCTTAGCAGCACTTCCATACGGGAATTATTAGCCTCTTGTGCCTTTCGTTTCAGTGTTACTGTAGTCCACCACCACCATCACCTGCTAATCCATTACTGCCTGGACTGGTTTCTTTGAGAAGCAGGCTTTGAGACCACAGCCTCCTCCACAGCTCCACGAACCCTTGAGGTCCCGTCATTAGCTTCCCTCTGGTCCTGGTCTAGGCAACTGCCCAATCAATCATAGGGAAACATGCTGAGGAAACACTCTGACTGCCAAGCTGTTTCTGTTTACTTCTTGCCCTGTATCTCTTATCTAGAACAAGCCACCTGAGATCAGCAGACAGAAGGGGTGTCCACCACTTTCTTGGACACCTTTGAGGAGTGGCAAGTCTAGACAGTGGCTTTCTGCCCCATATCCTAGCCTCCTCCTTTCTGAGCCTACAACCTTCTTTTCTCCTTGCCATCATTCCCTTCTCTCTTTCCTGCCATTACTTGTCTCCTGTAATGTCCTGTAATGTCCATCTGTTCTTTCATTTACTGAACATGGCCCTGTCTGCACGCTATAGAGAAAAAACTTCTGTGGGTGAGATAACCGTGTGATCAAGCAATCTAAGCCTACATTTTAATACACACGGACAAATGGCCATCCTTGTGAAGGCTGTCTTAATCTGCACATTCAGTGACTTCTGAGTGCTTACTTTGGCAGCTCCTAGGTTGTTCAGATTTTTTTCTTTTTAATATATACGGTGAGGGGCCAAAAGGGCATTTTTCTTAAGAGATTTTACTTTGATTTCAGCTTGAAAGTTTTAGCACAAGGCATTATTTGCTGGGTTTACACATTCAGCATAAAACTCATGCTCAAAAGCTTGCCTCTGCTCCAAGACGAGGGTGGGGTTTTTTTATTTGGTCCATTTATCTTTTTTTTTTTTTTAAACAGCAGTACAATTCCCAATGCCCTCCTGTCAAATGTCAACTATGGACTGATGAATGCCTGCTTTATATTTCTGGTAACAAGTTCCCTTTTTCCTCTTTATTTGAAAATAATCAAGATATTCAGGCTTAAAGAAAAGAAACACTATATTAACCTAAGAGAAGAAGTCAAAAGTAGGAAATTTCAGCCCATATAGTAAAAATTAGAAAATGCTGTCAGCAATTGAAAGAAGCTATAGACTGAAACCATTCTTCTTTATTATGTTTATTAACTGAAAAAAACAGTAAAGGAAGACTATAATGTGTTAGCCTTGTAGCACAGCTAACATGTTGAATGCAATCATTAGTTACAGGCAACTTAGTTTTCTTTCATCAGCTCCACCTCAAACTGCAACTGAGTAGATAGACTGTTATGGGTTTAGAACCCACAGCAGAGACAGGAAAACTTTGCTGAGATCCTATGGATATGGAAGCTAAGAGATAAACCACACCAAAAAAAGCTGTACCGTGACCCAACACACCTTAGGTTATACTGAACACTTCAGATCTTATCAAGGCTCTCTCATTGCACTAGAACTCTACTTACATTTCAGATAGGGATCTCACCTTGAAGAAAACAACTCAAAAACAGGAAGTTTGGGAATTTTTCTGGTGAGAAAAGCTGTATCAAGACAGGAGATTCCCCTTGAAAGGCTATCAAAATTATCCATCAACAGAAAGCTTAGGGATAATGAAGAAATTGAAGAAAATAATCCACAGCAGGCCTTCCACCGGTATGGAGATAAAGGCATGCTCAACCCTAGAGAAAGTGTAATACACTTTTGGGAGATCTACTCCCATCAAAAAAAGTGCCTTCTAGTGAATAGGAATGTTGCTGGCATGCAACAGGACAGTGAATACAAGCCTGAGCCTTGGAATTCCCATGGAATCTGTTTTTAAGCCTCATCTGAATTCTCCAATGCAAAGCTATTCAAAATCCAGATACAGGTTCCATGTTTCACTTCAGTCTCCAGTTTGTAGAGATACTGTGCATTTTTATAGCAAGGCAAAGCTAGTTCCACCCACTAGCTACAGTTTGTGGCATCGCAAACACAAGACGTGTTCATTTGGATAAGCATGCTCCTTCTCACAGAGGCCCAAAACCACATCACGAAACTTGGGATACAGACACCCAAAGCACTAAGCTGCGAGATCTTTCCCCTTTTGTAACAACGAGCAGTTAAGTTAGCCTAATCACCTGTTCTACTTCACTTTCCTTACCTGCAGAAAACTGTTAATTCAGAAATAACTGATACCAACACAAGAGCTAGAGAGTTTGCAGTACACCAGGGATGTTTCAAAAAAACATTCTAAATACGTCCTGGGGACACTCACCATACCAATGACCTCCCTCAAGGCAAAATATTTTTCTGTCAGATCCCCCGCTTCACTCAGTGGAGCATCATAGTCGTAACTAGTGGGCTGTGGCATATAGGGCATATTAGCACCTAAGGGGGGGAATAAAAAAAGCAATGAAAATGTGAAAGAGCTGTTGTTTTTTCTAAATTTTTCAGAATTCTTTCCAATCACAGCCAGACTCTGCTACATTTTTAGATTCAACGTAGGCCTTGGTATTTGGCATAAACTATTCCTGATGGAGGACAACGTTCTTCTAGCTCACACTGCTGTCATACAGTCTTCAGAAATACTCTGAAGAGAAACAAAGTTATCCATGTTTCAACTGCTTCCCAGGACTGAGTGAAGCAGAAGTAGCCTTTGCAAAGATAAATACCATGTGGGTTTAGTACAACATGCTGACAATAGAGAGAAGAGCTAGTGCAGTCATCTTTTGTCATGTGATAGCAGGCATAGCTTATTCTTTCACAAAGTACATTACTACCAAATTCATAAACAGCTCCCCTACATCATTAGTATCATTTAAATAATTTCTTACCATTCCAATAGGCAAAGTTAGTCCCACCTATAAACATGTACCTAAAAAGCAAAAAAAGCCATCCACTTAAATCAGGTTTTGCTGAATTGGGAAAAAAATAATCCCCCCAAATTAACCTTTACTGAACACACACTTACAGGTTAACGTTAGCACCACGTGCCAGGATTTCATTAAGTGTTTTAGCTATAGTTTGTGTGGGGACAACAGAATGACGGTGCCCCCAGTGATCCAACCATCCAGTATAAAACTCAGAATTAACCTGAAAGGAGGAAGGGCAAAAGAGGAAGGGAAAACATGAAGAGGGAACAAGAACAGAATGCAATGTAATTTAAGGTTACTAACTGAAGGGGAAGGAAAAAAGGCACCTTGACTCATTCCAGCCATTTTTAAACTAGTATAAATACAGCAAAGTATACACTAAATGAGTCCTTTTCAGCAGATTACTAGTCAAAGAAATCAAAGGATTGTTTCAATAATTTTATACGGACACTTTGAAAATAGTGCTTAAGTACCAAAAAGTGTGGATTTCCTTGGAATCTGTCAACATGAACACATTTCAGATGCTTGGCATTCAAATAAATGATGGAACCCATACATTGCCTGCAGAATAGCATACATAGACTAGATGTAACGAAAAATAAATCTTTCAAATACTCAAATTGCATTCTAAACAATTTCATAGCACAGAGATAATCTTGTACACTCAGAGGGCCTTTTCCTTTTGTCAAAATGCCTTCCAGTGATCTCACATCCCATTATAGCTTGTGTGAAACCTCTAGGGTAGCTGAAAACAGGAAGCAACTTCTAACCTGCCCTTTTAATTTTTGCTTTTAACTTCCACCCACACATATACCTCACTAACTCATCTAATCATACTTACTGTTTCCACTGCTTTGTAAACATTTGTCTTAACAAGGAAAAATACTGAAATAAAATCAATACCTTTTAAGACCAAAATAGTATTTGCAGAACAGCAGTTAATGTGGATTTGCCAAACACACACGGAAGCTCCTCTATTCAGTTTTTCTGACTGACTTGGAAATTATGTCTTTTTAAACATGTCCCTAAAACTGTCCAACACACTGTTCCCAACTCCTCTCTTATTAATCACTGCAAGGTTAGGAATGATACAAGAAGTTAAAGTGAAAAGACATACCAAAGGGCCCGTAGGTTCACTGCCCCTTTGAGCTAAGAATGCTGCTGTGACATTGCCACCTGTAAGCAGATAGAAATAAAATTGAGTTGCTACATCCATGACTTTCAGTCCTTCATCTTACTGAAATAGGTGTCTTATCTCCCTTCCAAGACCTAGCAAAAATGCAGACAAGAAAGTTACTTCAGAAAACACAGGAATCAGTACCTTTGATTCCAGTGTTTAAATTGCAGAAATTATTTAAAGTATATATAAACACATATGCACGTAGGCACGTATGTCCTTGCTTTTGAGATACATCTTCTGAAAACCCAGCTTTTCTCAGGAATAACATCCTGGCACCAAAAAGTCTGAGATGTGTCAGAATTGCTACTTGGTCATTGGAAAATGTAAGCCTGAGATTGTGGTACCAAGACTACAGGGAAGAACAGAAGCGAGGCAATCTCTAAAGGGGAGTTTCACTTCTGATCATTCTTAGTGGCTCAAGCCATAAGGACTGGAAATAACTACTTCAATGAGTAGCTCACCATCTCATAAATGATACACAAAAAGGAGTTCATAATTTCAATCTACTTGTAAGAAAACAGATTCCTGCTAAGCACACATCTTTGATTATAGAGAGAATAACGTACAAACCACACATAAAAAATATGGAAATACCTATCTTGGAGTTTGTTTCTTGTGCCTTAAGCCTCTTTTGCCAAGTCTGTGCAGTATATGAACATTTACATCACTAACTTTCCTATCAAAAGGGCACTTTCTAAACACACTATGGTTGCTTAGCCATTCTTCAGGCCTATATCACAGCAAACTGTGGCAGTGTGAACATTTCTAATGATGATCTTCAGCAGTAACTGCTGGATTCTGGGACAAAGGATGTTAAAAACAAAACAACAGTAAAAAACCCAACATAAAAAAAATTTAAAAATCAATGGAATCAATGCCAACTATTACTGCTAGTTTTTAGGAGATACACACCATGAACAGCGTAAATCGTTTATTCATGGTTTCATGATGCAAGGAAGTGATTAGGACTCTCTAACTGGCTACTTCTGGATGATTCTTGTACATTTAAGAGTACATCAAATACCCATAAATGCCTATTACCCCATTTAAACAAAGCAGTCAGGTTGTCAAGCAGTCAAGTCAGTTTGTCCTGCCATAAACACACACACACACCAGAATTTTTTTGTAACAAACAGCAGTCTCCAACCTGGGGCAAAGTCTACTGTTGCATAAAGACCCTGAAGAGCTCCACATTTCAAGTGAAACTGGCTTGCACCATCAGTTGTGAACAGCACCACCTCATCCCCAAGATGCTGGCGAAAGATCTTCAGAAGGGAACGCAGATAGTCATAGTCACAAGCAAAGTAGCTGCCATACTCATTCTCTACCTGCACAGTAAAAGCAAGTCAGTGAAGCAATAGCCAATTTCAGTCTGCACCTTATACCAAAAATGGGAAACCCAAATTCAACCCTCCTCTTCCTTTGATGGCAATGCTGAAAATGTAATTTTAACTCCAGACTTGAGAAGTAAGAGAAGACAACGCTTCTAGGCACTCATTCCTCTCACCTGTATCTTACAGTGGAGCAATCATTGTGTGGAGGCAAGTAATTTTCCTACAAAATCACCCTCCACATAAAAATATCTACCCTAGCTACTTAACAACAGTGATCAAAACACAGTCTCTATTACAACTAGAGAGCTATGACTCACCTCCCAAGCAGGACAATAAAAACATAGAACAGGTTGTGACACGATCAAAACTGAAGCAGAACTGGACTTTCAGAAGAGACACACCTACAAGGGGCTCACATGAACAGCAAAGCCCTGGAGTGGGCTCAAAGGACTGAGGGAAGAAGAACAACCCTGCTACTACTGAGAGGTACACATCTTGCCCCCTGCCCAAGGGAATGGACTTTCAAGCTCCAGATCCAATGTCACGGGCACCTGAAGGTTATTTCTGAAAATCCTGTTATAAACATCTTTCTGCCAAGGAATTTTGCTGAGTGCTTTTGCTCAATAGAATACATTGTTCAAGAACAATGATCTTGGGCATATTATAAGAAAATTCTCCTATCGCATCCTGTGCCAACCAGGGAGTTTAAAAAAAAAAGTAAAACAAAGCTTTTGTTATGGTCAAATACTAAGAATATGGAACAATTGCCACTGCACATCTAGAAGGAATTTAAGAGAGAAGCTACTTACCATGAACGCACAATATGGTGTGCTGAAACATTTACAGCTTGTTAGGTGCTAAGAATTAAAAAGCCTAAATTTTGAGGCCATTTTTGTGACAAGTTTTGGGCTTAGTCCATACTGGTTTTGCTTCTATCTGCAGGTATAGTTATTCCCCTTTTTCCTATCAGAGGGTTTCAGGCAATTGTACTGTATTTTGACTTTATGTGAGAACTGGCATGAAACTCAGATCTAAAAAGCTCCGCAAGTTTCCTCTATTGCTTTCTATAGTTGTGGGAAACAACTTTAATAGAGGAGACAAGCACTCTCTGAATTCTGGAAACAGCTGACTCGGTTCTTTAGAATAAGGAATTGAATCAGAACCTTTCAGCTACCTGAAACTGTGAAGGAACATCTGTGACATTACCATCCAACACCCACAGAGTGTCTGCAGGAGCAATATAAGCATCCATGCTGCTTGTGTTCATTTGATTTTCAGGAAGTTACCTGCACCATGATGATTGGACCTCCATTCTGATAGAGGTGAGGCCTCATCTTTGGCAAAAGGACACCCATCCATTTCTCTACTGCTGCCAGGTAATCTGTGATAAACAAAGTATAAATGTTTCACAACTTTTCTGCTTTTTTCTAGATTTTGTTTTAAACTATATATGGGTAGTTTTTACCTAGTGTTCTAAGTATGTAAAGTATAACAAAACAGCATTTAATGAACTGATGTGCTCTTATACCTGTTCATAAATGTCAGCTTCCAGTACAGTTTACTAAAAAATTAAACATTTAAAGACTGGTGAACTTTGAAAATCAACAGAGAGACTTCAATGTCTCACACAGGTTGCCCTAACATATTTCAACAGGAAAACAAATTCAAGTATTGCTATGTGTACTATTTTTTTAAATAGATAATTTATCCCACACTGAGCCAGAACTAGAGTCAAATATGATATATTTGTCCCCTAATATGCACTCCAATAACCACATTAATCTCCTGTCTCATCTCATCTCATCCCTCCATCTCTGGTCCATGACCAGGTAGCACTCAAGAATGCTGTAACTAGTTCTGGAATTACATGCACACTGATCAGCCAGGAAGGATCCCTATGATGAGTGGGTTGCAAAACTGAAAAACTCAAAGGTGAGAGCTACCTATCGTCTTTTCCTCAATGGTGACAGTGATTTCTCTCTTGGCACCAATTTTCATGAAACTTGTCAATACCTTGGAAACTTTCTACCCTACTTTGTTCGTTCTATATACTTCTTGAATGCACATTTCTAATTAAAAGCACTGAAGATTTTACATACAAGATAACTTAAGCTGAAATATGAATTTCCTAGTAATGGACTCAAACGGCAAGTTGCCTTGCTGCTAAAGTGTATTTTTGCTAGTCTCTTCTGATGCCTCTACCTGAATCAGAAGACCTGAGAACAATAGATTTCTTCTCCAACAGCCATGCAGGAAGACCTCCCTGGGAAAAGAAAGGGAATCACTTCAGTGACCATTTTTAGGAAATGTAAGAAGAACTCAGTCTTTTATCAAAACATATACCAAGACCTGAAGATTGATTTTCTGTAAGTAACAATTCCCAATGAAAAAACAAATAGTAAGTTTGTAAGATGTCACTTAAGATGCATGGATTTTAATATGCTAAACCAAGAGTCTTGTCCAAAGATACACCAAGTATGTTTGTTTACTTTAAGACAGAAATATTTGCATTAAATTTACCCTAGAAATAAGGTAACTTAAGGTTACAAAAGGCTGTACCATGTCCCATTCTGCACAGATGTAAGGTCCAGCTCTCAGGATAACCAGCAAACCAGTGTCGTTAGCAAGCTGCAGGAAATACTCAAGGTCTTTGTCACCAGAAAAATCATACACGCCCAGCTGGGGTTCATGGTAGTTCCATGGCACATACCTATAAAGAGAGAAGATCACCTTCCATTAGGAAACTGAGACTAAACCAGAACTCCAAATAACAACTATTTGCACCACATGCCCCAGAGATCTGTAATGCTGAACTGGTCTTCAGATCAGTAAAACACAAGAATAACTGTAGGGCCTTTCTTCTGTGAGGTACTTCATATGGTAGGAGGTGTTAAAATTAATGCTGAAATAAGGCTTAGTACTTTGCAGTAAGTCTGCAGGAGTCCATATCAATGCAAGAACAGGTTTGGGTAGCGCCATTTTGAAACCATGACATCTATTCCAAAATTTAAGTAGTTAACAGTTTTGATGTTAGCAACACAGCTGACAGTCATATAGTGGTGGGAGGTTCGTGAAGAGATAAATACCGTAAACCACTCACAAAGGAGGTGGTCAGGAACGAGCTTGCCTAAAACACTGCATGACCCTTCACAAAGGGATCACCCAGCTTGCACGGGGAAGCCAACTAGGTTGACAGGTCCATACTGCTGCCACTACAAAGAACTAAGCCTCAAATGATATTGCATCTAGGTCCTGAAAGTTTTCATTGACCAGGAGCAACACAGGTTCTGAAAAACCAGCATGGGAAGAACAGACAAGTTAGAGGATGATGCTAAGGTGCCCAAGATCCTGGAAAAAGTAAAACTTCATTTCAACCAAGTAATAAAGCTGCCAAACAAGAAGATAACCATTTGAGAGAACACCTTTCTCCTACTTCCAGGACTTCAGAAATCACACCTCCACCACAGAACAGCTCACAGAAGATAAAAAAATACACTTGGTTGCAAGACAATGAAGAAACATGTTATCTACCAACTACTATGCGTACTGTTGTAGCTTACGGCCCATGCTTGACAACCATGAGTTTTGACTTGGGATAGTACTAAGTGGCAGTCGTAGATCAGACACACATTCAAATTAGGGATGAGTACTGCTTGAACAAGGATTTAAGAGAATGGGACAACTCATTCTCCATGCATTTACTTTCTTGCACATAGGTTTGTAATCCCTCCGAGAGAACTGTTACCACTGTTCCAGAGAGAACAAATTTGAGAAAAATTCGTAAAACCAAAACTGTGGTTAGCCAAGCAAAGATCCTCTCAGGCACCACTTTTCTTGCTGTCTGGGTTTGTTCACATGTTCCAGAGTTAATTTTGCAAGAACTACCCAAGATGGAAAGAAAGTGCAGAAAACACCACATTCAATAAGCAAGAAAAACAGGAACCCTCAAACGAGCACGCTACTGAAACGACCACAGTCAGACGTACATGCACATGAACATCAAATACAAAAATTACAATACATTATTTAGTATTATAGCCTCACAAATGCCAAAATCTTAAGCCTCTGTTTGAAGAGATAAAGCTTAAAATTTGTATGCAAGGATAGAGTCAAAGCAATGCACTCAGGCATCAAAATGCAGATTTTCCCCTCTATAGAGTATATTTATTTCTTTGTTAACCTGCTCTAATTGTTTATGAAACACATGATTAACTCACTTTTAGAACAAACTAAATGTGCATTTAACGAATATATGAACCATGGGAAAATACATTCAATATTAATTTAGTTTTGTGCACTTTGTCTAAATTTCAAGCAGAGGAGCAAGCTGATTCCTGACATTTAAGATTAAAGTAGATATAGTAGAAAACTATTTAAAACAAACAAAAGACCAACCTATGTCAAAGAAGCCAATACAAGAGTATCATATTGTGCTTGCTTTCCCTGTTCCATATACCATTATCCTGGTTATTACTGCAGAAAATTTTAGTTTGCTCTAAGCCATAACAGCTACGTTATTTTCAAAACTGTTGCTTAGAAATACAGAATTCTTTTAAATTACACATATATCACTATGGATCTGTCAAGGACACATAACCCTAACTCCATTTGTTCACAGGAATATTTGCCTAAAGGGTTAGAGAAAAGGAAAAAAAAAGGTGATGTCTCTACTTAGCAAGGCTTTTGGTACTTTGCTGCACAACAAGGAAAAAAAAAAAAAGAGGCTAGTTGGTATAACATTAATATAGAATAAAAATTAGCCACAGAAGAACAACCCACAATTTGCTGGGAAAGCAATGGGATATTTTGAGGAGTATCCTAAGTCTCTTCGGTAGGTCTAACTATATCCAAAGCTTTTATTGACACTTGGGTGAGGTAATGCACAGCCCGCTTTGGAAATGGGGAGTGGTTGCAAATCCATCGGTGAACACGATCAGGATTCTAAATGCTCTTAACTAATGAGCAATGTGGTCTGGTATCAATAACGAATTAAGAGTTACCACTCTTTAATTCTCTTGCATAGGAAAAGGCAAAATACAAAACAAGAAGAAAGGCATATGGAAGTGGTATTAATAGGAAAGGAGTCTGCAGGTTCCTCTGAAAAGTATCATCTGACTATGAATCACCAACATGACACTGCAGTAAGAGACAAAGCTCCTTCTGGGAGGAATTAACCGGCATGTTGATGTAGCAACTCATTCACTGAAAAATATTTCTATCAGAGCCGCACCTGTTTGAGCAAAATAAAGATGACTAGACATTAACTTCATAACAGTTCCAACTGCCTAAAATACTACCACAGAAAGACAGCAACTGCTTATACTCCCTTCTCTTTAGGCTACCTAACAAGTTATTTATGACTGGTAAGTAAATTACAGGTTAATATGAGAAAAGCATTCTAGCTGCAATTTAACTACACCTTGTAACCTGTTAGTTATGAAAATATACTCATGGGAGAGTTTTATTAACCTGTTCTAGAAACAACTCTGAAAGTCTAAATATTCTAAATAGTGTCTGAGGTGAGGACAAAAAGGGTTTCTCCAGCTCCCTTATGCTCAAGATGGAGGAAGACAGAAAAATTCTTCCAGGAACAGTTTTAATTTATGTCCTGTGGTTCCCCAGAAGGCCGGAAAGAAAGTAGACTTTAGTGGAGAAAAAGGGAAGACAGTGAATTAAAAAAATTATGTGAAATGCTTTTTTATCAAATAAATCATGATACAAATATATTTTAAACACTGGTCTAAAAATTGTTACTAATAGACTTTAATCCCCCAGTATATTTTCTACAGCTAGCAATGGCCTCAAATTAAATCCTTTGCCTTTGAAATTACTATTATTAGCAAGTATAATTCCTGTATACCATTGTATTAATGTGTAGTCCATTGTTAATGCTGTACTGCTTTAGTTACAGAATAATTAATTTCTAAAGGAATGCCACATTCCTTTTTCAAACTTGAAATGTGGTATTTCTTCTGTATTTGAGTAATAGCACTTACTCTTCATTCACATACAATTCCTAAGCTTTTTCCTATAACCTTTTCTTTAAAAGTCACAGTTTTCCTCTCCCATTTCAGAGAGATGTCAACAGGCAAAAAATCCACTTTACCTACCTTAATGTACAGGATAATTCTCTGTAATACCAGGGTTGGGTTATTTTTTAATAGTGTGCAATTAAATAGCTTGTACTAATTTCATAAATAATAGAGCAACATGCTAGTTAAATTACACATTTATAAGTCTTTAGAAGAAGTAAATTGGGCTTATTTTTTAATTAGTATGCTAAACATCAGCTCTTTCTTAGAGGGAGTTTCTACAGGTTTATAGTTTTCTGCTCATTAGTGGACAAATACAGTAAAACAAATAAAATGCTCAATATTCTTTAATTTTCTATAAGCCTGTAAGGTAACCGCTGAGTCTTCCAGGAAGCTTCTTCACTGATCTGTAAATCCTGTGAATATTTAGCCCCATCTAGTGGTTAATTATTTATCGCCTCCATGCAAAAAAACCCAAACCAAACCACTATCAGTTCTTTCCAGATGTCTTTGATGGCATTAGTTTCTAGTTGGCAGACACAGTCCAGGAACTGAAAACAAGGACGGTTACCTTTGTGTGACCAGAGGCCTCTGCATGCTGCCTGCTGAGGAAGGGAGTGGAGCTCCTAGGTACACCTCCATCAGCTTCTTGGATGTCACACCAACCACAACATCAAATTTCAACCTGCTATTTGGGAGGCTTAGGCCTTGATATTTTAAACTTTAATGTAAGATCAAGCTTCCTGTCACCTGTTTGCTCATATTCTGTTATTGCTTAAGATGTTTCCAGATACAGATGATTATACACATATACTGACTTCACCTATTCAAGAGTCCCAGATGAGCTGCTGACTCAGTCATTAGCTGAACGATGTAGCAAGGCATAGCAACTCTTTTGGAAATGAGGCTGCAGAGAACAGGAAGGAGAGCAGGTCTAGCTTGCTTTGACCACAAGGTATTTACAAGGACAATCCTGTAATAAAAGGATCCTGTTTCCCTTGAAGTGGTAAGGCTCCTTGGGAGCACTCTGATAAGAACAAGGAGGGCTCCCATATTTCAAATTATAGCAAGATCCTTTCCTGTCTCACGGAGAAAATCCCAAGCAGCAAAATCAGTCTTCAGAGGTGGCCTCAAGGCTGGGAGTCCAGCTACCACATTCTGCGAGAAGGTCTGGCAGTGCTGCTGCCCAT
Organism: Strix uralensis; assembly: GCF_047716275.1. Classification (NCBI taxonomy): domain Eukaryota; kingdom Metazoa; phylum Chordata; class Aves; order Strigiformes; family Strigidae; genus Strix; species Strix uralensis. The sequence continues at coordinate 21,290,646 of NC_133972.1, read as the reverse complement.
TCCAGAACGACTTCACATATCTGGTATCTCAGTCCCTTGCTAATAGTTTTACTGATCCAGAAAAGAGTAGGCAGAAGAAGAGAAAACAAAACCACAACTAAGTAATCATCTAGACAAATTTCCATTTTCACCAAAACCACACAAAATCACAGCAGAGTTGTTTGGCGTAACATGAAAATGTACTGCCTTATCTCAAATAATCAAGAGCAGTAAGGCTTGATTATCTTCAAATTTCAAAAAAAACAAGACTGTTTTGGTGGGGTGGTGGTTGTTCTGGTTTTTCTTTAACATCGAGAGAGAGAGATCAGCGTCAAATGGAAAAATACATGGATTTGATTCTTGTAGAAAATGCAAGACACAGGGGCGCTTTCTGCTTCTAAGATACACATTTAGGAGCTATCTTTCACCATAGTAGAAAAAAATCCAAAGGTAAGCAACAATGGGGGAGAAAGTTAAGGAATCCCAATCTGCCCTACAAAAAGAGAAGGAAGTTGTAAGAAACCTGTTATCTGTCATCGGTGATTCAGCAACAACACCTAAGGCCATAGGTCACATATCCACAGGGCAACAATTGCTAGCTTTACTGTACCTTCTGTGCCAAAACAGACACAACTCGGCTCTTCCAAGACCAACAGAAACCAGTTGACACCACCAACACATGACAATCTCCACTCTTTCCTCCACAGTGGAAGGACACTAATGCAAAGCAGTAAAGCACAGAGTAAGAGATCTCTACAAGTTAAAAAAATAAAAAGAAAATAAAGAAGGAAAAAAAAAACCAACCTTGTTAGCAGATTACAAAGGAAGTAGAAGGAAGCAAAAGGAAAAAAAAAAAACACAATCCTGCAGCAATTTTGCCATTAAACAGCGTTGGGGGAACAGGAAAGAAAAGACTCTTATCTCAAAAGACCAGTGATACAGCAGAGACATGAACAGGCAATTTCAAAGAAAAAAAAGGAAGGGACCAGTTGAAAAAAGCTGAAAGTGAACAGAGGGCACTGAAAATACACGGGTGTTGGAAGGAGGAGAAAAATAAAATCAAAGACATAAGGGTAGTATGAGACACTACAGATCATAGGAGACACAGAGCAGCTGTCAAGACCCAGGCTGATATTCAAGCCAGACATCAAAAGGTGTAATTTCCAGGTCCATTTCAGATTACTTTTATTACAGCAAAAAGTTATTACACGGGCAATTCTAGTAACTCTGTCCTGATCAAGCGGTACTTAACATCATCGTTCTTACATGATGCGAGGGAAGATAGAACTTTCTTGCTGTATTAGAAAACAACAAAAACCACCCCAGAAAACACCCACCAACAGGTCACTACATCATCACAACACAGGGAAGAGTTTCAAGACATTAAAAAAAAATAGAGAACCCTAAATTTGAAAAAAAGCAACTTCTTTTCTTTCCCTGCCATCTGTTCTTCATATACCAACCCTTACTAATCACACCTCCAAGTGTACAAGACTTGCAGGTCAAACAAAATACGGATTTCAAGGGAGAGAAAGAAGAGATGGTGCAACACTCCTGCTGAGCAAAGTGCCCTGGCCTACAGACTCTGCACTGCCAGAAGCAACACTGTCTGGCAGTCCATAGCACACAAACAGGCTGTTTGAAAGAGAAGCTCTAAGCCTTGTAATGATTTAGGAAAGAAAAACAAACATGTACAACCATTGCTTGAAAAGACTGTGCCCTACACTTTTCTACCACTCCACTTGTCAAGGAAGCTCTAAAAAAAAAAAAAATGCAGTTTACTCTTATTTTTGCCAATCTGTGCCTCACCTGTTATAATAAGTACACAACCATGTAGGAAAGACAAGAAAGATGGACTAAAGGTTTAGCACACATAACTAAAAGCTGTTTAAACTGGTTTTGTCAGGGGGGCAGGGGGGTGTTAGTTTTTTTTTGAAAAAGTGCACCTAGTTCCCAACCATTTTTCTAAGTTAAAACATTCCTGGTGAAATAGCTTTAAATATTACTGCAACCTTTGCCAATATTTTCAAGGCTTCAGGGCAATACAGTCTAGGCTGTATTAAGAGGTTATTGTTCCCTCTCACCTTGTCTGTCTTTTGACCAGAGATTACAATGCCCTTGGCAGAAGCAGAGCACATACAAATGTTTCGTAATTTATTTCAGGTCACACTTGCACCCTTGGTTATAAAGCAAGAGGCATGGCCTATCAACAAGGAAGTGGACTGTTAGCTATAACCTGCCCAGTTGTCCCAGTCTATGCTGTTAGAGGTCATCCTGTGCCACCCCCCACTTCTCCGGAGCTTTCTCACCTATTAGAGATGAATAAACCAAGTACCAATGGTGGCATTCTGCTTAACTACTTCTCCTACATGTCCTAGGACTACAAATTGCTTTGAAAGTCAACAGATACTTACGTTTGAATGGCATCAAGTCCTGCCATCTTCATCTTCAACAGGCGGTCTTTCCAGTAATACCGGGGAACTCGTGAGTAGTGAATGCTACCTGAGATGTAACGGAAGGGTCTCCCATCCTTGACAAAGCAGTTACAGTCATAATCAATCCCAAAACTCCTCTGGGGTATATTCTGTGTACAAAAAAAAATGGAAAAAAAAAAAACCACACAATATAATCTTTTCCTCCCTTGAAAGGCACGGAGAACAATCTATGCATCTGTGGCTTGTCCACAATAGAAGGTGCAGTGGTGTTAAAATAACTGATGGTGAATGGCTCTCCACTAGCTACATATAGCCCACCCGAGCCTAACACACCAAAGGACTACAATGGGTCTGCCAACCACTCAGCAAGGACAGGATTCACTACTACACCAAAATATGCCACGTGCATTCTCCACTTTTAATTAATATATAGTACCATCTTCCCACAGTGATACATTTTGCAGTTGCTTACACCAGTGCAAATGATGAGGAACTAATTAAGAGGAGATTTGGTGAATGCCAACACTTTGCACTCAATGCTTCAACTTACTAAACTGTTGGAAAACACAACCCTAATTCCAACTTAAGGTCACACTCAAGTCTAAAAGCAAAATCCAGCTGGGAGCTTTTGAGGAATAAATACCACATTCTAAATGCTCCAGGGCACCAACACATACCTGCTTCAAAGCTTAGTTTCTAGTAAGTATAAAACTGTTCGATCAGTGGCAAACTACATACATTTAAGTCACTAAAAATCAGTCATTTTTGGAGAAAGCCCTACTTTCAATTCTTTTCCAGCTAAGCACACCCAAACCAGTGAACTTAAAGAAGCAGATAAATTAAGAATAAGAATCTGCACTTCCTAGCCATAAGAAAGATACCCTAACTTCACGAGCATGGGACTACTCTTCAAGTGAGGCTATGATCTTAGTAAGATTTCAACTACTACTACAGCAGTACTTCTTTTGCTTGTTAAAAACAAGGAAAAACAGAAGATGTTTTAAGTGCCTGGCCCTATGTCTTTAAGAACCTTTAACTTTAAAAAAAAGAATTTAAAAAATTAAAACAAACCTTAACATCTCACATCTTATCTCTCTCATGTATGTTTGGTATCCCTGTCACCAGTACTACTTTTGTCCTCCACACACCACTGAACAGTTGGTTGGTTGTCTTCAAGTTCTGTGACTTTGCATTTGTGTTTTATCAGATTCATTACTGCACACTTCCAAAAAAATTTGCTTCAATGAAAGATCAGTAGGGATTTATGAAGTAAAATCACAAGTCAGCAAATGTAATAACTTAGGTCTCCATACCTATCAGAAAATAAGTCAGAAGTCAACCAAACCAACCTCATGATTCATTGGACATTATACTAGCCCAAATGAAATACACCTTTCAATAGCGTAAATTAAAAGCTGGTGAAGGACACTGGCCTTGTTCTTGAAAAGATGGGCCTTGACCTGTCCCATATGGAGAATGGGGCTTAGCAATAAGGACACTGATTACATGAAACAAAAGCAATGAAATTAGAAAAGCAAGAGAGATGTAGACCATCATATAACCCCAGGTGACCCCCGCTACACGAGAGCCATCCATCATCAGAAGAGATCTGCCCAAAGGTTACATAGGGACCAAAAGACCAGATTTTTAAAGAACCTTCTCATGAAACCACTTCTTTCTGTAGTACAACTATGGGAAGAGTAAAGAGAAAGGAATGGGAAAAGTGAAATACAGCAGGCATGTATAATCATAAAGCTGCAAGCACTGAGACTCCTGGCCAACAACTGGACACAACTGCCAACCAAGAGCATACTCTTAGCACAACAAGACAGCAAAAAGAAGCCAGTGCAATGTGTCACAGACCAAAAGAGTACAAACTACTGGGCAGAGTACAATGAAGAAACACTCTCCTGAAAACTGGGAGGATGAAATTGCAGAGTAAACATGCCTATGGCTGGACTGTCATTAAACAGAGCAACTGAGTGAGGTAACACTCTACAAACTTTTGAAGACTACAAAAATCCAAGGAGAAGGAAGACTACAGCATGTTGAAACTGTGATAAAGGCATTTCTTCACAGAAAACCTAAAATAAAGTTGTGGAAAATGTCTTAAATGTACATAGCAATCCAAAACATTCTGCCAACAGTGAACAAGTGAAATGGTCTGTGTGAGGGACATGTAACAACAGACATGAGAAGATACAGCCCTGAGCTGGCAGGGAAACAAGAACTGCAAGGGACTGCCAATTACTGTATAGGGGAAGCTTTTTAAGCCCTGATCCCACAAATATGGACCCATTCTTAACATTATTTAACAAAGAGCTCCATGAAAGTTTAAATAAATCCCGACTCAACAAAGGTATGGATGTGCCAGGTCTCCACAAAATCAGGACTTTACAGAGCTGAGAAATACAAATGAACTGCCCTGGAACAAAAGTAACTCAAATGTGGGGATTCTCCCTGGGAAATTATTGTTGTAGTAACTCCAGGCTGTTAAACCTCAAGCAAATTACCACTGCAGAGAATGCACAGGTATGTATCATCTGCTTACTCCCCTTTACATTCAAATATAAGTGACTTTTTGCTGATCTTTAATTTATAACCTTCATCTTGATTCCTGGGCATGCTGAACTAGGATGGAATTGTACTGCGTGTTTCCCCAAAGGAAGCCATTCACCCTCATGAACACCAAGCAGATGTTTCTCATTCTTCACGTGTTTTTTTTACTCTAGGGCACTGTGACAATTCGCAGCATTAATGCAGAGCTGAGTGCTTCAAAATGATCATGATTAAATGAAACTCAGAACCCAGGTGCAGCAACACAATTCTGCAATACTATAAAAAAAAAATTAAAAAAAACCAGAGAAGCATTAGGAAAAAAAGCACATTATCCCTGGAAATAAAGGAGAGTCAAAATAAATTGCTGCTGTTTCCCTTTGAAAGAGGATTTCAGACCCCTCATTTAGACTAACCACATCAAGAGGCCTGTGGAAGACACTTGTTCCATTTATGGCAGATAAATGTTGAGAAACTAACACTGAAACAACTGTTTACATAGCTCCACCCTCAGGGGATGGAGATCTCTGGCAAGAAACAAGACTTCCTTAAAATAAAACAATGAAAAGAAGGTATTAACTATGAAAGTGATTATCATTGAACCAGTTACCATTTAGAAGCCATGCTTTTAAAGCTGTGACCATAATTGTAAATCACCTTCCTTACACATACACTGCCTGATACAGCATTATTTTGGGGTCAAGGAGAGGGAGGCAGCTTCCAGAGTACTTGTTCTGATTCACCTCATTTATTGCCCATCATAAACAGACTTCCCTTCATGATCACTCAGTGCATGACCTTACCTATCGCTTGCAGACCAAGGCCTGCAACAAAAACAAAGAGTTCTCCTCGTGAATTTACATCTGGTTCTGTCAATATTGTATACTCATGGTTGTGAACATACAGCAGGAATGAATTCCCTGCATCTCCCTAGAAGATGGGGTAGTGGGTCTGCTAGTTTGGTAAAAAGATTCAGCAGACACAAACCACAGACTGCTTAGGATGCCAGTTCATTCATACCACATCATATTAATGTGCAATTGAAAATTCAGACCCTTAAAGGCAATGGTGTAAAGTTGCATCTTACATGCTCAGAACATACTCACATGGAAAAGGGGAGAACTAAAGAATTTGTCCTTTAAGTAAGACTTTATTTTTGCAACCTTAAGGCTCTTTAAACATTTTATAATGTGTATGTCTCTCAACATAGGAAAAAAAATGTATAGTTTCAGCACACAAAACTATTTTGACAGTGGCTAGAAGCTCTCATTCTCCAAATTTACAAAACAGGGGTTTTTTTTTCTTATTTGGAAAGCAAACAAATGTGGATACAAATCCTCAATGAACCCCTCCCACCTGTGAAGATTTCTAGCATCTCTTATGCTAGAAATCAAACACAGAACATCTCTTTCTCTACCCCAAAGCTTAAGTATCAAAACTGAGAACCACAAACCACTTATTTTCTTTTGCTCCTTCCAAAAAATCCTCTTAAGTGTCCTTTCGCAGCCCTTGCAGTGGTCTTTTTTTCTGCATCACTTCCTCATCTCTTCAGCCTAAACTTCTTCCCCCTAGTAGGCATTAGGCAAATTTAATAGTGGCCTTAGCTCTCCCATTTTCCACCATGCCTTACTTAGCAGTAAGGGTGGTGTAAGATTTTCCAAAACTAGTCAGATTTATTGTCAGTAGCTTCATGTTGGTAAATAGAATTAGTGTATTAAAACTACTCAGCACAAACTGCTACAATAAATACTGGTACGAAATAAAAGGTCATTAGAGGCATCTTTCTTGATAAGCAAAAAAGTTTTATTAAATCCCAACATTTAAAGCATTTGTCATACCACAATTTACATATTTTCAAATCCACTCTATACTGATTATATAATGTAATAAATATAACTTTCACAAAGTGATGATTCTATTCTATCCTGGTATTATTCTGACAGTGATTCACTCTTCCCTGCCCACCCCACTGTCCCGATGAACTGGCCTTTTATAGGAAGAAATATATATTCATTTACTTAAGTTCTCCAGATCAAACACATTCCACACACACCAAAAAAAATATTTACAAAAAAAATTTTCTAAATTACAAAATAAGCAGCACAGCAGGTTTTTTTTTTTTCATCTGGAATACTGAACATGGGTCTACACCATACACATTCAAGTCAAATTGGAAAAAGTATAGAAAAAGCCTTGAAGGACAATTAGGGATTGCTGTCTTAGATTTTAGAAAAGGTTAATTCCTCTTACTGTCAAAAAGAAAGTTGATCTAGGATGCTTTCCCTTCATACTTTTTTTTTTTTTAAAAAAAAAGCAAAATAGGAAACGGCTTTGAAGTGTTTTGGCACAGAAAGAAAACACTTTAAGTGATAACTAATCATCAAGTAATCAAGCTTACAGAGGGAGAGACTTAAAAGAAAAAAATTGAGAACTAAATTACATTGGGAGAACTCAATAAGTTTATGAAATTATAATATGACCACTCCTAAAAGCATACGTATCTGCTCCTGAAAGGATACACAAGAGGGGCACATACAAAGTAATCAAGAAGTCATCTACGCAGCCCTGGGATGGAAGGACCACTTCAGCTAGGTTTTTGCACACATTTGGACAGAATGAAAAGAGAAATAAAAAGGGTAGGAGGAAAAAAAAAAGAAAAAAGTAATACTAGCAACTCACTGGGAAACTAACACCATCTAAAACCAGTCCCACAAAAGCCTCCTGATAAGGAAACCTGCTCAACAGTTAGTCATAACACAGTAATAACCCTCAGCGTAACAAATGGAAAGCTGTCCTCCTGGACCACTGGCCTATAGGGAATACTCTGCACTACTAAACCCAGAACACAGCTTTTCACTGAAGGCATGTCGATAAGTAAACAGAGGGTCACAGGCTATCAAGATTCTCTCTACATAAAACCATTTGACACTATGCCACTGATGGGAAAGAACCTCAGAAGGACCCCATGTGAGCAGTGTTAAATACACATGGAAACTTTAGGATACTTAAGCAGATATTATTGCACAAGCATTAGAAAGTTTACAAAATTATAGGTGCTGGGAAACAGAAATTATCTAGTCCAGCAAGTAGACAGCCTGGCTGGTCAGGTGTTGTTTTCAGACTAAAAGAGGACTGACTTCTCCAACTCTTGCACCAATCTTCCAGCGCACATGACACATTTACAGTATTTCTCAATATTCCTGTGAGTAAAAATGCAAGATATTTGTACAGAGGAACAGGATACAAAAACAGCTTAGCAGTTAGAAACTCTGCCTGCGGGACTGAACAGAGTGGATGAAATGAAACGTCAAAATTTCACTTACAGAAAAACTCAGCTTTTCAAAGCCTATGGTACCCTTCAAATACACCACCCCACACTTCCTGCAAAACGAGAACAGGAGCCGAAGAATAAACCAGAAGTGTGTCTGGTTCAGGATCACACAGGAAGGCAGGAGAAGACTTGAACACCACCATTCTGGTCTTGCCACCCTCAGTCTCCTATATAAGCACTGATCTCTTTTGCCTCGTGCTACATGGGTCTGACTGAGAGGAACCCAGGTACTGGCAGGCAGAAAGGCAGCACAAGGGAAACCCTGTGGCTACAGCTGCAGATTTCAGAGGCAACATTCCCAGGCTCGTGTTGTTCATGGCGTTTCATACAGCAACACAGAGGTGGAAGGGGAGGAGAGAGGAAGACGTACAGAAGTAAACTGTTTCATCGGCCTGGACAACATACACACACATTAATTTACATCCTGGCTTTCTTATATGAACAGAGATATGGAAGCAAGAATGTTTTTAATATTTTCTAATCTCTGAAATTTCCCAGAATGATATTAATTTGTGTTAAACCCTTCTAGGAAAGACAGAGAGAAGTTCTTCATCCCTCATTATCCTGTAGCAGCTCTTCTGCTATGTGCCTATCAGACAGCCAGGGCACTAATACACAAATGCTATTAAGGAAAATCACCTGCTGCAGAGTTTAGTCTTCTTAAAAAGGACACCATTTACCTGAAATGTTAAAACCTTAAACAAAGTTCAAGCATTAACCTATTTGCATTGTTTTCAAATAGCATCTTCTTACTCTTGTAAGAGAGAAAAAAAAAAAAAAAAATCACAGAAGAGAAACTAAGCATAAACCACAAAAACCAGAATGAAGAGAGACTGTGTATTTCAGCTTTGGATTTTGTGCTTTACATCAGGAGATACTGTATGCTCAGACAGCATCAGAATTTAGAAAACTCATAAGTAACATTTCTCATTTACTGTTATTAGAGCTAATTTGGGGAAGTAATTACTAGATGCCTGGTTATTCTGGGGAAAATGCCTGCAGAAAGACAGCTACTTTCACCCTTTAATATCAGTCTCCCCAGCCTTTTAAATGGAAAAAATTGAATTTTAGGAACTGATACTTGGCGACTTACTGTACCGGTAAGCAGCACAGACTGCAAGTTCTAGTGCATGCTGCAGACTAGCTAGCAGGATAAAAGGTATCCAGCCTCAATAAAAAAAAAACAAAAACCAACAACTATACCCTTCCCATAATATTTCTAGCATAAGGCTTCCAGAGTTTAAATACAAAGTGGACACTCTGTAGTCCCATCTGCAAAACATGCACGAGCGACTTCACTGCAAGAAATCAGAACTTCACCTGCCTATGATTTGATAAGGCAGCTGCCTGACGGATAATAAACAGTGGAACATGAAGTAGCCGCAGGACACAGATATTACTAAACATGCACGGGACATATATTATCTCCATGACATCAGTGTTATCTTTAAATGCAGAACCTCAATAATAATGAACTCAAAGTATTAATTTCTTCAATATTTTAACATGCTCCCGATTTGTTTCATAGGCCCAAGATATGTTAATGTTTTCTGCTCAAACTTTAGAGAATCTGCTGTAGTCCACCCCAAAACATCTTCTCTGACTTCCCTGAAAAAGGATCTGCTTTCAGAGCAGAAGAGCCAATATACTGACCAAAATGGATGGTAGAAGTCTGTCAAGTGGAAAACTCCTCAAGGAGAACGTAGAATTATCTCTGTTATTTCAGCTCTGCTGCCCAGCCTCATGGGTATTCCAAAGTACATCGTCCCAGGGCTGACGTAGACAAAGGTGTTCTGCCCAACTTTGTACAAGCCAACAAAGAATGGGTTCAGAAAATAAGCTCCAGCATTTAGTGGAAACATCTGCCCTCCATGAGTATGGCCAGAGAGAATTAAATTTATGTCTGGTCTCTCCTGAAGGGCCCACTTTGCAGCAACTGGTTGATGAGCTAACAGCACTATTGCATGCTCACTGCTACAATCTCCGAGAGCTTTTTTTAAATCCATGCCATGTCCCGAGTAGCGTAATACATCTGCTTCAATATCATCAACACCAGCCAGGCAGAACCAGTCATCAGTGCTCTTTGGTGAAACAATCTTCACATTCTCATTATGGAGTGGCCGAATGTTAAACGATTTTAACAGCTCAAACCAGTTACTAACATCTGATGTGTAGTACTCATGGTTTCCTGTCACAAAGTAAGTCCCCAAAGGGGAGTTAAGTTCTCCAAGAGGCTCAACAGCAGGTCGTATGATCTCTGCCTCAGAGTCAGTCAGGTCCCCAACAATCACAGTGATATCTGGTTTTAAAGCCTTAACCATTCTCACAATCATGGCAAGCTTGGTCTTGCCAACTGTAGGCCCCAGATGGATATCTGAAAGCAACACCACTTTCAGATTATTCATTGCTGAGGGCAGCTTGTGAACTGGAACCTCCACTGAATTCACAGTAGGAGGCTGGGAAGCATTTAACAGCCCCACAACAGTCAGCACAGCAGTCAGCATGACTGCCAAAACTGGTTTCATCACTGTTCTGTTCTTGTTGACAGGACCTGCCTTAGTGCCTCTCCCAGCCAAGAACTTGTAAGCCTGTTCTACAGAGCCTAGAGTGAAGAGGAAGAAGATAAGAATGATATAGGCCCCCAGGCAAGTGTAGGCAGCTAAAGAAAAGAAATAGGGCTCTTCTGCAACAAGAAATAGCAATGTGAAGAAGCTTGAATGAGCCAAAGCTAGAAACATGAACACAGCTATTTTCCACGGCATGAAACAGAAGGAGCTGGCAGCCGAAGACCTGGAGAACGTGGTGACTGTGCTTCTCCAAACATGAAGAGATCCTATCAACATGAGTGCATTAGCAAATAGTGCCATCTGCAGCCTTAGAAGCCAGCGCCGTGTCCTGAGATCGAGTTTTTCTGCCAGGTAACTCCGCGATAGCATCATGGAGAAGAAAACCATTCCTGCAGCCACTGCGGCCTTTGCTTCAAGGGGCAGTTGCTTGAAGATCATCTTTGCTTCCTGACCGTTCCCTTCTGTTCTACAGAAGTCTCCAGCAGGCAATAATGTGGTTATGAAGGGATGCCTTGGGTCAACAAAGCCTGCAACCAGGAACCAGTATCAGCCGTTTCAAAATATTACATACATTCCCTTTTTCCCAGACTGCAATAAAGGAACTCTGCACATACCACCCAAGACACTGGGTCATGCAGAAACATTATCATAAAGACAGGGAGGAGATTTCCTAATATGGAATAAATCAGACAATTGAAAACACTGGATTCTGGCAGTCCCCTTCCAAGCTCCCTGCCTGCCTCCCTCAATGATTCCTCCCCCCTTTTTTTTATATGGTCTTTCTTCATTAAGACTTCCTTATAGTAGATGGCAATAGATCACAACAGTGATGTAATGATTCCTGGAAACGATTATCACAGTATTTGCAAACAATCATTATAGTATCTGTAAACCCCGTATATGTTCTGGGACTAAGCTGCTTTTGCTGTTAACTTAATACCTGTGTTTTCTGTTCTTCCTCCCAAGCAGTTGGTTCCATCTACAAAGCAGGTATCATTCTTACCAAATGGAAGAAGTTCTACTAACACATGCAACAGCAGCAGTGAAATCCCCACTGGAATAGCTACCGGATGCAACTGTGGTCCCAGAAATTGCAGATGATGCTTGCCTCCAGTTGTGAATAAGACTTCCCCAAAGCCCTCAAGATCAGCAGGACCAGTGAAATCCACATTGTGTTTTGCTACTTGCTTCCTGCTCATTTCCACTACATGTACAGTTCCCAAGACTCAACACCTATTTCAGCATATCCTGGTCTAACAGGATGCAACTAAATTGAAAAGGGATTAAAACATCACACACTGTGCTCCTTTAGAAATAAAGGAAGCCATAAATCTAATGCATCTCTGCTCCCAGATGTAAAATAAATAAGCAAGCATCAGTTATGTTTGAATCATACCAGAATTCCCTGTTTTGCTCTGTATTTTGCTCAGAGGTCACAGTGTTCCTACTAATGCCCAGTTTGCACATTTCTATTTAAAATAAACCTACTGTTTTATTTTAACCATAGATGTAAAAAGTTTGGATGGTCTTTCATAACATGCAATAGAGACCAAGTTTGAGATAACACACAACCTTATTTAAAGCCATGCAACAGCATATGCTTACTTTCAAAACATTTCCTGCCTCTCAGTCCACACTTAACTAGGAAAAAAGTAAGGAATTTTATAGCCAAAAATATCTCAGAACTAGGACACAAAAGCAGCCTTGCAGGGCTCTACAGTGAGCTTGAGCCCAGAAGTCTACAAACACAAGTTTGACAGGTTGCTTATCTGCAGCATATACTTTCCCAAGCTAATTTAAAAGAATGTGGTGATAGCACCCTGCTGCATTTTGACAACTAGGCTAAGTTTTAAAAAGACCCCTTCCCTCACTGCTTGGTCAGGGAACTGTTGGTTGATAGAGAAATCATGCCTGCCAGCCTCAGTTCCTCAAACCCTCTCAGCTGTTAACAGAACTATTCTTTAAAAACAGTGCTATTTTACACACATGCCCTTACAAAAAATAAACTGGGAAGGTAAAAGCATAAGAAATACTCTACTGGCTCGAGTCCACAGTTCCTCTAGACACCAGGTCATATTCTGTCTGGACAACAGCAATAAGAAATGCTGTTTAAAGAAACGACATGACCCTGGCCGCTGTCTGTGGTCTGCTTCCCTCATACTCCTTCAGCTGAAAGAGCTGTTACATTAGGGATGTTAGAAGGCAAATCCTTGCCTAGTCATTTCAGGATACTGTTTATGAACGTGATGTATTTTAATCTCGCTAATCCTCTTTTGGAATCGGTTAAATACTGTCCACTTCTACAACTTCCCGTAGCAGCAGATTCCTGAAATTCACTGTATTTTTTTGAAGTATTTTTTATCTGCATTAAACTAACCTACTAAATTCACCACGTGTCCCTCATCTAATACTACCAAATTTGGTGAGTATTGGTTCTTAATTCCTCTTACCCACCACCTTCAGAATTTTGTCTCAGCCACAACCCCACCTCTCAGAGACTACCCGTACTGCCATCCCATCTTCCCTCTGATAAGGTCTCCCGTGAGCCTGTGCTCCTGTTCACACAGCTCCAACCACCTGCACATCATTGAACTGCGCTGCCTGTCACGATAATACTGACACTCTGCTTCAGACTCAAGGCAGAAGCGACAAGGCCTGGCTGCCAGCAACTGTAAAGGCGAAGGATTTGCCCGGTCGGGCAGTGGTACTGCGTGCCGCCAGACAAAGCGGCAACCAGAGTCGATGCTGAACCTGGGCACAACAGGAAAAACTCCTCTCCCACCCCACAGGAGGAGCAAGTTTTCCCATGGGAGCTGCTAATGGAGCGGCGGGATCCGGTAACTGCCGCTCGATTCCCATCCTGCCCCAGGGGTTACTTCAGGAGCCCTTGCCATAGATGGTTTCTCCGAGCGGGGTCTGAACGCAGGAAGGGGCAGATCTGGCAGCGCCGCGCCAGCCCGCACGCCCGGCCGGCAGCGACCCCAGCGACCGCCCCCCGACGCCGAGGCACAGCTCACCGCCCCCGGTGCAAGGTCGGGCACGGCCAGCCCCGCCTCAGCGCCACACGGCGAGGGCGAGGCCCGGCGCGGCGGCCGGCGGGCGGGGAGGGGGCGGGCCTGATCCGGGCAAGGGGCCGGCACCCCTCACCAGCGCAGCCCCCGCGCCCTCACGACCACCCCTCCGAACCACACACCGCTCAGGAATTAACGCTGCACCGGAGTTAATCGCCGTCCTCCACCGGGGGCGGGAGCAGGCCCCCAGCAGCCGGCAGCCGTGCGCGCCCGGCGGACCCAGCGCCCCTCAGGGCTCGAGGCCGCCCCCAACAGACCAGGGGCGGCCCGGCGCAGGCCCCCGGCGCCGCCGCGGGGGAAGTTGGAGGGAAGGTGAGGGGAGCGAAGGACACTCACCGCCGCCCGGAGGAGCGCCGCCAAGCCGGCCAGCGGGAGCAGGAGCCTCAGCATGACGGTACGCGGGACAGCCACGGCAGAACGGGCGCTCCGCAACCGGGCACCGCGTGACACGGCGGCGTCAGCTGACCGCTGCCAGGGGCCGGGCCTACACACACAGGGCCCGCCCCGCCGAGCCGGGCCCCGCCCGCGCCCCGGCATGGGACCGCCTGCCGCAGAACGGCCGTCCTGCCTCCTCCCCAGTGCCTCCTCCTGCCTGCCTGCTGCTACCCGCGCCTCCCGTCAACCAACTCAAGGCCCCGCTGGCAATCACGGCTCACCTCTCAGGATGGGCAGAAGAAACCTTTCCCACCAGGAAAGCTGCTACTGCTGGTAGCTGTTACTGGTCAAAACGCTCTTGCCAAAAATCATTCCCACATACGCAACGCCTGGACCCAGAGGAGCCGGCCAGGATTCTCATTCTGCAGCAGCAATGCTAAGCAACAGTTATCCAAGTGGAAGAATACAGCGACAGCTACATCCTCCACATCATCCGCAGTCCTCAGGACAGATGGAAAGAAGGAAGGAATGACAAGTGCTAAAAATATTAAGATAAAATGGCTTAAAACATGGAGTCAGGGAGGTCTGAAGTTTCATCTGAGTTTGAATTTGAATCTGAAATTTTCAGGATAGCACTTTGGGATATTTGAAGTACCCCTCGCCAACCTCTGGGCTTCTCACCAGCAGAAAGAGCCTTTGGCAGGCACTGAGCTCCACCTGGGACCTTCGTCCCTGCTAGGAGCAGCCTCCTCGATGGAGATGAACGGCTGAGCCAAGACGTCCTGTTATCAGGAAGCATCTGTTTGCTAAGAGGGAGCTCAAACACTGGAACAAAATTCCTGCAGAGGTCGTTGATGCCCCAAGCCTGTCAGTGTTTAGGAGGCATCTGGACAATGCCCTTAATAACAGGCTTTAACTTTTGGTCAGCCCTGAATTGATCAAGCAGTTGGACTGGATGTTCGCTGTAGGTCCCTTCCACATCAAACGGTCTATTCTAGTCTATTGTAAACGATACGACCTGTCTTTTTTGATGGGGCAGTCAGTGCAAGGATCGATGGATACAGCACTGTATGGGAATGCAATTAGTACCGCCAGAGTTAAATTCTTTCAGGATGTGCTATTTTAGCACCTCTTGGCCTTGCAGGGCCCATGCAAAGAGGAAAGCGTGCTCTTAAGATGCACTGCCTTGTAGTGGTTCGTTTCCAAGCGTGACTCAAAATGCAGGTTTTAGCTGATAAAGCAGATATGGTTTGAAGTCCTGGCTCCTGACAGGCTCTCTTCTTCCTAACAGCCCTCCGGAGAGGGGGCACTGCTGGCAAGAGAACTCGTCTCTAGCCTCGCTCTGCCTGCTGCTCCAGCAGAGCCACGTCTGGACAGGGGCGAGGGCCTATCTCTTCACACCTGGCCGGCATCAAAATGTTGTGATTCTTTAACTGAGTCGACATAGCCTGGCAGCTTTCCACCCTCATTTCACTAGTTTTGCAGACTGATTCATTACCAGGCATGTGCTGGAGGATTGTTTTATATCGTTCCTTTTATTAATTTAAAAGAAAACCAAACAAAAGCAGCTCCTTTGCAGCTGAATAACCTCATCAGGAACTTCATCCCCCCACCATTCCAGGTGGTTTCAGCTGTGCCCAGCGCATGGCCACCAAGGGCAGGGACAGCCCCTGGGCCTCCTGGGCACAGCAACTGTCTCGGGACCAGCACCCCAAAGGGTGCTGGGCGGAGGGGGGTGGGTGGGGCTGCGCATGGGGGGCCCTGTCAGTCACCCCCATGTCACAATGCCACCCCCGGCAACGCAGCAGTCACAGTGCCCCGGGGCAGTATAAAAGGGGGCACCCGCCAGTGTCCAGCTGCCAGAGCTGCCCCGGGGGCAGCCCAAAGACATCTGAGAGGAAGAGAGGGTGGG
Organism: Strix uralensis; assembly: GCF_047716275.1. Lineage (NCBI taxonomy): Eukaryota > Metazoa > Chordata > Aves > Strigiformes > Strigidae > Strix > Strix uralensis. The sequence continues at coordinate 21,274,420 of NC_133972.1, read as the reverse complement.
ATTACCGGGAGGGGGCTGAGGGAGGAAGACTGGAGCCTGGTCGAGGCTGCTGGAGGTTCTCTGCTGCAAGGCCAGCTCCTGGCAGGCCATCTTCAAATCTCATCTGATGGATGGAAATCCTGCTTCAAGCCTTCCGGAAGCAGATGCAAACCCCTCAGGAGATGAGAAGAACCACCAACTGCTGGAGGTGCCCGAGGCTATCAGGCCGTTTCCGCTGGAGAGTCGTGGCCAGCCCAAGGGAATGCCTTCTTGAGGAGCACTGCAGGAGCTCGCCGTCCTCATCCCCTGCGGAGCCAGGGGCAGCAGCCGTAAGAAATGGGGTGCAGGGATGTTGCCAGGGGTCCCAGTGCTTTGGAGCAGCCACTAGACAGGCACAGGAAAGATTCTTGCCCCCAAGGTCGATCAGGCCGGGGGCCTTTGGCCACTCTCGGAAGCCCCTGAGATGGCTCCAGGGTGAGGGAGAACAGGGCTTGGGCATCTCCTGGGAGGCGTGACCAGCCTGTGGGACGAGGAGGCAGGTCTTGCTCACCTGCTCAGGGAATAGCCGATCGCCAGCACTGGGGTCAGGAAGGAATTTTCCCCCGGGGCACATTGGCACTGGTCCCCGGGGGTTTTTTGCCTTCCTCTGCAGCACTGAGCATGACCACTTGTCAGGGCTCCTCCAGTCCCTTTTGGCCAGGTTACTGCCTGCTGCTCGTGCACCGCGAAGATGGCCTCTCGTGCCCTGCAGCTGGGGGGAGGAAGGCTTTTTTTTCCCCCACGGTGGGCTAGCGAGTGTCCCCCGGGGTTTTTTGCCTTCCTCTGCAGCGCTGAGCACGGCCCCTGGCCAGGGCTCCTTTGGGCCATGCTGGCCAGGTGCCTGCTGCTCCTGCTCCACGAAGGTGGCCCTCGTGCCCCGCATCCGGGGGGAGGAAGCTTTCTAGACTCCCAGGGTGGGCCCCAAGGGTGCCCCCCGGGGGGTTGCTGCTTGTCCTCTGTAGCACTGAGCACAGCCCCTTGTCAGGGCTCCTCTGAGCCCTTTCGCTCACTTCTTGCCTGCGGCTCTTGCACCACCAAGACACCCCTCGTGCCCTGCCTCTCCCTGGCTCTCCTTCCCACGGCTGGCCCAGAAGCACAGCAGAGCAGTTTTTGGAGGGCTGAAAGTACGACTGGCGTTGGCAAGTGTAATACTTTGGAAAATACCACGCACCTCCTTCTCGCTCCTCCGCTTTTAGAAGTGTGGGATCGGTCCTGCTCCTCATTCTTCAGATTCCCGCTCTTCAGGAAACAGGAACTACCTGGCCTGCTTTCCTGCTGCCACTTTGTCATCCTAAGTCAAACGTGGCATTGATGATAGTCCTTTCTTACAGACTGAAACAAACAATATAGAAACATGAGAGCAAAACTAATGATAAAAATAATTTAAAAAAAACAAGAAAAAGAATAAAAAATAAGGAGCAAAAATAATAATAAAAATAGCCATTCAAATAGTTATAAAAATAATTATTAAAATAGTTATAATATATAATTATAAAAATATAAAAATATAATTATAAAACTATAAAAATATAAAACTATAAAACCATAAACATAAAACCATAAAAGTATAAAACCATAAAAATCTAATTATAAAAATCTAATTATAAAAATAATTATAAACTAGGTGCAGGAACGTTTGGGGCTTTTTTGGATGCCAAGATGAAAATTCATGTGAAAATAGTTCATTCCCAAAAGAAGCGAGAAAAGTCACATTCTTAAAACTTTTCAGTTTGCTCTCAAGAGCACCTTCTTTGTGCATCAGTCAGTTACCTGCTTTCCTGTTTCCGGCAAAGATGGATATTTTCTGCGCCATAATATTCATGCATCTGTCCCTCCACACGACACAGGGCATTTGTGACTTTCTGTGGCTCTCGCTTCCCTTTGCCAGGCTTCAAGTGATGTTTTTTCAAGCTAAACCGAGGATTGCATCAGCCTGCTCCTGGCTACACATGTGCACCACGTTAATGCTTGTGAGCATCTGCTCTGAAACTGAGAAAAAGACAATAAAATCCTGTTAGCACTTGTAACCTTTGTGATGGCTGTCCTTGAATGTGGTTTTGGAGCTGAAAAAGCCCTGACATTTCAATCAAATAACAGTCTCATTGGGAGGGAAGGGGAAGAAGAAGGGAAATGGGGAAGGAAATGGGGAAGGGAAGGGAAATGGGGAAGGGAAGGGAAATGGGGAAGGGAAGGGAAGGGAAGGGGAAGGGAAGGGGAAGGGAAGGGAAGGGAAGGGAAGGGAAGGGAAGGGAAGGGAAGGGAAGGGAAGGGAAGGGAAGGGAAGGGAAGGGAAGGGAAGGGAAGGGAAGGGAAGGGAAGGGAAGGGAAGGGAAGGGAAGGGAAGGGAAGGGAAGGGAAGGGACTTCAGCTGGAAGAGACCTCACTTCCCTTTGCTGCAAACAGCTGTGACAGAAGTCCTGCACTTCTCCAGTTTTACAGGTGTGCTGCAGGAAGTAATCTCCTGTAATTCCTGCCAGTGTCACAGAAAGAACACTTCAGCTTCACCATTTGCACCTCATCATCTGGATTCACAAAGAAATCATATGGTAATTCCGAATAGTTATGAAGATTAATCAGAAAACAATACTGAAGAAAGTAACAATCACAGCCGAACACGCTTAAAGAGAGAATGAAATAGTGTGTCAGCTCTTGGAAGTTGTTCCTACACATCGTGCTTGTATACTAATCCTCTGAGAGATCAACATCAGAGTAATTCCAAATTCTCTTTCAATGTTCTGTCTATGAGAGAACCCAAAATATTCTAGTTCATAAGGTAACGTATTACAAATTTATTCCAAGGCATCATCCAGAGGAAGAAAAGAACAAGAAAATAAGATTTCAGGCACTGAATATGATTAGAGGGAATGAAGATTTTTTAATTGAAAAGAGAAGAAAAAAGAAGCCTGGAACAAAACTCTTGAGAGAGCTTCTAAATAACAGGGAGCATGTCAGAGGCAGATGAACCATGGAAACAGAAACCAGACAATTGTTTCTTCTCTTTGAGACTAGAACAAACTACCACTATACAGATTATTTAAATTTGAAAAAAGTACTTTCTCCACATTGCAAATAACTAGTTAACAAGATAAGTGGGGGGGGGGGGGGAGGGGTGTTTCTATTTTATTGCATGATTTTTTCACAAGTCTTCATCTTCTTACCAGTAAAGAATTAAAGCAATGGCCCCAACATGCCTTCTGAAAACAAAATCTTGCATTCCAGCATGTCCAAGTTCCTTGCATAAATGTTGTGAAAGTGATGAACTAAACAACTACTTAACACTAGAGTAAGGACAAGATATTGATATGAACAAATTCTGGGAACAGGAAAATGTCCCCTACCTTTCTTTACCAGCAACACCAGATGCACAGGGGATCACTCCACCTAACGTGCATGCCGAAAGACAAAGGCACACTTATTATATACAATAAAAGAAATGCATATTCATGTAATTCCCAAGCAGTACATACCTATTTCCAGAGGATCTAATGCATATGGTAATACATTGCACAAAAGTACTAAGTTTGGGGAAGGGTCTCTGAGGGCTTCCATGTGGTTTTTCAGTGGTCTGTGGTGGTCCCTAGTGGTTGTTGAAGAGGTGTCCCTTAGTGTCCTTTCCATGAACTCTTGAGTCTTTTTTCATAGAAGATCTTGTCCTGGCTCATCGCTCTGTCTGGAAAGTTTCTCAGTTTCCTTGCCTTTGGCTTCCACAGGTGTCTGCTGGTTTCTCTGCCCTCCCTGGGATGTTCCCATCACAGTTGCAAAAATTATGACCTTGGGCACATTCTTGTCTGAGGTCCCTTACAGCAACGAGCACCAACTGCTTGCAGGCATCAGCTAGCAGGCACCAGTGACAATCTGTGCATTTGCTGCCAGGTTGAGAGAAGGCTGAAACACATCACAGTGAGAACTGAAGACAGATATTTTCCATAAGTACTGACCTGAGTGAACCACAGTAATTCCCAAATTATTTCCCCAGGCAAAATTATACCTAGTAAGGAAGCTGCATGTAATTTCCACAAATTACCCAGAAAGTTCCATCTTCCCTTTTGCTCATCACACCCAGCCACCTCGTAAGGGAGGAGCGGCTTATCTGGGGCAGAGGAGCAAGGCTGTGTTTTTATTTATTTTCTGACATGAACAAAACCTGCTTAGAGATGTAAAGCCCTCCAATATCACCAACACAAGAATACCCCATCATTCTCTTTAGCATGCACACTTGAGAAGCTTGTTGCAGAGACAAACCCCTGCAGATTAGTAAAGCCTCAGTTTCTCATGGAAGTAGATGAGTTGCAGCAGTCCTGCCATCCAGACCACTGGGCACATGCCTCCTAACAACTCTTCAAACACCCCAGCAGAATTCCTACTTCTCATTTCCGACACAACCACCCACAAAACCCACCTCTGACTCCACTCATACATACACCATAAATTCTCTCACACGATTTGGGTCCAAAGAAGTGACTGCAGAAGCCTGGACCTTAAGCACCGTGAGAAGAGGCTGAGTAAGGCATAAATACACACCACCTTTTCCACCTTCCATTTCAAATTTACAACAAATCCACAAGCAGAGATCTCTACTGTATTCAGTCCTTCCTTCCTCCTCCATCCAAGTTACAACAGCCATCTCCTCCAGTGCTCAGATGCTGGAAGTCTCCACTCCTGGCATTCCTAGATTAAAGGTCCAACTCATCTTAGGTAGATCAATTCTTTACTTAAAATAAATGCAACTGTAAAGACTCATATCGGCTTAGAATCTCCCTGAGTCAAACGCATACTTGTGAGAGAAAAGGGGAACATAAATAAAAGAGCTATTTTAAAGAAACTTATAGGTAATTATTTGATAGAGAATGAACAGAACTTTGTTTCCAAGATTAAAACACTACCGATCTCAGACCAGCCGGGATCGGGGTGAGGCACTGAATCATGACAAACTCACTCCAGTTTGTTGAAGGGGGGGCATTGCCAAGAGCAAATGCCGCCACACTGTATGCAAGCTCCCAACTTATTACCACTTGTTTACATAGCTTCATTTCTACTTTTACATCCCGCTGACCTTCAGGTTTTGTCTGTTTACTGCTCGCACACTCACCATGCACTCTGCAGGTGCTGTTCCGACCTGCTTTCTCACGCTCGCAACACAGTGTTCCATAATGTTGTCTCATTTATTCACATTAATTCTTCTAACCTCAAGGTCAGTTTACATTTTGCTAACCACCAGTTCTTAATTCCCACATCTCCCCCTTCTTTGTTTTGTAGCTTCGTTTCCATGGCAATCATTGCAATCAGTTGCAGTTCGGCCTTCCACACTGTGGACAGCAGGTGTCATATGTGTCACAGGATGGAAAATCCCGTAAAACAAATCAAACATCCCAGGCCTGCTAAAACCCACATCTGTAGGTTCAGATCTGCAACCCAATACCTAGGGTTGAGCAAGAATAAACTTTCACCTAACTCTCTCATGATGTCATCATGCATTAATTTCTGAATCTCAATTTCATGCTGTAATGAATTATGTAGTTTGGTAACTTGTTGCAGATTGCTAGAGAAGGCTCCTTGTAGATGCATCTTAACCAGCTCCCATGTTGTATCCTTTGGTATATAACCTGTGCCACCATATGGGCTGTTTGAACAGAACGAATAAGGGCCATAGAGGCTACCACAGCTGTGGCCGCAATTATAATAGCCAAGATAATAAAGGCTATCAGCAATCCAATGAATCACTTTTGTCACTTTGCCATAACTTGTTGTCTCAACAGCTTGTTTACTTGAGACAATTCAGAGTCACCCTTCTAAGGGCGAGTAAGATTGACTGATAGCCATAATTCTGTTCTGCTGATCGAGGCTGCCAATTAAACTCAGACACCAGAGTGAAAAGAGTAGGCTGATTTTACTGTTAATAATTAAAGGATATAACTAAGTACCACAGAAAATAAGCAGTAAGAAAAATACAGAATAGTACACTTACTTATTACTACATACAGTTAAGCAAGGAAATGCACCTAATCATTTCTACACAACGGGGAGAATAGTGGTTAAGAAAGATCCATCACCACTTGCATACGTTACCAACACCCAGATCCACAGTCACTGGGGAGCCCTGGTTGCAGCAAGGATTTGGAGAGCCTTTCCCAGCAAGTGGGAAGTCCTACACGATGTGTCCATCCATAGATGAGGCATCCAAAGTTGCAGCCAGTGGGTCCAGCCTCATATATCCAAATCAGCAAGTCAGAATGACTTGCACTTTTCTTTGAGTGGAAACATCTGGTTTCATCCTCCTGTTGGATTCCACCCAATGCCTGGCCAGGGCTCAGAGGGGAGAACCAAGAGAATTTCTAACAATGCCAAACACTTGGGTTCTCAGCCTTGAACACTGTAAACAAGGGAAGTTGGATACACATTCTCACAGCATTTCGTCCTCACTACTAATTACATTTTGTCTAAGCTACATCTTTCACTAGTGAACATACATATTTCGTTAATGATCAGATGCTAATAATGCTAATGGTAATACAGATTTTACTAATCAACAAATACTAATAATGGATAATGTTTAGTTGCGAGGTTCATCTAGAGGTGAACTTTGTTTTAGGGCCTAGCACTAAAAATTCAGATCTACATCTCAAAAGAAAAATTACTGTAAGATTATGGCTAGATGCATTGGCCATAGATAGATAACTAAAATATTGAGGATCTGTAATGATGATCTGATATCAGCCACTACTATTCCTTATTCGTGCCTCTTTTCCAGCCAACAAAATATACAGATGAGTTGCACAGACGATCTAAAATACAGGTGCTGTTGTGACTGCACACATGCACCCCCTCCTCCTGTGGACATACACACAGGGGGGCATCCGCATACAATGTTATATTGGCAACATTCAAACGATATGGCTGATTCTCTGTGTCTCGAGGAGGAAGCCAAGCCCCTCCAGTCCATGGTGTGTCATTATTGGCTACTGGTACATCGGGATCCTACCAGCTTACTAGGGCAAAAAATGATTGGTCAATGATGTGTGCCCAAGATACGTGACCAGCTGCTCCCAGCAAAAATTACAAACCTATACTTACCGCCGAGCTGGTTGAAATGAGGGCCAAATAAGCAAGAAAGGTATTTTCTGGAGTTGGCATCGCTCCTACCCATGTCATCATGTCTTCTGCTTTTGGTTGTGGTTGTTTTAGACTTCCCCAAGTGATAGCTGCAGTCACCGAGTTCCTAGGGGAACATAGCCTGCATGTCGATTCCTGCATTGTCAGCTGAGAGATCTGGGGTATCGGGTTGAAGGGTTGATCCTTCCATCTCATGATATGGCTTGACTGTTCTTGCCGGTATCCACCGAGGACCTGTGGGTGATAAAACACAAGCATACCCCTGCCCCCATACCAGCAGATCTACTGGTCCTCTCCAGGTTGGGTCTCCTTCAGGATCCTTATACAAGACCCAAGGTTTAACTATAGAGTTCGCTGTGGTGCTAAAATGACCTTCTGCTGCTGTCAAGGCAAAACAATTTCTGTTTAAAAAATTAAGAGTATATAAAGCCATTGCCAGCTGATTATATGGTGTGTCTGGAGAATTCCCTCTTCTTTGTTTTCAAATCAAGGCTTTTAGTGTAGCATGTGCATGTTCAACTATTGCCTGTCCTGTGGGGTTATGAGGAATACCTGTCTTATGCCGAATCCCCCATTGCTGCAAAAATAGTTGTATTTTCTGAGCTGTGTAGCCGGGCCTGTTACCGGTTTTAATTTCTTTCAGCACTCCCATGTTCACAAAACAGCTCAACCAATGACTCCGTATGTGTGTGGCCTTTTCCCCAGAGGGTGCAGTGGCATGCATCATCCCAGAAAATGTATCAACAGTTATGTGAACCCACTGTAAGCAGCCAAACAATGGTATATGAGTTACATCTGTTTGTCAAAATTCATTGGCTTCCAGGCCTCTGGGATTCACTGCATTGACAGGGGATGTTCCTCCGGTCTGCTGGCAGTCCGGGCAAGCTCAGATGATGTCCAAAGCCTACGATTTAGTGAGGTCAGATGTCTCCTGCAGGCTCCATGCATTTTGGTGGAAAAAATTGTGAGAAGCCTGAGCTTTTTGAAAGGCTAACGTGGCTGCTACAACTACATCTGCCTGGGCATTCCCTTCTGTCAACGGTCCAGGCAAATCAGTGTGTGACCGAATATGGGTGATAAACAGAGTGTGCCGATGCTTGTCAATTAATGTTTGCAGTGCTAAAAACATAGACAAGTTTCCTATCATCGATTTCTTTTACTAATGCCATCTCGAGTCGCGGTACAACCTTAACTACGTACGCCGAGTCAGCGACCATATTTATTTCGTCCTTTGGAAACTGCTCGTAATTCAGTTCTCTGTGTGGAACCCTCTTGATAACATGCACAAGTCTGCCACCCTCCATCTTGTTTCCATGCAATGCCTGCCTTACCAGTCTTGCCAGAGCCGTCTAAAAAAACCATTAACACAGCGGAAAGTAGGGTATGGCTGATCTTCTGTACAATTTTAAGTGGTAAAACCAGTATGTTTTGTAATACCCTGTTTGTTGGTAACATCAAAGATATTTCACCTATAAAATCCACCAAGGGCTGTCTAAAAGGTAATAGATTGCATAAGCAAATAGTTAAGCTGTTCTTTAGTACAGGGCAGATGTATGATTTGTGGATCAAGCCCTGTCAATGCTTGACATCACTCTCGTCCTTTCTTCACCAGGGTAGCACGCTGATCCACAAATGGTGCTATTGTTTTTTCTGGGGTGGCCACTAAAAAAATCCTCTCCAAATATAATAATTCAGGTGCTAACTGTCCGATAAGAGCCGAGGGATAAGGGGCAATAGGATATACAAACAACCTAACAGATATATTGACCTGCCAGCGGTCTGCCTGGAATTGTTTAACATGCTCACACACTGTTATCATTTCCCTTCTTGCCTCAGGGGTTATCTGACACAGGGATGTTAAATCTGGGTCTCCCTTTAACAAATCAAAAAGATTTTTTAGTTGTTGGGTAGCTATATCGAGGTACGGTCGTACCCTGTTGATTGTTCGCAACAATTTCTGGAGGTCCTTCAATGTCGTGACTTCTATATTAAGGTATAGCCTTTGAGGCCTAACAGTACTGTAGGTCAATATAGGTCCCAAGTACTTTCATGGCTCTGCTTGTTGTATCTTTTCGGGGGCAATCTGAAGCCCTGACTGAACAAGCCGGTTTTGCAATTGCTGATACCCCTTCTGTAAAGCTTCCTGCTCCTTTGCTGCTAATAGAATGTCATCCATACAACGATATATTAAAAGATGAGGGGTTTGTTGTCTAATTGGATCGAGCACTGAGTGGACATAATGCTGACAAATAGACAACCAGTTTTCATCCCTTGTGGTAACACTTTCCATTGCTAATGTTTCATGGGCTGTGCATTATTTATTACGGGTACTGAAAAGGCAAATTTACCCCTATCATTTGGATATAGTGGGATTGTAAAGAAACAATCTTTAAGATCTATTACAATTAAAAAACAGTTCTGAGGTATCATGATAAGGTTTGGCACACCCAGTTGTAAAGCTCCCATAGGTTCCACTACTTCGCTTACTGCCCTGAGGTCCTGCAAAAGTTGCCACTTTCCATCTTTTTTCAGTATTACAAGAACAGGTGTGTTCCATGGGCTGAGGGTTCAATGTGTCCTGCTTCTAGCTGTTCTTGAACTAAGCATTGGGCATGTTGTAATTTTTCCTGTTTTAGGGGTCACTGATCAACCCACACAGGCTTTTGTACTTTCCAAGTCAGTTGTAGGAAGGGGATTATGATCGTGGCCCCTTGCCAAAAGGCTGGGTCTGAATGGTCACATTCCATTGTTCCAACAAATCTCTTCCCCATAGGTTCAAGGGACAATCCATTATATACAGCTGTACCCATCCTTTCTGTCCCTCCGGACCCTCACTAGGCAAGACCCTCTTATTTTTTGTGGGGCAGATGTGCCACCTATGCCAGGAACCAATAGTGGGACATTTTGCTGTTCCCAATCTGATGGCCAGTCACGTTGTGTGATAATAGAAACACCTGCTCCTGTGTATATAAGACCTTCAAAAGTTCTGCCCTGAATTTTTATTGTCACAATCGGTTTATTTGTCTGAATTGCAGTGGCCCATAGAATGTCTTTAACTCCTGTACTACCAAATCTAGCACTACCCCTCTGAGCTGATGCTGCCTGGGGTACCCAACATGGCAATATCAGAAGCTGAGCTATTTTTGTTGATGGGGAAAGTACATGAAATCCTGATGTCTGCAACATTACTTTTATCTCACCCTGATAGTCTGCATCAATTACCCTGGGAATTACCCTCAGTCCTTGCATGGACATGCTAGATCGACCCAAAACTAAACCTACCATTCCCAAGGGTAATGGCGCATAGACTCTGGTTGAAGCCAGATACGTTACGTCTGGCTCTTTAAGGATCAATTCTGTGGTAATGAGGAGGTCCAACCCTGCCTTGTTGCTTGGAGCTGGTGAGTCCTTCGGCCTGGCTGTGGAATACTTGGGGATTGCTCCGAGAGGCCCAGGCATTTGTTGGGGTGCCAGGCCTCGCGCCCCTCCTCCAGTTTCCTGAAAGAGACATACCATTCTTACCAAATTTTGACCGACATTGATTAGGCCAGTGAAATCCTTTCCCACACCTGGAACAAGGTTTAGAAGGCGACAGGCTTTGCTCCTTTCCTTGTTTACAATCTTTTTCAAAATGTCCAGGCTTTCCACATGGGAAGCAAGTTCCCCTGGGTGCCGCTTGATGTCATCCTTGCACTACCGATAAGGCTGCAGCCAGGAGCTGCACCTTGTGGCCCTCGGGAGCTACATGTTGGCAAGCTTTCAGATACTCGCCAAGCTTCTGGGTTTTTCCCCAAAGTGGTGCAAGCACCTCTTGACAGTCACTATTAGCACTGCCATATGCCAGTTGTAATATTAGGGCTTTGGCTGCCTCAGGGTTATCTACCTGATGAGAGATCACCACCTGTAAACACTCTATAAATTGCCAATATGACTCCTAAGACCCTTGTCAGATGGTCACAAAGGAACCCGTTCTGTGTTCCCCATCAGGTACCTTTTCCCACGCTATTAAAGCAGCTCGGGAGGCCTGGGTAAACAAGCGGTGATCTTGTTTCTTGGGTTTTTTGGGTGTTCTTGCTGGGCTTGAATGAGGGGGTCCATATACTGCCCTTCACTGATCAGCATGTCCATGGATTGCACAGTACAGAGATCTGCATACTCGGCTTTCCAGATGGAATACTGTGCCGGTGTTAATACCATTTTTATAAGTGCTAGCCAATCCCATGGGACCAATTGATACCCATGACAGATTGCCTCCAATATACCTGTTGTAAATGAGCTTTGAAGCCCATTCTCATTCATGCTTTTCCGTAGCTCTTTAAAAACCAGGTATGACAGGGGCTCATGCTGCGACTGCTGGTTGGGTCTTAAGATTGCCAGAAATGCCCCAGGGTCCCCATTATTTAGTGCCTCCTTAAAACATGTCTCTGGCCTAGATCCTCCTCCCTGAATCACTACTGGGAATGCCTCCGGTGGGGGAGGTGGAAAATGCGGAGGTACAGATTCTAGTTCCTCATCTTTACCCTTTTCACCCCCACTTGTTTCTCACAGGGGAGCACTGGGAGTTAACTTCTTTCTCCTGTCAGGACAAGGTACCGACAGGTTCTACTATTTCTCCTGTCAGCGGTTGTAAAGCCATGTAAATCAATCACCATGTAAGCAAGACAGAGGTTGAAACTACAATCCCCAGCTCTTTTTTAAACTCCGGTCCAACCTTTCACCATAATGCTAAATCAAAACTTCTGTCTATTGGGAACCATGTACAATACTTAAAGATATAGCACAGTAACTCATGCAGTTGACTGGCTGTTACTGAATATTGGGCAGCCTTCAATATCTGCTTTAAAACTTGCATATACAGCTTTTGTTCCTTAGAAAACCCTGACCCCATGATTTAAGAGAAAGAGAAAAAAGAGAAAGAAAAAACCCCTTATGATTTAAGACAAAAAGAGCCGTATGCCAGCAGCTTCCCACAGCCAGGCTCTGCTGTCTGGTATTCACCAGGTAATGTAAGAAAACCCCTTCTGCTCTTACATATGCCGGCAGCTTTCCCAAAGCCGGGCGCTGCTATCTGGTACTTACCAGATAAATGACTACTGTAGTCTGGACTCCATTTTCCTCCTTTGCATACGAGCATGCCGCTGTCTTCTTCAATGTCCTGTACGGCTCACACAGGGCACCACTTACCAATCTCGGTCCAGCTGGGATCAGGACGATGTGCTGAATCATGACAAACTCACTCCAGTTTGTTGAAGGGGGGGCATTGCCAAGAGCAAATGCCGCCACACTGTATGCAAGCTCCCAACTTATTACCACTTGTTTACATAGCTTCATTTCTACTTTTACATCCTATTGACCTTCAGGTTTTGTCTGTTTACTGCTCACACACTCACCATGCGCTCTGAAGGTGCTGTTCCAACTTGCTGTTTCTCACACTCACAACACAGTGTTCCATAATGTTGCCTCATTTATCCACGCTTATTCTTCTAACCTCAAGGTCAGTTTACATTTTGCTAACCACCAGTTCTTAATTCCCACACAACAAGGCTGTATAAAGAGCCTGACAGCTGTGGATACTGCAAATTAGATGTTTTACACACCACCTTACAGTAGTTAAATGAAGTCCGTCGAGAGTGCCAGCTTTCCCATCAGCAGAAATATGCGGTGTGACCCTTGCAGTGGATGTACTCATGTCAGCAAGAGTTTTGTATGCTGAGCTTGTGCTCACTTCTTCCTGGATTAAGGTGGCTTTATATCAATAACACTACTAGAGAACAAGAACATGACTTCAGAATAAAAACACCAATTAATGAAAGTGGCACAATATTTATATCACCTAGGAGCACTGCAGCTGCGATGCTTCCTTGTTGCTAACTCCAGACCAGGTGTAATATGCTCCAGCGAAGTCTTCCAGCCCCAAACTGGAACAGAAAAGACCAACCAGCCTGCAGCTGTAGGGGAACACAGACATGCATGACAAGAGACAGTTCTCTGTCAAGTCAGCAGCTGCCAGACCTAGGAAACTGCATGCAAAACCACGTTTCAATTGGGTTTCTTGGCTGTCCTTGTGTGGTCTGTAACTGGCCACCGTGTCCTGACCAGCCTCTGTCCCAGACAACACTGTCGCTTGGAGCAGGACATCTCACAGATCAGAGGAGGCTTGCCGTGAGGTCAGTGACAGGCGCAGTTTATCTGGATATAAGAAAAACCCCACTGTCGGGGTCACCATTAGCCGGGGTCCTTATTTCTCCATGCGGAAACAGAAACGACGCAACACCAATGTGATGATCAGGTCGTCCATCTTTTTTTATTATTCCTTTTCTGGTTACATTTATATTCTACTAAGTTCCGTACATGCACTCATCTATCTTCTAATAGGCTACAGGTCATCTACACGCGCTGTTCACGCGCCTCTACAAGCATTTGCATTGGTTAATTGCAATTAGCACGTAAAGCCCAAAACTTGCCAAAAACTCCCTTATCTCATACCCTGTTTTGCTCAGACTTGTGTGCTTTTGCTGACCACAGGTGTTTCTCACTTATCTGCTATCTTGTGTGTTTTTGCCAGCCTTATTTTGCTGGCCTTGTCTTCGTCCTTGCATTCTTCTGTCTGCACTAACTTTCTCCCAGCGCGGCCCAGACTCCTACACCCCACAGTCAAGCAACAGATCCTTGAAGGGAATTACTTAAAACAGAGGCAGCAGCGTGAACTCAGCCTCTTGCAAATATACCAGATGGAATCCACAGAGATATCTGAGCTGTGGTTATGAGTATCAATACAATCCTCAGAAATATCCTGGTTCATCTGGTTTTGTATCTGCATGACTTCAGTATACTTTAAAGTCAAATATTTTGAGCTATGATCAATCACTACTTCAGAAACACACACAAATGACTTTCAAAAGTATTAATTTCCCCTGTATCCTCCTAAGAGTATCAAGGTAGTATCAATAAACAGCAAGACATCAATTCTCAAGTAAATAACCAATCTCATGGGTATTTCTCTTCAGTCATATCCGTGTTGTTGTGTGCTCAAATGCTATGTCCAAGAGGTAGCTTTTCATATTCAAGTGTAATGCTAATAGATCTGTGAGCAGTTTACTTTTTATATATTTCCATAACTATAGAAGTGACATATTTGCGAACTGTGCAGAAAAATTCATGTTAGTAACAAGGGAGTAGTGAACAGGCCATGGGAAAATTTGTTAAATAATGCAAAAGAAAATTCTATTTCTCCATAGAATTATTACATCCTTATGTGGAATCACCACGTAGAAGTGTATTTTGCTTAGTACCCTTAGAGATACTATTTCCTGAAGTGCCCAAGCGATGTAACAATATGCACACATGCAATTGTAGTAGATAACTCAATCCATCGGTTTAACCACTGCTTCATCCTCTTAACTGCTTTACAAAATCTCCCCATAAGACTGAGATCCTTTCTGACTTTAAACATGTAAAAGTTGACATGTCTTTTTAACTTCTTTAGGAAGCGACAGACATGCCTCAGAAGCAATTTATCCCACTTGTTCTCATACTGATCAGAGGACATCCTGTGGCCAGGCAAAAACACACTTTTCTAAACTTTTTTACTTACACAGCAAATGGGAAATTTAACTGGACACATTTACCTTCCTCATTTCAGAGAGGCCAAAAGTAATTTAACCCTTCAGATCAGGATCCATTACATATGTTTTTCATATAAGGCACAGCTGTTCTCCACTGCATCCAGTACATCACTTCTGCTGCCATTTTCAGTCTTTCCTACAAGGTGTTGGGGACAGGAGCTGGATGTGTTAACTTCCTCCATAATCATAACTGCTTTTACACTCACTCAAGACCTCTTGCACCAGCTGAATTTACCCAGGAACTCTGGAATCATCTGCTGTCCGATTGGGAAGCCACATCAGTGACTCAGAAGTCCTGTTGTCAAGCAACAAGAGGAGGAAAGTGGTCAACTGAAGAAAAACCTCTGGCTTTTTGTGATCCCTAAAACATTTTTGGTTTTCCTCAGGTCGTGACTGAGATGTGGCCTCTCTTCCCACATAGCAAGGGTCTTCTGCAATTCATGTTTATTTCCATGTGCCAAGATAAGACAGAATGAATGACAGACTCATCCACTGTTAGCTTTTCATGTGTTGTTTCAGTTAACATATACTTCAAGCTTCTGTGTACCTAACTGCTTGACATAAGTGCCTGGAGGTTTATTTTTCAGCCTGCCTAATACTCCTTCTGATGTTTTGGATTAGTGATACATAATACAGAATTCAGTATTTAAGATTTTAAGTCCTCATGAAACTGTGTTACTAATTGAAGTCTGCCAAGAAAGGCAGTTCAGGTAACATTTTGAACAAGATTAATCTGAAAATCATTTATATAAAACAGTAGTAACAACAGAAAAGCATGCAAGACCGGAGGGAAAAAGTGAGCCTCAAATGAAGGACACTGCCAAGATTTAGCAATGACCTTAAAGATTCAATGCAGCAGGAGAAAATAACCAGAGCATATAATGCCCTGCCACAGCCTCACCTTCTGCCAGACACTACAGGAAGGAAAAGTAATCTCAGAAGACCCTGCTAATGGCTCTCCAGCCATTTACACAGTCAATGCAATGCAAAAATCTAGAAAATAGGGGGTCCCCTGTATAAATAGTTATTCATAGACATGCTCCTTTTTCTGCTCTGCTGCTAACCTTAGTGTCAATCTAAAAATGCTTTCTGGAGTATAGATCTATAAGGATGCATAACTGTTTGCAATATCTCCAGTAAAAATATCTGAGCTCTTCATGACTCAGCTCAAGCCAAGAATTGACCCAGCTGATCAAGAGCCTTCGGTGCTCACCGTGTCTGAGGATCATCCTCTGATGTGGCTGTAACAAAAGATTTCCTCTCCTCCCAGGTGAAGCAAGGAATCACCACCACTTTCCAGGAAAAGAAAAGCCACAGGAGGTGGCAGGAGGAGGAGTGGTCCAACACTTACCCACCAGCCAGAGCGAACTGCTTGGGCAAGTGCATTACCTCAAGGCAGATACAGACACATCCATATGCAGAACCCCCTGGTGAGGCAAGCTCTCTCCGGCAAGCCATTCCTGACCTAAGGATGCTATGGAGGAATTTGCAGGCATTCACATCTCCCAGAGTTTCTGCCTTAAGCAGCTGCCCTAACCTGAAGCAGACCCATACTATGGGGAGTCTCCCATACTATGTTTTCCAGACTGATAGCTATGCAGTCTAGAGCTTTCAGCTTCCATTAAAAAAGCAAAAGGAGATTCTGATTGTCGAGTCTCCTGATAGGAAACAGTTTCCAGGTTTAAAAAGGGCTCAAGTGTTTATAGTAGTATTTGGAGTCAAAAATCTGAACGCTGCATTCCTGAAACACTCTGGTGAGCTGCCACAGCGGTGAGAAATGGGGTGCCTTGTAACACAGCTGGCTAACACTGTGCTGCTCTCCATCCCTGAAGCCCATTGCCACACCGCAGAATAAGCACAGGCTCACCTCAGTGTTTCCAAGGACTTCCAAAGCCACCTTGGCCCAGAAACCAGGAAGTTCTCCCTGCCACATCCCACACCCTGTGATCTGACAGGTGTTTGTAGGCACACTTACTGATGTGGGCACCGCATACGTGGAGACCAAGTTTGACTCTGGTCCTGAGCCTGGCACAGGGGCCACTACATGGAGATAAAAGAAAGAAAAGGCCACAGCTCAGGTGCAAGGGCAAGGAATGAGGGGAGGGGTGCTTCTTCAGGAACTTCAAAGGATAAGGGAAGTCTTGTTTTGTTGAAATTATGCATTGTTTCTACTGGCAGATGCTGTTATTTATCTACAGGGTTCTAGGGAAGTGACATCAAGAAATCTTCCCCCCCCCCCCCCCCCCCCAAAAGTTTTTCACCATGCAAAGAAAATGCGGGATCGTACAAAAAAACCTCACACTTTTTTTGTTTCTTTTTTCTGTAACACTCTGTAACAGAGGCTGCAGCACCCTGTGTGCTGTACTCATCCAGCAGCGCTAACCTGTCCTTTCCTGGCAACCTCTGTTCATGCCCCAGCTGCTAACAGTCCTGGGGGCAACAACAAGAGCAACTCAATTCAGCATCATTTGCTGTTTGGGCGTTCTTTTGAAGAGAGTGACAGTTTTCTCTGAATCACTGACACTAAACATGTGGTATGTTTTATTTCTGAACATGGCTCAGTAAAACAAAAGAAACTGCTGAAGTTAAAAAAACAAAATCACATGCACATTTCTTCCACATTGCTACTGATTGTTTCCAAATGTCAAGTCTAAATATCTCTGATTTTGTTGTTAGGAGATGTATTTGGACAGCTAAAAAAGTTACTCCAACCTTTTAGATACTGCCCCCACAGTTTGAGTACAAGAACATTTTACCCATGTAAATATTATTTGCAAACATAAACAAGGTTCATGTTGTTTCAGGCAATATTGTCCTTCTCCAGATCATTTCAAGATGAGGGTTTCTGTTTGTTTGCAATACACCATTTATTACACTTGGAGGGCTGATGTATCAGGCTAAACACTTTAGAACCTTGCCCAAATCAGAACCTACACAGCAATGTGGGCAGGTGGCAGACATTGTGCAGGAGTACAATATAATCCTGCTAGTAGTCCTACCAGAATAATTGATTACTAATACTTTCAAAAAACCCACAAACAGCTGTGTATTTCAAGCCCTTAAAGATGGTAACTCACTGCTTCTGTTGTTTCTGTGGTAACAAGATAAAACAGTATTAATAATATAATTTAATGGCTAAATAACAGCAGTACTCCAGCTAATGTGCTAGCCATGTCCCCATTAGATAGAAATTGTGGTGTACCAAAAGCTCATTCAAATCTGGACAATCATTTGTAAATATTATTCTAGCTTCAAATAATGTCAGAGATTATTAATGATCCAGCTGCAGGGCTACATCTGATGGTGAAGAATTTCTTATTCCTCATTGGAAGAGTAATCGATCCCATCGGTTTTATAATGTTGTATCGGGTCTGGCTGGGATGGAGTTAATTTTCTTCACAGCACTTTTTGCACGGTGTTGTGTTTTTTAGATTAGTGACCAAAACAACACTGATAACACACTAAAGTTTTAGCTGTGGCTGAGCAGTGTTCGCACAGCGTCAGGGCCTTCTCTGTTTCTCACTCCACCTCCCAGTGAATAGATTGGGGCTACGCAAGAGGCTGGGAGGGGACACACCAGAGCAGATGACCCAAACTGACTAAAGAGACATTCCATGCCATGTAATACCATGGTCAGCATAAAAAAGGGAGAGGAGGGGATTTTAGGGGTGTTAGCTATCTTTTGCTCAGGAACTGGCTGGGCATCAGTCTACCAATGGGATGTGGCAAGTGATTGCTTTTGCATCACTTTTTGCTTGCTCTCTCTCTTTTTCCACTTGTTTCATAAGCAAAGGACAATTTTCATCTTAATCCACAAGTTTTCTTGCTTTTACTCTTCCTTTCCTCTTCTGTCCCACTGGGGGTCAGCAGGAGTGAACAAGCACCTGTGTGGTGCTTCTCTGCCTTCCAGGGTTAACCCACAACAAATACGAAAAGCTAACGGAGTCAGAAAAGGTTAAAAAGTGTGACTCATAATAATTTTTGCCTCCATATTCCTAACACACACACCCCTCACCCCCTGCACACACAGAGCTGTGTGTTTAGGTTTGAGATTCAGGCAGAAATCCCAGTTCTCACAATATCTGTCAAGAAAGATCCCTGACTGGATTTTGGGAAGGCCCCTGAAGGCCTCCTCTAGTCATGGCAGGGCTGACAGCAGCTTAGCTGGATCTGGATCCTCAACACTAGCGCTATGAGAAACAGTAACATGCTGTTAGAGTAAGGCAAAACATTGGATGCAGAAAGCATTACTGCCGGTACCATTCTGGAGGTGCAGTACTCACATTGCAGAGCCTGCATAGGTGCAGAGGACTCCAAAATGCTCATTGTCCTTGAGCACACCATCTGGAGTGATCTGTTCAGGCCCACAGCCAGTACCCAGGGCCCCCCCAAGTTTTAAGACAGCCCCAATGTTACCAATTACCTCAGGCCTGGCTCCTTGCTGAGCTCCTGCTTTGTACATGTGCCTGCAATAGCCTAAGCCATTTTTGATGAACAGGACAATTTTTCAGTCAGCAACAAGCTGCAGGCAAAAAAGCATATGTGAGCATTTAGAGGAATCACTTGGGGTTTTTTTGTTTTGAAGTGTCAAGCTTAACATCCAACAGGACGTTTCACACTCCGCTCTAACAAGAAATGGGGAAGCTGAGTCCTGACTGCCATATCACAACAGCTGACTCAGAGCCTGATTCCGTCACGTACATTGATGAGAGTTCCAAAAGTGCAGGAGCCAGAAACTCAAGTAAATAAAACCATTGTTCCACCCCAGGATCCACATTTAAATATACAGATGCCCAGAATGCTCCTACACTATACACAGTGAAGACTGTGGCCCACTCCCACATATTGAAATGGTTTAGATGAAGTGCTGATGGCACCCTTCTATTACAACATCTTTCCAAATTAATGTCATAATACAGATGTGGTAATTTACAAAGAGATATAAACTATTGCTTCTCCTTCCCTATTTTTGTTTAAAACAAAAGGAAACTGGTTTTAACATGGACTTTACCTTTCAGAACAAACATACTTGCCAACCACTGTTCACGGTGTTTTCCACTTCCTTTGGACCTCATTTGTCTAGAATTAGAAGTTATGCTTTCCTTGTTAACAGACCTCTTTGTAAATAATTGATAAAATTGCTAATGTCTGAATTGTTTTCCCTTGGCTCCTTACAGCCAAGAGAATCATACACAATTACTCTACCTGCAGGTATAATGGCAAGTCTTCAGTCAGAACACTGCAAATTCACCTTCACTCTCCCCCCAAAAAATCTATTTGTGTGCTCAGAAACATGAAAGGAAATATTTTCAAAAAACCCTACACAAGTCAAGTGATGTGTATGAGCTCAGTATGCTACAAAATTAATTTGTACGGTACACAGATGCTACCGAGCTTGCTGGATAGACTCAATGTTCTGAGAGCAGATTACCTTGCTTTACCTTCACTGGAACCTTAAAGAGTGCCTATTTTTTAAGGTCTGAAGTGAAAGTTAGTCCTCAGTCCATGACCTTGGCATCTAATACTCTGGAGACCTCAGGCTCAAAACACTGACCCCACTGAATTTATCAGGGAAATTTCTGCTGGTTTCAATGTAGCGTGAACCTCACCCCAACATAAGTCCTGCAGCTCAGGACTGGCACACAGGCTCTGGCAGAGGAGCAACATTTATCACCTCCAGCTCTTCTGTTTTGCTGGAACTTAACACCAGGAGCAAAAGGGGCAAGAAGAGCAACTGTGCAATGTTTCTTCAGCTACCCCAAGCCCACAGCGGTAATATGCTGGATTGTGCCAGCCAGCTTCAAGCCACAGGAGCTGAGGAGCCAGCAGTTACTGGCTGCTGTTGCTGGGATGATAAACTCCAGCAGAAGGGAGGCAAGAGCTACAGGCACTGACGCCTTCTACCACAGCTGCTGAATCCAACACACTCCTCAGAGCAACGTAACAGGTACCCACCCTCTAGGTGGAAGAGAAGGTGGCAGCCACTGAGATGCTAAAATAGAAAGACAAATACTTGAAGGCTGTATATGCTTGGATCTGTCAAAACCAAAGGGGCCAGGATAGGAGAGAAAAAAGAAGCCATAAGATCAATTTTTTTTTTCCTTCAGGAATCCCTGATCTGCACAGAAACACCACCTTCAAGGTTCAGCACACTTATGGACTTCAGTGAAGCTCCAGTGCCCTTTTGTGCCTTCTGGAAAAAAAAAAATAATTTGCTAAATCATGGTTGACACACTTTGGTTTTGTTTGAATGTTAAAAAGTCTACAAATAAATGGACACAGACATAAAACCAGCACAGAATCTGACACAACTGGCAGATGTCATACAAAACAGTCCCAGAAGAGGAAGGGGCAGGGATTATCAGGGAAATTGGTTTTGCATGGAAACAGACACACAAACTTTCTCTAGAGAGACTGGAGCTAAGCCCATGGATGCTGGTTGATCTCTAACTGTATTTCTTTTAGGAATCCTGAGGAGGTGGAAAAATTATTTTCTTCTTGGCAAGCATCAAAAATTCTCCATTCAACTGTAGTTTTATTTTTCAGTTCCCTCAAGGCATTTTGTTCTAAAGTTTTTGCCAACAACTTTAAAGCCATACTTCAATAGATCAATAAAATTAGATTAAACCACATACCTGCAAGTCAAGATCAAAGAACTCTGACTAGCACTAATATAGAAAACTAAAGCAGTGCCATACTTCTCATCTTGCACTAGCAATGCTTACATTTTCAGAAGTCTGTCCTGAATTCCATTTCCCTTCATCAAAGCAGGATGCTAACTCATAGACAGAGATTTACTCTGAACACAAGTAAGGAAGCATTTAAGAAGGGTGAGTGTAGAAGCCAGCACACTAGGGACCAACTTGGAAGAATGGGTGTTTGTTTAGCAGTACAGGTATAGTCCGAGAGGACCTGGGGATTTCGCATGAGAAAGTGCAGCTTTGACAAAACCCGGAATGCTGAATTAGATACCGCACACTGATGCTACTGTGGCTGTAGGGATCCCATGGCAAAAAAACATCCAGATGAGACAGATCCCTTGGCCCATGCAAAACAAGCATCTCTAGTAGCTTTGCTTGTCCTCGAGGTATTTGGAACAGCTCAAAAGGGACATCAGAAACCAAAACCTGGAGGATTATATGCAGGGCACAGGAGAACAACATACACTGAAGCGTGCAATCGCATCCAGGAATTAGGAAAAGCCTAGGAGGGAAACAAACTGAAGGAGGATTCAGTTCTATGTTGCATTAACAATGATATGACAGCTGCAGTTGTTTGTTGCAGCTCTGTGCATTCACACTTACAGTTAATAATAACTATCAAGTTCCCTTCAAGACCCACTGCAATAAGATGAGCACTTAATTACAGCTCAGAACAATAATCTTTAGTCATGCCTCGGGTTGTAAAAATCCCAGTGTCAGGCTTACATGTAATTACGCCCTTGATAAGCAAATGTGAGTCACAAGTGTTGACAGCAACTACAAAAAAACAGGTTCCTCTCTGTGGTGGCAAGGGCAAGCAGACCAGAAAGAGCTCCATAATTTAGAGGAAGAAACAGAAATGGATGAGAAGATGCAGGCACAGAAGTATGCCTGTAACCTTTCCCATACAGTTTTACAAATTCCACCTGAACACTTTAAGGAAACCTGTGAATCCAGTACAGAAAGAAAATCTTCACCCTCGACCTGTCACCCCCTAGCACTTACTCCCAACAGGAAAGCCCCCGCAGGTACAGGCGACTGTGATGGTGCACAGTGCTGAGGGCAGCCAGTCTCATCACCTGCTCCCCCATCCCCAGAAGGCCAAAAGAGAGATTCCCCTGAGCCAAGGGACGCAACACAAGAACCACTGCAGTGAGCCCAAAGGTCCCTCCAGCTCAGTACACTGCCTGCAACAGTGGCAAAGCCCTCCCAAAACAGGTAACATCAGCAGAGGTGCACAGCTGTCATTTTCTCAGAATAGCTTCCCAACATCCAACATGCTTTTCTTGCCTGCCAGAAACTAATTGGAAAGCACATCACAGAAGTGAAATAAAATAGGCTGGGCCTTATTTACTCAGGAAGGAGACTTCTGCTTACAAAAATGCAAAGGTGCAAACATTCCTTTCGTATTTCCACTAGCCACACAGAGTCAACGGACCTGCCTGCTCTCCAAAACCTCAGTCCAAATAAAGCTAAATTTCCTATCACAGGCACTCAATATACATGAGTTTGGAGCTGCTGAAACTTGGATAGCTATACGCTATGCATCCAACCAGCCAGGTCTTTCTGTGATCCTTGGGCCTTCAGAGGCAGCATTTGCATAGCAACAAGCTGTGAATGGAACTCTGCTGCACAGATAAGGAGCAAAGTGCTGTTTGCACATTTACTAGAGTGAAATACTCTTGTGTTTGTTGTTTAGATCACCAACAAGAAAAAGAAAACATACAACTGCCACAATTAAGTTGGCAGGGATTTTGTTATTCCTTTCCTCTGGGTTTTTAAATTCTAGAAATAAATTCAAACACTTAATTGGACTTTGATGCCTCCAAACTTTGCCAGTGGAGAGCTGCGTGAGCCTTGTAGTGTTTGTGTCTTTTTAGAAGCAACAAACAGCTAAATAGAGATCTCAGGAAAGAGGTAAATAAATCACAAAATACATAATTAAAGCACCTGCCACCCTTACAGCTCAACCATAATTCCACACCACCATACGCTGACAAAAGTCACTGGGAGTGTTTGGGTGGCTTCTGCAAGCTTGAATTCACCATCAAAAAAGAAAGGTGTCTTTTATTTTACAAATAAGGCACTGGAATTACTGCTCATGGGCAATCAATAGACACCCCTCACTGTCTATTTCTGCTCAGGGCTTAGTAAGAACCTCAAAAGCATTTCCACTGCAGACCAGAGGCACCAAGTCATCTATATCCAGATCTGCTGGAATCTGCCAGATTCCATAAAGGGCCACATGAGCTGGTAGATGGAGCAGCTGAATAAAATAAGAGAGAACTGATTTCTGTGCCCGTCTAGCACAAACCTTGGCCAAGCTGTTTCAGTCCTGAGGCCCAGGACATGCATATCTGCTGCTGCCCAGCTGCAGATGGAAGCTCCTTAAGGCACTGTACCTCATTCTCTTTCAGCTAGGTGCTATGCTTTGATCTTGGAAAGTCTTCCAAGATCTAGTTATTGCTTAAAATTAGGATCTATGCTTTCATATAGACTACATGGAGGAGGTGGGAGATGTAACATTTGTGATTGAACATGAAAGAGCAATTTAACATCTGAGGGCTCTATAAAGGATAGTTAGGTTGGTAGGACATAACATGGGATGTTTGTTTGCATGCTAGCCGTGGGAAAGAGCACTCTTGTCTCAGGTGGACTTCTCAGGTCCTTGACTGAGGGCTGGGAAAGGGCTCTGAAGGTACCAGAGACACCAGAGACTGGAGTTCAAGTTAACAGAAAGAGCAGTGAAATCAGTGGGGCAAAGCTGGAGGCCTAGCAGTCATTGATAATGTCATAGGAATCAGTTTTTCAGTAAAAAAATCCTGTGCTTCAAAAGAGGAAGAATGAAAGAGTTAATTCATAAGTTTTTAGCACTACTTGATAAATGAGGGCTTGGCTGTTTTCCTACGTTTATCTTGTGTGATCAGAAGTGGCTGATTGTGATTTAGACAGACTGGTGCACTCTATCGGAATAAACCTTTTCCCTCTACTGTCTGACGCCTTATGATCAAAAAATCATTACAGATAAGTTATTGTTGTTATGCCTTTCGTCTTATTCATATACCACACTTTAAACAGATACTCTCCCTGCAGTCGAAACATCATAACCCAATTGTATGCTACTGGGACTTAAAGACTAGGCCTTAAGACCTATAAAACCATTGGAAGCCATTTAGCAAACTGTAGCTGAAATATATTTTGCTCTTAAGTGGATGAAAATGTTTGTAAGTGGAAAGGCCACATGCTGGTACTTGTGTTGATTCAGGATGAATTGTGTTGGGCCCTTTCTTTGGCAAGTGTGATGGGAACCAAGCAAAACAGTGGATTTCATTTCCATACCCTTGTTTCCCAGAGCTCAGGAAACTACCAGGAAAGTCCCTTGAGGAGTGGTGTCCCCAGGAACTCCTGTAAGAGCACTGCACCTCTGCCCTGCTGATGATTCAAGCCCAGGCTAAAACTGAGCCTCTAAACTGGATGCAAGCAAAACCCAGTCAAGTCAAATAGCTCCTGACTACAGTCTCCTTCACTGAAACTGAGTCAATCTCAAAACACATTATCATGACTAATTGTTTAATTTTGCAGGCAGTGTAAGGCATCATTCCTAAGTTTAGTTCTACGGGTTACAATGTAAGTGAGGAAATCTATCTCCTATTGCATTTGACACTGCTTAGCTAATATTTGTATATGTTCCTGGCACAAGCAAGAACAATACCTTAAAAAATACTTCAAATGGCTGCAACAGAAGAAAGGGTGATATCACAGCTGAGAATAACCATCCTGAGAAATATTTAGATCTAGAATGTGCAGCTAAGCAACACCAAACACCCTGTGAACTTAAATATTCATTTGGAAGTATCAGCAGCAGACCAGTGCTTTGAGGCTTAGCACAGTAATAACCCTTATCTGAAATGACTACAACACTAGTCATGCACTTCAGCAAGATTTTTAAAGTCTTTGAAGTCTACAACCTATGAATCACTCAGAGGGAAAAAAAAAAAAAAAGCTGTTGAGTGCTCTAAAATCGATTTTAATGCCAAATTAATTCCTTCAACTCAAACTCCAGGTAAATAGCATCTTGACCGGGTATAAATAAGGAAGTTAGACCTAGTAGATTGCATATTCCAGTGTATGTACTCTTTTCTCCTGTAGAGTGAAGAGTTAGAAATCATAACTAGAGAAATTCTAAAGGCAAATTACTGGCATCAGCCACTACCATTACATCTGTTTCAAGGAATGACAATGCCTCAGGATTTGACCATATTATTCTGAATTTTTGCGGAATTTGTGATGTTGGCATTGCAAGGCTGATCATGTATCAAGTGCATTGCACTGAAGACATAACTACAGGACCTGAAGTGAAAAGACTGATGGGTCAGTAACTTATAAAAAATTGATGGGACATAAAAAAAGGTTGCTCCAACTCACAGAATGTCATGAACAGGTGATATTAAAATAGGAAGAAAGGAGAGATCGCATGACTGAAAAGGCCACCATGGACGGCCTTCTCATGAGACCCTGCACTTACAAGTGAAGAGCCACACTTTACATTTAGTTAGATTAGTGCCCTTAAGCTTTGTTGGATCACTGATTTCAAATGATTATGTGCGAGGTCTAAAGAGTGGCCACAGCAAGAGAGAGCTATGAAGCAAACCCCGTTAAACAACCACGCTCACCTACCACCTAATGTAACTGGAGGCATACGGACAAGAGAAAGCTGATGCTAAGCAGCATAAAGAGTAGATTATTTACTTCCCTGAGTATGTAACTGCTTTCATATGGGATGACACTCCTGCCTTCTTTTGCAACATATGTAAGATTTTTTACCAATGCAGTCTCCAGACTTATGCTTTTATTACTCTTGACTGTCTAAAACACACTGCTCATTCTAAATCACCCAACAAGCGTGGCACGCTGTTTTGGAACCAAGGGACAGCAATGGGAAAAGTTTTGCACAGACACGCATGGTGAGACCAGAAACCTTCACTGGTAAGTTTGGACCCAGAGGGAGCAATTGCCAACAGCCACCATCCCGGGGAGAAACTCCTCGCACTTACCGAGCCCCTTCCTCGTCCTAAAGCTGTGCCTGGGGGGCTACACAGGGACACCCAAAGGCTTCGTGCCGCTCCCGGGACCCACAGTCACCCCGGCCCCGACCCACATCACCCCGCTGGTACAAAGGGCGCTCTGCTGCCCAGCCAGCCCTCATGGCCCCTCGCCAGGAAGGAGGCGTGTTGCTGGAGAGACGGACAAAGCCACACACACACACACACACACACTCACATGGGTGAATAAGCAGCTAGGTTTTTTTATTACTAAAAGCATGCGTTTTTATATATTTCAGGTGCCAGAGTGTCACAATATAACTGGTCAAAAAGTTGTTTTTAACATTCTCATTGGATAACCTTTCTCAGTTTTCTCCCTGCTTACTTCATCCTGCTGTGTAGTCTGCAGCTCCTTGAAAGTTATTTGCTTGAAGAAAAGCTTCCCCATCTCAAGGGTACACCGGAATCTTGTCAAGGTCAAACTCCTCTTCAATCAGGTTGTTGGCAGACCAGCTGCCTTCCCCGACAGAGGCGATGTCCAAGGGGAGCCCCCCCTCCACACTCTCAGCACCCCCCGCCCTCCCCTGTGGGGCTGCACGACCTCCTCCTCCTCCTCTGCCCCAACTGCAGGGGGCTGGGGAGGCAGAATTGACCTCCAGCCCTACGCACCCGCTCCCCCTGACCCTGCCTTTAGCAGGGGGTGGATGAGGTGATCTCCAGGCCACAAACCTTCTGTGACTCTGCAGTACTGACCAGTACAGCATCACCAACTGACTCTACTGCACTGACAGCTATAACCACAGAGATTACTACAGGTACAGTCACCAACTAGAACTAGAACAGCACCACGAGCACACGTCTTGTACGAGCTGGACGCCATTCTCAGCTGCAGGAGATTGCCAAAGCTGACTTTGATTTCCTACCTGTAAAATGGGTACCACAAAACTTCACAGTGGGACTGCCAGTTGCAAAGGCGCTTCAGTACCCTCACAATATGGGACTGGGATACATATTTCCTGAGGTGTTTAAATGACAGAATAGAGAGACACTTTCCTGAGCATATTGTCTCTGTTTCTTCACATAATCCTGCAGTGATACCAGTGAGCAGCACAGAAGTGACAATCAGCTGCATCTCTGTCAAAAAGAGAAGACACATCACTGCAGCTCCTATCCCACTCCTCTTTCATGCCTGGAAAGAAGCTGCCCCTTTCCCGAGCAGTTCTGCTCCTCAGCACTAACTGCCACCGGCTGCTTTGCACTCCTCTTGGGCTTGTACGGTGAGATCCCAAAGCAACTCAATGCTGATGTAATAAACTTTTCCTTTCTGAAGGTACTCTTCCTTTTCCGGACAAAAACAGTGCCACTGCCGCAGCAGAAAACAAGAAAGCAACAGTCTGTTCCTTTGAACCCTCTTCAATACTTAAGTTCTTTTTTGTCTCCATGTCTCTATCTGTATTTTCTTCTTGACGCTCCTTGCAGGGCAGACAGCTTCAGCTCAAAGTAGCACATCAGGCAGAGAACACCTCTTGTTCTCTGCAGGTGTGGCTTGATTGGGAAGGACTTTTCATAAGCACGAGAGGATGGGACGGGAAATAGAAAGTATTGGCCTTTCTTCTACAGTGACTCCACCTCCCCGTTTTCCCCAGTTTTGGTGTGTGGTAAGGGAAAGTCTGTTTTATTTAAACATTCATTTTAAGAAGGATAATACTTTAAATTGAAGGAGTAAAACTATTCATGATGTACAGCATTGCAGAGTTATGAAATACAGGCACAAAATTTTAAGAAATGAGAGAAAACTTGCCAGCCCAACATGAAGCCAAATCGCACACAGGCAGTGTAATTTCATCTTTAACCGTATGCCCCTATTAGTGTTTTTTTTTCCTCACAGCATCACCAGCAAGCTCCAAATACCAGCTTTCCATACAGTCTCTTCTGACAGCTACAGGCACCTACTGCACAGGCACACACAGCCTAAAGAATAACATACAATTTGTTCCTGAGCTGGGCCATCTCAGATTTTAAGGGGGTACAGGACAAATACTCGGTTTTGGTGAATCACCAGCTAAAAGCTGCCTTACAGTCATGACGCCAACGTAATGGCAGGAGCAGCCATTACAGAGTTAAGGACTGAGAGGCAATTATTCTTCTGAAATGCAGAGTGTATGAAATTGGGGTCAGCCACAATACAAGACCTGAGTTCTCCTTCTGCCTGAAATGATCTTCTGTTGCTGTATTTCAGCTTGAAGGAAAATAAGGCTTATATGATCACTGGCTTCCTCATCACTTTTTAACTCCTTCTCAGATTTGTCTGAAGGGTGAAGTGCTCAAAGATGCAAAGCTAATGCAAGTTTTGTGAAAAGATTTGTAGGAATAAGTGACAAAAACTCCTCTCCACTGTGGTTGAGGCTGCAGCATTAACTTATTTCTTATCAGGCATCACCCTCTCAATTCCAGGCCCAAGTCAGGCAGGAAACGAGGCTTCAGGAGTTGATGGAACAGTTCCCATTAGGGATACCGGCCTCGCTCGAGCCCGCTGCCAGGGCTGTGCCCTGCCTGAGCTCACAATCGTTTGCCTGCAGAGGAGAGATGTGAGCTGCAAACAGATGCCCTCTCCCACGGCCAGGTACCAGCTTTCTGTCGGCCAGGTGACCAGCTTTCTGTCGGGAGCTGTGACATTTCATCCGTGGTGGAGGCAGACAGAGCAGGACCAGCAGAGAAGTGACACCAAAGCTCATCCCCGGTACAAAGACAGGAAGAGCAGCACCACTCAGCAACCAAAGAACAAGGGCCGGGGAGGAAGACTAATGGGGGGGAAGAACAAAGAGCACTCACGTTCTGCTCCACCAGCAGCTCAACCGATTTAGTTACAGCTACCTGAAGAAGTACTAAAACATATCCAGTACATACGGTATAGGGGCCGCGTTTGACGGAACAGGCTTTCAAGCAGCAAAGCCAG
This sequence comes from Strix uralensis, assembly GCF_047716275.1. Lineage (NCBI taxonomy): Eukaryota > Metazoa > Chordata > Aves > Strigiformes > Strigidae > Strix > Strix uralensis. The sequence continues at coordinate 21,244,968 of NC_133972.1, read as the reverse complement.
GTCCACAACCCAGGGCGGACACAGCCTTGGCATTCGTGCTCCACCTTGCTGCTTTTCTCACTCCTCAAGAACAGAAACTGCATCTTCCATCTTTAGGCTAATCCCCGCATTCCTCCCATTACCAACCTCGAGGCTCAGCAGCAAACCTACCGCTACATCATTCGACAGAAACAAAACCTCTCGACCGCATCATTTCCCTGGACTGCACATCTTCGTTGCACTCCCACCTTACAGCTTGCAGCCTTTTAACACTGACACGTTATGCAATGAACTGTTCTAAGTTTTTCAGCAAACAGAGTCTGTTTACATGGATTAGCTTTTAATTTCATTCACACTGAAAACTATTTGAATCATGATTTCTAGTCTTTGGCATGTCTGAATGGTTGGGAAGGCAGCAAACATTTACACTCTCACAGACCAAGCAATTGATCTATGTTTATTTAGAGCATTTACTTACTGCTGTTGAAGTGGGTTTTTAAAAATACCTGATTTTTAGTTCACTGTGGGCCTTCCCCCATGTAATGTAAAACAGGTTTCAGAGTGAAAAGTTAATCCATCTCCAAAGTTAGAATTTATTAAAACTGGTTAAAAAGAGTCGAACTAAAGAATTTTTTATGTCTGGGTAGTTTAAGGAGTGCTTTTCCAGGAGCAGGCAGGTCACGCTCCAAGCCCCTGTTCCCCTCTCCAGACAACCATTTCTCATTTCCCTTATGCCCAGATACCTTCACTGTGATGCACAAGAAGGCAGCAGGACTCACTTATTACTTTCTCAGCAGGAGTAATACTTAGACATGTAAAATAAACCAAGGCAGTTCTGCGATATTTAACAAAAAAAAAAAAAGTCTTTAGCCACTGATGCAAACAAGTGGGGTTAGATAACAGGATTACAGGATTTCTAAAAAGGCATCTTCTGATACTTGTCTGACTCTTAGTTTCTAAAACAGGGGGTTGTAAACCATGATTTATGTACTCTGCCTATTTGCTGGCCTGCAACATCTCAACATCTCATACATGTGTATGCTATTACTGTATTTTCCACAGTTGCATTAAATTCAGAAGTAATGGTGATCCCAAATGTTAAGAATGAACCCTCATTTCTTCTAACACAAATAGCCGTGAGCTATTACCTAGATGCATATTATACTCATGAGATTAGAGACTCATAAACCCTAAGAACACAGCAGCATAGGTTAAATAGTAAATCTTTGTTAATAAAGTGAACAGTCTACATTGCAGCTCTTGGAGCTGAGATATTCCTTTATATATTTAGCTACATGAGCCTCAAATAAGATAAAACAACTTTGTGTTCTGCTCATGTTAATTTTAGACCGAGAACACACAAACCAGCACACACAGAGCAGACAATTAAAATGCTTGGAAGGTTTTGGAGAACTGACAGAGGAGGGGTAAATAACCAAAGAGAAGCAAGGGTATATTGCAAAGGTTTTGTCATGGGATGTTTTCCTATCCCTTTCTTATAGATGTTCGTATTATAAAATAAAGCTTTTGTACTTTTGTCTTTCCTGAGCTTCCCATTCTTTGTGAACTGTGAGATATCTGTGAAAAACTGAAATATCATGTTAATCTTACATTATGATACCAAAAGAAAATGCCATAATGTAACACTCTGATTAAACAACACTGGTAGTATCAGTGGATGTCTTTCCTTTGAAGAGAAGAAATAGTTCAAGGTAGTGGCTCTCTTCTGCAATTCAGAATTTCAGCACTAATTTCTCCAAATATTTACAGTATCCAGCACCAAGTCATTTGAAATTCTATACACACAAGCTAGAAAAATTCACTACTTGAGTATGTGAATATTAGCTATATGCATGCATCAAATAATGTGTATCCAGCATGAACAGGCCACAGAAATTCAGCTACCTCTTTACACTTGTACAGCCACCATGTACTTTTGATGCATCCCTAATCCCTGCCATAATAAACAGCAATCATACAAGGTTCGATTTAGCAATTGCTTGGCACAAACCTCTTTCATGGCATACTGCAGTGCAGATCAAATAACAGTTCCCCTTGCCTTAAAACTCACTAACATTTCCATCTCAGGACTGCCTTGTTACCTGATTTTTGGTATAAGCTTGATGGGGAATGGGGTGGGGAAAGCAGCAATGCAAGAGAGGTTTAATTAAACCAACGAACCCATCCACTCTGTCACTTGGGGCTATTGCCATAGTGAAATGATTTTTATAGGCAGCGGCCTAAGAATCACATGCCAATCATTTGAACTAAAGTGGATATGCTGTGCCTGAGCGCTCATGACACCATCCCGTCCTCTGGGAGACCCCAGCATGTCAGAAAAGAGAAAGATGGAGAAAAGAAACATCATAAAAATCAGTAGCAAGTACAGTGTCATTTCTAATTTTTGTTAGGCAGGAACACAGAGTCAAAACAGCCCTTCCCAAAGAGCTTCACATTCACAGCTCTGACCAAGGTGCCAGAACCAGACAGTTTTTACCCTGGACCCCACTCGAAGTGCAGAGGACAACCGGAGTTTAGCAGAGAATAGCTTACTTTCAGCTAAAAGTTTAACATGAGACAGAAAACATTGGTATGGGTAGCTGAGAAATGTCATTCTTGTAAAATTACTCTCACATCATTTTGGTCTGTAAAGAAAACTCACTGAATTTGTTTGCTTTTCTTTAGGTTAGCACAGGCCCTACAGCTAGCATGGAAGGCAGAGAAGTTTCTATTACACACAGCTATTCTTTGTACAGGTCACTCCCTTTTAATCTCAAAGGGAAGCAACTTTTCCCCAAGGTACAGTTAAATCTTTGCAAGAGGAAACTATCAGCTTTAAATTTGCTGTCAATTTCAACTATTTATAAGGCTTAATATTATTGATGACTTCAGCAGGAAACAGTGAAGGATTTCCCTTTTAAAGCTGCCCCTGCTCTTTGCATAAACTGCTAATTTAACCTTGGAGCAAAAAAGCACAGGCTCTTTCAGTACACACCTTAGAAAAGGCCTGTTGACTTAATGTGACAAATACCTTATGCAACCTGAAACTTCAGGAATAAGCACAGTGAATTTTTAAGTGAAAACTTGATTTCAGTTTAATTATTACTTCATGTTCCTTGCTTACATGCTTCATTTAGCTATGTTTTACTGAAAAAAATCACTTGTGAAGAAAAGAGGCAATTTGACAGTATCATGGATTTCTGTTACAGGCACTTCCTGGCAAAATTCTCCTGCCATGGTTTTGGGGTAAATGATAATGCCATGCCAGATGTCATTTGGTTCTTGTGTTGTTATGAAACGTTCATTTCAACTTACTACACATACTGCATTGTGGCATACACACAGCTTCGCATTCACAGTAACTTTGAAACTGAACACTGGAGAAAAAAATTACTTACAATATGGTAAAAACAGTTGGTTGCAGTTAAGCTTGCACCTGTAAGGCACTATACATTCTGGCTTCAGTCCAACAAGTGTAGAAGCTGTAGTCTGAATTTCATTATTATTAGACCTGTGCACTGCTGCATCACCTAGAAGTTGAAATTCCCTCTTGATGAGGTGTAAGCAAATTTCTTTTGATTGAGCCAGAACTTACAATCTGATATTTATTACAGTTTTAATGCTTTATGGGGGAGGACACAGTACAGGATCCATGAGGACAAATTGCTCATTTGAAATTTATTCCCAAAACAAATTAGAAGAGCAACTTCACATGATTTCACTGCTTTGCATCACATAGTTACAGAATTTCTAAACTAGCGCTGAGTGTACTAAAACCAGATGTGCTGTTTCACAAAAACATGGTCCCACTTGAATTCAGTGGGGTTTCTTCTGCTCTTAAACATTAATCAGGCACTTAAAAGCTTCAGTAGACTTGTAAATGCAAACCTCTGACAATTTGTTTAGTCCTATAATTTCTGATATCTCAGATATGTAAAAATAAAACTTTCATCTCAATAGTTGTCATTGAGAAAGAGGTGAGTTAATCTGGACCACACAAATGGAATAATATCATGTTAGCCAAGTAGCCTTTATTAAGAGGTTGAAATTAACTTCTCTGGATCTCGAGAACATTGGCAAACTACCTTTCGTGTTCCACAGTGCCTTGAAAGAAATATGCATCATCAGTTGCCAGTTGCCATTAGCAAACAAAGGCATTATGACTAGCAGAAGTGTGTAGAACACCAGAAACGAAACTTTTAAATGTCACATACAAGACACTCATTCTCAGTACAGTCTACAAGGTTATACAATTGTAAAATAACTTGTGAGAACAAGAATCCTGAAGTCTGCCTTGGGTTAAAATAGTTTTAAAATTAGTTTTGTTTTTTTTCAAGTGAAATAAAAGGATAAATAAAAGGTAAAAAAAATATCAAATATTAATAATAAATATCAAATAAAAGGTAAAGTGATTCTTACACACTGCAGAAACACAAACTGGGTTTCTCCCACTGTGAGAGGAGTATAAAAATACTCTTAGCTATATGTTAGACAGAGTGACCAAGGTCACAGGACAATCTGTACTTTTCCACCAATTAAAAGCAACGGGCCAGGTGCTTTGTGCCTTCTGTGTAGCCAGAGCCTGCAGTTGCCTGGTAACTTGTTCTGAGCTATTCCATAGTAATCACACACAGCTAGGAATACAAAGCTGACCACTTAGGTTTATCAGCCAAAATAGTTTACAGCAACACAATCGTTTAGAGCAATTTGGGAAGTTTTACACTGAATTTAGGTATGTGCTTATATGGTTTGATGAACAGAACTTTTATAAATAAAAAGGAAACAATAAAAGTTATTTATATGTGACTTTTTAGAGCATACAAAAGGCACAGCCTACAAACCAAATATGAATTATTAGCAATATTTACCTTTTCATAGGGCATCATGTAATGTCTCAGACTCAACAAGCATAAACTGACAGACCCTTATAATTTGAAAATTTTACAAAAGTTCTAATAGTGCGCCCAAAACTGAGGTGCTTCAGTGTTTGGGCCAGACTCACTGTCTTCAGTAAATATGTATCTCAATTCCAACACAGGATAAAACTGATCTATAAATTTCATCTTGTAAAAATGAAACTGTTCCAATTATAACGTTCACTTATTTAAGATACTAAATTGTGCAAATAAGAAGTAACTGTGCAAATAAGAAGTAACTGTAACCAGTCCCTCCCACCCAGCTCCAAACCACAACCATACACAGTCCTTAGCTCAGACTACACCAGATCCTGTTTCATTCCAGCCATATCATTAGCATAAGCGCTGCAAACCCATTTAAATCAACAGGCTTTTCAGGCACAAAAGCAGAATCCAACAGCAGCTGAACCACATCTTGAAACTAGCAGTGTAATGCTTCCATCACTGAGGATAGGACCATAACAAAAAAGAATGGGTCTTTATTGTTCTTAAGAAACTTGAGAGGCTGCAAGAAACCAGTGAAGTTGCGAGCATGGATTCTGTAAGGTCACTATAATTTCCAGATCAAAGATCCAGCCTCCTGTTACAATGATCAAACACAATTTTGATTTCAGATGACAAGTCATCACAACACTACATTAGGTAGAATATTAAATCTTATCATCAGATTCTCAGCTAGTTTAAATCCATGTATTCTGCTGAAGTCAATGAAACCAAACACACCACATGAAAGAAATCTTTCAGTGTGCCTCAGACCTGGAAAAGTGTCTGGAAAAATGTCCATAATTTAATACAAATTCTCTGTATTTCCCATGATCTCTTGACATAGGCAGTAGAAGGATCCTTACTTTCAATATATTTCTTACTTAACATTACTTTTTATTTTATTTTAAAAAGGGGCAACAGATAAATAAGATTTTCATAGCTACTCACAAAAACTAATAAGCAAATACATTTGTTCCAAGATTTAAATTACTTGTATAATATAAAGACTCAAAGACTATTAAAGACTGTTTAAAGACTCTCAAAGCTCTACAAAATACAATAGATACCTTTACCTACTAACATAGGAATCTACAGACAAACTTCAGGAGGTGCCCAAAGGTGCAGAGGGTAGGCTAAGGTAGAAGAATAAAAAAACCCCATGAGTTCTATGGTAAAACGAGCGAGCAGCCCACAGCATTGGCAGACGGACAGACTTTTTATCCCCACTTCCTCCACCCATTCTTCCCCTTTCTTCCCTTTTTTTTTTTTTTTTTAAAGGAAATAATTTTTCTATTGTGAAACATGTCAGGGATGTAATGGAGGCTGAAAGCTTCAAGTTCAAGAGAGGATCAGCCAAATTCTAAGATGTGTGCCAACGCTAACACCATAGAAAGGATCTGCATCATGTTGAAATGCAAAGAGCTATTTCGATAACGACACATATTATTCACTAAATCTGTCTTTTACCCTGTTGTATAGTTACTCATGTTGAAAAGAGTCACTGCCGTGCAAGAAACACAACTTGCAGCACTTTGTGCTTTGAGAGATCCATGGCGCATCAGCTCACGGCCATGAAATCTTACACCTGACATGTTTCAGCTGAACACCAAGTTCTGAGGTCACAGAATGGTCACAGCTAATGTAGGAGCATATGATAAACTTTACATATTTGCCTTTAACCGATGCTCCAAATATTTAAAAAAAATTCTTAAAGTAGGTTACTAGCTTGATTACCCTTCATACCCTTCTTTTCAGATCTAACGCATGAGCAGAGTCAAACCTGCATAACCGCTGAACTCAGGGCAAATGTTTCAATAAACTTTAGCAGCAACAGAAATTGTCCTCAAGTATCTTTTATAAAGCAAATGCTTCATTCTTCAAAAATTTTCTTTAGCAAATGCTAGTAATGCTGCACCACAGACTCTCAGTCACACATGTTCTTCCCAGGATGGTGATGCCACTTAGTATTTTAAAAATCACCATTGTAACTGTGTACTTGATACAGGTTTTCCCCTTTTAAAAGTCTGAAGATAGGGAAAAGCTGCAAGTACCTCAAAACCAGGTAGGCTTGCTTGTTCTTGCCAAAGAGAAAAAGATTAAACATTATTAAAAAATAAGACTATTTCCTACCTTTAAGTATCCATAGAGTTATGAACATGAACTTTATGATGGCTTGTTAGCATCAATATTTGAACACAGATATGCAAAATGTCCACCAACTGAATTCCAAACTCTATGACTTAATTGCTGGGCAACTCTGTCCTGGTTTAGCCAGGATAGGGTTAAGTTTCCCCAGCAGTGGGGGGGGGGGGGGGGGGGGGGGGCGGAGCTCTAGCCGGGTTATTCAGATACCAGGCTGAAGTCACATCCTGGTGCCGAAGCAAGAGGGGTCGGTTAACACGTGTGTTATGCCATCGCGCTTCTCACTGCTGTATTGGTAGATATTTTGCTCTGTTCATTGTTATTACTGTTATTGTTATTGTTGTTGTTTGTTGTGTTGCTGTCGCACTGTTGTATTAAACCTTTCCTTATCTCAGCCCGGGGCTTTGTATTTCACTCCCTTTGTGGAGGAGGGGCAGCGGCCGAGTGGTCTCAGACCCCAGCAGGGATTAAACCACCACAAACTCCCCAAGAAAAAAAACATCTATTAAAAGCCAACAGTAAGCCAGAAATGTCCATTTTATACAGTAAAAAAATATAGTGAATCCTGAAAAAAGGAATAGATATTAGACAGGGAAAGCCTGTGTAATTTGAGGGCAAACAATAAAACATTTAGTGTTTTGATTTCTTTTTCTATTTATTTTATCAGAATAGTTAGACAAACATGAAAACACTTGCAACAGTACTCAGGTCAGTTTATCTTGGTAACACTGAAATACAGCCAGCAAAAACTAAGAATGTGGGGAGGGCACTTTAGGTCACATATACACAGACACATACATACACTCTACAACACCAAACAGCTCTCTTAGCTATGTCTGCAAGTAAACTGAAATAGTAGGCAGAAAGGAAGAATGTCCATACTAAGACAGTGAGCCATGTAGTAAACTAAAGATCACTGCGACCAGTGCCATCTTAAAGAAAAAAAACAAAACTGAAAGGAACCATCACAGTGCATGTCATAAACAAAGTTATTTTAACTTGATGACTACCCTGCTCTAAACTTTAAGCATCATTAAATTTTATATATTTTTAAAGCCTAAGGGTATTATTTTAAATGACCTACTTGTAGTGGCACCCTAAGCAGCATTCTGGAGAACAGCACAACTTCTATAGGACAGCACAATATGATTAAACACTAGATTTCTAGGGGTGGAAACCCAAAAACCACCACCCCTCATTTATTCAATTGAAAAGCTTATTACCTGCACTTCCAAAGCAACAGGCTACAGGAATACTGAATGCAAAGCAAACCAGACCTATCTGAAATACTCTGTATTCTCACCTGAAAATTAAAAATCTTTTCTTTCATATTATAAAGGATTAACAGCATTTGGATGCAAAGAAACTGTTTTTAGAGTGATGTCTGCAGACCTCTAAGTCATGAACCAAAATGCCTTCCTAAAAGTCTTAGCACTTCCTCTGGAGGGAATGAAAAGAAAAAAAAAAAAAAAAAACCACACCAGAGGAGGAAGTGAAGCAATATCAAGTTTTTTTTCCAGAGGTAGCAAAATCCTGAGAGAACAAGATGTTTGCGCTGTCAGAATAAAAATCCAAAAAGAAACAAAATAGTTTACCTTTCCCTTTGAAAAGTTGCTTTTGAATCAAGATCTGCTCATTTTCTCTCCCAAGCATGAAACCTCTCTTCAGTTTAAGTCTGTTTTCAAAATACTGAGTGAAGTAGAATTTAAGTGCACACACACACACACACTGGAACATGTATAGAATCTTATTGAAAAAAACACCCAACACAATAGTCCTACACTGGCTAGAAATCTTTTAAGTGTTCTGATGAAAAGACTCAACTTATTTCTAGGAAATAAAGTGTTTGAGGCCAAAACTGACACCACAGATGATGTTCGAATCAAATGTAAGTTTAAAAAAAAAAAAGTATTTTTTTAATTGATGTGTTAAAAAAAGCTGGAGACGAAAATGGGGACAGAAATGAAAAACCATTCAGGGAATCTACGGTATAGATTGTCACCACATGATCTAAACATGACAACTGCAGATCGTATATGCAAAACAAGCGAGTCAAAAGTCGCACACTCCCTGGGAGAGGGGAGGGCGTCCCTCTCCCCTTTAATAGGCTAAAGCAAGAAGTTCTCACAGTGTTTTGAGCTAAGACCCAGCTAGCAGAAGGCAGCTTTTCTGTCAGAGCAAGGCAAAAGGATCTAGTACAGCAACCTCCTTGCAGTCTCTTGCTCCTGAGCCCCCTTCTTCAACTCTTCCTTCTTCTTCTGGTGACAGGAAGGCAAAGCGTGTCCTGTCCCTGTGATCCCGCACTGTACCCTGCCTGTCCCCATGGGAACAGCAGGCACCTGTGATTCCAAAGACATTTACACACAGAAATCAGCTGAGCACTGTATTGCGGAAGCATCGGCTGCAGCGGACATGATTTAGAATCAGTTATTTTTTTTCCATCATGACAAAATAAAACCAGCAATTCCTTACTTTACAGAAATTCTCCTAAATAGTTGCTCCCAATACCTGTCAAGTTTTTATATCACAGGAGAACAGATGCAGCCAAAAGAACGTTTACTCTAAAATAAGGACTGTGAACTACACAAGCAGACAGGGGCAGTGCACAATGTAAGTGCACACAGCACCACTTGGTGGTGAAAGCAGAGTCGCTGCTGACAGGAATGAGAACTTCTAACACCACCCTTTTTTTTTTTTTGTCTGGGTGGTTGTTGTTTGTAGTTCTGTTTTATTGTGTTGGGTTTTTTTTTACCCCTGAACACAAACTAAGAAAGTATATCCACCAAGCAAAAGTCGAAGGGAGCTGAACCTCAAGGCCAGCAGAACCAACGGGTGCTGAGCATCAAACAGATGCATCCACTTTGAAGAGCTTTCAGAATTCTCCAGCACTCTACCCCACGGTTTCTGGTGACACAGCCTGAAGCAGTGTTTAAACAACCGATCCAGCTTAGTACCTGCCTGTGCTCCAAATAATAGCAATCTCTGGGTTCATGACTTGTGTTTTATACAGACTGGGGCCATAAACAAATGCAACAGATGTAGAAAAACTGAAGACTGACAGCAACTGAAACATAACTATTATTTTCCATTCCATCAACCAGTTATAAAAGTATCTAACTTGTGCACATACATAACAGAACACGGTAACTAACAAAAAAAAAAAAAGCCTTTTATTCAGAACACATTAGTACGTCTTTACAAGAAAGTCATGATTTCAGTTTACAAAGTCAGTATTATCATTAGCAATGCACCTTTCCTGAAGAGGAAATCCTTGTCTTTTACCAAATGTCAACTGCAAAAGTGTATAAACAAAACAAATAAATGAACAACCCACACCAAAACCCACCCACACCCATACCCCAAAAGCCCTATTTCGGTTTCATATATATAAAAAACACGTCTTCATAGATGACAGCTGCATCAATTTATACTTCAGGTCCTTCTCCTCCCGGAACCAGCTAGAAAAGATTCAGACAATTTTGTGTTATGCCATAGATTTGAGTTTTACAAACCCACACGTGACAGTTCTTGCTTTACAACATTTTAGCAGATGGAAACTTCATGGTAGACCACAAAGGTGGTTTTTAGACTCAGTATTACCTTCCTATCTCAACAGAAAAAGTCAGTTACCACCAGAGAAAAACATGCCAAAAAGAATCTCCAAAACATGAAGAATGTTTAACAAAACACAAAGGAGTTCCTAGATAACACACATTCTGGTTTTTGTCTTTGTTATTCACTTCAAGGAAATCTGTCTGGAAACACTACAGCTCGTTTTTACAAGGACAAAGAACTCTCTTCCTTTCATGAAGAATTTCTCCAATTGCTGATGCTCCCCCAGATTGCCACTACACTGGAAAGTTGGTTTCCTCTTTCCAACTTCTGTCGCTAAGCAGAGCCCAAAAACTAAAAGAGCCTGAACCCCTCTACAGGCAGCAGTCAGCATAGCATTCTCCTGTGAAGAAAGTAAAGAACTGAACAACAGAAGAAATACAAAAGGAAAAACATCACTAAGGGAAAAGAGGATAACCATTCCTTTTACTGATACATTCTTCATAATTAGCTAAGCACTTCTAAAGACAAAGAGCTGTGTTGCTTTTGGGACTGAAATAAGAAAAAGTCTAAAGCATAGTCTTCCTGACATGGAAAGATGCATCCCCAAGAGAGACACAAGATCTAATACAGAAACATCTCTACGTCTTGCTGAAAATTTTCACTCCAAGAATCACCACCTTCCGCTTCAAGGGCAGCATACCACCAGCTTAACTGGATGGTAACAATTTTACCCCATACAAGAAGTCAGAACAGGCTCTATCCTTCAAGGATGCAGAACAATAACCAAAGCAGAAAGAGGCTGAGAAATTACATCAAGATGGCACTTGCTCAGACACCCAGTGAGGAGGTGCAAGGCAGGTGAGACAGCAGAACGGAGATTACTCCTCATTCACACAGAGTCAACTTTGACTCAAGTCAGTCTTCCTCTTCTCTCCCCACAAAGTTAGGAATGCCCTTCCGTAGGAAGCCCAGACTTTGTAGCCATCTATGCAGACAAGCAAAAAACTACTGTGGGTCTGCTTCTCTGGTGTTTAGGAATTTGCACAATTCAGATTAGGGATGCATAATCACAGCATTTAATTACTCTTTCAGTACTGACCTACATACATCAGTGCATGATAAACTAAAAGTCACAGTGCTACAGTGTTCTGTAATCCAACAGACCTCCAGATTTTTTTTTCAGAGCATGTAAAGGTACAGCTCTCTGGGCATCACATGGTATCATAATCGCCAAATGACTCGATGAGCTTCTAAGCAGCCAAACTGCTGCAAACACATTTATACAGACAACAATGCATGAAATGTAGATGTATTCCACCTGCATACATATGCACACAAACACTCACGAGTTAAAAGCCACTGTATGAACCAGCCTATAGAGTGGGTAACAAAGCCAGTGATTCCCTTGCACACCTGAAGACCAGGAAAACATTCACCAAAATAAAATTAGGGCCACGCTCTTTTTTTTTTAAAAAAAAGAAACCCCTGTAACATGTACCAAGTAAGGCAATAAGATCACCTTTCCAGCATCATTCATACACACATATGCTCCAAAAGCTAGTTGAAAGTACCTTACATAATGCAACTGTCTGGAAAGCTCAGCTTAGAGTACTTAAACTCAATTACTGATTGCAGCCTTTTAACAACAATAACTTACCATTGTTATGTTATTTCCATTTAGCAAAATCTGGTCCAGTTTTGTGATTCTTCTGCCCTCAGGTGTAATCTCACTGAAACAGCATTAGAAAAAAAATAAGTAAGAACACATAAGCAGGGACAGTGATTCCAGTTCTGACTACAGAACTGACATAAATCTCTGCATTAAGATGACAGTTGTTGGTACTAATAAATAAATTGGCCACACTGCAGCGTAATCTTGATAAATTGACCACTTGGGTAAAGAAAGGTGCCTGGCAACTAAAAACATCCATTGTACATTTCTGCTGAGAACCTAAAGATACAGATTCACCCTCTAAATCCTGGCAATTTCTTGGAATACCACTGATACTCAAAACAGGTTTCACATAGCAACATGGCATGACAAAGTAATAGATACTTAAGTCTCCTAACTTTTTAAATCTTTGCCTAGACCACAAGGAAATGTAAAAGCAAACTCCTGGAAAGTTCAACGCTCAACCCATGCAAAATTAAGGCTACAAGTTAGGAACCTGATTGTAAGCATAAATCATGCACCAGCTACTCTACGACATGGCTGTCCTGAATAGATCACCCTCTAGAGTTTAAGTCCAGGGTATAAACTATTCAGCTGGCAAGTACTCCAGAAATATAAAAATGCTTTGCTTATAGATCTTGTACAATAATTTTCCTCAGGAAACCAAACATTAAATAGTAACAAGATACAGAAATAATACCTACAATTCTGTAACATCTTCTAACACCATATCTGAAAATCCAGTTTCAAGGAAAATAAGGCCCAGAATTTTAAAATCAAAATACTTAAAATGATTTTCATTTTATAATGAACTGTGGTTTTATCTGTAAAATAAAAATATCTGAATAATACAGTTGATCCATACAAAAAGGTTCCATCCAGTGCACTCAAACCTCTCAAAAGCAATCCGTGAGTTAAGCTGAAGCATGAAGCAGACAAATAAACGTTTCCATCAAAGGATACTGACAAAGTCATCAAATCCTAGAAGCGTTCCAACAATTTCTTTATCACTCTTCATCACAATATGAATGCGTGAACCTATGCATTTGTCCACAAGTTCTGTAAATAAAAACAAAAAAATTGAGAACTACAAGAAATTATTTTACGGAACGCACATTTTTCGAACAAAGCCCCAGACATGGTGAGAGCAAAAAAACTAACTGCCACGGACACTGATAAAAAACACACAAAAAGTGGAGGTGGGGAAGACACCAGAAGCCCCCGCCCGCCTTTGCTCCGCGCCCAAACCGCGGCACCTCCGCGGGCGATGCCTGGGCCCCCCCGGCGCCTTCCCGCTGCCGCGGGCAAGGACCGGCCCGCGCGCAGCTCCCGCGCAGGGAGCCCCGCGGTTCCTCCCTCGCCGGCCGGCTGCGAAGGCGAGGGGCGCCGCCTCTCCCCCCGCCCTGCCCCAGGCTGGGCGAGGAAACGGCCTCCCCCTCCCCGCCCCCCGGTCACAAGAGGGGACCCTCCGCCCGGACACCGGTTACCGAGCGGCAGGAGCTGAGAGGGGTTGGTAGTCGCGGTAGCCGCCATGTTGGATCCAGACCCGACCAGTCGCTGCTACCTCCCGCAGATACAAAGAGCCGCCCGCCAACACCAGCCCAGCAGCCCCGACGAGCGGATGGCAGAGCTGTCGCTCCGCCGCTCCGGCCCCGCCCCGCGCCCGCCCCGCCCCGTTTCTTCATAAATGCCGAGAGCGCGCGGGAGTCGGGATAGGCGTGTCTTTGGGGGGTCGCGTGTGTCGGGTGTGCTCAGGTAGACATTGAAAGAAAAATCCCTTCCTTCCCTTATGGGTAGCGCTGCCCTGGGCTGCCGCCAGTACAACCAGTACCCAACCCGGCTGGTGACCCCAGGGTGTCAGCCTGACCTTCAAACCAATCTTCTTGTGTGGTGTGGGAGGTGGAGGGATTTTGTGTTATTTTTACTTTTTTTCCCCAGGTTTGCGCCTCAATTCACAAGAGGGCTGTTGCAGGAAAGACTTTTGGAAGCTCTAGTGTTATACACAGGGGGCCTGGAGCCAAAACCCCACTGGCCATCCCAGCACACTTTGCCTAACCACAGAATCATTGAGGTTGGAAAAGACCCTTGGGATCATCGAGTCCAACCATCAGCCCTACTCTACAAAGTTCTCCTCTACACCATATCCCCCAACATCTCATCCAAATGACCCTTAAACACATCCAGGGATGGTGACTCCACCACCTCCCTGGGCAGCCTATTCCACTGTCTGACCACTCTTTCTGTGAAAATTTTTTTCCTAATGTCCGGTCTGAACCTCCCCAGTTGGAGTTCAAAGCCATTCCCTCTTGTTCTGTCACCAATTACCTGTGAGAAGAGACCAGCACCAACCTCTCTACAATGTCCTTTCAGGTAGTGCTGCAGCCTGAAATAAAACTGGTATTTCCCTTTCTACAGTCGCTGCATGTTTTGCGACGGGGCAAGCTCCAGAAGAATCGAGCCTGGATAAACTCTGTTCTTCACCTGGGAGGGGGGCGCTGCCCCCAGAAACTCATGGGCCTTTCGAGGGGTGGGCAGCAGCTGGCACCACAGGGCTGCTAGCTCAGCTCTTACATGGGGTTAGCCCCAAGGTGACTCTGGGCGCCCAGACCTTCTGCTCTTGAAGCGAAACAGAACCTGTGGATGCCGCTGCCCGTGGGGCTCCAGCCAGGAGAGCTTCGCCGTGGCTGGAGAAGGGGATGCGAGGCTGGGCCCGACTCGCTGCGGGGCCACGGCTCTCCCTTGAGCAGAGGGTGTACGAAGTGCCAACGACTGTGTGAGTCAGCACAGGCAGGGCGTGGGACGACCACAAAACCAGGGGTAGATTTATTTGTATTACCTCACCAACCAGGGGATTCCCCGACGCAGCGCCCGGGCAGAGGCACACAAGCGGGGAGGCAGGCAGTGCTGAGCTCGGTCCGTGCTAGAGGATTGCTGACCCTGCTGTTTTTGCTGGTTTATCAGGGATTCGCACAGGTGTAATTTACTGTGGTGCTTTGAGCTTCCCCGCAGCAGGGCAGGAATCTCAAGTGTGTTTGATAGGGTGCCTCTAAGTCTGTCACAGGCCTATGCTACCTAAGCACAAATGGTCTACTTGTCAAGCACATGAGGATAAACAACAATTAGTGTGATATATGTACTTTTCTACACCCCAGCTGCAAGTGACTTGAGCATGTTTATGATCTTCCTCTCCAATCTTCTGTTTTATCCCACAATGACCAAAAGTGAATTTTGTATCTGGAGGACGTTAGTGGATGTTAATTTGAATCTGTTTAACATAAAATTGTGTTCGTTTTCATTCTTCCTTCTGTTTCCTCCCCCTTTCTGTTCTCTCATTAGCTAAGCCTCAGAGATTGTATTTCAGTGTTACAATGGGAAGAATTTCAGTGTTACAATGGGAAGAGCTATTCACTAGCCTTTTTCTTTTTTTTTTTTTTTTTTTTTGCATTTCTGGAAAGGTGCTTTTTTGAAATGGTCCAGTACGTTTCAGTTGCTGGAGAACTGATGGTCTAGTTAAGGTAGCCCTGAAACAGCAGCAGCCTTCCACACTCCTGGAAGAAGCTCTTGTAAAAGTGGGAGAGAGCCAACCAGTCTACCTTTTTGGAGCATTCTTAGTCTTTACAAAAATTGTCAAAAGAATCATGTATGTGATGGCTGTTGTTACACAAGTATTAGTCTGATGCAAACGCATTCCATACAAGATACTTAAGAGACTTAAATTAATCTTTGTTAATGCTTCAAGAAACAAAACAAGCATGGTAACAGAAAATTCTTCATACGAACAGCGGCTGAAGCAGAAGTGCAATAACTCATTGGAGGTGTTCTTTTTGCTTGACATATTTGCTCATGGTGTTTGCAGTATTCCTTGAATCACTGCATTACATGCAGTCTGACACAGAGACTGTTGGAAAGGTGAAAAATAAGGAGACAAAGGCTCTAGATACCATAGATTCTGTAAGTATTTGTATCAAATGCTTAAATACATTACATTTAGAGAACACCTTCGCCACAGTGGTTACCAAATTTTGTAACAGCTGTCAACCTGCAAACGTTTTGATGGAAGCTCATGTACGAACTGCCTTTTAGTCCAAAGCCCAGTAAAGGCAGTATGGTTTCATAAATCTATTCTAGACATCTAGTAGAGCTCAGGAGCCACCCCTGCTCTGTTAACCACCTGCAGGGGAAGCACAGGTAACAGTGGGGCTCTGCCCACAGCGACCTGTCCTGCTCTTCTCCTGCCTTTCACAGCCCTCTGCGCAACCAATGAAGAATGACGCAAGTCTCAGAATTAAAGATCTCATTACATCTCGTTACATTAAAGATCCAGTTTGAAAATACTGGCCAGAGGTATTTTGCACAATGCCACTGACCATAATCAAAGTAGCTCTTGATTTTTTTGAGAGAGGGAGGGAAGAAGGTGAAGAGATCAAGAGATGAGCAGACACAGAAACTGAACTATTTTCTCATTTCTACACAATTGGTCCAGGACAGGAATCAATAGCACCGATGGTGGAAAAATGTGTTGTGTTTCTGTTTTCAGGTGTGACCTGTGAATAAGGAATGCTTTACAGCTGATGAGGAACATGATTTCAACTTTTAAGCAACAACTTCTGGCAACTAGAGTGAGGGAGAAAAGGAACTAGGCTACACCAGGCTACACCTCTAGATCTGGACTTCCATTCCTCAACCATGTTGTGTCGTTTCCCAAAAGGAGAGAGTGCAAATGATAGAAAAAAATCAGGCACAGGTGCTCAGGAACAGGCAGAGCAAACCTACAGGATGCACGCAGACCTACTAGGGGACATGCCCCGCTAGGCTAACACATCCACTTCAGACCTTCTGGGCATCATCTGACAAGTCCCACTCCAGCAGAATCTTAGGACTCAAGTCTTAAAACATCACTAAGGCAATGAGCTCTGTGCCTGAGGTCTCCTACCTCATCGCTTAAGACACACAGGAAAAGTGCCCACTTGCATGCCCTATCAAAGCATCCCTTGTTGAAGAAGTTGAGGCAATGCTGGTTTTCAAGTAGGGTGTCACACACCTGAGGCAAGGTGTTCAATATCATAACAGCCTTTGAGGAAGACCACTCAGAATACAGACTGGGATTACAGCTGTGAACTGTGGG
This sequence comes from Strix uralensis, assembly GCF_047716275.1. Lineage (NCBI taxonomy): Eukaryota > Metazoa > Chordata > Aves > Strigiformes > Strigidae > Strix > Strix uralensis. The sequence continues at coordinate 21,227,594 of NC_133972.1, read as the reverse complement.
TAATAAACAAATCAGTAGCAGTAGCACAAAGTCAAATTAGGCTTGTGAGTAACAGGAGGGAAATAGCATGTCAGTAATTGGAACATTTTAGTCCCTTTTTTCTGCTACAACCTTGCAAGGAAAAGCAAACAAGACGGCAAAGATCCTGCAGAGAACAGATGCAATCTCCATCAAAGCAGTGATATTAACTTTCACTAGTCTGTGATGTACCTCATCTTGGGAACGGAGAGCTAGTTTTAAAGAACAAAGCCATTGAGAACTATTGAGAGATCAGCAGGACGCTGTCACAGGTGAAACGAGCAGGGAAATGGGAATGTTTTTCATTTCTAAAGGGTTGAAAAAACAATCCAGAGCAAAACCTTCAAACTCCCTGTGATGATGGGGGCAGGGGGGAGGATGGCGGGAGAAGAAGGCATGAAAGAACAAATATTGGCTTCCAGAGTGGAAACGAAAAAGGGGCAATGAGGCATGATTGTCTTTCACAAACATCAAATAAATCTGAAGAGTCAGCTACTAAGGCAAGTCACTGGCATGTAAAGAAAAGGATTGATACATACAGAAAGAAAAAGGAAGAGGAAAGAGCAGTGTTTCCAAATCTAACAAATGGATGCATTTCCAAGAAAATGCTACAAAGCAAAGACAGCAGTAATTAGCTTGCTTCCTTCCCCAGAGTTTATGGTCTTCTATTCCAAAGTAGTTACCATTTTCAGAGCCCACGATGATCTGCTTATTAATCCCAATAGTCGAGAGGAGGATCTTACTCCCCTTTGACACAAACAGATGTGACAGAAGTCCTGCACTTCTCTGGTTTTACACTCTGCTGTAGGAAATAATCTCCTGTAATTCTTGATAGTATCAGAGAAAGAACTCTTAAGCTTTACCATTTGCACCTCATTGTCTGGATTCACAAAGAAGTCATGTTAATTCCTAATAATTATGAATATTAATCAGAAAATAATACCGAAGAAAGTAATAATCACAGCTGAACAACACAGTTAAAGGAAAGAATGAAATGAGCAAAAAGTGTGTCAGCTCTTGGAAGCTGTTCCTACACATCATGCTTTTATACCAATCCTCCATGAGATCAACATCAGAGTAATTCCAAATTCTCTTTCAATGTTCTGTTTATGAGAGAACCCAAAATATTCTAGTTCGTCTGGTAAAGTATAACCAATTCATTCCAAGGCATCATCCAGAGGAAGAAAAGAACAAGAAAACTAAAGAGATTTCAGGCATTGAATATGATTAGAGGGAATGAAGATTTTTTTAATTGAAAAGAAAATGGAAGGAAAAAGAAGCCTGGAACGAAACTCTTGAGAGAGCTTGTAAACAACAGGGAGCATGACAAAGGCAAATAAACCATGTAAAGATAAACCAGATAATTGTTTCTTCCCTTTGAGACTAGAACAAACTACCACTATACAGATTATTTAAATTTGAAAAAAGTACTTTCTCCACATTGCAAATAACTAGTTAACAAGATAAATGAGGTGGTTTTTTTCTATTTTATTACATGATTTTTTCACAAGTCTTTGTCTTCATAACAGTAAATTAAACCAATGGCCTCAACATGCCTTCTGAAACCAAAATCTTGCATTCCAGCATGTCCAAGTTCCTTGCATAAACATTGTGAAAGTGATGAATTAAGCAACTATGTACACTACAGTAAGGATAAGATATTGATGTGAGCAAATTCTGGAAAGAGGAAAATGTCCCCTACCTTTCTTTACCATCTGTGAACATACTATGCATGTTAGAAGCTAGCCCTGCTGTGAGCAGGAGGTTGGGATCAACGACCTCTAGAACTCATTTTCAAAGTACATTAATCTGTGCACAATGAGATTGGTTGTATCCTGCAGCAGAGGCAGGGTGGAAACTAAGAAAAAGGAAAAAAAACCCCAAGCCTCAAAGCTAAAAAAAGCATTCTAACAAGGGAAGCAAAGCTGAAATGTCGCTGAAGATACAGAGTGTTGCTAGTCCCTTGTTCCTGGTAGCATTTGGCTGTGGGAACAATTAGTGCTTGGGATTATTCCTGGGAAACAGCAGACACTTCACTACATCCTCTGGAGTGCAACTCCATCACAAGGGTCTGCATGGGATACTTCGTGCCTAGCTTACGACAGTGGAATACAAAAGCAAAGGGCTCAGCTCAGGCGAATGGGTCACGGGCTCCAGCACCAGCATGGACACATGCTCACAAGCACACAAACTCTGGTTTCCCTTTCATAGACGTAAACCCGGAATATGCACATTCTCTGACCTCTGCACATATTTCAGAACATTGTTTCCTCTGAAACAGAGGGGAAAAATACTGCAAAGACATTAAAAAATAAAGTATTCTAATACTGAAGACCTCTTGTTTGTCACTTCAAACATCAGGCATCACAACAGCAGGACACTTTGAAAGGCTGATGTGCTCTCCCCAGCTTTTACGCTGCTTGAAGTCCATGGGAATCAACTGATGGAGGAGAAGTACCTACACACCCTCCTTCCCCCTAAGTGCTCCCCTGAAGAGCCCGTAGCCAAGACCAAATTGGTCCCTGCGTGCTTGTCTAAGTTATGGCTGATCTGTAGCTGTTCTTTGTGCAAGGCCAGGGCAGCTCCGGCTTCATTGCCTTCATCTTCACCACTAAACGACGTTGCACAAGCAGCTAAGCTCGTGCTGAAACTCGACAGGCTATTAGCAATTGGGTAGAGTTTTGAAACTGTGCTGTACGTGGTCCTCTGTCTCAAACGAGCAAAATTCACTATGGTCATTTTACCTACATGCTTATCCTGATCATCTCACATTCATGAATTTCGTGTGCACCTTCATTCACCATAATGAACGTGGATGGCCCTTCACATGGCAGTGTTTTCTTCTCTTGCCTTACTGCTTTTTTCCATATTTCACATAAAATAAACACTTTCTTCTTTGTTCTATTTTTGTTTGTTTACTTAACTAATGGGAAACTTTCCATAGTTTTATATTCACATCTAAGATTTTTATCTTTGTAAAACGTTCTCCAGTTTTTAATATTAAGAGACATTCATTAAATTTATGACTGATCAATACTTTTGTACTCCTTTCTATTTCCTATTTTTGGAAGAAGTTTCCAAGCGAGATATCACATAATCCCAACCAGTGTTATGATCCTTACTGCATACAATTTAGTTTTTCTAAAATTCAGGACAAGAGCTTCAGAAAAAAAAAACCTACTCCAAACACAGAGTGAGATTGCCATCCAGAAGAAATTAGTTACAAACCCCAGATCCATGCCAGGACTTCATTTATGCTTTTCTTCAACAGAAATCCCAGAATGATTATTTTTTATTCACATGCTTGTCTCCACAAATTTACAGTTTTGTTCTTTAGGAAGCTGGGCTATACCTAACAAATAGAGCGGAGCTACCAGCTACAACAGGCACTGCTCACCTCTGATGTTACTTCCAGACATAAACTATCCTACTGCTCAGGTAAAGCTTATCCATCTCCAGAAGTCTCACTGCACATAAGACAAGTTGAGAACTCCTTGTTATTGTTATGAAGTGCAGAATGACTAACAAATTACAATTACTATTGTAATAATATAATAGCTGGTAGTTCCTAAGTAAAATATTACCTCTGAGTAACAGAACTCTCAGAGTTTTCATTGCTATTTGTTTGCCATGCACTGAGAAAGAAAACTCCTTTAGGAAAATTCAGAGTTTTCCAAGAGCTCCCATTTCATAGCAGCTCTCTCTCCTTTCTCACACACAGTGTGAGCTGTGAAGAAAAACACAGGTTATGTCAAGCAGTTAGTTTTCCTAGAACAGGCTCATGTCAGTCCAACATTTTTATTGCCTTAGCAGGAAAGAAAATTTCAAGCAGAAAAAAGACCCAACTAATAATGTTAGAGAAACAATAAGCCACAATTATCCAGCATTATCACTGAGATGCCTCTATAATGCAAAATCCATAGCAGTAAGAGTGATGCCAGACTGCACTGTCCTCAGTGAACTGAGTATGAGCTGCTATAAACATTTCCATGCATCTTTTTGGGGGTTAGCTCACTACTGCAGGAGATAATGGCTAATATTTCATACCTTTTTCTTTTTTGAAACGGTATTAAACAGTAAGTTACAGACTAATAAGAAATCATTCACTTGCCAGAGCTGGATTGTTCCTTGTAGCTTATCCTGTGTTCCCAACAGCATATTTTTTTCTATAATGGTACTTCTGTTGGAGCTGAGGAACAATATGTAATTACTTGCTTTATTGTTATAATTTGAGCCTCTGGGTATTGTGTTAGTGATGAGATTTTTCTTTAAGCACTATTATAGTTCTTTCAAAAAGAATCTCTTCCTCCAATTTCCACAGAGTATCTTAATTATAAAGAGTACAGTCTCTAGCAAATGCTGTTGATTTAAACAACCAGCATTGAATCCTAACAAGGGTTAAAGAGGGAGCACAGTCTGAGTGCAGTAAGATAAAGATTGAAAGTTTTTTTTCTCTCACACTAAATTTGCCTGTGCTCTTGGACAAGTCTTTGAACTGTCTTTGCAGGGTATCACAAGGTATGTTTAGCAGCAGAACAGTGCTAAGGGAAGAAGCCTTAACTTGATTTTTCTTATTTTCTCCTTCAGCAACCAACCCGACACACCTGGGCTGACACCGTCCCGGACTTCACTCTGCGCTGCCACTGAGCTGCACCGCTTCAGGCGGGAAGGACGCAGGCCGAGGATGTGCTGTCCTCTGCGCGTCAAGGGGGCTCCGGGAAGGGATCTGCTCAGAAAAGAAGACGGCCAGAAGGAGGAGGAGGCACCGTTACCGGTCCTGCTGGCGGGAAGGCCTCAGCCGAGCCCCGGCGGGCTGCCCCGGCCCAGACGACTCCACTGCTGGGCCGCGATGTGCGCTCCTGGCCGCGGGATAAAACGAAGCCGCTTTTCCCGGGAGTCCCTCTGGCGAAGGGACCCCTCCGGGAGCGCTCCCGCCGGGGCACCTCCCGCGGGGAGGGGGAGGCGGTGGTGGCGGCGCCCCGCCCTCCGCCGGCCGGGCGAGGGGCGGTCCCGGCGGCGGGGGGCGGGGCGAGGGCGCAGGCCCGGTCCCGGTGCCGGCGGCAGCACCCTCCGGAGAGGCCATCGCTGGGGCTCCATGGAGAGGCGCGGCCCGGTGCTGCACATCGTGGTGGTGGGCTTCCACCACAAGAAGGGCTGCCAGGTGAGGGGGCGTGGGGGCCGCCCGCCGGCGGGGCCGCCCCGTCTCCCGCCTCTCCCCTCCGCTCCTGCGCTTCCTCCCTGCCCTTCCCGCGGGCCCCTCCCGGCCTGCCCGGCCGCTGCCCTCAGTCTGCGGTGAGCGGGCGGGGGGGGCCCGGCTGCGGCCCCGCGGGGGAGGCTGGAGCCCCCGCGGGAGGGGCTGGGGCCGGGGGGGCCTTTGCTTTAGCTCACGGCGGCGGGTGAAGGACCGCTCTGAAGCCGGCGAGGCGCCGTAGGGCCCCGGTTCCCGCGGCCTCCCCCTGCCCCCGCTGGGCCGGGGGTTCCCCTCCGCGCGGGGCGGCGGGCGGGGGCTGCCCGGCGGGGCCGTGACTCAGCCCGCCGCGGCAGTTCATGTGGACTGAGCTGCGGACGTGACCGCTGCCGGGCCGGCCTCGGCGCTGCCGCCGCGGGGCCAGGCGGGGCGAGGGCCGGCGCGGGGAGCCCCCTTCTGCCCCCCGTTTTCCTGGGGGTGCGGGGAGGCAGCTCGAGTCGTGGCAGCCGTGTCTGCTGTGAGTCGTGCGTGTTTAATGCGTTCAGACAGAAAATTGAGAGAAAAATTATTTTTTTATCTACCTTCTCTTCCTGCCGGCCCAGCCGGGCAGCGCCGCGCTGAACTCCCACAGGTACAACTTGTACCCGAACAGCCTGCTGGCCCCAGGGTGTAAGTCCACCTTTAAGTTTTCTTTGCGTGCCGCTCCCCTTCTTTCATAAATGATTGACTCTTCGTTTGGCCTGTAAGGTAGAAAGAATTTTATGTTGTGTATTTCATAGGTATTTTATGCTCTGACTTTTTTACTTCATTTTTTTTAGCCCTTGAAACAGGAGATGCAGTTGCCCAGCGGGGCTGCACACACAGTTGCTTTGCTGTGACAAGAGCAGATAAATATAATGGTGGACTTGCAGTGAGTCTTTTTCCATAGAGTGTTCTTAGTCTTCACAAAATTGCCAAAACGATAACGAACATGATGATTGTTGTTATTCAAGAATTGGTCTGACATGAACACATTTCATATGAGGTACTGGAGAGTTAAATTAATCTTTGTTAATACTTCAGGAAACGAAACAAGCATAGCATGGTAACACAGAAGACAATTCCTCGTACCAACAGAGGCTGAAGCAGCAGTGCAGTAACTCATTGGAGCTGCTCTTCCATTTCTTCTTCTGAAAGATCTGCAGGGTTGTGTAATACATCCTTTCCCCTCAGGGTGTCTAGGGGCTGTTCACATGTGGATGTTCGTAGGATCAGTTCCTATGACGGAATTCAGTCATCTAGGTTGCAAGGTTTGCAATATTTATCAGGCACTTTCTTGTCAAAGACCGACAGGAGGTGAGCGCTAGTTGGGTGTCTGTAGGAGGAGAAGCGCCTTTTTGCCCTCACCTTGTTGTTGGTGTCTGGGAAAAGACATAGGTTGGAGACAAAAGCAGAGGTGGTTTTTGTTGCTTCTGCTGTTCTTTTGGGGCCTGTATTTCTTGTAACATTGTGCAGTGTTGATGCAAAACAAAACCAAAACAACCCCAAACTATAAGTAGCAGTGAATTTTATTTCGCTGACAGTAAAATGTTTGTAGAAGTATGTTTTCAGGTGTTGTCAAAAATAGGGTCAGAATAGCTCTGAACTAAAGTCGTTAAGCATCTCAAGAAATGAACTGGAGAAGTTGGAGAAGAAGGTGGTGGGGGAAGGGGACAGGGTAGCTGTGTCATAAGGAGAGTGGCAGGAATATAATGACAATTGGTAGAACCACAAACATTTTTCCTAAGGGAAATCTAACCAGAAATCTGATTTTAAATATATTCTACCTTTGACTTAGCAGATTTGTTACTGAACTATAAAAATAATTTCTTAAAACAACTGGAGGCAGTGAGCTGTGCAGCTATAGCCTAATGAGTGTGACATCAGTAATATGCAAGGCTCTAGAGAATTTGTGAAGGAAAGAATTAATTAACAACATGAAACTAAGTAGACTGAGTCCTGTGGGCATTCACTAAAGATAGCTCGTGCCTGACTGACCTGTGTCTTTTGTAAGAATAAATGATAGATTACTTTCTCTGTAAAAGAAACAGAGTAGCTTGAATCTGCCTGGAACTTGATAACAGATCCCGCAGCACTACAAAAAAAAAAGGTGATTTTTTTTTTTTTTACAAGAGCTGGTACTTGGGTAAGGAACAGTACGAAGAAGAGGAAGCAGCAACAGATCTGTGTCAGAAGAGGAACTGCTGGTCTGAGAGGTGCTTGCACTGAATTTGGGCCCACATAAGGGGCTCTGGCATCCTTCACACAATAAAATCTAACTATGATGAGCAAACTTGAGGAGTCAGTGTTACAAAGGAAAACTGGACTGTTGTGCAAGAGCTGGATGGTAAGGATGAATGCTGAAATGATAGAAATAGGGTGCATTAAGAAGTTGTACAATAGGAATGAATAACAGCATAGATGTGGGAATTATGAGGAGACCTCTGGAAGACAAAGGAGACTGCATATGATCAAGGATAAGTCACAGAAGTGGTGAGATTTGGGGGTGAGAGAGGCAACAAATGTAGTCCTATAGTGTAATAGTATGTTTACTGATGTATAAAAATTCTGATCCATCTTTCAGAAAAATGAATTTGGATTCTCTGTCACTTCCAGGAATGGATGAGATAGTTTCTGAGCAGCCTGTTTTCCAGGAGGACGTAGAAGAGCTTGGCTAGGTAGACTAACAAAATAGATTTTGAGGCTGTATTCATAGGAAGACTGTAAGCCACCACTGTGAATATGGGAGCATTCTCCCATTTTCCTCTCCTGCCTCTTCGCCACTGAAAAGCGGAGGCAGTTGTGTGGTAAGCTGAAAGGGGGAACTGAGGTGGCCAAAAAGTAAGCCTTGTTTTGGTGGGTTGGTTTTGAGCTTGTTAGTTCACAGGTTCTGGCTGCCCAGTGGACATCTGCAGAAGACAGCTACACAGGCACAAGGAGAAGACCAGCACGGGAGTGGAAAAGAGTCTCTTGGAAGTGGCAGCCTGGGACTTCTTTTTTTTGGTTGTCATGTTTAGTAATGGCCTTTGGAGTATTCATCAAACCACTGCATTAAATGGAATCGTATTCTGGGAGGCTGTTGGAAAGTGAAAAATAAGGAGGAAAAAACCAGCCATTTAATGTAGAAGACAGTGTTGGCACAAGAACAAGTGGATATGAACCGTCTGCGGACACGCTGCAGATTGCATATGAGAAACTACTAATTGCAGAAAAACAAAGTTCCAAAGCAGCTTTCAAATGGCAGTAATTCAGAGTGAATTTGGGGAGCTCCAGACTGAGAGATTGTACAGCTAGCCTGCCTGTCATAACAGGACTTTACCTGGTTTGCCTGAGAAGGCTCCTTTCAGATTCTGCGTTTCCATCTCTGTTTCCTCAAATAGCCTGACAAGGAAATGCATGTGGAGTTAGATGTTTTGATGCATTTCTTGATGCTAGGTGTTTTCATTACCTGACTTTCCCCTTGAAACTGTTGTATGGATGGAAGGGGATAGAAATATATGTGTGGTGTAACGCTGATGTGTACAAAGCTGTGTAACTTAAAACTGAGCTCTGACGTGGCTTCTCTGTCTGGGATTGCTGTTGGTAACAGATGTAATTGGATTACTTAGACGAGTGTTGTTCTGGTTAGAACCAGATGTCTGAAGTGTACAGCTCTTCCTGTTGATTAACTTACAGTATAAGAAACGTTTAACCTATAAGAGCAAAGACTTTTTTGTGCAGCTTGGAAATGTATAGGAACATCTTCTTCCCTGGACTTGAAAAACAATCCTTATCCATTTGTTTACAAAAGAGGAGAGGCAGGGACTTGGTCCGTTCCTGTGTGCCTTTTGATTGATAGCACAAGCGTGGTGATTGTTCCACATGTTCCTTCCAAGAGCTCACTGTTGGACCGTGGGTCTTTTTGCTGGATGAGGTAGGATTATGTAAGAGACAAAGTGAAGGTTTACTGTATATATGTTGTTTAGTCTGAGGATGCAGTTTCCTGGGCAATTGTTAAAAACTTGGAGTTGCTGCTCACTGTTAGGAAGGCTTTGTGCTGTGTGAAAGCAGCACATTGCCATTTTCAAACTGAAAATCCTGAACACGTTGGAAGGAGTTATCTCTAGCAAGTACGGAGTAAGCTTTTGGAGAAGCTGTAGGCTTTTGTTTGTTTACATGAGCAGATTGCCAGCCTGCTGCTTTGGGCCTCTTAGTTACTGACTTGGACTGTGATACCAATGAGATGTTCAAAAAGTTCTGGTTGCTGTATCTCTTTGCCAAGGAGAAGAGGTAGTTAAGGCAGAGTGCTCAGAGAACGTGAGAAGAAGCTTTGATGGAAACTAGGTCTACCTAGTATTTGACATGTTTTCAACAGGCCCGTTAAAGAAGGGAACGATAATTGGCTTGAAGCAGGCATTATGATGGATTTCTTTGCTTTGTATATACCAGCTGTCTTGTTACGGGAACCTCCTCAGTGCGTAATTAAATAGCAAATGTCCTGAAATAGAGCTTGTGGGTAGTATTCACTCAACCATGATTTTCATTCATCCGAAATGAAATTACAAATGTTTCATTAGTATTCAAAAAAAATTGCTTTTTTGATACTCGTTTGCCACTGATAAGAGGAGTGGCCTAAGGAGAAAGGAACAGCACACACACAGCCCTCTGTCATATGTAGTTGCTCATACTCTTGTCCATTAATGTAAAACACACGGGTTTGGTGTGGTAGGAGTGTGTCTATACACTTTTCAGGCGTTACAGGACTCGAGTCACAAAAGCATTGGGGTGTGAATTGATAATAAGGAAAGCCTGCCACAGAAATGTTATGATCTGTTTTGCAGTATTTGTAGCTGGTTGACTCATTAGGTACAGCAGGAGATTGCCGGTCCATCTCCCTGGCTCTTGTTGTGTTCTGTTGAGCTCCTGCTTCAGTATAGGATGGTAAGACTTGGATTTTGGGGCTGCTTGTGCCCTTCTATAGTGGCTGATAACAAATTCCTTGGTAGTTTTAAGGAGCTGTAGTAGTTAATGGCTAGTGATTTCAGAGCAAATAAAGGGAAAGGGGTTTTTTTTCAGAGTCATGAAACACTTCCTCTCATTGTAAGTGAGCAATAAAGCACTTAATGTGCCTTACAACATTTTAATTTTTGAAAGCATTAAATAGTGTGGGAAGTCCTTATCTATCTTATGATAGAGGTCTTTAGCAAAAATGTAACCTGGACAGAGCTTGACTAGTAGATGCAAGTTGTGTGTTGAAAAATACTTGGAGAGACCTTCGTTTTATGGTGAAGGTGAAAGACTGAAAGTCATGAGGTGTAGCTGTCCACTAGCAATCCTGTGCCCCACGATCCTTGTTTGAGCTCAGGGTATCCAAGCTTTATTTACATGGGGAGGCAGAGAGAATAGTCTCTGAGGGTGTAGGAAGGCTTAAAGTATCCTAAGTACTCTAAAAAGAATTCATTTGGAAGGCAAAGTTAAAATAAGAACTGCTTTATTTGAAAAGGAGAAGGAGGGAAGTTTCAGCAAAGTTGGAAAAACTTTCAGGTAAAAGTGTTACAGGCACAAGTCCCTGTAACCTGGCTGGCTGCTGAGGAGGCAGATGCTCCCTTTACTACTGCACTGCCTGACCTGGCACGAGAATCCCTGTCTTCACTTGATACTATGAGGCTTTGGGGCTCTTACATCTGAGTGAAGTCAGACCCTGTGTCACCACCAGTCAGGCCATACATAATCTCACTTCACTGGGGGCAAGGCCCAGCTTTTCTGCTCTTGGTGTCCTGAGCAGTTCCGCACATCACCTCTGACCTTGTGCAGTGGGTGACCATTGTCTTGCCTATCCTCTCAAGGGCTTGACTATCTTCCAAACCACTCCTGGCTTAAAGATATGCATTTCCAACTGTGTTGCGGAAAAGAAAAAATTGTGGGTAGTGGAGAAAGTGCTGTGTGTGTCATGGACTGCTCGCATTGCTGGTCACTTTTGTTTGCTTGGGGTCCTGGCTCTGTAAAATAACAGCAGCTGATCTTGACCCACTTCTCTGTATGCCAGTGGAGAAGGCCATTTCAAACTTGGTGTCACAGATGTGGGAGTGGATTATTGTAAATACCAAAAGGCATATTCCCGTGGAATCCCAAAGTTTGTCCTAAGGATCTTCAAAGTACTTTAACTTTTTAATGTAAATGTGATGTTTGCTTTCTCCAAAGGAGTGTCTGGATTGCCTGTCTGTGTGTGTATGTTTTTGTGTGGACTGTGTTTGAAGACCAATTCCCCTGTCTTGCCCAACTGCAGAGTTTCTTCCTGGCATGCAAATGAAACTTAAGATCAGGAATGAAACAGCTGATGCCTAAGTTTTAGAAAAGATCCTAAATATGATCCTTGAGAGTGAAGAATGCCTGTTAAGACTTCTTACCTTCCTGAATTGTGTACATGCTCCTCCTGTCATTTGAGAGCTTCAAGGACTTGAGCTCCAGAAGGTAATACTTGTTGCGATCTGCAGAAATGAGTGCACAAGAGGGCCTGAGCAATCCATGCACATGGCCTTTTGTACTTATGCCTAGGCAGCATATGTCTTCAAGCAGAATTGTTGGCAAGTTAGACTTGACTTTGTTTGCAGAATTATGAGATGTATAAGGAACGAGTGAGTTCTGTCTGTTCTTCTTATCAACTCTTCTGAGAACTACCTATGTTTCCAGGTCTCCTACACCCTCAACTGTAGTACTTCATAGAATCATAGGATGGTTTGGGTTGGAAGGGACCTTAAAGATCACCTAGTTCCAACGTCCCTGCCATGGGCAGGGACACCTTCCACTAGACCAGGTTGCTCAAAGCCCTGTCCAACCTGGCCTTGAACACTGCCAGGGAGGGGGCAGCCACAGCTTCTCCGGGCAACCCGTTCCAGTGCCTCACCACTCTCACAGGGAAGAACTTCTCCCTTACAGATAACGTAAATCTACCCCTTTCAGTTTAAAACCATTATCCCTTGTCCTATCACTACATGCCCTTGTAAAAAATCCCTCTCCAGCTTTCTTGTAGGCTGCCCAGAGACTTCTCTTCTCTTGGCTGAACAACCCCAACTTTCTCAGCCTGTCCTCACAGGGGAGGTGCTCCAGCCCCTGATTGTCTTTGTGGCCTCTTCTGACTTGGTCCAACAGGTCCATGTCCTCCTTATGTTGGTGCCCCCAGAGCTGGACACAGCACTGCAGGTGGGGTCTCATGAGAGCGGAGTAGAAGGGGAGAATCGCCTCCCTCAACCTGCTGGTCACACTGCTTTTCATGCAGCCCAGGATACGGTTGGCTTCCTGGGCTGTGAGTGCCCATTGCTGGCTCACAGTTTTTCACCACCAACACCCCCAAGTCCTTCACTGCAAGGCTGCTCTCAATCCACTCATTGCCTGGCCTGTATTTGTGCTTGGGATTGCCCCAACCCATGTGCAGGACCTTGCATTTGGCCTTCATGAGGTTTGCACAGGCCCACCTCTCAAGCCTGTCCAGGTCCCTCTGGATGGCACATCCCTTCCCTCCAGCGTGTCAATGGCACCACACAGCTTGCTGTCATCAGCAAACTTGCTGAGGGTGCACTCAATCCCACCGTCCATGTCGCCAACAAAGATGTTAAGCAGCTCTTGTTTCCAAGAGGGAGATACTGAAGTAGCTCTCTTCAGTAGATTCCACAGGCAGCCTTTCTGGTGGCATGCATCTTTTCTTTTGTTAAGGGGAACACTTCTAGCCTGTGTCAGTCTCCGTTTGCTGTCTTTCTTCGAAGAATCTGCTTTACTGGAGAATTAATTTTTTTCTCTTGATCTTTGCTGACTCAGTAGTTGCTGTGATTGTTAGATGTGCTTGACACTCTTAACTGTGTAAGTGAAGTCTTATGCTTTGTTGTCTTTAAAGTCCTTGTGTCTTTGTTTTGGGGGAGCACAGTAGGCAGGTAGTATACAATAGGTAATCTTCTCTAGTGATTAAACAAGATCTTGTTAAAGGAACAACAGAAACAAAAAATAACTTGAACAGCAGCTAGGCTGGAATCAAGCCGAAGGGCTTTGTTCCTGGCTCTATTGATGATAACCTGTAAACATTAGCACAATTCCTTTGGTTTTGTTCCCTGCTTGTAATATTATTTAAGCACTTAAAAGAACCGTTGTGAGCATGAAATCTCTTGATGAAGTTAATCATAGTGTACATGAATATCAAAGATTAGCTTGTTGTCTAAAATACATGGATTTGCTTATGTTCAACAGGTTGAAACTTTGAAAGAAGCTCTTAGCTTTTATTAGAAAGGCTACTCAAATTAACATGAGATGCTAATCATTCTAAATACACAATGCATTGCTGGGTACACATGTAATTGCTGTCTCACACTTCTGTAAACAGTACCACAGATTTTGATCTCTTGTGTAGAACTAATGATGGGTTCCACTCTTTGCACGTCTATGTAATCCACTTATTTAGTGTTTTGTATTGATTGTTCAAGAAAAAACTCCCAGATATAGTGGATTTTTGTTTGTTTGTTTATTTTGTTTCTTTGTTTAGTTTTTGAAGCTTTAAAGAGTGCTATGCTTTGATGGTCTTGCAGTTGCTTCCTTGAAGTCCCGGACAGGAAGTAAAGTATTTCTTTGAAGGATTCCATACTGGATATTTTCTCCATGGTTGCCCTGATGTGTGAATTGAGAGAAGGTTCCTAAATATTTATTTGTAGTTATGTAACACTTCCCATAGTCATCATCATTAACTTTCATTTTACCTGCTGTCTGTTCTTTGTATGTGTCATAACATCTAAGTAGTTACTTAAACATCCTGTACCAGGAATCTTGACCCTTCTCTTGAGTAGATGAACGAATGCTAAATAAGTAAAGTATGTATTTCTATACCTCTGTTGCACCTTTCATCTACCTATTTCAGAATGCTTTCAAATAGTAACTCGGACTCTCAGCACTTGTATAAAGGTGGCAACATAATTCACATACATATATAACAGAGGGAGGATCAAAGCTGTAAAATCACCGAACAGAGGTCATTCCAGTTGGAGTAAACTGGAACTTGCAAGTCTTAACTTTGTGTTCCCTGTCCTTATATTGCCTTATTTTATGATACGTTTCTAATTTTGGTAATCTGTCCCATAGCTTGTATGTGGTGCTGAATTATTACACCTAGGCAGGCATGTTGTTTCTAAAAGCATTCTCAGAAAGTTATGGAAACAAGATGTGAAAGCAAGTTCCTTGTCTGCTCTGACTTGCTGGGGGATAAGGCATAGGGCTGCCCACTTTGTTGGGGTTACCTAGAGCAGAGCATGTCCTCTACTCCATGATGTTACTCTGCGTGTGTAGCTTCTCAGCCGCACACTTGGCAGTGAGCTCACTCAATCCAGCCAGATTTGCCCACTCTCAGGAGTAAATCTAATGTTGAAACTTGTAAGGAGGCAGCATGTTTGCTAAGAGCCGTTCTGGGACCATCAGAAGTCCCATGATAAAGGACCTGAATGGTTGCTGGCTCATAATAGAAGTGATCGCTCACTTGGACTGCATCAGTTCAGCAGTATATGCTATATGAATTACACACAATGACTGTTTCTAAACTGATGAGTAAATGTGTTTTAAAGGGTGCCTACAGTCCTGGTCCTCCATTTTCCCAGGAAAAGGAGTATTTACTGTACCGTTTGAAAACTCCTTGCCAGCCTGCACAGGGTCCTTCCCATTGGGAGCCAGTCTGTACTAGCTGCTGTGTTGGGCAGATATCAGTTAGGAGTAGAGCTGAGGGTTGCCCTCCCTTGTTTCATTAAGGAAGCTTCCCTCTCTGGTATCTTGCATCTTCTTAAGAGTTCATCCTGTATGATTTCTAACTTACTTTCTGTAAGAGCACAAAGTCTTGTCTTGAGCGCACAGTGTTGCCTAGCAAGTCCCCTAGGCTGGAAAGGTTGCGGTAGTATTATGTTCCTCTTCTGGGAGGAGTGTGGGTTGCTGGGGTTGTTTTGGTTTTTGCTTTCTCTGAGGCTGATATGAGCAAAAATTTCAAAAGCACAGGATTTATGTCTGATTTGAACTGTATGACTGTAAAAATAAAGTATTAAGTAGTTGGAAGATGTCCAAAATGCATATTAACATGCTTTGAAAACAAATACAAAGGTTTCAGTGTTTCAGGTTTTTGTATCTTTTAAGCTCCTAAGAGTCAAAACCTTACTAACCTAGTCAGAGTTTTTGAAGCAAACTTGAATGGTTATATTGTGCATCTATAGCAATACAAGTGGTGTCTTAACTTTTGTGTCTGCCCTATAGCTTTAGTGATACAGGAACGTGAGGAAGTTCCAGTTTCAGGAACTAAAAGGAAAGAAATGACGATGCCCTACCTCTTTGTAATACATGGATTTCTTTTGCTGTTACTCTGTGTGTAGGTAATGGATTTTTAAATATATTTATATAAATGTGTGATACAGACTTATTCTACATATACATATTTATGTAAATATGCACATGTATTATACTTATTACACATTTATGTAATGGATATTTAAAAATTTATTAGAGGTCATTATATTACTGTACAGGCATTATTGTTATATGGATGGGCTCAACTTGTAGATCCTGATCTGTTAGTTCTGTCATACAACAGTGGTAAAGTTTGTCATTTAAATCTGATTAAATTGTGATTTTTAATTAATAAATCATTTTCAGTGCTGAAAGACTAACAGTGTTCTTAGATTTTCATTTGGTTGCATGCTGCAGTTGTTACGGTGGTTCAGATAAAATCATTGGTGTGCTGGTCTTCTCTGGATCTGGCTATGCTAGGACTAATATATCAAGAAAACTTCTTTTAAAAATCCCTACTTTGAGTGAAGAACAAATACTGACTTATTTGAAATGAGGGATCAAGTTTTAGGTGTAATTTTAATCTGTCAGGTATTTTTAGTCACTGCTGCTTAGCATTATACTCAATACTCAACATCTTTCTGCTTTTCTTTCTTAAATGAGGGAGGAAGAGTTGGTATCCTCAAAATGAAATGCTTTGAAAGGATTTATGACGGGAAAAGTTCTTCTAAATAGGAATGTAATGAGTGTGTTTTGCTGATCTCCTTTTCTTCATTTGAAGCAGTTATTCTACCTATTTGTACAGTACAAGCAATGGGAGAGATCATCAAAGCAGTTTTTCAGAGAATGGAATGGGTTTGCTTTCTGTAAATTGGATTCTGCAACTTACTGAAAGCATCCTTGTCTCTAACATAATACTGTCATTCTAAATATTTCAGGGTTTTTTCTAGAGATTTGAGATTAAATCCTCTCTCCATTGAACCAATGGAAAAACTTACTCTGGTCCAGATTTTTTTCATTTCTAGTCTGAAGAGAAATCTTCCAAAATACCCATATTAAAGAGAAGAGCTTATATTGTGACTCTGCTGAGGAAGAGGGGTAAGTGGAGCAGTTCAAACATGTGATAGTAGATGGAGTGGGGAGGATGGGGAGTTTATACTGACTTGTCAGCACATTTTAAATTATCACTGCTTAGTGTTCACTGAGGATCTTGCTCTTACTGTGATTGCTAACACTTAACACTTCACAGATAAGGCAAACCTTAGCTGGATATAAAGGTCACCAAAAATTAATGTCAACTACCTGTCTAATGTTTGAGTGTGATTGTTTAGGTGGACATGCACATATATTTTGGAAATTCCTCTGTTTATCAATGGCCTTTTTAAACTTCTCTTCTGATTATGTATTTGTAATTTAGTAGAAGACAATATCAATGCGTTTTTTAAAAGAAAAACTATCATCTTGGTTCCTAAATGTAGGAATCGAAATAAATTTTTCCTTGCCTGCACTCATCTTTTCTTACTGTGAGTTAATGAATGTCTAGTAAATTTATTCTGGCTAGGAAGTCCCTTTAAAGACAAGGAACCAAAGAAGATTGCCTGGACTTTTTTTTCATTCCACAGACAAGATAAGACAGTGTATCAGTAGGTGTTCTGCATCCCAACTACTAGATTCAATACAAACTGCATATAAAAAGTTAGTTAATGCAGCAGAATTACAGAAAACCAAAAATGTTAGTTCTAGAAGTTCAGTTATACTTCACTTTAGGAAGGTTTTTTTAAATTTTATTTACTTGGTAATCCACAAGAGTTGAAATATTTTGTGTTCTGAAGAGCACAGTTATTTATTTCTCCACTAAATCAAAACACAATATTCTGTATTGATTTTAGTTCTGAAATCCATCAAGAGCTATCTGCTTACAGAGTAGGACAGTCTGAACAGGCAGAAAGCATTGACATCAAAACCTCTTGACAGGCATAATCAATATTTCCAGCTGTAATGAAGATCCCCGATGCTTGGAAGAGTAAGAAATGAGTGGAAATTCTAGTTCATGTTTTATGTAGTTTATTCTGAAGTCTCTGAGGAGTTCAGCTTTGAATTTGAATTTCATTTTGTTGAGGAGTCTTCTTTTAATTTACTTGGAAGAGTCAAAAAACTGTAAAATCTGCTGTGGCAGTCAGCCCTGAAAACTTGTATGTACTTCTTTGTTCCTGTTGATTACTGAGCTTTATTAAAAGACTTTATTTTTCATATTTGCAGGCATTTTTTGTAATGCATATATGTATTAATGACAAACAGGGAAATTGAAGTGCATATTTATGCATGCACATGCATATATGTATGGATTTACATAAAAATCCACTGTATTTAAATAAAAAATGAGCTTCTCTTTCTTTCTGTGAGGAAGGAGAAAAAGAGCTGTGAGACAGGTGTCTTCTATAGTCACATCCCATCCCCCTGTCATGGTTGGTCTTGGGTTTAAAGTGGAAGATGAGAAAAAATAACTTTTTTTGAAGTTGCCTAGGAATACTGTACTGTACAGTTTGCACACACAGGCTGAGAGAAGAATTTTACTGAGGCTCGTTATTCAAAAACACAAGTGATAGAAGTGAGATTCTCTCTACCCCATTATTACCACTTTTGTACATGTGCACTGCTCAGTTTCAAGATTTTCAAGAACTGTGGGGTTTTGGCGGTTTTATTTTTTTTTTTTTAGGCTACTCAATGTTCTTATAATACTTTGGTTTTGAAATAATGTTTTTTCTATGCAAAGAATTCCTGACTGCAATTGATGCAAGTCTGCAAATTGAGCTGTAGAAATCAAGCAGAATGTCTAAAAGATGAGGAACGGTTAGGGTGAGTTTCATCTGCATTAATTCACTCATCTGCAAGTTAGAAGTCTGAGCTAGTTCTCTTCAGAGACAGTGGAAAGAAACAGATCAGATGAATCATCCTCTGCAGGTGTCTGTTTTCTCTGACTGCTTAGGAAAACTGGCTTGGAGATCTTGCTTTTTGACATGTAGTCAGCTGACATGACTACTTGCAAACCTGCAGTGACTTCTTTCAAAAAAGTTTGACTTAATTCTTTGAAATCAAATCCCTGAGAACTCTTAAGTCAGAGGAGGGGTGGAAGGAAGTTCCCCAGGCCATTGCATGCTGTCCTTGCTGTTGGATTGTCCTTTTTCCTGCTTCTTTGTTACTTCCACCCTTTCAGCCTCCACAATACGAGGTGGTATTTCTACAAGCAGTGACCTATTAAACTACACAAATGTGATTCCTCATTAGAAACCAGGGTACTTCTTACATGGATCCTCTTGGGGAGGGGAAGGAATAGTATGTCATAATGTAAATCAGGTCTATCATAAAGTACATCTGTAAAATAGATTATTTAGGGCCACTTAAGCAATCTTAATTCTGCTTTATCTGAGTTTTCTGATCTTCTCTCACTTACACACACACACACATGCATACAGAAATCTCTATATTAGAACATATATTTTTGAAAGAAGCAGACTGATACAAAACAAGGTTATCATCAGTGTCACTAATGCCTGTTCAGTTTGTTGAATTTGGAGCAGTCAGAGCCTGCAGAAATCCCTGTTGCTGGGAGTGTCTGATAGCAGTTGAGATGTTGATGGCATGTTGTGAGCTAAAACAACGTAGTTCTTTGGCAAATTTCACACTGTCAAAAGAACAAAGGAGCCAGATCTCTCAGCTTTATTCCGGACTTTAAAAAGGAGTATTCCTTAGTGAATGCATGTTTTTCATGTAGCTTGAATTGTACTATCTTTCTTTCCTTTAAATATGTCTTCTAATTCATTATTTTGGTTGGAATGCAAAATACAAATGTAATTCTGTAAGTGCTTGGAAGCAATGATGCGTTAGATCCTTACTTACAGTATTTCCTTTGTCAGAAATGAGGCTTTGAAGGTATTCATTGAAATCTTAAGGGAGCCAGAGTTTCCTCTGTATTCAATGGAAAAAAGCTCCTGCAGAGAATGAATCTGAATTCCTCTCTATTGGCTGTGCAGTGAAATGAAATACCTGATTCAAGATAATAGTGTACATGCTCCTTGACTATTTATGTTTTAAAACTTAAGAACTGTGCTTTGTTTATTGCTAAGGTTATTCCTCCTGCAAGAATCCAGTAATAATTCTGTAAACATAGTTTTCAGCCAGCCAGTTTGAATCCGGACAGTGTTAAATTGTATGATATAATCCTCTTCTGTATGGCAGACATTTACATGAAGCTTCTAACCTTTTGATTTTCTTATAGTCTGTGGTTTGAAAAATATAGCAGGGAATTATCAGGATTTATTTGTGTACTAAATGACAGGCAGTTTCTCTGCTCCTTGTATGGATGCTAATTCCAGTGCTTGTCTCTCCTTTGGAAATCAGATGCTCTTCTGTTTTGCTTAATGGATATTTTGTTTAAAAGGTTGTATGGATTCTTGATAACTAACTACAAGTCAAGGTCTGTATTTCCTCCTCCTTTTCCTGCCAAAATTGATCATTTTTCTATTGTATATCTTCCCACCCTCTTGTTTAATTATTCTTTGTGGGTTACTTACCTTTAGCTCAGGACTTTGGTCATTCACCGGATTTTTTTTTGTGTGTATTTTCAAGATCTCTTTTATAATGTGGGGAATAAGAAAACTTGTAATTGATACAGCAGGTAGCAAGGCTGATTTCTTGTGGCGTTTTCTTCTCCTTTGTGCTTTTTTCCAAGTTGGCAACAGTTACAGAAAGAGTGACACCATGTGTTAAGGTGAAGAATTTCACTTTTCTTGATTTATTTCCCATTTCTTCTTCAGTACTCTCATCCTTTACAGTATTTTTATTTTATCATCCATCAAATGTTAAGATTTTCTATATCCTTCCTTTGTCATGCTTTCTTATTTTCCATGTATACATACAGGTAAAATTTCCATGTATACATTTTACAGCTCACTAGTTTATAACTAAATGTCCTTCAAGAGAAGTTGCGGTATCTTTGACCAGTTTCTTTTACTGATAAATTTGTGTTTAGATTTTGTTCAGTAATTTAAGAAATGAAAATCTGGAAAAAACGAGTTGGTGAAAGTAGCTGGAAACCCAGAGGGGTCTCCACAGGAAAAGAAGATGAAAGGATAGTACTGTGAAGATGCTGGTTATGAGCATCTGTGGTAGACATGTAGTATGGTGCAAGGAATAGAAAGGTTGTCCTTATTTCTAGGAAAAAGAGTAAACGGTAAATAAATGAAAGGTGAAATTGAAAGGCAAAATTGAAAAACAGGATTTCTTGGAGAAAGGAAAAGGAGGCCCTTTAGGCCAATGTGTAGAACACATTGCAGTCAAGGACATAAAAATATTTAAAAGCAGTATTTTGCTGTTAGTATGGTTTTTGAGATTATTCAACATCCGGTAGGGTAAAATAGAGGCTTGCATGTGTTTAGTGTGTTACCTAGTCATGAGCACTTGAGGGGCTGAGAAGCCAAATCTGATTTCAGGATGTGTGTGCCCCAGCAATGACCCCTGCTGACACTGCAGGTGCAGCAATGTGCTGGTGGCTATGTGCATGCCGGGGAGTTGGAATTCAGCTGCTCGGTGGTGTTTTCTGCTTGAAGATCTGTTTTGTATTTCACTTGAGAAAAAGGCACTAGGCTGGGTGGAAGCACTGTAAAAGCCAAATCTGCCCAGGGCCTGTCATTTAGACCACATATGAGTCAGTGTGTGGGTGCTTTGGAGGAAGAGACAAGGAATGCTAGTAGGAAGAAAAACTTTGTTTTGTACCATTGCTAAAGAAAAGGTGCTGCGCTGAATCACAGAGGCTTGCTTGTTTGGTAATAGTAGTGTATTCTCTCTTTGCCTCCCCTCTGTTTTTGTTGGTTTGTGTAGGTTGAATTTTCTTATCCTCCCCTAAAGCCTGGAGAAGGACATGACAGCCACAGTTTACCGGAGGAATGGAAATATTTGCCGTTTCTCGCCTTACCAGATGGCGCTCACAACTATCAGGAAGGTAAGAAACCAGAGAGGAAGCTGTATGTACTACTTCTACTGCAACCTAAAGAAAAATCCTGATATCTGAACAGCTGATCAACAATTTTTTCCACTATGAGACTTCCTGTACTTCTTGTTTAAGCTGCAAAATACATTGGCCAATGGTATGTTGCTTCAGAGTTCAAAGTAGATCATAAAGGTGTACCTCCTACATCAGGAAATCAGATATCAGTTAAAGCTTAAGGGTTACATATCACCTGTGGGTAGTCCTAGCACAAAACAAGGCTACCGGCTTTCTCAGAAGTTCTTTGAAAGGGGAATAAACTCTTGAGTAAAACCTAATCCAGTTTTGAGGTAAGGGAAAAATGAAATTCTGAAATTCATCTTTGTAATGTGTGTAGTCATTATGATTTATTTTTTTCCTCCACTAATCTAGAGATTCTTAAAATGACCTACAAGTCATTCAGTGTCTGTAGACTGACATATTTTGAAAACCAGTAAATGTAGAGGACAGGAACAGGAGCTTTTGTGTATTTGACAGCAGAATGAAGATAGTGATCCCTTTGCCATGCAGTAACCAGCAAGTTCACTGCGTTTTTTTTTTTTTTTTGTTTAGTATTTGTTTAGTACTTTTGTGTTTATTTGACAGCAGTTAAGTTCATTGCCATGACTTTTATATGCATCTTCAGTTTTTTCATCTTTTTTTCTTCAGAGCAGTGAACAAGGAAGTCACTGAAAACAGCAAAATCACACAAACCCTGTAATACTACTTTTAATAAGTTGGGGTTTTTTTTTAGCTTGATATACTTAGCTTCCTAATTCTCCAGCTTCCAGAGACCTCATTTGGAAGCAAAGGAAGTCATATCAAAATAATCCCTTCCCTAGCAGTAATAAGAGTGTCTCCGACTCTGCTCTGGGTCATTATTTTTGTTCAATTTCTGTGTTGTTAAATACATAATGAGAAGTAGGCTACATTCAAAGCTAGGAAAATCATAGGCAGCTGCACTTACTTGTTCCATCCCAGTTAATGCTCCACTTTGAGCATTTTTGTTGCTGCACTAAAAGATTATCAACGTGTACTTTTTGGTAAGAAAAAAAAAAGACTTGGCAACAAAACGGATATATATATCCTTGTGTTTTGTAGGTAAGAGCACATGTGAACTTGAAACAGGCAAATATGTTTCAAATAGTTATGTTACATTTACTGTAACTTTATTAGGTATCTATTTTTTGAGTTTTAATTCCCACTGGTAGTTGTATTTTTGCAAAGAGGATGACTTGGTACAGGAAGTAGTCTTAAAGGCTTTCTGAAACCCTAGGTGATCTCCATAATATAACTAAACTTGTTCAAGCTTCGGTAGAAACTGTCCCTCTTTCTGCTGGACCTAATGCATATGGGATTGTCTCTTCTGTTCATTTTGTTGCTATGAAGCAAACAAACTAAGAGCTGGTTTCAAAACAGATTTCACGCATGTTTTGAAAGTCAGTCATAATGCCTTGTCCTTTACTTAGGATTTAACAACTTTTTTACAGTAGTAGCAAGCATGTGTGTGTATAACTCAAGCCATAAAAGCCTTTCTCTTGTCATATTTTATAGAGTTTTTTTCTTTCATGTCACACTGAGATGGTAATTATTTTGTGTGAGACTAGGATTCACAAATCCTTCTTGTTAGCATAGTGGCACTGTTGCGTGGATGTTGCATCTACCTTGGCAGTGGTAGCAGCTACTCTCTTTCAACTGTGTATTGTCCCCCTTGGTGGTTTTGGTTTTGTTTTTTTTTTTTCTCCCCCTGCCTTCATTGCATTTACCACCTTAATGGCATCACACTCCAACTGTACACCTTGCCTCATCGTGCCTTGTCTTTGCTCCTCCATACTGAATTGGGAAAG
This sequence comes from Strix uralensis, assembly GCF_047716275.1. Taxonomy (NCBI): domain Eukaryota; kingdom Metazoa; phylum Chordata; class Aves; order Strigiformes; family Strigidae; genus Strix; species Strix uralensis. The sequence continues at coordinate 21,204,226 of NC_133972.1, read as the reverse complement.
CAGCTTGCCTGTAGGTTTCAGTGGTGTTTCTCTGCTGTCAGTAGCTGCTTCTGAGAATGTGTCAGTGGGCTTATAGGAGCTTGGGCAGGCTAAACATGAAGCTGTTGTCAGAACATCCATATTAGCACAGATGGAGGTTCTTCTACAAAGGATCTTACAGTTTGGAAACTAATTTTGGTGCAGGTATAGATGACTTTTTATTTCTTTATTTTTTTAAAGTCTCAGAATATGTATGTGCTGGTATTTTCAGCAGTAAACCTTTTATAAGTATGTGATGCTGAAAATAAAAATACCGAACTCTTGTTCGTGACTTAAGAAACAGTCTTTTCTTTTTCATAGATACTGTGTTTTTCCATTTGCCACCAAGATGTGGGGATCAAACCACAGTATATGGCGTCTCTTGCTACAGGCAGATTGAAGCAAAGGTAACTTTCCAAGTTCTGAATTATATTAATGAAATAATGGGCCTGATGCATTAACTGCCCTAAAATTCAGTGGCTTGCATTACACCAACGGTCAATCTTTGTGATCAACTTACATTAAAAATCTATGAAAATGTGCATAGTAGGTATCTACAGAACTTGAGAACTATTTCTTTCCCTTATGTCAGCAGGCATATTATGATCTTTTGAAATGTTCAAGGCAATTGAAAAATATGTTTTGGTTCTTGAAAGCTAATCCAGGCATCAGCACCAAGTAGCAAGATGAAGCTGCCAGTCTCAGGTGGCCAAGTCATGTTTCTAGGAAGTAGGCCTCTTAGGTGGAAAAAGTTGAAATTTCTCCAGTGTGTGATCATGAAGAATTTTAGAATATTTCCTGGGATCTGACCGTACAAGTGTAGGGATGTTTCTCTTCATCTACTTCCTTTGCCAAAAGTACTCTTGCAGAGAAGACCAGAATATTCCCATTCATTGTAGCTGCTTACCAATACTGAACTTTTATCAGTAAAGCTGAAAAATTGATGAGCGCTACAGTGTTCACCTGATCACACTGAGGAAATGATGTACTTGATCTACTAGAATCTGCCCATATTTCAAAAGTAGTAACGGTAGTATGATCCATGCACTTAGAATTGAGAAGCTACTACAAATTTCTTTAAATATTACTCCCTTTTCCAGTGAAATGCCAATAATCTGGAATGCCCTGTGGGTTTGAATTTTAAATGAGTCTTGTATTCAGAAGATGTAAATTACGTACTCTGTTTTAGAGTTAATCTTGTCTTGGTTGTATTTCAAGTTCCTGTTTATGCTATAGGAGAAATTTTACACACGCAGATTCTAATTCTGTTTCTTTTGAACTAAATTCATGTTGATTTTTAGCTCAGTCGGTATCTTTGCAGCCAGTCTTCACTGTATTCTGTGATTTAGTGTCTTGCTCTATTTAACTATGCAATAACTTGTATGTATTGTGCTCTTGATTCCAGTTTATGTTTTTTAGTAACCAATTAAGAAGAAAAATAGATGTTTGAAATGAACTCTTTGGAACAAGTAGAATATAAAACAATGTGTTTCATATGACAGCTCTAGTATTCTTTCCATCTGTCTTTTTTGATGTGTGGGCTGCAGTCTGCACACTTGCTGTTTTGTACAATTAAGTGAATCGCTTAGCTGTATTTCTGCCCCCACCCTTTCTAGGTGCTGTTAAGTGCTGGGACCATTTGGTCTGGCTGAGTGTGTGGTTGATTCTGCAGATGGTACCTCCTTTATTTTATCAGTGGCTCAAAGAAAATCCTTGATCAAACAATTTCTGGGCAGAGACTTTTCAACCTGGTCCTTTTTCACAGATAACGTTAGAGAAGAATGAGTGATGTGTTGTGACTTCTCTTCTGTTACATTACCCTGAGTTAAAATGCCATTGCCTTTTCCAGGGCTATTTCCTTTTTCCCATGCTAGTGTCTTTTAAACAGTCCTCTGCATGTCATCACAGCTGGTTTTGGATCTTTGCTGTGCACAGTGAGATGAGAACACAACTCTGACATATCAGTGTTATGACCATTTTTACTAGGTAAGGGCATACTGTGGCATGGTTTGGATGTTCCACCACTGAAGGCAGTCAGTTTTAGGATTTTTTGTTTAAATAGGGCGGGTGGTATGTCACAACTAAACCTGTGAAAGAATTCTTTTTGAAATTGTGTGTGGGTAAAAATACTGTAATACTTTTATTTCTTAGGCATTAAAAGTACGGCAAGCAGACATCACCCGAGAAACAGTACAGAAAAGTGTTTGTGTTCTCTGTCAGCTGGTAAGAATTTTTAACTCCCAAAACGCTTTCAGATAACATATTAAAAATTATTTGTTTTCCATATTCTTGTCTGGAACTTTCGGCTTCAAACATGTCTCTTTAAATTGTTGCAGAGGGTAACAAAATTGAATTGGAAGGCTGTGGCATTTTAGTGAGCTGCCTTGAATTAGTATCTCCTTGTAAGAGTAATCGAAAAGTGTCTGCCTGTTGTCAGGGACCAGGAGATCTATTTGCACTTTTGATTATACTTAAGTACTACTAACTTTATTTCATGTAGTAGGATTGAGGGGTTTGGCCATTATAACTGGAGAGAGTGGCTATTGACAACTGTGAAAGAGGTTTTAAGATAGTCGCACATACAGCATAGTCTGTGAAGAAACATTTATTTCTACCTATTTAGCAAAAGCTACTGGTCACCAGGCAGGGAACAGAAATTCTTTCTGACTTAGTTGAAGACAGAACTATTGCTAGAGCTGCACAAGCAGTGTTAAAGCAGGAAAGTACTTTTCCAGAAAGATATTCAGTGATGGTATGCTATGGTGTGATGGCAAATGGCAAGAAAATAGAACTATCATTTACCATTTAAATTGAGCACAGGAGAAAGGTGCTGCGAGTTAGCAACTAGGGACTGCTCCTCCATGAATTGTGTGTGTAATAATGTGTCTATATAGCAAGATAAGAATAGGAGAAGATTAAAATTCAAAACGAGTGACTAAAAAGTTTTCTTCACTTGCTTTTGTGTTTGTTTTTCTTCCAAGCCTTTGTATGGGTTACTTCAGGCAAAGCTGCAACTCATTACACACGCGTATTTTGAAGAAAAAGACTTCTCACAAATTTCAATTCTAAAGGTAACTTTTAAGTAACAGCCACATGGAACGAAGCCTTCAGTGTATGGCTACAGACTTCAGGGCTTTTAATTAGTGCTCAAATACTCCATTTGCATAGGTCATTCAGTTACGCAGCTGTTGTAATAACTTAATGTGAATTAAATGATCTACCCTAACCTGACAGAGGGTCAACTTTCTGATTTGTAATGAAATACAAGAATGAGCGTGATTGTCAGCCTGTATCTCCTTTGACTCCATTAGTAAAATTTTACTTTCTTTCTGGAATAAGACATTGAAATGCTTGAATAAGTGGATTTTATTTATTCTGGATTGTGTGACTGTGTGCCATTAACAGCTTATGGGGTTTTTTTGCCTTTGTTCTAACTTTTACAGGAACTTTATGATCATATGAATAGTTCCTTGGGCAGTACTTTGCTAGAAGGGTCACAAGTTTATCTTGGTAAGTGACTTTTCTTGTACAAGCAGTAGAGATAATGTTAACGCTAATCAATGCATTCCCTTCCTGAGCTAATTTGTTTATATGCATTAACAGATAAAGCACCAGAGGTCTGTGTGCCTGCACAGTATTCTGTTATGCATTTCTCTATTATTGGATTTAAATAAATGTCAAATAAATACAGTGTTGCTTTCATAATAGGAGTTAGTTGTAGGTTGAAAGCTATGTTACCTCTTGACCTAACAGTCTGCTTGGCTGCTTTTGAAAAACAGTACCTTCTTAATTTTTAGATGGAACTCTTTGATGGTATGGGGTGCTCAAGCAATCAATCTAGCTGTTATTTGGGATATTTCCCATCTGATTCTGACTCTTCCTTGTGTTTTCTGAATGCACAGTGTAGTATTTACTGCAGTGTTTCCATAATGCTGTGTGGCAGCCATCAGGAGTAACTCAGAGCATGACTATTCATGTTGTTGTCTTCACTTTAGATTTAACTCATGCTCCTGCCCAAAAGACAGAATTTGATATGAGTTCTGCTGTTGAAATAACCAGGTTCACATAGAACACATAATGGGTGTCCCCCTCCACCTGAAAAATGGTGAGAAGTAGTAAGTTAGTATCTTCACTGGCTATTAAACTGTAATAATTGCTCTCTTTTTTGGTATCTCAGGTCTGTCTCCTCGGGATCTTGTTCTTCACTTCAGACACAAGGTAGGCATTCTTTGCTAAATATATGAAGTACAGCACTTACTTTGTGGAGTAAAATGCTTTGTGAGGAACTGAAAAATAAACATGTCTAGACATACCTGAGCTAAGAGTAAGAAGACTATTTCCTAAGTAGTTCTGGTTACAGCCTCCTGATTTCCCTTCCCCTTCCACCTGCATAACTTCAGTGAAGGTAAGTTCCAGACTGAGAACTTCCTCTGTCTGCTAGATTCCCTGGAGATTTGTAGGTTTGTGTGACATTTCTTTAGTCCAGAGTGCAGGTGGTATCTCGGTTGTGGTTTTGTTTCTGTTTTCTGCTTCTTGTCAGATGAACGTGATAGAACAATATTGCTAAAGACCGTGCAGACACAACTTGGAGCATTTTTCCCTGTATGTTTTAATTTTTGCAGCTTCTGCCATCATAGAGCCTGAGGGGACTTGCACCTCTCCTTCTTTTTCCTGATGGCTATTGAAATTGAGTGTGTATCCTATGGCTAAGGTACAAATGACATTTGTAATCTTTTATTAACTGAGAGGCATCAAGGAAACAAATTTGAGAATCTGGATTTCATGGTGTATTTGTACCTGCTCAGTAGATTTTTGGGGTAGAACTCATTTTTGTTTAACTTCAGATGTCTGCTAGTTATGCCCCAGAAGTGTCTGTGTACAGTCCTTGAGTGTAGAGAGTCTGGACAGCCACTTCTGATCTAGATGCCTCATCTGTAGATGTCTAAAATTAGGTGAGATGAATGCTGTTCTTGGTATCTTGCTGAATTATTTTCTGTATTTCTGTGGAGGAACTCTTTTAGGTTTATGCAGTTTACTGCGTTTTAAAATTCTGAAATTACACAACATATTCTTTCTGATAAGCTTTGTATGATTCAAATTACACAATTCTTATTCAGGTTTTTCTTTGTGCATCTCAAATGCTGTTTTAAAATGAGCGCTCAGGTGGAGAAAGGGTATTGGAACACTGGTTTTCACTGGCCAAATGTATTTGATCATTTGACAATTATGCAGTGATTAACATGAAATCTTGAATAAGAGATTATGCTCGAATGATATTTTTGATAAATGGCACTGCTTCACTCACAATGTTTTTCCTTTTTGTGTTTTTTCAGGTCTTGATCCTTTTTAAATTGATTCTTCTAGAGAAAAAGGTAACGTTTTGTAGGCTGAGGCAGGTAATTGAAATAGAAATGCAACTTTAAAATTTTTTTCATATGAAGTTTATGTAGAATATACTAGTGAACAACAAAGTAAAATAGAAGTATCTGAAGTCATATCAATAACTTCGCATCCATATATAAATTGGGAAATTATGTTGAAAGTACCTGCTGTGTGTTGATGTATAAATTTGCCTCTGCTTCCGTCCACACTCCCCCTTATTAATAGCTACCCCAGCCAGAGTAAGTAAAATGTGAGTACATGTGAGTGGAGAAACTTAACATGTTATAAAAAATAATAGAGGATATACAGAGAGTTGTGGTGAACAGAGTTAAATCCAGTTGGCGGCCGGTCACGAGTGGTGTCCCCCAGGGCTCGGTTTTGGGGCCACTCCTGTTTAACATCTTTATTGATGATCTAGACGAGGGGATCGAGTGCACCCTCAGTAAGTTTGCAGATGACACCCAGTTGGGTGGGAGTGTTGATCGGCTCGAGGGTAGGGAGGCTCTGCAGAGAGATCTGGACAGGCTGGAGCGATGGGCTGAGGCCAACTGTAGGAGTTTCAATAAGGCCAAATGCCGGGTGCTGCACTTGGGCCACAACAACCCCCAGCAGCGCTACAGGCTTGGGGAGGAGTGGCTGGAGAGCTGCCAGTCAGAGAGGGACCTGGGGGTGTTGATTGACAGCCGGCTGAACATGAGCCAGCAGTGTGCCCAGGTGGCCAAGAAGGCCAATGGCATCCTGGCTTGTATCAGAAATAGCGTGGCCAGCAGGGACAGGGAAGGGATCTTACCCCTGTACTCGGCACTGGTGAGGCCGCACCTCGATTCCTGTGTTCAGTTTTGGGCCCCTCACTACAAAAAGGACATTGAATGACTCGAGCGTGTCCAGAGAAGGGCAGTGAAGCTGGTGCAGGGTCTGGAGCACATGTCGTAGGAGGAGCGGCTGAGGGAACTGGGGTTGTTTAGTCTGGAGAAGAGGAAGCTGAGGGGAGACCTCATCGCCCTCTACAACTACTTGAAAGGAGGTTGCAGAGAGCTGGGGATGAGTCTCTTTAACCAAGTAATGAGTGATAAGACAAGAGGTAATGGCCTCAAGTTGTGACAGGGAAGGTTCAGACTGGCTATTAGGAAGCATTTCTTTCCAGAAGGGGTTGTTAGGCGTTGGAATGGGCTGCCCAGGGAGGTGGTGGAGTCCTCATCCCTGGAGGTGTTTAAGAGTTGGGTCGACATAGCGCTAAGGGATATGGTGGAGTTGGCAACTGCCAACACTAGGTTAACGGTTGGACTAGATGATCTTCAAGGTCTTTTCCAACCTATATGGTTCTGTGATTCTGTGATAATGCAAATAGGTACCCGTGTGAAGGAACCAATAGGAGATGCTGGTACCTCACCTGCAGGAGACAATGTAGAGAGCTGTATCTGTTAGGTCAGCCTGAACTCAGATTAGAAATTGGTAAAAACTGTTGAATTCTAGGCTCAGTGTTTTCTTTGGGTTGTTTTACTGCCTCAGAAGCAGTGCTATTTTAGTAATTTAAGTGGAATATACAAAAGGTACAAGCAGATGTGAAAAAGTAGATACATTTGCTTTCTTCTGTGTGTATATTAATACCCTGGAAAAGAACTTTCAGTGAAATTACTGTGTATCAGCTCCCAGACACATTTATGCTGGGATTTTTTTTGTTTTGTTTTGCTTTTTAAAAATTTTTGTTTAAAGTTTTGTTTCAGTTTCCCAAATGTCACTTTTTCTTCAGTGAACCTGCTGTGTTAAAACCCAGCTTCTTCAGAGTGCTGAGAAGGAACATTAGAATTTCCTGTTAGCTGCAACTGGAAAGTCAGTAGGACTTAATCTGTAAGATACTGAAACAGTTGTGTGGGTTTTTTTTTTAAAGTCTATATCCAAGGCCTAAGTATCTTTTGCGAAGCAGTAAATATGGCTTTTAAAAATAGAAGTAGCCGCTTCTCCAGAGCTTTTGCACTTGTCACTTAATTCTGTAAGTTAGATATACCTTGACAGTTCCAAGTATTTATTGATGAGAATAAATGCAGTTTCTGCATTAAAAAGCCATATACTAAAGACTGCTATATTAAAGAGTATGCAAAAGGTATGCTTGAGAAAATATAACATAGTAGGAGTACACATGTAGAAATGTATGTAATCAAGACTCGATGTGCAAGTTTTTTTTCCAAAAAGTAACTTAATACATTCTGAAAGTCTACGGTGATTGGGTTTTTTAAACCCGTAAGCAGAAATAATATTTTCCAGTTAAGATTTTGTGAAGTATTTCTACTGATCTGTTTAAAAAATTATGATAGCATTTCATCAGGTCAGTTCAACATTTGGACATACATAAACTAAATACTGAGCTACGATTCTTTTCTGAAGCTGCTCAAACCATAAGGGGGTAAATGAACAGGAAGAGGGGAGAGGAAGGGTTTCCCAAGCATGTTCATATGACTCAAACATATGAAATTATTTTGAAAATAATTGGATGCTTATTGAATAAACCTTCAGGTTGCTTTGTTTTTGTTTTTCCCTAAGCTTCGACAGGAAGACAACACTTGTAATTTCAAAAAGAAGCGTTTTGGTTTCCTGGCACTGCCTGTTGTCTGGCAGATGTTAAGGTTCCAGAATAACTGTGGGAATCTGTATGTTCAAAGACCTTAAATATAATATGCAAGAAGCCACGAGTAATGCCAATTTTCCTTGAGCTGAAAATGCCACAGATGGATTTGCTTTAATCCGTAGCAATTTGGTTGATGCCTTTCCACAGGCTAAAGGATTTTATTTTTTCACCTCTCAGCTGTTATTAGGCTGGAAGACTACTTCCAGATGGTGATCATTGGACTTTCTGCTGCAAGGACCACCCAGTTTGCTGATGTAAATGTTGTAAGCCATGTAATGGGGTTGGGAAGGGTAAGGAAGTGTGCACCCATATAGATGGAAAGATGGCAAAGGGACTCGATAGAACAAATATAGAATAGTACTCGACTTAAGTAAGCGGTATGCCCAAACAAAAACCTGGACTGAAATAGATTTCCTGAAAACAAGATGGTACGTTATAGACTTAATTATTTCTGTAGGCTTAAAAATAAGTTTGGCTAGGAATACATGGTATCTGAGAATCTAAACCTGTAGGGGTATTGCAGGGTTTCTGTTGTAGTTCACTGCCATTATATCATGCATCTTTCATTCACGCGTTACAGAGCAGCATCTTAAAAGAAGTTAGACTTTTTTTATTCCCATTGCAGTCAGCTGAAATTTTTTGCTCAGATGAACTGCTTGTTCTCCTCATCATGCTTTTTCTGTGGCTGTTGGAATTTGAATTCACCAATCTCGAACATAGAATAAAGAAAAATTGTACAAGATAATATGCAAAGCCTATTTCTAGCTGAGGTACTGTTAAACATCATTTGGTAGGTATTAGGACTGCATAGGTCTTTCTCTTGGCTCCATCAATTCACGAGCTTGTAGACGTGCAAATACGAGTGGAACATGAGTTACTATTCGTCGCTTCTAATGTGTCTTTAGCTTACAGCAAAAGTCTTTTATCAAGTCTAAGTCCGCAAACTTGCACTTTTAATTATATAATTATTAACCTGGCCTGCAAAGTTGTCATGTTAGATCATTCTGTATTCCTTTGCATTGTTGATTCCTTGTAACGCTCATTTTTTACTAGTGCTGTGCTGCTTGAGGATATAAAAATGGCATTGTTAAACAAGCTGACTTCTGTGGGGTTTTCTTGGTTTGGGTTTTTTTGATATATTTTTTTTCTTTCCTCCCACCTGAAGGCCTGTCTTGGAGGAATGCCAGTAGTAATATTCAGCCTGCCTTGTGTTTCTCTTTCATTGCTAGTCTTTGACCACCCCCCTTTTGAATTCCTGATGAATTTACTCATCCCAGTCTCTCTGCTTTAAATAAGAAGTTTCTGTTTTTTCATGTTGTGCCTTAAGTGCTTTACCAAAGTTAGTATCAGTCATGTTTTATGTTTCCAAAAGGTCTTTTTTTCAATCATAGAAAAATACCTATAATAAATGCATGCTGCATTTATCCTGTTTTTCATTTATCTGCATATCTTTAATATATTTTCTTAGAAGAGATGTTTTTGCATAGATTTTTCTCAGAATTCTGGAATGTGAGATTATTTGGCCTCTTTGATTTATAACAGAGATTTTAATGTACTACAAATGAACAAGAATTTATGCAGCATGCCAGGAACAACTTTTTTCTGTCAGTCATTCAGTAACTGGATCAATTTAGGAAAAAATTTTGAATGACTGACAGAAAACTCTGAATGATTGACAAGTATATATTACATGTGTATGTATATAAAATATATATATTACAAATACAAAATATAAGGATATAATAGCTATATTTATTTACTTTGAACTGTTATAAGATCTTTTGTTGGTAAGCAGACTTTCTAAAATAACATAAAAAGCAATGCCTTGAATAGTTTGCATGTGTTCTGTCTATCTTAGTCATGCTTAAGTGTAATTTTATTTTTCTCATTCTTTCTTCCCTAATTCCCCTTTCCTCTTTCGCATGCTGTCTTTCCCCCACCTCCCTCCCTTCCACCACTAGGTGCTGTTTTATATTTCTCCAGTAAATAGATTGGTGGGAGCTCTGATGACTGTCCTGTCACTCTTTCCTGGTAAGAAGAGAAGTTTGGACTTGTTTTTATATGCTTTCTGGTGATAACTGAGACGGGCTGTACTGTTTTATTTGGAAAACAACTTATGTAACAGTAGAGTTATGTTAGTATGTTACCTGAAAAATAGGTGGCTTGTATACATATCTGTGTACTATGTACACATCTCCTAATACTTACTACTTGCACTCTATGGGTTATTATTTCTTGTACTTAATTGGAGCCACTGGATCTTCTGTATTGCTTGTGGGTAACATAGATGGGAACCCGAATAAGTCACGCATTCCTGTCAAGTTCCTTAAAAAATAAAAATACAAACCTCTCTCTTCCTTCTACACGCACTCTTCAAAAAAAGAAGGAAGAAACAAACCAACCAACAAAACCACAACCCCTAACCTTGCTAATTCTTAGCTTCTAACCAGGCTTTTCAAAGCAAAAAAAGTTGGGACAGATTCTTTAGGAGAAAAAGTACGGGCTTTGATTTTTGGTTGGTTTCGTTTGTTTTGGTTTCTTTAACACACCCACACACACCCCCACACACCTCCAAGTAGCGTTTTAAAATATGTGATTTCCACTGTGCACATAAGAGCACTTTGTTCATTATCTTTAACAAAGAAGTCACTTAAATTTCTATTGAGATGCTGATATTCATGTGTGCTATCACTTTCCAGGTATGATTGAACATGGTCTTACTGACTGCTCACAGTACAGACCAAGAGCGAGCATATCAGAGGATGCTGGCCTGCAGGAAAATACACCACGGGTAGATGACTATGTTTCTGTGTCTGCTGCTGATACTTCAAATACAAACTCAGGAAGGGGAAAGGGAGGCAGGAATATGGCAGGAAACCATTCACTGGAAGGTCTAAAAGCAAACACACCTTTCTCCCAGTCAGAGAAGACTTATAATGGATCTCAGTCCTCCAATGGTGCTGTGCAGCGCTTGAAAGTTCCTTCCCGTGCTTCTCCAGCGTCCTCTGAAAGTGACTGGGAGACCTTAGATCCTAGCATTTTGGAGGACTCTAATTTGAAAGAAGGAGAACGTGAAAATACGGCATCAGAACAGGCTGAAGATCTTCCGAGCAAAGGCGTGAGCTCAGAAAGCCTTCCAATCACTGTACAGCCCCAAGCAAATACAGGACACACGGTGTTTGTTCCAGGACTAATATCTGGGTTGGAAGAGGACCAGTATGGTATGCCATTGGCTATTTTTACAAAGGTAAGCATGTTGTTCATGATACCTGGTAACTCATAAAGACATCTGTTTTTCAAAAGTGGCTAATAATTTTGGTTAGCCAACTCCACATGGACAGTAGGGTACTACAGAACACGTAAGTACAGTCTCTGGCAAGTGACTGTTCCTAGGCAGGTGGAAAGCATGAGTGCGTGTCTGAGGGCGCTGTGTGCACACACACATGCATTCCACTTTTCTTTCATGTGTATAATTAAATACTATTTGCAATTCAGCGTGATGGTAACCTGCAGCCCCACTGTGGTTAACAAATGATATGTATCAGTAACTACTGTTTTCTTTTCCTCTGAAGAATTGTTGATCTAACCTATATGGGGCAAGATCAGAGTACTTAAGAAGTGTTTAGATACCTTAATCTAAACTAAGATTCTGAAAGCTATATCTAAGCTGACACCTAAGCCTATGTTTTCCTCTTTTAATTTTTATACGTATATATTTATAAATGTGTATATTAGCACAAACTGTGTGTATAAATGTGTGTGTATATATACACACAAAAATATAAATATATATAATATATAAATACTTCATATATATTTATAAAAAAAATATATAATTTCACCCTTCCTGGGTGAAATAACTCTTCCTGGTTGTCTCTGGCTCTCTCCCTGTGCATGGTGCTGAGCTGCTGAATTTTAAGCTTGTGCTGGTGCCTAACTGAACTCCAGGTATTCCAGAGTCTTTCTAAGGACTCTGATAGGTGTTGTCAGATAACAAGCAATACATTTACTAGGGCTGGTTTCCCATAAAAAACAGGGAAAATGTCCCTTTTAAAGATTCTTTTGTCAGTAAAAGAGTTCATATAATACTTTTTGTTTTGTTTTTAATGTAATAAGTTTAGATGAACTTTTGCCCAGAAAGTAGAAGATTCAGATCTATTTCCTCAAGCTGATGAGGTTCAAAGTGGTGTTTTTCCCTTTGGAGGTGCTTATTTGCATTTCCTTGCAGAACATTGTATTTGTTGATTGTGTTTGAGTTTCTCACAGTAACTTTTATTGGAAATGGTGTGCTATGTGGGCCCAGGTGAGCAGCTCAAATGTCATTGCCCTGTATTGCCTCATGTCATTGTTAGAAATGCTTTTTCAACAAGGATCTGCAGTCTGGTGGTTGTCCTTATGGTCTCTAATGAAAAGAATAGCCTGTAAATTGTATTTAGCCTAGTTCTATTGAAAATACCAGATTGAAAGCAAGAAGAAAATAATTGATAAGGGGGCCTACAAGTGCAAACTTAGATTGCTGGTAAGCTCATAAAATGGAAAAGTAAACAATTTTAAGGAAGCTGACGGTTTCTACATGTTTATCTTCTGTTCCACAAAGGCACTTTTCATTTGAGTTTGTCCAATGTAATTAAAGCAGAAAAGGCTTTACATCTCTAAGTTATCAGAAAAATGTGATTCGAAGTTATAGTTTAACCACTTACTGGAAAGTCTAAATCTCTTTTAGAGCTCTCATCTCAGGCTTGTTTTATGCCATGCCGTGGAAAGACTAATAAATATGACAAACTTGAATGGGGGGAGCTTTTGCCAGATGGCAGAATACATTACCCAAGTACACCTAAGCATAAGGGGAAATAGGTTGTGATACTTGTTTCTTTAGTACCAGTTCTGTAAGATCCTAATACTCATTTCACTTTCACTCTTTTTAAAAAGAATGGAACACTTTCATGGAAATAAAAGTTGTTATACTTAGGCAAATGTGAATTTGGGAACTGACACTTGATACTTTAAGTAGTGAAGGATTTCCACGACTTTACTACTTGAGTATACAGTAATTAAACATTCCTTTGCCAGCTTCTTAAGCCATATTTTTTTAAAATTTTCCATTTTAGGTTGGTGATTCCTCTCAAAGCACCGTTGTCCCTTTGACACAGGCTGTTTGTTTTCAACTGCTGAGTGCTTGTCATCTGGAAAGCCATCCCTGTGTCTAATATAACAAAAGGAAGTAGTTGTGCTCCTTTCTTCCATATGTTTCTAATTACCATGGACTGTGTGATAAAGTGTGTGTGCGCTTTGTTTCTGTCCAGTGTGCAGTTAGCCCTTCTGGGTTTCTACTAGCGAATAAATTGCTTGGTGGTGCATGCAATTGAACAGCTGTGGTTAGACTTCAGTATTAGACTTCAGGGGTGTGTTGATCCTATACTTAAAAAGAAAATTACAATACCTACAGCCATTTCTAAATGATCTCTCGATGACTTACCCCAAAGCCTTTTTTCAAAATGCTCTGTTGTTTGGGTTTTTTTTTTAATTGGAATGTGGGATACTAGATTAATTTACAAGCATGGAGTGGCTAAAAAGCACAGTGTATTGCTTTCTGTCCTGCTCTTTCCTAAATGGGGCACACGTATGCTTAGCAAAAATTGATTAGTATTTCTGGAGCCTGGAAACCTCCACCTACAAAATATGGATAGCAGTCTGTAGCTCTACTGCATTATGTGCCTCAGGACTATCAGAAGACATCAGGGTATGCATTTAGAGAGATGAATCTTTATCTCCGTTGACTTCTTGTCTCTGAGCTGACCTGAGACCTCACTCCTGTTTTATACTGCTTATTCTGTTGCCTTATAAACACATTTGATTCCTGTCCTTTGCATTGTATTGCAGTTTCGGTCCTGAGACTGAAAGGCAACACAACCTCTTGAAAAGCTTAATTCATGTGGAATCTGGTTGCTTTGCTTTGCAGTTGTAATGTAGCACAACTATAGATAATTGTGTCTGAAACTGTAATAACCAAGGTTCGTTTTGGGTGGAATGTGCTGGCTTTTATTAGGAAAATCTCTGAATATAGACTCTTCTTTTTTTTTGGCCTTATGTTAATCCTCTAACTATCTCTGTTACTTTAGGGGTACCTTTGTTTGCCATACATGGCACTGCAGCAGCATCACCTCCTGTCAGATGTAACAGTCCGCGGCTTTGTTGCGGGAGCCACCAATATACTGTTCCGTCAGCAGAAACATCTGAGTGATGCAATTGTGGAAGTATGAATCTCTGCATTTGAACTTACTGAACTGGAGCAGGGGGGGAGGGGGAAGCAGAGCTTGCATTTTAAATACAGCTTTAAAGTTTTACTTTCATGCCCAAATTTTGAATTATTTCCCTATGAAAAAAATTCTTAAATGCAGAAGCTTATTAAATTTGTATCATTTCTTAGGATGGGATTAGATAAACTGTGCAGAACTAATACATGTTTTCCTGTATATTCTTATATGCAATATTTGAATTTGCAGGGCACTACTTGAATTTTTATTTTGTTGCTGGTGTAATTTTACTTTTCATGTCATGGACTTTTTACATGATTTTCTAATAAGGTCTTCAAAAATAAGCTGAGAAACAGATACAGTTGGGTAATAAAACACATTGCTATTGACTTCCTTCTGATTTAATCAAGAGGTTTAAAAAAAAAATCTAAGAAAATGCTGTGTCAGTACTAGGAAATAGATACAACTATATAATCAGCATCTGGTAACCTAAGATAGCTACATACAGGTAACCAACTTAATAAATTGAAGTGATAATCAAAGAGCCTCTAGGAAAATAAGTGTAAGCACTAGATGTCCCCTGCAAAATCCCATCAAATAAGCAGCTTTTACTATGAGCCAGTAAGATGATCAGATTCTGGTTATATCAGAGCAGTATCTGACTTTCTGAGAACGGTTAATTCATTATTTTTTTGGCCATTTGTTTCTCCTTGATATTTTGGGGGACTGTGTGTTTAGATTTAGGTAGCAATATATAGTAGTGTATAGATAAGCAGTTTTATAAATGTTTACCCCTGGAATTATTTCAAACAGATAGAAGATGCTCATGTACAAATCCATGATCCAGAACTCCGTAAGATCCTGAACCCAACAACTGCTGACCTAAGATTTGCAGACTACTTGGTGAAGCATGTAACTGAGAACAGAGATGATGTTTTCCTTGATGGCACGGGATGGGAAGGAGGAGATGAGTGGATCAGGGCTCAGTTCAGTGCTTATCTTCATGCACTGCTTGCTGCTGTGCTGCAACCAGGTAGAACAGATCCCTTGTCTAGGGACTGGGATGAGAGTGGGTGTAATAAGCATTTGCTCTATTGCATTAAATGCATGGCCTATCATTAGATCTCCCTCTGTCTAACACTTTATTTAGGCTGCTTTTTTTGTTTGTCCTTGGCTATCCTTGTTATTCCTTGACAACCTTATTACTAATTCTTCACACAGACACTTTCTTCTTTGACTGTCTCCTTCTCCTTGATGTAATTAAGCTTTCCTCAGAAGTAGAAGTACCTGAAAGGCCATATGTGATGAGACTTTTACAAACTTGGGTGTCTTACAGACTCTATTGCAACCTGAAGTTAATTTGGGGGAACTAATTGGATTCAAGGAGACATGAAGTTAAGTGGCTGTCTTCAGGAAGTTCTACTAGGCTGTTCCATCTCTTTTTCCCTTCCTGCCATGGTCTTAAGTAGGCATTCACATAAGTGAAAAGTGTCATCTAGAAGATTTATAAGCCTGTGTTTTCTGGAGCTCGGCATTTTTTGTCTTAACTCAGAGGGAGTTCTCTATGTTCCAACCTTTTGTGCATGAATATAACTAAAAGAATCAGTGTTTTGTTTGTGAAAAACGTTTGGTTTGCCCAGCACTGACCCTGTTAACTTCATTCTCATCATGATTATTCTCTATTCACATCAGTTAACTAATTCAGATGTTGTTCTGTGGTATTTGTGAGAAAACATGGGATTGAGAACTTGATTTTAATGTCTGGAAGTTCATAAGATCGATATTTTAAGATGATATCAGCCTGGGTGATATGAAATGTCAGGTTTTTCTGGAAACTCATACTACTTCACTGGGTGGCTCTAAAATGATTTCCTGTATTCCTCAGTGTTTTAAAGGGGATGTTGTTATGATAAGTTTATTCCACAGTAGTTCATACCACAGTTTTATAGTGGGTTTGGGGTTTACTAAATTTGAATGAGTAATAACATAGTACAGAAAAGCCCAGTGTATCTGACCAAGACCAATGCAAATGATGTTTTTGTTCTTAGTTGCTGTGTGGCCATTCTCTCCCCTTTCCTGTCTTTGCCCAGAGAATAAGTCAAGAGGCCTATGTTTGGATGACTTTTTCTTTTTTCCAGCTGAGCTCTTTACTTAGAACTCTATAAATGAATTCAAAATAAGAAAAGTATTTTTTCAAGCTTTTTTTTTTTTGATGCTTGTTCTGGCATTGTATATTTGGGACACTTTAAAAATAATAAAACATTTTTGAAGTGCCCAGTTCTTAGTACTAGAGGTTTCATTGTCGTTGATTTGATAAGAGCCTGGAAAATTTTAACTTTTATTTCCAAAAAAAGGTAATTTATCTTTTATTATGTCTCTAATGAATTGGTGCAAATTCTCATCTTTATCAGACAACGAAAAGACTTTGTCAGACTTTGGAACAGCTTTTGTAGCAGCCTGGAAAAATACCCACAACTACAGAGTATGGAATAGCAACAAGCATCCAGCTCTTGCAGAGGTAAATTCTAGGTAAGGAAACTTCTTTTTTTAGCATTTAACATGGATTGCTCCTAGTACGTGTAGTCAGGCAGCTGTTCTGTACGATTACAGTGTTCCCACATTGCTCCTGCTGTAAAGCCCTGAGGGTGAAACTTTGGGGCCCTATTCTGTAACTATGGAAACCATCTGTTCTTCAATACCTTACTCTAATTCTGGGCAATAGTTTTATGAAGAAAATTGTACCCAGAGTCAGGAGAAGTGAAACTTGTTCAAGTTGATTGTTGGCTGTCCCCAGCTATAGAAAGTTTGTCGTTCCTCAGGAATTGTCCTCAGATGGTTCTGCTTTTTATTAATTGCTTCCAGGTGTCTAGGGAATAGCTGTGTCCAGGGTTGTCACTGATGGGGATCAGGGAGAGCTGGCTATTTTATATTGCATCTTCTGTGCTTTGGATTGTTTTATGTGTTTTTTCACTCAAAGATTAGATGATGGCAGGCTTGGTAACATTGTTGGCTATGCGTGTGTTTTGTTTAGCATGGGTTATTACTGTACTGCAGGGAGTTTTGTTTGCTTTTGCTTTGTCAGCTGCTGTAGTCTCAAGAAGGTTTTTCTTTAGAGCTACAAAGCTCTTTTGGTCTACTTAAGGGATCTTTTTATTTGGTCTGTGTTTCTAGAAGGAGGTGCCTCTGCCTTAGTGTGAAAAGATTGTTAATATCTGGTCTGTAAATAGGAGGCACCTTACAGGTAGTTCATAAGAAATCTAAGGTTGAATAGTCACTGGGACCTTGCCTTCTGTAAAGCGATACAGTAGTATATCTACAAAAGATATTTTTGTTGGTAAGCCACAGAGAGGAGTACAACCAATAATTGTGTGACATGAATTCATCATGAAAAAATAAATACTTGTGTTTTTCTTCCTCTTCTAGCCACCCATTCCAGGGACAGTACTCTGTATCGGATGTTAAGTTAAGATTATCACAGTAAGTATATAGTACTTTGATTTGTGTTTTTTTAAAAGTGTGGTCAAATATCAATAACTATACAACTGTTGCCATGATGAACTAATCAAAATAATTATTTAAATTGGCCACGTACATGGAGCTGTACACAACGTTCTCTTGCAGAACCATCACCACATCTAAAGATGGAACGTTTGCCTGAAATAGGGAAGAACAGTGCTAATGCACTACTTTGGACTTCACATAATAGAGCCCTGATTTTTTGCATTGCAATTATAGGGCTTTTGTATATTTATTTTTAAATTGTAAACTAAAGCTGTTAAAGCTTTCATCAGTGTTTTTCTGTGTATTGACTTTAGGTCTCATTATTAGGAGAAAACAGCTTTTTGGGTTTTTTTTTTTAAATTAGCTGGTTTTTAATACAGCATTTTTCTAAAACTCTCAAAGTTCACTGTATATGTACTTGAGACACAATTCAGTTTCTTGAATTTAGAAGTTTAAAATGAGTTTTACATAATCTCTTATTGCACCACACTCAACTTTAAGTTGGTCTGAGTTCTTACTCACTGGTCTCAACTCTAAAACTCAGTGGTGTGTGTTATTCCCATAGTTGTTCAGCTTTCACTGAAGCCAGAATTCAGTCTTGGAGTTGCAGTTAACCATCTCCTCTTGTTTATGCACCAAGGAAAATACATTGTTTTCTCACTTAGCTATGTTGACCATAAAACATCAGATGCTGGTTCTTTGAGATGCCTGCAAATCAGCAATACATATATGCTGCTGATTCTGCACCTGCCTTGACTGTAGACTGATATTTTCAGTACACTGTGAGTAGGCCTAAAACACATGCTAACATAGAAGAACAGCTTGAGGAATAAAAAGGTTCAGACTTCAGCCCACTGAATCTTTTTGTTGCCTTTGCTGACCAATGGCAGATTAAATTTCCAAGATGGCGATTGAGAATGTAAATGACTCAAGATTTGTCTCAAGGTAATTGCTTTCAATAAGGTGCATGTTGATAGCAGCTCTTACTGTTAATGGATGATCTGGATGATCTCTGTAGAAAGACTTTATTTGGAAGATGTGGAGGTGTCTCTAATCTTTTAATTGCCCTATTTTTGTGTTTGAAAGGGGAGATACTAACTCTTCCGAGTAGCCTGAAATCAGTGTAAAAGGATGAGTAGTACTTAGTGGGTCTCTAGTAACTGATATTTTTACAAGAGTGCCTTTATTCTCTAGATGTAACTTTGCTATCAGATACTCATCAAAATTACTTGCGTTTGCAAACTGAGCCTAAACTTGTTCTTGGTGTACTCTATTCTTTCTGCTTTTTGTATCTACACTGAAGATTTTGAAAGTGGGAAAAGAATGTGGCATGCTGTGTTAAGTTTTGCATAAATGCGTTTGCAAAGCCTGAAACATGGACTTGAATGTTACAATTTTAAACTAAGTGAGATTATTTTCAAGTGATCACACTTCTGCGGTAGAACTGATTGCTTTGTACTTTTCTTTCCAAACTATGGTAGTGTCTATAATCTTTTTGCATTTCTTTAACAGAAGTATGAGTGTAAACTGTACTTGATCAAAAATTTAATCTCAGAGCAAGATACAAAGTAAACTCTGTTTAGAAAAAAGAATGATCAGTAATGCTGTTTCATTTAAAGCTTGTATATTAGAACTATACAAAACTACTTCAAATCTGACTTTGTAATTTAGAACATAAATGCATTTTGGTAAACATTTAGGAAGGGTATAAACTATGTTGTGTAACAATGAACTATGGGGTGTTTTGATTTCTGTCTTGCTGACAGTATCTTTTCTTCCTGCGAGAAGTTTGCCAAACTGATCTCTGTGGATAGGATGCATGCAGGAATTATGGGCTTGATCATATATATATCTACACACAAATACATATATGTATGCTATGTAAATCTCTGTGTATTGATACATATTTTAACTATGTATTTAATTTACACTTGGAAATAATAATAAATCAGTCAACTAACAGTCTTCAGTATCTCTCTTCTTTAGCTCTGTACAAAACAGTGAACGTGGAAAGAAGATTGGAAATGTGATGGTTTCTACTAGTCGAAATGTTGTACAAACAGGAAAAGCTGTAGGTAAGAAATTTATTTAAAACCAGCTTGCATCTAAGCCATATTTTTTTTGGAGAAGCATCCTATATCTCATTTATATTTGATTTTAATCCAAGTGTACTTTACAACATACATACAAAACAGAGCAACACTTTGAGGCATAAAGCTGCTGATTGAGGCCCTGTATATTGTGTAATAGTGGAAAGAGAAGCAGCAAGACAAAGAAATTAGTGTAAATTCCTTTTCCGGTGTGGGCTGGAGGTGAATGTGGGAAGAGAGATGTTCAGGTGAAAGCTTTCACGTGATCTGGAAATGCTCAGACCACACCACCACCTTCTGCGTTGAGCTATTCTCATTTTTGTATCACTTTGACTGAAACTATCCAGAGCTGGTCAAAATCAGAGGAAGACATTGTGTCAGTTTTTGCAATAGTTTGTAATTTTCTGGAAAAGCACTTGTACTTCAACTGGGGCAACATCATATTGTCATCTTGCAGTGCAAGATAATGTGAGTTCACCCACTGAAGATTATGATAGTTGTTCTTCAGTAGCTTTGCAAAACATTGTTTAGCTTCCTCTTTTATTCCACTGGAGTCTTTCTACTCTTTTTGCTGCTGTATACTCTGGCAAGGAGCATCTTTTGGCCTGAACTCTAGCAAGCCTTCCAGGGCAAAGGACAGCATAGGCCATTTCTGCTGAGCTACTGTGTTTAAGTTCTTTGAATATTTTCTGACACAGACTCTGGACTTGGATTTTATTTTCCAAACTGGACAACTGATTGTGTGGGGTTTTTTTTATATTTCTTTGTAGTAGCTCCGTAATGGTAACACTATGCTTTGACCTTTGTCTTGTGTTGTAACGCAGGTCAGTCAGTTGGAGGAGCCTTCACAAGTGCGAAATCAGCCATGTCATCGTGGTTTTCCACTTTTACGCAGTCAGCCCAGAGCCTCGGGGACTAAATGATGGTTTTGCACAATGCTGCTGAATATTTCAGGTGCAATGCTTTCTCTGAGCTGTAAAAAGACTGCTCCAAAACATAGGAGTGGAGATTAACTACCCAGGACCAAAACAAGGTATAAGGTTACAAGCAGACATGGAATGTCATCATTCAGTTTCACTAGAAATATAGAAGAATGGTGAGTGTCTCCATACAATGGGATGGCATTTGCAGTATATTGGTTGTATTTAAAATGACTACTTTTCTTTAAAACTGAGCCTTTATAAAGATACTAGTAAACAAGGCTTGTTGCAAGCCAAATGTGTTTGACTTTAGATTTGTACATTTTCTTGGATGTTGATAATATTTATGAAAACTAGTTATATTTTTCAATCTGAATAGCCAAATATTTGTGAATTCTCGTTAGAAATAAGCAGAGTATAAGTACTGATTCCTCTTTCAGGTTGGATTTGAGAGCATCTCTGCAAAAAGTATACGGTGGAAACCCTTAAAGGGTTCCAAGCCAGGTAGAACTTCCTTGCTTTCACAGGCAAACTAAAATCAGCGGGGTGCAGAGTAAGACTGGCTGACTTAAGGGGTTTTTTCCTTTCTCCTCTGTAGTTGTACAGTTGTTTGCATTAATCTGTCTCTAGCTCTCTTTATGTCCCCAAATCTGTGCAACAGTTGCAAAATCAGTATTTTCTTGATGTTATGCAGTAGACCTTCATAACTTTGCATATGTGTTGGCTGTGTTTTTACATGAATGGTATTCTGGTTGGAGAGACCTCTTCAGGAAAAGTATTACAAAACAATTCTCCCGAATTGGGATTGGATCACTGAGAGTTTTCTGAGGTCTTGTTCTATTAGGATGTAATTACACAATCAACGTAATTACATACATATGAATACAAAGTACTAAAAATGCCTAAAACTAGCACAGTAGCAAACTGTGCGGCGCTCTTTTTTTTTTTTGCCAGTAAAGTACAAAGACTCTTCCGAACGAAAATCAGCTATATCGATTTTCTGTGTCGACTCAGGGAATGTTCTGTTTGGATAACTACTTTTTTCATAAAGGAAGTAACACTAGAATTGAGAGAGTAACTGATACGGCTCAGTTTGTATCCTTGTGTGAAGAAATATAATAGTTTATATGAAAAGATGTGGCGTAAGGCTGTATTTTCTATGTAACATGCCTGTGGTGTCTTCTGTATGCAAGCAAATTCCACTTCCTACATTTCCTGATTCTGAGAGAGATTATCTCCTGTTTCTTGCAATGTGCGTGCCTCTATATGCCTTCTAACATCCTCACATGATAGCTGTTAACATTTTCTACATTACATTATCCAATGTTCCAATTTTCTGTAGTAAAAGGCTCTCAGTTTATTGCTTCATCATTATCTGTCAGCATTTTGCCATGTTCTTTTCTGGGGCCAAGATTTCAAGTCATGGTTATTTCTTCTATTCCTCCAATAAAATACAGCAGCTCTATAAGAGATAAGCAAGAAGGCTTGAATGTAATTTGTTCTAAGAAACTAAGTTCTAATTTCTGTAGGTGCATTTGAAAAGCTAATAGAAAAGGCACACTTGTATCACGTAGTTACTGTTGAACAACTTAGTTTTAATTGCTTCAAACAGCAATTCAGAAACACAGAATCTGGTTTAAAGCCTTCATTAATTTTTTTTCAGGACAAGCTAGATAGAATGGCCATGGAAAACTTGAGAGTATACAGCTAGTTTGAGTAGTTTCATTTGAGAAGGGGAAAAAAAGGCCCCTAAAGCTCTGCTGATCTACTGCTTCTGACATACAAGTAAAATGTATCTGTAGAACTGCAACTATTGCTCGTGGTCTCTGTGTGTATTTGTGTATCTCCTAAAACTTCTTATGCTCTTTTCTGTTTTATTCCACAACTCTGTAATAGACATTTATATCTTTTCAAAGACTAAGTAATACTTGATATGCAGAAAGAGCTCTGGTGAAATATGACTAGGGCTGCATTTATTCATTATCAGTCTAGAGCTTTCTGATTCAGCATGCAGATAAAAAAATAACTGAAAATAATCACTTGCTTTTGTGAAATATAGCTAACATATTATCTGCTGTCTGGGATTTAAGGGGTCAGGCTTCATGTTGTAGTGAAGACTGAATAAAGGTGCATAAAGGATTTAGGCACCCATAAAACTATCTTCAGCAACCTAGGGCACATGAGGTAGATTTAGGCTTAGGAGCTCACGATGGGAGTTCTAGGAGCCAGGTATTTACATGTATAAGGTATAGAAACAGGATCTTCAAGGATCCCTTGTCAAAATTCTTGTCTTTGTCGCCTCCTCACCCGAGATTCTTCTGTAGAATTCTCCTATGTCTGAAATTTGTATAGCCAATTTGGTTAGCTCTCTGCATTCCCCTTACTCCCACAGACTCCCTCACTGGCCCAGGGGTATTAGAAAGCTGACTACTTTTTTGGTAGATTGATCAGGAAAGGCAGAATGAGGTGCAGTGCTAAGCTGATGCACAGCTGCTCGCTGCTTTGTACAAGGACTCTGTTGTGATACTTCACAGTATTTCTCTTATGGGCAAGACAACCAGACAGACCTTTCTCTGCAGTCTTTTTCCCACTGTCCCAGCTGCCTCTGTTGTGGAGCCAAACACACAACCTGATTGAGAGTATGTTCCTTTCTTTACAAATGGTAGAATAAGAAACTAGTATTAATTTTCAATCTTTTTAAGAACTAGCATCCTGCTAGCAAGTTGGACTGTGACTCATACAGTGATTAAGACTCATGCAGTGGGTAGAGATGAAGTGATCTTCATGATATGTGGTCTTCATTTACATGTGTGTTTGCTCTTTGACATTTGCTTAAACTTACTTTTGGGCTGTGGGAAGGCATGCAGCCACTGAGGTTCATCTAAGCTCATGTAGTCCTCTTAATTCAATGGTTGTAACCTCTTTATAGTTAAATTCAATGCAAACGCAAGTTATTTTCCTCCCCTCTGTTTTAAAAGTGCAAGCATTGTTACTTACTCAGAAAAATTCAGGCAGACAACTTCCATTTCAAAGACCCTGACATCCATTTCTGCACTGCAAGAAACACTGAGTCCTAAATGAATTGGTGATAGTACCTCTAATGAGTCAACTGTGAAGCTGTTGTTACAGCTCTGTCATGATGTATTTTGCAAAGGTATTTCTGGCTGTCAATGTGCAGCATGAACTGACTTACAGGTAATACAGTAGCGCACTTCTCAACTTTCTGGCATGAAAGGCATCCACCTCTGCTTCTTCTATGAGCCAGCATTTGAGGAACTGCCTATTAAGCATAGATATAAGTCCCCAAACCCCCACAAGACTAAGTATTGTTGACCTAATACTTCATTTGACTAAAATGTTCAGCATTTTTCATCAATCATTTTCATGTCATAACCTCAATTCCTGTGTACATCTGACACGTTTCCTCAAATATCACAATGTAATTATCATTTTTAGATCAGTGTTCTAGTACATTGCACTTGTTTGACCTTGTACATCTGTTTTAAGCACCTTTGTAATTAATTTAGTATTTTGCCTAAACAAGCTTATGATTTCCGTAAATTACTACTAAGCAGAGAAACTAATGTGGCAGTATTTAATTGTAAAAGTGAAGGCGTGAATGCAGTTTTTAAACATAGAAACTCTTGCTTGATAATTGAACATACAAATAATGTATTTGATTTTTCTTGTGTTGCTTGAAAAATAAATACATCCAGCCTGTTTAAAGTTCTGTCTGCTGAAAAAAGATGTATTATTTTAAGAAATGAATCCCACCAGAAGCCACTTGCAGGCATCTGGTTTTGATATTGGTAGCAGCTTGTAATACACTGGCAGTCTTTTTGAAATTTGTCTTCCATTTAAACTGATTGTGGATGTTGCTTTTTGCAAATTTAGGACAAGAGGATCTTCTAGTTTGACTTTTTATTTCTTATTGGGTACTGCTCATTGTGAATTGATTAAAGTCTTCAGTAGGTCACAGACCTCTCCTACATCATCAAGAACTTTAGGTATGACTATAAAATTTTGATGTAGATTTAGCTTCAAAATAGTACGTAGTTCATGTGGATTGTGACATCTAGTCAAAATCAGGATGCTGAGTAAATTAATTGCTGTACATCCAGTTCTGTGCTACAGTGAGCTATTTTAAAACTTAAAAATTTCTACTGTAACTGTCACTGTACCTAGCTGAGAATGATTTGGTAAGTTGCTGTTCCCAGTAGGAGAAAACTAACTGCCTTGAATAATATTCAGATGTGAATTAGATGGAGCTTATGTTTAGAAAAAGTTGCAATTCTCTAAAATTTGTTAATTTTTTCCTGATGGTATGCAAGTGTTGTCCCAAAATCTGGGTTCTTTTACCTGGTGTGCAATGAGCTGACAACCACAAAGTCGAGATACTTGTTCAATCTGTATCTGTGCAGAGATGGGTGCTAGGTGGTATTTCCACAAAGCCAGCACACCGCACACAGGCAAGCAACCTATTTCTATGCTTCAAACTACATGAATGCATGTTTACTGTAATGACCAGTGGGTACTTTCTTATCACTTTGTTCCTCATTGGGTAACAACATGCCTTCTCTCAATTTAAAGTCACAGGATCCTCTTTTTCACCTGTGCATGTTCAGTGGGGAAGGGGCTTTTCTTGGTGGGGGGCTTTTTCCCACTCGAGGGTAGGTTTTCACTATGTTAATGAGGAAAGCTCACTTGTGGTTCAAGTAGTTCTCTCCTTGGTTCAATTAACAGCTTTTGTTCCCATGTGCTTATCTTGGTATTTCCGTGCTTGACGGTTTTATGGTGTCCTCTGTTGCATCTCAGTGTTGCTTTGTCAGGGTCACTCGGTTGGCTTCAACAGTTCCTTTATCAATTCCTGACATTCTTTCACAACCCTCCGTTGGTCATTTTATTAATAAAGATGTAACACAAGTAGTTGTGCAAGCACACTGAAAGATAAATTTATATGGTCTTGTTTATGCAGTATAATTTTACTTTCTTGCAGGTATTTAGTTTTCATTAAAAGGGCAACATGGAGAGTACACTACATTATTGTACTATGAATAAAGATGTATGACAAATTACTTCATGGCATTTTGTGTTTTTAGTACTATACCAGAGACTGATTTAAAGCCAGCACAGAGCTTTAGTTCTGTGATGTTTCTGGTCTTGACCCCATTTTTTTTATCAAACATTAGAAGTAGTGTTTGGATTAATAAAAAAAAAATAATTATGGGAATGGATCACTTCTGGCAGTTAAATAGTGAACCTTACTCAGATTACTTATACCCCTATGATGTCAATTTATGGGGAATAAATATCTGTACACAGGTGGCTTAATCTCAGTTGTGATAGAACCTGGAAGTCAAGCTGTCTTGCGGAGTCCTCCTGTATAGGTTCAAAATTGCCTGATCACACATTGCTCCTCTTATACTACTCTAAAAACATTGATAGAAAATCAGATATTTTTGTTACTTCCCTGCCTGAATTTATTGACTAATATTGATGAAAGCATAATTACTATTTGCCTCAATAATAGCAGGGAACATCTACAACATCATCTTGTCTTAATCTAGATCACTGAGAAAGTAGCACTGCTTTCTAGACCAGGTGAGCATAAAGAAAATCAAGTAAGAGTGTTTAGACTGAAGGAAGATGTTATCTAAAGTGAAGGCAGATGTAGAGGTATTTTGTCTTAAAAACATAGGTGGAATAACATCACTTGCATATTTATGAAACAGATGAAAAATACAGAAGAAGCAAACCCAGTCTCTCGTTTCTGAATTCAGAGACTTTAGAAATGCACACAGAAACACAGTGGAGAATTTAAAAGTTCAGGCATACCAGAAAGTGGCAAAAAATAACGCTGAGCTTAATGTATTACCTAATAGGACCTGTGGTTACTGACTTTTGCAGTTCTTAATAAATTGTCTATGTATTTGATGTGTATAATGCTGTGCCAAAGAGCTGGCAGAAGAGTATGTCCAATCTTAAATTGTGGAAACTGCTTCTTAATTTTTTTTCACTTCAATAGAAACATGTGCTGAGTCAAATTAGCTAGCCCTACCTCTTGCCCTTCCTAAATACAATCTCAGCATCAAGATGTAGCTTGATGTTTAGCATATTAGCTGACTAGACTTCAAAGTCTGCATTTTTAGAACCTGTTTACTGCCTCTTTGGTCATATTGATGCAGCAGACCACATGTATGTCTTCAGTAGAGTTTACTATTTTAAGAGATGAAGCCATGTTATGCTTCAGGTGACCAGTTGTACTTTAGCACCTCAGTGCTGGTGTACGCACAACACTTAAACCCTTCCTTTGCTGAAACAAAGGTACCTAGTTTCACAAGCTAGGCCAAGCCCCAGCAGAGCTACGTGTTTTAGAGCAGAAAGCAGACACACAGATGCTGTTACTGTTTCTCCTTTGTGCCTGTCCCATCTTCGCTGTTGGTTCTTTCTTCCATGTCAGAGTTTCTGTAACCCAGTACTGACCCGGGTCTTGCTCTCAGCTGCCGGCTCAGGGTCTTTACCAACCTCTTCCCTACCATAACCTGGGAGCTGTGTGAAGATGTACAGATTTCATACAGCCTGCCTCCCAGCATCATGAGAGATCCCTGTGTTTTACTCAGTCTGCTAGTATTCCTCCTCCTGATTATAAGCTCTATGAGTAAGAACTCTGCCTTGCTGAATTATACTCATAAATGTTGGAGGAGGGAGATATTTTAAGTAATTCTGGAGTGGAACTAAACAGAACTTTGTCTGGCTAATGTTGAGCATGAAGTGGAAAGAAGCTGGTTTTAAGGGTGAGCCTGCTTCAGTCTGCCTAAATTAAGGCTTCTTTTATGTAGGAATCCAGACCCAAAAAGAAAACAATTTAAACGTAGCTGTAAATGGGAAACCGAGGAGGAAGAACGCAAGCCTGCTGCTAAGTTCAGTGGTCTGAACGTTTGCCCAGAGGTGGTCCTTAGCTGTACTGCCAGGTGGCAGGTGCTGGTGCATCTTAACAGAAGCACTGAGAACTGAGAAGTGTTGTGGCTTTAAAGCAGTGCTTTAAACCAGGCAGTGCTTTAAATTGTAAAAACATCTTTAGTATTTTATCAAATTACTTTCCCCCAAAGTGAACTATCCATCTGATCCTGTTCTCTGTAAAGCCTGACACAGTTCACTGCCGTAGATCTGACTGGTCCCCCTAGAACAAAAATGAAACTTGCAATTAGAATTGTATTTAAACAACTGTAAAAATCATTGGATGCATTAAAAATTAGCAGAGGCCAGATCCCTCCTTTTTATTACTTCAGGCAGGGGGAACTGAAGCTATGTAGGACTAACTTAAAGTAGTTCTACCAGAAAAGAAGCAAACTGTTTGAAAATACAGCAAAACTTGAGGACATACAAAGTTGATTCATTGAAACTTGTATGTGACTGTACTTCAAAGCCAAGCACAGGCTGAATGGGCTAGTATTAGGCTGAAGCTTTGTAGTAAGATACTAGTTTAGAACTCTGTGAAGGCTTTAATCATATTTGCTCTATTTATGAAAGGAAAAATGCATTTTTTTCAGCTGTTGTCTTTGTTCCCACAGAAGTCTTTCTCTAATTGTACCACCAGTGACCATTTCCAGGCACATGATGAT
This sequence comes from Strix uralensis, assembly GCF_047716275.1. Classification (NCBI taxonomy): domain Eukaryota; kingdom Metazoa; phylum Chordata; class Aves; order Strigiformes; family Strigidae; genus Strix; species Strix uralensis. The sequence continues at coordinate 21,175,816 of NC_133972.1, read as the reverse complement.
TTGCCTGCACAGTTTCCTTCTCAAATTATGCAAGGAAAGAATTTAGACTTGAGAGTAGCATTTGCCAGCTGTGTTTTCCTTTGGGGTTGAAGAATAACCACAGCAACTAGTTGTATAAGCAAGCAAACTGCAACAGAGGCACTGGAGAACAGTTCAACACAGGGCTAGTCTTTAAGTACTGTATTATCGACAGTAAATTAATTTTAAATAAGGTACTATATCTTAGACCATAGAAAATACAAAAAAATGCAGGTAATATCTAAAAACAATATAAAAATACATAAAAAATGCAGGCTAGCAGGAAGTCATGTAGACCATCAGTATTTGAAAAGGTGTTCCTAAATGGAAAAAAATCAAGGACAGTCCTTCAGGTTCTGCGAGGCGACTGTGACCTACAGCCACTGCAGTTTAGTCACCTAATTTGTAGTCAAATTTACTTTGCAATATAAACAGACCTACCAGCAGGATCCTGAGTTGCTTCTCCCCTCTTAGACAAGCAGTTCAGGTGTTTAAAAAAAATAACAACGGTGATACAGTGGTAAGTGCAAACATGTTATGTCACCTTAATAAAAAAATTAGTAGCTTGCCTCTTTCTGTTGAAGCCATCGTTATTCTGGGTCCCATAAATCCCTACATGGTGGAAAATGCCAAAGCATTAGGAAGAGTGTTACATAAGGCAGGTTTCTTATCTGAAGTCCCTTTTCCAGTCAAACCTTTAAGAATTATACATATCAAAACTTTGTAAATCCACTTGAGACCTAGCCACAGAAATACACAGGTGTTGTCTTTGTTGAAAGATGTAATTGTGTTTACTGGAATAAGGAACAGAACTACAAAAAAGCCAGCAGCAGTTTGGGTGAGGGAGTAAATAAATTTGCTCTTGCTGTTAAAGACTGAAAATAGGTCTCATCTTCTGAGCTTCTGGAAAAGATTCCTCATTACCTCCTTAGTGGCCGTTATTCTTCCCTTTTAGTAGAGCAGAATTTGTCCCATGACCCGAGAAGTGCTGATTTACAAAAATCATAGTGGGGGATTCAAGTTCCATATAAACCTTACTTTGACTTGCATACCTAATTTCCAGCTTTCACTGCCCAGTAAGCACAGTCAACTACTGTATTTGTCTCCAGACTTTTTGTAGCTTAACCCTTTCAAATTGCCTTCAACAAACTACTTGCTAGCAGCGTGCGTTCGTGTGGTGGGAGGGTGTCGTAACAGTATCAACTTCCACCAGAAAGGACACTCAAACTCAGTTGGATTCAGTCTTTTTTAATAAATTAATGTCATTCAAAATACAGTGCCAGAACATGATGCAGCTGAACATGCTAGTAAGGTTTGTCATGAAGCACCTGTGTTCATGTTAGATTGGCGGCGCCCCGCTACTGCTAGTGGTTCCTGGGATTAATGCCAGAGCAGCACTAGTCATCTGCTCTCCTGCACGCAGAGCACAGGATATTCCTGAACAGTATGCTCCCCCCAAAGTAAAAAACCTGACAGCTAAGGGGTATCTCTACACAATCACACTACAGTAATGCTTGTTATTAAATTAACAGAAAATAAAGACCTGGTTAATCCACACTAAAACTTTGTTTTACAATGGAAAAATACATCAGCAGCAGGAAGTAATATACATGAGCCAATGTTACTGTAATACAGAATGTGGAGACATTTACCGATTAAAGCTCCACACAGACCCGCACTATGAGGGCTGACAATCCCTATTGCAAGCCCAGCAACTTAAGTCCACACCTGGTAAACTACCAGCTGCTTGGAAGACCTGTATTCTAAATAGACAGGTATAAGTTAGTGAAAATAGAATACATGCACCTAATAATACAGCTTGACTGAACCTGCAGTCATTTTGCCCTGCATGTTACCATACAATGGAAGATCTACCCTTCCTACCACAGGTAGATCCATGGGATTTGTTTCTTTTTCTTTTAATGGCATTACTATACCAACATGGATATTAGTATTAAGTAAGTGCAGCACAGTCCTTTAATTAGGCCACACTGACAATTATATAACTTGCACTTGAGTAGAATGTCCAGAAGTAGTTCAAATATAACTGGAAGCTACTTTCAGAAGAGTTGTGACATCATCCTAGAAACAGTAACTACTTTTTTCTGAAGCTAATTTTCCTGAACTGAGACTTCATAGAACTAGAAAGTAATTCTTTAGACAAGTCAGATGCTTAAGCTCATGATATACATATATGTTTCTCAATTATCAGATAATAGTATTTCAGATTATGGAAGCATATCTGCTCATTTTACTGATTCATACTGAATGGCGGCAAGTGTTAGGTGGGGCGTAAAAATACAACTCAGGAAGGACAGGTCTGACATTTCTGTTTCCAGACCTGTTCTTTCACAACCTTTCCCTTCAAGGTAACCGAGCACAGGATCGGCTGTGCCGTCTAATCTGGGAGCTATACAGGTGGCAGAGTAACCATCTCCCCATCCAGCTCAAATTCGTCAGCTCCATCTGGTGAGAAGAGGTACGTTGGAGGTTTCCATGGGGACTCTTCAAGGCAGGATGGATACAGCTTTCCCACAGTGCACCGGAAGTCCTTCCCCAAGTCCCACAGCACACGTTCCGATATATGCTGCCTTAGGAACCAGCGATCGAGTTCCAGGTCGTACTGGTAGGTGGCATACTTTGCCCTCTCGCTCATGTGGGTTTCTCGTATAAAGACGCATAAAGAATTAGAGATGACAACGGCTCGAACGCATGGGTCAGAATACCGCTTGGCAGGGATGTTGGCTGCCATCCTCCACTCGTTTTTATTCACATCGTAGATTTCCACGGTGACGGAAGACCCATCTACAGTACTGCTTGGGAGCCTTACACCAGAATTGCTGGCAATATGCAGTCCGCCAATATAGAATATTTTGTCTCCAAAAGCAGCAGCTGAAGCAAAACACCTACTTGTTTGTCTCATAGCCATTTCTACCCAAGCATCCGACCTGGGAAAGTAACAGTACATCAAGTTGTGTGCCATGACGTAAATGCAGTTGTGAACAGCCACCGCTGTGCTCCATTGCCACGCGCAAGGCAAGGGGCTTACCATGGTCCACTCATCCTTCTCGGTATCGTATCTCTCCACAGTTCTCCTGTTGAGCTCTCCACCGACGCTGTCCCCTCCAATTGCATAGATGTATCCTTCACAGCAGACCAGGGATGGCTTTATACGAACAAAGAGCATCGGTGTCTTTGGAAACCAAGTGTTTTGCTGTGCATCAAACCAGTAAAAGCAGTTCACAGTCCTGAAGGCAGCCTGGAGTTTGCTGCTTTTACTGTGATTAGTTTTCGTGTTTTTCAGAGGGACTTGCCCACCCGCTATATAGATGTCATTATCGGGAGTTACCAGCGTCCCAACCTTATGCAAGTCAGCCGGAGGGCTGCACAGTTTGTAAACTTTTTCTGCCTGGGGGCTATAACAGACAGAAGAATAAAGACTACCAGGGTTTTCAGCAGCAGCTTCAATGAAAATCATCATCTCCTCTTTTGTCATACCAAGTCGGGGCTTGAAAAACTTGGGCATCGATTTGTACAGTCCTTGCACCACCACCGATTTATCGTTCGGTGGTAAGCCTTGAAACCAGGCTCTCTGTGTCACTTCTGAAAGTGCATCGATTCGGATTTGGCTAAGAACAGAGGACAAATACTGCGATCGTGATTCTGTGTTGTACTCCAGCCACAACATAGCAGCTTCACGAACTGTCTCCTCCTTTTCCACATTTAAATTGTCACTGCTTAAAATATCTATCAGTAGATCGTGTGACAGTTGCATGAAAGCCTCCTGGTGGTACACAGCTGTGAACTTGTGCTCTACCATTCTTTTAGCACTCTGTTTTAACTCCTCACAGCTGAAGAGATCAGCAAAACTTAATAGACGCACACAATTTTCTGCATTAATTTTTTTGATTAAGTATTCTCTACACTGCTGTAACACATCATCTACCTGTAATGCAAAGAAGAAACACACTCAGTATTACTGCATACAATCTATTCCTTCACATACCTGCAGCAGGGAGAAGTACCTGCATTTAGTGTCGAACAACAGAGCTTAGGCCTGGAATACTGTACATACACAGAAATACACCAGTGACTTACTCGACTGCCCCATACAGATCAGGTGCATCACATGATTACATCTGCTGGAGAAACTCATTTTCTGAATGTCAGAAGTGCACTGTTTTACATCCACCCTCCACAGGGACCGTAAAGCAAGGAGGGATGGGTACAGGAAACCTATCTGCAGCAAGCAACTGCTGTCTGTACTGAGCAAACTGAAGAAGAGTATTTTGAAATGACTAAACAGAGAAGACTATTTAACAAGAAAAAAAATGGTTCAGAGATTAGCAGCAGTTATTTCACACTCAAAATAAAACATTCCTACCTGTAAGAAGCAGGCAGTTTCATAAAGCTGTTCTACTGTGCTGTCACTTATTGCCAAGTTACCCGTGTATGCATAAGTTATGATAATCTGTAAAGTGGCTGCGTCCACATTCCTCAGGTGTACATGGGTTTGTTTACTTTCACTTAGTCCACTCATGAACATGGCTCTGAGGAGGAATATACACATTAAGACAAGGATCAACAGTAAGTACAGAAAATCTTAAATAGTCACCCCTAAGTCTTCAGCAATTACACTCCAAAAGGTGAACAGCCTTTTTGGTTGCCTGTTTACAGTGTTTAGTATTTACCTTAGGCTACCATCTAGTATTTAAGCTAAAGCATTTGTGCAGAACATGCACAAAGTACCATCAGTGCCTTCTGCAGAAATATTTTATATTTACGCAAACTCTCTTGTGTTTATCAGCAGAGCACTCTAATGATTTTAGAGTTTTAATGATGAAATTTAAAAACTTTTTCTATGTTAGATGATGCTGAGAGGGAAGAAACATCCTCCAGAAAATACTGCTGAAACATACACAGTTAGATCTTAGATTCTAAAACAGAAGCAGCAGATTTATGTAGTGGACTGAGCTAAGTCGTATCAAAAAGCATGCTCCTCGGGGAGGAGAAAATTAGCTCAGAAAATGGAGCAAGGACTAGCACTCCATGAAGTATTTCTTATATACCATTCATAATAATATGCAGTAAGCTTTTAGTTTGTAGACAAAAGTCAATGACACAAAAAACTATCAGACTCAACACGGTTAAGAACTAACTGGATTCTAGTACTGTAAACCAGGTACTTGCCAATTTTCTTAAAATGGTGGACATTGATTTTAAGAGCTCTGTATTAATTCAGGTTTGGTATTTATGGTTGCATTGAAAATTCAGCTCTAGGCTCTTTGTATTTATTTGGGGCTTTTTAGGGAACTAGATAGAAGTTAGAAGGGACAGTGAGTGCACCCTGCAGTCCTGCCCCCAGCGGCAGAGGTGAAGGGGACATGGAGACACACTCCCTAAGCAAAGCCATTCCAGGAAGCATCTGACACCACAACAGTGCCCCACCACCATTCCCTCCTCCATCCCATCCCCATCTCTCTGCCTTCTAAGCTCCTTAACTCAGGGCAACTTGCCTTTTAGGAAGGATCACTGACTAGCCAAGTGAGTAACAACTTGCCATACAGCTTTTTTAAGGTAAGCAAGACAGTGCAAGTGCCAGCAGAGAGTCCTCTTCATAGAAAGGAAGAGGTAGCTGTTGGAGAACCTGGCTCTGCTGCGTGGTGCGTGGGCTGTGCCGGAGCTGGGCGGCTGCAGCGCAGCGTCCAAGCACCAAGATGGAAGGTAAGCGGGCTGCAGTCACGCCCAGTGGCTGGATCACACTAAGAGATCCTTTTCTGTTCTTCCCCCTCTCCCCACAGCCTCCTTCGGGGCTATCGATTTTTCATAATAAAGCTAAATTTAGGAAGCAGAGCATCTTTTTGTAAAGCAAAGTAGAGAAGAAAAACAGAACATGACAAAACCACAAGCTTGATAACTCTTTTAACCAGTGCCAAAACCTCATTCCACAAATAATAAACAAACACATATGAATAAGAGATCTGACTGCATATTCTAATGCGGCACGCTGCGTGGACTCACAACAGCTTTCCAACCTTATGATTAGCCACCCACATTAAATCTGGCCACATTTCCAGTGGCTGTTATTTTACAGACTGTTGGAACTATGTCATCTGCACAAGGCCAACGGCAATAATCATTATCTAGTGATCACACAGTACTTGTTGCTAAAAATTGTACCACGCTCATCTGAGATGAAAAAATTAATACAAAAAGCAGCAACAAAAACTTCTGTGAAAGTAATAAATTAATCCTCCAATAGTTCTATGCAAGAAAGCAGACAAAATATAGAAAACGTCTTAGAAGTGTTCTGTATAGTGAGCCCATCTCAACAAGAACACCAAATTTGCAAATCTTCCCTTGATTAAACAGGAAAGAAGTTCTAATCCTTCCACAATGCATTAGGAAGGTAAAACATGCATGGATATCACCAAGACTAGTTTCAAGCTTCCAAATTCCTTCCAGACAGCCAGATTAATTATACTGTGTTGCCAATAAAAAGTGATTAATCACCGCAGAAAATTCATGGTGCCTCCTCTTCTAGGACTTACTATGACAGTATCTGCAAAAAGTAGTAGCAGTCAACATATCTTATTAATAAAAACTTTTCAAAACACAGAAAACAGGACACCTGGAAAGCAGGAGCTACTGAATTTAAAATTTCAACAGCATCTCAGAGGGGGGAAAAAAACAAACAAAGCCCCCCACAAAAAAACCTGTTGCAATTGCAACAAGACTCAGGCAAGAGAAGAGTTTCTGGCTTCTTTGCTGAGCGGAAAAAAAAACAGATGATTCAGAAAAGGAAGCCATGAACTTGCACAGCAATCCCTACTTTTAGCAGAGGCTTCTACGAAACTACAGCTAATAAACACGACAATGGAACTCCCACAGCCAAGTCTCAATAATCCCCTATTACCCTACCTTGGAAAATAAAAAAGATTGAATATTTAAAGACCAAGTATGACGAATAAAGAAATTTATTAATCAGACTCAATTAACTCCCTAAAGAAAATGACCCATCACAAGTGTGATTTTTTTTTTCCACTTATTGTAAAAATTACAGTACCTATCCAGAGTAAGTCACAAGATGCTGGAAAATTTATTTTACTCTTTTGTTGTTGGTAAGTAATGATATTTAGGTCTTTTACTTACTTCACTGATCTTTAAAAACTCTCTGCAACACATTAATTGTTAATCAGTTAAGAAATATTACACTCAAAAACAGGTATCACAGATTTTCTAGAATTAACAGATCCTAGTTTGAATACTTACCTGAAATATGAGCTGCATGTTGCAAGAACCATCTTATGGCAGGGAAATTCAGTGCCCTCAACAATCAACACTATGTCAGTTAGCAACTGCTGTTCATAAAAGAATTTTAACTGCTCCAGCAAGGATACAGCATACTCTGTATTTATCTGCCTCTCGTCCTGGGTAGACATGACTGTATTCCATTAATATTTCCAGGACCAGAGAGAAAAGTCAAGATCTTTTTGCCAGAGAAAGGTCAGTTGAGTGTTTCTGAAGTAACCAGGGAAGAAATGGCAGGAGGTCTGTAGCCTTCAGAAGTGATAGGTTAAAAAAGGCAATGTTATCTTGGACTGCTGAATCAATGTTTCAGACTTTGACCTACTATTAGGTCATCATGCTTTGACTTGATGTCACAATCTGTTCAGAGACTTTCAAGAGTGTCTCCAGAGCTCCTGTTGAGATCTATGACGCAGCAAATGAATGAGCAAAAGCGAAGTCTGAGGTAGATTTCGTGGTAACATCTCGTGATCAATGGCTGCACTTGAGTGACTGAAAGCAGGAAAATAAAATTAATTTACACATTAGAACTTTTTCAAAAACCTTTCATAGTTATCCCTTAAAAGTAATTGTCTAACAAACTTATTTCTAAATTAGTACTCAATTACTTGCACTAAAACCCTCGTAGAGGAAAAAAATTAAACAAGAGTATTGAAGAAAAATGAAGAGCAGAAGGGTTTGTATATTAATTCTTATCAAGACCTAGACTCATGAATGAAGATAATTTATTTTGTCAACACAGCTTCTAAAGCTGGAGTTAAAACGAGGTTCAGTAAGACTTTATTCCTCTTCCAAGAATTACCCAGCTTTCCCACTGAGTACAGCTGTGCATTTCCTTTAACCATTGATAAGACATCCACATTTTTTTCATTTCCATATTAAACAGCTACTTTTTCTGCTTCTGTGGTTTTATCCACTTAAAGCTTATCAATACCAGGCCACTAAAAATATAAATGCAGTTTCTTCAACATTCCATCATTTTCCAACTAAACTCTCAACATCAACCCATTTATTTCATCTTTGGCATTCTACTAAAGAACAAACAGAACCAGAGCTAAGGATTAAAAAACCTAACAACCTATATTCCCAAAGCTTATTTGATTCATCTTCTCTGTTTCACCTATTAACATTCCACATTCCTTTTTTTTTTTTCCTTCCGAGCCATTTCCATACAGCCAGGTAAGCATGACTGCTGCAGACAGGAGAAAAGAAAATTAGGAGATAAGAGGAGCAAAGGGATGCTGGAATAGCAGGGGTCAACACGCTTGGAGTAGTTAAAAAAGCAATGACCACGGGCCACCAACGTCTGTTTTCTTGTTTGGACATTTCTCCTCCTCTTAAAAATGGGGTCAGGTTTTATCTTATCTTCCATGTAAACACAGAAACATAATTAAGAATGGGATAGTTGTGACAGGAAAATCACTACCACAAAGGACACCTGAGTACCACATCTACCAAATACTTCCAGATTTATGTAATCTTGCAGCTGTTCTTTTGCAGTCCAAAATCAAGGAATAACCAGGGACAGTTTGTCTACTGTCCAAGACATCACTATTCATTATAGTCCACAATGAACGGTGAATGCAGAAATACCTTACTTGAAAGGACATCCTTTAAATTCAATCAAAAATACACGATTTAGTGTAAGATGAAGGCTGTAAATACCTGACAGCCATATCAAAGATCTGCTATTTCAACAGAGCACTGCCTGTAACATAATTCAAAGACAGCTGTCTTTTAACATTCACTCACTGGAAACAGACATGCTTAATTAATGCTGCTTTAATTACTACTAATTTAGTGTCACTGATCTTTTTCAATGAAGAAATAGACAAACAAGAATCTCAAACTTTGTTTTCACTGGCTGTTTAACTGGAAAACAGTCAAAACAGTCAAACCCAGCATTCACTGTTTGTTCAGGTGAAGCCAGTTAATTAAGAAAAACAGAAAAGGTGTTAATATCTGGGGGAGGAAGGAGAGACTAGTATCTGCTGTAACAACAGATATTAGCATAAGTCTTGACTTCAGACCTTCAAGTTTCAGGTGCAGTTAACTGCTGAAGTCACTAAACCACAAGTATATCAAGGATATACAAAGATATTACTCATCCAAAGCAACGACCTTCTGCTTCAAGTTACAACTTCTTTTCACCAAATTAGTATGCATCCTATCTCTGCATCACTAACCACTATCCTGGTTATCTGATAACAGCTTAACATGCAACCTGATCCACTGACAGATTTTGCACTGAACTTTAAATGGCTACAGAGACACGCAGACTTCCTAAGCATGTTGGGCCCACAGAAATAAATAGCTCGTGGCTCTACTGGTATCCTGGGTCTCTCTGCAGCATTGTTTTTCCTGGTTTAGGAGTAAAGTTTCAAGAACAATCCAAGCCGGTGGATTAAGCTCTGTTCGGGCAGAGCATCAGTAGTGCTAAGCTTCAGCAAAAGAAGTCACTGATATCCTAACTTCCCATTCTGGTATAATTTTAAAGAATATACATCTTCAGAAACAGGAAAAAGAGAGCAAAACTAATATGTGCTGTTTTAGTCATTAGGTAACAGAACCAGTCAAGGATGCCATAGAGAAATTAATCTTACTAGCAGGTGTATATCAAAGACATTTTTGGCAGCATGTGGCTGAGAGTCAGTAACTGAAAATGCTGATATGTTCAACAGAAAACGAGTTGAAACTGTGAAATTAATTACTATAAATAGGTGGAACATTTGAGTATGACCCTCAGTAGCAGAAAAGACCGAGATGACAACAGGAGTCTTGTTGCAGAACATTTATGTGATACAAACCACCTCTGAACTGTAAATTTACAAAGCTGGAGCCCTTGGTTTACAGCTGATCTGAAACCATCTCATTTCTGTGATGTGTTCCAGGGAGGTGCACATGGTAAGGAAGATGCTACGTACATGATTCCCGTTTTCCACATCCCTACTGTGTTTTACTGCCAAAGATAAACATTTGCTGAAGAAAAAAATTTTGTATTTGTCACAAAGTCGGGAGTCACATCCCTTCCCCTTGTAATGGAACTATGCTAAATACTCCTGAGGAGAACATTACATCAGGATCTCTGAATTTCTCGTCTAAAATTACCACATTGTCATTTGCCCAAGAGAAGTGAATCTGTTCAAAACATTAGGATAAGTGGTGTAGGAACATCATTTTGTGCCTGGAAAGTCATCCAAGACTACCTACCTCTCTCACACCTCTCTGAAGAGTTCAAGACAATGAGAGAGATACTATCCTTGCTTTAGAGGCTGAAAAACCGAAGCACTGAAATAAGAATCAGCTTGTCCAAAGCCACGTACTTGCCAAAGGAGAACTCTAAGAGGCTCGGCTCTCCCCAGTCCCAACCTAACCTCTCTCTCACTGCACTGTGCTTGACTGGCATACAGCTCTTACACTGCAGCTAACTGAAAGTCGAGGAACTTGAAGAGACATCTACAGATGCAGATGTCTCCTGTAGTTCTCGTAACTATGCAGTGGTGAACATTTCTGATTTATGGATGAAAAGATCTATGGCTGAAGTTAGCTTAATATGCTGAACTGAAATTCTGATAGAATAAAAACAATCCTTGAATACAAGTTCTGTGAATAAGACAGAACATTCTACAATGTCACTGGAATGACCGTTTTGTTCTGGGTAACTTCTTGGAAGTCAGCTATCTAAACCAGGACTGGTAGGTAGTTGCTGGAAGGCCACAGGGGTACTGGATTGCAAATTAAACCCAAATATTACCGGGTGATCCAAAGTAACTCCCTATCAAGCTGGAGAGCAACATTAAGTAACAGGTTGATAAGAGGGTTTGTTTTTAAGTAATTATTCCTTTTATCTTAAGTAGTTTTAATGAGGTGGCTTTTGACACTTGTTCATGTACTTCAAATCTGAATGAGACCAAAAACTTAACCATCAAGTGTTAACGAGTTATGGGACAGGCTATTAATTGCCATCCTTAAATGTGTTTATCTTCTGAAGTCAAGCAAAGATTGATACACTGAGATATGTACTGCACTACATACAGGGAAGTGTTAACACTATACTTCAATGTGTAACATGGAATAAGTATATTGACTGTTTCCAATTTAATTAGCAGGGAAAGGTATAAGATATATAGATATAATAGTCCTCAACTGGACTAATTCAAAACAAAATTTGCTTTATTTTTTCCAAATTATAAGGCAAAACAGGTATATAGACATGCAACTGGGGTATTCTTTTTGGTTTTTGTTTAGATCTTTTGATACTAGGAAAAGAAATAAATTCTTCTGAAAATCCCATTAAGAAGTCTGCCAGATTAGATGTCTAACTTCCAATAAAATTCAGGGAAACACTTGAAAGTCTCACAGGTTCCTATCAGCCAACTAAATATCTCTTGAATTCTAACTTCACTAACTACAATTCACACTTCAATAAACCTGTATATTTAGAACAAAAAGAAAAATCCACCAAAACTTATCTCCCTGGACATTCAACTTTATCTAGTTTTTTTAACTAATAATAAAAAAAAAGTTTTAAATACTACTTTCTGCACTTTTAGTCAAATTCTTATTTCCATCCAAGGGCAGCTTCATACAAATCACAAGTAAAAACACGTCTAAAGTAGTGAGTCATTCACTATTTTTAACATAATAAAATGTCAGAATTAAGAACTGAACGACTGTAAGCCAAACTCCACAAGCATTCATGTGTGCAGAGATAGCAATCCTCCCAGCTAGCAGTGAAAGTACCAAGATCGGTCACTTTAATACTTAGTTACTATTAAGGATATGCTGAGTTACAAGTCAACATGTTTCAAATTATTGTACCAACTAGTAACAAGGGGGAATGCAAGTACTAAAACCAATCAAAATCAATTATGTAAATTAATACACCTAGCCAACAGATCTCAAAGATAGGAAAGAAAGAAGAAAAGGAGTTGGAAGCTCTAGATTCTTGAGCAATGTATCAAATTTGCATCCTTGGCAGCGAAAAAGAAATAGGTAATTGATGAAGCAGTTTTCAGGCTTGGAAGTTTTCCTCTCTTCTAAAGCCATCAAAGGTGTCTTTGATAGCACTGCAGTCCAGAAACCCGAGGACATCAAGCGGATTCTAATAAAGCAGTAACACGAAATTTCACAAAAAAACAAGGACCGATTTATTCCTACAATGTTATCATCTTGAGAACTACTATTCACTTGGAAACTACTACTATTTTCCATACATACTACGCTTGGGAGGCAAGTTACAACTTTGAGGTAGGTGAGCTTTCTGAAACTACGCAGAAGCTAGAAGTGTCAGACTCCCTGCTAACAACATGTTTGGTCACAATGCACTCATCACCAGTTTCTTTTCTGTTTTTCCGCTCCTAAAGGAAGTTATACACTAAAGGAAACAGACCTGCTCAGAAATGAAATCAGCACAAGATAAACCAACAACTTAACTTGGCAACTGGCCTTTCTGGGCTGAGCACAGGTAGTTTCCATCCCCAAGGGCGTTTCTGTTTTGTGGAAAGACTTGACCGGTTTTGGAAAATTAACCTTTGACAAAAAAGTGAGCCATGGATGTCTCCAGTAAGATCCAGCCATGTATGTACAGAAAAGTGTTTTTTTTCCTCTGAGCTCCAGGATGTTGATGAAGCTAGACTGTTTTATTTAACAACTTAAAGTCTAGTTCATAAGTATAGGTTACTCCCTTAAATATTCACTACGAGATATGACAATGTTCAACTATGAATTCAAACGTTTCTATGTTAAGAAATTAGATTAATAATTAAGGTAGCTTAAGTTAGTTCCTGAAAGGTTAAGAGCCTTATAATGGATATCTTATTCATGCATATAAAATTTATTCTCAAAATGCAATAGCCACTAAATTAAGGAAGAGAAATTTTAGGATTTGCACCAATTCTGATCTGTTTCATAATCACATGACCGAAAGAAAAAAAGCCTGCCTCAAAAAAACCCCCAACAACCATCACCTGTCCAAAATGTAGTCCAAAAAATACTAAAGAAGCAGCAACATCCTTTCTTTTGTTTTGGTCTGTTCCTGAAAGATGCTAGTTACACAGCATCGCGTATAACAGGACCCTTTTACTCGACACACAAAAATAATTAGGAAAGAGGTGTGACACCTACACCCAGATCATAAGACTACATGGTTTACACATCTGAGTATGTTAAATATTAAAAGTTACCTATTTCTCCTGGTATATTTGTGAGAAACTGAACTAAGTTGATCGTGTATTTTAACAATCTCCTAAATATCTCATCTGTACAAAACTCATGTAGATACAGCCCTAGGGGAGCTCACATCAGCACAGAGCCTTTCAGGTCCACTATGGTCACAAAGTAATGTAGAAAGCCAAGCTGTGGCTTTGCAAGGAAACCTCTAAAAACACAGATGCTAACTGCAACACAAATCCATTTCTAATCATAATTAAAGTTATTTCAAAAGCAGCAGGTATCTATCCCGTTCGTAACAGAAACAATAGTAAATACTGAAGAATCTTAGGCACGCAGATGGCTAACTTCAAAGCTATACTATCCATATATTTAGTCTGTAAAAGCTCACTAAGAATTATTTGACTCTTCAAATCCACATATAAACACTGAAGCCCGCCCTTTGTCACTTTAGGTACTAATAATAATATAAATCTGTACACAACTAGTCATATGGGCGAGGAAAGGTGGGCAATTACAATGCCACTACAGTGCTGTTTCCCTAGAAGACTTCATCGTGTCTGTCCCTCCAAGCATCCCTAAAAAAACCACCGCAGTTGCAAACATCCCCGCCCGCCCCGCTGAAGCGGAGCCCTGCACGCTGGAAGCCCCACCGCCCGCCCCATTACAGGCCCGCGTTTACCGTCCCCTCCTGTTTACAGGACGCAGCGACCCGGCACTAGAGAGGAAACACTTTTTCCCTCCCCTCCTCTTCCCGACACCCAGGTGCGCCGCCCCGTCCCTCCGCTGCCTTCATTCCTTTCCTGCTTCCCCCCGCCGCCAGCCCGAGGAGTGGGGCACCGTCCTGCTCCGCGAGCACCGCAGCACTCCGGGGCCAGGGACGGCCCCGCCGGTCGCACGGCCGGGCGCGCTCCCCTCCCCTCTCCTCCTCCCGGCTCTCCCGAGCTCCGCCGCGCCAGCAGCCGGCCCCGGAGGCGGCCCCAGCAGTCACCTCGCCTTCTCCCTGGGTGCCTCCCTCCGCCGCGGGTCTCCGCCGGGGTCCAGCGGGCCCAGAGCCGCAGCTGCCGGCCGGGAGCGGCCACAGGTCGCGGAAGGGGCGGGCAGGAGCCGCACCCAGTCGAGGGGTGGGGGGGGCGGCAGGCTGCCGCAGAGCCCCCCGCGAGCCTCCCCGCCTCTGGAGCACCGCCCGCCGCCGAGGACCCCCCGCGGCGAGGGACGGCCTATCCCTACCCCCACCCCGGCACCGCAGGCCGCCGCCGCGGGGACGGGAAACGGCGCCGCGCGGCAGGATGATAGCGCGGGAGAAGCACCGCCACCACCCCCCCCGCCGCCAGACGAACCTCTGATCACCGCTTCCTCTTCTGCCTCAGCGTCCCGGCCGCGGGCAGCCAGGCCCGAGGGGACCGAGGAAACGGGAGGGGGGGGGGGGGAAAGAGGGAGAAGAAGGGAGGAGGATCCGGTCTCACCGGGGCTGCGGAGGCGGCGGCCACTCGGCGCGCAGGCGCGCTGCTCCCCCCAGCCGCAGCAGCAGCAGCACTGCCGCTCGGCAGCCGTTACGACGCGCCGCCGCCGCGCCCGCCCGCCCCTGCCCGCGCATGCTCAGCGCCAGTGCCGCGGGGTGGGGCGGGCGCCGCGCGCCAGGGGCCGCCGCCTCGGCCCGCCCCCACTTCCGGCTCCTCTCCCCCGCGCCCGCCCTGCCCGCGCCGGCGCCCGCGCGCCAACGGGGGGGGCGGTGGCCGCGCCCGCGCTTCCGGCGGCGCGCGGCTGGCCTGGCGCGCGGGCGGGCGCAGCGCCCCCTGCTGGGGGGGGGGGGGGGGGGGGGGGGCGGCTCGCTGCAGCCCGGAGGCCTGTGGGCGTCACGGCCAAGGGGCGGCCTCGGCCCGCGCTTCGCCCGGCGCCTCGCTGTTCCCCCCGGGACCTCCTGCTCCCAATGTCCTTTGGCCGAGTGCGGGAGCCACAGAGGCGAGGTCCGCTCGCCCTTCGGGCAAATGCCGCCTGAGGCTTGCGGGCCTTGAGCCTGCCGCAGGAGGGAAGTAGCAAGGACAAGAGAGGCGGGAGGAGCTTGAGGACTGATGTCGGGTCCAAGGGAAAGGAAAATCCCGAGGACAGGCCACTTTTTAAAAGCTGGGGAGTGGTTTTTTATTTTTTGCATTTCTCTTTGGGCCCATCCACCAAGAGAAAGGCTAGGAACTTAACTTTAGGAGGGTAAAAAACGTAATCTGACGAATGCAGGAGTTGGGGATTTAAAACATCCCAGGCAAGTCACACAAGTGATTTGCCCACAAAGTGTGAGAGCTGCTGTCAGTGGAAAAGACAAGCCTTGCGTGGGGAGGTCTGTGAGGAACGAGATCAGTAATCCTTTCCACGCATTTTATAATTTGTGTTTTAGTGCAAAGGACAACTTTAATCTGAACATTATAGAAAAAAAAAAAAAAAACAACAAAAATAAATTACAGAAATTTCCCAACCTAGAAATGGAAACAGTCTCTAAGCACCCACACCTCTCTGTTTTTCTCTAGACACTCACCTGCTTGCACAGTGCATTCGTTGTGCTTCCTTCTCTCAGCTCCTCCCCCAAAACCGGGGCTCTTGTCATTCAGGGACGTGAAGTCGCAGAGTGACCGCTCAGATTCTCATCTTCTGTAAAGACCCAGGGCAGAGTCAAATTACAACCCCACTTTTCATACCTTTCTGCTGTACATGGTAGAGTACACTGTACTGGAGTAAGCGCTTCCCTTGTTCATATGGAAAGAACATTATGTTTGTCAGCCCACCTGGCTGTGTTAGGACAGAAGAGTGTTGCTCCCTTTACTCAATACTGAACAACTGGTAAAGTTTAGAAACAAACATAAACTTTGCCTTGTGTTATCTTTTTCCTACAAAAAAAAAGTCTTTAACAGTAGTTTTAAGCAGAAGGTCAGTAACATTTCCTTTTTTTTAAACGTAAGTTCCAACATTGCAAAAGGGAAATATTGGATTTACTGAGGGATGCAACTTAAATGTCTGCAAGATAAGACTGCTAGCTTTCTGTATACCAGCTGAAGTCTTTTGCCACTATTCCTATCCTCGTGTTTTGATTCCCCCTCCCACACATTGATGGAAAAAGGCCCCTGAGTCACTGTTAAATGAGCATCAGGTGGAAGGGGGAGTGGACAAGTAGCAGCTGCCTGCCATAAAGAGGGTGAGCTGAGGGCTTGGTTACTTTCTTGCTGGGTTGTAAACAGCAGTAGCAGTAGCAGCATGGACCTTAGTTTTGAGGGGCTCTAATGGGATGGGAATAGCTTAGTTTTTGTAGGGCGTTGTTTTTTTTTTTTTTTTTTCCTATATCACTCTTGCTCAAAGGTCAAAATAATTTAGGGAGCTTTGGCCTAGGAGAGTGAGGGGAGTCTGTAGGTTTTTTGGTGCTTACAGTAGCTGGAGAGGCTGTTCTAGATGGAAGCTGAAGAGGGCTCCAGTGTTCCTGAAAGCTTTCTGAAACTCTAGGCTGGACTGTGTGCTAGTTTGTAACAGGTCTTGAATTACCGTATTTTTTTTCCCTGTAACTTTTTGATGCTTAAGTTCTCCAAAGAGTTGAGCTGCTGTCTCTTTTTTTCTTTTTTTTTCTCCTGTGTAGTCACTAGATCTTTTGTGTTCTCTGATTTCTTTTCTTGTTTATAAGCTATGTGTGATAGGGTTGTATCACTTGCATGGATTGGAATTGACTGAACTTAGTCTACTAGTTACCTGAGGAAATATGTTAAGTGTGGGAGGAATTTCTGTCTCATGAAACTTGTATGGCTTTGAATGTGAACTTATGCATAAAGATTTTGCTTTTTTTGTTACCTATCATTCATTTTAAGCATACAAAGCATGGTGTCACTGAAACATTTGGTTTATGATGTTAGCTGTCATTGTTCTTTAGTATAGTATCAAGTACAAATCCTGAATTAATAGAGCTCATATTGTGATCTCAAATATATGTTGGCATTGTTTTCTTCATGAAGCATCAAACTTCTGATTGTGTGAAGCCTTTTATGCCTTTTTCTTTTTTTTTTTTTTTTTTTTGAGGCCTCTTGCTCAAGGCTAATTGACTGAAGGCTGGTTTTCAGTTGTCTAGAATGTTACTTATATGGATGTGTGCATATAGGACTACGTTAAAGTTACTGGTCCTGTGGCTTTAAAATGTGTTATAAGATTGGTTTAAAGTAATAATATTGAGAGCTGCATCTAAAAGCTTGCTTAGCAAAGGAGAACTAAAATCTTTGACCTTGATAGTAATGTCAGTTTTCTACTTTCTGTTTGGAAGATAGTAGTTTTCTTCCAGAAAGATCCAGTTTCATTGGGCTGGGAGATGAGTGTCTCCTGAATTCTGACAGAGCATAAAAATCACTAGTTCACACAGTTTTTGAAGTGATTAATCCTGATCATTTATCTCTTTCAGTGTTAAAAAAAAAAAAAAATGAATACTGCTTCAGCTTCAGAAAGTGGATCATATTCCACAAACCACACAAGACCCTTTTTTTATGCACAGCCAACAGCACAACAGCCTTTTCCAAATCCATGGTACCTCAGTCATGCGTACAGTCCATACTGCGTACCTGCTCCAGGTAAGGTAAATGAGAGCTGTCTGTGGTAGCTTTGCTTAGTAACCTACTGCTAGCGTGGAGGAAACAAATGTGTACCTGTGTTAACAAGCTTCCTGAGAGTTTAAGGTAGAGCTAATGTTTTAGTTGTCAAAGATCTGATTTATGAAGTGTTAGTTCAATGTGTAGCTTGTGTGCTGGAAAGCATCTGTTTCTGGGAAGTGGAGAGTAAGCAAAATATTAAGTAATGGTTATCCTACAGATACAGAGCTCTAGAATATGCCTAACAATCAATATGTGTGTGTATATAGGAGTTCCATACATGTGTGCATGTGTTATGGGTATGGATAAATGTAAACTTAAAATTCCACACAGAAACAACGTTGGTAAATGTGTCTTGTGAATGGTATACCTATGTTAACTTCTATTTGGAGCTGTCTCTTTCAAAGACGATGCTATAGCATAGTCTACAAAATAGCAAAAAAGGACAGAAAGCTCCTTGGTACATGTTCCAAGGAATAAAATCAAGTTCTGGTTGTAGTGTAGCTGTCCAGATAAGCTGTTCTATAACAAGGAACAGACTCTGGGTTTCTGCACTAGATTTGCTTCTAAGCGTTGACAGGTGAAGTGGTTTACTTACCTATGTGTCTGATCTCGTAGCTGTCCCTGATGCAATCAAATATTAATCAGAATTACTTATTTCAGAAAGAAAATTTATTTGTCTTTACTTTTTTTAATCCCCAATGTCTAGGCTTCCGAAGTGGAAATCCGTACTTTCCATTTTATTCTGTTGCGCTCCCTGAGTACCCTGGATATTTTGTTCCACAGCATCCAATGCATGCAAGAATTAACAGAAGGCCTTATTTTAATGCTCCCTCACCTTCCCCTGTGTTTTATTATGCAACAAGATTTAGACACTATAGTCCCCCTGGGAAAAAAATGGAGACAAAAGAAACACAGACTGATCCTAGACAGCCTGAAAACAAGCAAAAAAGGCATCAAGATATCCATACAGAAACGAAAGGTTGTGATGCAGGAGGTATGGCCTGTGTTTCTTCTGGTATAGGTACAGAGACTGAAAGTACTTCAGAGAAAAAAGATTTATCTGGATCTTCCATTGTGGTAGACAGAGACTTTTGTAACAAGAGCCCTTCCAGCTCTACACAGTATAGAAATCTTCCTACTAGAAGCTATGCCTTTGAGAAGGAAGAAGTGAGGATAGAATATGGAAATGGCTCTCCAGCCATTCAGCTGTGGAAGTCCTTTAAAGAAACTATCCCTTTGTATGATGTGGCAAGTGGGAAACCAGTCCCAGAGAATATAGTGCAGCATGACTTATTTTCTGTTAGTTCATGTGAAGGAATGATATATGGCCCTCATGAAGGGGAGAAAATGGTGCCAGGAGCTTCCTTAGATGAGAGAAAAGCTGCTCTTGCCTCAAAACAGGGTGTTGAAACTGTGCAAGAAAAAGAGGTCCAAAATAATGAAGTGAAGCTGGATGCAGAAAAGCAGGCAAATACAAGTCAACGGGCAAAATCCCACCCAGGTGAAACCATGGCAATGCAGATCACGGAGCTGGCAAGATCTGTTAGTGTAGATCAACCAGTGGTGCGACAGGATGGGGGGGTAGCTAAGCAATCTAGCTCTAAAAAATCTACAGGCTCAAAAACTTCTCAAGAAGAGCCCAGCTTTATTCAGCAAGCAGGACTACTTCCATCTAGTATGGAGGTAATAAACGACTTGAGTTTTCAGCAGAAAAAGCTGAATCTAAGTCACAGTGCAACCCATGAAAGCCAAACGGATAAAAGTATTTGGTGTGACGAATCAATTGAGAAGTATGTTCCCTCTAACAGTTGGCTGGCTTGTCTGGACAGTATGGACACAAACTACGACCTTTGTTTGCCACAAAGGAAACGTCAAAGTGTACTCAGTCTTTCTTCTGATGACATGTCCTCTAGAGAGGAAGGCTCATCAATTGATAATGCTGCAGTGTCTTATATTGTCCCTGACTATGTGCTTCAGAAAAGCACGTATAATTTCCAAAAAAGTATGGAGGGCTTAGAGAAAGAGAAAATAGAAAGTGGCGGGGCCCTTAATGAAGATGAAGTGGTAGGAAGGGAGCAGATGAACAGCTTGAGTGACCAAGATGTCAAAAACTCTTCAACTATGAAGATTAAAGAGGCTTCCAGTAAAGGTAGAAAGCTGGGAGCCCTTCCTAGAACTTCTAGTCAGAAAAAAATCAATTCTCTCAAGAAAAAAGCAGCTAAGAGTTTGTCAGAAGTTGAGGACTCTGAAGAATACTCTGTGAGGGGAGAAGAGGAGGATGAGGAAGATGAAGATGATGATATGAATGAAATTGAGTATTTCTTTCAAGAAGCCACTCCATATGGAATCCTGATGCCTAGTAAAGGAAGTTTCTACCAAATTGGCCAGAGGGTGCTTTGGAAACCACCTAAAAATGCTATACCGGCTCAATTAATTAGCTGGCCTGCTCAAGAGAAAATAAAAACTAGGAGTGGGCTTGGTGAAAACATCGGTGTAGTTTACAAGCCAAAGGAGAAGGAACAAGATGAAGTTGTATACAGTGACTATGGGTATTATGGAAGAAAGAGGCCTACAGCAAGAAGAGAAGGACTTGAACACCAGCGAACACTGCAAAAATTCTTGGAAGGTAAGCTAATTGCTGAGGAAAAAGTGCTGCTTAAGAGAACACACAAAGAACACATAACTGCAGTTGCAAATTGTAGTCTGAACCAGTGGGAAGACTGCAGAATGTTGTAGCTTCAGGTTTGACTTAAAACCAGAAGCAGTGCACAATATTTTTTGAAGCAGAGGTTTGCTGCAGTTTTCTACCTATTGCATGAGGATTCTGCATCTTCAGAAACAGCAGAGAACTGTGCAGAAATCTCTGTTGAGCTAGATTTGATATACTTACCTTTCTGACATTAGTGGCAAGTTATACATTTGGAAAGCTTAAGGTAATTTGAACTACATGTTTGCCATTGTTTAATAGTATCTTGGAAACTCAGCATTTAAATTTTTACAACATTCTGATTCTTCCATCACAGACCCATGTTAGGTGGATTAAACAGGATTAAATTCATTATAATCTGTTGGCTGCACCCTGTGTAATCTCTCTGCAGCAGAAGAGTCAAGCCATTTTTTTATTGTAGCTGCTGTTCTCTTACTGTTAGCAACAAAAGTTTTGCTGCATTTTCATAAAATCAGTGTGAAAATATATTAAACTTTATCTGGAAAAGAGCATTTTATTTACTTAAAGGTAGATATCAGTAGAATTTGGATTAATCTGAACTGAGAATAAGCAGAGTTATCAGTCAGGGTTCCTAACTTGTTATGTGGGTATTTCAGTAAGTGGCTGCTGTTTAGTACGGTCTTATGAAAGGCATCTAAAACAGGGCAATCTACTTCTAACAACAGACTTAGTGTTCTTAAACTTTATTTTCTTTGTACAAAATCTGTAGATTTAAAGCAGCTTGTAATTTGTTGACTGTGGTCTCCAGAAAACTATGTTTTTATTTTAATAGACTCCTACAATTAGATTCAGTAGCTAGCTTTGTATTCTGACTTGTGGATCAAACAGTATATTAACAAAACTAAATATTGACCTTAAATATTTTTTTTATTAGGAAGGCTGTTAAGGGATAACATGGGAATGTCACTTGAAGAGTATTGGATTAGAAGTGGTGCTAAACCCAAATTTACCAGCCAAACACATGGCAGTCTCTCACCTCCAGCCAAGAGCAAAGAACAAGGTACAACTTATTTCCTCAGTGTGCTTCTCTTCAGTTCAGGGATAATATACACCAGGTTTCCTGTATCAACAGCTCAGTAGACTATTCTTTAGTGTATTCCTTGGGAAGAAATGCAGAGAGAGAACTCCTGCTTAAGCATTGTTGGGTTTGGGATTTGCTTCCTGCATTGGAGGGTTTCTATCCTTTCTATCCACAGACTTCTTCAAAAAGTTGTGGGCTTTCTTATGCTAGCCTGCTCTATAAAAGTTGAAAACATTTTACTTTAGCAGCACTGTTCTTAGCTCTTTACAACAATTCATAAAAAAAATTCTAAAATTTTGTTACTTCTAACTTTCAGCATGTCCCTTCTGTCTCTTCTAAGCCATAGATGGTGCAGCATACTGAGGATGTTTGGCCTATGTGTTA
Source organism: Strix uralensis (assembly GCF_047716275.1). Classification (NCBI taxonomy): domain Eukaryota; kingdom Metazoa; phylum Chordata; class Aves; order Strigiformes; family Strigidae; genus Strix; species Strix uralensis. The sequence continues at coordinate 21,153,579 of NC_133972.1, read as the reverse complement.
CTCCCTGCTTTCTCTTTCTCCTTTTCCAGCCTATGTAGCTTGAAGAAGCTATCACACTATTAGGAAGCAGGAATCGGTTTCTTTTGAATGCTGTTCATGCCAATGGGTGCCTCAAGTGCTAGTAAAATTACATCCTTTTAAAAATGTTGCTTATCTTAGGACTGGTTTCTTCAAATTAATATTAAATTTCAGTGCCCTGCAAGTAAGGGGGCTTGGCTAAACAAGATATGTTGCTTTAGCAGTAATATCATACACTAAATTTTGGTTTCTTGAACTGTGTACCTGTGGTGCATAACTTAACAGGTCTGAGGAACTGAGTTTTCTTAAAGACAGTGGGTGAGTTGAGTCACTAGGACAGACATCAACTAGTCTTGAACACTTGAAAAGTAAACTAGAGCAGAATTATCCAACTCTCACTGGGTTCTTTTTTGCCACATTAACACCTATCCAAGTTATGACCCAAAATACAAAACATCCAGACTTATGGTTAGACAGTGATTAAACATTGTAGATGTATGGGACTGTTGCTTGACATATGTAGTGTCAGTTTTATCTGCCGCTAAAATGGGCACATAGAGGGAAGGGAGAAAGAGGAACACTGCAGACCAGTCAGGGAAAGTCAAGCTTAAATTTGCTTTAAGACTATGCTTTGGAGAAAAAACACCAGTTGTATCTTGCTATTTAGGGTGCCCACGTTTGGTTAAACCAAAGAAGAAAAGAATAGGCAAGCCACCTTCAAAGCGCAGAGACACAAGATGTGAGGTGGAAGAAGTGTGGGAGATGCCCAAAAGCAGCATATGCAAAGGTTGGTATACAGTGACAAGCTACAAAAATTACTGTTACAAGCATTTTTTCATTACTGGCTCAGGGACTAGTGGTTCTTGGTTTGAACTGCGAGCATATTGGATAGCTTGTGAAATAATAGTAAATGCTATGTATGCAGACAAGCAAGAGAAAAAAGCAAGCTAAACTTTGAACACTTACCTTGCTAGGAATACTGTTGTAGCTTTGACCAGGTTAGGTTTTTTCTCTTTATGGGGGGGAGAAACACAGAAGGGAAAACAAAACAAAACATACCCCCAAAACCCACTGTTTTACTCTAGTTGCTCTTCAAACTGTTCTACTAACTTTCTAAAATGTTGAGTCCTGTGTCACTTTGCAGTATATCCTTTTCTTTAATCTACAGGTCTCTCGGCCAAAATACTGTAATTTGATACAACACAAATGCAGATAGATAATTCTTAAGAACTTCAACTTTATGGAGTAGAAACTTCTTATTACTTTGCAGGAAGATGGATAAACAATGGAGGGAAAAAACACATTAAGTAGGTTCAATAGCAAATTGCTTTTGTGTATTTGTGGCAGAGTCTGAAAAAGTTATAAATTGAAAAGGGTCAGTACAAGACAATACAAGAAGCTACCTGAAAGATCAGAGTTCCTTCCAGAAAAGAACAATCTGGCATAGTAAAGCTTATTTGAATATTCAGCCGGTCAAAAACGGTCTCTTTCTCATGTATTAAACGGAGGATTACGATTTCATGTATTTGCAAGGTCAGAAACTTAGACTGAAGCAGCTCATTAGTCAAAATTTGCATTAGTCCTGAAGTCAGATTACTTAAACATCAGTGTTAAATCTTTAATTGCTGATTGGTTTTATTAAAAGCGTTCAGGAAATTTGCAGAATCCCAAAATACTATCTATATTTCCCCCCTGAAATAGTTGGTGTTTCTTGGATGCATTCAACAATGTAGTTACAAGAGCACACTGAAAATATGCTATGACTTTGATATCGAACTCTTATCTACCTGTTATACTAGGATATTCTGCAGTCCAACACCATTCCTGCAGAACTTATTCTTGCTGGGAAGTTGAGTACACAGTTCTAATATCAACCATCAGCATCGTCTCCTGCAATGGGAAAAGGCAGTCACTGATAGCTAATCTTTCTTTAGAAGTGAATTGACATACATTATTTGGAGGGAGAATGCATACCTTAATCTCCTTTTTTTTTTCTTTAGGGCATGGAACAAGAAAGTCCCTCCATAAGAGAAGATAACTGCAAATATTGGGGCAGGAGAGAAAAACAATGTATGAGTTTTGCATAAATCCAAAACTCAGTTACTATTCTCTTGTGTATATCTTGTAAGTTGCTGTGCACTCTTAAAGGGTAAGAAGTAGCACTGTAAAGACTAAGGACATGATTAAAATGGAATTAAGTATTTAACACTAAAGTCACCTTTTTATAAGTAGCACATCCACTATTTAAATAATAAATTTAATAGAATTGCACTTTAAGACTTCTTGTATTCCATCTATACATAGAAGCAAAAAAGTTTGATAGTGATGTATGTGTATCAATACTATTTACTGCTGCCCTGTTCTTAAGATCTGCAGCATTGTGAAGCCTGTCAATGTCATCTCACCTTATAGTCAGTTTGTCTATATGATGTGGACATAAGTACAGATTCTGTTCCATTAGCTGGATTTTTGGCTGGATTTGGTTTTGTCAAAGTGTAAAGGAATATAGTTAAAGCTGTATCAAGTCAAGTGCTGACTTGAAATTTCAAGGCAGTTCCTCAGACCTTATTCTTAAATGCATGATTCAGGACTAAAAGTAAACCACTGACTTGATGCGATGCTTCTCACTCCTCCCCTCTTTTTGTGGAGACCCTGAGCTGGAGAGATGGATTTTGAAGGTGAACCAGAAGTTTCTATAACAGTGGTGTGCCCTATTCCCTGACTTCTTACTGATGACTTCTATTACAGTTGATACAGTCCTTGGCAACTTGCTACAGAAAAGTCTCTTTATAGAACTAGGATGATAAAACTAGGTCTCTGCTGAGCTATCTTATGAATAATGGAAATAGACTGATCTAGATGAGGTGAATAGCTCAAAAATGTGTGATCTTTTTCATTTCTATGAAAGCTAGTATCACCATGCAAGAAGAGTAAACATGATATTGCCATTCTTGGATGTGATAATGTGAGTGAAAAAGGTAAGGAAACTAAAAAAACCAACCAACCAAAAACCACCCCAAAAAACAACCCAACCCACAACAGTTTTTCCTTTAATAAAAGGCAGGGGGAAAGGACAAACAGGATTTGTCTTCTGCCTCCTCTCCCAATGTTCTTATGCTGTCTGTGCCCTAGAGTAACCTACGTGGATAAAAGTAGCATTAACAGGGGAGGTTCAGACTGGACATTAGGAAAAAATTTTTCACAGAGAGTGGTCAGACAGTGGAATAGGCTGCCCAGGGAGGTGGTGGAGTCACCATCCCTGGGTGTGTTTAAGGGTCGTTTGGATGAGATGTTGGGGGATATGGGGTAGGGGAGAACTTTGTAGAGTAGGGCTGATGGTTGGACTCGATGATCCCAAGGGTCTTTTCCAGTCTGAATGATTCTGTGACTTCCTGTGACTGCATTCAAGTTTTGTGCCTACCTATTACTAGTTTGACCTGTAACTGAGGTTATGCTGTTTTCCCTCAGTGAGGGGTATTGAGGTTTCCCCACCCAATTGATCCTTGATCTGTTATTTTTAATAGCACTTGTTTGCTTGTTAGAGCTACTGTAATTATAGCTTTACCCTAAGCTGTTAGGGGAAAGGTTCCACCTCAACACTGTGACACTAAGTTTTTATTTCCTCTCTAAGCACTGCAACAAAATAAGGAATACAATTTCTTAGTTGGCTTTTGTGCTGCACAAAAACTCTATTGCATCAGCACCTCAAAGAATGAAATGAGGGAGGAAACTGCATGGGGGGAATTACTTCCAGCATGGAGCTTTTTAATACTCTGGAAAATACAGGACTGCTGCTCTGGCATTATTCTGATTGGGAGAATGAGTGGTAGAATCTCTCCAACTTGAAGACTGAGTGATGACCTAAGAGGAAACCCTTATCTACAACTGAGACCTCTTAAGTAAGGATTGACTTCTTTTTCCCTGAGTATAGCTTTGGGATTGAATACTAAGCCAGTTCTGTTGACAGACTGAACTGTTTACCTTTTGCTGCTTGTCTGATAAAGGAATATTCATGACCTCAGTTAGATGGCACTCTTATTTTTGGGAATGGCTAATATTTCATAGGTACTCCCAAGATCATGCTAGTCATCCTTTCACAGATCTTGCACTAGTCAGCGTGCTTTCTACTCTGATGTAAGAAGCAATTTACAGCCTGGTGATGCTAGCTCCCAAGAAGATGTGAGGGAGTAGCAGTCTGGAGTGTTTAGACAGCTCTTTTTCTGAAAACAAATGCTATTTTAAAACTAATTGCTTAAAACCTCATAGTGTACCCATGCTATGTATCCACACCAATGCTTCAAGTAGTATGCATGAACGTTCTAGCGCTCTAGAAATACTTCTAGGATGTTATACGTGGTGTACTCTGACAGAACTAGTCCTGTGGCCTTAAAACTACATCTTCTACTTGGCTGCCTCTTCACTCAGCAGCATGGATGATTTGTGGACTTCAGATTTAAGTCAACTGGCTTACAGCTATATTTAACGTTCTGGTGAGTAAAATGGCCATGCTTCAGAAAGGTTGTGAAGTACAAACTGCATTTTAAAAGGCTGTGAATTAAAGTCCAAGCTCTTCTTATTCAGCCAGGTAACTAGCCACAGTGATATTTCAGATTTAATTTTACAGATGCCCGTATGTGTCAGCTTTTGTCATTAGTGAAGCTAGATTGCCCAGTGATTAACTGCACTGCTGGCAGTATTGTGAACTTGTAACTGTAGCAGGTCCTGCATTGCCTTTGAAATTTTCACATGCTTTCTGCAGCATCTACTGAAGGGCAGATGAAGAATCTATTTGCTGCTTGGCACACCAAACCTTGGAAGCCTCTGAGACTGCCATACCGGGAGCTTTGTTTGGACAGACTCACTGTCTGTGACTCAGAATTTCTAAACTGTTATTTGTAGCTAACTAAAACCTCTGTTGCAAAGTGGGTGTGGTGTAATCACTGAAGTGGAGCCAGTGTGTTAAATTGGCTTGCCAGATTTTAATTCTATATTTTAATTTTCAATTTGGTAGCACCTGGATGGCATAAAGCTTTCCCTTTTCCAATGTCCTGTTTTCTGCCTTTATGTTGGAAAAGATTAATTACAGGTTTTTCTATTAAAATCAAATAATAAAAGACAGGAGCCAATGGCAAAACAAAACACCACCCACTCATTGCATGCTAACTGCAAGCATACCAAGGAAAAACAAATGCACTCTTTAAAAAGAGTCCTCAGATTGCCCTGACTGACTCACTGCCACTGGCCATCTCAGTCAACAAGACTATAAACCCCCAAGTAATTTCATGGCCAAAGAAATAAGACAGATGTCAGTATTTTTTCTGAAATAATCTTTCTGACAAGAATGGTTCAGAATATTAAGATAATCAGATCTGAGAGCTGAAGACCTGTGAAACTCTATTGTGTATGAGCTATGCTGTAGCTGCATTTCACACATATTTAGATCCATGGGACTACACAATTATGCTATTGCTAACTACCCCTCGGGCTTCAAAGGTACTTTCAAATGGAAATATACACATCTACAAAGAAGGCAAGGATCACTAGAAAAAAGATTTGGTTGTTTGAACAAAAGTAAGTAGTCCAATGGTTAAGTTTTAAAAAATAAGGCTAATCAGTCTTTCAAGACTATAGCTTTCTATCCTGCTTTCTGGATTTACTACTACATAGGATCATTTTCCATGAATATAAATGGGTGTTGGTATTTATCTCTAATCCATATATTTCTAAAAACCTTGTCTCTTAATATCCAGCTTTGGCACTGTTTAAAATGCTAAATGATGAAATGAAATCATGCTTCTCAGCACTCTAGCACTGGCTGCCAGTCAGCACTACTAGAAATCTTATGCTACTGAAAACTGTTAGCTTTATTTTTGAAACTGGCTCTACTTTATAAGACCTCCTAAAACTGTTTTGTATGGATATGATAAAGACTTTTAAAACTGGGAATGACATGGGAAAAACAGATAGGAATCAGTTGTTCACGTGCCTTCCAGTACAAGGACTTGGGCCTATGAAATGAAACTAGTAGGGAGCAGTGTGAAAGCAAATCATGTTTCTTCATTAATTAATCTGTAGAGTTCCTTGCTGAAGAAAACTGCAAAGGTTACAAGATGTGACTGGATGTAAAAGAAAAAAAATATATGTAAGACTACTAAATGCTAAAATATAACCTATGATTCAAAGTACTTGCACTACAAGCAATAGAGGCTGAGACAGCATTTCAGTGAAATAACAGAAATGCCACTAGCGTTTGCACTGCTCTGCTGCAGAGGGATCTGCTACTGACCATGAGTGGAAGATGACACTGGTGTAAACAGACCTTTAGTCTGACACAGAACAGTGATTTGGTATCTCAAAACAAACTTTTAAATTGCATTTGATGTAAGTTGGAAATGGTCTTACATAGTATTTTGAACAACTGAGAAAAAAGTAAACCCTGGCAGGTAAAATGGGAATGACCTACTAACAAGGAATGGGATGACAGACTAAGGAAAAACTAAATTTCTTTTTATTAAACAAAGCTTCAGAAGAATCTGAAATGACAAGAGCTGAAGTAACTGAAAGATCTTTAGGTTAGCTCTGCTCTAGATAAACTTAAGTAAGAATTCTCTTGGAATGCATCAGGTGAATACTAGCTGTGGCTTCCAGCATCTGTTCAACAACCAGCAGTGCTATAAATGTGTGAATCTTCCCAACACCAACTGTGGCAATGCAGAGAACCAGTCCATTAGAAATCTCCTCATGCTATTTCAGGTGTTAAATCTTCCAGGTGAAAGAGCCAGAATCTTTGAATTTGATGCTGCTGATACAGGGAACTATCAGGAGTTGCCAGTAAATCCTAGCACAGGGAGATTTGCTAAATACTGGAGGATAAAACAACTCCACCTGCAAGCTCTGGGAATAAGATAAAGGATCTCTTTGTAAATAGGTCTTGACTACCTTGTTTTTCCCCAGAACATATTGTGAACGACTGGCAAGGAATGGGGGTTTATTTTTACTAAGTGACTCTTAGACATGTAGGAGGGAGAAAACACATTTTAATGTATACTTTCCCCTGCCCTCTTTTCCAAAGTTCTCAGGAGGAAAAAAAAAAGTACCTTAAATGCATTTTAGTCTAGGGTTCCTGGATTTCACTGTTAATGTTCACTCCACTAATGTTAGAGCTTTATCATGCTTTTTTTCAATATAAGCCTTAGCACAGAGATTAAGTTCTATATAAGTCCTTCCTCATCCTTTCAAAGGAAATCTATTTTTCTTTCTCCTTTTGCAGAGTACCAATACATATCATCGAGGTCTCAAATCACAGCTTTGTACCACTGTACCTTGAGGTTTCAAAAAAAATGTTTTAGCTATCTCAATCTTTCTAGTTGAGTCTGCAAGATAGAAAAGTGTGGTCAGTCCACAAGGTCAGTTAACTACACAAAACTTCCCCTTCTTCCTGCTTACAAGTTCTTTACTACTGTTCTGTGGCTTACATGCATATAGTTGAAAACCATTTTGAAAGCCTTACACATTTATATCCTTCTATATTCATAATACTACAGAAAATAATTCTAGTAAACATAAGAAATAAGTTGGAATTTATTTCCCCAACCCTTTTTAAAAGGAAAAAAACCCCTCAAGTGTATCAAAACAACTGATACTGAAGTGTATGTAGAAATTAATCTTTTTCATTTCTAAGACTACCCCCCCTTTTTAAATAACTAAACCCATTACATCTTTACAGTAAAGTTGAACATCTAACATCATTACACTTGGCTCCCACTCCTGTGGTTTGGAGAATGCTTTAGGTGTTGCAGAACTGTGCGTATTAATGGTGATGATGTTGACATTTTGCTACACAAAAAAAACCAAGTCTTGCTGACACTGCGATTTTGTCTTAAAGTAAATCCCCTTGATTAACTTTTTCCCCCTTCAGCAGTGCTCTTTATTTCCCTAGCTGCCAGTACTGGGATAAATACACTGAACTTCAGCACACAGGCAGTATGCAGAGAAGAAAAAATACAGTACAACCTGCTTAGTATAAGCACTGTAAGTGAACTCTCAGTGCTCTGCATGGTGCAAACTGCAGTCCCATTACAATGGGGCTTTGTATATAATAAAATAACTTCATGGAGAAAAGACACTTCAGTGGACAGTCTGCAAATTCTGCAGATTTGTTGGCGATACCTTGGTAGTCACTGCTTTCTGCTGATAGTCACATGCGGCAACGCAGAGGCCCAGTTTGACCAAGACTGATGACCCTTAGCACAGATTTTACAGTATAAAGATATGGTTGATTGAGTATTGTTTAATGCAGCTCTCTTCCTTCTGGCTGTAGCACTGCAGAGGGGCAAAAGAGGACAGCCACTGTAGGATGCTATATGTATACATCTGAGTTGAATAAAGCCCTTTCTGGTGGTTTCTTCCTCATTCTTTGGATCTTTCCTTGCAGTTCACAAGTAGGGGTCAATGCGCATGCAGCAGGTGACTGCTGTCAGTCAGATTCCGACTTCTCGTTAGATTTAGATGATTTACGCTTTCTCTTTTTCTTCTTCTTCTTTTCTTTTTTTTTCTTTTCCTTCTTTCTCTTTTTCTTCTTGTGTTTATCTCTACATTCTGAGGAAGTGGAGCTGCTGCCATCTTCATCATCCTCATCACTGTCATCACTGTTATCGTCGTCATCTTCTGAGGTAGAGTCCTCCAGGAGCTGCTTCAGTTGCTGTATCCTGAGTTTAAAAAATGTGAATGAGAATCCTTTCTAGCTCTCTTCTACCTGTAATGATTTACTCTAGCTTTCACCTATTTCCTTCCTAGCTTGAGAAATGAAAGCTGCATAAGGCGGCAAGAGAACACTTCCTCTTTTCCTGAATTACACTCCCGTTACAGTTTTCACAGACTGATAAAGGCAACCTCTCCTGAAGCAAGCAGACGTTCTGTTCTCAGGGCCTTTCCATCCCACAGGTATCAAAGGCCTAGCTTACTGGCCAATATTTATGTGTGCAAAATAATGAGGCAACAGCTATGAGACCACCATAAGAAGTTCTATGTTTATCCAAACACAGATGGCATACTGGGATTATGATATCATGACATTCATTGCCCTGCTGATACAGAGATGATGTCAGTGAAGCTGACAGTAAACTCTACGTTAGATGCAGAGGTATTTTTGACAGGCACTCTTCCTTTGAACTTTCATGGTTTACTGGCAAATAAGGACAAACTATTTGCTTATTTTATTGTTGTCTTCAGTATCCTGTCCAAGGTCTTGCTTTTTAAAAAAAACAAAAAAATAAAGCAACGCACCTGCAGTAGCAGTACTACTCTATGGGCTACTTATAGTTTGTTCAGTTACCTCACTGACGCAGTTCAAGTAAGAAAGCATTAAAAACTCTGCTGCTTTACATACTGAATAACAACCTCACATGAGGAACAACATCAGGGGCCTAGAGCTAGCTTTCTAAATTCACGCTTTCATGTCTACTGAAGGCAATTTGATGTACCAAATTTTAGAAAACATGTCAGTGAAAGAAGAAAAAAATCAAACTCTTTTTTTCAGGCCTAAACCAAAACTAAACCCAAGTACCTGAATACTATGGCATAAATGAGTATGACTCCTCTTTAAACTTTGTTTTGGGGAAAAAACATAGAAGCTAATATAATTAAAGAGGTAGGAAGTACTACTGAGTGATTATTGAGAAAGTAGAAATGCATTAGTCTCTGCCAACATAAAGAAACTGCCAATAAGAAAATGTTCTGAGGTAAGAGTAAGCTTCTATCAAAATTTCACCTATTACTATCATGTTATCAAAATGAAAGCCACATTGAAAATGCAGTTTACTACAGAGACACACTTACCTCATTTCTTTTTCATGACGTTTATTTTCCCTTATTAAATCGTACATTGGATCTTCATGTGCCTTTAAAGTGGAAAACAGAAAATCCAATGTTGGTAAATAAAAGTATCACTGACTGTTGTATTTCCTAAAAAAATAAACCAAAGCAACCCAATACAAGAGGCTTTTATCACAAGATGAAATACACTTAGCAAGCTCTTAATTCACAAGTATACTCTCAGACTTAACATCATTAATCTGTCTTTTTTTTTTTACTTTAGGAAAAGCTTATCTAATTACATCACCAATGAAGGGGACTCTCCTTAGGTATACTACCTCTCTCCCTCTCCAATCACAGTTAACTAAGAGAACCCCATACATACACTGTAGGAATAGCTATACATAGATGGAATACTGAAGTTCAAAATAATGAGCTGTGCCCTTCAGCATATTTTAAAAACTCGGACACAAACATACAGGAATACAGGAGCAAGGAACAGAAGACAAATGGATAAGGAAGCTGGAGTTGTCTTAGCATGCTATGCACTACCATTATTCGTTCTTAAATTCGTTATTTTTAAATTAAATGGGCATTGCAGCAAAAGATAGTTGTGAAGGAAGACAGCAAATCAACTCTGCAGACATTTAAGGCGAGTTCATGCCATGCAAGAACGCAGGAAAAAGATGGGGTGATCACTTCCGTTGGAAGATCAAGCAAATAAATTCAACAGAGAGGAGATATCAGATGCTGACCAGAGGTGGGAATTAAAATGTCAGTAGCAAATGAAAGATGTTGGGAATGCAGCATGAAGGGCCTTGGACATACAGCAAGAGTTTGATGCAACAGAAAAGAAGCTCAAGGAAAAAAGAAGAATAGAGGCAATCTGGTCATGGGAGAGGGCTAAAATTACTCTTCGCAGTAGCATACAATCAGTACGAGTCCAGATGACATTCTTCAAGGATAGAAATGAGGACGTAAGACACAACGTGATGAGAGCTTGAAATACAGGTTAACAATGCAGAGCAACAGGGAAAATTAAAGAGATCATGAAGAAAGAATCTGCAGAACTGAGATGCAGCCTCATGTAGCAAGAGATCAGACGTGTAGACAATGACTGGATTACAGACCTAGACAACAGGCTTCATGATGTGGTTGTTCACAGTGAGAGCGGAAGGCTTGAAGCAGCTGCAATGCGGGCAGCTCAAGCTTGACTAAACGTTTTTTGTTACGTTGCCATTTTAATCACAAAAACTGAATATAATGGTAGAAACAGGTTCTTGAAGATTTCCAATTTAAATGTAAAAATTACTAATTTTCCTCTTGAAGAGTAGATTTTCTGCAAAGTAGTCAAACATCCAACCACATCTGTAGCTTTTTCTTTATTAGGAGATTTTCGGCATCTATATTATACTAGAGACAGAGGAAAAGTCCTTAATAAAGCATCATCTAACAGGCTTCTCTTCACTTGCAAGATTATGCATCATCAGTACTAAAAAATACAAGCAATAATACTACAGTATTTGTACTCACTACTCTAAATTGTTCCAATTTCTGATTGCCTTTAATAAAGAATGGGCATTCTTTATCTCCTGTTCTGTGTCCATAACGTTTACACCTCCAACCTTTAAAAAAAGAAGCAGCAGTGAATTGCACCTCTGAGTCAGACCAGAAGAAGAAAAGTAGAAGAAAAAAAGCAGCCACATAATAACGCAAAATATTTTCAATTTGTTGGAACAAATGGAGAGATACAAGTATTATGTTGATAAATGTAGCATCCATAAAATGCAAGGCTATTACAGCCTTCAAAATACTGGTTGCTTTTATATCAATACAATGTCAATCTCCCTGAACCTTGTCATCTGTCCACCAGACATCCTGCCCTCCCCCAGAGTAAACAGATGGCTATATGAAGGTCCAATGACATCTGGAATATTTTCAGCCTTACACTGCATGACTTTGACTTCTTTTCCCAAAGGCATCCAAAGCCCTTTTGTCGGGGCATGTGCCAGGAATTCTCGTGCACTTTCATTGCCTGGTACATCAGGTATGCAGTCTTCTGGTTTTGTTTCATTCTCCTATGAAAAAAAGATAAGGACAATAAAATCACTTTTTTTTAAAAAAAGCTTTGTAAAAATTAATACTCCAAGTGTGCAGGCCTTCGCTTGATACGGAACCTATTTCCCCTGTAACATTTCTTTTTCTTGTAACATGTGAAGGATCTAAATACCTGACCCTTTTAACAGCATTAATTTTCTTTTTCCCCTCACCCTTGAATTTTCCAGTTTGAACTTCATTGCCATATCAATTCCATTCCTTCCCATTTATTTAGATAAATAATATAAATGAAAACTTAACAGACAAGCAGGGACTTCTTTTTCCTCTTCCTGCTAATAAGACATAACAATTAAAAACAGCCTTTACAACACAGAGCAGTATTTTTTAGGTTAAAAGCACTAGATTATGGCTTAGGTATATAGATTTGGCAAAAGTAATTATCATTATGAAAGGAAAGTATATTTACACAAATATTTGAGCATAAGAAATGGAAAAGCAGCCTGAGTTTTTCCCTGGAATCACCTACTTCTCTCTGTAATTTACATAGGTAACACAGACACTTCAGTAGCTAAAAGACAGGTTGTGTGAAAATGTTAAAAATTTACTGCAGTGTATTTACCAACCTTAATTAGCCCTGGGGGAGGTTTCTCATAACTGAAAAGCAACAGAAATATGGTTACTCTGCAGCTTAGCACAGACAAATAGAGAAAATACAGTATTTCAATGGTATAGAGTTAAAACCTTCACCTCACATATTCCCTGAAATTTTACTCTGTCAGTAACTGCCCAGAACTCTAGCAGAACACGGGTACCTGGATGCAAGCTGAGACACAGTGCTTGTCATATCACTACACACTTCTCTCACAAAGGTCCTTCAGTTTCATATTGCCGTGGGAGAACAACTACTTTCATCACACTGCTTTACAGTGATGTGTGGTACATCCAATTCAGCTTCAGTTACCACAAACGCACAACTCTGTCCTCTTTTTCTGTAGCGCCCCTCCCCAAGATCTCACTGGTCTAAACCTCTTTACTCAACACTGGTGAATCATAGTCAGCTGAAAATGTCAAGTCAGGCGATTCCTTACATCCAGCTTTGTCAGACAAGCACAGTATGTAATAAATCCATCTTCTTCTCTCTGTGTATTAAACCTAGACAGAACCTTACCGACCAAAATACCATCTTTCCTGCAACATTCCTCTGAAGTTAATAGTTGATATAAAATTTATTAAAATCCAAACAGCAAGCAGGTGCTACATAGAGCACAGCGACTGAGAAAGTGGATGCGCTTAGGAGTTAAATGCCAAGACACTGTGAGATGGCCTTTAGAACAGTAACTTTCTGAGTGCTGTTTAGTGGGTTTCATAACAAACAGATTTCTACTTCCACTTGTAAAGGAAAAAAATCATGGTTTTGTGAAACTGATCTTTTTATTCCATTAAACCCCTTCCAGTGAAATAGCATAAACCTTTTACAGCACCGCGGGCTACTGATGGAGTCACTAGGCAGATCTCAAACCTTTTTGTCTTTTTTTTTTGAAATCCACTCTAGTAGAAGCCGGCTGAACAACCCCCGCTTCTATGCTGCAACTCCCAGACTTCTAGAAACGTGGAAGAGACCCGTTTTCCCCCAACAAGCCGGTATAAAAGTCACGGCGCAGCTCTGCCAGCGGCCCCGAAGCCCCCCAGGGAGCAGAGCGCTGCTGTAACGCGCCGGCGGCTCCCGGGGGGGCGGCGACCCCCGGGCTGCCCTGCCCGTACGCGACCGAAACACAGACCCGCTTCTGCAGAAAAACGGGACGCGGTTTTAAAATGGGACGGAGCCGGAGCTGCCGCTGCCGGAAGAGAACGGGCCAGGGAAAAAATTACACCACCACCCCCTCAAACCCCCAAAGCCCGCACTGGAAACGAGCCCCACATGCCGGCGGGGTGGGCTCGGAGCAGAGCGGGGGGGCGGCCAGGCAGGGCCCGGGGCCGCAGCGCCCTCGGGTAACCCCCCTCCTCCGCCCCTTACAAGGACTCCAGGTGCTGGAGCTTCTGGAGCTGCTGCGCCTCCTGCCTCTTCCGTTTCCTCTCATGCCGGTCCTGGGTCCTGCCGCCGCTCGCCGCGGGCTCCGGGTGGCTTTTGGGCCGCGCCTGGCTGCCCCTCGCCGCCGCTTCCTCCTCCTCCGCCCCCTCCTCCTCCTCCTCCTCCTCCTCCTGCCCCCTTCGCGCCCTGTGGGACATCGGCGCGGCGGGCAGAGCCGCGGCGGACGGCGAGGCCGCGGCGACGCCCCCTCCCCTCCCCGCCCTCCACGCTGCGCATTTCGGTTTCACTTCCCCTCCCGGGCGGGGCGCGCCGGGCCAAGGGCGGACTTCCCCCGGCGCCAGCCATGCGGCCCGGCCGGGCAGCGCCACCTCCTCGTACCGCCGCTTCCACGGGCCCGGGCGGGCGAGAGGAGCAGCCCCGCCGCCGCCTCAGGCCGTGAGGCAGCAGGGCGGCTCCGCCAGGCTGCCCGCCCCTCACCCCCGGCACCCTTCCCAGGGACTGAAAATAACTGGGGAGTGGTGGAGCCTTCAAAACACCGATATTTAAAAAAAAAACCCAAACAACCAAAAAAAGACACGCAAAAACCACCTCAGTGCCACAATCATTTACACACGGGGACTGAGGGGAGGTATGGCGGCGGGCCGGCCAAGGAGTGTCGGGGAGCAGAGGAGGCTGAGGGGTCACCTCCCCCGCCGAGGCCTTGGGGACAGACGGGGATGCAGCTGAGGGGCGTCTGGGGGTGGGGAGCGGGCGGGTGTGCAAGGAGGGGCCCCATCACCGTGGGCAAAGGCCATGCTTGCTGGAGGCCAAAATATGTATGGATGGAGGGAGGAGAAGGTCAGGGCCATCTCTTGCAGCATCCAGAACACATGGAGTGGGTTTTGTTTTTTCTTTCTTTTCATTTTCAGTGGGTGGGTTGGTGCCCCAGGAGGTACCTGTTGGTTATGGGGCAGGGTCTAGCCGCAGGCCCAGCGAGGTCTGGCAAGGGCCATGCTGCTGCCTGAGCAGCAAAGGGCAACGCCCTCCTCCTCCTCACTGTATGAGCACCCCCGGAGAGCCCAACCTGCCCCCAGGTTTTGCAGTTTCCTGCCCCAGCCGTGATCTTTCTGTTGCACGATGAGGAAGGGAGGCAGGTCGGTGTTGGAAAGGCAAAGTTTAAATTGCTACTTTAGCCTCCTGCTGAAGTTCAAGGGCACGTGAGATTTCGGGGATTGCTTCAGAGCTTGGTGAAACACAAAAAATGTATCTTAGAAGTCCAGGAATTGAAGGTGATTGTAACTGTGATCATCTTGGTGCTTCCAAAGTGCACATCAAAGGCAAAGGATGCTGTTCCCTGGTAAATGCTATTACAGCGCCCTGTGATTCTGAAGTACAGTAAGACAAAAGCAGTCGTGAGAAAGCCTACCTTTTACAAGGGAAATAGCAATCTTGCAGTTTATTTAACAATATAGTATTATTAAACAAGCACTACTTTAATACTATTTTAGCTTCTACTTAGTAAATCCTCATTTATTCAGGACGAAAGCTCACGTCTTGTTTCCCACTTGCATTCAGCTAAGTGGCTGCCATTGTAACTTCAGATCCCAGGAAACTGGTTTTGTCCAGTTAATTGTCACAGTCTTTTGCAAGGATTTGGTGCTTATTTTAAGGTTTAAACAAAATAATCTAGCTTTTTGTATGTCATGCCACTAATATATAATATTGATGAAGATTTTTATTTCATGCACCAAATTTTGTAGGCTTGCTGGCACTGGAAAGAATGCAGCTGCCATTCTACCACAAAACAACTCAGCAGCAAAGCGACATAATCTTGCAGATAAACTTCTCAAAAAAATCCAACTTCTGCTCTTCATAATCTAACTCCAACATATCCATTCAGCTGATATGTCACGAGATGGCGCGTAAGCTGTGAGAAAACCTGTTTCACTCATCCCATGGGTCTGTAGTTAGCTTGTGTGTTTTGCTTAGCAGTGGGCCTTTCGGGAGTTTAATTAGTAGCCTTTTTTCAGCCCTCATCTGAGAAGAAGAGGCAGAGTTGCTGTCATCCCTTGAAATGGCAGATCACAGCAGCTGACCTGATGTGCGAAACTCAGTGAAGACCTCTGGTCTAAAGGCTTAGAGGCAAAATCAGTTTATTTGCTAGTCTGAGTTAAATATCTGTGTGTCTAACACATAGTATGAGGCAAATGCAAGGTGATGTGATTTAAGGGAATCCACTAAGGAGCAGGTTAAGCAGATGACCTGATGTTTGCTGGAGGCCAAGAGATTTGCTGCCGAGACACTGCTAGCGTGTGGTGACACGTCAAATCGCAATCAGTCCCTTACATGGTCATGTATCTTCAAGCAACGAGTGAGGCAGGAGAAATATTTTTAGGTGTCGCAATTACATTTAAAATGTCTGAAAGAACTTAGATGAGACACAGTGTCAATTTTTCACTCTATTTAGAGAAATTACAACAGTTACTAAAAGTTCAGTACCAGCTGGGCTGATGCCTACTAAATGGAGACTTTATTTTGGAAGCAAACTCAAGTGATATAATGGAGTTTTTTGGCCCTTCTTTCATTCCAGTGTTATTTTGCTATTTTCAAGTGTCTTTTAACTTCACATTTTCAAACCAACAGAGTTGTCAGACTCTGGAACAGCTTTCTAGCATGTTAGGACAGTGACAGAAAACCTAAATAATTCTAAGATGGAGAGTTTCCAGTTTATGAATGGTATTCTATGGGAGGAATGTCTGCAATAGCAAAAGAGACAAGAGTTCTCCAGACACTGCACCAGTCTCACTTTTGTACACCCTTGACTGTCCTAGCTTGGATGAAGTAAGAGTTCTGCCAGTTTGGAGCAGGTAAGGGCCTAGCTTAGATGACCTCAGATTCAGCGACTTCAGCCTTGGCAGAATAATTGACACAAATTCAGGAACTGAGAGCGTAGTCTCAACAGAAGTGTGGGGTTGCGAGTGGAAGCAGAAGGACAGACCATGGTATATTTTCCTCTTCTTACTGCTAAGTCAGTAAGAGCTTGCCTGCGTTCTTTGCATCCTGGTGGCTTGTACATTCAGGCCCTAATTTCTGAGCAGATCAGGGCATTTGTGTAATACTCTTTACCACACTAACTTGTAGACTAATTTTAAATATAACCTCTGGTATATTTGAAATAGATTTTAAGGCCTAGTAAAATGTGTTCAGGACTTAGCTATCTTGTAATATTATTACCAAAGCAACCGGAATGCTGCTCAACAGGCCTGAAAAGTGTTCTTAGCCTGCTTCTTGTATATTCCCAACCCAAGGCTGGTTTAAAACCCAGTCAAGCTAATCATATAGAGACAGATTCAACAAAGGATGATTAATTAACTAAACACAGGTGTTTTGCTAGATTAAGAGAATCTAGTATATAGAAACTGCTTGCTCTACCTAAGCTTTTAATAGAACATTTTGAAGTCTTTCTCAGAATTGTGCAAGATGAAAATTAGTGGAAGAAAGATGAAGATGATGAACCAAAAGATGACCCTGAAACTGAAACAAGGATTGGAACCAGAAGAGAAGAATTCGGCTGAGACAGGGATTGTAGTGAACTTTAATAAATAATGAAAATCAAGAACTAAAAGGTTGAGTGGAAACTTACAAAGACTTTGGACTTAGGTAATAAATTTAGAAATAGTATATGAACTACGCGAGTCCTTCGGACATTTGCCATTCACTGTGGTGTTGGCCCAACTCTGAGTTGTTAATAAAGCAAACCTAGAGATACCCACGTCTGGTCATCCTGTTTCTTCCTTGAACAAACTTTATGGGACAGACAGAAGGTAAAATTAGATAGGTACATAAATCTGCTCAGCCACCATGGTTTAAATGTGTTCTTTCTTTGGTTTGATATGAATAATTTTCTAGTGCATTTCCTCATCTGCCTTAAAAATGAACTTTATCACTGTATTACCCAGCTCAGAAGTACCTAGCTGCAAGGTCAGGCTTTTTTTACCCCCCTATTTTTAATAGAAGGAGATTATTTAAAGCTCCAAAGTTTCTTTTTTCTCCTTTGCTGAGAAAAGCCCTGGATTCCTGTGACTCTTGCACACTTACCCAAGGAGAAAATTGCTTCCGTATCAGTCCTTATGAAAGATCAAAACAAAATGAATTATGAAGAAGGAGGGAGTAGGAAAAAAGTAATCATTATTTTCAGTTCTATTTATTCTGAAGCAAAGATCCTCAGTATCTCTAAATTGCTTAAATCTGTTCTATTTAAAGGGTTTATATTAGCTGAGTATCTGCTTCCTTGTATTTAGCAGGATATTGCTTTGAAGTTGCTTTGGGTTTTTTTTTCCTTTATTTGAATGTAGTGCTTCAGACATTTCAAGAAGTTAATTTTTGAGAAATGATGTCTTACTGTAAGAGCTGACTGTCATGGCGCTGTAATTCCAGCTTCATCAAAACATCTAAGCAGAAACATTAATTGCTATCACAAAGCGAAGTATCTGAAAGGCCCATTTGTTTCATAATATCCACTACAACTTTGTTATAAACAACTGAATGTTTCAACTACAAGTGATAACACTGGGTCCAAATTAATTTACATCTATGTCATCCCATGGGCATCAGTATGCCTAGCAGAGTGTAACCCTGGCAGAATGTCAGTCAATCTGCTTTTCTCCATTTTTGGCTAGCTAGAGCTTTGGGCCAGGATCTGTTTCTGATTATGTGTCAGATATGACGCACAGGAGAGGAATCCAGAACCCATGTTAGGCTCCATGGGAAGTTAAGCACCTCCTAATGGGATCCAGAAGAAGCAGCAGGCTGAGCAGAGTCTAAAGCCTGCATGGCTAGCCCACAGCTGCCTGGAGCTAGCCGAGAGGGGACATTCAGAATAGATTGTGTTTAATATCTGGACCATTTCTGACCTCAGGGAAGGCTTCCTCAGAACAGCAGTAGCACTTCTAACCACTTGGGAACCTCAGCTGTGAAGAGAGGTGCTGACATCCTTTCTTACAGAGAAATGAAAAATTTTGTTTCAAGCAGAAGTGCTGGCAATATCTTTTGTATACTAGTTTAACAATTAGAAAATGAAAGACTTGGATTCAGTTCCCTCCTCGGTCTAGGTATTCAGTGATGGTGGCTCCTGTGTCACTGAGAAAAAATACCCCAACCATCAGGCTAATGGCTACATTGCTGGGGGCTGCCCACCATTCGTATTCCACTCTTTGGAAGCAGCAGAGAAAAGCATTTGAGATTCATGGGGTCAGAAGCACAAGTGTGTTTGAACTTGGCTGTGAGTACACTAAGAGAGGTACCCATCCCCACACTGGAAACTACTTCTTTCTTTAAGATACAAAATCGATGCTCTAAGCAGGGGCCAGAGCCCACCAGTTCTCCCTTGATTAGCACCATTGCACCAGGTGACAGTATCATGCTCCTACTTCCTGCTTCTCAGATTAATCTCATGTTTACAACAGCACTGCTCAGCAGTGAAAAGTGTTCCTACACACCTGAACCTTTACTGTGGTGTTTACTACCATATGTCATCCCATAAAGGGAGTGAGGGAGAAAATGTCTGAAAGACCATAATGGCCACAGCTCATTTTGCAGAGTCCTGATCCTTCAGATCTTCAAGACTCGGTAAATGTCTACAGGGACAAGCCTTTTAGGAAAACTGGGCAGAAGAACATCAAAGTTTTGGATCCCAACCAAGCACAGTTGCGAATTAAGCATTGAATTGTTTGTTTCTGTAAAGGCTAGGTTACTACTTAGCATATTCAAAAGTGTGCACTTGCAGGAAAGCTTTACAGCTAAGCAAGGAAGCATCTTTTGAAATTAGGGTTGGACAGCAGTTGAGCAAACTTACTTGAGCTGCAGCTTTAGTCTGTAGTCCCTTCATAAGGCTACATTTTAAGCACCCCATTTTAAGCACTCAAATCTTTTTATTTGATCTATCTCAAAGACCGATAATCTGGTACTTAAAAGAGGAATGATTGTCTTCCTTTTTCTAATTCTGTCCCGGAAGCCTCTGGTAGTTGATCGCATGGATGAAGTCCCTCCATCCTTCTATGGAGATATTGCCTTATTGATTACTCGGAGTTTGTAGTGGTAGAATCACCTGTTCCATCAGAAGTGTAATGCTTATCATCTCTTCAAGCCACCACTCAGTGAAAATAATTTGTCTTTGATCTTTCTTCATTATTTTAACTCACTTAAGATTTTAGAAACATGAAATCACTGAATAACTTCCATTTTTCATGAGTTTTTGCCCTTTGTTTTCTGGTCTTTATAAATACAAATAATTGTATGTTGTCCCAGCCATTTTGCATTGTGCCAGTGACATTTTTTTCAAGAACAAGGCTGTATTTGATGGATGTATATTTGTGTAGTACGCTATTGATGTATAGCATTGTAGTTCTGGGTATACACTGACGTGGTGTCTCTTCTGCTAATAGAGGCCCCATGTACATCATTACGGAGGCAAAGCTTCATGTATCCTTCAAGGGACTTTTGCCTGAGTAAGGACTGAGCACACTTGGGAGCCGTGTGAGTAGTAGGAGCACTCAGAAGCTAGCGGCGCGTTATGTAACAACAGTGGGGAAGGGAGATTTTGGCTGACAACCCTTGGACAGTCTCCCAACTTCTTACAAAACTTACCATCCTTTGTGAGATCGCTTGTGCCCAAGCTGAGTGGGCAGGACTTTGGTTTCATAAGAAACAGCCAGATGCAATGAAATCTGTAATTCTCTATTTATCTGTTTTTGACAGATGAGAGGTTGAGTCAGGATCACTGCAATCTGAACCCCTTATTAGAGGGATGATAATTATTCCAGATTGGATGTTCCTCGTGTATTAAATCTATATATATACTGCTGCTTAACCCCTAATGGTTATAGTCTTACTGTCATCAAAGTTGGCAGGAGTTTTGCTACTGACTTAGTAGGGATCAAGGCTAGATTCTTTGCCTGGTAGCCAGGCTTTTTCATAACTGCAGGAAATTCCTCCTTCTGAGCTTTGGCTATATTCTTAAATCAGCGATCGATTTGCAAGAACTTTTCCCTTGCAAAAGCAGATTCCTTTCCTGAATTTTGCCTCCATAATATAGTGACTGATAAAACAGTTCCCATTTAAATGATGCCTGGCATATCAAGTAAAATAGGCAGATTCATCTTCAGTGAGAGTGTCTGTCCTTGGTATGTCCCCTCCGAGTTGCCAACTTTCCAGTGGAACACTGGATGAGTTGCCTAAAAACGCTCCAGTGATTATTAATGTGTCACAGAAACTACAGAAACAAAGTGATGAAAAATACAATCTAAAAAGTTTAAGGCAAAGATTCTTGGTTCTGCTTGCCACCTCTATTAAACAGGAAGATGACTTTCTCTTGTTGAAATAGCTGATCTGTTAGTTCCATGCAAAACAGCTGTTCCCCCTTAACCATAGTTTTCCCCAAACTATCCAAAGTTCGCAGCTCTTTAAGCTTAACATACTTCCCATATGTCAAGTTACCAACAGCTTCTTTCTAGGTAACTGAAAAGAAATGAATGGAAACTCACAGTCCCAGACCACCTTCTTTCCCTGCCCCTCTCAAGAGAGTAATATAGAAAGACTAGTGTAGCAGTGGTACAGCGATGAAGCAAGTTAAGCAAGTTGACCCAGGAGTGTCTCTGGCATGAATGAGAAAGGAATTCTGATGCTGGACTGTTGAAACTCATGCCAAATACACAAAAATAATGTTTTCCAATGGTGGGCTAGGGGCCTTTGTATTTTTATTCCATTAGGCTAGTTTTGCTGTGAGTGACATCCAGGAACACTCCTTCATAGTTACTTTTGCTTGAAAGTTACTGTCATCTGTAGTTATATAGATATAGAAAATGAAGGATAAATTATACCATTATAGATAGAGAAAGCACATGCTCTCCTAGTCCAATCTGTGTCTAGGCAGATTCATGCATGGCCTATGCTCCTATATGTCACTTGTGGAATGTGTTAAAAAAAAAAATCAATTTAGCGTCCTCTAATAGGGCTTTCTCCTGCCAGGCTTGCACAGTGCTTTTTGGTCATGCTTGAATAAACTAAGAAATGAGAGGTGTTCTGCCCAGTTATGAAGTAATTTTAATAATGTACCAGTGATATTGCCAAAACCAGTAGATGCTGGCTACAGGTGGTTAGGCTGTCTTAATAAAACATTAGTTAAATTATCTGGAACCCACAGCTGTGGGGAAAAAAAACCAGGGTGTTTTGGGTCTCCCAAAATACAAGTACAAGGTAACAGTGGAGGCCTTGAAAATTCAAGCACAGGACAGTAACAGAGGTCTCACAGCTGTAGACACAAACCACAAACTGTCAACCACAGGTCACTAAAGAAATGAAGCCTTAGAAGTTGAGTCAATTGATTTTGTGGGTTAGCAAAGGGAATAAAGGACAAGTCTGCAACGTAGGTAAAACTTGTAACATGCAGTAAACTGAGATACAACACAGAACTGTGAGCCAACAAGGAAAGAGCAAGTTGATAGACTGTTAGCAAACCTATAAAAATGACCCCAAGCAGACCTAAAGTGAGGAGGAAGAAACACAACATCATTCTTCTTCTGGCAAAGAAGAAGAAATGAATATTAGCACTGTAATCATGGCAGGGAACTTGGGATGCTGACAACTTATTATAACCAAACCTTGCTTTTTCTAAAGAAGACTGGTGTTACTGACTTTTGAACCCAGTGGAAGGGTGAGCAGGGTGGGCATGATACCAGAGAAAGGCATGGATTATATTAAGTTTGTGTATGGTGGTTCTAATTATATCACTATTGAATGAGCTGCAATAATTAGCTAATTTGGACTGTAAGTCTTAGCGTGATTGTAACCAGATTAATAATAACTCTTTAATTTGCTAAGACTTTAATTCTTGGCTTTATGTTTGTGGAGTGTTTTTTCAGCCCACATAGATTGCATGGGATGTTTGGTCTGGACCCTAAGTGTAAGGACAGACAGATAAACCCTTGGCTGCAACAATGGGTGGAGAAGGCAGGCAGCAAAGGCTGTGATCGGTGCAGCAACAGCCCAGCAAAACAGGAATGGGATCAGAACGTGCCCAGCACTCAGTATGATCTTACCAGCTCTATGCAAACATTTAAAGATGGCTGTGTGATGTGAAAGCACCCAATTTTTGTAAGCCTGGGCCTAAACCTGTCCTTTAGTACACAGATCAGATGGCTGGGAGAGGTTATTGGCATACCACCCTACAGTAGCTCCACAGATGAACTCTTTCCTGTTAAAAACAAGTTCAGAAATGCAGAGAAATCCTATGAATCCCTGCGAATCTGCTTCCAAAAGGATGTGGAAATTTCTAGTAGAAGTGAAGTGTTAACACCTGACTTTTTCTCTCTTGAGATGCAAAATGTAAATGAAAACTAGGGGAGAAGATTGCAGTGACCTTCTTGCACTGGACGCCTGATAAGCACCTGCTTTAATGCTTAAATACACTAAGATGAACCAGTGAGCACTATTCTGTAACCGATGCACTTCAGGCAGTTCCCAGGGGACTCGCATATGAATATTAATGAAGGAGGGGATAAAATAACAAGGTGTCCTGTTGCCAGTTTGTTTAGGCAGTCGCCACTGGCAGCTACAGCGCTGGTATGCAGAGAAGTGACTGACCTGATTTGCCTCTTTTCTGATCACCTCTGCAAATAATCCTGTTACCCAAGACAGGCAAAGTGAGTTTGCAGTGTGCTCATTTCAAAATGCAGGTGGGTTTTATCTCTGGTAGAACAGACCCCCCTACATTTCAGGAAAGTTCGCATAGTTTATTTTGTGCCAAGTTGTCTGCAGAGGAACTGTTTCCCCTTCTCCTCCCAACACATACTGCTTCCAGAAGGCATTTTATAGGCAAAATGCTACAGGCAGGGGATGGGTGGATGTGGGGGTGGGGGATAGACTGGAGCGTGGATAAAAGGGTTCTGTCTTTCTGGGAGGGAGTCACAGTTCACACCTAATTTACAAACCAACTTTATTAAGGCAGCTTTGTCTAAAAGAATGTTGGAACAAAACATTATTATTTTTAATTATAGAGCCATAACAGTTCTAGCAGACAGAGTACAGATCGGCCTGATAAAAGCTAGGCGTGATAAATTAGTTACCCGATTGTGACCATTTGCTTTTCAGCCCTTAGTATCTGTGCTGCTTCCTGTGAAGCTTTTTAGTCTTCAAATAAATGCATAATGCTTCTGCCCTCCCTTTTGATTCAGCGAAGGCCCTTTATAATAGGCAAACTATCAGTAATTGTTCCATTGTTTTTAATGCATTTAAGAAAACCAGCAGGATCCTTGTTGCAGGAACCACTCCTTTCTGCACAGTTTGAGCAGCACAGTTCTGAGATTGTGCATGCTGCATATGAACGTTCAGTCAGACTCCCTATTTCCCAAATTTTCTATGGCAGAAGGCTGAAGTTTAGCTCTGGTTTTCTGCCTTTCTTTTTTTTTTGTGTGTGTGTGTGCAGTCTCCTTGATTGTTTCCGTTGCAGATGCAAATCCCCGCTCATTGGGAGTTTAGGCCAATGTACAGCAGGCTTCCTTACCACTTGGGCACGATACTGTAGAAATCCACAGACTGAAAACCTGTGGCTTAACCACATGTATCCTTTGTTAGGAATATCCAAGTCCTTCTGCAGTTTAGTATAAACTTAGTGTAAACACTCTATTGTTTCAATTCATTCATTCATTCTCCAACTTTCTGGGTACCTGCAATATATTTAGAATATGCTTTAGTTCACGTGAGCTTTAATAATTTATTATCCAATACATTTCCCATTTTGTCTCCAGCAACTTATGTTACATTAGGTATGTAACTTATGACCAGAATTTTTAAATTTTAGCCGCTCCATAGATGAACTTTTCTGAAAATCTGGTAACTGGTTTTCATACTTATGTTGAAATTGCAGCTTTTCTGAAAAAGTGAGTTTTAACCTCTGTGGTCTCTATTTTCAAGGCTATTTAGGTCTTAAAACCCTTTCCTTTTTTGTGAAATGAGGATAATGGCATTTTCATATTTAACACATACACATGTATATATTGCCTGATAAATGCATGAATATTGAATGGAAATTGGTAACATTTAAATATATAGTTGTGAGAAATGGTAGAAAAAAACGGATGCATAGGGTAGTTTTTCTGCAGTTTTACACTGGCACATCTACACTGATACAGAGAAATAATTACTTGTTTTAAGACTTATTTACTTATAGAAAACTGCTTAGCAACTTATTTACTTACTTATAGCAAGTTAGAGTATTACTTATAGTATTTTTTAACATTGCTAAGAATCCTGCTTGCCCAGACTGTTCTGTGGAATTTTACCAAGGACTGCTGTGTTCATCAAAACAAAGCAGTTTACTGTGAAAATCTACCAAGAACTGCAGTGTTCAGCAAAATATCATGTTTTTGTCCTTGAGGAACAGGTGTGCTCTAACTAGTTGGGCCTCAGTAATGAGTGAAGATAGCCATATACGGATTGTAGAAGTCTCATTGGTTCCCTTAAATAAGATAGGATGAGTAAACTGGCTGAAAAACATTTTTGTTGTTCAAGAAATTGGCTAAGAGAATCTGCGCATGCTCCGGGGAAAAAACAAGGTGAGAAAGACTACGAGCCTTCCTCCCAAAGACCCCCGAAGACGCCCCCCAGGAGGCAATGCGCAGGTGCAAAGATAACATAAACTGCTGACACCAGCCTCTAGAACTAACCCAGCCTTACTCATGCATATGTATGTTTATGTTATGTAATCCAATGAATATGTATATCCACACTCGATAAGTTTTTGGTAAAATGTGCTGTTGGTGTGCAAGCTTTGTGGAGAAATCCCCTTGCACCCTGGCCGGAGTAAAACATACCTGCTTTATAACTCTATTTCGAGTTGTAGAGTCTTTTTCCGCGAATCAACACTGAGGCCAGCACCACTGCTCTAGTGTAATTAGAAGATAGTTTTGCCCAGAGGTGGCTTGCTACAATTCTTTGTTTGCTTCTAGTAGTGTACAAACTAGGACAGTTGCAATGCAAACACAAAAGAAGCCATGAGTGATGCCTCAAAAGGGTGCAATCTAGGCTTTTGCTTTTGGCAGCCGTTTACCTTACAAACAGCACCAGTGTTGGTGGAAGACTACGGTCAACTGTAATTTATCCTTGTGTTTGGGCTGTTGGGAGCTACTGCCTCAACTCTGGTGGTGGTGGGCTTTTGTAAGTGCTGTCTAACCCGTGTCTGTCAAAATGAGCCAGATTTGCTAAGTCACTTGGATAATAACTTAGTGTGGCACATTTGGAATGACAGGCTGATAAGCACTAATTAAAACAGCTCTGTTGGTGTATCTCATTATGCTGTGACCTCCAACAGGGGAGCTGCTGAGTACCTGGGGGCAAGTGAGACTTTCTCCTGGCATGGCAGGGTCTGGAAGAGGGTACTGGTTCACAGCGTTACCTGCTATTTGTTTGACTTTCATTAGAACATCTATAGTGGGTGGAGCAGAGATAAATTGAAGATGAACTGGAGTAAGTGAAATGTACCTACAGTATCAGCAATTTAAAGTGCATCCATTTCTCTCATGCTCTGTGCGCTTTTGTGTTTACTGCTAAACCACTACCAGCAATAAATCGGAATAAAATCTACACATTAAGTAGCCTGTGGAGGTGGCCAATCAATCCAGCATGACTCTCTGTGAAGAGTGAAGAGCTCTGCATCACAGTATTTCTTACGGCCCACCAACGAAGAAGCCCAAGTCACCTGGTCACTTTGGTCACCAAAGCATTTAGGGACATGTCAGTCCCTCATGAGTCACACCACTGACAGTAAATTACACATAGTGAAATGTGGGAGAGAGGCAAGTCGACATCGGCCTGTCAGCTCTGCGCAGCCCCTGAGGAGCAGCAAGGCTTTGATGAGAACCAGGCCTTGGGAGAAAGATAAGAAGCTGCCGAGTTGTGCCAAGGTGTCAGGGAAAAACAACGGACAGCTGCAACACTGAACTGTGAGAAGTTACCGCTGGGTGAACAGTGTGTGAACGAGAAGTTGATTGGTCTGCACAGCGCATGTTAGAGTGGTCTTATGCTGATAGGAGAAAAGGTGGATAGCTGTCTAATTGCTGATTTGCTAATTATGAAGTAAGAGCTTTAACCATAGTGTAAATATGTACTATTGTAAGAATAAAGGGTCTTTCCTTCTGCACTTCACGGAGAGTCCGTGCCTCAATTGCCACAGTGAAATTATGTGTAACTGATAGAAATTTATATTAAAATATTTTGGGTACAAAGAGCTATTTCAGGTTCCAGGTGCTCTGAATTTATTATGTAGCTGCATAAAATAAAAAAAAAATAGTATTTGTTCAAAGTGCTGTTTACTAAAACCAGTACTTACTGAGAATGTTTTATGGATATACTTTAGGCATATTTAATACTTAAAAGCAGTGTTGATACACTGTGCTTCTGTGGTTGTTTCCAAGTATCTGAAGATCTCCATGAACTTCACAGATCTTAAGAAGGAGAATTAGCTTTCATTTATAATTGGCATTTTTATTTTCCTTACTTGAAATTCAGCTCAGCAGAGAGAGCACTATGGTCCTTCCACATTACTTGTAAGCCAAAACTATTCTCTAAAGAGGTTCTTAGGGGTTTGAAAGAGAGTACATACCGAGGTGAACAGCTGTGGAAAACTGCAGAAGATAAAAATAATTCACACAATCCCCTTGTAGATTATACAGCCAAAACCAGCATTACACTGTGATCTTTCTGAATATTACCTACTGATTAAAAGCAGATTGATGTTTTTATAAACTGGATTTTGTATCAGTTCAAGCTGTGATTCCCATTGCTCTCACTTTTTTACTTCTAGCATCTGAGTTCTGTCTACATTCGCCTGCCATAAGGTGTCTGCAAGCTGCAGCATTTGACATATTCTCTCTAAGAAAAAAAAAGGACTACCTCTGATTTTCTTGATCTATAATTGATATTTAGAAAACATTGCAAATCCACTCTATATTTTTCTGTCTCAGTATGTTACCTTTTTAGAAAACCTCCACATCAAAACACCATACATACTTAAGGCACCCAGGGACTGGATCTTTGGGCCTGTAATCTTAGCTGTATGATGGGTAATTGGGGACAGTTCATGGTTAAGTACTGGGTAGGTTCAACGGCTACTCAGCAGAATGTTTCACTAGTCACAACCTCTCCTATGTTTATGTGACCCAATGTGTTGCAAACATTCTAATTTGCATTAGGCCCACCATCTCATCACTGCCTGGCACTTGGCTACAAGCACATTCCAAGGAGCAGAACAGCATCTCAAGTTACACACGAGCAGTATCTTGCTTACCTCAGACTCAAGCTGAGGCTTTAGTTCCTTTTCTCCGTTACCATAAATTAACCTTTATGTGAAATGACTCATCAGCATGCTCCTCCTCTTTCTTCAGTGCTTCTGAGACATGAGTTGTACCAGCAGTGTATGAAGGAATTTTTATATGTACCTTCTTGGCACTTGAGCTCTTGAATTTCTCCTCTGTGTGACGAGCTCCAACAGCGATGGTGCTGTGATACACAGATCGAGAATGAGAGCTGGCATTTTACTTCCTTGCCCTTCAAAAGATTTGGGAACAGCATCAAATCCTTGAGATATATTTTAGTTTGATATAGCGTACCCCAGAGGTAGGAGAACTGCAGCCCCTTGAACATTACATGAGGCACATAGCATCCTCCAAAAGGCGATGCGAAGGCACGAAAGGCTCCTTAATCCTCATTTAATGCCTGACCTGCGACATTCCTGAAAGCTAAGTTTTCAGAGAGAGAATGGACCTTAGCTGTGCTGTGTTTTAAAGTCTGGTCCCTCCAGGACCAGCTTCTCTAGCAGCTTTGGGCATGTCTGTGCTTATCCCTCTGCTCACAACATATTAGTCACTGCTGTGTTTCGGGCTGACTGAAGACAGGAGATCAGATAGTGATCAGCATCCCCAAAACGCTTCTGGGGAGCCTGGGTTAGCGTTCAAACACACCGACATGTAAGTAAGAATTTGGTTTGTGTGTGTGTGTGCTTTGAAAAAACAGCAAAATGTTAAAAATGACATTTCTAAGGAAAATACTGGACAACTTTTGCATCCTGCTACCTTTGTGTTCCCTGAACAAAACTAGGAGGGCAGAAAGCAACGCACCTCCCTGGCTGACAATCATCCTGATCTCTGCGTGAGTTTATGGAGAGGCCTGTGGTGCACCCGCTACAGGGCAAATGGAGCAGAGGAGCCACGAAGCATGCAGGCTTGGTAACAGAACGGAAGAACGGACACGTGGCTCTTTCAGGAGTTAATAAAACTGGTAATGCTTATAGCAGTCTTGAGGCGGTGGTAATTACATCAGAAGTGGAGAACTGTTATTGACAGAGGTGAGGAGCATAAAGAGTCCAAGGAATTGTTTTGAAAACATAGAACTTCTTAAATAAATGGGCATTAATAAAGACTGTGTCACTGCCTGGCAAAAAGAAGTGCCAAGTGCAGGGTAAGCTTTATCTTTATGTTGGTTGTATCAACATACTCCAGTGGTGAACTATGAGTTCTCCTTAAGAAAATAAAGTGTGTCCCTACAAACCAACATCAAAATAAGCTTTTTAAATCTAGGCAACTGCCAGACAATTTACATGGCTTGTTTAAAGCAATGCTTCGCAGGGCTCATTTGGAACGTACAGCGTGACTGTTGTTGGAAAGAGGATGTGATTTGTAACCGCAAATCTGGTTATCTTCAAATAGCTGCCCGAGTTGCTAACTTTTTTCACTGGTTAGGTCATTGAGCAGCAGCCATTTCCTAGCAATGCGTCGATATTATACAAGAGCATTTCTGAAAGCACTTTAAAAGCATTTGATGTGGCTGCACCCCTTCTGTGGCTGGGGTGAGACAGCTGGGTGGTGGATGCGCAAAGAATGGGGAGCTGGGCCTGTGAGCCGTCGTCTCCCCAGCTGCGATGCTCAGGGTCGCCACACCGCTCTCGCTGGTTTTAGTGGTTTCTTTTTGCGAGTAGTCCACCCGAGTGTGGGTTGCTTGTTTAATAATTTATCAAATAACAACATCTTATTGATGTTTCTTAAATAAATTCCTAGATGTGTCTGCGTTCCCAACCAGTTGCCCCAAAACTGCTGCCATAAAATTCATTGCTTTGCAAAAATACTGTATTATTTAACTCCATCTTGCTCGGGGTTTGATGCTTCACATGCAGCTACTTAGCTTTTCCATCCTTCTTGATGGAAACTAGTTAGAATAACGGAGACCAAATCCAAGTTCCTCCTCGCCAGTGCGTGCAAGATCAAAGCGAGAGGAAAAGGGGATAGCTGGCCCGCCGGGAGGGTGATTCCTCTGGGACGCCGGTCTCCCACTGGGAGCTGGTCGGGTCTTTTTTTTATTGTGTCAGTCGCAAAGTTTCCCTGACAGGGCGTTGCAAACGCCCGTGACAGCCCTGGTGCGCGTCAAGCAGTAGACGCCAACACAAACTTCTTGTCTTTGGAGTTTTGATCTCGCGTGGAAGATCTGCGATGGGATTTTAAATCTGCGAATATTCAAAGCCGCGCACGGAGGATTTGGAATCCGCAAACGCTCAAAGCGCCGCGCAGGGAGGGCATGTGCGGGGCGCAGGCACCCGAACAAAGGGCGCTGCCGCCGGGCCTGCAGCCCGCCGCGGGGTACCCAGCGCCGCTCCCCACAGCTACGGGGAATCTGCGGGGGGGGGGGTGGGGGGTGTCCGCCCGCCCCCCCGCCTGCACTCCGCAGCGCCCGGGGGCAGCGCCACGTCGCACCGCCACCCCCCCCCGTCCTCCCCTAGCCAGCCCGGGGCGGGGGGACGGCCGCCTCCCCGGGGCGGGGGGTGGCGGTGCCAGCGCGGCTCCGCTCCGCACTGCGCAGCCCCGCGCCGGGCTGGGGGGGGCGGCGGCGGCGGGGCTGCTGCTGCTCCTCCCCCCGTGCCGGGTGGGAGCGCTTCATCCACGTTTGCAAGTTTGCGGCGGCGGGAGGAGCAGGAGCGGGGGCCTCCTTCTGTCCCTGCCCGCCCGCCTGCCCTCGGCGCACCCAGCGGCTGCCCCGGGCGGCGGCCCTCATGGCGGGCGCGGCGGCGGCGGCCGAGCGGCGGCGGGGCCCCGGCTGCGGCGCGCAGCTGCTGGTGGTGGTGCCGGCGCTGCTGGCGAGCTGGGCGGCCTGCCAGGCGCCGCCGGTGCCCGCCGCCGAGCCCTCCGCCGACGGTGACGGCGCGGGCCTCCGCGTCGAACGGCGCTTCGTGCCCGAGAGCTGCCCGCGGGCCGTGCGGCCCGGAGACTTCGTGCGCTACCACTACCTCGGCGCCTTCCCCGACGGCACCCGCTTCGACTCCAGGTCTGGCCTGCGCCCGCCTCGGCGCTTGGCGGGAGAGCCCCCCACCCCGCCCCGCTCCTCGGCCCCCGGGGGCGGCCCCGTCGGGGTTCGGTTCGGGTGAGGGTGCCCTTGGCGGGGAGCTGGCGAGCGGGCGGGGCCGCCCCCCCCCGGGTGGGTTGGTGGGTGTTGGGAGGTGGGAGCTCTGGGTGGAGGCCGCGGTTGAGACGCCGTTCGGGTCCCGCTGTGGCCTGTGAGCCCCTTCGGGGTGAGCGGTCGGGAGCGGGTGGGCGGTGAGGGAGCCTCGGCCAAGCCCGGAGGCGGGAGGGACGGGCGGCCGCGGGAGATGTCTCCGGGGCGTGAAAGGGCAGAGAGCTGGGCTGGGACTGCTGGGAGTGCTGGGGCTGGGAGTGCTGGGGCTGGGGGCGACACCGCGGCGGTGGCTGCGGCCCCTTGGCAGCGGTTGGTGTGCCCCGGTGGATCCCCGCCGTGTGCTCCCCGCTGCTTCTCCAAGGCGTCGACCGGGAGCTTTCTGCTCCAGGAGAGGAGACCGTAAGGATACTCGGTTAGGCTGGGAAACGGGACC
Source organism: Strix uralensis (assembly GCF_047716275.1). Taxonomy (NCBI): domain Eukaryota; kingdom Metazoa; phylum Chordata; class Aves; order Strigiformes; family Strigidae; genus Strix; species Strix uralensis. The sequence continues at coordinate 21,121,759 of NC_133972.1, read as the reverse complement.
GTAGGGGGGTCGCAGTCTCTCACACAGTACTTGGTGATTTCCTGCCCGTTTCTGTATGTTTCCTTACGCCTTCTCCAAACTCAAGCCTCCTCCAGCACAAACATTTCTGAATCGTTATCCTTGCCAGAAATACAAGAATTATCAAGCTGTGCTTACATAGAAATTCTGTGGATAAGTTACCCTTGAATGAATGTGTCCTATGTACAGTGAAGCGCCTGGCCGCTTTCCTGCTGTTATTTTGGGATCAAGAAGCCTAAATAGTGGGGTCAGGAGATTGTGAAGGATGCTGATGCTGCTGACAGCCTATTTGTTTTTTCTTGCTTCATTCACTGCCACTGATCAAAGTATTACTCAGAAAAAACAAAATGTATTTTCAGTAATCCCGGTAATCTTCCTTGTGCTTCAAGGAAAATCTGCAGCCTGAGGGAAATAACTGTCCTTCAGAGTAAGCTCAGCTCTTCCTCTGGAGCTGACTGTGCTTCAGTACGCCAGGAGCGCCCCTTCACCAGCACTTCCTCAGGTAAAGTGCGGGATGCGGTAGCTGCCGGTTCAGCAGCCATTGGTGCACTTTCCATGAAAAGGCACAGCAAGGACAGTAAATTCATTGGCAACTGACGGTCTCGGAAAATAAGTCTTAGCTGCAGATGTGAGGACACACACAAAGGCAGCATCCTCACGGCTCATTTTACAAATATGCGACAATTGGAAAACCAGCCATGTGTTCAGAAATGTGTTTCTGATTTCTGCAGATGCATCCTGAGGCTGACTTGTACGCTGAATTGTACCAGCAAATTTCTGCACTGAGGCAGGGCACCTGGAGGGGCTTCTCAGGTCTTGGCTCTCCTTTAGTTCCAAGTTCCTTGTCATTTGGCTCTGAACTATTTGGGGCAGGGACAGGCGGTGCAGATCCGTACAGCGTTTATCTCTTTGAGTCCTCTAAATATCAGTGAATAAATAGTAACGATGATAGTCTAATCCAACTTGAGTATTTGTATGGCTGCCTTCATTTCAGAAGAGTGCAAAAAGGTTTGTTCAGCTTGTGGTTTTTTTTCTAGATGGCAGCTCATGTTGACATACATTTTTGTTATTCACTAACTATGGTCCTTTTTTAAGGTTGATGACAGTGGTCTGTCATGTTAAGACAATGGAAAATTAGGAGGGTTTTATGTTCTGTACATTAATGGAAGAAATATTTTGGAGTATTTGTTGTAAAATCTTTAGTGTTTCCTGCAAACAAGTTATTCAGTCAGTTTATACTAAAATTAGCCTATTAGAAAGCCCATTTTTCTGCCTGCCTGAGTTGCTACCTGTTTGGGGTTTTTTTAAGTTTATGAAAGTGCTTACTAGCATCAGTTCAGTCAAACACTACTATGAAATCGGTCTAGAAAATACTCTGGGTGTTGAAGGAAGGGCAGTTTTACTTTGTTTCTTCTTCAGTTGCTGAAAATGTTCTTGAGGTTTAAAGTGATTTTTCTGTATTTTCAAGTAGAAGGTGGTAATACTGTTCTTCTCGTTAACAGGCTGTTGACAAAGACCACGGTGTCACAAAAATTAATTAATGAGCCTGGTTGTTCTTTTTTTTCTTTCCCCATCAGTATTTGCATTTTTATTTCTGTGGCCATAAAATTATTTGCATTTTAAAGTCTGAATTTAATTGCCTAGTCATCTGCTGTTAATTTGGTAAATTCCACTAATAGAAACTAATTTTGCTTAGCTTTAAGGAATCTGCAAAGTCAGTCCTACAAAGCTGCATGCTTTGTTCAGTTCTCTGCTTAGTATCAACGTTTTCTTAATTGTAGGTTTATTTTTGGCCAAAAAAAGCTCTTCCGTTTTAAGTCCATCCCAGATGTTTTGTCAAGCTTTGTCAATTGCTACAAAATACCTTTTTTTTGGGTTTCTTAGAACCTGTTACATTACTAGTCTTGACATAATTGTGTTTTTGTGTGTATAATAGAATTTGTCAGGAGCTAATTTAAATATTTTCCATCCTTGCCTGGGCGTAGGAATATTTGTGCAACTGAAAGCGAATGCTCTGTATAGAGGGTTGTCTATTTTAAGGGAAATGTTTGCCAGAAAAAAAATCATGGAGCAAACAGAGAGATCACTCAGTAAAATATTTGAGGGATTCAAGGCTCTGGGACTATTAGGAGGCTCAGTATGTTGTGGAAGTGATGTGTACAGTCTTCGAAGGGAAGTTTGACATCATTTCCCTAGTGATATCTAGCTACTGGCTGCTTTCCAGAATATTTTAGCAGGCAAAGAGGCACAAGCCTTTTTTTTTTTACTTATTTTTTCCAGGGCTGCCTTTTATCTGAAAAAATAGTCCTTTAAATTATAAAAGGAATTTGAGAAAATGGAAGCAGTAAAAGCTTAAAAATAGGCATGAAGTTTTTGAAATGCTTCCTGCGGTATGTTTACACATTGCTTCAAAAAATTAAGTAACAGCAGTAATTCAGGCACAGCCAAATGGGATCATTGTGCAGATTTAAGGTGGTCCAACTAATCACGTAAGCTCATCTTAGTGTTCTGCTGTGGTAACACTGCTGTTCTCCATCCTCTCTGCAAAACTTTAAATCATTTAAGCATCATTTCTTTTACCTTTCAAATGTTCATGTATTATCACAGTGAAAGCTAGCTCTCTTGATTCTTCATCTGGCAAACTTGCTGTTTAAAGCATGCCTCTATGCTTTAAACGAGAGCTGGGAACGTGGAGGATTTGCGTAATATTTTTGTGGTGTTACTCACCAAAATCAATATGCTGAGATCCTACACTGGGAGCAGTCATCCTTTCATATCTCATAATAGTGTTTAATTTTTCCTTTTCCTCCTTAATTTTCCAGTGTTGCTTATAGTATTAATGTGTAAATTAGCTGTTTGGACTTCTGGTGCCTGCAGGATACATCTCACGCTGCTAGAATGCGTTTCTGATAGATGGTGAGCAATGAACAGAAGGAGAGCTGTGTTGAAGTGTCAGAAACACTTGGATTTGCCCCTTCCCTTAGCAGCTGTCTAGTGATAAAGTTATGCTAACAGGGCAAGGGGGAGACAACGTACGATTAAACTCTCAAAAAAAGAGTGGAATGGTAGGTGAATGAATGGCTAACGTTTTTGCCTGCTTTTCCCCCTTCAGCTATGACAGGGGATCCACATTCAACGTGTTTGTGGGAAAAGGTCAGCTCATTGCTGGGATGGACAAAGCTCTGGTTGGCATGTGCGTGAACGAGCGGCGGTTCGTGAAAATTCCTCCCAAGCTGGCCTATGGAAGTGAAGGAGTCTGTAAGTACAGCCCTGGCCAGTGAATAGCTGTTGGGCAAGTGATTCAGCAGAGCAGATAGAAAATGAAGTCACAGAAGAGAAGGGTAGAAATTGCAAGTAGTGAATTTCAGAGAGGTTCTCCCCTGCTCAGGGGTGTTTGTTAAGCCTGTAGCCCAGCTAATCTCTCCAGGCTCCCTCCGTATGCTGAAGGAAGAGCTGTTGGCTGTAGAGGACGTTCAGCAAATGAACCTTGCTACTAAAGTTAACTATTTATTTATACCTACCTCGCTGTTAAATACTTATTATGGTTTGGCATTGCAGTGCTGCACAAGGTCTTGTCAGTGCCGAAAGCAGCTTTGCTCTGCAGACCCAGAGAGGCAACAAACGCTAAATGAAGATCAGTTTGCCTGATGGACATACTTGGTAACAGTCCATGTTGCCAGATTCTCCCCCTTAAGTAGCTGCAACAGTGACTAGGGGCCAGGAGGATATAAGCATAACAAGGAGTAAGGTGTGCTGTATGTGGGTTTTTTTAGGGTATGTGTGGATTGGTTGCCTTTTCATTGATGCCCTGTGGAAAAAGGGAAATAAAACTGGTTGTGTTGTTCTGCTTTTGCAGCTGGTGTGATACCCCCCAATGCTGTGCTCCATTTCGATGTGCTCCTGATAGATCTTTGGAACTCGGAGGACGAAGTGCAGGTTCAGACTTACTTCAAACCTGAGAAGTGTCCTCGGACAGTCCAGGTGTCTGACTTTGTACGATACCATTACAATGGAACGTTCTTAGATGGGACCCTGTTTGATTCAAGGTATGCAGCTGCGTTGTGTGTCTTTGTGTATTTTAATAGGTACCTCATGTCACTTAAAACCGTGATTTACTCCCCCTTCACTGGCATAACAGTTAATGCTGATTGCCCAGAAACCCAGGAGATGAAAGCTAGCATCATATAAATGTCAGTAATTTATTGAAGGATTATAGGACAGCAGTACTGACTCAGACCATTAAACCAGTACATTATTTCTGCACAGGCATTACCAACCCAGATATTTTTTTTTTTTTTTAAATTCCATTCTCTGTATCTATATCCCTATTTATTGCAGTCAGCTAAATGTTTCTGTTACCACTGCAGCGTAGCTATTCAAGTTAGGTACAAGCTTTATAGACTAAGTGGAGTTTGTAATGAAGTTGAGTTACAAACACTTTTATACTGAGATTTTAAGTTTACAGCCTGTGTACTTCATTGAAGTTAGGTGCAAAACGATGCTTTAATAACAGCTGCTGTTGTGTTTGTGAGGCACTTTTCAAAACCTCTTTTAGGTTCCTGAAATAGCTAATCACTCTGGAAAACACTACCCAGCCAGCCCTTGGTAAATCAAGGAGCAATATTTTTTGAGCAACTAGTTGTGAGTTATATTGTGCGTAGCATGTGGCTTTTAAAGATGAATACTGTTACTTCCTGTGGCTGACATTTGGTTGTGGGTTGGTTTTTTCTTGGTTGTGGTTTTTTTTTTTTTCATTTTTAGCCATAATCGAATGCGAACTTATGATACCTATGTGGGAATTGGATGGCTGATTCCTGGTATGGACCAGGGTCTCTTGGGAATGTGCGTAGGAGAGAAGCGCATTATCACAATACCACCTTTCCTGGCATATGGAGAAGAAGGAGATGGTAAAAGTGTTTTGTTTGTTTTTTTTTGTTTTTCGAAATCCAAGTCATCCATATTTTAAAACAAACTGGTACTTGTGTATTTAAATTTATGGACAGCATTATCACTCATTTCAGACAGACGGAACAAAGTGGTGGGAAGAGATGTTCAGAATGTATTATATACAGGATTGGGCTCGTTAGTACAAGATTTTTTAAAAAATTCAAACAGTAAATTGCTTAACAGACACATTGTTGATACAATTGTAATCTTTATATACTGAAATTTTATTTCATTCAGAGAATATAATATCTAGTGGCTCCAAAAACGTGAAGACAGGTGACTGCATAATTCTTTCAATGACTGCCACAGAGAGCAGAAAACTTTTGAAAAAAGAAAAGTGTATTTTTAGTTCCAGTTTTGTCCTTTTTTTTGCAACCAATGCCTTAGTAATAACTACAAGATGGATTAGTCGTCCTATGAGAATGTGTATGCAGCCTACAGGTCACACATAGAGGTCCCCATGTTAAATGAGGGGGCAGTTAGGTATAGTTTGGGACTCTTCCTTAAATTCTTTCTCTGCTCTGATGTTTAAGGATGTGTCTGTGGTGTACAAGGTTTTATACCCCTTCCATGACTTCATTACCATTAACTGTGATAGCCATCTCCTTGGATAACAAAGCTTTGTGGAGTTATGTTTTAAAATCTCTCCAAGATCTTGAGCTCAATGGTTCTCAGTCAGAGCAACCCACACTATAATTCGTGTGTTGATGGAAAGGTACCTTTTCACTAAGATACTCAATCTACCCTTCCTCAACTTCCCTCATGTAGTCTGCTGGTTTGATATTAACAAGATGGGAAGAGCAGATGTACCAAATCTGTGTTCTAATGGTTGTTTTCTGGGCTTTCATGAAGTGTGTTGGAGATACTGGTAGACTAAACCATGCAGCTCAGATGGAGCTGGTGTATATTGACTAAGATGGGTGTTGCTGAAGAGGCTGTTTTCAGTGAGGCAGTGCCATCACAACAGGAACGGAATGAAATAATTAATTGAGTTGGAGAATTGAGTGACAGACCCACACACGAAACAAAAGATGGCTGACTAGAAGCAGATTACGCTAATTTATTTTGGGAGGGAAGGTGCTTGATATTCAGCAGTAGGTTACTTTTCCTCAACAAACATGTTTAAGCTGCTTCTAGCACACCTGCTGTTCCTTACCAGTTTTCTGCTCTAACGCTTTTGCAGGTAAGGATATCCCTGGCCAAGCTTCCCTCGTCTTTGATGTGGTTCTGCTAGACCTCCATAACCCCAAAGACGGTATTGCTATTGAGAACCAGCAGGTGCCTGAATCTTGTGAGAGGAGGAGCCAGGCAGGAGACTTTCTCCGATACCATTACAACGGCACGCTTTTGGATGGCACGTTGTTTGATTCCAGGTAACCAAACCGTTCAGCCCTGCAGATCCCATTTCCAGTTTGACTCATCCGTCTTGTCCATAATACACCCAAGTACAATTTGCTTTTCTTCCTTTTTGAAATTTTTGAGTGGAGTCGAAGTCTTCCCTTTTAAAAAACTCAGAAAACTTTTCTATGTGGGAAGGGAGACAAAGACCTGTTTTGTGTTCTGACAGTATCACGGACGCCATCTAGGGGTGCTGATCCACCCGCTGAGCCTGCCTGTGCTTTACACATGCACGCCCGGAGACTCTTTGCCCTATAGAGTTCATCTGCCAAATAGGTAGTGCTGCTGGAGAGAGAGGAAAATAAATATGATTCCTGCTTTATGTCCTGAGAATTGTGAGTCAGCGTGCTAGTAGCTACTTTGAGGTTAATCTCAAGACAGTCTTTCCATTTGTACTTGAAAACTGCATTTTGAAGGCTAATGTCTTTCAAGACCGAATTCAGCAACAGGGTTTCTGTCACAGAGGAAGAGGGATTGCTGCCACATCAAATTCAAAGCTCTCTGGGCACATGAGCCTCATGTACACAATTATATGATGAATAATAGTACCCTTGTAGCTTCCTGTCACTTTTGTTTGCTCTTTAATGAGCCGTACTTTACTTTTCCACTCCAGCTTTCAGAACAGCTGGCACAAGTAGCTAAAAAGAGTTGAAAATGAGCCACTGTAAAATATTTTATGAGATAAATTCATGGAAAAATGTTTAGTACTACTACAGCTGCTGCAAGCTGAAGCTCAGGATCAGTTTGCAAACAGAAGCTGCATAGTATGCTGTGTGTGCTGCTTCCTATGAGGATGAGTCAGGGAATTGTATCTCATGTAATTGAATTGAGGTGCGGTAAGATTCAGAATCAACCTTGACCTCCCCATTCGGCTGCCCACCTTGGTGGGAGGATAGAAAGAAGGAGACCTGCATCAGCAGCCATCACTGTAGACCTTAATTTACAGCTTATGAAAACTTGTAAGTTAAGAACTTAAAGCTTATCCACAGTGCACCTGCCCAGAATCTTTTTTGAGATGTAAATGAGTATTGTCTGTAGTAATTAAACACTTTTGGAAATGGCTGTAGTATTTATATTAGGGTTGCTTTGTAGACAGCAGCCTTTACCTCATTCTAAAGTGCTGACAGTTGTTAGGGCGTCATATCCTGGCTTCCTGCAGAATTTACAAGAAAGGCCAATATCTAACAAGTACCTGTGAAGAAATGGAGTTATCCAGGAAAAAATTTCTCACTAGTACAGGGAGCATGCCAAAAGCACTGTGAAGGGCTGGGGTTGAGAGCTGTAATATTTTCCTTCAATTTTTTTTCCTCTGCAATATTCAGCTGCAGAACTGCCCCTAAATTACATCAGAGTCTGTACTGGTCTTGCTCTTTCCCAGAGTTACCTCATAAAGATGAATTAAAACCTTTCTGCCTTCCCTTCCTTGGGTTGCGCCTTCATGTAGCATGCCTTGAAGAAAGGCAGAAGACAGACACATCCTTGTAATAAACACAATTTGCTGTTGTAGTCTTGTTTTATCCTATCATTAGGTGTTGAAGCAGATCCTTCAACCTATGTATAAGTGATTGGCATAGTTTGGAAGGGAGGGATAGTATTGATACAGTTTTGTTGTCATGACTCATTTTAGTGCTGTGCATCCCAGGAGAACCTATTTATCCCACCTCCTCCTTGTAGTAGTTGAACTGCATAGCTGTGGTTGCAAAATGAAATAGTCTGAAGGGTGTCTCATGAACATAAACTATATCTAGCTGATAAGTACTTACTAAAGTAGAGTCAGGGCAGAGGAAAATTTAAAGGAGAAAACCGATTTTTTTCAGTTACTTTTTAAAACGCATTTTCTGTTTAGTCTAAAATACAGAAAGAAGTGAGATTTTCTTTCAAGATATAGTGGAAACGTATTTGCAAATAAGCTGTTCCCTAGCCAGGGTCTCAGTCCTGGTTAATAAATGTTGCATGCATCACGGACTGATGAAACTCGGTGGCCTAGATTCATTGAACATGGTGATTGCATTGTGCCTCTCTGGTGCTGGTTAATTGACCGTGTGTTTGACCTTAACCAGTTTAAGAATTGTGTTGCAGACCTATTGCAAGATTCTGTGTTTTCTCGAGTACACCTGACACTGCTAAAATGCAGCTGTTTTCCACAGCTATTCACGAAATCGTACATATGACACCTATGTCGGGAAAGGTTATGTGATTGCTGGAATGGATGAAGGTTTGCTAGGTGTATGCACTGGTGAAAAAAGAAGAATAATAATCCCTCCTCATCTTGGATATGGAGAAGAAGGAAGAGGTGAGCTTGACTTTTCATTCAAGTCTTCCATAATTAATGATGTTTCCTTTACTGTTTAGTGCCTCTGTGTGTAATTCCTCCTTTTTTTGGCATTTGAAAGGCTTATGAATTCATTATTTTGTGGGCATGCAACTGACAGGATTACACCCAGAATTTGCAAAATTATTTTGATTAGCTAAATAGGTAGGACAGTAAGAAGGCAGAACAATCTCATATGTAATTGGTGACCTGAAATTATTTGGATAATCAGTGTTTCAGGTAGCCTGGTACTTGGGTGCCAGGAGCTCTGCAGTGTGAGACCTTCCTGTGTGTCTTAATAAGCTCTGTATGGTAAAGGAATTCATCGTGTTTTCTTCCCCGTTACTTCCACGGTCACAGGTTTTGTGGACTCCTAAGCCACCTCTGTAAACAGTGGATGCATGTAACAGCAAAGTGTCTGTGTATGTGTAACATATGTTTAACATTCCTTTGGGAAAACTTATTAGTATCTAAAAAGATTGCTGTGAGAGGTTGAATATGATAACCCTTCTAGCCGATCACAGTTTTATGGCTGGTGTTTCAAAAGGTACCTCCTGGGATGTTGTTTGAAAAAAGTGACTTAGAAGAAAAGCCTCTGTTCTGGAAATGCAAAGTCTATGCTCTTGGTTTGGGAATCAGACTCCTCTACCAACAAACCCCGTTCCTGGGTCTGGATGTGTCTGTCAGTCCTGGTAATGCAATTGCATGTTATCCTGGGAAGAAGGGGAAGAAGTTGCTTCCTATCAGGGCATGTTAAGGAAATGTAACCTTTTGGACAGAATGGCAGTCCGTGAAGCATGAGAAGTCCTGTGAGAATTTTGATGATCAATAATGAGTTGGTACATGAAACACAAGTCAGTTATTTAGGATGGTCACAGGAAATATATGGTTATTGCTTCATTTCTGCATTCAGAATAATGGAAGATTTTTCCTTCACTGTTTCCTTCACTGAGTGCATGTTCAGGGCTTTTCCACTGGTTCTGTTTCCTACATTGGATGCAGCTTGCATCTGTTGTGTACAGAGGAGATGTAATCCTTTAATTCTGAATGAGAAGAGCACAATAGCAGACACAGTGGGAATATATATTCCTGCAGGGTGCAGTACCTCGTCATCATAAGCCTGTTGGGGTCCCATTTCTTTCTCTACTTGTCTAATTTGCTTCCTATTTAGGAAAGATTCCAGGATCTGCAGTGCTGGTCTTTGACATCCACGTGGTTGACTTCCACAACCCCTCCGATTCGGTCAGCATTACTGTTAACTACAAACCTTCCAACTGCACCGTACTGAGTAAGAAGGGAGATTACTTGAAATATCACTACAACGCTTCGCTCCTGGATGGTACTTTGCTAGACTCCACGTAAGTATATTGCCTGGTAAAGAAAATTACCCTAGCAGCTGTGAAAGCAGAATTAATTGCTCGCAAAGCAGACTGGCAGGGAATAAAGAATTTTTAAGTAAAAAATTGAGTGTTTATGTAAAAGGTATTTTTCTTTTTATGTCTGCCTGCTTAAGATACATAGGAGGAGGAAAAGAAAAAGACAGTCCATCATAGCATAATGAGAGAAGTGGGAACAAAGAGGATGTAGGAGTGTGTTGGAGAAGAACATAAACAGTACAGGTGGAGCGATGAAACAGGTCGTCCTCATGGCAGTCTGTGTAAATGGGCTAATTTGGGTGTCTGGGCCAGTTGTACTAGGACGACACAGGGCTCGGCATGACTGAACTGTCCAAGTTCATGCAGTTTCTAGGGTAGAATTTACACTCTCTACTGATTCAGTGCTCCCAGGAGAGGTCTGGTACGGCCGCTTGGTGTAGTCTTGTTAAAGCTATCTTGAGTGTGGTTTACAGTAAATGGTCACCCATCCTGTCTGCACCACACGTGGGTGCTAGTTTTCCTGTGTTGTAGTGTTGTGGTAAGTGTCAGCATGGGGAAACTAACAGAGGGCTTGATCATGACTGTGATGGTAATGTTCCTCTCCCTCCTTCCTGTTGACAGGAGGTTTATGAGGGAAGCAAGAGGTTGCTCCAGTCTGTCTCATATAGAACTAAAAGTGAGCCCATCACACTGTATGCTGCAGCTACAAGAATAAAGCTGCTAGCTTTTTTAAAGTCATCTAAATAATATTTTATTTTTGGAAGGGGAGTTGGGAAAAGCTATTTTTAAACAGGTTATATTTAGCATAGGAAGCAGCTCATAGTTTTCACAGTGTACACAATAGCTTGCAGAGCTGAAAAGCTGGCTTACGTTGAAGCACATGATGTGATGCTGCAGGCAAGTGTGTATGCAAGTAACGTGTTTGGATTCAAAACACCTTTTATATGGCAGGAATGTTCGATTCCCATTTTGTAGCAGGAACCAAGGGATGTCGAGACTGTCTTATTCAAAGCAGTTCGTAGAGAATCAAAGATCATGAATCTTGTGCTCCTAATTTTAAGGCTGACCTCCTAGCCACTGAATTGTTTTCTTTCCAAACAATACTCTGTTGTACAAGCATGTCCTGCGGTGGTACAGCCAAACCAAATTACCAAAGAAGGGAGACTGACAGAAGAAAGGGTCCTGCTATTGTGATACATGCTGAGTAAAAGTCTTAGCGCTGCACGCTCTGCTCTTAGAATCACAATACATGTTTAACTTCTAGGGTTTTAACTTATGATAATTTCTAATTTTAGAAATGAGCCACCAGCAGTGAGGTATAATTCAAAAAATAATATGGTAAAATAGCACTAGTAGTTGTGTACTTCCGAGCTGTCTTGGTTAAGTGACTACTGCATTATAGTGACTGATTTCATTAAAGGGATGGCTAATCCATGTGAATGCTCCCAGATCCTTATAGGTTGGTAGGTCTGGGAAAAATGCACATTTGGAATTTTTATTTCTGCTAAAAAGTCCAACTTCGTTAGTTAAAAATATGTGAAAGGGAAGCCCCCTTATTTTGAGATAAAATACTTCATGGGTTTAATTGGCAGGTTTAATGATTTTAATTGGATTTCATTCAAGAAGTCTATTCATTCAAGAAGCCAGAGGACTTGTCAACAGTAGGGACACTTTTGTTTGGTGTTGGCTGTAACTTGCTACCTTGAGAACAACTTCAGGTAACAGCTTGATAGAACAGAGCATTAGGATGAAGTTAATTTTTGGCAGTGACAGAACACTAACTAGAAACTGGTGTTTCTGTGGTAGTTTTGAACAACAGGAATTCTCTATTGTATGTTGAGTTTTTAAAATTTTTCTCCCCTTCCTTTCCAGACACAGCCTTGGCAAGACCTACAACATAGTTCTGGGATCTGGACAGGTGGTGGTGGGAATGGACATGGGCCTTCAAGACATGTGTGTCGGGGAACGACGGACAGTCGTTATTCCACCTCATCTTGGTTATGGAGAAGATGGAGTTGGTAAGTGAGTGAAACCTACTGCACATCCACTTAGCATCTCTTGAGAGTAACTGAAACAACATATGCATGTTTTGTTACTTGGTATGCATTAGGACGTAAGGTGAGTGTCTCTTTGCTGCTCGAATGGGATTTTTTTTAGAGTTTTTTCATTTCGTTATTTTAGACAACCCCTCCCCATTCCCCAATGAAATGATCATACTGTCTGTGTTGCGATTTAAGTCATACTGTTACTGTGGCCAATAGAAAGACTGTCCCAGTACAAAAGGGAACACAGGCCCCTAGTAACGTTGCTTTGTCAAAACGGAAAGCTCCAGGCACTCTGGTGTTGCAGAGGGATGTAAACACTGTTCTCCCTGACAGGGAATTGGGTACTCATGCTTGGACGTGGGACGTGTTATTCAGGAAACAAAACTGAAGGGGACTCTTCAGCACTAATATGTTGGAAAATTTAAAGAAAACCCAAAATTCAGAAGCTACCTAAACTGTGAGATGTGACATGTGAAACGGTGCTGTTGAAATACCGACACCAATACATTTAGGGCAGTTTGCTCTGTTTTAGAGCACTGAGGCTTATTGATTTTTAATGACAGGGACAGCAGTAATAAAAAGAACAATATAGAAGTGACAAGAACTTTCATATCCCAGTATGTGTGGTTGTTACTGATCTTCTGAGTTAAAAGACTCGAGGGAAAGGAGTCTGTCAGAAGATCACCACGATCAACAAACTCTGATATGTATGGAAACAGTTGCAAAAGTTGGTATGTTCTTCGAATAGCTCCAGAACAGTTTGTATTTTATAAAGACTGTCTGTCAGGGATCATGTGCCAAGCTTAATGGAGAATTAATTTGTGATAAGAGATAAAGAAGCTTTTTCACTTGTACCTGTCTTCCACAAAAAATTGAGTATTATATATGCAACATTTTATATAAAATTGCATAGTTATATATAATAAATTGAAAATTTCCTCACAACATAAAAAGTCTGCTGTGTTGAATTCGTGTCATAGGTATTTGCCATCATTCAAATTACGTTTGATATAGATGGTCTGAAAGGTTGCATGATTGTTAGTGTTTTGCTATATACCCGAGGAGATTGCTCGTTTGCTACTGGACAGAAGTTAAAGTTGACCTTGATTTTCTTTTTCAAGGATAAATTTAACTCCTTCCATGGTTTCCTTAAGGTGACATCCCAAGATGTTGCAACACTGTTGAGTCTGTCAGTAGCACCTTGATACACAGTGTAGCAGCGAGATAAAGGAAAATTGATTAATTCCCACAGTTTTACCTTTATAAGTAAAAAAAACGGATGCAGTTTTGTTATGAAAGCTTTCTTTTATGTTCTGAGCACCTCTGCTGAAGTGAAGCAGGAAGATTTGGTGGGCTTGGGATCATGGGGCTTGGGGATCACAGTAGCGAAGCACCTGTTGGACCAGGAAGAGTAATTACGGATTAAAAGGAAATACACCCTTCATGTAAATAAGGATAAATACCCCTCTTTGCCATTTGTTGTGACAGAAGGAGAAGTGCCTGGTAGTGCTGTATTAGTTTTCGACATCGAACTGCTGGAACTGGTGTCTGGCTTGCCTGAAGGGTACATGTTTGTATGGAATGGGGAAGTCTCTCCTAATCTTTTTGAAGAAATAGACCAGAATCATGATGGAGAGGTTCTTTTGGAGGAGGTAAGCTGAAACAATGAAAACGCTTGCAGTGGTTTTCACCTATCAGCATCATCAAGATGTTTTCTCCTACAACAATCAAATGCAGATGATAAAGAATGGGGTCTCTCCTCTTCTTCTTCTGACGTGGTGTTTGTTGTCAAGTTAACAGGAAGGCAGCATGTCAGTTAAAACATGGTTATTTAGCTTTAGATACAGAACCAAAAAAAAAAAAAGAAATACAAGAATGGCCATGCTACTTAAGATCATGTACTATTGTGGTTTCTTTGGTCAACAACAGATACTGAGGGCACAAGCGTAAGAGGCAGAGTTAGTATTCAATAATCCTTTGCTGTATCGGCCTTCTCAGGGTCTGTTAATTGGAAGTTTGTGGTGAATTCTTGAGCCAAAGCTGGGCCTGCAGCAGTGCATCCAGGAACTGCCTAATCACTTCGGGAGCCAGGCAGTGCCTGCGGCTGGTCCTTCCACAGGTGAATTGTGTGTTGTGGGAACCAGCCCTTCCCCTTGCTTATAAAATCTGCAGTGTGAGAATGTTGTTGGGTGCCCTAACTGGAAGCTGCCTGCCGTTGCCACACCATCTCTGATAACACAAAGCTCTGTGAGGCTTTACTCTGCGTTTTCTCTTAACTGAGGAGTTCTGTTTTCTTATTCTCTTCTTAAGTCTTCTTTGTCACCTTTCTCTGTCATTCTGGTTTTTGTCCTTCCTTGCTGAAGTGGCGCTGCCTGCAGCACTCAAGGGGCAGGCTGTGGCCCTATAGAACAGCATGAGATGCTTTTGAGCATTTTAACAAGACAATGGGGTAAAACCAGAATCTTATTTTCCTTTTTCCTAGCTCTCTCTTCTACCTTTTTGTTCTTCTTTCTTCTCCATCTTCTCTCTTGTGTTTTGCCTCCACTTCTGCTTTTGCAGAGAAGAAAAGACCTCTTACCAGTCTAGAGAAAGAGTGAGGTAGGATGTGACTGTTGCTATCCACATCCTTCTGGGCACCTAGCAAGGAGAAGGAGAAGCCAAGGAGATAGGAGAGGACGCTTGGCCTAAAGGTGTAAATGAATGTCAGCATTAGCTCTCATTGCTGAAGTTTATTTAACAAGTAGTGCCCGAGATAACAGTAATTGGAAAAGTTGTGTTTGATTGTGGACTGGTTTTGGCAAGCCAGCAGTATGACTTCTGTCAGATGTTGTCTAATCACCTCAAATAACTTCATATGTATCAGGAAAAGGATTTTTAGGGAAAACTAACCTTGTAACCTTGCAACCTTTCCCACCGTGAAGTCAAGCAAAAGGCATAATGTCTGAAGCTACTTTAACAAATCTCATGATATCCTGATAAAGTCTCATTTCTGTGTTTCATTCTTTTTCCTTTTGTATTTTTCTTGTAAGATGCAGGTGGATGTCTGTTTCACAGTGTGAGTTTCTTGCATTGGCATGCAAAATTAAACCCCCTTCTGCCTATATAGATCTGTTCCTATGTCACTCTCTGTTCAACTCGTTTTCTCCCTAAATTATGAAAAAGAATTTTTCTTGTTATGAGTCCAGGACCCGCTGAAATAATTGAGGAAATCCCTGCTGAGCTCCACAAAGAGTGACTTAACCTCACATGTCTGTCCTAATTAGTCCAATTTAGGTTGTAAGCTTTACAGGATTGTAACAGTGTACTTTTACATACACTTAATAAGTAGTAAAATGCTGGAAAGTCAACAACAAACAAATGCTACTTTTGTAAATACTCTTCAGTTTTAAATGTCTGTTTCATTGTGAGCTGTTTTCTCCTCCTTTCCCTCCACTTAGTTTTCAGAGTACATCCAAGCTCAAGTCGATTCTGGCAAAGGAAAACTAGCTCCTGGTTTCGATTTTGAAAAGATTGTTAAAAATATGTTCACCAATCAAGACCGGGATGGAAATGGTAAAGTTACCGCTGAAGAATTCAAGTTGAAAGACCAGGAGGCCAAAGAGGAACATGACGAACTGTAAAGATAAGAAAAAAGAAGAGTCCTGAGCTGACCTACTGTTCAAACACGTGTACCGGAAGGGGTTTCGGCAAGCATGTTTCTGAGAGGTTAGTGCTCAGGCCTGCGCCTGTGTGCTGGTAGGCTGTTAAAATAGGAAGAGGTTTTCAGTTGGAATTGTTAGGTATATTTGAAAAAACCGTTAAGTGCCTCAAGATAGGATGTATAAACAGATAAAAGAGTATACTGCCATATATGGTATTGTGACCTACGTGGTCTGTTTTTGTGCTAAAGACTAGAAGTTCTCATTGAACAACACACAGTCACTTGGATGGATGGGTGGTAGGGAGAAAACTTACCAAGTGCTTTTAAAAGAGTTTTAAAGAACCTTCTGTATCCAAAATATTTGTGCAGGAGAACGAGCCAGAAAATATTCCCCGTGAAAATAACCTGTAAACGTTGTCAGCCGTTGAGCCCAGTTCCTTTCAGAAAGCATGAGCACTATTTCAGTAACTGAACAAATTCATACGAGTATTTGCCAGCAGGAACTCTGATTTGCAAATTGCAGAACATGCGAACGATAGCTATGCCGTTGCAAAATTTCCATAAGCTGTGAATGAAACTAAACAGGTATAGAATTGTAACCGTGTATGTGTTGGGTTTTTATCTTACGAAACAAAAGTTTGATACCATCTGTATTGTATTTAATTAATAAACTTGACTCTTGCTGGCCTGTTGAAACAGTGTTCCCATCAGTGATTCCCAAACCTTTGTAGTTGCAGCCTTTATAGTTTTGTTAGACTTTAAATATTAGTATCATGGGGTCCAAATACTGTCATAAATACTGGATACAATTGATTTTGTGTGGAGCTTGCGTCTCCTATTTTGGGAATTGTTAGACTAAGGAGCAAGTACTTAGAGCTTCTGCAGCAGAGCAGTCTGGCATGGTGAACAAACAAAAAGACAGTGATAGAATCAAGAAACAGACCCATCTGTTTGTGTCTGCAAACATTCTGGCCTATCCCTCAATACAAAATCAGGCCTGTGAGTGCTGTTTAGATTATGTGAACTCTTGAGACAATCACCCATTAGACCTATAAATGTAGCAAGCTGTTTAATAGAAAATACACTAAACACACATTTTTCTGGAAGGCCGTGTGATCCCCCCTCAGTACACTACACGTAAGAGCACAAATACGTATAGTGAGACACTGTCAAAGACAAGTAGAAAGGGAGTTGTGTTTCCATTGTATGTTTTGTGTCTAGTTTCTTGCTTTTCTTGATCTGTACATGTGGGTTGTCAGCTCCCTGAAATGCTCTTTTTAAAAACTGGTGTTTCAATTGGATGAAAACATTTTGTATTGGTTTTTAATACAGTTGTTATAGAAAGTGCAGTGAAATATTTTTTTGAGTTTGATACCATTAAATGTTGGATAACTGATCTTTTTGTTAAATAAAATGTTGATCAACTATTGCTATCAAAGTTTCTTTTTTTCTGGCATTTTGATGGGTTGGGAACCTGAGTCAAAGCAAATACCCTTCATGCATCTCTCTCCTCTTGCACACAGCAGCCTTATCCTGAGTATGTTCACTGTTGCTGTTGATCTTCAGGAAAAATACTTTCAACTAAGATTATTTGATTGAAAATTATAAACCACAATAAAAGGTTTTTTTTTTTTTCATACTTCAGACAGATGTCATTCTTTGGCTTTAGGAGTTGTTCCCTAAACCACCCATCCCATGTTGCCATCAGCTGTGACAGTGGGAAGGGTGGTGGTTCTTTTGGTGAGGGGCTTCAAGTCTCTCGTTGAACAAAATTGTCTTACATAAGGAAACATTTCGTTCCCCAGGCTAGTGAAAGCAAACTCGCTGGGCTTTGTATCTGAGGTTTGATGTTTTCGCTTCACCTGTAGCTCAAAAGGCACATGTAGTGCGTGTAAAATGCTGGAAGTCTGATGTGGTTTGATGTAAATACAGGCCCTTTACACCAGATGTAAATACTGTGGGTATCAGTGGATGGCACTTGCAATCCAAAAGTTTATGGCCTGAATGGCTCCTTAGAAGCATTACCATCTTGTGACAGCAGTTGTCTCAGAAGACTGTTGCACAAAATTTTCCCTTTTCATTTATTTGGAAGTAGGTCGCTCGCTTGTCACTGTGGTTCGGATGCATTGCTTCTGCACGCTTATGGAGCCGAGAAGGAGCAGGAAGCAAGTTGTGATTTGAGTGCTGCCAGAAGCACTCCTCTGTGTGGAGACAACTCCTTACTCTCTTCTCATACATACCCCCAAAACCCAAGTCTGTCTTCTGGATATGCAGAATTGTTTTATCAGAGAAGATCTTAGTGAATAGCTCTTTCTGCACAGAGGATGATTCCAGATGGTTCCCAGGAGGTGGTCTGATTTGTTCCTAGTAAACCTGGACAGCAGAGTTTTCCTCCAGGGCAGATGCAGGACGAAGAGCAGCACCATGCACGCAAGTGCTGTCAGTTGGTAATCCCAAAGATGGCTGTGCTGGATGTTTTTGGAAGCACGCGTCAGTGATGGGATAGCAGGTGTGACTTTACCAGTGCCTCTGGCTAGGGTAAGTACATCTGAAATTCTCATTCCATTGCTTCGTAGCAAACATGGCTTGTGATCCATCTAAATGATGTTTTTCTGTCAAGAGGAAATTTTTGGTGCCCCCTCACCTCATCCCCCCAAGTCTGGAGGCTGCTATTTTGGAAATGAGAACACAGCTTTGGGGAAAAACGTAATAAATGGAAAAACTTGCTGCAAAATAATTGTATTTATACTGGGCATTTACTTGCCCAGACAAAGGCAACAGAAGCCAAGACTACCTGGCTGTGTTAGGCTAAACTGCATAGAATGCAGAATTTTTCATCACTAACATAGACCCTGTCAGTTCTTTTCTGTTCTATGGGCAGCAATTGGCTCCTCCCTCAAAGGAAAGCTTGGGGCCACCTTCCTTCTCCGAAAAGGGTGCATGGCAGCCCTTTAAAAGTGAGGGCAGTCTGCCTTCCAGTTAACCAAACCAGAGCCTGCGGGCTGGGGCAGCAGGCTGGGAGGTGAAATTGTGCTGGTATGGACTGGGAGAGCTCAGCCCAGCCCCTGCACCTCCAGCTATAAATAAATCCCTCTGTGTCACCATCCGGTTAGAGGGGGTGGCCTGGGCTGGATGTAGATACAAGGGAAACATTTTGTACCTCAAAGTAGAAAATAATGTTTTTACATACTTAACTGAGATAAGTTCTTTTGAAAAATAGATGACTCTTTAAGGGTCATTAATAACCAGATGAAAGTGGATGGTTTAGCTAATGAGCGACTCTCCGGAAATCAGGCTGCTGCTCCTCCTCTAAGGAAACAGCCAGGTGCTATTCTCAGAGCTGGGCAGCTGACTCCTGTTAGGCAGCTGGGTGATGAAGCTGTCTGCAGTCAAGGTTGGCCATTACCTACTGGATTGTCAGGGGCTCAGTGGAAGAGGAAAGGAGCACGGGTGTGTACCCAGAAAAACCCAGGTATGTATAAACAGCTTTTCTGTGTGATTTTTCTGTCCTAGCTTTACAGTGATACTTTCTGCCTGTTCCAAATATAGTCAGAAATTAAATCAGAGTTTGCAGTTGTTGAACTCAAATATTAATTTTTTTCTGTGCAAAGAAACTTCATATTTTCCTTTAAGCTTAAAAATGGCGTATTTAGCTAGTAGTCAGTGCAAGTTTTTGGCTCAATTCAGGACTATTAGTATGTGTTTGACAGTAAGAGGATATTTGAGCTGGCTGCAACTCTCACTGAGAAGAAGGAAACATTTTTAGCTAAATAAAGGTCCCAAATACTTGACCTTGGACATATGATACAAACAGAACAGATGTTGTGAATAGAGGAAAAAAAAAGTAACAAATTCACTTAACTTTGCTGCTTATTCCTTGCTTTAAAATTTAGATATGCTCCTTTGGCTATGGGAAAATGGTCTGGGAAATGTATGATACCTTTCTTTCCAAACTGAATCATAAATGAAATATAGTTTTAGGGTTGCAAAATGTTTCTGGTTAGAAACTTGATTTAGAAATACATACTGTGAATAGTATCTCTTTCCTACAACTGAATACGGAATCTGGATAGCAATTAAAAGAAATCAGCCTTGCTGGAGAAGGATGGTTTAACCTGTAGCTGCAGTGTTAATTTTGTTTGCAGTTGATTTTGTTCATGGTTTTGGAGAGGCAACTGATGGTATCAATTCTTATTTCTAGCCAACAGCCTAGCGACAAAAAGATGGGGTTTTGAAAAACTGGAGGGTATCTAAAAATGCATCTGGTGTTTTCCCTTAACTACTATATAACCAAGAGTTGTGGTTGGCAGTGGGATGTGAGATGACAAAAGAATATTGATAATCTGTCCAGCACTATGTAGGTTTTTTAAATCAGCCCTCCTGGTTCAGGCTGATCGTGTAGGTAACTTTTTTCTAGAAAAAACATACGGCATTTCAAGAAGTAAATTATTTGGTGTGCAGATACCCTTTGTACAGGAAATGGGTTCTATTGGATGATTGCAACGTGGCTTAGTTGCTCTTACATCCTAGCAAAGGTTCACTGCTCTGGCAGACCCTTAATGCAGAACCTGAGACTGACAAGATTTAATGATAGAAGGAGAAAAGCGCGTTGGGGACCTTAACTTACCTGTCTCCTTGTGGAAGGGGAAAAATCCTTTTCTTTAAGTGGTTGTCACTGTGGACTGAATGTTTGGTGACTGACCATCCATGGTCCATCTGCTTGGAGGAGAGATTGGAAAATCTTCCTTATGTAATGCTTGAGAGATGGTTGTTTGATCTGAAATCCTCTACCAAGGCAAAGAGTTTTAAGTGTCCATGTAGTTGGGAAACCATCAAGCGATCGCTTCTGCTATGCTTGGGCTCTAGACAGGGTCAATACTAATTTCAGTAACTTGGATTAAGATGTAGCTGGAGATCTGTTTTAGTAACTGCGTTTAAAGATGCTGCCTAATCCTTTTCCATATTGCTCTGCATGTGCTTTTTCATATGGTTTTGGTTGGGTTTTTTGTGGTTTGGGTTGTTGTGTTTTTTTTTTTTCCCCAAGTGTGGGTGAGTTGAACAATGAGATCCTTGTCATGCTGAAGGAGTGATGGCTTGTTTCCTGTAGGGTTGGGTGAGGCTGAGGAAAAATTCTGGAGGGAGGATCAATGAAATCCTGAGGCAAGTTGGATGAGAACATGGGGCTCATGGGTTTCTGAGTCCTGCCTCTCAGAAACACTACACAGAGAGACCAGAATTGCCGCCTCCTCTTCACCGATGCTGGGATGGGCAGGGAAATCTGTTATGCTTGTAGCCAGAATGATTTTGTGCCAGAGAGTGTGTTGCTGACACATCTTGTGCTGTGGAGCTGTGGCTATCAGCCGCTTTTCACATACTCCAAGTTTTAACTGTTATCTGTATTCCAAAGATAACCTGCCTGTAAATGGAAAATTTTGTCCCAGTGTAAACTTTGGGAGTAATGCCTAGTAATTAGCCCCTTGCAACTGGAGACCGGTTGAGTAAGCAGTGCATCCAAACACCTTGGTGTTTTTCAGAAGGCCTTTGCCTTTTGGACTTTTATTTGGCAGCTATGACTAAAGAGCCAGCGTGACTGCTTGTTTAAAAAACCAAAAAGCACCAAACCCAAGAACCATCAACCCTAACCCCCCTAAAACCTTGACGTTATCTCAGCTAACGTAAATTCTGTAGGTGCCTAAACCCCAAAATGTAGATTGTTAAAGAAATTGTCTGCTGACCTCCCCTGGGAACGCTGCAGCATTCCTAAAGAACCTTGCCCTGCCTGGGGTGGTGCAGACCACGCTGCTGAGCGGGCAGCTCATGCCAATGTCCTGTGGGGAGTCATATGTAACACTGTGCTGCTGATCTTGCCGGCGGCGCTGAAACCCTCACGTTGATGCTGACTGCGCAGAAGGCTGCTCCCTCCCGTACAGTTTTGCAATGTGACCACCCTGCCCTCCTCCCCGGCCCAGGCAAGTTGGGGTGAAGGTTGGCTCCGTGGCACATCCAAGCAGGAGAGGAAAGGGAGAAAGCGTGTGCCTTGTGCGTTGGGGAGCACCCTTCCTGCCCCTCCTGGCTGGGTGCTGGGGGCGCCTGCAAGCCTCTCCTGTCCTGATACGTTGGCGTGTTCTCATACGCTTCCTTCTGCTCCTCTGTGATGGCTTGTACAAAGCTGCTCTGTCCCTGGCTGCTCTGAGGGGATCTGCTACACCCCAACCCGCTGCCCTTGCCTGCAGCTCCTTCCACCCCGGGCAGCTGCTCGCCCTGCAGCGCCCAGAGCTGCCGCGTCTCCCCTGCCCAGCCCCGCTGCCAGATGTCCTCCTCGCCTTCATCCCGCGCTGCACAGTGTCTCCCACTCGCCAGTCACACATCGACTGCTGCTCCGCACGTGTACGATGGAGAGGGTGAGCAGCAGCTCTCAATGTCACTGACTCGGCAGCTGTCACTGCTGCTTTCAAGCTTTCCCCATCTTCTGGCTTTGGCTGACAGGCTCTTGGCAGCCAGGGCTGAGGCAGCTGCAGCTCCCATCTCCTCCCGTCACTGGCACTGCCAGGGCACTTTCAGCTCTTCCAGTCTGCTGCCGCCTGAATCATGGGTCTCAAGTGGAAGGCAGCCAAGATGCTGTCCTCTCATGGGTTGTCTTACAGTTTAAGTGGTTTTCTGCTCGAATGGACGGCTTCTAAGGCTCCTGCTTCTGGGGGTTGAGCTGCCCCTGTGCCAGAAGTAGGGAACAAGGAGGACATCGTCCCTCAAACAGTCTTTGCCTGGTAAGATGCAGGCTGGAATTTCCAAAAGGTCCCCATTCTCAGCAGTTCCCTGCCAGCACTGCATATGCAATTTGATCATGAAAAGATGCTCGGGCTACCTCAGACTGGGCATCAAGCCTCTGCCAGGCACTCAAAATACAGGGATGATTTAATTTCAGTTTACTGCAGAGGATGGAAACTACCCCCAGCCTTGCCTTCTTGGAAAAGTTCCAGCAGGAGTGGTAACAGATATAAGTCTGCTGATTTGGAAAAAATGTGACTGATGCTACCAAGTCAGAATTTAGATAATAGACCACAGGCTGGATGGAAAGAGGCTGTTTTTTGAGGTGTGTATTGCTTGTTGGTGGGAGAGAATGCAGATCTAGACTCTCCCATATTTTCATTACAATTCCCCAGGGAATGGAAGATGGCACAGTTCCTGCTGTGGAAAGCAAGCAAAGGGGAACAATGACGGTATTGCAGAGCTAGGAAGTTGTATGATTACCTCTACTTTATTAACGAACAGAGCTGGTACAGCTGAGCCCTCTCAGGACCAGGGTCATGCCACCATCTTTAACTTCTCCTGCAACATCTCAGGGTAAGCTTCCAAAGCTGCAGCTGTATTAGGCTGTATCATTTTGTATATGATGCTGAGAGGTACTGTAATGTGTTCAGCACGGGGAAAATACTGTCTGCAGAAACTCTTCACTGTGAGGGTGGTGAGGCACTGGAACAGGCTGCCGAGAGAGGTGGTAGATGCCCCCTCCCTGGAAACATTCAACCTAATCTAGCAGAAGATGTCCCTGCTCATGGCAGGGGGGCTGGACTAGATGACCTTTAAAGGTCCCTTCCAACCCCAACCATTCTCTGATTCTATGAAGATTCGGTAGGTGTTTAAACAGAGAGGACTGGCATAAGGAAGCTAGAAGAGCTAGGTGCTGCACTGATACTTGTCCTCACAATTTGCAGAGTGGGAATGTGACCTACAGCCAGTCTGGAGAGGTGTTCCTTAAATGCTTCTGAGGCATGGGGCTGGTAGCAAGAAATCTTAATTTTGCAAGATGGCTAAGTCAGCTTTTCAAATCCAAGATTAAGATCTAGCTTTGTTTTGATTTTCTGTGCCTGGAGCAGCTCACTGAGAATTCCAAAAGAAATTGTTTTAGACAAGCCATGCTAGCTTTGACATGAAACAGCAGGCTAGAAGTGGAATAGTACGCAAAATAAGATCTTAAAAGGGACTGAAATTATGGCTGTGTACTACTAGCTTGTGAAACTATCTGTTGTTACAAAGATGAGAAACTTTACCTCAGATACACTAACTTAAAACATGCTTCCCGTTCCACAGAGGAGAAAGAAACAGTAAGGATATAGTATATTTTGTAATGATACAAAAATCTGTTAAGAAGAAACACTTTGCCTGAAGTGGGTGAATAAAGAATTTTTACTGAAGAAAAAATATATGTATGAAAAACTTCTGTGCAAGTCTGTAGCATCTGAGTAAGAGCTTTTGAAGTACAGCTGAGACTGAAATATCTTCTTTGAAAGAAGGAAAGGCAACACAAATGTGCACACTACTTATTCACAGAACGTTTATATCTTCAATTTTACAAAATAGTCACGTTTTCTAAAATGCTCCTCTGAAATGCCTGATTAAAAGACAGTGAACCATAGTATCCCATCAGCAGCAGTTTATCACATCTATAAATCTAATTTAAATCTAGTTATAACAGGAGTGTGAGACAATAAAGAACAGCATAAGAGCAGTAAAAGGAGCTTCTAGTTGACAATGGATACCATATATATTTCAAAATACCAAAATGAAGATAAAAGTTTTAAATTAAATTAAACAGTTCTGTAAATGAGTTATAAACACATCTAAGATAGCACATGTGTGATCTTCTGTCCAGTTGCCTCCTGGAAGGAATGGAGTGACCTGAGACTGCAATTTACAGGATTTTCTGTAGGATGGAGTTGGCAACTTCCAGGGATTCATCTTTCACCAAGACAATATCATAAGAGTCCATATATTTTTCCAAAAGCTCATCTACCTATTTGCAGAAGGGAGAAAGACCCACTTAGTTATAGAATTAATTACTGAAAGACTTTTTGTCATTAAAATATTGCCATGTCTTTCCACCAAATTCAGGGAATGAACCATGCAAATACGTATCGCCCCTATGAGGGAATTTCACAGGCTGACAAGTGGGAGTGTGCACATTCCAGGATATAATACCTCACATTTTCTCCAGGATCTCACACACAAAGATACTGAACAAAAACCTAGTTCTTCAGCTTCCCTAAAGGTAGAGTGAAATAGGAAACTGAAGTTTTCTCTCTCCTGAATGCAAACGGATGTGCATTGCAACTTGGCAAACAATCAGTTCTGTGTTGCCTCAAAAAAACAAAGAAAGAAAAGGAGACACTGCCTAAATTTGTTATTTGGAAGATTGTAATTTTGCTCAATTATCAATCCAGTATTGAAAGGGGGGAAAGGGAAGCCACATGAATTTAAAAGAATTAATTTCTCTAGCCTCTGAATTTTACTTGTCAGCAAAATACCTTTTTGGAAGTAGTTCAGTACAAAACCCAAAGCAATTTGCAGCTTCTTGTAGCTTATGGGTTAGAAAAACACTCGAGGCAAGAAATCCATGAAAAATATTTCAAATCTCGAAACAAATACGGGCCAAACACTTGGTTTGATATCTGAGGCTTATTATAACAAACCTGTTTCTAACTCACAATGTTTCACTCAAAGTTTACAAGGTTATATAAGGCTACTTACTTTATCATTGAGATAGCCGATCTTAAGAATATGTTCAACATTTGCTACTCCATCTGCCATACTCAAGTCTCCTTGAGAATCACCCAGCAGAATGATATTACTGTTGTCTTTTAGTTGTTTGAAGTACTCTGTATTCTTCAAGGCACCATCATGTTTGTTGTAAACATGAATCAATTCTCCTTTAAATCCTTTTAATATTCCCTATAAAAAAACCCCACTGAAGTTATTTCTAGTATCATATAGACAAGAGAGAATCTAGAATGAAATAGGTGATACTACTCTTGAACTAACATTGTTCAGATTACAGAATATGTAATCTCTATTGACGAACAAGATAAATTCCTGTTAAATAATGTAATGACTGCAATATCGTTGTTAAGACTAGATAGCGATTGTCCTTGCTCGGAGGAGGAGTAGTGCTGCACTGGGCTGCATGTGAGGTTGTCATTAGAAGAAATGAACAGTATCTTAGTCACACCACGCTAACAGTGTTTGAACTGCTGTTCTCTGCTTGGTTTTTTGCCTGGGAGAGTGCTGAGTATGCAACTGTCATTTTCTATATGGCAGGCTGGATGGCTACATCTGTTGCATTAAAATGTTCATCTTGCATATATAAATAGCTACTAAATACCACAGTCACATTTAATAAGAATGTGTTATTTCATACGTACGTTTTCATCAAAATCCATGAAATTGGAAACCACTTTGACATTCGAATGGTAGACCCCAGCCTGGTGGATAACTTCCTCAAGAATGTCCCCAATCCCAGCAGAAAATATGAACACAGGAATATTATGTTCACTGAGCTTATCAAAGAAGTTCTCATAGCCTTCTCTGCAACACAGAATGTAAATACAAATCACATCTCAAATAAAGCAAGGCAAGAAAAGTCTGAGTTTTCAGAAGACATTCACATCATCTTTGGAAAAGTAATTTTCCCTGAGCATTTCACTTTATTTCTTTTGCCTCACCTTTTCAGGTTAGCAAGAACCATCAGCCTAATGTAAGGCACATAGTTTTAGCAAGAAACTACCGCATCAAGCTGTTTGGTCCTGGTCTGTATAACTTTTTCCCTTAAAACATCTAATCATGTTTTAAAGATTTAAAAACACTTCCCCCTCCCCAAACACCCCAGAAAAAGCAAGCAACTAGTAGAACTCTCTCTAGCTACTATCAGGCTGGACATCTCGTTTCAATCTTCCTTGCTTAACTATTTGACTTTCTATAGGGTTATTACCACAGAACAAATTTTGTTTTGTTTTTAAATCCTGAAAACATTTATTGTTGCTCTTTCCTGAATTTTTTTTAAATTTTCAGTACCCAATCAAAACTATGTATAGTATTCCAGGAACAAGATAATATTATCTCTATACACTTTCTCCACACAGACATTTGATTAGTAGAATTCTGCATTTTTTTAAAAGAATTATGACAGTTTTTGAGGGAATTTTAGCCTGTGAATGAAGATTCAACCCAAATGGACTTAGACTTTCGAACAGGCAGAGACGGTGTGCTTATCTGTTTTGTGAAAGATAAGAATTTAGTCAGTATGACAAACAAACACTTCCACAAATTAAGTTTTAACATCTTGTTTCAGTAGTCCAAAATTTACAATTTTGGAGAACTTCAAAAGAGATGGGAGCCACAGCACATTTCAAGCAAGGATTTTGCTGGCTCTTAGACTTGTCTGTTAGCCACAAAGGAAGAACAACATTTAATACAACATATGAAACATGCTCCTCAAGTCACTGCATTTTTATCTCAGAACTATTATAGGGAATGTTTTTCAGAGGAACAAAGTTGAACTCTGCATTCCCCTTAGAAAAAAAAGAGCCACCAGTGCAATTTCAAGATGATGAAAGTCTACATAAATGCAGTTTGTAGAGATGGGACTCAAACTTTTAAAAATATCTCTAGTGTGATCATTGTAAGCATTTAGCTACAAGATATCAATAAAACAGGGGCATGAAGACCTCACTATGTTCCCAGATTATGGTGTCATATTCTCAGGAATGTTTTTTGTCTGGTTGGTTGTTCCTCCCCCCCGCCCCCCAAAACACACAGTAAGAATCTACAGAAAATGCTCCAAAAGAGTGTTGTTCAAATCAAAAGGAACTTACTTCAGCATAACATCAGATTCCCTCACAATTTCTGCAAACTTATCCTTTTCTAAGCCTTGTTCAATGAGTAGTGCATGAGATTTGTTGTACCTAGAATATAAACAAAAAATGGGTGGAAACTGACTTGTAAAGATTCACCTTTCATTAACTCTTAACAGGATGAAAAGCATCCTGTATATTTAATTCTTGCTCTTTCAAGTTAATGGCAAAGCAAAGACAGTTGTTGCACAACACTCCAAGAGATTAAATCAATTAAATAGCTAAAAGCTAATTACTGCCATTAAATTTGCTTTTAAAAACTTATTAAATCTAATCTTAGTACAATTTGAAGATGGCAGGTGTCTCTTACCATTCTACCATATACGGATATTTTTCTTCAATAGTGAGAGCTGGATCAATTTCAATAGCATAATAGGTTTCTTTCAGCTGCAATAACTGGAGGGGAAAAAAAACAACAGGTGTTTAATGTAGTTTTACAAAATAACACTTGGTATTTGATCTAACCAATCAAAATAACTTCCTTTATTCTGGTTACATTATTTAGATAAAATGGAATCTGAAATGCTATTTGAACAAAAAGTTAGCTTGTAAATATATCCAAGAAGAAAAAGTGGATACTGTTAAACTGAACTACTTGCCACTGTCAAGAATACAAATATTTATGTTCACTTCTATTAGTGACTGGATGTCTTACAGTTGGTGAGAAAGCTCAGACAGCTTTAAGGATTTGAAAGTATCCCTTGTCTCGTCAGGTTGCGTAATTCAACACGCAGTACAGCCAGGGAATAATAACAGTTGTCTGAACAACAAAGCAACAACTAGCAGGTTTTCCATTTACCTTTTTCCGACAATCCTCTGTGATGAGCTTAGAGTTATCAATGATGTCTGGGGGGTGGAAAAAAAAGTGTTAAACAAGACGTTACATTTCTTTTACTTTGCTACATGACACTATAAATGGCACAGAAGACAATGTCTGACATACCACTATGTTTCCTCAGAATTTTTCTTACCAGCAACCAGTAAAAGACACATTTTTCTTCATAGCCATGAAGATGTATTACTGTCCTTCCCCTCAACTCTGAATTAAAAGGTTAATTACAAACCTCTATCTGTTTCTTGAGATTTAACTGTTTCTGAAATCACCATGAGACATCCTATGTGTTTTAGGATTCCCACTTCATTATTAAATCTTTTTTTTTTTTTTTTTTTTCTTTTATTGTTCTAAAAGGCTACAGGATAAAATGTCAAAAATTCTGAAGAGTTTTCTGTCTGGGTCTTGCAGGAGTCAGGACTATTATGAGCTCTTAAAAAATAATTCAAGCCTACCATATCTAGCCAGTAACATTTTATAGTTCAGAACTTAGTTTTTTAATTGTGAATGACAACTTGCCTGATTTTAATTCACACAGATTGTGATTAAAATATATATACATAAACCACATATAGACACTCACTATAATACTTTTTCATTAGGTTAAGTAACAAGGCACTACAAAATCTCATATTGGGGTATAAATTGGATAGAAAATTAAAATGTAGGAAAAACTAAAAGGGAGTGAACAAACCAATCCATATTAAAAAAAAAAAAAGTACTCACTATGACAAGTTGGACATCTTTTTCCATTGTAGGAAAATCTACTTAATGTCATATCAAAATCTGTAATAATCTATTTAAAGAAAGAAAAAGCAAAACTGTCTTACAACACGGAGGGACAAAATAAAGGATGGCTAGAAATTCTGAATGATCAACAGTAGTTGCAGTTGAGTAGCATGTGTATCACAGAAATCTCCCTACTTTATTGAACCCTTGTAAGCCAGAATCTCCTATAACTTTATTCTGACAAAACTTTTTTCTAATTCCTGAAATTACTAAACTTACATGTTTATATCATTTACTTAACTGGTGTCTGGCTGAATTACAGTTGAATCAACAAGGGCTATTAAAAGAGTTAACAGATGTCTAAGTTTTGGAAGTTACTCGAAGGCTGATTTCTATTATAAATATTCTTAGAATTTTTGGCACAGAGCAAAAAATCATATGATTGCTTTCATTCCAAACTGGTTACACCTTCTACTATCTTTACCTGAAGTTTGGCAGCTCCACCTTTGATGAGGCCACAAATAATCTCCTCTACTCTCCCTGGGTCCTTAATATGGACAGTCTTCTTCTGAAATTCTGGCATCTATGAAGAGTAAGAACAAAGACAGAAATATACTTACAGATAAAAACTTACTAGGTAATGCCTGCTGTCCATCAGATTGGAAGCTCTGCATCTAAAAACAGTTTCACATGACATCAAGACATGCTCAGGACAGGAAGGCAAGTTAAGAGTGAGAAGAAACAGAAAATACTCTGGGTGTACTACTGATGACTGCACACAATTCTGTTTGCTTTCAATACCTGCTTTCATTCCCTTTCCTAATATAAAATTATTCAGTAAGTTGACACTCACGGAAGAGATAATTGTATTTGTAGGAAATAAGGAGATATATAGAAACAGGACATATGGGACCACCTTGTGGTTCAAGTATGTCACTGGGAGATGGTGAACCTTAAAACTAGCTCTTTGTACAATTAATATGCCCTTGAAGTTTCAACACAGATAAAGAAGACAGGCTGATTTTGGACACCTGTTGTTTTGTTGAGAAAGTTGCATGTCAACTGAGTACTCCAATACAACAGGGCACTATAGTAATTCACGCTCCCTAGACAGTCCATCAATCATTTTCCATTACCTATTTTGCTGCACACTTTTGAAATAACACATGCTATCACACCACATATTCCTTTTGAATGAAGAATATTTCTTCAATATTATGATAAATGCTGAATTTAGTAAAAAAGAAAAAAAACCCACCCCTCCTGATACAACACCCCCCAAGCCCTTGCTTACTCTAAAAGTTTCTCTTCAACCTTGCAGAAATGGTAAAAGAACAACTTACTGACAGAGATTTCCCAATTTAGTATATAGTTCCTTCCTTTATAATCATGTATGGACGTGTCTAAATGTCTAAAGCAAAGGCATCAGACATTTGCAATCTGTCTACACAGGTATTTGTGAGTAGTAAATTTTTTCTGTATACAGAACTTCAGAGATGACGAAGTGTTAGGAATTACATTTTTTACATTCTGATCATTCAGCTTTCCTTATACCTAACGTGTAATCTTTGTTGCAATGAGCTAATCTAAATAAATTAAAAAAAGAAAAAAAAGTAGCTTCTATGTCCAGACACATTTCTGGAACCAGAGTTCTCGTATTACCAATTGTTAGTCAGTCACACAACACTCATTCTTCCCGTTCTTGATGCTGCTAAGCCTGTTGTTTATTAGTGACAACTGACTTGCAGTCAAATTGCAATTAGGTTATTATTTAAGAAAAAGATGACATTTTAAAGTCTTGTAAACACATGTTTTTATAATGGAAGAGACTTGTGTGTCAGGGAAAAGAAGGAGATGGAGGTACCTTTAAATATCGGCTCTAGTCCACTTTGCCCTCAGGTAGGAGCAAACTACATCATTACAGCTACATGATTCTCAGCAGATACTTGTCTAACCCATTCTTCAAAACCTCCTCTCACCTATTCATCACTTTCCTCAACCATGTATTTTAGTGCTCAACTATCTTTATATTCAGAAAAGTTTGCTTAATCTCTATTTAACCTTCCTTACTGTTATTTTAGGTCATTCAACTTGGAGGAAAGTATTCTTTTTCACAGGGCTCACTGGATATTTTTCCCTTCTTCCTGAATTAAGAACCCCAGTTTCTTCAGCCTTCTTTTGCAGAGCACAGATTTCCAAACCTCTGAAAGTTCTTGATGTTGTCCTGGCCCATCCATTTGCACCATATGTTCTTGAAACACAGCATAGATAACAGTGGGTATAATCTTCCTGCTCTGCTCTGAAGGGCTGCTTTGGCCTGTGTCTTCAGGTAATGTCTTGGCATATACATTTGAATGCGCTTACTTTGTTAGAAGTAATATGGTGATCATAATTCAAATTCAGTTGGTGATGACCAAATATTCTTCAAAGTTACTCCTATGTGGAAACAGGTAGTTGCACAAAGTGCTAAATTTTATGTTTAGTCTTGCTGGATTATATCTTTTCTTCTACATCAGTGCTCCTATTTTTCAATATAACAAATAATTCTAATCTCCAGCACGCTTACTGCTACTTTCTGGCTGATATCGTTGAAGACACTAATGAAAACAGAAAATAGAAATCCTTCTAAAACCCTAATCATGAGTCTCTGATAATTTTCCAAGGTCCTCCACCCATCCAGAAAGTTTCACTTATACCAGAATATCTTGCCAAAAATTCTTAAATCATGACAGGGTATTTACTACTTCTTTGCTTTATAAGTGTCATCAAGAAACAAACTGGATTCATTTCACTTAGTTTGGAAGATTTACGGTTTTCCTTTGCCATCCCATGGCAAAGACATTTTCTGTAGAAGTGGTACCTCCTAAACCAAGATAGTTGTTCTCTGTGTGGCTGCAGTGCCTTGCTACTTTTATTAGCACAGCAAATTCAAAAAAGGTACATTAGGATTGGCTTCCAACAGTCAGCTACATCCCAGGCTGAGAATCACTGAGAAAGCTAATGATCGTTAACAAAAAATAAAATTCTTGAAAAATATCTATTAAATTTGCTAATCTTTCAAGAAATACATTTACAAAGCATTTATAGATATTTACTCAAATTATCAGCAGATCTGTCTTCATGAGATAAAATGTTATCAACCTGCAACACTTTAAAGGTGTTTTATGGTGGTACTTTTGTACGTTATACAGTGCTGGTAAACAAGTGTAACCATACTGCCTTTTTGGTGGGTATACAGCATTTTTTTTCTATAGTGAAAGATAAAGCAATTTGACTGTTTTTTAATTTTTTTCCCTGTAAACGGACTAATTTAATTCCTTTGACTTTCAGAACGCAAATTATATATGTATTTTCAGACTTGGAATACAAAAATTACACAAAGTGAAATCTAAATGTGTGCTTTTGTAAGAAGTAGTTCAAACATGATTTAGTTTACTTAGATACTAAGCAACAGACTTCTTAATATAACTGATGTAAACAGAACAGATGTTGGGGGAGATGGAGAGATCAGAGGGAGAGACTGTATGAGGAAAGCTGGATTGCCTGAAGTTTCATTTCAGATTGAGGCCTTTTGTAAGTTTCTGAAACAACCTGAAGAATAACCTCCTTAATAAACACTTTAGTAGATGATGTTAAACAAGACATTTCTTAAGATTTTAAGTATGATGAAAGCTTCCTGCTTTGATGTTGCAAACTGATATTCCTACTCAAGATCAGTTGTTAAGGTTCATTTATTTCTTACACATCTTTCATTTTTTACACAAGAATTGAAGTCAGTTGAAGAGTATTTTAATTTAGGGGGGAAAAAAACTCTAAGTCTTCTGCAGTGAGTATAATCCAGACAATTTCAACCTCACAGGTGCTTTCATAGGCAAAACCAAGGCTTCGTTATGGATACAGCATCTGATAAAGCCTCAGACAAAAACAGTTAGTTGAAATAGCCACTGTCCCCATCACTAGTTTCTTGTTATTTGCAACTGAACATCAAGTAGCAATTCTTTTATTTTGGCTTTATCATTATTATATTAGAAGTAAATTAAACTGTCTAATAAGCAGTACCAGTTTTCTGGCACACTGTCTCCTTCAACATCTTATGCTTCTGCCCAGTCTAGCTGTTGTTTTTTTGTTGCGTATTTGCCCTTCTTCGGCGTTGAAAGAGACAAGCAGATTCAAGTTGGAAAGAACTGATAAAACAGATGAAAGAGTGAAAAAATGCTAGTAAGAGAAGTTCAGCCAATTTGATAAATTTGTATTTCTATTAATTGTTTAAGAAAGCTCTAGGAGTCAACTCAGTATACACAAAAGGCCCAAAATTCTGTTTGACTGGGAAGAACACGTACGGAGAAACAGCCAAACAAAAGTCTCCACAGCACTTAACAAAGGCAACAAAGCTTTTCAGAGCAAGGAGCTTTTACATACAGAACTAAAACTATATAAGCGCACAAAAAGGAATTTATATTTCCTTATGACATCTGAAAGTATATCATACTGAATCACTGAAGTGCCCCTATTTATTCTGTCATTTTATGAAAATATGAGGAGTTCTGTTTTCTTACCAAGGACATCTATGTGTTACTGAAATAGCTCAGAGGCCGGTATCTCTTTTAAAACACATGTTAAAAGATGGCAACTCCCAAAGGAAATTTGTGGTTGGCATATACACTGGCCACAAATACATTTAAGTTTCTAGTCTCTGATATTTTTAAGGAGCCTTCAAAGAGAAGCCAGTACAACAAAATTGAAAAAGATTATTTTAAAGATTGAGCTTAATTGGATTTATGAAAAGGAAAAAAAGATCTGCTTGTTTGTGATAGCAGGTAACTGGAATAAGGATGTAGGAAATTCTTTTGTAGCTAACAACGTTATAGTCATACCTTGATGAATGAACAGTAATGGATTCACGCAGGTTTGGAAATCCCCCAGTCCTACAAACCACAGAATGGGTCATTTACAACAAGGATAGTTCTGAAAATTATAAGTCTATTTAGTACATGAGACATGCATCTGTGTAGCTGGTTAAATAAAGAGGAAAAGTATTTACTTTACAGACCATATTGAATTCTAGTTTTGAAATAAAGTTTCTTATATACAATTGGATAGCAGGAGTGCAAACAGAGCTGCTTTTATGTTGTATCTGGGTGCTGCTTATATATATATATTGTTTTCTTAGTATCTAAGACAGTGTATATCTTAGTGCATGCTGCGTCAGTTCGATTATAAAACAAAAGTTGGTGATAATCACTAAAATGAAAGGCAGGTATCTAAGTGAATTCACAGCTGCCATAGTAGGCATTTCCAATCGGGTATCCTAGGGAACTAATAACAGATAGTGTGCATGAGGTGTAATGTTATATTCCGGAGTTAAGATTATACTGAACTTTTGAATCTACTGAGTGCTGGAGGTGGAGTAGTTACTTCCCTCCCCCTACCCAGTAAAACAACTGTGTAAGTCCCTATGATTTAAAAAAAAAAAAAAAAAAAAGTCCAACAAAAAAAAGAAACAAGGAAACTTCATACAAAGGACGACTGTGGGACCTTCTGTTGTTTTCACTATCCATAATTTTCAGTTGGGATGGATGAGCTGATGAATCACTTGCTCATTTCACAATCAAATCTACATACGTAGCCTGAAATATTACTAGTAATAACCAGAAATTTTTAAGTTATCATCATAAGTCTGCTAAGTAACACTTTGACCAAGGAGATGTTTTCTTTGACCATGGAGATCAGTGACAAGTGGCATTCCTCAGGGGTCAGTATTGGGACCAGTGCTGTTTAACATCTTTGCTGGTGACATGGGCAGTGGGATTGAGCGCACCCTCAGCAAGCT
This sequence comes from Strix uralensis, assembly GCF_047716275.1. Taxonomy (NCBI): domain Eukaryota; kingdom Metazoa; phylum Chordata; class Aves; order Strigiformes; family Strigidae; genus Strix; species Strix uralensis. Next base: position 21,086,949 of record NC_133972.1, on the reverse strand, counting down.
CGCTGATGACACCAAGCTGTGTGGCTCGCAGCCCAGAAAGCCAACCATACCCTGGGCTGCATCAAGAGAAGTGTGACCAGCAGGTTGAGGGAGGCAATTCTCCCCCTCTGCTCCACTCTCATGAGACCCCACCTGGAGTCCTGTGTCCAGCTCTGGGGCCCCCAACATCAGAAGGACATGGACCTGCTCGAGCGGGTCCAGAGGAGGCCATGAAGATGATCAGGGGCTGGAGCACCTCCCCTGTGAGGACAGGATGAGAGAGTTGGGGGTGTTCAGCCTGGAGAAGAGAAGGCTCCGAGGAGACCTTATAGCAGCCTTCCAGTGCCTAAAGGGGGCTACAGGAAAGATGGGGAGGGACTCTATCAGGGAGTATAGGGATAGGATGAGGGGTAAAGGTTTTAAACTGAAAGAGGGTAGGTTTAGGTTAGACATAAGGAAGAAATTCTTCCCTGTGAGGGTGGTGAGACCCTGGCACAGGTTGCCCAGAGAAGCTGTGGCTGCCCCCTCCCTGGCAGTGTTCAAGGCCAGGTTGGACGGGACTTTGAGCAACCTGGTCTAGTGGAAGGTGTCCCTGCCCATGGCAGGGGGTTGGAACTAGATGATCTTTAAGGTCCCTTCCAACCCAAACCATTCTGTGACATAAAAAAATAGGGCAAAGTATTTTTATACTGATACCCTGTAAGCTTATACTACTTGGCAAATACAAAGTTTTCTTATATTACAAGGACTAATCCAGTATGGATGCCTCCCAAAAATGACTGCTGAGAAAACACCCTGCATTATGGGTGGATAAAATTTTAAGGGAACTTCTCTATAATTCTCAAGGATTGACAGAGTAATTTGTTAGGTGTCAGTAATTCTGAATAATAACAACTGTTCTTGCACTTACAAACATATTAAAAATATTCCACAAAATTTCAGATCACCATGATGTCATGAAAGTAGTAAGACAATGAATAAGAACTAGCCATAATACTATTAACAGTACGTGAATTTCAATTATCACAAAATTTCTTTTTTTCTACTTTGTTGGTAAACCTGCCATAGACTAGATAGGTTCCAAACCTATTAACTTTTGATACAGAGCACACACAAAGGTGGGCTGGCAAGGAGAGAGAACTATTAATGTTATTTCTGAACAAGGAAAATGCAAATCAAAGTGATAAAATGGATAGGATTCGATTATTTCTAAATTTTATTTCTAGTCTACGGTGACAGCTTCCAGTTAAAACAGTATAAACCAAGAATAAATGACATTTATTTTGGGAACTGCAGGTGCCCAATTCCAAGGTCTGAGACTAGCTATCACATACACTTACTTATGGACATGTACCAAAAAAGGCAGGACATGGCATCAGTGATAGCTGTGAAATTTGATACCCTGGCAAGCTACAGGAAACTGGTTTCAGTGTTCTTGGGGGCAGAAAGTAACAGTTTGGTGAAATTATAAAGAAAAGGGGCACATTTCTTAATTTACATCTTATTTTCAACTGTCCTCTTCTTTGTGTTATTACAGAACATTACTTTTACCTACTTATTCTAGAAAACAAACCTCACAAAAAATATTTGAAAAGCAAGTTTCTTCATGTAACTTCTGCTATTTGCAATGTATGAATTGCAAGAAGCAGGGGAGCCATAACAAAAACCACAGAATGAGAGTGTGTGCATATCTCTTCCTCCATCTGTATATGCTCATAGCTAGCTACATGTGCTCATATGCTCATATAGGTATAAAGCAAGATTGGCTTTAATACAGACAACTTGAATTTTGATCCATGAGTGTAACAGGGGTTTCTCTTAGCAGCCCCAGCTGTTAGTAGGTTTATCTTTTAGACAGAAACATTAAAAGCTACTGGACGTGAGTGTTGTTACATCAGTCACTCCATTATGTGCAGCTAGTCAGAACTGCACTTAGTGGTTGTGCAGTCTGCTAGCATAACCTGAGCTCAGGACAGATATTTATTAATTTATAATTACCAAAACCATCATATGTTTTATATTCATATGATGTAAACTGAAATATGGTAAGAAATCCTTAGTAACTAGTAATTACCGAGTTACTCTTTTGGTAGTTTTGCCAAGAAATAGCCTTAGGACTACTTACCTAAAAAGTAAATAGGCAAATGTTATATGAAAATGAAACAACAGAACATTGAATATCTTCACATTTGCCTGATAACATGTTACAAAACAGATACCCAGCACACGTTACATGAAATAACTGGAAGTGGCTTCACTACCTAAGCTATTTTAAGAAATGGAATAGGATGCATACTAAAGGTAATTTTTCCTGTTTTATTTTGTTTAATTATTTACATCTTTTTACACTTAATGTGCTGGATTCTGATATTTAGTTTGGGGAAAAAAACCCCACATCAAAAAATCTGGAGAGAGCAAGCTTTCACAGAAAACATGACAACAGCGTTTCCTTTTGTGCTTTTAAAGAAGAGTACCTGTGCGTTGAGTTTAGGGCACTCCTGATTCTTCTGTCCTTGATTTTGTCCTACTGCAACAGCATAGGTGGCAAGCAGAGTCCAGAGACACAGGGCTCGCATACAGGCTGCCAACAAAAACCAACCAAGTCCTTTTAAGAATTGGTCTGCTATATGATGTGATCTTTGCTGTTCCTGCTGTACAGAAATAAAAGCAGACATGCATGGTACATAGCTACAGCACTCTGAAAATATCCACAAGATAGATTAAGACTACTCTGATACATATTTAAAAGTAGAGGAACATTTAAGATGAATTAACCTATTCAGTAAAAACTGGTAAATATATTTATTCCTTCAATGCTGTTGCCAATTCTGTGCTATCAAAATTTTGTTTTAAAAATACAGCTTGTCACAATAAACAACTGTAAGCAGTGCCTCAGCTCATAACCTTGTCTTAAAAATGCAGGCAGAAGACAGTCAGTACTATTGACAGAAGCTGTGCACACTTACCAGAGGGGTTTTGCAGGAGCAGCTGCAGAAGCAAAAGAAAATTCCTCTTGCTTGAGAAACACTAATATAGCAGCACAAGGTGCAGTTGAGGGCGTTTCCAAATACAGCCTGACTAATCCCCGTGCAAAACCCCAGGGTCCTGTGACGCACATCAGCAATGCACAGCAGTTTGTTATGCTCAGCAGTACAACCTGACAGGCTTACAGATGATCAGCTGGTGCACCAACAACAAAACCTTTGACCTTCCCTGAACGAACAGCTTTCATGGATGCAGCAGGCAAATTTGGGCTGCTCTAACAGAGGCAGGCCCTTGTTTTTCAAAGCAGAAGTTTACTACTTTGTTACTTTTTAACCCTTTTACAAAATCTTTTCAAGTAGTGTAGGATTTCCCGTTGCAGAGTGCCACAAATTTCTTACAGCTCATTGACATGGTCTCATTAATGTTTACAAGGGAGTACATATTTATTTGTGTAGAAGCAGCAAATTAATTAATTAATCTTTGCTTTGACTTTAATTATTTATGTGATACTGAAACAGGAAATCAAGGAGGAATCTGTCAGGATTTTTTGAGACACAAGGCAACTCAACATGCTCTCAGAAGTTTGTCATTAGGCATGTTGCCTGATCAGACAGTAACTTGGTGACACACAAGATGTATTTAAAAGGCATCTTTTTTACTGTGACAGGATGAAGGAAGTATTGTCTAATCCTATTTACACTTTGAAGTTGTGTAAATGCTGGGAAGTGTCATGTGAAGTTAACTCTTGCTATAGCAACAGTGTAAATTTCCCCCCACGACCCCATAATTCATGCTCAACCTTAGGTTTATGATCGCTATTTCAGACTGCCAGAACTAACTACAAACATCGGGCCAATTCATACATGGCCATGAATGTGACCAGTGCAATTGGCAGAATTGAAGCAAGGGCAGGTTAGTAATGTAGCACATACAAAACCCCCAATGCTATAAAAAACCTCCCACTTTTCCAGGATGCTAGAGATTCATTAGTTACGAAAATTTCCTTTTAAGGAGGATGTGCTGTTTTTCTACATTAAAAAAAATCAACAGACTTTTTCTGAATGCTACAGTGAATCCATATGTTTTGTGTCCGCATTTGAACTGTAGGGCAGTATGTACTCTGTCAGGATTCTTCAGACTCTGACCTACACAGAGTACTTTCATTTTTTTCAGTTGTCTTCTCTGTGTTTTGACCCAATGGAACAACTAGTGAATACTTCAGCTGATACAAAACATATAACTTTCATCAACACTCATCCTCTTAGTATTGAACAAAATCCCCTAAAATGTACATGTCAAGGTCTGCTGTATCCTGAAGCAGCAAAACAGTTTGAAAGGTATGTTCAAGATGTAACATAGTCCCTGCAAAAACTATACAGAGTAAATTGAACTTACTTGGCATTGGTATGTGCCAGGATTCATAGCTCCCATTAATCTACTTGTTATAGCATTTATACACTGTTGTAATAGGTAACATACAGGGAACATTACCTTTTATAGTATTTTAATATAGTTAGCATGCTTTTGGGTAATAATATCTCCATATTAATATTTTGGAAAGCTATGTATAATGCAGTATCTTGAATAAATATGAATTACTTGCACAGTAAAAAGCTGTAGCTGATGTCAGTGCCGGACTTCCAGTTTTCAAAAAATCTAATGAACAATGAAGTAAAATATGCTGGCTAGATGAATCATGTAGTTCAGATAAAGGCATCATTCGATTTGCAAAGTACCCGTCTGAGCTTTTATATATTTCAAAGGTGACAATGGGACTGATATAAATTAGCCTTGTGAACCTCATAGGTGAGACCAGGATGTGGTGGGGCTGGCCTGTTGATATTCTGGTACTTCTCGGGTGTGATTCAGTGAGAAAATTAATTCTAATGCTATCAAGAATTTAAAGAAAGTTAGCTTTCTCTTTATGAAAGTTGGGGAAACAAAAAAAAAGAGTTGTGGTTTTTTTTTTTTTAAATTTATGTACAATTTAAGATTGAAGAAAAGAGTTGCAGAAATTAAGTCCAATTTACAGACTAATTTTTTTGTATACCAGACTAATTAGAAAGCATTTTAAATGAACGATCACAGTGTTAGGGAATGAGCTAGAACATGACGTGAGCAAAATTTCTGTAAACATTAATACAGCCAACATCTAATTCTTAGAAAACCATCTACTGTATCTCTAACAACAATGTACTTTCACTTTAATGAAAATGCTGTATATGAAACTCCTCATCTACAAAACAAGACTGTCTTTGCAACTCTAAGAAACCTTTGTGTCAAACACTTTAATTACAATAGTTACTACTGACCATGCTTTGTTACTGCTGCTTTGAGTCAGTTGAGCATTTTGTTTATAGTGTTTCACTTCTGCTAAGGGATTAATTAAAATTAGGCCTTCTTTTCTAAAGACAGAGAAACAAAGTCCAGCATGACATTTTTACTCTCACAATACTGAAGGTCATTTAAATATATTTTGAGAACCACAAACTAAAGAGGTATAGCTATTTCAACAGATAGGTTCTATTTTAACCTCTTCTCTTTGGCTGAGGGCCATATCTCAACTGCGGAATATTCTATGCAGAAAAAGAGAGAGAGAGACAGAGAAAGAACAACACTTAAAACATTACAAGATTTGTCATTCATATAAAACCAGGAAAAGGTTCAACTTTATATGGTGGTGTGTTAGGTTTGTAGAGATTCAGGATGCTCCCAAAGAGTATGAAGCCCTAGAAGTTTTTAGTGTGAAGCAATGAAAAACTGGTTCTACTGGTCCTTACACACCTCTGCCCTAGGTTGCACCTATTTGTGGAAAGAAATGAACACAGCACAGAAATTATGTAAGCAAATAAGCTGAATTTTTTTTTTAAAGTAAAAAGTTGAATACTTCAACAAAACTGACATCAGCTTTTAAAGATCAAGAAAGAGGTCATATTTAAGAGTAATTTCTGTTCATTAGAATATTTGCTACAAAATACAAAAACAGACTGAATCCTGTCTACAGTATAAACATTAGCTCGTGGCTTTTCATTAGCTTATTAACTTTTATTCTTGTTTAGTGAGCCTACTACAACTGAACAACTTTGAATATATCCCTATATATTTAGCATATTGCCCAACTTTACTTGAGCAGTACCTTAATTTATTGCCGGGATCAATTTTAAACATTAAATAACTGTATTTGTTTTCTAATTTTGCTTTTGTAATAAGTCTACTTAGTAGATATTTTCCAAAGCCGACTACTTGATATAATCTCCACAAGACAGGGAAAGCTAACTGAACCTTAGCACTCAAGTACCAAACCAAGCAGAAGAAAGGAACCACCATAAAATAATTTAATTCAAACATGATTTTTATTCATGTCCTAGTGAACTGAGTTAATGAACAGCATACTGGTTCCACCAATAGCTTTTTATATTTGTAAATGACAATTACAAAGAAAATAAGATAAAAGTTCAGTTTGATGAAGCTGGGCTAAATAAAGCTTTAGAAGGATGCCTTGCAGGAGTTTTGGATACCACTTATTTTTTCAGTACAGGTTTGGTGTAAAAAAATGCTAGCCATATTTACAGCTGGTATGATACAATACAGAAATACTATTTGTATAGGAAAGTGTGTGTGTATTATAGAGATCATTCATGAGGAATGTAAGAAATTCTTTAAACAGAAAAAGCTTGAACAGCACTTCTATGGAAAAGTGCTAAGAACACGTTAAAGACTGAATTCATTAAACTGTGATAAATCCAGAGAAGACATATGTTAAGATAACCTGAGGGTTTTATAAGACTCAGCAGTACCATTTTAGCTGAGAATTTTTTTTGTCTACTCAGCTATCATATTTTAAAAAGGCAAAAATAAATGCATGCACCAAACCCATTAGAGGAGGTAAACACTGTATCACAAGACATATTTAGCAACTTTATCTGATAGAGATTTTGTAGATCTGATCAGAGATCAATCTTTCTTTACAAGATAAAACTGGTGATCATCTATAGTCTGGCCATTTATGGCTGTTTTGAACACAAAGTTATTAGTGCTAACACATACACTCAAACGTACAAAGAACAGCTAAACTTAAGTATTTATTCTTGTGTTTAATACAACAATCACTATGATGTTGTACTCACTGAAAAATTGTATCTCAATAAACCCATTGTTATTCATTAAAAAAATAGGGCTACATAAAGACACATTTTAATTCAGCAAGATAACTGCACGTGTTTTAAGCATGGAGTAGATCACCAGTTTCATTTGGACTAAGCAAAGGTTTTAAGCAGTGAACAAGAACAATGATTAGCTTATGTTAAGGTCATGCAGTGAGATAAATTATTCTGGTTTAGTGATCTCTCAAGGTGGTTACTCTATGAAAGTGTATGAGGTCAGAATTAGAAGGGGGTTTTTGTGTGTGGGTTTTGTGTTTTGTTTTTTTTTATTTTTTAAAAAAAACAGTTTCTGCAGTTCTGGAAATCTAAAATGAATAGAGTTTTTAGCATCAATTTGAAACATGTAGGAAGTCATGACTTGCAACTGTACATGACATTGCTTGTTCAGATGAGAGAATAAAAGATACTGCAGCATCATTGTCCCTTATGCACCTTCCTCTTGTGCTTAGAAAAGCACTCTAAAAGCAGAGATCTCTGCTGGTGATAAATCAACAGACATTTTGAATCTTACAAGAAAGTAGGACTGAAGACAAGACAAATACATTGCTGACTTGGTATCTTGAAGTCCAGGTAATAGAACATAAGGGTAAGAGGTTTTGATGGACTTATACATGAATCACAGACGTATGTCTCAAACACAGAGGTATTGTTACACGTTATAAAACTCAGAACTGTTACAACTGTGGCAACAGAAGTCGACACTTTATGCAACATTTCAAATCCTCTATAGAAGTCTGTGAAGGACTATTAGTACCTAGAGCCTCAATTTCCAGTATTTCATGTGATCTCCTCCTGTCAGTTACTACTTCAGGCAAAAATTTAGTCTCCTACTGAGAGAATATATGGGGTACAAACCATACAGAACCAGTTCTGAAGATTCTGGGTTTGAATTAATACAGCTCAGGGCAGGCACCTTTTGCCTCTGATTGTATGTTAGGGGAATCAACTCATCTCTGTGTTTTGCTCCTACTCCCTCACTCTGGAGAGGATTAACCTTTGAAACTGGTAGGTTAAAAAAATATTATGTATTGTTTAGTAATCAGTGAGTATCTAGAAATGATCAAGTGATCTTCAGTCAGTAGCCACGTATCTTGGAAATACCAGTCTGTAAATGATATCCTACTTGAGCCAGGGTTTAATCTGATGTTTTTTTCTTAACCATTCCTCTCCTTGCCAAGAAAAGAATATAAAAATATTCTAAATGTAAGCAAGCTCAGATCAATACTAAGAAGTTATTATATTATGCTTAGATTTTACAAATAGCTTCTAAAGCACCAGAATTGAAAGAAGACATCAAGGTTGTGACACTCAGCTCAGTGCAGGGCAGAAGAAAACTGAGCCTTTTTTCTTGGCCTTCATACTTACATTTCACTGGTGCCTATTCTTACCAATGCTTTCTGGATAGCCTGCTTTATAAATCCATTAGGCACTTGCAACTTAAATACCAAATCCAGTTCCAGTTTCCCTACCTTACAGGGGATACAGCAGAACTGGAAAAGTTGCTGAGAAGGGCAGTAAGGATGAACCACGATACGAAAAGCTGCCATACAGTGAACAATTGAATATAACAGAATTCTTCAGCCTGGGAAATAAATGACTGGATGGCATAGAAAAGGTCAATAGGGAAAGATTGTTCATTGTCTCTTACAGTGTAAGAGGTAGAGGTCATCAACTAAAATTAACAGGAGGCACATTCAAAACAAATGAAAGGAGTCAGCTACAGGTCACACAATGAAGTAAAGTAGTGAGATGTGGAATTCTTTCCTGGTGATACCGTAAGTTTACACAGTCTTAAAAAGGTGCTGCATAACAGCATTAAAAAAGCTCATCTTAAATTACAGACACTGTCTCTGAAATACAAGCTGCTGGAGGCTGGGAAATTATTCTGGAAAAAAAAAAAAACATGACAATTTACCCCATTCTTATGCTTTCCCTGAGTCTCCGCTATAGACCACTACTAGACAGATGGTACTGCCTGTATCAGGCAAGACCTTTCATGGAAGGTAAGTCAACATTCCCTGTTTGTAACATGTGACAACAGGGAGATTCATTTGCTCTTCACAATAGTGCTTCAGTTTAATTTCAAGTACAGATACAGAAAATTCATTTTTGACAAATCAGAATTTTTGAATTTGAGTGGTACTCTCATTTTCTGTTAATACTGCTATGGTAACAGGATAGATGTTGAGTCTGGCTATCTGAAAGATCCTCTTCCCTCTCATGTTACACAGAATCTAACGCTTAGTGAAAGAATGCTTACAGGTGAGGTCGTTGGTACAACTAATCCTTCTTCAAAATATCTAGGCAAACTGTATAGAATTCTAAGAACTGGCAGTATGTAGATACTGTGGTGTATTTATAAATTCTTCATTAGCTATCAGGTGTGCAAAAGCTCACCTTGCATAACAATGTAATTCTGATGACCTATATTATTTTTTCCCCAAACTGTACATTTGCATGTGTACTTTTTATAACTAAATATGCTGTATATATCTATATGCACATGCACTGAAAGAACTTAAAACAAATGCTTGTTTCCCTAGAAGCTTCCCATGTAACACTCTCTCAAATGGAATTTGCATTCAGCCCAAGGCCTGGACTGAAGCAGTTGCTGCTGATTCTCTTCTTCTCTTATCTGCTTCTAAGAAAAAAACATCTGCTTAGATTTTTTTCACTAAGCCTAAGAATGCTGTATCTAGATCAAATAAACTCTGACCCTTGAATAGTGGAGTTGCGGGACCCAGTTTGAAAGCAAAGTCAGCAGGACAAAGTTTAATCTACAATGCATTACCAGACACTACAATTCTGATGGAAGAATGTAGTGCTAAATGTATATTCCAATTAAAGTTACGCATTGAGACTAATTAAGTTTTTAACTGTTAGGATCTCTTTTAGTACAGATCCATCTTTAAACTTGTTGAAAAAATAATCCCTTAAGCCTAAAGATGAAATACAGCTACCATACACTCATTTTAAAGGTAATGAGCAGCATGATGACTTGAGGCATGATGGATTGTTTTGCCTCTATGTCTCATTGTTTTATGGGTGTTTCTGACTGCTGGATCCATTCAAAGATGCAACTGGATGCTCCTTATTTCTTGTATCTCTGTGTATTTGCCCTCTGGAAGTGATATAGGACATCATATTATTATGTTATGTTTATTAAATAGTTTTTAAAATTTATTTTTGTCATTATTGTCCGAGATGAGTCAGTGCAGTTCTGTATTCTTTTGGGGTGTTACTGAACAAAAAGAATATAGTATTTAAACATGGTGTCTTCTTTGACTTGTGTGCTGCAACCTTAAGCATATGTCTACTTGTATTGAAAAATGCCTCATCTTTTTTTACATTCAGGTAAAACACTCTATTGATGTAAGGGTTTGCGAAATTAGAAAAATCCAGTGGACTTTCAATACGCACTGATTTTTTTTTTTTCTTAAACAGTCAGAAACTTCAAACAAATAACCTAAGATAGAGGTGACCAACACAACAGCCACAGGTTCCAGCTTAATGGCTCAGTGCCAGTCAAGCTGCTGCATGATTGACATGGGACTAAAAATCTGCCTACTGCAATCATCATAAGATCTCTGATGTTTTACAGCAGCTGACCATTGGTGATTGATTATGTTTGGGTAAGGGGAAGGGGCTGACCTCCAGCAACTGGTCAACACAGCTGCCTCACGCAGACCTCTCCCTCAGGAAGAAATAGTCACTACAGATCAACCACTGCACAGTAACGTGACTGCAAGAAGGCCAGGGGAAAAGTTAGACTTCACATCCTAGCTTTTATTTTCCACATCCTCCATGACAGTATACTTAGCCAACTCTCTTGCCCAGTCTTACCTGGCCTTGTATCTCTTTGCATGCTGGTTAGGAAAGGAGGCCAGGAAGACTAGTTGTGAGCTATTCCTGCGTCTCAGTTGCACTTAAGTGTGTGATGGGACCAGCCAAATTTCAGTGCTGAGCATCTGACAGGCAGCAGAGACACAGCTGCTACTCTAGGTCCTCTGCATGCAGGAGCAGTTTAGCTGTTACGCGTCTGACCTGGAGTCGGGTAGTAGCCAAAAAATGCCAGTCACTGTGGGACAGGATTTCTTAAATGACAGGTCACTTACAGAGTAGTGTATATCCCTCTTCAGAGATCTGCCGTGCAAATAGATACAAAATTCACACTAGTGCCACCTGCTGCTCTACACTGCCTGCTGCAGCTCACCTAGCTAAAATGTAAATCCTGAAAATTACTTACCATCTGACAAATGCACCAAATTACAGCAGTAAAATCTAACAGTGTGCTTCTGATATTTTCTCTTAAACTCTCTCCAAGACTTACTCTTCTCAGTAAGTGGAGAGTATACTGTAGTATACTTGCACACAATACGCTTGCGTATTCACACGTGGAAGGAAGAAAGGGGGCTGATGGTTGAAGGCTATTATCGTGAATTGGAAGTAGCCAACACAGAGAAATATTAATTATTTTGCAATTCATTCAAGTTAAAAAAAAAAAAGGTAAGAGGCAGCTATTCTAATTTTTTTTTTTTAAGGAAAGAACTTCAAAAGTTCAGGTATTTTAAAAATGTTTCCAAACTTATGCAAACTGTGACATTTTAACCTTTACAGGTACATTTAAAATTGCTATTGAATTTAGAGCTAGTATTCTCCTGCCTATAAATGCATGGATCCATGCCCTGGGTCTCTTCAATGCCTATACTGATCAATTTAGATATTTTTTATAAAAGTTGCTAACTCAAGACTGACTGTTGAAATGCTATGTGACTTTAATTAATTCATAATATGAACAAATTTGCAATGGTATGTGTATTCAGACAATTAAAAAACCTTCTTACTGCTTATATTGTTTGACATTTAATACTTGCAGTATTTGCTATTGATCTTAATACCATTATAGCTCAACCAATAATCACGAGTTACTACAGGAGAAAAATCACTTAAAAATATGACTTAACACATACCAAGCATTTATGAAAAGATAAACATATTCCAGAGCAGAATGATTCACTGAAAGATTGCTCTTCTGTCTTGGAGAAAGACTTTATACAAAAGATAAAAGAAAGTCGTAAACAAGCTCTCCTGAGACTATACCTACAATACATATCGTCTCCTGACATTTACTTATATTTACTACTTGGAGCTCAATTTTCAGGTGTAGTTCATCATCATGTTTTTGATAACTGTTATAACTAGGATAAATGAGTTCTAAAGAAACACAGAATTAAAGATTTAATTGATCTTCACATACCCATTCTTTGTAAGAATATATGTTTCAAGACCTACTGAAAAAAAAGGCAGCAATTTCAGAAAATTAAGACCTACTTCTGAAACAGATGGTTAAATTGTAGGATCAGCTTATTATACTAAATAAAATATTAGTATGTACATGATCTATATAGTAGACTACTTTTTGATTCTTAACAGTGTTAGAAGAAAACACTGAAACTGAATCAATTTTTCTTCTTCTAGGATCCAAATTTTTAAAATTTCCAACTGATTATTTTACAGTGAGAATAAAAACCCATTACTAGTATCTAAGTTGTATCAACATGAACTATGCTTAAAATGTTTTTCCTGGCCTGTGTAAACTTGCTTTACAAGCCACATTCTGGGTTATTATATATCTAATGATTATCTGTGCAAAATGCCTGTGGGCAACACAACCTTGTTTTAGTAATGCTGGTGTTTATCACTGTCAATGTGATTTTTCTACTGAGGAATACAGTCTAAACAAAAACCAAGTTTTATAGAAATAGTTACATGACAGCTCCAGTCCTCATATCAAATTTAACTTGGTTTTAAAATTTTAACAATATTCTAAAAATTATTCTAATGCTCTAGTCGCTAGTAATGCAAGGGCTCTTAGTCACACGTCAGTAGGCAAGGGTAGTATTAGGTCTCAGGAGTTCTTTCACTTTTCACTACTTAGGTTCATATCCATTCTTTCGGAACAGTATTATTCCCACATGGATCACATCACTGGACAGCTCTCAAGGTCATGACATTTTAAATATTATCACTGCAATACCCAGAAAGTGACAGTGTCCTGCAGTGGTATCGTTAGAGAAAGTCCATGTTCCTTCTGTTCCCCTTTTGTTGATTCTAGTTTTCTCAGGCTCAAACTCTTCTTTGTCTTTGTATAGGAAAAAGTATGTATGAAGTTGTTCCACATACTAGCCATTTAGATTCTTGAATACGTATGCTACATATTACATACTCCTTTATTCTCCACTGGGACGTCATCGATGTCTCATGCCAGAGTAATGTCACAGTTACTCTAACAACTAGTTACTAGCAACAAGACAAGAATAAAGAAGTGGAGTGGTATGTGACTGCTGCCAGTTGTAAAGGTCTGTATCCTTCATCTGTGGCACAAATGCTCTGATGCCCTATGAAACAAGAAGCCAGTCTCACTAGAGACTGGCAAGTGAAAGAAAATAATAATAATAAAAAATCTCCCCACACAAACCCTATGACAGTCAGAATCACAGAAGACATTCCTTTCTTAGGGAAGTAGATAAATAGCAATTACCTCACTTCTTACTCATTTGCTTATTTCTCTCCAGGTAAATTCTAATAGTGCAAAAATCCATGCATTTCTTTCCCTCCCCCAACATATTAAAAGGGAAACTGGCCAGAGACATTTAACAATGGCTGGTTGAAAAACTCCTGTAAAATGAGAAACTGCTTTTCAAGTTGATTTTTAATTTGCTGTTGTTGAAATTTGATATAAAGTCTGTTTTTTGGGTAATGAGATCCTCTCACTTCAGGGACAGAATGGAGAAATAGACAAATGTAACTAAGCGTTTGCCCAGTGTTCTGCAAAACCTGAGAGAATAAGTCTCAATTTAAGGTATTTTGCTATTCTGTTTTCAACCAGTTCTATTATGTTTCTCATCCTTAGATAATAAACACAATAAAAAGCTTCAAAACTAAAGAGTGAGGAACAAGCTGCGGAAAAAAATCCAAGGTTCTAACAATTTCGTTTATGAAACTGACAAACAACAAAAAATACTGTTACTCCAGTTAAGTAATTTTTCTTCCATTAATCCCATATTTTATTTAGCATGGGCTATTCCTTACAGATGAGTGTTTTTGAAAGACTTAGGCATCATTCTTCACTCTGGTTTGTGCACACCTGTTTTCTGCTGAGTTTCTAAAAGGCTTCACAAAGAGTAAGCAAGAAACTGAAGTCTACTGTCAGTAGAATTGATTTGCTCTATAAGGATCCACTACTTCATTGTAAACTTGTCTGGGGCCTGAAAAATCCAAAAGATTGAGTGTTACTCTAAGGTTTAATCTCTTTTTAAAGTAGCTATCAAACATTAGCTAATAGGTTACTTTAAGAATCTAATTAATTATTAACCTTCCTTTAATTTAAAGTTAGCAACCTTGTGGCTAACTTACCTTCACCTGACTATAGGAATACTTTTACAGTTTTACAGAAATGACAGTTTGGCTGTGCAAAGTAATACAGAAGGCTTTGGGAGGTAGTTGTTTCCTGACACACAGAGTAAAACTTCACATGACTGGCTATGTATTTACTATTAATACCTCTGTTTCTTCAGAAGTGGAGCCAAAGTAACTGTGTCTACATTTATCAGTGCCTAAGGGAAACTCGCTATTTGCAAACTTTAGATGGTCAATGAAGACACAATATTAACACTTTAATTCTAAATGTAAACCTTTGCTTCCAAATAAGATGCAGTAATTTTATGGTGTCTTTATTAAGCTTAAATTTGTGTACCAGTCTAATTACTTTGCTCAAGAATTCATCTACTGAAATGTGAGATAGATATTTAAGAATTTCTTGATTTTTATTATTCAACGAGAAAACATTGCTTACCCTGATATCTTCCACAATGCTTGAGAACCTTTTCCACTTTTCTTCACATTAAACATTCTTGGTGTCATAATCCCTGACACTAACTTGTCTTGTAGATATTCTATTTGATTTGTAAAGGTCACTGTCTTTTTAGCATTAAGCACTGCTATAAGTCAGGTTTTTACTTACATTTGGGCCTTATATTTATCTAATGTTATTTTAACTAAGAAAAAAAGTCAAGAAACTTACTGCTGCAGTTAATTATAATGAAAGAAGATTTCATTGGTGAGAATTAAAGTCACATAACTAAGGTATAAATAGGCCTGCTCCCTACTGATTTTGATAAAAGTTATAAATCAAGGTAATTCTGACTCTAATGGGGGTATGAAACCAAAGTGTAATGTTCCCCAAACAAAACTTGAACTAAAAAATCTGCTGAAAATACAGAACAGTCCTGTAATTTTAATCTAACACAGAAGACCAGGCTGGTATAGTAACTCGTGTACTAGAAAAAATACATTTCAATAAAGCAGCATTGCTCCTCAACACCATCCTTCCTTACACTAAATTACAGACTGGAAAACAGCACCTTCTCTTCGAAGCTTAAAGGAAGGTCTCTCTTGTGATAAACTAAGCCAAATGCAGTGTCATGTAAATGACAAACATTGAATCAAATCTACATTGGTGGATAAAACTATTTCAGGAAGTTCTCCAGAATGCAGCATATTCAAGTAAAACAAACACTTAAACACATTTTTGCCCTTATTTGATGAACTAAACTTCTTGGTATGAAGTTTACATAACTATTTCACTTAATTCAAAGAAATTTCACAGCCTGGTTACATGTGTCCACTGAAAATACTTCCTGAGGAAGAAAGAAGACTTGCAGCTGACGAACTAAAGATGTTTGCTAGCTGAAGAAGCTGTCATCTTGAATATCCTTTGAAATGCTAGCTCTCTAAATGAGCAGGTAGTATTAACGTGTTGCGTCCAACTGGTAACATGTTTCTGTATGAGAAGGCTGACATGCTTTGAACAAGCTTTATTTTTCCCTTGCAATTTAAAGTTGAGAAAAGCTCTGATCATAAAAGCAGAATTTTTAGAAGTATCTATTTAGGCTCATGGATCTGCGTCCAAGAACACAGCTCTGAAAATGTTTTCTGAAGTACATACTTAAGAAATTCACTTACCAGAAATCAATTTAATACTGGTGTAATGTTTTTTTTCCCATACCAAAGGCAAAATCTTTGCAACAAAGATAAAAGTCAAAGTCTTCCCAGCCAAAACACCATTTAAACATTGTACAGAAAGTTAATACAAATACAGCAATTATTAGGCACTTTCTGAACTACAACTCAAATGGGATACTGTGAATAGAAGCTGGTGAAACTATTGGATCTGCCTTTTGAGTGTTTGTATGCTCAGGGTTTTAAATGCTGTTATTTTATGGTTGACGTAACTCTAAAGTAAGTTCTAGAATTAAAAAAAATTAATATAGTTAACTAGTGTTATGCAACTGTAAGTTTTCAAATCAGTTTTGTAAAATCCTGCTATAGAGTCCAGAAACCTTTTTTAGAATCAGATCTAAAGCCTCTCTACAGTGGCAATCCAAATGTTCTGGTCTCCCACAAGCTGTTTTAAGTGGGCTCACAGAAACTAAAAAGCAAGACACCCCGCTCCAAATTGTTGTGAGTGATGTGAGTGATGACTAGAAACAGCATTCATATATTTTTTCAACAGTAAGTATGATGACTCCATGATTAGTAAAAATGCACAGTGTAATTCCACATTATCACAAACTGCATGGTATGACTTCCAATGGCAAGTGTTGCATCACGTAGCCAAGTGAGTGGTTGGCTCACAACTTACATAGAGTCCTAGTTCTTAGCAAAATCTATGTTTCCATGTGCAATTAAAAAAATAAATCTGAGCTTTTACTAAGGCTTTGCAGGGGAGATCACAAAATATCCATCGGCTAACATCAAGTGACTCGATGATTTCAGTTCAGTTCTTTGGTACAGCGGTGTCCAAATCATAAACCTCAAATTTTGAAGGATTTCAACATAATCAGCATACTGTCTAAACTAAGACCTTTTACCATCCAGTTACTAATAAGCAGATATTTAAATAATACTCGAAATAGCAAGTTTAACAAGGGCAGTAAGAGAGACAGCTCCATCTTCCTTTTATAGTAACTGTGAACAGACATTGCTTCCTATTTGCAACAGATGGCTAAACACGCCAACACGCCCCCCCTTTTTCTTTTAAACAAGTTACAAGTAGGCTTTTAAATTACCACTGAGCTTTACGCATAGGTACATACGGGCCGGACAGGACAGGCCAGGCCAGAGCAGACGCTTTTAGCGCGGATGGATGGATCATGCTGTGGTGGCCCAGCTGCACCTGCCCCCCGCGTCTGTCTTTATGATGAGAAATTGGGCTCGACATCCCTCCCTCAGCCCCTTCGCCTCAGGGGTGGGCACAAGACACAGCCAGCCCCGCACATCTGGAGAGGAGACCCATCTCAACCTCTGGCGTCAGCCAGCAGCCGGACCGCCGGCAGCGGGCTCCGGACGTGTAGGAGAAGGGACTCGCGTGCTTTGGGCAAGGGGCCGGTATTTGAGGGCGGCGGGGGTCGGGCCGCCCGCGCCTTGCGGAGGCGGGGGGCGGATATCGGCCTGCGTCCACGGGGGCGGCCGGGGGGAGCCTGAGGAGACCGAAGGAGAAGGGGAAGGGCGTGCGGCCGGGGGCGGCGGGGCGCCGGCCTCCGCTGCGCCGCCCCGCTCTCGGCCTCTCACCACGTACCATCTCGATGATCTTGGTCTTCCTGCCCGTCTTCTTCTTCATGGTGAAGATGTACTGGGCCAGCACCACCCCGCCGACCAGGGCGCACACGCTGGCGCTGGCCACCGCCCCCATCTTCGCCACGGCGGTCCTGTCCATGGTAGCTGCCAGGGGCACGCTGAGGCGCCGACCGGTCGCTGCGGGGAGGCGGGGGGTGTCACGAAGGAGGAGGGGGTGCCCCTCAGCGCCGGCCCGAGCGCGTCCCCACCGAAACAACCGCCAGACCCGGCCGGGCGGTAACGACGGCGCCGCGCGCCGCCCGCCCCCCTCCCTCCCTCTCTCTCCCTCTCTCTCCCTCTCTCTCTCCCCCCCCGGCTCCGGCGTGGGCTCCCCGCGAGACGTCACGTGCGCGCGGCCGGCCGGCGGTACCACGCAAGTGGAAAAGGGCGGGGGGGGGGGGGAAGAAGGAAGGGGGGCGGCTGGTGGAGCCGGGCGCCGCAGAGGGCGAGAGGCTTCTGTGAGGGCTTTGAAAGGAAAAGCACTAGCCGAGAGGTTTAGGTCTTTCCTCGGGAAACGCAAAGCAACGCCTCTTTTTCATTCACCCCCCCCGTACCGGAAGAAATGGCAGAGCCCAACGGTCCGCAGCGCCGCTTCCCGAACTACATTTCCCGGTGTCGGCGCGAGGCGCGGCGCTCCCGCCCTCCCGGAGGGGCGGGGCCGGGCGGGGCGGGGCGGGGCGCGGCCGGTGCTTTACGCGCGGTGAGCGGGGCGCCGGAGATGGCGGCGGCAGCAGTGGGGAGGGTGCGGTGATGCTGCTGGTTTGTGCCTCACCTTTTGCTTCGCTTCAGGCTGCGTCTAAGCGAGGAGCTCCCGCGAGGAAAGGGGGCTGCCGCCCCGCAGCGGCGGGGACCGCACCGCACCTGGGGGGTGCTGTCTGTCGCCCAGGTAAGTCCCCGCCGGTCTCTGTCTCCCTTCTCCCGCTCCGGGGCGTGGGTGAGTGTCCGGGCGGGGCTCGGGTGGGAGTGCTGCGGGTGCCGTGCAGGAGCTCTGTGAGGGAGAGGGGCTGTGGGGAGGGCGGTGCTGCCGCCAGCCTGCACTCGGCTGCAGCAGGTTGCCTGGCCGGCATAGCGACGGTAACCGCCTCAAGTGAGAAGAGAAATGGTTTTATTTGCCGGACGTGGTTTCCTTTAAAGAGGAGAGGCGCGGGCTTGCAGGCTGCGTTTGCTCCGAAGGAAAACAAGGGGTGAGCCCATCATTTTTCCTTCTTCCCGGAAGGAACCGCCGGAGCCGGCGCTGCCTGCCTGCCCCTCACCTCCTCCGCGGGCTGGGCGATCGAGTGTCTTCAGGTTAGACCTACTCATGGCAGAGCTGTGAGTTTTGAGCTAGGGTAATGTTAGTGTCAAGCCGCCTACAAAAGGATTAGTCTCTCTCTCCCCCCACCTTCTTAAAATAACAGCAGCTAGGGAGCAGAAAAGCTGATTTGTGCCCTATCTGACCGAGTTCTTTAGTCGTGTCACTAGGGCATCTTCAAGGCGATTACTCGGTGGAGATTTTGATGATGTCTGTTTATGTCTTCATTTACTTTTCTAAAAATAAATTCTCTTGCAGAAAACTTGCATCAGAATCTCTTTTTCCTGATGTTCCTTGGTAAGAGAGAAAACCTCAGTTCTGTGACTTTGAAAACTTGTATTACTTAAGGCTTTTAACAATTTAATAAAAGCTGGTGGTTTTTTTCTTTGTATAACTAGCTGTGTCTATCACAACTAATTTGTAAACTAACAACAAGTTTTGTAAGGTTGTTTTCTGAACTACATAACCAGAAACCCAAGACACCTGAAATTAACATTTATTGACCTCGCACTAGAGCCATGTGAAACTAAGAGGTAGAATATACTCAAAGTTGTTACTAACAAAGTTGTTTGTATAAACATTTGTATATATATTAGTATACACTTTAAGAATGGTTTGTTTCCTTTTCAGTAGAGAAAAATGTCGCTGTTTAAAGCTAGAGACTGGTGGTCCACCATACTTGGAGAAAAGGAAGAATTTGACCAGGGCTGCCTGTGTGTTGCTGATGTTGATAATAGTGGCAGTGGACAAGGTAAATTCAGAATTACATGGTTGTTGACTTACGCTACACAGCTGCAAGTTTGCTTTGACCAATGCTTACTGAAAGCTCGTTAGTCTGGCTAGTTGGCCAGGTAGTTTAAAGTCTGCTATCTTTAATGTGTCCTGGTAGGCTTGAGAAGACAAAATCAATACCATTTGTCTTTGTACATTTGTAAGTTTCTAAACATCTTAATTCTGGCTTGTGTTCAGTAGTAATTTCTCTCGTGTCTTATTCCCTCAGTGGTAGATATCTTTAAAATAGAACATTTTCAGTTAGTCATGGGAGCAAATGCACTTTGTAAGTTGTTGAAAAAGAGAAAGGTGAGACCTAATAAGTGAAGAATTTTAGAAAAACAACCTTTTCTGCCTGGAAAATAAATGGGCTGTTGAAATAAGTGACTCTGCTTGAGTAAACTCTGCTTTTCTATGTAGTCATTAAAAATGTGGAATGATCTTTGCTGTCAGGGGGAGGTCTTGAGTGTGTATGTTTTTTAAATTAATAAGTATTTGTGATCTTTCTCAATGATACACTCATGCTCATCTTGGAGCTGTTTTTGCTCAGTAGAGGTACTTGAGTTTGATTTCCCCATTGCCATATTCTTTATAACATTATTTTTATTTTAGATTGTCCCTTTCAGGAGGATTTGAATGAAGTTGAGCTGTTACTGGTTTGGTGTACAACCTTTTTCAGTAGAAATTCATGGAATCATTTGGGTTGGAAAAGACCTTTAAAATCATTGAGTCCAACCATTAACCTAACACTGCCAAGTCCACCACAAAACCCTGTCCCTAAGTGCTGCATCTGCATGTCTCTTAAATACCTCCAGGGATGGTGACTCAAACGCTTCCCTGGGCAGCCTGTTCCAATGCCTGATAACCCTTACAGTGAAAAAATTATTCCTAATATCCAGTCTAAACCTCCCCTGGTGCAACTTGAGGCCATTTCCTCTTGTCTTATTACTTTTTACTTGGGAAAAGAGACTGACACCCACCTTGCTACAACCTCCTTTCTGGTAGTTGTAGAGGGTAATAAGGTCTCCCCTGAGTCTCCTTCTCTCCAGGCTAAACAACCCCAGTTCCCTCAGTTGCTCCTCAGAAGACCTGTGCTCTAGACCCTTCACCAGTTTTGTTGCCCTTCTGTGGACACACTCCAACACCTCAGTGTCTGTCTTGTAGTGAGGGGCCCAAAACTGAACACAGTATTCAAGGTGTGGTCTCACTGGTGCTGAGTGCAGGGGGACAATCACTGCCCTAGTCCTGCTGGCCACACTATTTCTGATACAAGCCAGGATACCATTGGCCTTCTTGGCCACCTGGGCACACTGCTGGCTCATATTCATCTGGCTGCTGACCAACAGCCCCAGGTCCTTTTCTGCCGGGCAGCTTTCCAGCCACTCTGCCCTGAGCCTGTAGCGTTGCACAGGGTTGGTGTGCAGGACCCAGCACTCAGCCTTGTTGAACCTCATACAGTTGGCCTTGTCCCATTGCTCCAGCCTGTCCAGATCTCTCTGCAGAGCCTCCCTACCCTCGAGCAGATCAACACTCCCACCCAACTTGGTGTCATCTGCAAACTTACTGAGGGTGCACTTGATCCCTTCATCCAGATCACTGATAAAGATATTAAGCCAAACTGTCCCCAGTACTGAGCCCTGGGGAACTGTGACCAGTGCCAACTGGATTTAACTCTGTTCAGCACTACTCTTTGGGCTGTGCCATCCAGCCAGTTTTTTTACTCTGTAAGACTGCACCCATCCAAGCCACGAACAGCCAGTTTCTCCAGGACAATGCTGTGGGAAATGGTGTCAAAGGCCTTTAAAGTCCAGGTAGGCAACATCCACAGCCTTTCCCTCATCCACTAAGTGGGTCACCTTGTCACAGAAGGAGATCAGGTTTGTCAAGCAGGACCTGCCTTTCACAAACCCATGCTGACTGGGCCTGATTGCCTGATTGTACCATATGTGCCATGTAATGGCATTCAAGATGATCTGCTCCATGACCTTCCCTGGCACTGAGATCAAACTGACAGGCCTGCAGTTCCCTGGATCCTCATTCAGGCCCTTCTTGTAGATGGACGTCGCATTTGCCAGCCTCCAGCCAACTGGGACCTCCCTGGTTAGCCAGGACTGCTGGTAAATGATTGAACGTGGCTTGGTGAGCATTTCTGCCAGCTCCCTCAGTACCCTTGGGTGGATCCCATCCAGCCCCATAGACTTGTGTGTGTCTCAGTGGTGTAGCAGGTTGCTAACCCTTTCCCTTTGGATTATGGGGACTTCATTCTGCTCCCTGTCCCTGTCTTCCAGCTCAGGGGGCTGGGTACTTTGAGAACAGCTGATCTTACTATTGAAGACTGAGGCAAAGAAGGCATTAAGCACGTCAGCCTTTTCCTCATCCTTTGTCACTATGTTTCCTCCCGCGTCCAGTAAAGGATGGAGATTCTCCTTAGCCCTCCTTTTGTTGCTAATATATTTATAGAAACATTTTTTTGTCTTCTGTGGCAGTAGCCAGATTAAGTTCTCATTGGGCTTTCACCCTTCTAATTTTCTTCCTGTATAACCTCACGATATTTTTGTAGTCCTCCTGAGTTGCCTGCCCCTTCTTCCAAAGGTCATAAACTCTCTTTTTTTTTCCCTGAGTTCCAGCCAAAGTTCTCCGTTCAGCCAGGCTGGTGGTCTTTCCTGCCACCCATCTTTTGGCACATAGGGATGGCCTGCACCTAGCAACAAAAATAGGGCTAAGGACTGCCTCCCAAGGGACTTTGTCAACCAGGCCCTGAAGCAGGCCAAAGTCTGCCCTCCAGAAGTCCAAGGTGACAGTTCTGCTAATCCCATTCCTTACTTCTCCAAGAATCGAAAACACCGTTTTATGATCACTGTGCCCAAGATGGCCTCCAACTATCACATCACCCACAAGTCCTTCTCTCTTTGCAAGCAACAGGTCCACTGGGGTGCTTTCCCTAATGGGCTCACTCACCAACTGTGTCAGGAAGTTATTTTTAGTTATTTTCCATGCACTTCAGGAACCTCCTAGACTGTTTCTGCTGTATTGCATTTCCAGCAGACATCTGGTAAGTTGCAGTCCCCAACAAGAACAAGGGCTAGAGATTGAGAGACTTCTCCCAGCTGCTTATAGAATATCTCATCTGCCTCTTCATCCTGGGTGGGTGGTCCATAACAGACTCCCACCATGATATCTGCCTTGTTGGCTTTCCCCCTGATTCTTATCCATAAACACTCAACCCTATTGTTATCATTATCAAGTTCTAGACAGCCAAAACACTCCCTAACATACAGGGCTACCCCACCCCCTCTCCTTCCTTGCCCATCCCTTCTGAAGAGTTTATAGCCATCCATTGCAGCACTCCAGTTATGTGAGTCATCCCACCGTGTTTCCATGATGGCAACTGTATCATAGTTTTCCAGCTGCACAATGGCTTCCAGCTGCTTCTGTTTGTTGCCCATGCTGTGTGCATTGGTGTAGAGCACTTCAGTTGGGCTATTGATCCCACCGTCTTTTTTTGGGGAGAAGCCCTAATTCCTTAGGGCTTCCGTAGTTCTAGCAGATCAATAACCCTTGAGCCTTTGCTGCATGTGGATCTCCGTCCCCTACCTCCACTGGGATGGCAGACTGAAGGACCTTGCTAGTACACTGTCCCTCAAACATTGGTCTGCTGCCCCCAGGCTTATCTCTAGCGAGCCTGATTTTATCCCTTTCCCCCTTCAAATCTAGTTAAAGCTCTTTCAGTGAGCCCTGCTAACTCCTGCACAAAGATCCTTTTCCCCCTTTGAGACAGGTGTACCTGCACTGTTGCCAGCAGGCCTGGTGTTTTGTAGACCAACCCATGATCAAAAACCTCAGAATTCTGCTGGAGTTCTAAATAGTCTTTTCCTAGTGGTAAAAAAGTATAATTGATATGAAAGCATGTTGTGGGAGTAGTAGTCTGCTGTTTTATTTACTTTCTCAACATTGTATTTTCTCTTTGTTTCTAGATTAGGCTCTTTTTCTTCCAGAGTTCAGGACCAGAAGTGAATCAGCTAGTTGCAATTGCTGAACCACAGGTCAAAATGTCCTCACTTAAGTATTTTTAAGGAATTAATAATTAAAATGAATTTAGTTTACTTCTGATGGAATACTTGTTACTGAACTGAGGAAAAGATGAGGGGGGGGGAAGGCAGTCAGAGTTCTCTGAATGAGGGACTTAGGGGTACAAGTTTTTTGTGGCTGAAGAAGAGAGGAAGCAAGCAGCTGTTTTGAGCTTTTGACGTGGGGTCCTGTGGAACTAGGCAAAGCCCTTAGAGCCTGGAGAACTTGGTTTAGGGGTACTTGTATATTCTCCTGACTTGTGGACAAGTTTTATTGGTTTTGATTTTGATCTGCATTGATATGATGACCTATATCTAGAGGAAATAAGTACTGGCAACCGACTTGAGTTCTTGGTTGTTATGTCATGGGAGGCACCTCTTTGGGGTTTTTTCATTAATAATTTTTTGTTATTCACTGACAGCCAAATGACTGCTTGCTTAAAATACTGATTCCAGAATAACTGAATGTAACTATTGCGTTCCTCTTTGAGGTAATGGATCTGTCTCAAGAGCAGGTGATCTCAAGGCCTAGCTTTGACCTGATGCAGTAATTATCTGGCTTTAGTTTGCATTTGGATAAATGTCGTTGGTCCCAGTTTTAAAATGTTACACCTCTGCTGATGTGGTATGTCTGTGCACCACTCCAAACTGTAGAAGCTGAAAGTTGGAAGTACTCTTCAAAACCAGAGTGGGACATAATCATTAGTTGAATCATGGAAATATTCTATCTTTTTAGGGTATTCTTTGAAGTGCTTCTACAGGAAATTGAATCCTGCATGTGCTATTGTATTCTGCAGTCTCCTTTTTTTTTTTTTCTTCATAGATAAAATTATTGTGGGTAGTTATATGGGATATCTCCGAATCTTTAATCCACATCCCGTGAAACCTGGAGATGGACTACAACCTGAAGACTTGCTGTTGGAAGTGCAGTTACGAGAACCAATATTGCAGGTGGAAGTGGGAAAATTTGTTTCGTAAGTCATCAACAGGCTATGTTTGTTGCTGTTTATTTAAGGCTTAGATGTGATTTTCTTTGATTTGGGGGGTGAGTGTTCAGTTTCCAGATGGATAACAATTAAGCACATCTATGAATACTGTAGTATGCATTTGATCTGCTTCTTGAATCATCTTGATATGAGAGAATTTTTACTTAATGTATATGTGGAGGATAATCTTCCAGATACTTGTACGATTTTTTTAAAAGTATGTTGAACAGGAAAAACCTTATGTTGAAAGTTTTTAGGTGTTAAGAAAACTTGAGTAACTTGTTATTATCTAAGGTGTAATATTGGCCAGTTGTTTTGGGTTTGATAGAAGACTGAAGATCTTTAATTCCAATGCATTTAGTGGAAATAAGTGGCCAGGTAGAGGAGGGATATGATGACTCTAAGGCCTTATATTTAACTGGCTGTGAGAGAATCCTTTAAGAACCAATTTCTAAAATAAAGTTCTCCTAAGTAGATTCTTCTACAGCCAAATAAATATATGTTCTTAAAGGATTAATTTTAATTTTGAAATTAACTTCTAATACTGCAGCCTGAACTTTATTTTTAAAATGAGAGAAAAACCTGTACTAACCACAGGAAAGACTGGTGCTCTGAGGCCAAAGGCCACAAGCTGAAAGGCCTACATCAGTTGGAAACTGTTCTTCTTTTATTCAGGCACTCATGGAGTGACCCTGTGCAGGAATTGTAATGTGAAATGATCTAAAACATTTTCTATAGTTACAGCACAAGAACTTTTTCTGTAGGACAAACTACGTAGGTTTGGAGGAAGAAGAATGTGGCTATAGGACTCTAAGCTTATGACTTCTGCCTTATAGTTTAATTAATTTAGGTTCCATGCAGCTAGTACAAAAGTGAATTTTAAAAAAAGTGATGTATGCAGTTGCTGAATAATACATGTCTGGAGGGATGATCCTCATATCCATTCGGTTTTTGGAAGAACTAACAGCACCTTGTTTGAAATGAATTCCAAGCTAAACTGGGAAGATAGTTGACTTGCTCTTCATACTTAAATCTGAAAATATGTTCTTAAAGGATTTGTTTTAATTTTGAAATTAACTCCAAATACTGCAGCATGAATTTAGGAAGATTAGCACTTCTGAGTTTTTATACTAGCATCCAACACCCAAACCTTTGGATTCAGTCCACACCTGAAAGTAATTTCCACGTGTTACTTGCATTTTATCCTGTATGCATTTTACTTGGAATTTATCTGAAAATGCTGCTTTTTTAACCTTCTTTACAGTGGTACTGAAGGACTTCATCTGGCTGTGTTGCATTGCCGAAAACTCTGTGTATATGCTGTTTCAGGTTAGTTTACAGATACAAGCTTTCCAGTGATTTTAAGTGTATTCTAAAGTTTGGATTAGGCTAATGCTAAACTTGGTATATACAGTGTTTGCTCAACATAGCTGAAGAGCTACAGTCATATTCTCTCTCAAACTCATGTATGAAGAGGAAACATTAGAATTAGGTCTGGGTATTTCCCAAGGGGTAACAGAGATTTGCTATGATCGGCTCAGTGCTTGAGATGCTGTGATGGGTGTCATGGTCTGTGGTTGACAGTGCTTGTGAACAACTAGTTCTCATTACAGCTTTAGGAGTGGGTGTTACGGTTCAGCATGCTAATGAACAAATGATTGTTTAATGACAACTTACTCAGCTCTTTAAAAATGAAGCAATTACAATTACTTCTGAACTCAGAAATCCAGGTAATTCCTTAGAAAGCCACAACATTGATAATGTAACCCAAGAGAAGATAGGAGATTAATATAGGTAAGAAGGGGCAATCATGTGTGTGAAGAGACAAGTCATAAAGTACCTATTCTGTGCATGGAATTCTCTCTAATGTATGCTTAAAGCAAAGTACAGATTTGAGAGATCTATTGATTGTACCCCCATTTTCAAAATTCAGTAGACAAATACACGTTGTTCATTTTCTCTGTGCAGGGACAGCTGTGGCTTCTATCATTATACGAGCATTGTCTTCTTGTAGGAGCAGCGTGCTTCCTATTCACAGCCTTGTAGGCAGATGGGTTACGAACACATGCTCTCTTTCCAGATTCTGTTTGCCTTCTAGTTATCTTCTCTGGAGACACCTGTAAAATTGGTCTTTGTTGAGGGGTGATACTTTGAGATGTACTGCAGTTTTCATACTTTCCCTTCTCTGTAATAGTGCTTATGTCTTAGGATTGTACCCTACCAGTACAATTTTTATTAAAACAATTTCTTCTAAAATTTGTGTTAACGGCATACAACAATAAGTCAGCCTAGAATTCTTTTCCAGTTATAATTTGCTGTTTGGTCTACATGTCTTAAGCATTTAAGTAATAATAAAAGTAGTTTTACAATCCTTTAATAGACTTTTCATACTAATTTGCAAGCATTCATGCTGTAATGGTAATTTCTGTCATCTGAACAGGTACTTTTGAACAAGCTCCTTTGAGAAATAACCATCATTATTTCTTTATGCTTCCATGGCAAATTACACTTTCATAAAGTGTGATCTTTACTTGCTTTATACATGTTGCCATATGTGTTATTCCTAGTAAAATAACTATGCTGCTTCTCCTTGACAAATGAAAGCATCCTTCAGGGCTGACTAAAGTATGGCCTGGGTATTGTATTACAGTCAGTATACACAGACTTGACTACTTACTAGCTTGTTTTTCCTCTGGTGTTGCTACTTAGCTGGTTACTTACTCAGCCAGGGCTTTTTTCCTCTTGTGTGTTGCAATCCTTTCCCTAATGTGGGCCTGCTTAAGGGGTAATTGCTTAAAAGCTATATTGGATTTTAGCTGGAGAAATTGCCCAAAAGGTTAGCATAAGCTACAAATCTTTCATAACATGTTGTTTAAGATGCTGTTGGCATAATCTTTGTATATTTAAAGCTGTGGTAGGATTTAACTTAGATATCATTTGCTCAAAACACCTTTTTCCCTGCTGATGTATTCTCAAAGGGGTTTTTTTTGCATGCTAATATTAGTTCTCAAGTGTTATTCTACATGATGAAGAACTTTATTTTCTTCATGGGGTGCAGGAAAGACTTTTGATTATCAAAAGGGGAGCTTCAGTTTCTTTTGAAAGATTTTTTTGAATTTCTGGTAGTTCCCTGAAGGAGTCAGGAAATTAGAATTCATGCAGACCTTTTCAGTGAATGTGATGTATATCATAAAATTATTTTTGTTACCATATGTTTGTTTCTTATCCTGTTGTTGTTGATCACTGCATTGAATTTTAGACAGAGTAAAGGTGAGTAATAGATGTGCCCTAAGCATAGCTTTGTCAAATTATGGCTAATGACTAGCTACAGCTTAATTTGAGACAAAGACTATTACAGCCGAGACTGGCTGTTGGATATAGTATATTCGTTGAATAACTAGAGAATCATAAGAATTCCTCTTTGAGCAGGCTTTTTTCTGATCTTAGAGGTGTGCCTAACATGAAGAAAAATACATTTAAGTAATAAAATCTCAGCCTCTTGCTAAGTCTTTATACTATATTTAGTATAATGATATACCATATTTAGTATAATAATATAATTATTTCTGGTTCTGGCCTTTTAAGAATTTTGTAGCTTGGTGATTTTTTTTTTTTAAAGCAGCAGTGTGAGCTTTCATACCTCAAAGTCACTAGGAGTAAGTTGTAGTTTTTTCAGTTTTTAAACTGGTACTCCTTTACTTCTACCACACTGCATGGATCAAAGATATAAATAGATACCCTTCGGTTTTGTAGGAACTATGGGAAATGTGGAACATGGGAACCAGTATCAGATTAAACTGATGTATGAGCACAATCTTCAGAGAACTGCTTGTAATATGACTTACGGTCCATTTGGTGGTGTAAAAGGTAAGCTCCTTGTTGCATATTCTTTATTATTAGTTGTTTAACTGTGAACAGTTGAGGGTTAACTTAAATTTTGAAAGGCAACATAATGCTGCTGTCTAGAGGAAACCATCTTTCTATAAATGATGGCACCTTTCATCTGATGCATATTGAAAATAACTGAAGTTAAGATGAGGCAAAGAATATTAAATGCAGAACAGTTGTTTCTTCACGTCCTGAACCAGATATGAATTTACAAGGATAATACTGATTTTAAAAAACATTACAAAAACCCTGACTCTTCCCTTGTAAAATACTTTGACATCTAAAATAATTGTTTTCTTCTGTGCTTTAATTCTGTTTTGCTTTTCTGCATCTTGCTTATCCTGGACAAAAAAAAGGGTTAACATCTTCATTCTCTGAACCTAAGATATCAAGATATAATACAGATTTAAAAAAAAATGAATTTTGATAGGAAAAACATAACAGTGGAAAATAATATTCATGGTGTGTTTGTAGTTTTGAATGAATTTAATAGATATCAGTCTTTTTTGAACTTGTGACACAATTATGAATGCTTTTGTGTTCCAATCTGGAAAAATTTAGGTTTGTTCTACATGGCATCTCTTTCTCTTCAGAAGTAAAGTTTGCCCAGCAATACTGAGGGGTGGTAGTCATCTATACAGGTAATGTCCCTAAATTGTGGGCAGAGTGATACCACTTTACCAAGGCAGACAGTCTTCTGAGTCAATATGGCAAATATATGCAGATAATCCCTCAGTTCTGTGTCTGTAATAATCTTCTAGTAATAATTCTACGCCTTGTCTCTGGGCTTAAATTCAGCTGACCAAAATTCATACTGATTGAAGGGGTTTTCACCTATTGGTTTTGCACAACCACCCTGGGAAAAAGGTCAACTTCTGTAAGTGGGAAGGTATCTATGCTATGAGTATCTTGAGGAGTGAGTGTACAGGGCACGGGCATATTCCTGTTAACAGCAGACAGGCAATATGGAGTTTCCTAAATCCGAGAAGAGGCAATAGTGTGCTTCATGACATACTATAGTGGAATTGCAGTAGCAGACATATTGGGGGGATTGTAAGCTAAGAGTTGTGAGTGTTTGGAATGGTTCAGGAAGAATAAAACAAATAACCATATAGCACCATACAGTTCTGCAGAATAAACTCTCTGGATTTTTGATATGCATGTTTGTTTACCGTGGAGATCTGAGTAGAGGTCCGACCACCAGCTCAGTCTTGATGCCAGACCTGTCTCTCATATACCTTATCATGAGCTGTGGTGGGTGCAAGTGATGTAATGAAGAAAATGTCTTTGTAAGCTAGGGAGACAGAAGGTAATGTTTACCTCAGAACCTACTCAGCCAGCCAAAACACTTTTCAACACCTAGGATGGTCAAAATGAAGGCCAATCCTGACAGCAGCAAGAACAGCAGAGGGAACTCTGGTAAGTTCTGCAAACTTTTCTTGTTTTCTAGTAGCACTTCTGTCCCAGCACGTCAGGTGCTTTCCTCTTCCTTTCTTTTTTTCCATGTTCCAGTTTGCATTATTGTGTTTATTGCTGTGGGAAAAGAACAACCTTAAGTCTTGTTTTGAGGTGGCAAATAAGCAAAGAAAGCAGAGATTTGTGTAATGTAATAAATAATACATGTTCACATCGTAAGATGAAGAAACTTTCTGTTTAAGACCTAAATTTAGGAAAATTATAGTGAATGTTCAGGTACCTGATAGTAGGCTACTAATACATATATTGAAGCATCAGAGAAATAGGCAAAATGGACACTGGAAAAAGTTCTTTTGGGGAAATGAAAGAATGTTCTTTTTTGTAGATTTCCTGGACTGAATGTCCTTTTTATGTGGCTTTCCTGGACTGTCTGATTAGATTTCTTGTCAAGGGTGTGCTTTTAATCTTGTCCCTAGCCTTTTGCAGTAGATCTATTTCAGGTTTAAGTATCATCTTTAATACCCTGTTCTCTCCTTGAGGCTCATGAATGACAGTATTGTGGTTTTATTTCCATCTTGCAAGACCAGCCAGAGTGGACCAGAAAGAAGGTCTATCAAGTGTTGTTAATTTTGGTAAACAGATGCCTGTCCTGGTCTGGCCTGCCATACTCTCTGTGTGTATCTTTGACAGATGTTCCGAGCTGCAACTGGGAGCCAACCAGTCTGTAAATAAATACATACTTTTTTTACTATCTTCCTTCCATGGGCTTCTCTGGAATTCTTGCCAGGCATCTGCTAACGGTCTCTCACCTTCAGCAGAGGTTACTTCATGATGGTGGCAGTGCTGTCAGTGCACA
This sequence comes from Strix uralensis, assembly GCF_047716275.1. Taxonomy (NCBI): domain Eukaryota; kingdom Metazoa; phylum Chordata; class Aves; order Strigiformes; family Strigidae; genus Strix; species Strix uralensis. The sequence continues at coordinate 21,055,870 of NC_133972.1, read as the reverse complement.
GCAGTGAGCTTGCTTTGGTAAAAGTCTGACCTCTACACCACACTCTAGAAGTGGACTAACAAAACGTAGGGAGAGTTTTTGTATTTATTGCCTTCTGTTACTGCTGCAACTAATATGTGTCTTATTGCTATAGTCAAGCATCCTTGAAACAATGTGAAGGTGAAAGAGGCACTTCAGAGGTCATGTTTACAGAGCTACTGATGCAGACACAGGAGAATAGGAGTTGAACAGAAGGAGAAGAGTGGGCATACAGGGAAAGCATGCTGTGGGAGTGTCAGGAAGGAGGGTGAATGTCAGTCCCTCAGGAATCTTTCATCTGAGGAAGCAAAGAACGCTGCAGGAGTGGACGCAGAGCACTTGATCTATGAAGTTGCTCGGTATTGCTCAGATTTTTCTTGCTGAAGATTATGCTTTTTTCTTTTTATGGAGCTCTTAATCCTGTACCTTCAGTGGTAAAGGAACTCATTCTACCCAGCCATACCAGTTAACCCTGGCAAAAGAAAAATAGAGTTGAGTTTGTGTACACTAGTTTGTACTGGTGTCCTCTAACACTTTCTTGAGGGTTTTCTGTCCTTTCTTGGGATGAACAGTTATTTGGGTTCTAGTTAATGCTCTGCTTCTTTTTTTTGTTGGACTGCTTCCAAACAGTTGCCTGTCAATTTAATGGATACTGCCAAAAATGATCAGTTCGCTATGGCTTGCTTTTACCTCAGATCAAATACTTGCTTCTTGGTATTCAGATTTCTCTTGTAATTCACAGAATCACAGAATCATCTAGGTTGGAAAGGACCTTGAATATCATCTAGTCCAACCGTTAACCTAGCACTGACAGATCCCAACTACACCATATCCCTAAGCGCCATGTCAACCCGCCTCTTAAACACCTCCAGGGATGGGGACTCCACCACCTCCCTGGGCAGCCCATTCCAACGCCTAACAACCCGTTCTGTAAAGAAATGCTTCCTAATATCCAGTCTAAACCTTCCCTGGTGCAACTTGAGGCCATTCCCTCTTGTCCTATTGCTTGTTACTTGGTTAAAGAGACTCATCCCCAGTTCTCTGCAACCTCCTTTCAGGTAGTTGTAGAGGGCGATGAGGTCTCCCCTCAGCCTCCTCTTCTCCAGACTAAAATTGTTCATAATATGATTTCTAGCCATGTGCAAATGCAGTCTGTGCTGTCTAGTGGGCCATTACAGCTGAGGCTTTAACTGAGATTCCAAGTGCTCTGTTAGTCTCTTGATGCTGTAAGGTTGCATAGTCAGTTTTGAAAATTGGGATGTAAAGCCAGCGCATAGTTTCCATTTCCCATCCTGCATCTCCTTTGGCCTCTGTGGTGGCCTCTGCTCATTCCTTTGGAAAAAGTTTCCTTTTCCTTTGTAAAAGGAAAGTTGAACAGCAAAGAAGGTGGCTGAGGCTTACTGCTGCCCCCCTGCTTTATAGAGAACCATGTAGGGAAAGAGCTTGAGCATGCTCTCTTGTCCTCAAGAACCTTCCACAGTGTGGGATGGGGGGAAGTAGAGTTGCAAGAGATGCATAAAACAGGCTGGAACAGGAGTCTGAGACTGCTACTAAAATTGGGGAACAGGTCTCATAAGTAGGCAGCAAGGTATGCATAAAGGTATTGAAGGGAACTCTGTTTCAATCCAGCAATCCAGCTTTCTGAGTTCCTAAAAATCCTGCAGTTCCCTTTAGATCCTTACAGGGGCTGAAGAGGCAGAGATTTGTTCAGACCAAATTTTCAGTTTTCATGTTGAAGTTTGGTTTAGATTGTACTGGAGTGGAATCTGGTTCTCTAATTTACGAGGCAGCTTAGTGTCTTTAGGATGCCTGAAGGTGAAGAAACTGCCTGAAATTTTTCTCTTGAGTATTGGTTGACCTAGAGTCCTACCAGAGCTTTTCAGAAATTAAGCAGAATAGCTGTTAGAAGCAAATGCTCTACTACTGTTTTATGTTTTGGTTTGGTAATGAAGCTCCACCAAGCTTCAGCTGTTTGTAGTTAAATGTGTGCTTACATAAACCTCTCCCTGTGCCTACTCTCTGCAGCTTCATTAGGGAGGAGGATTTCTCATGGCTTCTGTTACTGTGGTAGCTGGGGAAGAATGTCTCTGCAGTTGTTTGACATGTTCAAAATACAGAAACAAACACCATTAGATGTGTATCACATTCTCAGCTTCCTCCGATGTAAGTTCTTTTTCTCCTGTCCCTGCTAGTTTGTGGCAATCTTAGACCCTTGTTATAATTTGGTCTGCTAGACTGCACATCTGTTTAGCTGAAATATGATGGAGATGTAAAACATACCAAACACAACTCTCATTTCTCAACTGGTGATTTGTTTGTCTCTTGTATTAAGAAAAAAGGTATTATAGGTTTCTCTGAGGAGAGAATTGTGAGGTAAACAAACATATTTTGTAGCCTAGTTGCTAGCAGCTTCATTCTTGCTAGTGTCTTCAGATTAATGATTTGATGCTATGAGCAACTCACACGTGGAAGAATTGACATAGATGTTCTCATAATAGGAACAGATGAAGAAAATCAACAAGCCCGTTTATTTAGTGTCATCATAGAAGGTCGAAATCTAAATTAAAGAAATGATAAAAGCTATGGAATGAAAGAGCTGAAGGCTGAGAAGTTGTCCAGTGACTTGCATAGATTAACAGTATGCATCTGCCTTTTAAATAGCAGTGTGAATTGTGGTTGTCACCACTAGATGGTCCTCTCATTACAGTTATGGGTTAGTAGGCTGCATCTCTAAAGCTGTATTTATACTTGAACTGATTCTACAGGTGTATTTACTGCAAGATTTAATGAAGTATAGAAAACATAAAAGCACTTTCTGAAAACCTGTATAGCTAGAAGTGTTTTATTGGTTAAAACAAAATGTATTCTGTTGGTTGTAGAACTTTAGCAAAAAAGTGAAATGAATTTGACTCGTACATTCAGCAAAACTGTTAAGCGGCCAGGGGTCTGGGAATTAACAAGGAAATCCCTTGTATGTTTAGCTAGAATCCTAAACAAAACTAATGGAAATGTTTAAAAAAAGTAAATGGAAAACACCTACAAAGATGAAAATATAAATCAAGCACAGTGTAGGCAGAGTTGTGACTTAAAACTTTAAAAATCTGTTGCGAAGGGAAGGATTATAATACGTAACTTTGCATTTCTTTGCTGCTTTAACTTTACATTTGTCCCTTGCTGTCTCTAAACCCTGGTGCTAAAATGAAAACACAAAACTGTCAAGAAGTGACATAGGAAGATCAGCTAATCATTTTATATTTAAAAAACTCTGTATTGTTAGCCCAGACTTTCAAAAATTCAATTTAATTTTTAAGTCGTTGCCTTTGTTATGTAGAATGCCTAGATCTGCTTTTCATATTTCTGAACTTTTCCTCATGGTCTTAGAGCTGTAAGTTGAGTTTGTTCTGCAATGCTCTGATTCTAGCATATGGGTCTTCTTAGAAAGGGTGATTCATAACAAAACCATGAGTTAGTAGTGCTGAGCACTGGTTTTCAACCAAGTGAACTCTTAACCTAGCCACAAAATGTCACAGCCCTTAAGTAAAGAACAGACTGCACAGTCTTCATGTTTTACTTCAGATAGAAAATTTAAAGGGCTTGAGGTGACTGTGAGGTCTTTTGATTCAATTTTTTTTAAAGAAAATTAAGGTGAAAAAGCATACACTTTTATGATTTGTATTGCACCCTTACCTACGATGAGGACTCGACTCTACAAAAATTTTACTTTTTATAAACCTATTTCATCACATAATTTTTTTGTAAGGCCAGGTTGTGCTATTATAGCATCATGCAATTATGCCACAAGAGATGACTGCGTTAACAATTCAACTTTCATTATATGAAGTGATTTTTGCTGATGGCTTACAATATCTTGGAAAGTATTTTTTGTTTTCATATCTGTAGTATGTTGTTCTGGGTCTTTATAAGATACTTGAGTCAAATACCAAGTTATTGGGTAAGATTTGTGTTAAAGAACCCGATCAGTTTGCAAGAGTGTAGTTTGCATAACTGGTTTATATTTTTGTTTGGGAGAGAAGGGAGAAAGTTGTTGGGCATCTCAGGCTTGTTTAGAATTTTTGATCACCCAAATGCAAAGCTCTCTCCCTATTACCCTGTCTGTCAAAGATCTGAGTTGAGTTTCTCTAATGTGAGTGAGGATGTACTTGTGCTTCTGTGGTTGCTATGTGGTACTGAGGCAGCTGTGCTAATTTTAAAACAGTGTGTGTACTAGATGCAGCATGAGATGTGCTCATTTAGAACTTGAGTTTCTATCCTGGACAGCATCTCTCAAATGCTTTTTGTGAAGTATCAAGATGTTTGAGGACAAGTAAATAAAATTTAAAATGCTGTACTACGCTGGTAAAGTTTAAGTGATGGAACTTCGTTTCGCTGATTGAAAGTCACTGCTGATTGAAAGCTTCTGATAAATGAGTTGCATGTTTTGACATTGTTAAAAGAATGGAATGGAGTGAAGCAAGTGAATTGGATATAGTGTTTTAGTTAAGAATTCCTTTCCTTATTCTTCTTTATGCAGTAGTGTATATCCAGTTCAGTTCCTAAGGCATAAATCTGATATTAACCTAGAAACAGTCAAGTCTTATTAAGCAACATTCTACATATTGTTTAATCTTAATTAAAGTTAAAACAATGTTTATAGAGAAACAGTGAGATTTTTGTTAACTATGTAGTGATTAGATTTTGAGCCAGTATTGTTAAATTTTGTGATTGACATAATTTGATCATAGTTCTGTTCCATTCTTAAATTTTTTGTTTAGTTTCACTGAAATCATGGAGGTCTAGTTCTTTTAATTAAAATAATGCTGAATTGGATCTGTTCTAGCTGTGCAGGAATTTTGGTTAATCAATTTACCAGTGTTGACTTCAATTATATTAAACAATAGCAGTGAACTATCCTCATGTGATAATACTAAAACTTCTTATAGACGGGTAGTCACTCAGAGATAGTTGAGATAGTTATCAACTGCTTACTTAAGAATCTCATGAACTTACATATTTGTACAGTAGAATATTTGCAGGAAATTGGCATTAAGCAAAACTCATTCTTGACTCAGTGCAAATAAATTCATATTACTTCATAATTAATTTATATAGCCTTTTTCTAATGTGATGTTTAGATAATTAGTGCTGAAGTTGTCTTAATTTTGTACCTACAACAAATAGAAATAAACTCTGACCTGTGCTTTGACTTTGTGTTGTTCACATTGAGGGTATTTAGACATGGTTTGTTGCCCTGCCTTTCAAAAAATCTGAGAAAGAGACACTAACTTGGAAAATCGCTCTTATTGCAACATTACCGGTTTCTGTTGAACGGATTACGACTCAGCTAGCTTATAGCCATTAGCCTAAGTCCTTCTACATCTTGAGAGAGACTCAATATACTACTTGTGCTTGACTGTTCTTAAGAAGAGAGATTTACTGATGTGGAGCCTGCTTATAAGAAATGATGGCATTATGCTCTTCTGTAGTAAAAGAATGGTGCCCTTACTACTGCTTTGAAAAAGCGTCCAGATCAGGCCACAGTTTCATTCTTTGCCTTGTTTGCCTTGAGTCAGATGTGAGGAAGGTATATGCAATAAATTTCTGCTGAAATGATAGAAAGAATGGGGAAGTGCTTTAAAGTAAAAACAAACCTACTATTACTTGAAGCTTAGGTAGCTTTACAGATTATCTCATAAATTTCCTGTGGTCAGTTGTGCATTAGACTGAACAGTGGGCAGGATAGTAGTTCATCCATGAACAAGCAACGGTATATGAGGAGTGAATACTAAAATTCTGTGCTTTGAGGACTGGTGTACGAAGTGCAGGTTTCCTGAGCTGTCTGAAGTGCTTAGGAAGTGTGTGAATGATCCCATTCTGTAACAGGAGGATGACCTTTCCCAGGTGAGGTTTGAGTTCTGTGATTGTTCTCCAGGGTGTAAGTGGTACATTGAGGTGGGTGTATGAACATTCTCAACACTTCCAGTTTTCTTTTTCAAATTATATTGTTAAGATTTTGCCTTCCATTTAAGAACTAAAGAAACAGCATATTGATAGCTTACCAGTGGGATACACAAGCTATTGGGTTGCTCTTGAATAGAATACTTATTTTACTTAGTGACAGAGAGAAAGCACTACATAACCTTGCTTTCTTAGTTGCTGAGTTATTTTTGAATGGTGTTCACTTATAGATAATGGCTTTTTATTTTCACTGCAAAAGCAATATTACTATTTTGTGTGATTCCACAAAATACACTTGCATTATCTAATAATTAAACACAGTGAAGGCATCCTGGTTTTATATAGCCTCTTCAAATGAACTGATAAATGATTTAGAATTGGATCCTCCTAATACCGCACAGCTTTTGGAATTTATTTTTTAATCTGAAACCTTAATGACTTTAGTTGTCTTCCAGAATAGTTCAGATTTATTTGAAGTTGTTCAATGGATACTGTACCAATAAAAGGAAATAATAAAACAATAGCAAAGGGAATGAAAAAAGAAAATACAGCTTTGACATGAAAAAGTTACAAGCAAAAAAGTGTGAAAATACCTTGAACCTATCTTTTTCTCAGTAAATGGACTTGAATTCATTTTGCTTTTATTATAGCACTGCCCTCAAGGCAAAGTATGTTTGAGTGTTACAACAAAGAGGGTGCTATATGGAGGAATTTTTTTAATAATGAAATACAACATATGTGTAAACCATGCAACCTTGTAACAGGAAACTTTGTAAGAGGGGTAGACTGCTTAGCTTTTCCACAATTCTGCAAGAATGAATTTTATTAGGTGTTAGGTAGAAAAAAAATTATCAGCTGAGTTTTATGCTGTAAGGTTAAATGATTCTTATGGCTATGTTTAAATACAGCAGCAGTATAAATTTGGACTTTGATTTATTGGATAGTTCTGTTAAGGAACAGAATGTTTAACTGTTACCTTCCTGTGAAATTGCCTTTGTATAAGGACAGATTATTTGAAAGGCTTGGTTTTCATGAGTTTTTTCATGGAGTAGATCTGCTGATGACTACTTCTAAATGGTTTCTCATGTAACTTTGGAAGGCCGGTTTTTGGTTGTGTGTTTTTTTTTTTTTTTTAAATAATGGACTTAGAACCTCTTCTCTAAATTGAACCTGTGAATGGCAAAATAAGCAAGGAAAACGTTCTCTGAATCTGTTACCATGCCTTTCCTTTCACCTTCCTCAACTTCTCTTAACAGTAATGAGTAAGATCATAGCCTAGCTGCAGTAAAAACTCCCATTGCCTTCAGTATGCTAGAACTTTAATTATAAATTGCTAGATACATCTCTTAATCTGCATTTTGTTTAAACAAAGCACTGTAGTTAAAATGAAGTAAAAACAATTGTAGAAATATGTAACTTTGGAAGCAGTTGTATGTGTAAGTGAAAGACTTGTTTTTCAAAACTTTGATAGATTTTTATATGATACTTTTTCTAATTTAGTTTGTTGAAGTATGGTACCCAAATGTGTGAAGTCATTGTGCACTGGTAGTATAAAATATTTTGTATCTTGCATGTGAGGTTACGGCTTTTGCCGTACTCCTGCCAAGAATCGGCGAGTGCCAAGCAGAACAATAATTACCTCATATGTTTTTAATAGCACATGTATATTAATAATGACCCAATCTTGCATTTGTCTTTTTGGTGACATATTGTTGACTCATATTTAATTCATCATCGTACTCTAATCCCCAGATTCTTCTTCTTAGTGCTATTGCCTGCCATTCTCTGGTTTCCTGTGAGACAATTGTCTGAGATCATATCAGATGTTTTACTTAAGTTTAGAGATGCTGTCTCTAAAGTTTAGAAATGCAGTATATATTATTGCCCTGTCTAATAAATAGTTTGGCATGATAAATTTTCCGTTACTTCAAACCTATGTAGAGCTTTATTATTTACATATGTACTTTCTTATTGAATGTTCCAGCATTTCATGTGAATGCATTTGTCTATCAGATTTGTTTGCTGCTCCATATTTTTTCATCAAAAAGAATGCAGTTTTATTTTTTTTCTATTTAGTCTCTTTAGTCTTCTCAAACGGTGTTTCAGAAACGTGCATATGTAGCTTTTGTTTGTTTTTCTAGTGTTCATCTGTGACTATTCCATTACCAGAAAGTCTCTAACCTATAGAAATTAATTTCGGAGGTCACCAAACCCTTGTTAGTTGCTTTTTCTAGAGGGGTGAAATGTATCTTGTACAGGCTATGATGGTTTCTACTAATTGTACTTTGGGTTATTAGGTTTCGTGCAAATAATTCCTATTAGAAATCACTCTACTACATCATTCAAGAGAGATTTTCTTGGACATTTTAGGTAGTGGTGAGTAGGTCTGAGTGTATCCTCCAAGGACAGAGAAGAATGCAAAGCAAAGACAATGAATCAAAATTGAGAGGGAACAAACTGGCAAGAGGAGATAAAAATCAGTGAAAATGTGACAAGGTAATCTTACTTCAGATCCACGAGGAGAATTCTAACTTCGTGGTAACTAGTTGGTGCTAATCATGGTCACAACTTCTTCTAGTCCTTGTTGATAGGTTTATCATTGGGAAACTTGGACAACTGTGCATATACAGATGAATAAGATTTAAAGTCACCAAATAACTAGAAAATCAATAAGCAGGAAAAAATGAAAAGTTTTGGTAGACTTCAGTTTATCTACTTGTTTTGTGTAGGACTGCCATGTTTTCCCCTGGGTGGTAATGCAAGCTTTGGTCAATGAGACCTGAGCTTACATCAGTCATAGTTCTTGCTGAGTAGCAGAGTCTCTACCTCTGGAAGTTTAAAGGCTGGAGCTATAGAATGCTGTCATTTCAAGTGTCAAAGTTTTAAAGTTTTAGGGGAAACTGAAGATTTCTGAAGGGCTTTAAAAAGTAATCCAGCACAAAAAAAGTTTAGCAGACCAAAAAGAAAATTTTGTTACTGGATTCAAAATTCATTTTTTAAACAAAATTAATCTGTAACTTCACCATGCATTGTTGTGGTTGTCTGTTCTGTTACCTCTTGTATAAGGTCAGATCAGATGAGACTGTTTGTAACTTAAATAATGCTGCAGCCTTGCTAAATTTTTGCATTTCTCTAACATGACTGAGTCTGATTATGAGTGTGATTTAATAAACGTGAATAACTCCCCCAAAATGTATTTGGTGACTATACTGAATAAAAAGGACAAGGAAGGATTACAGCAGAAATAAAATGTATGCAACTGCTCTTTAGTATGATTGATTGGAATGAAACTGTGTGTCATCTTGCTTACCTGCAAAAGTACAAAAATAATTATTTTGCAAGGTTAGTGGCAAAGTAATGAGATCATTTGAGTGTTCACAGCGTGCTTCCAATGGTCTTAAAATACCAGATAACAAATTGTTCCTGCTTGCTTAATCTATGGTGCCTTTTCTGAGATTGCCAAAAGGAATCCAAAAGGGATGGTGACTTTTTTGATAGAGATGTAATTCACTGACTCATTTGACCACAAAGTAAGAGTTAGTCCTTTCTGTCTGTTGGTTACTAGCCTAGGATATATATAGACAAATGATCTGAATGTTAAGAGTGGCTGTATTTTATTGGTGTTTTTGAGGATATTTAGCTGTTTATTTTTAATTTTAATGGTATATTTGAAACTTTCAAGAGGTACAGGTGTTCCATCTAATTCTGTAAAGTGAACTTCCAGTTTTGCGTTGTAAGCTTCAGACTGTTAGACTTTGTTATAAACTATATTTAATGGGTTCTTTGGATGTGACTTCAGTTATTCTGGAGAGCATTCTTCAGCAAATATTTTCAACAATTCTGGAGCTCAAAAAATTAGTAAAGAATCAAAGTGGTTTGGGAAGTTGTTAGGAGTTATGAAGCTTCTTACTCTAAGGAGGCTAAAAATGGAGATGTAGGAGAAAAGGTGGGGAATTTTGCTGGGTTTTAACAGTGGGATTTTGTTATTCTGTTTGGTTATAAGTTTGCAGGTCTGTCTTAAATGGAATTTTAAATATGGTAGAGTTATTGTATGATGCGGCTTAAGATCATACTGATAACTTTTGAAAGTACTTAAAATATTGCAAAATAGGGCCTATATTCAACTTCAGTTGAGCTCAATGAAAAGTCTACTATTGATTTGTGATTTGTTAAAAACATCCATGTGCCTTAGCTATTCAAAGGCTACTACTGATTTGGAAGGGCAACTGCTGACAGTACTTGTCTTTATTTCATTTTTATTTGTGGGAGATTTGCTAGTTCAGTAAGAAGTCCTATAATATCTGTGTAATATATGATAGGTGTATAATGTCAGATGAGGGCAGCTTGACATTGGAAAGGTTCACAGACTAGAATTTCCCCTACCTTCTTTAGAAGAAGCATATGTCAGTATTGTAATGCCTCTATGAATGCAGGGGCTTCAGAGAAGATTTCTACAGTTGCCAGGGCTTGAAAAGTAGTTACACAACAAGTTAAGGCAAGAAATAGAATTTAAGGGAAAAGAATTCTACCATTTCTTCATGAATCATAATTATTCAGGCTACATCTGTGCATACAGCCATTCTCCCATGCACAGCTAATGTTCTTTTTCAAGACTGACTCTATACTGTCATTAATTAATCTGCTGTATTATATAAAGAACAACTTTATGTGATACTGCTTTCACAGCTGCCTGAACATTTTTCGTGAGACTATTACTTTTATTAGATAGAAACATCCGCTTCTGAATGTGGGAAAAATTCTTTGCTTAATATGAAGGTTGTAATAAACAAATTTTAGTACTATAATCTGTTTAGGGGGAGGAGACTTTACCACTCATGCCTACACAGTGCCAAGTACCAGGTTCCTTTCAGCAGGAACTTTTGTGTGCTGGATGTTGCAACTATGATACTTTTGGATCTCTATACTGCATGGTAATCTTTTGTGCTCCTTTGAACCATGCTAGTGTTTTTTCTAAGGGTCCTTCCACTACCCCCAGTCAATACGAGGTTTAAAGGGATCATTGCTAAGTTGCATAATTTAACTATGTTGTCTTCTGTGGTAGGAGTTGGATCAAGAATAAAGGAGTATATCACAGGTCTCTAAAGGGTTGTGCAAGTGAGGGCTGATTTGCCTTTGGAGATGCTTTAGTAGTTCAGGATTCCCTTTCCATCTAAGATCCTCCTTATGCTTTATGGCAGGTAGATATCTGCAGGAGGTTAGGTAGAGAGAATACAGTATGATGGCTGACAGAACCAAAAAGATTCTTTTTCTCATGGCAGCTCTGTCTGCATGCTGTACTGTGTCTTGAACAGGGAGGCTTCTTACAGAGTAGAGTCTTGCAGAGAGAGCATCTCTGCTGCTGGGACTTGTGAACATGTTTTACTGCAATGCTTTAATACCCGAAAGGGATTAGAAACTAATTAAAGCTAACATCAGTAGAATAAGGATTTAGTGGTTTCCTTAAACACTTTCCTTAGTTTCTTTTAAACTCCTATCCACTTCTCTATTTCATTCCTCTTGAGTGATTTTTCAATTCTAGCAGAAGAGCACTTAGTCTTGGCTGGAACATATTTTCACTTCGTTTGGGATGGGTATGTGCATTAGCATTGAGTGATGCAGGGCATTTTTCCTTTTCCTCTTTACGTGCGTTCAGGGTATTGCACTGCCTTGGCAGTGCTGTCAGATCCTCTGGCCTAGAATGAATGGCTGCAGCTGAAGTCCTGAACTTTGATCCCATCTGTAGTAATGCAGCGAGCAGCCACCAGACCACCAAGCTAGTCAATTCAGATTTCTTTCTGAATGTACACTGACATGTGCTTCCTGCTTTGGGTTAGGGAAGTAACCTAAGACTTGCCTTTTACTAGGCACATAGATTGTTTTAAGAACTGCCCAACATATTTTCAAATGGCTTTTCCATTAGTCAGAAGTGATTCCTGAAGTGCTTTTCTCACAGTTGACCCAGATCTGTTTTGCTTCAAGGAGCTACACTCAGCAGCAAGTTGAGTTCTCCAAAATGGGTTTGAACTGGAGGAGACTTTGTTGTCTATGCTGGGAGTAATTTTGGGGAGCAAATTTCAATCGTGAAGGAAAAGGAAGACATTTGCTTGTTTCAAGTCAGGACAGTAATTTTTGTTTCAGTGTGGGAATACAGTTTGTGTGTATCACTTAACTGGCCAGTGCACTGTGGATTTCACTTTCATCGTATTAAGAAAACATTTCCCATGTGTCTTTAAAGGGCTTTTAGGTTCCTGGGTGTTTTATAAATGCCAGTTTATCTTTTAATTTTATTTCATTGATGCTTCTTTCCACACAAGGCTTTTGACTGAAGCTTTTGATTATCACCGAAGGCAGTAAAGTCACCTCTGCTGACGTCTCCCTAAAATCTGTGACTTTATAAAGCTTTTTCTGTTTTCTAATTTATCCCTTTTGATACTGTAGTTTTCATTGCATGATTTCACATGGTGCTCAGGCCTTGTGATTACATAATGTGCTTTTTATGAAAATGATTTTGTGCTAGAGGGGAGGCTCAGAGGAGAGGAAATCATTAACATGCAAAAAACTTGAGCTCCAAAATAGCTTTAATTAGAAACTTATTTCAAAGAGCTACCACCTGCCTCTCATTTTGGCTTTGTATTAGCTCTAAAAATACGTTGTGGTTTAAAAGTGTGACGTAAATGTATTCATATCATGCTAGAGTAACAAAACTACAAAACAACAGTAGCTGGACTTGGGCTTAAAAGTAACGCTTTCTGGCTGAGGGACATTCCTCTTGAGACACAAACTGCTGAAACTATGTAGAGTACACTAAGTGATTCCATCTGATCTGCAGAAAACACTATGGGTTATATTTTCACTTTATAAATATGTCACTGGCACAGCCAACTGGCTGCAATAAGATTTTTTTGAAATGGACGTTTCTGGCTGAGTTTTTGGGAGACTACGTTTCTTAAAGTGAAACATAAAAACTCCATTCACTAGCTACACATTAAAAACAAATGTCCAAAGGAATAATTTGACCTATAAAAAGCTGGGAAATACACAATTTAATTTTCTCCAATTATGCTTTACATGTAATAGTTTGGATAATTGGAGTTGCATCCACTAGTACAAGTTAGTTAAAATACAAATTTGAAAATTAGTGAGTAGGAACAACACAAAGATGATGAATGAAGTAGTAGGTATATTAAGAAGTGATGCTGTACTCTTAAAGGCAAAAAGAGTGATTACTGATTTGGTTCTAGGCGCCTTATGTTTGTTTTTTCAGAGACTGTGGTTCAGTATTGCAGTATGCTTGGAGATCATTGAAATGCTCTAAAGAACTTGTCATGTCATATTCATTCATATCCCTACTGTTAAAACAGGAGATATTTTTACAATGTTCGTGTATGATTAGGGATTATGAATGTTAAAGGTGAATGCTTCCATGTCTGATATGACATGTAGCTTCATATATATTGCAGAAGGTGCTATAGTTTTTCTATTCATCACTTTCATGATGTAATGAAATTGGTAAAAATAAGATTGATATTCATAATGCACATGAGAGCAGAAGCTATTACTACTTGTTACTTAAGCAGTAACACCTCAACACTTCTACTGACCTTTATTTTTTTCTGTTATTTGAATTGTAGTATGTCTACTAGATTACCACTGCATATCAGTTATGTCTGCTGTAGTGTTTGTCTTTTAATGTCACCAGAAGATAGGAAATTAACAGCTAAATTGTGTATTTTAGACAAGCCTAAACCCTGAAGGTTGAGGTCAGAAGCTGTCTAAAATACAGCTTTCTCACTATCAGTATAACTAGAAGTACCTGAAGTTTAATTCTATTACAAAATATATGACTTCTGTGTTAGTAAGGGCATTCATTTTACAATTAAATGTCTTTTACTTTTAATCTTATGATCTATCGAGCAATATTTAGCGCTTTTCAAAACAGTAGAACAACAGCATGGCAAAAATATAAACATAATTACTGTTATTTTTTGGTGACAAATTATTTTATACACAATTTTCCTTTTGTTGTTTTGTTTTTGGTTTTTTGGTGTTTTTTTTTTTTTCCTGGTTTTATCTATATCTTTCTGAGGAAGAAAAGATGAAAACTAAGAAGCCTTAAGAAACAAAGTACAAATGTGTTCTGCTACTGTGCCTTTAAAAAAGTTTTTCAAGTTCCTATCTGTAATTTTTTTGTCTTCAGGTTTCAGGTACTGGGGAAGCTAGACTGAAAGTTAAGGGAGATTGAAAGTTAAGGTTCTGGAAATAGGGCAGACAGCTGCAGCTTTCTTCTGTAGCACACTGCTGATGGTAGGAAAATCCATAAGAAGCTGTGGGAGGGGAGTTGAAGATTGTCTATACCTAGACTTACAGGGTTGTATTCTTGATAAGGATGTAAAATAGAAGTGGAACTGAACAGTTAACTAATATAAAATATTGAGAAGATTTTCAGTATGCCTTTGCTGAATGCGAACATATGTGATTTCGAGGTAACAGATGTAGAATAACTGGTCACATAGACACTTGGATTATGAAGCACTACTTTCTTGCAAACAAAATAAAAATGCTACTGTTATTTCTAGTAGCCAATAACTATACTTCAAGATAACTATACCTAAGAGACTGTGGTGGCAACCAGTGGGCTAGCAACTTTTACTAGTTATCGGTGTTTGTACGAGTTTCTCAGAGTACTTTTACTGGTTACTCATAATTTTATACAGCTGGCTAACTCTAGACAGTATCAGCAGTGTGATAATAATGTCAGCAACTGTTGGGAAGTAGAAACGGGGTATCGTTAACATTGATAGCATACCAGTGCAAAACATTTCAGGTTTCTCTAATGGTTTCCACTGTTTGCTGGTCAGGAGTATGTGATAGGACTAAATCCTGTGAAATTTCACAGCCTAGAGGAACAGATATCTACCATAGTGCCTTGGAGTAGGTCAGAGATGAAAAATGGAATGCCTTCTTTGAATGCCTTATTTGAATTCTCTTGACATCATCTAGTCTGATCCCGCTTCCCAAGCAGATTCAGCTGCTGGCCTGACAGGGAGTCATGAGAGGTGTGCTGCCTTCTGGGAGCTAAGGCCCGAGATGTTGCTGGGAGGGTGCCACAATTTATCAAGAACACAGACTACTATCCATTGCTACTTTCATGTGGGCACAAATGACACCGCAAGCCGGAACCCGGGAAGAATCCAGGAAGATTACAAAGCCTTGGCGGTGCAAATGAAAAGTATTGATGCCCAAGTTATCTTTTCTTCCATTTTACCAGTTAGAGGAAAGGGTGCAGCTAGAAGTAGATGTATGATACAAATCAACTTCTGGCTTTGTGGCCGGTGCTGTCGTGAGGGTTTTGTCTTTTATGACAACGGGTCATTCTTCAGTGACTATGGGCTGCTAGGGAGAGGTGGAATCCACCTGTCTAAAAGAGGCAAGGGAATCTTTGGCAACAGGCTGGCCAATTTGGTGAGGCTGGCTTTAAACTGAAGGACTTGGATGGTGGAGTCCAAAGTGTCCATGCTTAATGCCATTGCAACCAACTGGGGAATAAATGAGGGCAACCAGAGCAGTGACAAATGTTCTTTAGCTGCCTCCCAAGAGGTGAACCAGAAGACCAATGACCTAAAGTGTATGTATACCAGTGCACAGGCTGGGGAACAAACAGGAGGAACTGGAACTCCGCACCCAGTCGATAAGTTACGATATCATAGGAGTAACTGAAACATGGTGGGACAACTTACATGACTGGAGGATAGCAATGGGTGGCTATAGGCTGTTTTGTGAAGACAGGCTGGGAAGAAGAGGTGGAGGAGTTGCGCTCTATGTTAAGGAGAACCTTGGATGTATAGAAGTCAACTATAGTGATTGTGGACACCCTATTGAATGCCTTTAGGTAAAGATCAGAGGGGTCATCTTCAAGGGGGATCTTACAGTAGGCATCTGCTACCAACCTCCAAACCAAGACGATAAGTCCAACGAAGCAATATTGGGGTCACTTAAGCAAGCCTTGCATCAACAGAACCTGGTTCTTATGGGTGGCTTCAAGTACCCAGACATTTGTTGGAAGAACAATACAGCAGCTCACATGTCATCCATCAGGTTCCTGGAATGCATAGGGGACTGCTTCCTCATAGAAATGTTTGATGTGCCAACCAGGAATGAGGCACTGCTGGACTTGCTACTCACAAACCACGAACACCTGCTTTGTAATATCTTGGTTGACAACAGCCTTGGCTGCAGCAATCACGATATTGTGGAGTTTGGGATCGTGCTGAGCATGCTGAAGGTTAGTACTGAGACAAAGGTTTTAAATTTTAGAAGAGCAAACTTCAGCTCACTCAGAGCTCAGTTGGGAGGGATTCAATGGGAAGCTTCCGTAGAGGATAAAGGAGCTAGTGAGTGCTGGGAGTTTTTCAGAAACATTCTTCTGAAAGCACAAAAACCATTCATTCCCTTTAAAGGTAAGGGAAGTAGGTGGAGCAAGAGACCCCCTTGGCTTAACTGCGAGCTTCTGAGTCTGCTCAAAAGAGAGAGGGGCATACCAGAGATGGAAAAGCAGGTGAATAGCTGTTGAGAACTACAAGGGCATTGCTGGGGTGTGCAGAGATGCAGTTAGAAAAGCAAAACTCATCTCAAATTGAAGTTGGCCAGAGATGTCAAAAACTACAAGAAAGGGTTCTTCAAGTACATAAACAACAAGCAGAAACAGAAGGAAAATATTGGCCAGCTGTTAAACAGGAGAGGTGAATTAGTCACCAAGAATGCCGAAAAGGCAGAGATTCTCACCACTTTCTTCACCTCTGTCTTTACCAGCGCTGTTGGGCCCCAGGCCATGGGAATAAAAATGCAGGTCAATGCAAACACAGACCCACTGTCAGTGAAGGAAGAGTTGGTATGTGAACTATTACAGGAGCTTGACCACTACAAATTGATGAGTACTGACATTATCCACCTGAGGGTGTTAAGAGAGCTGGCTGATGTTGTTGCAAGGCCATTCTCCATAATCTTGCAGAGTTGTGGAGATCAAGGGATGCCCCAGAAGACTGGAAGAAGGCTAATGTCACCCCCATTTACAAGAAGGGCTTAAAGAAGGCTC
Source organism: Strix uralensis (assembly GCF_047716275.1). Taxonomy (NCBI): domain Eukaryota; kingdom Metazoa; phylum Chordata; class Aves; order Strigiformes; family Strigidae; genus Strix; species Strix uralensis. The sequence goes on along the minus strand of NC_133972.1, from coordinate 21,038,805 downwards.
CAGGAAATTATAGGCCCAACAGTCTTACTTCAATCCCTGGGAAAGTTATGGAATGAATCCTCCTGGGGGCTATCACAAGTCAAATGAAACACGTGATTGGCAAAAGGCAGCATGGATTCACCAAGGGCAAATTGTCCCTGACAAACCTGAAGTAACCTGCTTGACTGATGTGGGGTGAGCAGTGGACGTTGTCTACTTGGATTTCTCCAAGGCTTTTGATACAGTTCCCCACAGCTTCCTCTTAGAGAAACTGATGCGTTATGGTCTAGATAAGGGGTCTGTGCGGTGGGTGGGGAACTGGCTGACAGGCTGCACCTGGAGGGTGGTGGGAAATAGCTCTTTTTCAAACTGGCAACTTGTCACAGGGGGGTCCCACAGGGATCGATATTGGGCCCAACGCTGTTTAATATCTTCATAAGTGATCTGGGTGATGGGATCAAGTGTACCCTGATGAAGTTTGCTGATGATACCAAACTGAGTGGGGAAGTGGACACTGTGGAAGGGAGAGCCACCCTGCAGGAAGACCTGGATAGGCTGAAAGAGTGGGCTAACAAGAACCTTATGAAGTTCAACAAGGACAAGTATAAGGTCTTGAACCTGGGAAAACGTAATCCAGGAGTGCAGCACAGACAGGGAACTACCAGGCTGGGAAGCAGTTCTGTGGAAAGGGACCCGAGAGTCCTGGTTATGACTGAACAGTGTGCTGCAGCAGCAAAAAAAGCCAACAGGATGCTGGGTTGCACCAACAAGGGCATCAGCAGCTGAGATAAAGAAATCATTGTTTAACGCTACTCAGCGCTTGTCAGGCCACACCTGGAATACTGTGTTCAGTTTTGGTGCCCGCTATACAAAAAAGATGTGGAGAGACTTGTGAAAGAGTTGTGGTGAACGGATTTAAATCCAGTTGGCGGCTGGTCATAAGTGGTGTCCCCCAGGGCTTGCTTTTGGGGCCACTCCTGTTTAACATCTTTATTGATGATCTAGACGAGGGGATCGAGTGCACCCTCAGTAAGTTTGCAGATGACACCAAGTTGGGTGGGAGTGTTGATTGGCTCAAGGGTATGGAGGCTCTGCAGAGAGACCTGGACAGGCTGGAGCGATGGGCTAAGGCCAACTGTAGGAGTTTCAATAAGGCCAAATGCCGGGTGCTGCACTTGGGCCACAACAACCCCCAGCAGTGCTACAGGCTTGGGGAGGAGTGGCTGGAGAGCTGCCAGTCAGAGAGGGACCTGGGGGTGTTGATTGACAGCTGGCTGAATATGAGCCAGCAGTGTGCCCAGGTGGCCAAGAAGGCCAATGGCATCCTGGCTTGTATCAGAAATAGCGTGGCCAGCAGGGACAGGGAAGTGATCTTACCCCTGTACTTGGCACTGGTGAGGCCGCACCTCGATTCCTGTGTTCAGGTTTGGGCCCCTCACTACAAAAAGGACATTGAATGACTCGAGCGTGTCCAGAGAAGGGCAATGAAGCTGGTGCAGGGTCTGGAGCACATGTCGTACGAGGAGCGGCTGAGGGAACTGGGGTTGTTTAGTCTGGAGAAGAGGAGGCTGAGGGGAGACCTCATCGCCCTCTACAACTACCTGAAAGGAGGTTGCAGAGAGGTGGGGATGAGTCTCTTTAACCAAGTAATAAGTGATAGGACAAGAGGGAATGGCCTCAAGTTACCCAGGGAAGGTTTAGACTAGATATTAGGAAGTATATCTTTCCAGAAGGGGTTGTTAGGCATTGGAATGGGCTGCCCAGGGAGGTGGTGGAGTCCCCATCCCTGGAGGTGTTTAAGAGTAGGGTTGACTTAGCGCTAAGAGATATGGTGTAGTTGGGAACTGTTAATATTGGGTTGATGATTGGACCGGATGATCTTCAAGGTCTTTTCCAACCTAGACAATTCTGTGATTCTGTGACTGGAGAGAGTTCTGCCTTGGGGATGGGGGAGCTTGGTGGGGTAAAGGGAGACTCATAGGTTGAGATAAAATAATAGTAATATAACAATAATAGAAAGTACAAACAGGTAATGCACAATGTGATTGCTCAACACCTGCTGACTGATACCCAGCCCACTCCTGGCTAGTGATCCCAAAATACCAAGATCCCACAATCGCAATCCTGGAAGCGACAGAGAACCCCCCTCCTTCCTAGCTGCCCCTCCTTTATATACTGTGATGTTACATGATGTGGAATATTCCATTGGCTAATTTGGGTCCAGTGCTCTGGCTGTGCTCCCTCCCAGCTTCTTGTACACTTTGCACAGGCAGGACATGGGGAGTTGGAGAGATGTTGATCTCTCAGCAACAGCTGAAAACATCAGTGTATTATCAGCATTCTTCTCATACAAAATCCCCTACTGAATCCAAACCACAACACTAGTGTAGCTACTAAGAAGAAAAATTAACTCTATCCGAGATGAAACCAGGACAGGGAGGCAGCACCTAAAGTCAAGGTAAATGGCACCCACTGATCTCCTGTCATCCACAAAGCTAGTCACCTCTTTGTAAAAGGCAGTTAGGTTGGTTAAGAGTTTTCGCCTTTGTAGATCCATACTGACTGCTCCTGATTAACTTCTCATCCTTCATGTGTCTGGAAATGGTTTCCATGAGCGTTAGTTGCTCTATTACCTTCCCAGGGTCTGAGGTGAGGTTGACTTACCTGTCCCCTGGATCTTCCTGCTTTCCATTCTTGAAGATAGTGACATTTTCTTTCTTCCAGTCTTTAGAAACCTGTTCTGATTGCTGTGACCTTTCAAAGATAATTGAGTGGTGTTACAATGACATCAGTCAGCTCCCTCAGCACTTGGGTGGGTGCATCACATCAAGCCCTATGAACTTAAGTTCACTTTGTTTAAATATTCCCTAACTAGACCCCTTCTGCTGAGGCTAGGTATTCCTTTGTTCAGACTTTCTCTTTGGTCTCAGGGGTCTGGGATTCCTCAAGACCACTCTTACTAGGAAAGATGGAGGCAAAGAAAGCATTGAACTCCTTAACTTTTCTGTGCCTTTTGTCACTGTGGCACCTGTTCCATTGAGCAGTGGTCCCTTATGTTTCCTAATGTCCGTTTGGATGTCTGTGTATTTGTGGAATCCTTTTTTTTTTTTTTCCCCTCCACATCCCTTGCCAGATTCAACTCAGCTGAGCTATTGCTTTTGTAACTCCATCCCTGAATAATTATATATTATCTTTATATTCCTCCTAGGTCACCTGCCCCTGCTTCCACCTCTTTTACGTTTTATTTTTGTGTCTGTGTAGTTGGGAGCTCCTTGTTTATCCTCATAGGTGTCTCACTGCCTGCCTTTGCTTGACTTCCTGCTTGTTCTTGAACTTGGAGGTGATCCTTGAATATTCAACCAGCTCTTGGACCCCTTTTCTCTCCAGGGCCATATCCTATTAGATACTCATTGGCAGATCCATGAAGAAGCTAAAGTCTACTCTCCTGAAGTCTAGGGCTGTGGTCCTGTTTTATGTCTTGCTCACTCCTCTTACACTCCTGAACTTATCCTGATCATCCTCCTGACCATCTCATAGTCACTGTAGCCAAGGCTGTACCCCAGCCTTCACATCCTTCCTTGTCTGTAAGTATCAGGTCCAGCAGAGCACTTCTCCTGTTTGACTCATCAATCACCTGAGTTGGGAAGTTTTTGTCAGTGTGTTACAGAAACGTCCTAAGTTTCTTGTGCCTTGCTGTTGTCCTTACAGATACAAGGAGTGTTTCAAGTCCCCTGTGAAGACCAGAGCCACCAAATGTGAGGCTTCTGCCAGTTGTCTGAATAGTGCCTTGTCTAAATCTTCCTGATCAGGTGGTGTATGGCAGACCCTCATGTTGGCCTGCTCAATAATCTTGACCCATAAGCTCTTGACTGGCTCATGACCTGTCCCCAGATAGAATTCCATCCCTTGCTAAAAAGGGCAACTCTGCATCACCATCCTGGCCTGCCCTTCCTAAAGGGCCTGGAAGCATCCATCTTAGCACTCCAGTCATGTGAGCCAGCCCGCTATGCCTCTGTGATCCCAGTGAGGTTGTAGCTGTATAACTGCACACAGACTTCCAGTTCCTCCTGTTTTTCCCCATACTGTTGTTACCCAGAAAGCGAATTCGTGCCCAGCATGCAATAAACCAATCTTAACACACTCAGGAGAGATATTATATTTATTCAGGCCTGGGTGCTTGGTGGACTTTTCCACAAATCAAGCACACAAACAGCAGGTTTTCATGCTTCTTTTACACACAAAAATCAGAGGTGAGTCGTTTTCCGTAATGTGCCTATTGGATACTGATTGGTTAGTAATTAACATGCACTTATAATATGGGTTACCTAATGCTTCTACTACTACGTGTGCTCAGGGGAAGGGTCTTACCCTGGGCAGGGGTCTTCTTGACCTGTGGGTGTGTATTTTAGTATTATAATGAAGGTAGTTCACTTTCAGGACACTCAAAAGTTGGTTTCATTGCCAAGTTAATGGATCGATTAATGAATTAATTTGTCAGGTTGTCAACTCATTCTCAACACAATTCTATACATTGGCTTTATGGTCTCAGCTGAAACCTGGACATCCAGGACGTTCTAGTTATTTTGTAAGGTATGGAGAACAAAGCCTATTTATAAATTTCAAGTTCTCACCTGACCCATCTTATGCTTATCCCCAGGTGTGCAATAACTATAGCTACTAGCATAATCATTGACCATGGTTGTCAGTAAATATGAAGTATACTATATCAATTCCTCCCTTTGAGACTTATGGTGTTTTAAACAAGGTAAGTCTCACACCATTTCTTTATAGATTTTTGGCCTGCAAAGCAGCATACACTGAATCAAGCAACAAGTTATAATGATCATCATTAGTATAAGAAAGCGAGGAAAAATAAATGTTTCAACTATTTGAGATCAGGAAGCCATGAGAGTAGCCAAGAGAAATCTAATCCTCGTTCTTTAAATTCAGATGCCAGGTCTTTCAGTGTTGAATTTTCCTTTGGACCAATTGGGAATTATCTGTTAAACTGAAACAACACATCCCTTTAAATTCCTCACAGTCATGATTGTGTCTAAGAAGTAGATAATTGATTGCCACTCTGTTTGCCAGAGTAGCTTCCCTTATTTGTGCCATTTCAGTTCTGATAGCCATGAGTGCCTGTGAGGTATAATTTATATCTTTAATTAGGGCAGAAGTAATCCTTTTTATTGTGTGGTAATTCATAGCCACTGCAACTCCAGGGGCAAGTATGGCTGTTCCTGACATTTCACTTGAGCTGTAGAGAGTGACTTGGGAGTCACAATCCTCAGGTATCTGATGTGTACTCTTAGCATGTTTATTATGTTCTAAATCTTCCTTATTCAATAACAGTGGAGCCATCCTTCCTATGCAACATGGTACTGCAGTCACATTTGCTGGTATGTAGGTATATGCCAATTGTTCACATAGTAAAGACTAGCCTATGGGTAATCTAGTATGTGCCCAGGCATAGCTTAAATTTTGGGTGGTATTGCAGCTTAGAAGAGGCTTCAAAAGAGTCAGATTCTCTCATTTCGAACAGCAATTCACAAACTTAACACAGTGCATGGCAGGGAGTGCTCCTCGCACCTTCACTCTCAACAACCCTCTTTCTTGGATTTTGGTTGATTTACCCAGACTATATATGTTAAGATAACTCAACTTTGCACCAAAATTTTTAAATATTGTATAGTTTTTTTAACAATTCTAAAGGAGTTGGTGTCCCTATTAGACAAGAACTATACATTTCTCCTACTGAGTTTTCTGCAGATATACAGAAGGAAGATGTGCTGGTTACTTCTCTGGCTAAGAGTTCCCAAATATTTCGATCTCTATCTCATTCTGGCATCAAGGATTGAAGCTCAATACTATCTAATGAAAGCACTGATAGACTTAGTAAGACTTTGATCTCCATTCTGAACAATCTTAGCACAGGTTAAATTCTTTGTACAAGTAGGTTAATATGATTATTCTTATCTGCAATTATAAGGACAGAAAATATAAATATTCCTTGTTTACAATCTAGATGAACAAATGATTCTTAATTTCAAAGGTCACTTAAGTACTGATGTCCCCAGTCCAGTAGGTGTTTTCTTTATCCTAGTGTGATGAATCCAGGGTTCCACTCCTCTGAGTTTCATGGCAGTGTTTGTGGTTAGCAACACTTGATAGGGTCCTTTCCACTTTTCTTCAAGGGGATCATCCTTCCATGTCCATAGGTAGACCTGATTTCCAGGACAGAGACTGTACCAGGGAGTTGAGGGGTACAGGTACTCTTAAAAGTGCGTATTTGTGGATGGAACTCAATACCTTGTTCAAAGACAAGTTAACACCTTTTCCCTTCTATATGCATCTGTTCAGGCCTCCCTGTCAGATTGATGTTATAAGGTTTGCCATATAGAATTTCAAAAGGGCTTATCCCTTCTAGTCCTAGGAATCACTCTAATCCTCAAGAGGGTAAATGGCAAAGCTTCCACCCATTTTAATTTGGCTTCCTGGCATAATTTAGAAATTTGTTGGTTTAGTGTTTGTTTCATTCTTTGTACCTGTCCACTGGATTGTGGCCTCCAGAGGATGTGTAAATTCCACCTAATCCCTAGTATTTTGCTCATATTCCTAACAAACTCAGCTATGAAATGTGGACCTCTATCAGAGGACATTCCTAAAGGAACCCCAAACTTTGGAATAATTTCTTTTGGTAGGTGCTTTGTTACCTCTTTTGTTGGTTCAACATGGGAAAGCTTCAGGCCAACTGGAAAAGGTATCCGCCAATACCAATAAATATCAATATTGATTGCACCTTGGCAATTCTGAAAAATTTATTTGCCAGTACTCACCAGGAGTTAAGCTTTTTCTTACCTCTCCTGGAGGGGGTCATGCTTGTATCTTTGTATTGTTCCTAAGACAAATTTCACATTGGTTACTCACACTTTTAGCAATGAGCAACATTTTAACCCCTGTTGCATAACGTCTTACTGGTTCGACCATTGCTTCTGCTCCCATAGGGGGTCTCTTCATGGGTTTTAGTCATTAACTTTTTAATTTCAGGAGTCATCGTCCATGTGGGATAATCCACCACTCTCCATTGTCTTTTTTTGCCTTTTAGTAACTTAGCTAATTTATCTTCTAGTTCTTTATACTTCGGGGGTTCTACTTGCATTTCCCTTGGTGGAAATAGACTACAAATAATACTAAGTGCCACTCGTTTTGCAGCTTCATCTGCCCTCTCATTTCCTCAGATTACATCCGAATTTTCTTTCTAATGTACCACGGCAACTTCCTTTGGCTTCTGTACTGCTTCCAGCAAGTTTAAAATCTCTGCTCCATGCTCTATAGGTGTACCACTAGCAGATAAAAGGCCTCGTTAAGGCAATTTATTTCAGCATTTTGTGCAGAGATATTTGGAAGCAATGTTTTAACTTCTTGATCCTCAGTTAGTGTCACCACAGCATAGCCAGCCTTTCTTATTCCCTTCACAATGAAACTGCTTTTGTCGGTATATGTCAGTTCTTCATCTGGAGTTTGAAGGGGAACGTCTCTTGGGTCTGGTCTGCTGGCATATACCTGTTCAATGACTTGTAAACAATCATGGTTAGAGTATTGTATTCAGATTGACACTCTCATAAAAATCCATATTTAAGAAAATTATTCACTCTTGGCTCCAAGCCTTTCCTGGCTTCCATACTAATAGGATATTGTTTCTTTCTTACCGGCCGAACTCTTGGTTTTAATTCAACTTTTACTGGTGCCACATTCTTCTCTTTTCCAGGTTTCTCAGATGCCCACAGAGAGGTAGTGACTGCATTCTTAATTTCCTCAGGAATGTTTCCAAGTTCTTCTTCTTTATTTTCCAATTCTGCTTGTGACAAATATATTTGTGCCTGCCAGGCATTAGTTTTGGGAAAATCAACTTGAATCTTTTTTTTTTTTTTAAAATGGGTTTGTGCTCCTAGATTACTTAATAAATTCCATCACAAGAGAGGATTGGGCACTCTGGTACTTATAAAAACTCATGCATTACTGTTTTCCCTCCAGTTTCACATTACAAGGGTTTTAAAAATGCTCTGACCTCTGTCTTGCCTGTGACTCCAACAATAGACATATTAAGTTTACTTGGAGGCCCCCTATAAGTATTTATGACTGGATATTTTGCTCCTGTATCTACTAGAAAATCAAAAGTTTTATTCCCCAGCTTTACTGGAACCAGGGGCTTGGCTGGGGAGTCCTCGGTTTTATTACTTAGATTCCGTTCCCATCATAAGGAAGTCAGCTTCAGGAGGTATTTCCCAGGTCTGACTGGCGCTCTTATTTTTTGGACACTCATTTTTCCAGTGTCCTTGCTCCCTGCAAAAGGCATATAGATTAATTTCTAGGGGGACTGACTGTCTGATCATATTTCCACATCCTACTCCCCTACCTCTTTTTCCTTGTCCTATGAAAAATCCTCTACCTCAAGTTAAAACTTGGGCATTATCAAGGGTGGCTGCCAAAATTGCAGCTTTCTGTTTTCAGTATTTTAATTTCTTCTTCTTTATAATCTTTTTTTCTTTTCTTCTGGGGTTAACAAGCTATTTAATAAAACTTGCATGTCCTGCCAATCTGGATGATGATTTTCAATAATCATTCTAAAAGAATGATACTTTTTGTCTGGGTTTTCTCTATATGATCCAGCTGACTTCTTCCAGTTCATTAAATCAGAGTAGTAAATGGTACCTTGACGATACTTGATTTCCTCCTGGACCTACAGCCTGTTGAAGAGGAGCTAATAGTGTAAGGTTTTTTCATGCTTGAGTTCTCCCCGCTATAGGGCTAAACCAACCAGCTCCTCCAGCATTATTTTCCTCACTATCCAAAGCCACCAACATTTGTACATCCTCTTCTTCATCACTCAATTTTAAACATCTCATCCTAAAACTACATGCAGAACAACAACAGGACTCTGTATTTTTGTCTTCCATCATCGTCATTACATTAGGATCAGAATCCAAAAATCTACATTTCTTTCGAGTTTCATGATCATTTCTCAAAGTAAAGAATAAATCAACATAAGGTACCTCATCCCATTTGTCCTGTCGTTGACAAAACATTAATTGCGAGATAGTATTATATGTCAATGACCCTTTCTCGGTCCATTTTTTCTTATTTTCCAACTTATACAGTGCCCACCAGTTATTACAATGTTCAATTGGCTGTTCCCTTGTTAACAGATCTCCTCCAAATTTTCCCAGTATTTTATAATACACCCAAGAGGAGAGCAAGGAGTCATTCTAGATGGCTGAACTCCAATATTTTTACCCAAAGAAAAGCATTCTGATCCACAACTTCATATATTCCAGTCATCACTGTCAATCGTATATGAATTTACTTATTTTAGCAATCCACAATTTCATATACTCCAGTCATCACTGTCAAACATATATGAATTTACCTATTTTACTGATCCACAGTTTTCATGTATTCCAGCCATCACTGTCAAATGTATATCAATTTACCTATTTTACCAACAATCCCCCCTTAAGTGCATGCATAACCTTGTATCAAACAATGTCTCTTTTATCAAGCATTGCACTGTTGTGTCGATTACCCACTCTGGTCAGGGAGAGTACTCATGGAATCCCTGACCAAAAGGTCGGTGCACGCTGGAGTCCAGAGATCAGGGTCTCCCTGCCGAGAGTAAGAAAGTCGATCAGGGCAAGGTGTTACAGCTGTCCTATCTGGGTTGCCAAAAACTATTACCCGAATAGTGGATTCATGCCCGGCATGCAATAAACCAATCTTAACATGCTCAGGAGAGATATATTTATTCAGGCCTGGGTGCTTGGTGGACTTTTCCACAAATCAAGCACACAAACAGCAGGTTTTCATGCTTCTTTTACACACAAAAATCAGAGGTGAGTTGTTTTCCGTAATGTGCCTATTGGATACTGATTGGTTAGTAATTAACATGCACTTATAATATGGGTTACCTAATGCTTCTACTACTACGCGTGCTCAGGGGAAGGGTCTTACCCTGGGCAGGGGTCTTCTTGACCTGTGGGTGTGTATTTTAGTATTATAATGAAGGTAGTTCACTTTCAGGACACTCAAAAGTTGGTTTCATTGCCAAGTTAATGGATCGATTAATCAATTAATTTGTCAGGTTGTCAACTCATTCTCAACACAATTCTATACATTGGCTTTATGGTCTCAGCTGAAACCTGGACATCCAGGACGTTCTAGTTATTTTGTAAGGTATGGAGAACAAAGCCTATTCTTTATAAATTTCAAGTTCTCACCTGACCCATCTTATGCTTATCCCCAGGTGTGCAATAACTATAGCTACTAGCATAATCATTGACCATGGTTGTTAGTAAATATGAAGTATACTGTATTAGTATGTGCATTACTGTAGAGACATTTCAAACGCACTGAAAAAAGCCATGAGAGCTTTCTCCATAAGGCTACTGATCCACGGGCTCTTCCCTAGTTGGATTCCTGTGCTTGAGGTGATTCCACTTCAGCCCTGTTTTGTTGATTGCCGTGTCCCTTTGGTTCACATCATCCTGGGGCCTTTTGCTTGCCTACCCCATCTACCACTCCCTCTCTTAATGTAAAATCTCTCCCTCCCCTGTCATTCCTACTTTAAAGTTGCTCTTACTGAGTTGGCAAGGCAGTTGGCAAAGATACTTTTGCTGGATTTAATCAGAGGATCCTGTCTCTTCCAAACAGCTGTCAGTCCTCAAAAAGGGTCACATGGTCATAAAAGAAAGCTCTGCTGTGGATACCTGCTGTGCAACCAATTGTTGGCCCACAGGATACATCCAGTCTTTCTCATGCCCTTCCTCTGCAGGCTCAAGGAGGAAAATCACTTGGGCCCTCATGCCCTTAACCATCACCCCCAGAGCTGTGTCACACTTGATACTTTCCAGGTCACCTCTGACAGTTGCTAAGCTTGTATGGAGTTATTTATGTGGGGTGATGATTCACTCATCTGAAACTTTTTTAAAAAATTACAAATTCAGGATGGTGTCGTACTATGAGCTTAACAGCCATCAGATAAGTGCCAGATCTGGCTTGGGAGTGGGGAGGAACTATGTGACCTGAGCAAGAGCAGCTGGAGGTCTGGAGAAGCAGGACTGCTCCTACCAGCAGTAGCAAAGCATTAATTAGATTGGTTTCACTCATTTGTCTACTCACAGCCTTAGTGTGCTTCGACTGATACTCTTTGAACTTGTATAGTTGCTGCATTTCTTTATGAATACATTCTTTTTTTTAATTACACTAATAACAGTGTCAGCTGTTAGTGATGGAAAGCAGGACATTCAGAATTGTAGGAACCTTAATATTAAATAACTTTCAAATTCACATATGCATCTTGCTTTATTTTTTAATTGAAACATATAAGGTACTTATTTATAGATCACGCTCATTTCTGAATCATATGTTAGTAAAGTCATTGCAGTGTTCTTGGCTAGTACTTCAGAGACTCAGCATAAGCAGCAAACCAAATGTTCATTCTGACTGTGATCAGTAGTCGCTGTAACCTCTTGAATGCCACATATTTCAGGTGCAGAATGTCAACTACAAGTTATGAATAAATCAAACAATTCTGAAATCTGTCCTATGAAGAATATTTTAAGAGGGTAAATGATTCTTAAAGACTTAATAAAGCTGCCTTATACAAATAATTTCAGAAGAAACCTACTAGTTATGCACATTTAAGAGGTGTGTGTATGTATGTGTATCTAATGTGTTTGCATACTGTAGAATATGTTTCTAATTTTATAAACAATAAATTCTAAGATTGAACAGCAAGCCCTAGACCCTGCTTTCTAATTTAAAAAGTCTGTGTAGAAAATCCTAGGAAAATCATAGCTCTAAACAATTGGTCTGTTTAGAAAATGCTTTTGGAGATCTATGTCAAACCCATAATTCTCTCAAAAATGATTGCATTTAGTCACAGAAAACATTTCTTCGTTGACTTTTGCTGTTAACAGAGGTAAAAAGTTTACATTTTCTAGAAGGGTGTATGGCTTTAATCTGCACGTAGAAGAGGAAACATTTTAAATGTTTCAAGTTTCCAGTGTAGTGGTACAAACTTCAGAATGTTATAGATTAAACTTTTGAGACTTAAATCATCAAATTGAAGTTGCTAGTGACAAGTGGTCACTGGTTTAAGGAGCTGCTATAAAGATGATACATTTAAATTCTCTCACTTGCAGTAGTAGAAAAAACCCAAAGATATATTAGTTTGACTTCAGTATCAGGCAAAATCTCAGTCTGACTAATTTCGAACAGTACTTTAATGATTTCCACTCTGAATTGCTTTCGTATAACATGTATTATTAGTACAGATTCTGATATTTTTCAGTTTAGGAAGATGAGTTTTCACTGTTTCTCAGCTAAGTTTCTTTTTGAAGCCAGCCAGGATTCTTGATTAATGGAGTACTTCTCTCATGTTTAATATGGAATAAGGGATTTTCTAACATTGAATAAAATTATTTTCTATGTCTTAATTTATTAATTTGTAATTGGAAATGCTATTACTTCCTTGCTAAAGCAAAATTTAAGTATTTGATGTTGTCAGTTAATGTTATCCCTCCAAATACAGACAAAACCAACAAAACTCCGCTAAATAAGAATGACCTTTAAGCTTTTCAGAAAAGGTCTACGTAGAACATAAGGGAAGAAACAGATGTTGTGATTACATGCTTGAAATGCCATCGGTGTTACTGCAATTACACTGCTGAAGTTGTTTTGCAGCTCTTTCTATATAATCATTGGTGTGAAGGATTGAAGTATTTTAGCTTTTTCATAAGAGACTGAAAGATTCAACTTTGCCTCTACCCAACAAACAAAATGAATTACACTTTCAAAGGTCCTTCCTATCAAATGGTTGATATTTGCAACAGGTATAGAACAGATAGTAAATGATATGCAGAATCTGGAAAGGAGGATGGGAGAACTTGATTTTTAGAAAATCTGAAAAAGGGATGAGGGAGGATAAGTGGAAAGGACTCAGCTGCTTTACCTTCCTTTCATTTTTTTCTGTTCTTACCCTAAGCTATGTTTTTATTGTATGTTTTAATCACAAGGACAAATAACATGATGTATTGCTGACCTATTACACTACTAATTTATTTTTAAGTAGTTAAAGTTTCTATGAAGAATCATAGTGGAGATGAACAATGTTTTGCACTGTACTTTATATTTGTTGCTTTTTCAGATACTGAATATCTCTTTGACCTTTTTTACCTTTATCTAAGCGTAAGAATGAAGTTTTAGTCTATTTTTGTTTTGCTTCACTTTCCTGTGTTTGAAAACAGTTCTTAAAGGATTGAGGATGGATCTTAGTGAACAGACAATTTGTTTGGGTCCTCCATGCGTATAGAATAATTCCTGGGATGCAGTGGATTATTTTAATGGAGGTGAATAGACATTTTGAAATACAAATATTTCATGTTAAGTTTGCAAGATAGGGGTTTATCTCTGAATTCAGGAGAAATACTTCAGCTTCAGAAGGTGTTAGTCTTACTGGTATAGCTTTCTTTGAATGCATGCAAAATATTGTTTATTTGAATTGTTACTTTGCATATGAAATACAAGTTGCATAATCAGCTTCTGATCTCAGAAGTCTTCCAAATGAGACTTTGAATTTAGATTGGTATACTTGAGGCATGACAGTCATGTCCTAAGGCTGGTGAATAATGGATGAGGCTTGAAGTAATTTACTCCAAGCTGAATTATTTTTTTTTTTTAGTCTTGTTTGTAACATGGAGTAGACCTGTTTTGTTTTTTAATTTCCTTGAAGACAGAAAATGCGAATGCAAATTGTGGAAAAATATTACCATTGTATTATTTTCACAACAATACATATTTGTAGGACTTTCTGTTATGTTGCTTAAGTAGACTTGAAAGAGTAGAATTGGTTATTTTTAAACCACAGTCATTTTGACTGCTTGTAAGGTATAGTGGCATTTAAGAACCAGAATAATTTGTGGTTTTGGGAGTATTGAAACGCTTCTTTAAACTGAAATTGTAATAATTATATCTTTAGGAATGTTCATTTGAAATAAAATATCTAACTCTTTTTTTTGCTCTTAACATATTCTGAATGTTGTTCCCCCCAAAATCTAGTTTGTTTATTTTAGTAAGTAAGCTTTTATTGTGGTTGGAATATTTAGTGTTCTTCTTCATAGTAAACACTCATGTAAATTAAAATGAATCTTATTTTTGTTAGGATTACTTATGAATACAATTTTAATTTACTAACAATTTTAGGATTAAAGCTACATAAATGACATTGCTTTGTTTTCTTTGTATATCTTTCTTTTGCCTTCCTTAGGTCGAGATTTGATATGCATACAGTCCATGGATGGGATGCTCATGTTGTTTGAACAGGAAAGCTATGCTTTTGGCCGTTTTTTACCTGGTTTTCTTCTGCCTGGTCCCTTGACTTACAGCTCTCGGACAGATTCTTTCATTACAGTGTCTTCTTGTCGACAGGTTGAGAGTTACAAGTATGTGTTCATGTTCAGTAATTACAGCATATTTTGGTGCTATGACTTAGTATGTAAACAAAAGTAATCATGTCTAATTTTTATTGCCTTTACCACTATTGTATCCCAAAGCAGGTGATAAGTAGTTGCAGGAAAGAAGGAAAATAAAATGTTGTATGTTGTTGTGTGATTACTGTCCCCATACAGTCATAGAAGAAAGCATACTGTGTGTGCTGGGACTTTATGGTCCTTATTTTATTTGTATAAATGCCTTGTTTACTACCTTATCAAGGCACATCATGTTGTCCTGCAAATGCCAGGTTTTTCCCTGCTTTAGTTCAGTCTAATCTGTGCTTTCAGTGTTGTCTGCACTATACTGCTTGAGCAAGATGTTCTTTCCAGTTGTTTCAACAGGATTTTTATTTTGATGCAAATAGGTGTTAGTCTGATGAATCTGTTCAGTTTTCAGAAGAGATTGGAGACAGGGCTTTGGCTTTTGTGATCATAGAATCCTTCTGAAGGAATAAGGGCTGGTGGGGAGAGATGGAATCCACCTGACAAAGTGGCAGAGGAGGCTTCTTAACAGCCTTGACTGCTAGACTGAGGGATAGGTGCTAAATCCAGCACGTAAGTGATGATATAGGGTATAAGGGTCAAGTGCACAAAGGGGGTTGCTTTCATAATACCTTAGATGAAGTGTGATGAGTGGGGGCCCATATTAAAGGCATATTTACAAACACCTACTGCCTTGGCAGCAAAGAGGAGGAACTAGAAGTTGTGTGTGCAATTAGACATGTGACAGGGTGGATTGCATGACTAAAGTGCTGTAATTGATGACTCTTCAGGAAGAAAAGACAGAGAAGGGGGGATTTGTGTTCACCATGGAGGAGCAGCTTGAATACATGGGGCTCTTTTATGGAACAACCATGTTGTGAGTTTATCAAGCATCCATCTGTTTAGAATCAGGTGGATGCTTGAGGAAGGGAGTGCTGTGGTGGATGTCTGCTATGAAGCCTTTTTTAAACAAGAAGTTTCCCAATTGTAGGCCCTTGTTCTCATGGAGGACTAGTGTCTGCTGGGAGGGCAACATAACGGACTTCAGCAATGTGTAAGGTTTCTAAGGTGCGTTAGGGAAAACTTTTTTGATGCAGGTGCTAGACAGCCTGGCTAGGGAAGATGGTGAAGATGCTTTCCTGAATCCACAACTCAGAAAGAAATGTTTAAAGAAGTAATAGTCAGCATCTGCTGTTGACTGTTGCAGATATTGGCTGCAGTGACCATGAGATGATACAGATTAAGATCTTGAGAGAAATGAGGAAGATAAGCAGTGGACCAAAGACTGTAGATTTCAAGAACAGACTTGGACTTGTTCAAGGAACTGATAGGCAGTATCCTGTGAGAGGCTGCCCTGAAGGGCCAAAGGGCTCAGGAGAGCTGGTGAATCTTCATGCATAACCTTCTCAAAGACCATGAACTATCCATTTAGATGTTAAAGAAAATAAGAAATAGCAGAAGGCAGCTTGAATGGACAGGTAGCTCCTGACTAAGTTCAAATGGAAAAAAGGAAATGTATGAGATGGAAGTTAATATGGACTACTAAGGAAGAATATAAACAACCTGTGGGCACGCAGGGGATTGGAACGAGAAGATATAAGCTTGGTTAAAACTTCTACTGGTAGAGGGTCTGAAGAACAAGGACTTCCACAGGTACGTCAGATGTAAAAAGGTAGATCCAGGAAATTGACCCACTACTGAACACATTAGGCAACTTTAACAAAGGTGTGAAAAGACCAAGGAACTTAACGCTTGCTTTGCCTCATCCTTTCTCCACCTAAACTGGCAAGGTCTGCTCTTAGGCTTTTTTTAATCTCTGTGCCTAGCAGTAAATTGGGGTGGTGTGGTGTTTTGGACAGAGCTACTACCCATGATAAAAAAAGAACTAAAAAATGGAAGAAAAAGTGGCAGAGCTGTCAGGCTACAGGGTAGTAGTGGTCCACAGTTCTAACTAACAGTCAAAGATGAGTGATGTTCCTCAGGAGCTGATACTGGAGCCGGTATTTCTTTAACATCTTCATCCTGGGCAACAGGACAGAATGCATGTCCTGAAATTCAAGGACGATGCCAAATTGTAGGAAGTGGCTAATATAAAGAGGGTAGGGCTGCCACTCAGAGGAATTTCATCAAGCTGGAGAAATGGTCTGACAGGTACCTTAAGAATTTTTTCAGAGGTAATCATATTAAAAAAAATAAGAACATGACTTTTTATGGATTATGCCTTGGGAATCTAATCCGGGGAATGCTTTGTCACACTATCCCAGTCTATCACCTGAATTTCTCAAGCAATGCTCTTACTCTGCTTAAGCTTGATCAGGTGGTTTTTAGATTCTGGATAACGCATGAGCAGATTATAGACATAGTGTATTTTTTTCTTAATACAGGAGAAGATGTATGTATTTCAAGTAAAAGTAATTTAACAGAAAATGCATATTTTTCTGAAGAAATAGAATAGAATTTACTAACATTTGTAAGGAATAAAGAAATACTAATTTTCAAGAAAAGATCTCATGCATTTTCATTATGTTTAGATTCTTGACTTTTACAACAAATGTAGCTAAAATTTTTCTGCAGTCTGTCACTGATTCACAAGTGTGCCGTCTTTATAGTAGGAAGGTGTAGTTTTAAAGGGATTCTTCACTTGGTTATTGGTCTTTAGTGCCAAGACACTGCGGTACTAATCTCTAATGTGTGTCTGAACTATTAGGACATTAGAATAGAGTTAAGTAGTCCTCCTTAAAGTGAAGGAAATAGATATGGTGAGGAGAGAAGAGGTTATTTTTATGGTATTAAACATGTTTTTTTCTTGTTACAGTAAATGAAAAATGCAGCAGTTCTGTCTAGTGTTTTTAGCAGAACAAGTTGCCAAACTTCAAATTATCCATCTTCCTGTAGCTCATACTGACCAATGCCTTCATTTGAAAACAGTATTTCCTGGGCTGATTCTGAATTCTTTCAAGATCTAAAAGCAAAATGCCTTGTATTGAAATGATTGTATACTTGATGCCATAGCTGAATTGAAAGTTTGTTTTGGTCATCTGTGGCTTGATTTTTTTGTAATGAAAGACTTGTACGCAGGTAGTTGGTACTTAAACATCAATACATATTGCTGTTCAATGGGAGTTTGGTTTGAAAACTATGTGTTAGTCCCTGATTAGTTAATAAAATGATACTGTGGTAGCTAAGACTATCAATAAAATATGGTGAAGAGAGAAGATTTTATTAGATCAGAATCTGCAACTTCTCTTATAAATGTGTTAAACTGAAAAAGGAAAGTGAATTTGTTCATATAGAGGACACTTAAAGACATGATAATTGTACTAAAAGCAGATTATTTAGTATTTTTAACTAGGTCATAGGATTCATATTAAACAATTAAATTTCTTATTCCAAGTACACAGTTTATTTCTGCAAGTAAAATAATTTTAGAAACGAAAATTCTTCAGTAACGAGCACCACAATACATGCATCTGAAATGTGAAGCCTGCTGGTCTTATAGTTTTAAATCTGTAATTCTGACAATATACAAAAATATGTACTTTTATGTGTTAGATTTGAATTGGAACATTCAGAATTGCATTGGTTTGAGCTTAGGAGCTGATGGCACTCCATGACTTCCAGAATGCTATCTTTTGGATAATTTTTTTGTGGTTTTTTGTTGTTTATTTCACTTTTGTAGGAAACTTCAGTATTTTATAGATTACCTAATGTGCATATATGGGAAGCAGGGTATTTCAGAGAGTTAGAACACCAACACAAATTCAGGAAAGAAATAGATGCAGAAGAGTTAATGAGGACACAGTTTGAACATTGAGGATTGCATAGGTGTAAATAATGACAGGTAGATGTGCTGAGATTTTATGGCAGTTTTGTTCTAATGTCTTCATTACCAGTTTTTCTTAGTATGGTTGGTTGGCAGTTACAAAATAGTAAAAAAACCACAAACCCACAAACCTCCCATCTTTGCTAGATGTGTCACCCACTGGTGCCAGTTTACTGTTTTCTCTTGGATTGGAACCCCTTAAGTTTACTTAGTGGATGTGCTTGAGAGTGTAACTATTGGATATAGCACATTGTATTTCAGCATAGTTCAGGAGGTTCTTTTAAAGCTTAATAAGAGCAAAAAAGTTTATTTTTTGTTAGAATCCTAATTTCACAATTTGAAAATTGTTGTTTTCTTGCTTCTTTGTGGTCTAGATTTCTATCCTCTAATATATTTAGCTGTTGAATTTAACACCAGATAAAATCTGAATAGAAATGTTTGTTTTAATTTCTGCCTTTACACTTAGGTGTGTTATCCTACCATGATATTTATCTTAACATCTTTGCTGACGATAGATGTGTTGCACTAGGCTTTCTAACAATCCTTTTAGACCGTGCTTTTACTGTGTATGTATACTCATAATATGATAATTATATTTTATTTTTTACTTAATGTAAGGGTATTGACTACAAAGATATTTGATTTTTTACTTTTTTAAACTTCCTATAACAGATACCAAGTGCTGGCATTTGCGACAGATGCTGATGAAAGACAAACAGAACAGCAAAAACTTAGTTCTGGAAAAAAGCTTGCGGTAAAACCTGTTTATTTTACATAACCCGTATGGTACATTGCATACATGTTGAAAAGACCAACGCTAAGTAACGAATGGAAACATTGTCTGCTGACAAAGGATCCAATCCAATTGCCATTAAAGGCAATGGAAAGACTCCAGTAGATTTCTATTAAGATTTCTTTGGGCCTCAGTTGTTTAAGGTTGGGCCTTAAAGCTCACCGTTGTTCTAAGGAGGAAAAAAAAAAAAGAGAACTGTGTACTGGAAATAACTGTTTCTAAGGCAGTCTTTGTAATACAGGACCTAAACTGTAGTAAAAGAGATATACAGGTATACCTAAAATATTTCTCATGTTTTTAATTTAAGTCTATTTGTGACTTTGTATTGGATTTATTTACAAAATTAACCTCATTCTACTTGGGGAATCCTTTGTACTTAGAGAAAAATCAGCAGTGAAAAATGTTTCCATAAATAGTCGGTATCCTGGACTCTTTGTCCAAAACCTGTGGTTTCAATGGTCTTCAGGAGGTCCCCGTGACTAAGTTTAATATTTGATCTGTCTCCTATTACGAGGAATAGCATTTAATTCTCTGTGGTCCTGCAGTAGAATTGCTTGTCTGCTAAATGTACTGCGTAAAATGCTAGATTCAGCATATTTCAGGTATGACAGTAAAATATTGGGAGAGCATCTTCCTTCCAGTGGCTAATCGTAGAATTTTTTCAAACTGTAAGTCAGTCAGAATCCTACATCTTGAATTAGGAGAAGACACGGTTTTTAAATAAGAAATTTGGAAGCTTCATCAGATATGCTGCAAATTAAATACATTTTTTAAATCTAAAATGAGAAGCGTACATGGGGACAAATATATTAAGCCTGGCTTTTTTTTCCCTTTGACTGTTAAGGTGGCACTTCCAGCTTCACATATCAGATATGCTGGTATATTTACTCACACATTCTATGCTCTTTAAGCAAAATGATTGATACTGTTCATATAGAAAGTGCTGACAGTTGAACTTTGATACTTTTTTACTTCAGAAATTCTGAATTTCTATTTAAGCAGCTTGGCAGCAGTCAAAAGCAATTTTTGCATGTGTGAATTAGTTGAAATTTCTCAGAGGAGCTGAGTAATACTGTTTAAAGATGTAAGGATATAGGCAAGGCAGGATTTGTAAGTAGTTGCTTATTATATCAGTGTATGTAGTTGGAAAAGTAGACAAGCTATGATACACACAAACATTCCTCAGATTAAATGGTGAATATTAGTGACTGCAAGCATGAATATTGGCTTATATGCCTAAAACTTCATCTGTATTTCCATTTACGTGTAGTGGTAGAAGAAGTTATCACCTTTTGCTCTCTAACCTTGCCCTTAATATCTAAGGACATGTACAGAGGCAGATTTAAATGATTCTAATACTCTGTTCTTGGATTTAATAGTTAAAGTATAAAGCATTGTCATTTTGAATCGGATGTGTATTTTAAAATTTAAATATACTTAAGTGAACTACATATAGCCATCAATTCATGACTATTTCAAAAAGTGGATGCTTTTGCTGCTCTACTCACAGTAAGGAAAGTTACCAACTGCCTTCAAAATAAGAGGATAACTCTCCTTCAAAAAAGACCTTGATTTTGCTTTTCTATCTATGCTGATGATATTCCTGTACCTTGATGAGTTCTGAGCCTTCTGTTAAGTTTTGTCTTTAAGATGCAGCTTTCAACTGATCTCTGGAGCATGTTTTTTCTTTTGAAGGTGGATTGGGTTTTAAACATCGGAGAGCAAGCACTGGATATATGCGTTGTCTCCTTTAATCAGGCAGTTTCTTCTGTTTTTGTGCTTGGTGAGAGAAACTTCTTTTGCCTTAAGGATAATGGGCAAATTCGATTCATGAAAAAACTTGATTACAGTCCGAGTTGCTTCATTCCTTATTGTTCAGGTTTGTAAAAGGAAAACTCAACATTACTTTTACAGCTAAGATTTTTTTTTTTTCAGTGAATAAATATATTTTTCTGAATAAGCTGTTGATTTGAAAAAATCTGGAATTGAGCTCTCTTTTTGGATGAATCGGGTTTATTTTAAAATGTTATTTAGTGTGAAGTGTCAAAATTTTTAGAATCTAAATAGATATTTTCTTATCACCAAATTGAGGTACTTGTCTAGTGTGTGAGTAAGTTTGCCCAGGCTACCAAAGCAACAAACATGGAAGAATCAGAGATTTTGGAAGAGTAAACTAGTGTTTGAGGAACTTCTGTCATTTACTGATAGTTAAAAAAAATAAAGTTTACTGTTAGGAGATGAGACTAACTTATTATATTGTGTGGAAGCAACTTGCTTGGATGCCACTATAGAACTACAGATTCTTAATGTCTATTCTATATTAATGTTTCAAAATCTATCTGATATATTTTTGACACCGTCTCTTATTTTAGACTTAAAATATGATTTTAGACTTTATAAATACGATCTTAATGATCTTCACATTTTATACTTCTGATTTAAATTGTACTATAAATAAGCCCTATAAATGCACACATTTTTAACTAGTATTCACAAGTCAATGAATTAATGAAGAGTATAAGTAGCTGATATTTAACCAATGTGTATTTTGTCATACCTATCCTGGCATGCCAACATGGCAGTTATGGGTCTTTGTTTGTCGTGTTTTAAATTACCAAACATGGCTGCCTAGAACCTTGGAAAGTTGTGGCATGTGTTGTGTAGTATGCAGTTGAAGTTTGTGTCCATAATTAATTACATATGTCCTTGATTATTCTTAATGTAACTTTCATAACTTTTGACAATATATATTAAATTCATTTATAACAAGTAATGGCTTAAAAGGAAAAGAAAAAGTAGTGTAATGATATAAGCCTCAAAGAAAAGTACTGGCTTTTGAAAATCTTTCATCCTAAAACTATTTTTATATCTTTAACAGTGAAAGAAGGAACAATAAACACTCTAATTGGAAACCATAGTAAAATGTTGAATGTTTATCAAGATGTTACCCTGAAATGGGCCACACAACTTCCCCACATTCCTGTATCAGTAAAAGTAGCAAATTTACAGTAAGTAACTTGTTGAAGTTTACTTTTTTCAGGTTAATTTCCGGTTGTGAAATTTGGTTTTAGATCCTAACACTTCTGAGGTATGTAACAAATAAAGTGACTTGTAAAAGGAAAAATCAAAGTGTTTTTTCTTTGCTTTGTAAAATATTTGTTTCATTAATGGGCATACTGTTAATTCGAGAAAAATATTAGAATTGCTGTACTGTGCTTTAGATTTTATGTTTTTCTTGGGTGAAGGTAGAACCTGGGGTCTCATGCCTCCAGTGGAGTAGTTTCTTCTTTAAAAGAATGAAAAGTGAAGCTTTGCAATATGGTAAGATCCTTCTCTGAGACAGGATAATAGGAAATCTTACTGAAAATCTGTTATTCATTAAGCATTTAAGAGCATATGAATTCCAGAGATGATTTGTTGGAACAGATTATTAAACTCCAATGTTAAACTGTGGAAATTTAGGAACTGTTTGAATTGCTGAGTATTGCACTGCAACGGACCAAAACTTTTTGTAATATGCATAAGACAGGTCAGGATAAAACTGGTTGGGCAGGGGATCAAGTTGTGCTGAGTCTGTCACTGAAATAAGCAAACTACAGAAAAGTAAAAACAGGTAGTGTTTTTTACAGTCCAGTTTATGCCTATACTGTGTACCACCAGAGCTGTGGTGGGTGCTGGGTGCCCAGTGCCTGTGACCATACGGGATGCAGTAGAAGTGTCCTTGTCAGATAGATTACTTGTGATCCCCAGCAGGCTTGTGGCTGCTGTGCCAACATACACTGGATTGTTGAATATTTGACCATAAGTTGTGCATTTTATCTCATAACAAATGAAAATGCAGCATCTGACTAACTAGCTTTACTGACTTGTGCAGAGTAATCTAAGGGATGTTTGTGTTTTGTTTGGTACTAATGGTTGCCTAATGATTTTTAAATAATTTATAATTTAATTTTTTTTTTAGACTTTGTAGAGAGTCATGCTGGCTTTCATCCAACAAGTCTTACAATTAAAATATAATGAATAGTCTCAGTGGGCCAGTTAGTATAAACCAAAAGTTAATTATGCATGATATGACAGTACAGCTTTTGATGTTTGGAAGAAAACGTTTGTGTCAGAAAAAATTTGAAAAAGGCCTTGATTTTTACAACAGCAGATTGTACTAACATTTGTATGTACATTTATTTGTTTGGAAACTCATGTTATTGAACCATCACTTTCAAGAATGCCTCTAAGAAGTTTATGCAGATGCTGCCGATTCTGCGTCTGTGAACTTTAACACTCAATAGTTTGATCTTAGTGAGAATTTTGAGAGCCAGACCATTTTGCTAATTAGATTCAGAATTCTCACAGACCTACTAATGCTAGGGTTTGGTTTGGAGTTTTATTCTGTAGAGGGTGGAGAGACAGCAATCTAGTTACGCAAACCTCTTTATACAGGTACTGATAAATGAAGGAACATCTGTGTGTCTAGAGCCAATGGCCTGAAAGGCGGGGAGAAGTCTAGGGCATACATGTTTCAGAACTATGCTTCTGTCTTTCTATTTAAAAATATGTGGTATTCTTGTACTTCCTTCTGACATTAAAAATAAAGATGAGCTAAACAGCAAAAACTGTAGTAAAGCTTATAGAGGTAGTAATTTGGCTTAAATAAAACATGTTTTTTTTAAAAAAATAATTTGAAAGGAAATTCTTTGCGAGTCAGTGTGATAATGATTTTCTAATACTCCACTCAAGAGAGGTCTCAGTCTCAGTTGGGGCCTCTGGGCACTACTGTAACATAAATAACATTAAGTACTTTAATAAACATAGAGTTGTTAATCCTAGACTGCTGAGAGATTGAAGTGCTTTAAATATGACGTATGTCAATTAATTACTTTCACATCCTTTCCACTTCTATTGCAATAATACGTGCAAAGTAAATGGAGCATTCTGAAAGCTGTTGTCTCTACAGATCATGTATGTTCATCTGTATTTTCTTGTTGGCATAATGTCTATTAGTTCTAATGTATTACTTTGGCTTGCTGGATAAGAAAAGCATTATTAGAAGTGATTTTATTTAAATCCCTTGGGGCAGGGGCAGTGATTGCCTCATAAAGGTAGTCATATACTTTATCCTGTAATCTTGATAGTCTACTTCTAAGATCAACTGTTCAACTGCTTTGGAGAATTCCACTTAAGTAACTTGTGCTTCTAGTGTGTGCCCCTCCATATTCTTTATTAATTGATTTTTTTCTCTTACAATTGTGTGAAATGCAGTATTTCCTTACTGCATTACCAGTATGTACACAGTGATAATAATGCACTACAATTTTTGGGATTAAATTCCAGCATAAACTGCTCTATTTGCATCACATTGTCAGAAATGTGCTAGGAAGAATAGAATCAAAGCTAAGTGGTTACTTACAACATTTTTGGTGAGGTGTTTCTGTGCTCTAGAAGTGATATATTTTTAAGCTGTTGAACTAGCCTTTTTTGCCTTATGTGAAAACCTGAATGTTCTCTGTCAGGAAATGGAAAATTTCCTATAAAATATTGTGATCAGAAACTTGAACTACAGGCAAAAATTTGAGAGTTTATCTTATTCTGGATTTTACCTATAGATCTCTATAACTATGATCACTGAACTGAAAGTCCCATTCTAATCATTGTTATAGAAGTTTGTCCCTTGTTTTGTTAGTTTATATTCTGGTTCTGTTAATGTTTAGTAGTTACTAACTGTTTATGACATTGTTTTAATGTCAAGAGCGCTCCTACATCCTTAACACTGCCTGGATTGCTTCAGAGGTATAACCACTTACATAGACAATTTGGACTAATTTAAACTGCTTAGGACTTTGTCTCAGCATATATTCATCTTGGACAGTTACATTTTTTCATGCCCTGTGTTGTCAACCTTAAATTTATGGTTGTGCAAAAGCATTCTAACTGAAGCTGAAACTCTTGAAGAAAATGGTTTAGCTGTTCTGCCTGAATTGATTAAAAAACCCCAAACAAACCCAGAAGAACCAGCAAAAACCCCCTTCTAAAATGATTTGAAGATGAACTGTCCATATGCTGCAGTTAGAACAGCTGAAATCTGGGAAGTTACACAATGGAATTAAAAGAATTCCTACTTCCCTCAAATTTTCAGTGTTCAAATGGTAATTGTGAGCATCAGTGTTTGCTTGGTATCCACCATGATTATATAAATATCTTCTTAGCATTGACTTCAAAGTCTATTCCCTTTTTTCTTGCCCTTTAGTTTCCATTTTTCTGTTTCAGCAGAGATCTCTTTTCTAAGACCTTTCTTGTACCTCCACATCTCCTTTGCAAAAAGGAAATTTCATGAGCAGTATCTCTTATGTTTATAGATTATCACTTCTATGAATTTGTCACTTTTTGATGCTTCTTGATGTGTTAGATTTCTCCTCCCCCCCCCCCCCTTCAGGTAATTGTGTGGGGAGCAAACCTATAGGAATATGGTTCCTACACAGAGTTCTTGTTAGCCAAAACGTCTCATATGAAGTTGGCAGGGATTTGAGCCTGTAAAGGCAAGTGACTTAACCCACCTTTGTGGTGAAGGAGTATTATGTTTGTCTGAATCATCTGAAATAACTTGTTCAGAAAGTAGCAGAAAGTCACTTTTTAAGGGCCTATCACAAGTCATATTTGTTTTTCTGTGCCTGAATTATCCTGTCTCCATATGCTTGACCATAAAAGGTCCTTGGAGTAGATTAAAATACTTAGACAACTACTTTTCTATTTATTTGACACTAACTCACTTGGCAAAGCTGTTCCTAAGACTACCATGTTTTAATGGCTGATTGATTGCACTAAGTATTACTCTGACCTGGCTGGCCTGAAACTAGAATATTATGTTAAGGTGCATTCACTCTGAAGCAAAATAGCTCGTGTTGCTAGCCTCAGGGATGTTTCCATCACAAACATCTGAAATGCCACTGTGGGTTGAGTTAAAACCATATAGATAGAGCATTATAGCTTGGATGTAGTCTCGGGAAAGGGATTTCTGTTTTCATCACTTCCAAGTTACAGAGCTGTTTTTGCAATAGGAAAGTATGAAGCCTTTAAATCAGGGACTTTTTTTCTTCTGAACATTTTTAAAGTTCACTAGTCTTAATTTTACTACTTGGTCTTGTTTGCATGCAGCCTTCAAGTTATATCTGATAAGCCCGTGAATGCTAAAATGTAGTCTGACTTTTTTCTTTTAAACTGAGATAGACTACAAACTTCCTCAAATACCTCTTTTTTTCAAGTCAGTATTTCATGATGTCCCTAACTTTGGTTCTTTGTGCTTTCAGCTGTCCATCAAAAAATGAAGTCTGATGGTATCTATATGGCAAAAAAATACTGCTTTCCTGTGGAATTGTATCAGCAGGCACAGTTCTAACAGTAAACCAGCCTTCTCTCAGGGTTTAGGGGATGTGTTGTAGGAAAGGTATTTCTTCCCTCTATTTAATCTACTGGGGACTCTTAGTACTTTAGGCACCAGCTCATCAGTGAACTTCATGTTTAAATGAAGGATATTTTCACCTTCAGCCACATTGGAATTTGATTAGAAATACCCAAAAGAGAAAACTTTAGAGCCACCTGTAATACTTGTCTATAGGTAATTGGATGCTTTGCATTTGTGGTACCTCTTGCTTTTAGGAGTTACATCTGGGAATTAGAATATGGGGACCAACTTTCTTTTGTGAGCATTTATATGTACTAATATCTGTGAGCAGAAAGACTGTTCTTCATGGAAGAAACACTCTTGAAGCAAATAACCCACAAAATGATGTGTATGCCTTGTAAAATGTAAAGTACATTTTATTACAAGGGGTTGACAGGTATGGACAAGTTGGTGAAAGTTACTAGAATGTTTGCTTTCACTTTCATTTATTTGACAGATAAATATCATTTTACTTGGTAACGGAACAGCATGTTTTCTGAAGAGGAAATATAAAGCAGTCTGGAAGGGGTTTTTTATGCAGAAGTAAGTTATCACCTTTAAAGAATAAGAACTTTGAGTTTCTTAAAATATTAGTTTTCCAGAACCCAACTTTTTAGCTTGAGTTCAGCTAGTAAATAGATTTTCATTATTTGAGATGGGGAAAAAAAAATATTTCTTTTTTAAACAAAAGTAGCTGTTGAAAAGCCAGGAAATAAAAGTAGATTTTATATGTTCAAGATGGCAAGCAGGGCTACTCAGTAAGCTTTATCCACACTTCACGTCTTTATGAACTTCAATTCTGCCTAGGTTTATACTGAGGAATGATCCCATAAAAATATCACAGGGTTCCAGGTCTTCACCACTGATTCTGTTTTGCTCAGTTTGCAGTCAAAAAGTGCTTTTTTTTTTCCTGCAAATTGCTAGCACTACAACTGACTGTGGTATTTGAAATTTACTTATGTAATTTTTTTCTTATTGCTTCTTCAAGTATGATCACTGCAGGCTTGACTATAGGGGTCATGCCTGAACTCCTAATGTCAGTGTTGTGAACCACCAGCCCATTACGACTGTATCACATAGTAATGTATTTATCAGCCATCTATTAAAGCCAGCAGCTACCCATAGGCTATCGGTGTTCATGTTTTGATTTACGCTGTTACATATTTCATGATGTATTCTACTCAATTAGAGACTTAAAGTAATAAATTCAAAGTTGTATTGTGTAGGCTGAGATGCAGGAAATACTGCAGCTTACTGAATCACTTCAGAGTTGCTGACTTAAGATGCTTCAGTAGTGTCCAATTTTCTTAGTACTTGTAAGACAAAGGTAATTCAGTAGGTCTAAAACTTCTAATGCTCTTGTATAAGTCCTTCTTTCCCTTTGCAGAAATAATAAAGAAGCAGAGACTGTTTGACTAATGAAGGTACTGAAAATTAATTTTCTGTGTAATCATATTAATTAGTGTTTGAATACTTGTATTGTCTCATGTGGTGCTGATAGCCATAGCTACTGCACTTTCCTGTCTCTTGGAAAATACCCACTGTGTTACAGTTACACAGGTGCATTACAGGAGAGTATTTTACAATATTTTCAAATACTTACAAGTTAGTTTTGGAACAATGACTTCTAATTTACTGAAGCAATAGTCTCTCACTATGTGCTGAGTTATCATTTTACTCCTAGCTGCCTCTTTCCATTTTCTTGCATCTTTTCTGATAAAAGCATGTGTAACATGCATAACAGATGAGTAGCGTAAAAAGACGTGTACAGTGTTGTTTAGTTACCTAGTAATTTCCAGCCTGTTTTACTTGAAGGTAGTGATTTCTTGCTACCTGTCTTTGACTTTTCTGGTTTGCCATATACTACTACAGGCATGTGGCATTCATTCTTTATAAACAGAGATGACCACTTAAGGATACTTAGAAATCAAAGTGGGAAGGAGTTTTGGCTTGGTAGTCTGATGTGCCACCTTGTGTTATCGTTGGCCTTGGCTATTTGAGGACCATATGAGCAACAATGAATGCCTGGAAAAAAAATCCTGATGCTTTAACCCTAGGTTCAGAAGAATATTTGAGGAAGGGTTGGGTGGTTTTTATGGCTTGGTAGTTTACTGTGTATTCCAATACTCTGTTCCTGTCCAGTCTCTCCCTATCAGTCTGCAGCTTGACTGCAAGGCTGAATAGTATTGCTCTGGTGACTCTGACCAATAGAGATTGTCCCTACACCACCTCCAGTGCACTTTAAAAGCCAAGTGATATGTGCTGCTGCACTTCAGGATTACTAATCCATTGCATTTTGAAGAGGAACGCAGTACTGAAAGAGACATTTATTGTGTTTATTGCACTTTAAAACAATTCCGTCTTTACCCCAACACCAAACAATTAAGTGTTTTATAGTTATTGGAGTGTACATCCATGGAGAGAATCACTTTTTTGCCTTCTAGAAGAATGTTTAATAAAATACTCCTTTGGATTTTCTGATTTGTTAGTATTTCATAATATTAGAATGACTAGTAAGAAATGTGTGGTTTGTATACTTATTTCTCTAATGCAGTAAAGTCCCTGGAGGCTGTTGTTCACTGGCTTCTTAGAACCAGGACTTGTCTTCTGTACGTGAGTAGTAGCTTGAGCCTGACGTAGTTAACATGCTTGTAACTTCATGGCACTTTATCTGAATAAATTTGCATGTAAAGTCTCTGATTCAGTAATGTGTCTCCATAAAGAAGAGCACATAAGCTAGTGTTTAAATTATTTGTTTTGACACAGGATTAATTCCCAGATTTGAACTCATATGCAGCCCAACAGACTGATCAGTTTAATTTAAATGAGGTATGTGAATCAAAAGATTGGAGTTCAGAATTCTGGTGTATAGCCATTGGTTGAAAATGTGCTTCATGAAGTTTTAGCTTCCAGTATTTTTTTTAAAGAAAATTAAAATCTGCAATCAATTTGCAAGTGAGAAAGTATTGGCCTGGTCCAGATATGAACTTGAAATTAAAACTTGTTCTCTGGCACAGAACCATAGTACATTGGGTGGTTAGATGAATGTACTTTGTGTAGCTGTGCTCTCCAAACAGTAGAAAGGCAACAGGAACTGAATTTAACTGGAAAAAATATGAAGATATATTGCAGTTGAATTAAGTATATAAGGTGTAAAAGTGCAATCACATAAAGGGTAATAGTGGGTGGAGTCAAAGTAAACGCCTCTCATTGAATTTTTTAGCTATCCAGATGCTTGAAAATACTTTGTTCTTCATTCCAGCCCATCTGTTATTCCTTATTATAACTGACATCACCACAGCTACCACAACTGTTAAAGAATCACCATATAAAAATGGCAAAACTTACATATAAAACCAGAAAAACTTAGCACTTGTTACATAGCTTTATGGAAAGAAAACTGCAGGAATCAAACTTTATAGTTTGTTGAAAGATTTTTTCCTTTTTCTGTACAGTAGTACTGTAATAGAAGCAATGCCAGTTATGATGCACAGTAAGAACTGTTCAGTTATGTACATGTATTTTTATCTGAGAAAATGCAGAGAATTCTAGAATATATCTACTTAAACATAATTGCATTTTAAAGAAATGTTTTTAAGAAAAAGATTGCATTTGTTTTTATCACTAAATTGCCACTGGATTGTTGAGAGATGGCAGTACAAAGTATTACCCTTTTTAAAGGTCTTTTGAAGACATAATTTTAATGTGTGTAGCTTATCCACAAAATATGAATGTGATTGTATTTCTTTTACCTTAGTAGAATTCTGATCCTGCAGAAGACATAGATGTGCCAAATACTATGGCCAGCATATCCTGTGATTCATGACTGAGCTTTCTAGCAAGTTAGTTTTGAATGGTATTTACTGTATGATATTAAGTACATGCCCATATTGCCAGTTCTCCTAATTTTATTGCATGTCACTTATTTGCTTTTTCAAAAAGCCTACTTTTTATGGTCATATGCTTTTGTAAGAGTTTCAACTTACTTTAGGATAACCCTTAAAATATTCCTACCCTCATGGTTCTAGAGAAAGCCTTAAAAGTGGAAATTCTAACTGCTCAAGAACAAGAAGGTAAGTAACTCCTCCTGTAGTATTTAAAATACAATACTTGCTTCTGAGCAAATAGCATGGGATTTTGTGGCTAACGTTCGATTTCTCTCTGCTTTTTCGAGTTGTGACACAGTCGAATGTAACAGTATCAGGTTCTGAACTCAGTCTTGGAGTTGGGTGTTGAGCAGTAGCGTGGAGTTTGTGGATGTATTGTGACACTTTGCCCATGGAAGTGCTGGACATCTTGTTTGGAAAACAGTTATTATGAACAGTCTTCAGGCTGTTGATTTTGAAGGTCTTAACATGAAAGACATTTTTTTGCACGAGGACCGGCAGGTGGGATATATATGTTAAGCTATGGAGACAAGAGCCAGCTAGCAGTGCAGAGTGCCAGAGATGCTTTTAAAGAGCAGCTTTGCTCTTTACCAGACAGGGTGAAGGGAAGAGCATAAGTATTGTTAAAAGCAACAGCATATGCACTTTTGCCTGCCTGACATGCTGGTGAATTTTGAAGCTTGCAAGCACATCACTGTCAAACTGTGAGGAGAAAGAGGTAGATATTAATGAGTGTTTTTAAAGTTACATAATTATTCAATCCTTTCAGAATAAATCTGTGGTAAAGACACATCATGGTTATTCTTGTTAGCCTCTTTGTAGTCTGTGGGTATCTAATTTTCCTCATGTACTGTCTAATATTAGCTTGTATGAAACCAACAGGTAAGAATAAGCTTTATCTAAAACCATAAACTTGCTGGAGTGTAGATTTTTATCAGTATAACACCTTGCATCTCTTTATTGTTGGAAGCAGAGACTTTGTGACATATACTAATTTTAATTTAAATCTGCATTTTGCATAGCTGGCTACTTTAATTTTTAATAAAATCTTCACTGCTTTTGAAATAGTTTTGATTTTATATTTAAAACAACAAAAACCTGAGTTGGTTAATCCTTCAGATAAAAATTAATTTTATGTGTCATTTGTAGCATGAGCTTAAACTGCATGTCTAGCCTGCCTATACCCAGCATGTGTGTTCTCTGCCTGAAGGAACCAGAAGATGATGTCGTGCATGGATGTCCGTCCCTCTGCATGCGTTGTTAAATCTTAACCTGTTAAGGTTCCCTTACATTTAAACTGTCCAGCTATTCTACTAACCTGTTAAAAAACCCCTGCTTCATTTAATGTGATATGGTAGCTGTTAGGGCTCTCCTGTGCGAAAGCTGTGCTGCTTGCTTGCCCTCAACAAGCCTTGTTGTGCTGCCCCGCAGGTGGCAGTAGTGGTCTGGCAGAAAAGACCCCTGACCCAAACTTTCGTGAGTAGTGGTTGTTTTCAACTTGGCATTAAAAGTAAAACCAATTAATTTCCATCGCTTTTTAAGTTTTGTTTTTTGGTGGAAGATGCTCCTTTTTATTTGGTCGCTGGATTGTGTTTGGCCTTTTAGGCAAAGAGTCTTTTTCAAAGAGCGAACTACAGGAGCTAAAGACTTGTCTGAATTTGTCATGCAGTAAGGCACTAGTTTGCTGTTTTGCTGTGTGGTGTCACCGTGTAAAGGTGCTAGTGAAAATGTCTTCACTCACACAAGTAGAGAGTGAAAGTACTGTATAAGACCTGGAAGCTGGAGAATCTTTCAGGCGTTCAAAATAGTAACACTGGCAAATTCAGGTTTTATTCAGTTCTGACTCAGTAGATTTCAGTGCTTATAAGAGGGGATAGGTGTTGACCTGTTGTTCTAGTCATAACTTCTCTTTTTTTAACTGTTTTTCCACTGGTTATCAAGATGAAATCATGTTTCATTTCCCTCTTCCTCTTACATGTATTTCATAATTTTTTAAACTAGATTTGTGTCAGGTATTCTGTTAAAATCAGCAATCCTAAACTATCACACAAATGAGAAAGATGAATAATGCTTTTCTCTAAAGCAACAAGCACAAATTATTTACCACTTAATGATATTCAATATAATTACATACTGTTAAACAGTTACAATTGAACACTATATTTACATTATATGTTTGCGTGCCCTCTGCAGAGTGTGCAAAGTGTGTTAAATACATAATATGAATAGCCTTAAAAGAATTTTAGTTTCCGAGAGCAAACAGATTGTCTGTTTTCATGTGTAATAGCAAAATGGGGAAGTCTTACACATACAAGTATTACTTTTGATGTAAAGTTGAACAAAATTTTTTATAATGAGGAAGGGGTTTTAAGAGGAGCCTGAGGGTGCTCCACAGATACCCAAAACTGTATAAAAATTGGTGGCAGCTGGCACTGAGTTGCACGAGGTATGCTTTAAATACTCAACTGTAGGTCTGATTTTGGAGTGTGTGTTTAATAACAGTAAGATGGGCTTTTGACTTTTACTCCCATTAGTTCATGTTAGAAATTCTTATGGTTTATTACTCCTAGCATGATCTTCCTTCAGCATTTTATCAAATACTTCACACAGTTACAGCTATAAAATGGTAGTGAACCTTACAATTTGTGTTTTCAAAAGCACTAAACTAAAAAGTGCTATTGTAGTTATGCTTTTGTGTATAATTACTTCAGAGAATGATAAAATGAGGAGAGAATTGGATTCAAAATGCTTGAGCACAATTCAGAGATTAGTTTGCTAATTTCATAGTTTATGAATAATACATTATCAATAAGGGACTGAAAGTAGTATTGCAGAGCATCATGTTTTCTGAAATGATTGGTATGAGTAATATCAATTAAGACTACTTCTGAAATTGAGATAGAATTTTTATGTGCTATTACAAATACAAATAATCAAAGCTGTAAATGCTGTCAATAACCAGACCTTGTCCTAGAAGCTGTCCAAGGCTTAGCTTGTGTCATTCAAGTAGAATTCAGAATTACAGATTCAATTTCTAAGTCAATTGTTTGAGTGATCAATTTGGTATTATATAACTGGAAACATGCAAAGCATTTTAATTTCTTCAAAAATGATGTTGTGAGCAATTTGTTTAGTAAGAGAAGACCTACAAAAAGCATATGCTGTTATTATTACCCAGAATCCAATAAAAGATAGTTTTTCAAATTATTACCATATGTGTGTAGGAGTTGCTTTGTACTGTAAAGTTATTTTAGATACCAGAATAATTTGTTTCATACTTTGAGTTCCTCACTGTTAAAGTGTCCCCTTAGATTTGCTATTACTTTGACTATTGTGTGATATATAGTAAAAAAAATAGTTTACAATAAAAGAAATTTAACAAGTAATTGAAATTCCAGATTGTGTGCAAAATGTGCCGAATGAAGTAATGGTATTTGCAGGGATATTGTATGAGTGCAGTAGCTGTGGGGAAACTACTATAAAACTGTTAAATATGCTCCCCCTCCCCCTGCTGTCTTTAACCACTGTTATAAAAGCTTGAGAAAATAAAGCAATTTTGACTGGCTGACAAACATTCCAGCAGAGAAATTATTGTATTATAAATCATATGTTATAACTGGTTACCCATATTTTTCTTATTGTTTCTATTGATGTACAAATTCATGGAGGGCTTTAACAAGGAAAGGACTGAAAAAGGCTTTTTTCTATGTGTATATGTTTCATGTTGAACAATCTTCTTAGGACCCAACAGAACAGTAACTGAAGCAGAGGAAAAGCAGCATTACAAATGACACTTTCTTAAACCAATGCTTTTGTCTCTGAGCTAGTGCAGAGTTAAGGGATGTCATGACTAACAGGAAAGTTGGTCGAAATGAGTTTATTTTAAGATGGAATTTTTGAATGTGCATTCTGTAATGCTGACATAAACTCAGAAGTTAAGAAAAGGGTGATTTATATAGGAAAATCACCTCATTGATTTGAGCTGATTTTGTTTGATAGACTGATTACCTGCAGATGACTGCCAACTTAAAGGTACATCGGGAGGACTGTATTTACAAACCACTTTTGAATGTATTATACTTTAGTAGTATATCATCAAAGATATATTGCTTACAGTGTAGCTATATTTCTTCATGCCCTTTGGATCTACATTCAGATTTCCTCATGGATCTTTCCTTCCTAGCTTAACAGATTCATAGCCTCCAGAAAGAAATTTTAAGATGGTCCAAATCCATTGCTGGAGAATTTTAGAAATTGCCTTGTTTTCATACATCAGTTTTCTTTCTCCAGTGTGGAACAAGCTCATGATGCAGTTTCTCTTGTTGTCACCCCCCCCCCCCCTTTTTTTTTTTAGCAACTTCATTCTTTGCTGTAACTAAATAGCAAAGTGTGGGCCACTGTATTTGGTAGCATCTGCTTCAACAATATCCCTTTTTTAAAGACTTTGATGCACCCATGGCCAGTATGGCACAGTTCTTTGCAAACACTTGTCAGGCATTAAGCAAAGTCCTATACTTTAGGTGGTATTTGCATACCTTACCAAGACTGTGTTATGGTCCAGGTATTCACAATAGTCTGTCTACTTCTGTTGTTCGTATATACAGATCTCAGGGTTAGCCCAACGTATTTGTTCCACGTGCCATCCAGAATTTTGTAAATGTAGCACAGATGTGTGTTGTACAGAGCTTTCTGGACATAAGAAAACTAGGATGAGCAGTTCTGCATGTAATTCCAACAACAGACCCAGTCCTGAGTAAGGAAACCAGCTATAGTCGGAAACAAATACTCAAGCGGCCAGAGAAACAAGGACTCATGCTTAGTTCCACTTCCTCTCACTTTGGATTGAGAGTTTACAATTTTTCAGAAATAACAGTTGCAAACCCCAAGCTTACAGGTCACAAGTAGACCATCACATTCACAGGATGGCTGCTAACACACGTACTGCATCTGTAAGTTGAAAATCAGTATTAAGTCTTCTACCTTCTTTTCTTAAACTGTTTGTTGGGGGAGACTTGGCATCTCCAGCCTTATGGTGCTCAAAGACAGCTTCCTATTACAATTGACTTAGTTTTTGTAGTGAGTGTTAATATATGTTACAAATTGCGGTGGTAGCTGGAAGCTTTTCTGTGGTAATAGGAACAGTAGTCCCAAAAGAGGGACTGTTTCTGTTTAAGATGAGTTTATATAATAGGTAAGGAGAACAGTGTGTTTTGAGCCCTATTATGTGTGTTCTGTTCCAGAAGGCAGTTCAGACTTGCATGTTCCACCTGCAGCAAAGGACTAACTGGGGATACCTGTTGTCCAAAAAAAAAACCCAACCAGTTTCCATACATTCATAGTTCAACCAGAAGATTTATTTCGTTTGCTGAGTAAAAATTACTTTCTGTAGAAAGAAAAAGCTTAAACTTATCTGCAGCAACTACTTATTTGTACAGTGCCTAGTGGGGTCTTCATTTCTGTATGCAGTTATAATATAACTGTACAGAGTTCAGGTGATCCAACATAGTTTTTCCAAATATTTGATTGAAGTTGTGAAACCAAAACTGGGTTTGTGGCCTTAAGGTTCTGTAAAAAGGCATTTTGGATTCTCCAACTGGACCATCAGTTATCAGAATTAATCTGTGACACCTGTTTGCCTTTGTAATTGCTATTACCCTGGAAAATTTTAGAATGAAGCTTCCTATCTGTACTGGAGCCATGCTACCAGGCAACATAGAAAATCAGAGAGAATTCTATTTTTTTATACAGCTACCTAATTTTTTAATGAGGATTGTACTAGAAGAGGCGCTTGA
The DNA here is from genome assembly GCF_047716275.1 of Strix uralensis. Classification (NCBI taxonomy): domain Eukaryota; kingdom Metazoa; phylum Chordata; class Aves; order Strigiformes; family Strigidae; genus Strix; species Strix uralensis. The sequence goes on along the minus strand of NC_133972.1, from coordinate 21,002,568 downwards.
AGGGTGTCAGTGTATATAAGTTAAAAGAATTTTTGTTAATTCTTTATAACTTATAGCTTGAACACTTATATAAATGAAATGTTTTACATGGGTTTAATTAGTGGGATAGTGCATTAGGCTTTCTTATCAAAATTGTTTTATATCTATGAATTAAATTTGGTCTGCCTTTGCTTATATGACAGTTTTATTTGCAAAGGCAGTGTCTGCTATAAGATATTCTAAGTATGGAATACGCAAATTATTGGCATGAATGTGTCACCTCATGATTATGAAAATAAATACAAGCTTTTAATTTAATTAAGAGTAAGCATTTTAAAAAATAAAGTTAGCCTTCTCCTAACTTCTGCTGTTAATATGTATGCTAGTCTTTACTGTTCAGTTCCTCTTCTGTTTAGGAATAACCTTCAAGCTAAGCAAAATGTTGGCAGTACTCACTGTTGCCTCATAATTTGTTAAATACTTTCCTAAATCATGCATTTGCATGGTACGTGATCAGATAAATGAAGTGAGTGAGACTTCTGTAGGAGTAAGTTCAATGAGGTACTGTTCCCTCAAGAGAAAAGAGACTGTAGTGAAGCCAATAAAACACTCATTTGTATTGATCCAGAGCAGTGTAAGGGGAATGTTCTGGATCCATGTGGCTTCCTTTTAGAAATATACAGCAGGGAAGAGCCAGCCAGGGTCTGAAGCCAGCACAGTAGCTGCAATAGCAGCCAAAGAATGGGTTAGGGGAGCTACTGATACCATCAAAGTCCTACTGCTGTCTTCACTGTGAACATGTACCATCTGTTAGTGATTTCTTCTAATGCATCCTTTCCCTTCCCTTACTTGATGTTCCATTTAGCTAATTCCTCTTCCTGCATACCAACCTAAATATCCATACTTCAGAAAACTTAAGTAACAATTCGTGAATAAAGAAGGTTACAAATGTACTGTCTATTTGGCTTGTTTGTTCTGATCCTTTCCTTTACCTGTCTTGATTATACAGGTTCTGAGATACTTGGGTGATGTTTTAGTCATCTATCTAGCACAGATTGGTTCTTAGGTGTGATTGTAATAAGTGGGAGTAATATCAATAAACTCATCTGAATTGAAGAATAAATATTGTTGTCTTTTTGTCAAAGAATCTCATTAAAACCAGGAAGTTCTATTATATTTGTAGATGGAACAGTAGATGCAGGATAAATTCAATGTTATTACTTCTGTGACTCTTCCCAATTTCTTAATGAGCTTTATTTTTTTTTTATGCAGAGGCTTGAAGGGTGTTATAGTCACTCTGAGTGACAATGGGCATCTTCAGTGTTCCTACCTTGGAACTGATCCTTCACTCTTCCAGGCTCCTCAGGTTGATTCTAGGGAAATAAACTATGAAGAATTCGATGCTGAAATGAAAGAGCTTCAGAAAATCATCAAGGAGGCCACAAAAACACAAGGTATACTTCTCCCTTTTCTGTAGTCGTACATACTTTTGACCACTTTTAGCACTTTAAAATATTTTATTTTTATACTTTAATCATAATTACACTTCTGTAGGAAATGTAATACTTAATGGGTGTAAGGTATATACAATAGATAAAGGTAGAAACAAAATCCTAGACCGTAAGGCCCTTGAATAGAGTTTTTTCTTTGTATTTTTGTTGGAATTTTAAAGATACTTACCTCAGGCTGGAGATAATTCTCACTAGTGCAAGGGTTCAGAGAAAAAACTAAAAGTGCATGTTCTACCCAAAGGCGAGAAAAGTTATGGAATTTCACAGCAACAGTCTGATATACTTAGGCTTCAGAGAGAGCAAAAGTATTGCCAAATTCTGTTTTAGTATTACAAATGGCTTCTTAAGTTACGCAATTAACAAAGAATGACTTTTGTTAAAGCAGCTTTTCTGTTGCTTTAACTTCTTTCAGAAGTGGTTGTATTTGAAGAACATAGTGAGAGATATCAAAAATCAAATAACTGATCATGATAAATTCTAGAATTTACATTTCTAATAACTTGCATTGCTTTTGTTCAAGGACACAGTTTCTACAGAGATCCTTCAAAGTTTGTGTTTTCATAACTGAGCTTTTAAACAGTGTATCTGATGTGCACAGGGAATTGGAAACATGTGATTTTATAGGTAACTATGGAAAAATCTTAGACAAATAGAAAGAACCAATTAAAATCTTTTCCTGATGATAGTTAGCACATTCTTAACATGCATTAAAGAAATAGTCATGGCTTTCTGTGTAAAAAGAGAGCAAAAAATCTTGCAGTTGAAATCCCTAGAAAACAAGAAATTATTTATATGCAATCATGAGCTTGATTCTACATCTCAAAGATTTCTTTTTTGTAATTGCGTATAACTTTGTCCATTATTGTGATAGACTAATATCCATGTTTTAATTTTACAAATCCAGTAATTGGTTGTTTATGCATACAGATGTGGGTAAATTCCATTGATTTTTATCACAGCCCTTCTTTATAAGTATTTGACAATTTTGGCTGGCTATCATAACCAAAGGAGAGAAAAGCGTGATGGAAGGAATAAATTCATTTGCAGTGAATCAAGTTCTGTTTGTTAATTTTAACATAGTGTGTGGAAGATCTAGAGAGAGAGAAAGGAAACATAGCTGTCCTTTATAACTTTTCTAGTAACTGTCATGGTATGATTGATAAGTTTACTGTGAATATTGTGGATCTTTTCCCCATTCTCTCTTTTTAATTTTCTTTTCTTCCTCAATCTTTCTAATCTGGTCTAAGGTGTTACAGTGGTGTTTTCAGAAGTTTTTATGAATGCTTCTTTTGTTTTGGAGAGATGCTCTAATGATGTTGTGTTTGGCTTTAACTGGATGGAAAACTTGTGAGAAAACCTTTTACTTATGAAGAATGCCTTTCACTTACGAACGTTTTGGCTTTGATTCATTTTGGCTTTTTTCTTAGAACTTTAGCTAAGTCTTAAAATAACTGCTAATCGTATCTGGTTGAATGCAAACCACTTTTGAACAGTGGTCAGCATTGAGTTACTCCTAAGCATGATCTCTAAAATGAGCTATAGACTTTTCTGTCTTTTGGATTCACCTTTGTACAGTAAGAGCTTGTGTTGTTTTGAAAATATCTACCCTTATATGGAAATAATTTTTCTTTGTTTCATTTTGACTTCCAAATATGGATGGTATTTAGAATTAGGTCATCATATTAAAAAAAACTTGAGTAGTTATTTCCATAAATGTCTTATATTTCTGTCCAGTGCTGATCATTATAAACTGTTGAACTTAAGCTGCTTTATACATTTTGAAGAATAAGGATTTGCATTATGAACTGATGAAATATTTTAAAATCTTAACTGTTATACTAACTTAAATCTAATGTTACTTGCATCAATCTGGATGACATAAGTGATTAAACATAGGTGTTTTGGCTCAGTTTAATAGTAAAAAAAGGTGATACTTACACGTAAACTGGTTGTGGTATCTGTCCTATTTCTAATAGAAAAATGACAGAAGTTGCATCATAGTTTGCTTGAAGAAGCAACCTGAAGAGAGATAGTTAAGAAGGATTAGAAAAGGAAGATATTTTCTTATTTGTACAAGTGGAATGGATTGTGCTGAGCTATGTGTAATTGGCAAAACCAGTTGTGTGCAATTGTGGCAGTATGAAACAGGGCTAGGCTTCTCTGGTAGGTGGTACTGGAGGAACATGTTTTGGTTTTGATTTTTTTCCCTTGTAGTAAAGGGAGGTATTTTTCTCTGAGCAAAAGAAAATGAAAACTTATTTTCTGTCTTCATCAAAATATTTTCCCTTGAGTCTTTTATGAGAAAGAGATAATGTGCTGCCCACCAGTTCTGTGTCATTTTCAGGTGTAATAAAATTCTTGCAACTTTCTGAATGTGCTCATGCTCACGCTCTCAATTTTTATGTTAGTTTCCCCTTTACATTAAGTCTTTACCGTTTGTTACTTTAGGAACCATACATTTCCTGTTTGGGTTTTTCCTTTTCCAGTACGTTTAGTATTAAGAAATAAAAGTACTTTTCAGAAAAGCACAAATACTTAGAGCTGGACTTCTGGACTCTTAAGAGGAGATTATGTAATTCCTCATGGTATTTAAGTGCCTAGTTTTTAATCCTTACAACTTTTTTTACATATGTGAATCTGCATAAGGTTTTATATCATGGCTATAAATGAGTTCATAACATCCTTTGCCTTGTATATTGACAGTCATGGAAATCATCAGGTAATACATTGTAAGTAAGCCCCATATAATGCTCTGTACATAAAACTTTCATATACCTTCTTTGGCAGAGGAATTTCTAAGATCTATTTTAATTTTACACTATTAGGCACAGAATCTTTCTGTGTCTAAGGTATTAATTAGCAGATTACTTAGATGAAAGTGCCATGTGCAGTGTGTATTTTGGAGATAGTTGTTTATTATAGGTGTATTAGTATATACATGCGAGGAGAGAAGTTCAACAATTCCTTACAGTCTCTGAAGATTATGGATAGTAGGTGTAAAATCTTGTGATAGAATGTGTCTGAATTCTTTTTCATACATAAATCAGAAACCCAGAATGAGATCTGTGTTTAGGTTGTCTGTAGAAATCTTATAAAATTAGAAAGTTTCTTTGGTCAAAAATGATATGCTTTGCACTAGTAGGTGTAATGATGTAAGTCTGAAACTTGATGCTGTTGAAATTGTATTATTTTTAGAAATGTAGCTGCATGTTTGTTAAAGGAGAGCTGATTTACTTTTTCTTTTTTTTTTTTTTTTAAGATATTTTGCCCAAATCTGAAAAACACAGAGATCTAATTGTCACAGCAGAAGTTTCGCCTGATTTGGATGCAGAATCTGTATGTACCTATATAAAAAGGAAATTATTCTGGAAACATTGGTTTCATATATGAGTAAATAATGGTTGATTACGGATAGTGATTACCACGTGTTTATATTTGTGGGACTGAGCTTCTGCATAGCCCCCAGTTTTCCATCAGTTAAAACACACTTTTGTTAACGATTTTAGCTAGAATTATTAAAATGATTTAGTATCTTCTGTCTGGGGATCTTTAGGTTCTTGGCTAAGCAAACATAAGTGAATGAGAACTTAGGATCTGGAATAACTTCAGAGTGGTGAGAATTTGTAATGGTGAGCAGTTGTTAATATGGGGGGAAACAGTAGAAGTTTCACTGTGTGGATCTTTTAAAGATAGAATATGCGAACCACTCAAAGATGCATTGTAAGAAATAATCTTTCTCTGTCAAGGCATTATTCAACATTCTCTGGTGTTGCAGCCTAATTAGTTTATTCATCTTGTATACATATGTAGTTTATAAAAATGAATTTAAATTCAGATTCAGGAGGGCTCATATTGTCTTAAAACATTTTAGAACATACTCATTGAACTAGAACATCTTAAATCATTTCTGACCACTAATTTGTGTAAAAGGAGCTGCTTTTTAATACTTTCATATATATATTTGATATATTTATTTAAAGTCTGTAATTATTACTACAACTACCTCTACTACTATTATTCTTTGATAAAAGCACCTCTTTATAATGAGTGCTGGTGGCCTAGCACTTGTCTGTGGAAGAAAGGACAGTGTGACATGGTCTTGGCTAGCTGCAGTAATCTGCTCACAACACTCAGAACTGTTATGTCCATAGAATGCTCTAATGCTGCCGTGCTTGTTTGCTCAACCTTCCAGATGCAAATGGTCTGTTTCATATATAAATAATTCAATATATCAATTGAACCACAGCCTGGAATCTTTATTTCCCGAGGCTGTTCATGTGTCTTAGGTTCCTGTGTGGTAGGCTTTCCTGGGGGGTTCCTTCAGCAGCCATCTAGAAAGGAAAAATCCAGTAAGATACTTCATAGGGAAGGATCAATACAGCAAATGTGGGAACAATTTTAGGGTTTCTGCAGTGATCTTGGAACTTACAGACTTGCAGATACTGCTTCTGCACTTGTGAAAAGATTTAAATTGTGATGTGTGTGGTAAAAGCAAAGAGGATATAGATGTATTAAAATGGATTAGAGAAGTAACTGGAGGACATTCTGGTTATTTAACACGACCTCCTGTGTACGGCCTCTGATCCAGGAAGTCCAGCTGATTTCTGAAAGCTGAATATAGTAGGGATACCGTATCACTTTGCATTCCTGCTACTGCTTCAGGATCAACCACTGGTCACCAGAGACAGTGGGCTTGACAAGCCAGTATGAAAGTAGCTATATTTTTTTTAACTGAAAAAGATACGCAACGTGCAAATGAAAGTCCTGTTTCTAGAACCCAGAGAGCCTACCAGCTTCCTGACTTCTTAGGAGCTTTGCAGATGTGGACCTTATACTGACATGTTGGGATGAAAAGGAGAGTGGGTAGAGGACATCAGATTGTTAAAACAATTTTATTTTAAAGAAGCGCTTCACTTCTGCTCTAATAATACCAAATTACTCACCTGAATGTATTTATACCTTCTCATGATAAAAGAGTAAATTAAGAACAAACAGGAACATTTTCTTAAACTGTAGGGACTGACCTGTTGCAAAATGAAATATGAGCATAAAATAAGATATTAAAATAGACTGCAAGGTCGAGATAAATTTTGAACTAGATGGAATTGTCTATTGAAATAGAAATTAGCAGGAGTAGCAAGATGCCTGCTATAACTTTCTTTTGAAGTTCAAAATATATTTTTGGTTATAAGATAGTGTGTGATGATTTTATACTATATACTATGTCGTGTATATAATATATTGGCAAATTGGAAGTCACCCTTCCCTACTGAATAACGGAAGGTATTTCCAGAATTTAAATAAATATACAGTGGAATGTAATGTGCCAAACAAAACAATTTCAAATATTCATATATACATCAGAGTGTATTAGTTTCTTACATACACCACATTCATGACCTTTTGCTATCCTTTTTGCAGGCAATTTCCAACAGAGGCTTTACATTTTCAGAAAGAATCCAGAAATGTATTTTGTGTATTTTAATCTGTCATAGGAATGATAGGTCCTTGACTGTTAATTCCCTGTTTACGAAGTTGATGGTAGGAAAGTAATATTGCATTCATTGTGTTCACTCATTCATGTGTAATATTGAATTTACTCTGTTTCCATCTTTTTCTTCACAGCAAGCCATTGACAGTGAGGTAAAAGCAGAGGCAGTACCATCAGTCACAGTAAAGGTACTGTGCCTAACTCAAACAGTAGCATTCAAATACTGGTGGCAATTTCTAACACACCTGTCACTTTCTGTGTATTTCACTTAGATCATGAAAATGAGTAAATATACTTAATTCTTTTTCTCCTTAGTATGACAAGGTGTCATTCTAGGAAGCCTTCTGCTGAAGTTGGAAGGTGATTGGGGTTTTATTTTTGATAGGCTTGTCAAGAAGCAGACACAAAAACATTATTAGCATGGAATGAATTTGGTTCTGAAGTTGTAAGAATAATTTTTCCAACACTTTTGAAAGAGAATAAATGTTTGGTGACTCGCAATGTGAGGTTTGTTATCTTCAGCTGCCTTTTTAGTTGTCAATAAATGAAAGTAGACTTTCTTTTGTAACAAGACTTTCATAGCTTTTGCTAGTGAAAAAAAATTTTAGAAAAATCTAATTTGAAAATTGACATCATTGCAGTCCTCTATGAGAGTTGCTGCCTGTAACTGATTCTAAAAAAAGTGTGTGTGTATGTGCACGTGTGCATGCATGTGTGTGCAAGTATAGTTTCTCCTTAGTATTGCCTAAAAATAATCATGATTTTTATTTGAGAGGATCTTCTAATAATATCAATGGAGCCTTATTTTTGAGAACCTTGCAAGTTCTCCTTCTTTCTTGAGTGAAGAGTTCATGGGATAACCGGGCTCTTTATTGAACCAGATTCCCCTACATTAGTGTGGTTTAGTTGTACTTGGTCCAATATCTTTTGCTGCATTTTTAAATGCTAAAATGATACAGGATAAAATCCTAATTCTGATAAAGTCTGTGACAGTTTTGCTCAAAGAAGTTCAAATGAACGGCATTGGACTTTGAATCAGGCTGTTTGTGAATATAAGGGTACTTTAAAATATGTAATGAAAATTTAAGTTACCTCCAGAAAGGTATGAATTTATCAGTTTACATTGGAGCCAATACATTGTATAAGTGAGTTATTGCAGAGGATTGCCAATTGTCAAATTCGAGTTTTGGAGAGTGGTTATGATTTCAGTATTGGGAACACAGGTAACTCCCATTGTTCTCTCTCATCTGGTCATTATTGCTATTGTAAGGGCAGTGGCAAGCACTGTTTAAAATGAGCGTGGATGTGTTCATATATTTGATAAACTTTTTAATGGGAAGACATTATAATTCTCCATTCTGTTTTCTTGTTTATGTATCTTGTACCTTTTAATGAAACAAAAATAGTAAATGTAGGATTTATCATGCATTCAATTTTTTCCAGAATATTTTTTTTCCTGTGATAAGTTCATTTAACTGATCTTCATATGTCTCCATTCTAATTAATTGCAGTTGATGGAAAAGACCTTTTAATTAATGGATTCAACTCTTTAATATTTACAAAGTTATAAGCATTGGTTCATATGAAAGTAAGAAATAATTGTACATTATGATTGTATGTTATAACTCCTGTGAGACTAATTAGAACTTATCCACTGAACTTGGACAAGTTGAGAACAATTTGGTGAATTTTAAAATTAAATGTTTTCTTGAATTGTACAATTGCAACCAATGTATTGTTTTCTGCAAAGTAGGTAATGTTGCTAATGAGTATTATTTGGCCATTGTAATGGTGGTGGTTGTACCCAAAATCTGCAGGCAATGCATTGTGGTCTAAAAAAACTTCCAGAATTTGTCACTTATTTTCATGCTAAGAATGTAATTTTTATCTTTAATTTTGCAGCAATGATAGACCTGTCACAAAAGTTTTAATAAAATCAGATGCTTTTGACAAAAGTTTCTGGATAAGAGGATTCTTCACTTCAGGCTCCTATATGCAGCAGAAAGCCGAACATAATTGAGAAATGCACTGAAGTAGCATTTGCCAGTAACTTTAAATGTCACTGTTTTGATTACAAATTCTGAAGTGTGCAGTCTCATGTCTGCATGTTTTTAGCTCATTTAATTCGTATAACATCTGTAAGGCTATTGATTCCATCTTCATTGTTCATCTTACTGAGATTCTGGCTTCAGAAAATGGGGCAAAGTTTACCCTTGGTACATAGAGAGGTAGATGTGATCCCTCCTTGCTAGCATTAATAGCGATGGATGATCCGAGGACCTCTTTGCAGCCCAAATGTATTGTTAAATGAAAATAAATGTTGATGTTAATTCTTCAAAAGTAGTCAAACTTCCTAACACTTGAGTCATTTTATAAGTGATAATGTTTTCCTAAACTGTTTTAACCTGGCTGTAGTGAGCTCTTGGTAGACAAAGCAGATGATAATAGATAGCAGATACCGTCTGTGTATATTGCAGACCACATTCAGATCTGACACCACTATACTTTCATTTTCGATCTGAATTAAGGACATTCTTTTGGTATCCATTGGTTTTGCGGAAAAATAGCTGCCTGCAATAGAAGCAACCAGAGCCACTCCAGGTTTATGGTTAGGTCAGCTCTCATAATCTAGAGTTGTAGTTGTGCTGGGTATCCTGTATATTGAATTTTAGAATTTGTTTGCAGTAAAAAATCAAATAGAACTTGACTCTGAAGTTATTCAGAAGACTGTGCATTGCTCTTTGCAATTAAAGGAAATAATTTCTTTGGTTAGCTTTTTTTAAATTATTTTTTATTTTTTACTTTAGTCACCTAAAAGAGTCAACATGTTATTCTTACATTAGGACAAATGCACATGGCACTTGCAAAATATTAACATTTTAATTAGCATTAGTTTGTCTTGGGTTAAAATTACAAAGAACATGAGAGATGCCCTCAGGTTTTTGTAACCTTTCAAGTTGTGTTCCGTTATTGGCTTTAAGTAAATAAGAATTTCAAGTTGTGTTCCATTATTGGCATTAAGTAAATAAGAATTGTAAAAGGAAAATATTAGTTTTGAAGTTGAAATTTGAAGTTCTTCAACATTGTTGCTTAATTGCTCTTTACAGGTTTTTCATATCTTTTTGCTGGTTATATTTGTTTTCAGCTATACAGAGACTAATTTATTGCTTTCTTTAAATACTTTTGTATGTCACTTGATTTAGATAAAAATACAGAGCAGAGTGACTGCGCAGAAACCAAACCTGGCAGTATGTGTACAAGCTCCATTAGCAGTGACCTGTGACCAGTTCGTCTTTGATGATTTAGGTAAATTATTATAGTACCATTACAGCTATTGGATCATATTACTTTTTCTGAGGATGTTTGAAAGGTATAGTCCAGCCTCCATCGAATGCATTGTTGCAGATATACTGCAGTTAAAGCAATTGCAAACTTGCCTTGCCTGCACTCTGCAGCTTCTAGATACTGCTTGGTGGAGGAGGACAATGTGGAAAGGAATGGAGTTGCTTCCTTGATTGCAGTATGGTGCATGGCAGGTGTGGAGAGGCAGGGTGGCAGCTTTCATGATGGAGGGAAAATAAATTAGTTATTCTGTGGTACTTTTGCTGGGGCATTTTGTTTTGCTGGCAATTCTGTCTATGTAGAAGTAGCACTGCTGAGCTGAAAGCAGGGACAGAAAGCTTGTTTACCTATGGACAGTCTAGCATATGTTCCCAACATACGTTCCCTGGCATATGTGGACAGTCGCAGCATTGACTGTTTGGTGATTCTAGCCTCTTTTTCAACTCCGTTGATAAGGCTGCAGGTGGGATTGCCTTGACGATTTATGTGGAACTGAAGACCAGAGAAGTGTGTCCTGCTTCTTCAGTTGGGTCTGCAGACCATTTCTGCTCTGAAATACTCAGTAATGGTCCCTATTGAAACAGGACTTTACTGACGGCTACTCTCATCTGAAAGGACATTTCTTATGTTTTCTCAACATGTGACAGGAGAAAAGGGCTGATGGCTTTGTAAAATATTAAAATCACAATATAAAACTGCATTTATTTTGATATTGTCTGTGTTCAGTGTGCTGAATTGTGTTATTGGTTATGCTTCAAGATAGTTATAAGTTGTCAAGACTAATTTGCCTTTTACAAATTACAGATTTAAAAAAAGCATGTCCAGTGATTTGATAAAGGTGAACTGATGGGTATAACTGTCATAATTTAGTAGGCTTAGATTTCCAAAAGTGCTAGAAAATATGTTGCTTTCATTTGGATGCTCCTATTACTTGATTTAGTTTTGTATTGTTTTTAGAACCAGATTCATCTGAAACCGTGGTCCTGTCTGTCTTTTTGAAGGGGAATTGTTCTCCATCAGAACTAGAAGGAAATTGTGTGGTTTCATATAATACACCAACGGGTAAGCCACTGGAGATTTCAAATTGATTTGCCTTTTTTGAGGTCTTTTTCTTTACATATTTCTTACAAATGTTCTTTTGAAATATGTTGAAGGCAGTAGTAATTAAAGAAATAATGTGTATCAGAGTCTAGTCTTTGGTTTTAGTTACTATTTTATGTAGCATCATTAAGTTATGCAGTTGGTCTTAGAGAGGTAAAATCATATGTTTATGGCTTGGGAAGCAGCTGTACAAGCTTTCCCACCCTGTCCTGTCAATTTGCTTCTGTTGTGCTCTTTAAGGGACCACCTCTAGGAGTGAGAAGTTAATTACATCTTTATGACTATTCAGCCTTCTGGGCTGCTAACAAATGTGACAATAACTGCCTCCCCACAGAGGAGGAGATTTGAATAAGCATTGGGAGTGATTATTCCTCACTTTCCTTTGAACAGTTGAACATACTCATTCTAAACAAATAAACTAAGCCAAAGGAATAGAAACTAAGTCGTTCTGTTTTATACTGCCCTAATGACCCTAGTGATAGAGTACGTAAATTTACCCTGCTATCCATAACTGAAGACTGAAGTTTAGTTTTCTACGCACAGCCTCGTGAATGTGTCAGGCTACTGAGAAACTGTATTTAGGCAGGGCTTCCCTGTTAAGTTAAATGCAGCATAAACCAGTTTAAGCTGTCAGTTCTTCACTGCTCACTGCCTGGCTTTGCTCCTGCATCTCCTCCCCTGTTGTGCTCACACAATCAACAGTTCTTTCTCAGCCAGCTTTGCTGATCTGGTTCACTGTGCAAACACAGAGCTGTGCCAGCACAAATGGAAGGGTGACATGGAGTAGACTGGCATCAAAGAAATGCATGTGGATTTAGGGCTTCTGTGGAGGGTGGTGGTCTTGAGTACCTTATCCTATGTAGACACTTTTATTTAAGCATTTACTTTACATCACTTCTCACTTGAAACACTGTGTTTATGATGATAGTCTAGGCTGTGTGATGGTGGAAATGTTTTTCTAGACAGAACCAAACCTCATGTTTTTAAAGAACTTGATCTTGCCCTCTTTAGACAAGGCTTGCAGATATGTGCAGAGGGTGGGAGAGAAAAGGATGCTCCTCCCTTTTTCTTGAGAGCCTGCACAAACAGCTGATACAACTTCAGTCCCTCTGTATTGTGACTCTGACTGCTTGTTCCTTGTGAATGAGATGCTGTACCTTCATAAGTGTCCACCTTAGTGATGTGGCTTTAGACAGGTTTTGTGGTATGACTGTATAGGTATTATACTTTTGAGTACCTTGGATCCTCTGGTTTTGAAAGCTTGCTTTTTGCTTTGCTGGTCTTGGTTCTCTAATTTTGCTTTGCAAGACCAGAGTATCAAACTTAAAGGGTATTTCTCACCAGTAAATGAATGTATTGTTTCTTTCAGGTGATACTAGTTAAACTTATGCTTATATTTTAGATATTAGGTTAGATTTTGCAAGCCTTTGGTTAGGGAAGTGAAGAAATCTTGTATCAGTATATTTGATTGTTTATATGCAATTAAAAAAAAATCCCCAGAAGACATGACATCTAACAGAATTAGGGAACTGTAGAAGAAATTTTAAAAAAATTACCTTTAATGGTAGAATTTGGAAGACTTCTAAATAAAGGAGTGTAATTAAGATATTGCTAAGTTTTTGGATATTCATTTAAATTATTAAGCTATTACATACAAATACTAGTGTAACTTGTACAAGGCAATCAAGTCCTTGAGTGTAATATATTAGTAAATAAAAATTAAGTGCCTTTGTGACTTCGTATTATCTGAATAGAGACTTTTTCCTCTTTTGTTTTTTAAGATATTTTTGGACAAATCAGTCTTCAGTGTATTTCTGTGGCTTCATACAGCTGAAGGTTAATGAGTCACTTAGTTGGATGGGATCGCACTATTGATGAATGTGGTCTCATGTCTGTTTTTTGGCTACTATTATGTCTTTATGTATTGTCTACTTAACAAATGTGACTTAAGTTCTTTAAAACCTGTTACTATGTCTCCTTTTTTTCTTATATGAGTAGTATCTTACTCTTTTTTTTTTTTTCTTCTTTTGGTGTGTGTCCCATTGCTGGCTATATGGTAGATCTCAATCCTGAAGGTAAGTGAATGGAAAAAATGCACAGTTTTGAACAGTTCTATGAGTGACAGCATATGCTGAATAAAGCAGATTTGGAAGGGAGATGTTATTTCACCTATTCTTTCTGCAAGTTCTTATTATCCTTGGTTTGATTCTATGAAGGTGTGAATATTTGAGAGAATTAGAAGTAAATGAGGCTTAGACATAAGAAAACGATTACCCTTGGGGAAAATGGAAAGCAGTAAAGGCTTTTCTTGGTGAAGTATATTGCACTTTCTCATATGTAACATAGGAATTCTGCCTGTAGTATCAAGTGCCTTGTGCATTGAGATTGGAAATGGGGAACACAATTGTATGTTCTTTCTTTACCATATTTTTAGCTATTTTTTTCAAGTTTCAGCAAGAACTTTGGTGGCTAAATTATAGCTTTTTTTGGTGCAACTGAAACAACTATTAAGGATTTGTAGCTAATGCTATGCAGTTTGGCCTGAGTAGCTCTGAGAATGCTGTCACTTCATTCCAGTTCCTATTGGAAACCTCTTATTCAAGGCAAATAGGCTGCTTTTACAACAAGAATGCCAGCAGTACAAAACTCAGATGTGGTTGTGGTAGATATGATACTTGCAAAAGGTACAATTAAAAGACAAAACAGGACTGGAAAGTTAGCTTATGTATAGGTAGACTAAAAAGCGAGAAGGGTAGTTTTGCAATGTAGTTGTGTACTTGTGTCTTTGCAGAAGATATTTTACTAACTTTAGAAGTATATGTTAAGTACTAATTCCCTCACATTTTGGGGAGGGAAAAAAAGTTGCTTGTCATAGGTTTAGAGATCAACTGAAAGGGTGTTTTCAGTTTTGCGGTTTTCCTAAACAGTAGTTATACATATAGATGTATGTATATTTGAGTCTTTTTTTCAATACTTATGCTCTTATAAGCATACTAAGTGAAGTAAAAGCGTAGATAACTGTGTTAATGATTCCCTTTTCTAGTTCCTGGATATTTCAGCGGACCTTGAGCTGTACAGGAAATAGATGCTTGAACCATCTCAATGAAATACTACTCTTGGCAAGAATAGCTATCACCACATGGCAGACTTCTGCTATACAAAATAATTAAAATAATTATTTAAAAATAGAATAAATTATAAATACACTATATAAAAATAACTCTATATGATTTGAATAGGTAGCATTCTAAAAATGAGGATTTGGATTTTGTTTTAAGAAATTTGTACTCAACATGAAAACCTGATGCTGAAGGAGAATATTGTGGAGCACAGTAAACTGTAGAATTATCTGGGAAAGAATTTATTTGGGTTACTGTGAGATGCACTGGACTAGTTAAATTCAGGGTCATCAATACTGGAAAAAGCATAAATTTTCTGAATATTTAACATCCTAAATTAGAGATCTGAGCTTTAACGTTTTTTGTCATATACATCAGTGTTATGTTTCAAATATAATTGAGATGAATGCATGAGTAATTTGGAAGTGAGATCGTAACTACAGTGCACGTAACTGTTTTATTACTTTTGTCAGGTAAGTGCGTAGTATGCCTTTAAATAGTAGTAACTTATGAGATAATGTTACAAAATTTCTGTTGTATTTCAGATTAGAAGAGAATCTGGGTTTTTTTGTCCACATTTTTTCTTTATTACAGTGCTAAAACTGTATATTGTGCAATGTATCACAATTCTAGATGAAGTGAGATGTATTACTGGAAATAACACCAAAGGATTGAGGAAGTTCTGGCTCCCATGCTTTGCTACTGCTTTGTGTTTCTTTACTACCATTTAAAATTCTGAAATATTCTGAAAGCATTTCCCAGGAAGAGTTTTTCATTGTAGTGATAAATTTTGTTGGAGCTTTTTGGTTTGTTTTTCTTGTATGTAGTTGTTTTGGACTCATCAACTAGAAATATCCCCAGTCTCCTCCCAAAGCCAGACACTGTTTGATTTAGTTTTGATTTGACCTTTTTCTGAAATATTGAAAAATTATGTTTATGATGAGGCAGACTGAGAGCAGACTATCTAGGAAAAGCTGGTTTGAAACAGGAAGAAAAACATCTTGTTTTAAATATAAAAATATTTCAAAATATTTTTGTCTAGTTTTGTCACTATTTTTTTTCCTGTTGGTAAGTCTCCATATCTAAGTTCAATAGTAAGATATTTGTGTTATGTTGTCATCAAGAAAATATTGTAATTTTCCTATCAGATGATGAAGATACAGTCAAGTGAATCATTCTGAAAGGTCATGGGTTTATTGTCAAGTATTTTTTCAGAAATTCTCCTTGGAACCCAGGGATATCCCAGTTTTGGGGACCTGTCTTAAGCTTTCTGCTCTTGATTTTTTTTTTTTTTTTAGAAGATGCTGCAGAATAGTTACTTGGAGGCATTATCAGCTAGACAGAAGAGCTAATGAATTGACAACCAGACTGATGAATCTGAGCCTTCTAGTAATATTTTTCTTGAGATGAGTTTTAGAAATAATTTTTTATTGCAAGAGATCAACAAAGCAGCAAACAAACAAAATTGTTAGCAAAAAAGGTTGCTTGGATGACTATTAAATAGTTGAGTCTATTTTTATACTTACCTGCTAAGCTTACATGATTTATAACCTCTGTGTAACTATCAGTTTCATGACTTTCTATCTCCATATAATCTAAGACAGTAACTTATTTTATTATCCCTAAATTATACTTTGTTAAATTCCGCTGAGGTGAGTGTTGGGATTAATGTTTGGGTTTTCTGTGTTATTTGAGAGAGAATGAGTGATTGTTGCTATGACATTAATACTATTCTCAGTGAGTATTGGTGCCTATAGTGATAGCTGTACCCAAACAAAACAAGGTTTCCCTGTTAGCTGCTTCTTCAAAAAATCCTCTCAAAAGCCCCATAATCTGACTGCCCAAAAGAGCAAGAACTCCATATTTTGTAGCAACTAGCACTTTTACCTCTCGCATAGAACATACCAGGCAATTTCTGACATGCCAAAAATTTCAAACAATGTTTATATTTGAGCAAATTTTGACACATTCTAATGAACATGTTTTCTAAATGTTAATGTTAAAACTTCCTCTCTTCTCTTTCACCGTTCTGATAAAATTGCATGTGATCTTAGATCCTAATACCAAAGGCAGTAGCCAGCTTGTTCTACAGTTCTGTTTTATTATGATGCAATGAGTTCAAAGATAAAATTTAATATGGATAGTAATGTCTATTAGATAGGTTTTTTTTCTAAGCCAGAAACCTCTGACAGATGATATGAAGGTTGCCTAGCTGTTATTTAGGAATATTTAAAAAAAGAGTAAATGTGTTTTTAAAAAGGATTTAGTTTGTAATATTTCTGATGAAAATGTGCATGCTTCAGTTTTGTGTTCAAGCATCAGGAGTAATCACTCAGCTGTCGTCTATGTTAAAGTAGAACTGTCTAGAGCATTAAATAAAATGTTAATCTTATTGCATGTTAATTGGTATAAATATACAGGTATATAGTGGATTTGGCTCATAACTCTTGCTTTCCCATTCAATTGAAAATGTTCACTTGGAAAGGTAATTATGAGTATTCAAATTTAAAGGTATTTTAGGTGGAAAATTTAACAAAAATTGAGAATCTTACATAGTTTTTGTTTTAATGTATTCCTTAATCACATTAAAGATATCATATTATACCTCTTTGAGGGCAGCAGTATGAAGTGTCTTGTATGCAAGATATGAATATGAAAGATGAGTCTGTGTTCATTCATTTTAGGAATCCCGAAAGTTGCACAGTGTAACTTCAGGCTGCCTTTGCGATTAATTTGCTTTCCAGCTCAACCTTCAAAAGCAGCAAACCACAAGCTAACTATTGATACCAATAAACCTCCCATCAGTTTTCTCACCATTTTTCCAGGTAGGTTTTTAAATATGTCTATAGTAGGAAATGTGTTAGGAACTCCAAAAAGAATTGTTTGTTCATGCGAAGTAATGAGAGAATTAACAAAACTAAGGTTAGAATATTTAAAAAGTCTATTGAAAGAAATGATGGCATAATATTTCACTAATAATCCACCTGGGCTAGTATATCTGTCTCTGGTAAAAATGCAGATTTCTTTACACAGTGGGCATGATATAGATCTAATTTTTATGTATCCAGAAAATCATTTTACATAGTTGCATCGGTGGTGTTGTCATGGGGAAAACATGGGCATTCATTTTAAAAAAGATAAGCAGGGCAGAGCAAAAGTGGTGAGTGTTGTTTGTAAGGTGTAGAGTTTCTCTGGAGGAAGGTTTGTGGAGTTCTTGATATATCAGTCTGGAGTCAATCTTATTTAATGATTTCTTTAGCCTTCTTGGACCAGAAGGGCTTGTACTTAGCAATATTTTCTGATGCGCAAACCTGAGCTACATTTTATATTCAGGAGAATATTAAAATAATATGAAGGAGGAATTAGGTGCCACTTAGGACTGGAAAAAGAAGAGTGAAATTGAGTACTATAAAGTGTAATATTATGAAAATAATTTATGCTGTAATTATGTGGTCATAATTTGGAAGAGATAGAGGAGGTGGAAGTTACCACAGGAGTACTCTGTGGTACAATATGGTACAATCATAAGCAAAACAAATAAGAACTGAGGATCCATTAGACAAAATGTTTTCATGCAGGAAACTAATATCATGTTACTATGCACTGGCACACTGAGTGCTGATTGCTGATATTAAATAAAAATTAATTCAAACTCAAAAGTGTAGAAAAAGGCTATGAATATTATCTAGGGATTTGAAGGGGAGAATTAAAAGAAAGTGACTCATTTAGCTTAATAAAACACAGGCAAAAAAAAGGAATACAGTTGCCTTCAGTAAATATTTTGTGGCTGTATCATGGATCTAGATGATCATATTAACACAAGAAGAAAGGAATAAACAAGGCTTATAAAGTGATTGTGAATAAGTTTAGTCTGGCAGTGATTAAGTTTCTGAACTTCAGAGGACTAAGGTTCTGGAACAATCTTCTGAGAGCTGTATGGGCCAACAACTTTAGTATGATTTTTAAGGTGGAGCTGCATCTCTTTCTGAAAAGCTTATATAGTACATTTGAGAGCAGTGGAGTAGGCATAGTTGGGTTTTTTGGTAGCATGATTTTCTTCACTTTGAGGGTAAATACACCTTTTCTCTCAAATGGGTGTGCTGTGTAATACTTACTTGAAACAGGGAAACTTTTTTTTCAAGGATCTACATTTTGGGCTTTTAATCATAGACTTCCATTATGGTTAAGCGATAATGCTTTCAAAATAGACCATTATATTTCATTTTTAACCTGGGGATGCATTGTTGAAAATATAACACAAAGCATAGTCCTAATGTGTTCCAGAAGACAGTATTAAAGTCTTCTGATTTCTGTTCATCCCATTTTCAGTGATGTGAAAAAAAAAAAAAGGCAGCAGCATGCTGTTTATGATGTGATCTGTGAAGGAACTTTGGATTCTTGGTGTACTCTATAAAAACTGTATATCTTCTACTCCCTGCTTTGCCTTATTTTTTGGGGAAGGTTGGGAGGAGAAGTAACATGGAGTAGTTTTTAAAATATGGTACTCTAAAACTGAGCCTGTTAACCTGTTATGATCCACTACACGGAATGGAAAGAAAGGTGGGCATGCTCAGACTTTGCAGAGTAGATAGTTTTAACAGGCTAGATGTTTGTTGTGCTCTGTGCTGAAAGCTGAAGAGAGAGCATGCTTAAACATTTTAATGATAATTTCTGCTTAGTTTTTGCATAAATAATCTGAGTTAAAGGTGACCTTGCATCCAGTAGAAGGTAATAGTCTTTAGGCTGTACACTGAGCACAATCATTTTAGATGGTACAGACTGAAACTCTGAGTAATCTACCTTTTGTTTCCAGGCTGGGGAAATACAACAGTGTGTAGCTTGGCTTCCACCTGTGAATGAAGGGAGGGTATACCAAACTATTTCTGATGTTCTTTACTTCTAAGCCCTAAGAAGGGGAGCAGTCTCATCCAGAATGCCTTTACTAAATTGCTTGTGCAAAGGTTGATGTGATCCTGGCTATGGCTTGAGGTGTCGAATTACAGAAAATTGTATTTAACTTTCTCTTTCAGACTTTGTTGATTCATCTGAGGATGACCAGGCAAATGTTCTGGGATTTGAGTTTTTAACTGGTTCAAAAACCACCCTTCTTGCTTCAAAAACATCACGTAAGTGCTGTTAGTATTAATGTAAAAGAGGCTTAATCATCAGTTAATGTATGTACAAAACGAGAATGTGGGTCAATCACCGTGTCAGAATTAACACAGGAGTTTCAAAGCGTTAACCGACCATTTCCTATCCACTCTCAAGTATCTAATTATGTTACTAGGAAAGGCGCAAAATTTTATAACAAAACAAAAAATCATCCTCAAAATATAGTACACTACAGTGACAGTTCTCTGAAGAAATTGGTTTTTCAAGTTTTTATTAATGAATTAATACTGTCATTGTAGTAATAAGAAACCTCCTCTTTTCCTCAAAGGTATTTCAATATTTGTGTTGGGAAGTAGTCATCTACTGGAAATTTTGAAAGGGATTCTAACTCTCCGCTGACTTTCAGTAATCCTTGACTTTAATTAGGCATCAGACCCTACTTACTTGCTTCTCTACATCTAAGTAAACGCCTGTCCCTATCTTTAGATGCCTGTATATCTTTGTAAGTGTAGGAGCAGGGATTCAATATCCTTCCTATTATGTTTACAGAATGTATGAATGTGCATGTAGATCTGCTGTTACCTGGTCCAGTGTCTCTTGTATAGGGCAGTTTGTGAATTAAGTAGTCATGTTCCAACCACCTGTGAGTTTGTGCTCTTTGAAAAAGATGGGCTCTCTTCATTTTGGAGAGTTTATGGTCTTGCCCTGTATAACTACTCAACTCGCTAAACTCTTTCTTGGCATGTGCATTGGAACCAAATCAGTTCAATTGTGTTGAGCATTTTCGATGCCAGCAGAGCACAAAGTCTTCGTTTAATACAGCAGACTAACAAATTGAAAAGCTAGAATACCTAGTGTGCGTTGCAGAGAGTTCAAATGGAACACTGTGTGAATACTTTATGAAAACTGTTTTGAGTGAGAAATCAAAATTGTTTGTTGATGTGACATTCTTTTGACACAAAAATAATCTGCCTCACTGTTTTAAAAAATGAATATTCATGATGGGTTATACATATATTGGTGGTGTCTGCTGTGAGCTATGAGATAATATTTAATACCTTTTTCTAATGTAATTGAAGGTGTTAAAACTAGAAACAATCTGGAGAGTAACTTTCATCGTACCAAGAATCACTTTACATTTCTAAGGTTCAAATCCATTCGTATCGGTTTGTGTATGCATTTTTGCATGTTGTTTTATTGTAAGTTTGGTTTTAATATTTATTGAAGTAGTAGATCTTAACTAGACATGCAAAGATAGTTTCTAAAAAGTAAAGAATTTAAAGGATTTATAAATCACTATTTTTTTCTGGATTACAATTTAAATCTTTCATTTGGACTTTGTTCTGATGCTGTGTAAGGGACAAATTTGTGTCTGTGTAGTGAATGTATTTTAGCTTCTAGTGAGGCTATAACTTTTAAATCCCCCACCCCAAACCCTCAAGCTTTTCCTCTCAGGTTTGTTTATTCACTAGATCGGAATGACGCTTGCAGTCTTACTATAAACTTTCCCACACTGCTTTACTTGTGAAGTTCACTTTACAAAGCAGATTCAAAATATCTGTTTCTCTTAGTGTGACTACTCATTTCTAGTGTCTGGGAATCCTTACTTTAGAAAACAAATGAGTTGGTCCACCTTCTATGTTAGCAGTCTATTTCTGCATCCACTTCATGCATTGGATTGTGTTGGTTACAGAATTTTTTAGGAGGGGTTTACTTACTTGAAATGTTACCGAAGTAAAACTTATTTTTTAAAAAAATAATTGGTAAAAGGTCTGATACTCAAGCATAATTCAGAACATTGTTACGAGCAGAGACTATCCATAATACAAAAGCATTGTTTGGCAGAATTTCATGATACTAAAATGATTGTGCTTGAGTGGACAGATCTGTGGAACTGATGAATGCAGGTGAAATTATGTTATCACTTGGGGGGTTCTTATTCTGCCATGTAATTTAACACTGAGTTTATACTTTGTAAAAGCACTTATGCAACATTATCATCATGGAAATGTCCTTCAAAAAGAAAATTGTATGTGTAGATAAATACTGGCTAGAACTAGAAGTAATGGTGTTTCAGAAAAGTTTAAAAGTTCATTGGGACTGATCAATCCTTATTTCTGGTTTTCCATGAAATAAGTTAATCTTGGACAATGGAAGAAGACATGTTTTTCCATATCCCTTATCAAATGGGAATGGGAAGAACTGCATGTAGGAATGAAAGTCTCCAGGTTCAGTTGGGTTTCACTGCTGAAGCTGCAAACTGGAATGACATCTGTTTTCACATTTGTTTTTAATTGTATTAGCTAATCCATTTGGAGCAGTGTAGTAACTGAAGATGTTACTTCAGCTTGTCAAGAGGACTGCTGCAAAGAAGCCCAGCCTAAAGTTTATTTTGACAGTTAATACATATTAAAAAGAAGCTTGCCCCATGTAGATTAAGGTTTTAAGGTTTTTTTTTTCCTGAAATTTTCTAAAACTGTCTTTTAATCAAAGTTTAAAGAAGGCTTGACTGCTAATGGTGTCTGGGTTTTTTTCTGCTGATGCAGGCTTCCTAGCTGAGAAGTGAACTGAATCCTCAATATTTCCTTCAAATAACCTACTGGGAGGGCAACCATTCTTAATGCAGGTTGTGCTAGTTGGACAACCTGTTGTAGCCTCTTGCTTTTCTGTTTGAGAATTTTCTGAAAATCTGTTGTCCTTTTCTGTAACAGAGTTTATTTTAACAAAAAGCTAACACAAGGTGGTAAACTGCTATAAAAACACAGGATGAGCAGAAGCACAGTTATTTCTTTATTTTTTTCATTGTATTTTTGTTTAAAGCGTGTCTTTAGTACAACTAAAGATTCTCAGTTTTGTACAGTTTCTAAATCTAATTTGTCTTTTTTGAGAACTGGAAGATCATGTAAAGCAAATGACTGCAATGCTCTCTACTCAGGCCATGGTAAAATTAGATTGTGTTTGTATTGACCAACAATGTATGGAAACTAAATATGCATTTTGGAGGAAATTAGTTTTATCCATTTTAAACCATTAATGTATTCGATATGTCAATTATAAATGGAATGACTGTTGATTTGGCCTGAAAACATCTGAGCTAATTTCCCTCAAGGAAAAAATCACTTAAGGCAAAGTATGATGATACATGCAACTAAGTCCAGCGATTACATTGTGAGTGTTTAAAAAATGGATATTAGGTTGAATGTTATCTTTAACAGATGGTGTTCTATTTTTTTAACAGGCATGTTTTTAAATAAAACTTGCTTCTTTCCTGTTACACTCTAAACAGAATTTGTCATTTTCTATTTGGTGAAATACGTATCCTGGGAATGATGCCAGTGGTAATGTCAAACAATCTTGAATTACTAATGTTGAGAAAATTTTAAATAAGTACGTTCAAGTTCTGAAGAATTCTGGTTAATTTCATTTACTGTGAACCATGTTAACAAGGGCAAAAGAAGAACTATTTTGTATCGAAACCCAGCAATTATTTTTCCTCATAGCTGTATTTCTGTCTGTCCTTCTGGATAAGGTATTGGTAGATGAGTAATGAAAAGAAATAAGGAACTGTTGTTTGAAAGTGTTTATCTGAAAAAAACTTAAATTAAAATGTTGCTGTGATTTTCCACAATGTTTACCTCTCAACATTCAGTTAATTCTGATTTCCTGGAAACCAAAGAGAGGATTATACAAATGTGGACTAGAAACAACAGAAATAAAATCTTATCCTGCTAGCTTGATAATTTGAAATTCACTAAAGTGTGATAAGTTAAATGAATTTGCTGGGATGGATGACACTGGCTAACAGGACTTGTTTTTTCACTTCAGTTTATATTAACACTTTCATTTCTATACTAAGCCATTTTTACAAAGCCATAGTGTGTAGATGGATAAAAATCACCTTCTACTAATATTAGCTGTATTTACAGTGAAGCATGGCACTATCAAAACTGAATATTGTTGTCTGTGACTAGTTAGAGTAATACTTTTCCTACTAGAAGATATCCTAGAAAGTGGAGATATAACAAAAATTACACTGAGTGTATTATCCAAGAACTCACTGTTTCCGAAAGACATACAAGATTTTAGGTGGATTGGAGTTGGCTTGTTACCACTTCTATCAGATGCTTAGGATGCTGTGCTTCTGTCATTGCCCAAAGTGAATTGAGCCTGTTTCTGCCTCCAGCCCTCAGAAAAGCTCACTAAGGTTGTGTTATGGCTGAGAATTGCAGACAGCCTGTTGTTATGGCTTAATATCATCCAGTATTTCTCTTGTTTCCTTATGGTAGTTCTTCGTAGCTTTTTGTTCTTCATGAGCAGGCTCCTACTCTGAAGTAGTCCTGAAGCAATAAATACTTTCATTTTGTGCAACAAAATTGCCTGTTTAAGTTAGGATAAAAGAGAGAGTAGGACAGACATCAATAAAATACAAGTATTTCTTTAACACTAGTGAACATGTATCTCTTACAAAAATCTCATATAGATTTTGGATACAGTTAGCAAGTTAAATTTGTGTGTTATCTAAACTGTGTTGCATAGTGAATGTAGGTGGCTTAAATGTATGTTATTATTTGTGTATTTGTTTTCAAAGAACGATATAGGATCCAGAGTGATCAGTTAGAAGACCTTTGGCTAATAACAGAAGAGCTCACGCTTCGCCTCAGAGAACATTTCAAGAAACAAAACTGCAAAGATTTTGCGTGTACCTTTTCTGGTTCAATTCCTCTGCAAGAATATTTTGAACTAATTGATCGACATTTTGAGGTACGTAACATAATATGTGAATCATTAATGTTCTAGTTTAAAAATTGTTTGTATGTTAGTACTATGATTAATCAGATTATAACTATAGCTGTAACTATTTGGCTTTCAGAAGATAGAAGGTTGCATCTAAGGTAGTGCTGGAAAAAATGTCATTTATTTTTTAACATATGAAGTATGCCTTGCCTCTGAAACAACCCTTGTGATTAGCAGAGCACGAGTAGCTAGTGTGCAGTCTGCAAATGATACAAATTATGGTACTGGTAGTTGCCCTTCTGCTCACTGTCTGTACATAAGCTGTGGATTCTTCATGCACTAACATCATGTTAATTCTAACATTTTTTTTAAAAATTTGTCCTAGTTTTAGGCTGTTTTACTCTTCTGTACTAGTGAAGCCATAAGCATTTTTCTTTTTGCTGAATCATTCTGGTAATTATATAAAAAGTCCCTTTAGATTTTAAAAAACTGACTGTCCTTGTAGAAGTAGCATTGGAGGCTCGAGGAAGTTTACCAGACCACATATAAAATAAGTGTAATTACTTTTTCCTGTTTGGTCGTGCAGATGACAAAGAAAAATCTCCGGTAGTTCAGATGGCTTGTAGAAATAGCTAATAAAATAAAATATATGCACTCCTGCCCCCCCGCCCCCCACCTTTCCAGTTAAAAAAAAAGAGAATAGGTGTTTGAAAATGTCTGTTAAACTCATATAATGGGCAAAAGCAGCAACATATGTATGTAAGAGTGAGAAATACTATTGGAAATACTATTCTTTCATGCTGCCAAATCTTCTGTGAGGTGCAGCCATCACCACACAGAAAGATGGAAGTTGTAGTTGGGATTTTCTGGGATTTTTTTTCAGGAGTCAGCCTAGATCCAGGTCTGTCTCTCAAGCCAATGAGTTGTTGTTCTGTTAGTCTTTCAACTAATTTGCAATTCAAAAAGTTTGGTTTGTTTTTTTTTTTGGTTGGTTTTTTTAGTGACTGGTATTGTAGAAATACCTTAAACATAGGCCTCATTAGATTGTATCACAAGCTTAAATACATTGAAGTTTGAAATATAGGTGTAATTGCTGGAATGTTAATTTAGGATCTAATTATGTTGCAGCTGGCTATTTTGAAGTCTCTGAAATTTTGCAATAATTATCTGGTATAAAAGTATCAAGTGATCTATCAAGGGGATCCTAATGCTTCCATCCCTTTTAGTTTCAACACAGTCTTTTGGCAAGCTTGGAAGAATATTACCTGAGATGTCCCTTTTTTCTTCCTACTTCTAGAAAGCTGCATAGTGTTTCTTTTTCTCTTAGCTTTCCTGAACTGTCCTTCATAATCATCTACTGACAGAATGGTATGTTTGCTTATTTTTAAATATAATCTGTTTTCTAAATTTAGGAAATTTAATTTTTCTGCTCATTTTGGGGCACTTTAAAATGGATGTGTGTCATAATGCTCACATCTGGAAAGCTGTGTGTCTTAATGTTTCTTTTGATAATTTATGCTAGTTACACCATGTCAGCGTACAGAGGAGTCCCAGCTGTTTGAAAGACTCACCTTCATTTAGTGCATTTTGTATTAGAGGCATGTACTGGAAAATGGTACGGTGATTAAAAGATATTAAAAGATAAGAATTCTTATTATCTGGGCATTTGATGTACGGTGTTGTTAAGTTTTGTGACCACTTCAGGAAAGTTTGTTGCTGTAGCTGATCAGTATATATAAAAAGAAAAAGGATTTCACTTCAGAAAAAGACAATCATTCAAACAGTGCGGAATTTAGTACTTCTATTCATGCTTCAGGGAATAACCATTTACTTTCCACTGCAATAAATACCAAGTCCGATACACTGTGTGTATGTGTCGTAAATAGCACATGAAACCAAGAAGAAGCCTTGAGTTCCTGGTGGTGAAATTTCACTCTTGTTATTAGGCTTCCTGATGAGATATTTATACATTTTCACAGATTATTGTGGCTGTTGACAATTAGTTTTGGTTTCAGTGCAAATGATAATTCCTGAAAATGTTAATAAGCTGCATGAGGAGTGTAAAATGTGAAACTGGTATAAATTACATTAACATTTGAATAATACACACTCTCCCAGAAATGTTACTGTCATTCTCCTCTGTTTCATTTGGAATGTTCATACATAGTGTATAGGACCCCTTAACCTGAATTCTTGAAAATGCTTAAATTGCAGCTACGTTTGAATGCTGAAAAATTTCAGGAGCTGTTATCTGAAAGGGCTGTACAGTTTCGAGCTATTGAGCGGCGATTGCTGACACGATTCAAAGACAAAACTCCTGCTCCTCTTCAACATCTGGACACCTTGCTAGAAGGAACATTCAGAGAGGTCAGTATAGCTTGATTATGAGCCTAACCTTTCTTTATGTTGTTGGTAAAGCTTAGCTTAAAGCATATAAGCTATACTTTCCTGGTTACATTTACCATCCAAGAGACCAGGAAGCAGTAATTTGTTTGACCTAATATTCCCTATAACTTTACAGATGATTTGCAATAGTTTTATTTAATCTGTGACCACAAAATCTTTACTCCTGGGTCACACCAGCTTGACAGCACATCATTCTTTCCTAACTGATGTTGATAGTGTAAATATTTTATAGTTCATGTGAAAATATTTTATAGTTCATAGCTTGTGTAAATATTTTATGGTACACTGTAAACTGGTGGAATGGTTTGGCTGGTGAAACATTCACAACAAAATTCTATGAGGCTGACCAAGTCCTTCCTTATGGGGGTTTTATGTTCTAACCATTTCAGAATGTGATAGCTGCAGAAGAACAATGTTTAAAAAAAAATTCATTCCTAAACCATCCCCGTGCTGGAACTATGCAAGGAATAAAGGACATTTTTCTTTCTTTTCCTGCCTCAGACCTGCATTGCTTTAAAATAACGCTTGTTTCATGATGTGTCCCCTTTGCTAAGAAGTTACTTTATATGTTTTGTGCTTTTCTGTTGGAGGATCTGATTTTACTTTCTAACATGCCTTGTTAGAGAAGCTGAGTCACAATGAGATTTCTTGCTGGAAATAAGGCTTACCTTTATGCACTGTTGTATATCACAACAATTAAAAAACAAAGGAAAAATATTTTTCCTTACTGCTTGCTCTAAGAAAACATTTCTTTAAATTGGAGAAAACTGCCTTTCCATATACAATTATACGTGAGTCAGATTTGCCTTTATTTCAGTCTTTACAGTGAATGAGTTAACTATGAGATAGTTTAAGTTTGAAAGTGGGGCCTTTTTGGTTACTTTAGGAAATACTAGGTATTGTTGTGGTAGATAGATGATTCTTTAACACTTCGAAAGGGCATGTCTAAAGAAGCCCTAAAAATAAACAGAAGTGAGTCTTTCCTGTGCAGAACTGTTACCTTTAAATTTAAAAGCAACTGGGGTGTGCTTGACAGTTTTCTTGCAGTTGAATTGAAAGATGAGTTCTGAGAATATGACAAAAATCAGGTAGTTGAAATAGAGGCATATTGCAGAAGCTTATTTTAGTTCTTCAAACCAAAATCAGATGGGTGCTTTTCTTAATAATTACTGTTGTAAGCTTTTAAAATTAGAATTAGTGTAGTTGAAAGGAGAATGAGGAAAAAGATTTCTTTCCAGAGAACAAATGCTTACATTTTCCTATATTTGTTAAAACTTGTTTTAGGCAAGCTCACATTTTTCTTAGTAGATTGTAATTTTCTTTTGTTTGTGTGAATCCCCGTGTAACAAAGAAATGTTGTTATTGTCACTACAAACAAAAATGTAGTATAATAGTAATTACCAGAGAGACCCCACTGCTGCATATGATTTGAAAGTGAGAGCAGTGGTAGGATTTAATATTGTCTCTTTGCTATGTGGGTGAAATGAGATTGCTCGATGATGCATTTCCTATATTAGAAAAGACCTTGTTTTCTTTAATTCAGTTTCATCTTCTGTCTTTATTTGAACAAAAATATCTAAATGCAAATAGTTGAAGTATTCAAAATATGGAACATGTGTTTTCAGTAAAGGAATAATGAGGCTGGATAAATATAAACAGTGTAAAGTCTAACCTCTTTTAAGCATGTAGCCTTTTTGACATTGGAATGAATATGATTGTATTTTTGAGAATACTGCTTTTCAGAATAGTTGTTCAAAGAAACTGTCTCTATTTTTCCCTTTGGAAAGTTGTCTGTTTTAAGCGTCATGGTTGTGTTACTAGTTTTCCTAATGCAGAATGCATTCAGTGGAGAATGATGATCCATACCCCTTTGACTCTTAGTGGAATGACTCTTATTTGCTTCAGTGGAATTTGGATTGAACTCTGAATAAGTGATGTAGAGGTTTTAGGGGGTTTTGTAATAAAATACATATGATAAATCCCACAATAAAATACTCCAACTGTTAGAAAATAAATTGATTTTTATTCTCTCACCATTGTCTGAGAATTTAATCGTCTCCCTTATGTTAAATATTTTTATAATGAGAAAAGAAAAATTTGCATTGTTTTATCCCCTCATTTTTCACCAAAGTAATTGTTATGTACAAAGAAAGGTTTTGTAGTTTTTTCACTGGGTTTTGCAGTCATAAGGGAAATGTGTGTGTTTTGGTATGTGTATGTAGTGTATTCCAAACCTTTCTACCTAGAACAGGAAGGAGTTTTTGGTTAGTATGAGTATGTGATTTTATTTTTTAACCCAGACTCTCCAGGACTTGGGCTCTATATGAGTTACATTATTAATAGAATAACTATTATAGCTTAGGACTTTTTTAAAAATTGAAGCTATAATGGTATAACCTCTCCAAATCCACAGGGACATAAAGGTGCCTCTTAGTGCTTCCCTTATTTCCTTACATCAGAACAATTATGAAGCAGTTATATAACCTTTGTGTGAACAGCCTTTTAAATACAAATAAAATAATGGTGAATATTCACCATGTAGTTTCATTGCCTAGGTGTGATACATATCTACTTTAAACTTATTCTGTACAGTTTCTTTGCCTACCTGCAAATTGTTATGAATTGCTGAACTGATTTGAATTTTACAACTGAAGTAGATTGTAAATGTTAATTTGCAGGTTTTCATCTTCAAATAAAAGTTGTGTTTGTGTGACATGTAGGTAGATGTACAATGTGTGTCAAACCTATATATACCAAACCAGAGAAAATGAATCAAGCTGCATTTGATTCTCTGGTAAAAAGCGTTTCTATTTATACACTAAATTTTTGTATTAGTCCTTGTATATTACCAACTAGGCAGGATGTATTTAGTGCTACAATAAAATTACTGATGGGTTTGTTATAAGGAAACTTGAACCTTACTGTTCATCTTCACAATAACAGAGAAATGTATAAGCGTGCATCAGTGTGTGTAAATGGAGGAGGAAAAGCTTGCTTTTGGTTTTATAGTCCTGTTTAATCTTTTCTAGAATTTGTCTTTCTGAAGTAATATTATAGGTCTAAATAGATTTGAGTGAGTATTAACAACAGTTAACAAATAGTGACATCAGGTGTTCCATTTTGGAAGGAAAAGAAGAACTGTTACATACATAGTAGCCTTGTATATTAGAAAAAGGAAATGTTATTCTACGACGTTCAGGAATGATTTGTAGGAAGGTGCTATGAAAATAATTCATAGACATACAAATAGTATCTATTGCAAATTGATTTTTCCAATAATTTCTTGATCTCTGGTTAAAAAAATTACCAGTGCAATTGGACATGCTGCTAGCTCTTGTTCTAAGAAAGGAATTTAATAGGAAAAATTTAAAAGCAATTGAACAGTAGTTGAGATTGCATAGATTTTTTGTTGTTTAAAGGACTTCAAATATGAAATGATATTGCAGCTAATTTTATGATAGCTGTTGTAAACAGCATGTACGTTGTATAATGCTCACCTACTGGAGACATGTTATTGCTTGAAAGTGTAATTTAATGATCTTTAATCTCTACAGTGTGTTTTCTGTCATATTAAAAAAAAATAAAAATCATAGTTTGGCAGTAGCTGCAGGTGCTTGCCCTGGAATTGGAATTTTCATGCATTGACTCTTGGCATACATTATTTGGTTTCCAGGTACAAACTGGAATTAACAAGTTTCATAAAACTCAGATGGTTCAATTTCTTATTTTAACCCACATGGATTTTATCCTAGTGAATCTAAGCAATACTAGCTGTGTCTAGTTGTAAGCTGTGTTTAACTCTGTAACCACGTTTAGAAGACTACTGCAGTTACATTCTTTTAGGGAAAGAGGAGCAAGGATGAATTTGAAACATGGGGTGGAGTTCTCCTAGAGCACTAACTGTTGCCTAACTGATTTTAAGTACTTAAACCGTGAATCTGAGACAAGATTGAACAGTTCAAGTTTACAAAAACTGTAGTGACAAAGCAATCACTTCTACCTTGCATTGTATTACAATAAAAGGTAGCAAAATTAAGACAAATCATGAAGCAAACACATTTGTCCTGTATCCCCATGCTTCCATCATATGTAGTAAGCATAGCTCCCTTCCTATTCTTTGATGCCAGTATTGCACAGTACCTCAGGTTTCCCCACGTTCTGAGGCTTCTTCATCCCCACCCTGTAGAACCACTAACTCGCTTGTGCTTTCTAATACTGACATCTCAAGTTTTACCCATGGCCCCAGCACCCCTCCCCATCAGTTGCTTATTTGTGCACTGTCAATAGCCACCTAACCAGAGAAGATGGGTGATGTCCCATGTCTCAGTAGAAAAACTAATAGTGTCTTTTCCCTCCCAGTCTCCTAATTTAAAAAATATAGAGAAACTTAATGGTTTCTGGATCTTCATGTCACTGTAAAATTTTGTGTGGTCATTGGAAACAACAGTTACTAGGAATGGACCGACAGAACAAGTCTCACAAAAAGTCAACACAGTTGCCTAACCTTAGACATGTAGGCTTAATAACTACATGTTCTACAACAGTGGGTCTTTATTTTTAATTGGTGATACATTTTAGCTTTTCTTTCTTTAAGGTACTTTATAAATTTGAGAGTGTCTTGCTGCTAGTAAGAGGACCTAACACACTTTTCTAAACGGAACTGCTAGAACTAATTGATGCTGCAAGTTTATTCCCTTTATTTTCTCCTGATTCAGCTATTCTGTCATGGTCATCTTATTTATATTATTACTGAGTAACCTGTCTCACAGAAATATGTGGCTGTAAGCAGCAATGAAGTGGCCTTCAACGTAACTTTCAGATCTTGCTCTGTAAACAACTAGAAGTTGTCCAGTTCGTTCTGCTGTCTTTGGTATATGGCTTGTATTTATCTTGGCTGGTCTCGGTCTTGCATCTTGTGAGTTCTGCATATGAATCTTGAAGAGATTTACGTGGATAGGAATTTTTAACTTAAAAACTTTGCTTGAAACAAAGGGAGATGTATTCAAATAGTCTTTCAGATTTAAAGTGGTGGTCATGGGTTACTGTTTACAGGGAATAGGAACAAACGGATTTTTTTCAGTGTAATCTCCCTCATCTATTCTCCCTTCAGCATTCTGATATTGTTTATCTCATTCATATAGCTAGCAGCACTGGAAAGTAAGCGTAATATTCACCATCAGTCTGTTAGAAGTGGTCAACAAAAACAATTGCTTCCAGGTAGAGATATCATGACTCTTCATTTAGAATAAAGAAGGCAATTCCGTCAGGAGGATCCAGTTTAATTCTTTACACGGCAGTAAACTGTGTAGGAATTTGTGGCCTGTGACTGAGAAAGCTTTATTCACATGTAAAGGTAGCCGTTTTCCCTGAGGTCTATGATCTGAGCCGTCCCTCACATATACAGCCCTGGATGTTGGTTGGGGATCTTGAGCCTTCAGTAGAGACTTCTGGAGAAACAGATGAAATTTGTGAAGGATTTGGAAGTCAAATGGCTCTAAATGAATACACTGGTTCTTTTAATGAGTAATGTTACAGGAGTTGCTCTTTCCCTTTTATATGACAGTTTTGAAGAAAGGTGCTTCTAATATTTTCAGGACTTTATGAACTTCATTACACAACTGTTTCTTTGTCATAGCCTAATTTAAACAGAAAGATGGACTGTTCCATGTTTTTGAGATGGAATTTAAGCAACTGTGCTATGAATTAATGCCAGCTGCTAAAACTTACGACTGGCCCACAGTTTCATGCCACAGCACAGGATTGGTATTTAGGTGTCCTTATGTTTGTTCTTTGTTTATGGTTAACTTTTCTTGCAACTGATCTGATCCTTTTGGAGCCCTTCAATCCCATGTTATTTTCAGAGTGACACTGAGTAGTTGTACTACGTGACAGGATCTATTCTAGTCTTGAAAGCTAACATTTAAATAATCAAATCTAAAGTTAACTTTGTAGCTTTCTTTTTCTCAAAGAAAGAAAGAAAATCATTTAGAGCAACACCTGATTAAAGCCTGTAGAATCTGACTTGCAGCTTTGTTTAAGTTTACTCTAAAATACACACACAAAAAGAACATTCAGCTCATGTTAAAGTGTTAACTAAATGTTTTTTTAGAAAAGCATCCAAAAAGAGAAAGGTATGATACAATAAACTTTAAAAGTTAAATGTATGGAGAAAAAGCAAATTTTTTGTATCCCTGGGCATAATTTAGGAGGCCACGGGAAGTGCGCTAAATATTTATGTTTCTTGAGGTTTCAGCAGAATGTGTAATTAATCTGAATTTTGGACAGAACTTAAAGGTATTTAGTTAGAATCCCTTTGAGCACATCTTACTTAACAAGAGAATTGCGAGGAATTTTCACCCTAGTGCTGCTGATCATGCATGTTCTGTCTCTTTCATTGTGCTTTGTGATCAAGCAAGAGTGTTGAAACCTTGTCAAGCAGTATTTAAAGTATTAAAATACTGTGTGCCAGTTCTTGTTCATTTTATAGTATTTGACACTATCAGGCAAAATTACTTTTGGGTGTAAATCATGATCATGATTGAGATAACTGGTTGATTTGGAATTGTATCTTCTGAATCATACGATGTCCTCTCTGAAATTTCAGCACTTCAAATGAAAACAAATATTCCAATTAAGAGTTGACAAATATCTAAATGTTAAGCATATTTTGTCCTTCTTACCTAATACTTTTGATCAGTTTTCAGAACAGGTCCTTAGCTGATTGAAACCACCATTATTCCAGAGGGCCTGGTTTAGAAAACAGGCGGTACTGGCCCGGTGTTTAAGGGCTCGCCTTTATGCCTGGGGACATTGTCATGCATCTGCTTCATCTGTGTTCAACACCAGCTAGATGTGAATGTGATGCCATCTGGAAGCTTTGCACCTGTGTCAAAGCTGAATGAAAAACGTACTAATATACCTTCTTCATAGCACTGCGTAAATGTAGTTATGTGGCTTCCAGTTGGAGATGGTTCACGATCTCCTGTCTTTCAGCTGGTGTGGAACAATTCTGTGACTGTCCGCACCCTTCTCTGCAGACCCGTTCTAACCTCTTTCCATGCTGTTGGGTGCTGGGACAAGCAGAATTGCTGGTGATCTCTGTCTTTCGGTCTCTAGGCATGTGTTCTAGGTTCGATCTCATATCTGGCATCCTTCTTGCTCAGTTTCCTGGAGTCCACTTAACTGAAACTGGTGACAGCTCTTCCAGCTTTGTCCAGTTCCTGATACTGAATTTCCCCACTACTGAAGATATGTGTATTTGACACTTAAAGTAAATTATAATTCAATTCTATGAACGATTTTTTAAATGTGCATGTGCACGTGCATTTTGTTGTTAGCATGAAAAACACAGCTATGTGGAAAACAGAGCCACTCTAGCTGGAAGGTTCTAGTTTATTTTCATCTCTTCAACAAATGATTTGGATCTTGTCACTGCCTTTTGAAAGGAAGCACAATCTCCCCTCTTTGCCTCTGTTTGGTTCCTGTTTTTCTCTGCTCTCAAAATAAGATTCCCCCAGCTATCAAATGACACCCTCCCGTTTGATTTTTGGATCTGTTATTTCTGGGACTTGGCTGCAGACTGACACAATTGAACTGACTTCCCTGTAGTCAGTTTTTTTATTTTAGGGAACTGGAAATACTCTAGGTTAGTAATCGTTGGTGGTTTCAGGCTGTTAAATGGAGTAATTTCTTTTGATATTTCCATAATGATTTGAGCACAAAGATGAAGAGCATGTCAAAGGCAAATGCCTTTGCCCTGCTTAGATGTAGGTAATTTATAGGCAGTAGTACAAAAGGATATATGTGTGTGTACATGTGCACGTGCGTATGTCAGAGTGCATACACATAATTCATCATATCTTAATTTTAGTCTTCAGAATGGTTCCTTAATGTCTTTTTAGAATTGTGTATCTTAAGAGCCAGAATTTTAGTTCCATTGTAGTTGATACCAACAGGTCCAGCACCTAATATACACTAAAGAAAAAAAAAATCTCCCTATTTCTCTCCTTACCTCATCTCCATCTACTAATTTAGGAAGCTAGGGTCTTTATATCTAATCCATAATCTACTACATAGGTATAATATGAAATAAGTATGGGCATTGCAATTTTTAAAGTAAACATAATTTTCTAATCTTTGGAAAGCACAAGTACAGTTCCTTACATTATTTTAACACTTGCAATGTGTGGAGCACTTCAATCGTTGGTGGTTTGTGGTCAGTGGCAAATAAAACTCATTATGTTCTATTCACTAAAACACATGGAATCTCATTAAAGGTCCATTAACTCTTTGTCCAAGCCCCTTAACTCCTTTCCTTGCTTATTAATCGGTTGATAAAAATCTCAAAAGTGATCATTAATGATTGAGTATTCTCTCTAGAGTCACACTTCTGACACACATGGCCTCAGGAACTCGACATTTTGGGAATGATTCATTACTTGATTAGTAAGGACTTTTACCTCAAAGCAAAACCATTAGGGTTTATCATGCATGACTCAAAGGCTATATATCACACCCGCTCCTGTAATAGTCATTTTCCCCAGATAATGTCAGTGAGAACTACACCCATAGTATAAATTAGCTCTTTTTGGCTTGAATAAATATCCTGTTCTTTGGAAGAGTTATATTTAACTTCGCTTGTTTTATTGCTGTTTCTGCTAAATGTAGTTTTTTCATAGCCACTAAAAGTAGCTTATTGGCTATTACATATAATTAAAATTCTCTATTTTACTGGTGTTCAAATAGTGTTATGTTTCTGTTTCCCTAAGACTTATTTAACAGTGGAATACTTACAATGTCATCAAAGCTCCTTTTTATTAGAAGATGTATTCCAAAAATGTCTGAAAGTAGTTAGCTATGCTTGGGAAACATGTATTAGGATTGCTGGCACAACTCTTCTGTATTTTGGTCTGTGGTAGCAATTACTTGCTCTGGTGTGGGACAGTCTTCACTTCAGGTCAGTCAGTTTGTGGGACAAATAGGTAAAATTGCTCATATCTTCAGTAGGGCTTTCTGTGAAGGGAGTTAGACTCATGTAAAAGCTGGAAACAATACAGCCATCACAAGAGAAAGAGGTTGGAAGTAAAATGTACTTGTGTGTGTAGATATGGCACAAAGCACCTCAGCTGGGGTCTGCTGGACTGTGTTCAGTCTGGCCTGTCACATTTTCCACAAAGGAGGTTTTCAGCTACACTGTGCTGTGTCATACCGCCCTATCTACTGAATTACTCCCCTTGAACCTGTGAATAGCCAGGTCTGAACACCCACTGCTCCATTCAAATCACTAAAGGACCAGAGGTGTGACTTTATTTAATTTATTTTTACCCACTCCACCCAGGGTGTGGTTCCCACATTAAAGCTGTTGCACTAATGTGACCTATCAGAGGGTTCCCCAAACTTTGATTCAGTCCTCAGGGGTACAGGCAGATTGTACCCTTGGGTGTATAAAGGCAATGGCAGGAAGTGATTTATGTCACTTCTTGTGACGTGAACATTCTTTGTCACTTCTTGTGACATTTGTTTCATTGGCTAATGCTTTTTTGTAGGGGAAAAAATAATATTCCTTTGTAGGGGTAGATCTTGTATCCTCAGCCTAACATGAGCTCACTAGACCGTGTATGAGAGCTTTCTGTAGGGACTGAAAGAACCTGTGTACGTTTGAATGAGTGAAAATGGAACCAGTTGGCTACAATTCCCCAAAGAAAGGAATACTGATAAGTCTTATTTCTTTCAAAGAAATGTCATATCTGATAATCTGAAATATCAGATACCTGTGCCTAAGCTTAAATCATTGACAGGCTCTTTCACTGGGAGAAATGTATTCCATAGGCAAGAGGGGAAGTGCTATGCAGTAGTGTAATCAAAACTTGAATAAAAAAATTGATACTGTCTTCACAGAAGGATGGAAACCATTATTATTTCATGCTTCCTAGAAAGTTTTCTGTATCAGCCCTGTAATTATGCAGTATGAAAGCATTTGAGGCATAAAAGCTATACACCTGAGAACAGCTAGTGAGCGTACATAGTGGAAGATACAATGGTTACTTTGCGAGTTTGGATACATGATCTTTGTGAAATTGCTCATTTCAGTTGAGTGGTCCAGATGTCATGAATTAAATGAGTATTAAATTATTATGAGTTTTGGTGGCTTCTGATGCAATTTTAATAGTTTGATTTTGGGTGACTACTATACTTGTTTTACCAGCGTGTACATAGGTACTGTGCCTTCAGGTAGCTGAAATAACATTGAACTAGATAATTTTCTTGTGTAAGCTCACAATAAGTGATACTGATTTCTTTGATGTACAGTAGATGATAATTTTGCATTGTGGTTGGATGACAAGTATATGTTGGTTTCAAATTCATGCCAAGTAGGTATTTCAGAGGCTTTGATACTTGGATTCAGTGAAATGCTTGGGTTTGTGTTGGCTTATATGTTAATTATACCAATAACTAAATAATAAGGGGTAGAGTTACTGGTGTCATGTAATTTAATAGCATTTTATGCCAAACTCTTGATTTAAAACAAAACAAAAAGACCTCTCTCCTCCCCCTTAAAAAAAACCTACCTGGAAAATAAATATGTGAGGGCCAAATTAGCTAAATTATTTACCTAATGCTTGCAGATCTTGGGATGAGTTGGGTATTGAGGTGGATTTGGTTGCTGTTGTATCTTTACTGTAAACCCACCAACACCAAGCTGTTTTGTCTGCTAACTTAATCTAAAATCATTTTACGTCAGTCTCTACAACTACTGATTTCCATTGACATATAGAGAATGAGAATCTAAATCGCCGTTCCATTGATCTTGGGTACTCTTACAGGTGTGACTTTTAATTTGGTCACTGATGATGGTTGGCTGAAAATGACTTGTATAGACCAATGGTGGGAGTAGACCTCAGGTCATCAGTCCCCTGCTCTGCCCAGTGCGTCTAATACAGCTTATGTATTGGTTGCACACTCCTGATCAGCTCAGTTAGGATTCTTCATGGTATTACTTACTAGAGGAAGTATAGTAGTGGACTGTGGATTCCTGAAGAAAAGAAAAATTACAAAATGGTATAGACAGTTATTTAAAAAAAAAAAAATCTGTTTATTTGTGTGTATGTCCCTTGCAGTCATCTGGGAGCTGCTGCTCTAGGCACTACCTCTCTGAGGAAAAGTGTAACTTGTATGGTCATTCTCCCAGTTTAGATCTTTCTAATAAAAGGTACAGTTTATGTTGGAGCTAAACTGTTGGTTAAATCTGTAAATTGACGAAAACAAAAGGAAAAAGAACTTTCTTCTCCATTTCTTCTTGCCAGTTGGCATCTCAACAGGTCTATTTTATGTTTCAGTTGTGCATAACTACTAACTTCCACACAGTAGGTACTTCTACATTGTGAAGTCTTTAATTATTCTGTTGTGGATAATTTAAACCAGTATGAAGACCAAAAAGGTGGTTAATGGAGAAAAAGTTGGTGTAATGAACTTTAAGGGGTCAGAAGTCAGAAAGGAAGAAGACAGTAATGATGAGTATCATAACTACAGAGGTATTAAGGCTTTTATTAAATAGTGTTCTGCCCATTCTGTTTGCCTTGAGTTCTTTGACAAAGTTTTGTGGCTGCCATTTTTTTTTTTTGTTTTATTATTTGCAATTTGTTCTGGATACAGACGTGGTATTACTTAGAGATCTTAAAATTGTTTCCTTGAGTCCCTTGTTGGATGGACGACCGGGTTGCTGAAATGTTGAGGTGGCAGGTTTCGACTGTAACAGCTGTAATCCTTAGGTTTCCAAAAAGCCTTTTGGTCAACCTAGAAAAGATTATGCATGGGCCCTGAAGACTGTACTTGCCAGGCTAAATTCCTGTAATATGGGAAAGAGAGGTGGAGAAAAAGACGTAATATATCACAGGAACTGGATTTTTTAAATGGTATTTTTAAAGGAATCATTCCATTTCCCTTTACGAAATGTGAAAGTATTTGGTATGGATAAAAATTATGTTATCTTGTTCATTGTTTATACTCTTAAGGCCAATCTGTGTAGAAAAAGCAACACCTATTAACGGCCTTTGAATTCAGAGTCTTTCATGTTACAATGTGTCTATTTACTGCTGTCTGTAGGCTCGTAATATATTTAGCTTGAAGAGGTTAACAAGCATGCCTTGGAGTGTTACTTTTATTTTCTGTTCTGTGACACTTAGCAAAATCCTATTATACAATTGAGTAGTATTATAATGTTAAAATGTTAATTTGTTCTGCATTCCGTTAAAATTGGATTTTTTTCTTGTGCATTGGCCCATGCGTTTTGTATAAAACCTGTAATTTAAACACTACACCATAGAAATGCCCTAAATTAGTAACCTTTTGCCTTTGCTACCTTAATTACATCTCATTATTTAGTACTTAAAGAGCAACCTCTAGCTATTGGTTAAATATTTGCTAGGTAATTAGATTTGTCATGTTAAAGAAAACAGTAGCCCTTGCCTCTGTTCTAATTTGAATGGGGTTTCAGAGTTTTGAGAAAATTCCATGCTTTGCTAGAGGAAAAGTAAACTTTTTTCATTTTCCTTATTTTTTCATTTCTCCTTAATGGGCATCGTGCATTAGCTGTCTGTCACATTCCAATAGGCAATTGAAAGTCTATCTTAAGTATTTTCAAAAAGACTGTTGTGTTTCAATAAGTTCTATGTCTTCTAGCTACATTTATTCCTTTTAGCTTTTATGAACATCTAATACACTCAATTTCTTTTCTCTTTTTGTTGTGGAAACAAATATGAATCAGATTACTTGTTGGCTAAGAGCTATCTTTCAGATTTTTACCTCCTTTTGGGAAGAAGTCTGTATTGTTTGACACAAGGAATATGATTCATTAAAACATCTGTTGAATCGTCTCTTCTGACAAATTTAAAGATCAATTCTCATGTTTGTTTTTTTTAACTGTATGCAGAAATCATGAACTGCAGAAGTTAGGAACAGCTTGCAGGTTGACTTAATCTTCAGTATTTTATTCATGTCTACCGGATTGTATTTTTACATTTTATTTTGCTTTATCTTTTGCTATTTTTTCCTTTGTATAAAACCATATGAAGAGATTGTAGTTTATAATTGCAGTTAGTAAAAATTCCATGAGGTGAAATTCCCTGTCATATGCAAAGATATCCTGCTTCATTTCCTCTTTTACTTTTTTTTTTTCCTGAGATCCACAGTAGTGGAAGCTTGTCTACAACAGATTTGTCTATCTGACTTTATTACTACCCAATACTTAACTCTTTCTCTCTTTATCTAGTTCTTAAATTGTTGCCCGCACTGACCATTTACTTTTGGAAGCCCAGTGTCTCCAAAAAGTTCGTTCACCCATTCTTCCCCTATTTTTTGTTACGTTACAGGTTAGAAATTGCAGACTGGCATGGTTACGCTTTGATGTATAACTC
Source organism: Strix uralensis (assembly GCF_047716275.1). NCBI lineage: Eukaryota > Metazoa > Chordata > Aves > Strigiformes > Strigidae > Strix > Strix uralensis. Next base: position 20,962,361 of record NC_133972.1, on the reverse strand, counting down.
TCCATTTATGCTTATTGTTGTGATATCACTGACCTTTTATTTTTAACAAAGGCATCGGAGAGAAATGGAGAAAAACACGTTGATAGAAGTCTTCATCTTGCTTGTGTGTTTTTTCTTCCATGGGAAACCCATCCATGGAACAGAAAAATGTTTGGCCTCTGGTGCATAAATTTGTTCCTGTGAAAACCAGTTTTAATTTCTGAAATGTATTTTATTAAACTTTTTTTGAGGGTAGTGGTGGGCAGAATACCAGCAGTGCATTTACAGAGAAACCAGTTGGCCTGTCCGATTTTAGGCTGAGTACTTAACCTTTGAAGTAGATAGTTTCTCTGAAAACTTCATGTTTCCTGTGTCACTGTTTATACACTCTATATCTGTAAGCTCTGAAACCATGACTTCACTATTCATGTGAGGGTTTGAGTGATTTGTTGATTATTGTCTGTATTTATTCTTGGTTTTAAATTCAGCAAGGCAATCTGTAAAGGCAATGACTGACTAAAAGGCCCTGTTGTTCTTTGCAAAAAAAAAATAAAAAATAAAAAAAAATTCTGTGGAAACCTTTCCCTGAGAAGGGTTTTCGAGATTTATGGGGATTACAAAGCATTAAGAAGGGTCATTCCTTAATTTTCTTTCCGAGCAAAAATGCCAAGATACAATTTTAGCAGGTATTAGTAAAAATTGAAAAGTATGCTTTGTGTTCTGGGACTGGTGCCAACATCTGTATTTGCAACTCCCAAGACAGGTCTAAGAGTGCAAGCTTTTCCTCACTGCCATTGGAAGACTGCTCCAACAAGCTGATGACATTTCTGTTCTGTTGCATCTGTGTTATTTACTTCCCCTTCAAAAAAACATTTTTTTTTTCTTTTTTGAAGTTTATGGTCACTGCAAAGGAGTTTACTCTTGGGGTGGGGGAAGGAAAGAAAAAAGTCATAACCCTTTGTTTTGATCACAGGTGTATTTTTCTGGTAGGAGGTCACATTTAATTTGTGTAGCATGTTTGGGTGATTCTGGAGCAGATCCTCAGCCAGAATGAATTATCACAGAAGTTAATAGCTCTGTTAACACAAGCTGAGGTCTGTTCTCTAGCCCAGGTAAGTTTCTTCATTTTTTAATGAAACAAATGGGACTGTAAATTTTAAAATTTCATTAAATGTCCAGTAAATTGTAGTAATTTTTTTAAAGAGATTCCTGTCGCATTTTCTGTGAATGTTTTAAGAACTGATGTTGTCTCTTGATTTATTCATATTTTGATCGGGGATCAAATGGAGGGGTTACGTTTCTGTGCACATATTGCTTTTTTAAAATAGTGTGTTTATCAGGTGAAGGATAGTTGAAATGATGCATGCAAGTCCGAACTCTTCCAATCTGTTTCAAGAGGCTTTTCAGGGCCTTACTGAGGCACTTAATTTATTGTAGTTCTAGTCTGAGCAGTAGGGAGCCCTCTTTAATCCTGTTCTATCTAGGACTGTTTCAGGTGCTCTGTCGTTGAAAATAGGCCACTTTATTAGGTCAACTAAATATAGATTTAAATGTTTAAATTCTGTTTTGAAAAATACATGTGCTTCAAAAGAGTACATTTTTACAAGAAATAAGATTGCCTCTCTCTTTTTTGTTAACATTTGCATTGCATACGGAACAATGTTGTTTTCAGTTGAAAAATGGATTGTTCCAGCAGAGTGCAGCAAAAGACAAATATTGTAAATATGTTAGCTTTCCTGTCAAGAGTTGGTACATTGTAAAAAAGGAAGAATTTAGATAAGGAGCTCATAATTCATAAAATACTGAATAAATTTTGGAGGAACTGTATAAGAAGATTGTGGTTTAGTTAGGTTCTTTCTGCAGGTTTTTCCTTCTGCAACTCTGAGACATCGGTAGAATTTAATAGGAAAATAATCATTAAAGAAGTGTTACTATATAGTGAATAAGTAAAGTCTAAGATCTCTCAAGCATTCCTGGTAAATAGAAGCAGAACTTTGAATTGTAGGTAGCTAAATGCTACTGGTTAGTAATTTATCTGAGGCTGAACTGCAAACTGGTGGAAGAGTTGAGATTACAATGCAGGATTTTGGAATTTTACCCTTCTTCCCGTACTTAAGCTATTAGACTCCCCTGCCTTTTATAATTTTAGCTACTAATTTTTTTTTTTCCTCCTGCTTGATTGCTTAGAAGTTAGCAATCCTTATTTTTTTGGCCTTTGTTTCACCATAACATGCAAAAATTTTCTTTAGCCTTTTGAAGTCTTACTTTAAATGACGCCATTAAGAAAAGATTACATAGTTACCTTGACCCTTTAAAATGTAAATAAGAGTAGTGTGCAAATACTGGTTTCTGGATAATGTGTACAATTTGAGTCAGTCTTCTAGTCTAATCTTGGGGAAAATGACCAGTGATGCAAAAGGATTCTTGCATGTTCCTTGTGTCTGCATGTCTAAACTCACTTTAAGATATTTTTTCTTCATATAGGCATGGCTTTGCTGAATATTAGCAATAACAGTGAAGAGACCACCTAGAAATATAGTTTTTTGTAACACTAAAGCCAGTAGTAGTTTTCAGAAGCTGAAAAGAGGACATTTAGTCTTAAAACATGTTAATGAGTGTAAGAGCTACATATTTAGCTAAGAAAAAGTGAATAATATGTATATTCAGAGTTTGAGAATTAAAATGGATATGTAAAATATTTCTTAAGAAATCTCAAAGGAGTGTAGTTTTCCTTAACCCATCTGTTAAAATTTATATGATTTGAATCAAGCCATAGATTTTTACTAATAGTTTCTAGTGTTGTTCCCATGTCAGAATCTGCATTTAGAGCCCTATGCAGGCTTATGTTTTCACTGTTTGGGTTGCAGCCTGATCCCCTGGTCCTCCTGATCCTGGGTTTCAAAATGCCTTGCACTGCCAAAGTTAAAGTGGGAAATGTTCCCAGAGTTCATTCTCGGCTCATTAATCAACATGAGCAGGTCAAATGAGAGACTGAGGATGTGTCTGCGATCCCCGTCCAGTCATTTGTGGGCACTGGAGACCCATCATCCTGACAGTATGCCCTCCCATCCTTCAGTGGGTCCCCTTCCCCACGAGTGGCCCTTCCCTGACACCTTTGCCCAGCAGAAGTGTGCAGTATTGCTTGTTGCACTAGTCCCTTCCTTCTCCTCCTCCTCCTCCTCACTGGTCAGATGAGGACAGTTCCCCAGGGCACAGTGAGAGAAGTAACCTATGGAGAAACTAATGTTGCCATGCTGAAGGGGTAGGGATGTTTGTCTGGAGAGAAATCAGAGCAGGCTTTTAGGAGGCTATCCCAGCATTCCAGTCTGCTGCAACCAACAGTTCCCCAGTTTTCCCATGTCTGCTGACTCTGACAGCTGGTGGTAACAGCCTCTTATATATGCTGAACAATTTTCTTCTACTGTGACCTTGAATCTCAGATGTCAGTAAAAGAAAGTTTAAGTTGAAAAAGGTGGGGTTTGGTTCTGATCAAGATCGTTAATGCAGTTTGAAGTAACTAAATTTCTGGAGTATCTATAGACTCCGGTTAGGCTCAAGGCACCCTGTGTATTGGGTGCTGTGCAAGCACAGAATAAGGTTTTTCTTTCTCTTTTTTTCTGAAGATCTTTCAATTTCAGTACACCAAATCCTAACCAAGTTTTGAGCTTAAATCTACCATCCCTGAGTAAGGAAGGATGAAGGTCAGAGTGATAAGAACATGGAGGTATTTAGGAAAGCTCTTACACAATAGGATGATTCTGGGTTCATTTATTGGCTTTTCTAATACTGTTTTTTGTTTAAATTTTTGGATCTGTCTCAGTCTGTAGTCTGAAGGGAATTAGTTGCTGACCTTTCCCACACCAGAAAATCTTTAACAGAGCAAGAACGGTGCAAAGCTCATCTAGTATTTTTCTTGCCTTACCTTTCTAAAGACTTTATTTACAAGAAGAGTAAGGGGAATACATTTAAGAATCACTTATCAATGAGAAAATGTGATTGTTGGAATGGTCATTATTCTTGCGAAAGTGATGCTTCATTTTACAGAGCACATTGTTAGACTTGGTAAACTAAAGAAAAATTGGTCAACAAATACAGGCTGTAAGGATCATGAAGAAAAAATTAACATTCTCTCCAAATAGTGTGGGACATCTGGCAATGACTAATTTTAGGCCTGACCTACGGTATTCCTTATCTTAACATTTCTTTTGTGGTAGCACAGTGTGGCCACAGTCAAGTTGGAATCCTTCTCTGCAGGCAGTCCAAACTTAAAATACCAATAATTGCCTCAGATACTGTACAATCTAATACAGCATTTCTCTGCCCTTTTTCTAACATAATGAGTACCTTCACACTGATTGATTTGTTGTTGTTGTTGTTTTCCCCTGCTGTTTGGAAGTTGGAAACAAGGAAAGTGCTTAGAATTTAGACAACAAACAGCATCTCGTTGTTTTACAGAAGCATTGCTTTAATGCTATAAAAATGGATTTTTTAAATTGGCACTGACAGCAGTCAGGAGCCAGCCTCTGACTTTGCCTTCTGGCAGGCCCAGCTGTATATCTGCCAGCTGAGTGGGATTTCTGTGTAGGTAGTTTTTATTTGTATTTTTAGTTACCGGTTGCTTCATGAATTCCGCTAGGAAGACCACCAGTAGATCTGAAATCACAGTTTGAAAAACTTGCAGAGTTTACAGATGGCAAAGATAAAGGTGTCATTGCAAAGATTTTATAGTAATAATAAATGAACCTGAAGATAGTAATAAAAGCTGTTCAGATTGAGGAGACTTTGGAATGATAATTATGCCTTGATAATTATCATGGTGGAAGTCAGTAGGTTGGTCCTGAAATCATTATGTGAACAAGTCATTAGTCCTTGAGAGCCACTTTGAGTAAGTAGTAGAATGAAGGTTTCAAAAATTTATCAAGTGGGAAGAATGTTAAGATAGTAGCTACAAAGAGCATACTCACTGAGTTTTTTTGAGATGAAGAAAAGAGAAGGTAGAGTGATAACTTGAAGAGAATATGATGTGCCTATGTTTTTTTGATTCAGTGATGATACAAACTATATGCCTCCGGACTGACTATAGCACATGAACTGCATGAAGAGAAAGGAGAGATTCAAGGCCCTGGAATACAGAGTTGTCTTTGTTATCATGATACCAGACCCTTTGCAGCCTTCGTTTTTACTTTTCCAGGCACTGCAACTAGTAGGGGGTATTTATGATCTGCACAGAGTCTGACTGTTCATGGAGGTTGTGGGGCAGTAGGGAAGGAGATCTGAGCCTTGGATGAATCTGTGAAGCCTAGAAGAAAGGTGGGTGCGGACTATTTTGAAGGAAGGTATTGTGTAGGAAAGCACTCTACATATAGTTATCAGTGCTAGGAGGACTAAGAAAGAAGATTAATCTTAGCTCAAGGGAAGTACACGTGTGTGAATGGCTGTTGCTATTGGGTAAGAAAATAAGAGTTTAGGAAGACTGGGGACTGGAGGAATGTGGTAGAGGTTGTACTTGGAAGAAAAGATGGATAAGATGACACGCTGAAGAGAGGAAGAGAATCTGGAACTTTCAGACAAAATGAGACAAGTTATTTTTATACATACTACTTTGTCTTAGTTTTTAAATCCAAATAATCGATTTATAGAGGCCTAGAAATTATTTAAAATGGGAGTGGGCGTTTAGATTTTGTGTGTCCTGGTTGGGAGGGGAAAGGAGGGTGGAGAGGAAGAAAACCCGGAAAGTACAGAAGCTAGTCGTGCTTCAGCGCAATAATAAACACTTGGTAGAGATAAAGCAACATTTATGCTGCTTTTACACTTTTGTCACAGTTGATTCTTTTCATCTAGTAAAGATAATAAATGAATACTCATAAAATATTTGTGTTTGAAAGTTCTTCCTTGGTTTTCACGAAGAGTATTTATTTTCCATCAGTCCATTACAGTGTAACATTGATTGGTGCATGTAATGTATTATTCATACTGTTCTAGTTTCATCCCATTAGCAATGCCAACATTATGCTGAATTCTGCAGTGGTAATCTTGTGTGAAGAGTCTTTGTACAGCAACTTGTGCTGTGGTTCAGATCCTGTTTCACATTTAGTGACAAGACAGAGTGAACAGCACCTTATTGATACGACCCAGACTTTGTTCCCCCTTCCTCCCCCCAATGCAATGAGAATCGTAAATGTACTGTAGACCTATAAACCAGATTGTGAAAGGCAGAACATGTATCAGAACCGGTTTATTTTTAGTTCTTGTATTATATCTTTGTTTTCCCGATAGCTAATGTCTTTAGAAGAGCCAAATAACTAAACCATCACATTACAAAAATAACAAGAACAGAATTAAAACCAGCCTTCAGATAAAATAGTCTGGCATTTTGGTCCACATGTATGATCCTACGGTTCTAATTTTGATCATGTAAATTGTTGTGTGTAGAAGTGATTTAAATATGTGCTGAAGGCAACTACTCAGCATGGTTAAGATTACTGAAGGTCTGCCTAATGCTAGTACGAAACCCCCCAATTTTTTCATTTGAATCTTTAATATTTGCTTCTTTAACATTTAGTAGAGGGACATTTTTCATGTGCAGTAGGCCCAGCCCAGTGTCCATCAAATTCAGTGATAATCTGTTCACTGGCTGAATAATTTGAGCCTGGTCTGGTTAGGTGAATACTTAAGGTTTCTTTTTTTTTTCCTCTGAAAAAAATGAACTTCTCCATACATTATTCTGAGACAAAATTGAAATCTCTAGGTAGATGAATGAAGATTAATTTTAAAAATATCTTAGTTCCTAAATACCTAGGATGTGGTATTGCAAGGAAATAAAATTAGAAGTTTGAAGAATGTTTTTTTCAAATGTTTTCATTTTTGAAAACAGCTGTGTAAACAATGAAACAATGTCTTCCTGCCATGAATACTTCAAAAAAAAATCCCATACTTTAAGGTGGATATGTCATAAAGGATAAGTGGATGGCATCTGTGAAACCATATTTCTTTGGATTTTTATCTTTGGAGGCAGGGAGAGCCAGAGCAGAGTTGGGAGGGCTGTCTGAGAAATGGGAAGCTCACAGATCAACCTGCCTCCCACAGTTCTGAAAGGATGAGATGAGGAGTGGCAAAGAGTCTCAAGATTTTAAGGGATAAATAAGATCGAATGAGGGAGACACGACAGCTTGAGGTGTGAAAGGAATAGATTCAATAGTCAGGGAAGAGTATACCAAAGGAGTAGAAAACAAAAGTTTAAAAGAAAAACAGTGATTGTGAGGGAAGGTGAGTATTTCTGGTTTAAGTGAGTGCTTATTCCAAGAGGCATGGTTGTACTTTGGTTTTATTGGGTTGGGGAAAAGATTTGCTTAGCCTTCTGGAGAATAAGTAGGCTAGCATTCTTTAACAGGCTCTGGACGTCCTGAAAGGTTCTTGTCTTGTATACATGCAGGGTTTTTTTTGTCTGTTTCTCTGACAAAGAAATGTGCATGTCAATAAAACACTGACTTTTCAGAGTTTAAATGAAAATGAGGTAGAGAAAACTCAGTTATTTACAGCAGTGTTATCATGTCTTCCTTGTAGTAAAATATTATCTGTGAGGTGGTGAGTAGATTTTAGTGAAGAAAATGTGGGTAAGTTACTATTTTCAGCGAGAGCTATATATTCAGGCTTTCTTTGATTTTACGTTAGTTTTTACAGAATAGACTTTGATTCATTGCCTAACATGTTTATGTCAGTTTTTCAGAAACATGCTTGAGTAGACCGAGTGATTAAAATATTTCATCTTCATTAATTACAGCATGCAGATATATAATGTCAGACAATTATAACAATTTATTTTTAAAGAACTGATTGAAATCCTAATTAAAGCAGTATAGGATGAACCTCTTTGCTTGCAAAAACCAGGGAAGAGGCTTCAACTAAATGGTCCAGAAATCGGTGAAACCCCTCCCCGGTGTATTTCCTCACCCCTTTACCTGATAATATCCAGCATATGAGGGGAAAAAAAAAATTTACAGTATCTTGTGTGGTATTTGACCTTCATAAGAATAGTTGCATCTGAATGCATTCCAGTGAATATGACAGTTATGGGGAAAGAATTTAGTCTGGCCAGAGTAGGATATGCCATAGCCAAACAGCTCAGTGGATTGTAAGATATTTCTTCGCACTGGCTTGCAGTTTGTATTCTTTATTTTCTGGCATTATAAATTTTGCATTCCCTACTTCATTTGGGTCCAACTTGGAGGGTCCCATCCCAGTGTCTTTTCATCCTGATGATTAGGGAGTTTAATAGGAATTAAGGAGAGTTGGGGCCTGGTATCACACTTCCTAGGGCAGTGCTTTAACCCCTGTGTAAAGGGTCCTGTGTGAAGACACGCAGCTTCAATTAGATGCCTTCCTGGATTTGTCTTTCTGAGTCTTTAGTGGGTAGCAGGAGCTACTGCAGAGCCCTATGCTACCATGGGCTTGCCAGCTGCAGTGTGAGAAGCCAGCAGTAGGTTAAGAGAATATAGGCATGAGATGATGTTTTGCCCGGGAAGCTGCTGGTCAGTTATGATCCCAGTAAGAAAGGCACTCAGACTCTCTAAGGTATCATTCACAATGCTGTTTATTTGAGCTAAAGCTGTAAAAAGTATAGATAATCTTATGTCCCTTTAGATCCTGGGAACCCCAGGCGGTGTAGCATCAAATGCACCTCCAACCCATGTGCAGTGTGCTGGGCAGACACCATCTGTAGAAGAGATTCTCCCTTCTGGTCATTGAAGCTATTAAATGATTTTCTAGGAAAACAAGGAAACAACTCTTTATTGTTTCTACAGTCAAAAAGAAACAATGTTCACAGAAGACCTTGCTGCACTTTCAGGTAAAGGCAAGGTCTTGCAAGTGGTGTGGAGGTGGAGCTCCCTGTTACAGCCCGTTGGTTGCATTTGTCCTGTGGCCAAGGGAGGTGAGCAGCACAACCCAGGCCTGAAGGCCATGCTGGGCTTCCAACACAGCACTGGCCTGGGCTTGTGCAGGTGAACTGTTACGTGGATCATGAACTACCTCCTCAGTGTGCCATGGTCTCCAGTCAGGATCCATACTGATGTAAAACTCGAATGAAGTACAGTAAATGAGATGTTTTTTAAGTACTACTCAACTCAATGAAAATTAGTGTTTAGTTTTTAAAGTAATTTTACATGATCAGTATATACATCACAACAGCATTATGCTAGATATAAATTATGTAAAAATATGGTAGGTGATAAAATGGTAATTATTCTCAGCTCCAGGAAGGTAAAAACTTATTAGTGTAACACAAACTGATTGCATACAAACCTTACCAATATGTTTTTAGCAGATACCAAACAACAGTGAGGGAATTTACCAGCTAGTATATAATTCTGGGTTCATTCTGTAAATAGTTGCTCTTTTCTTCCAAGTTTCATACACTTAGGGCCAGATTTTCCTTGCTTACTTCAAACTGATAACTTAACACAGCAGTAGAAAACAAATAATTAGTTCCAGCAGGCAATCTCTGTCTCTTAGATGTTCAGGATTTATATATCACATGTAATTAGTTGCACTGCGGCCAATGTGATCCAGCGAATATAGTATTAGATCTGGTACTGGAAGATCTGGATGTATTTTCAGCTTACTATGACAGGTTTTACAATCTTAAATTGCTACATTTTGGTGTGTAAATGGCACTAACACGATTGCATCAAAAGTGCAATGTAAGTTGTAAATGCTATTTGCAAATGATAGTGTAATAAGGGGACATTTCTTAAGACATTGAGTCTCAATCTTTATTTAATCATACTGAGTAAAATGAAGAGTTTTTGTCATTTTATAAAATTCTTTCTCCATCTATGTTTTTCTTTTCAGTTTTTCAACTATGTATTCCTATTAAAACAATTTTTTGGGTAAATTTTGCAAACTGTCCTCCATATTAATGTTTGAACTATTCATTTCAAGTGCCTTTTAATTCTCTGATAAATTTGTTGCAGTTGATAATCCTCTCTGAGATCTGTCCAGATACTTGATTTTGCAATTCCTCTTGAAACAAAAACCAACCATCTTGCTGATAATTAAAAGAAGATGGAACAAATCCAGCAACACGAACCAATATTGTTTTGGCATTGAAATTTCACTGTGTATTTTAGAATGTTTCAACAGTCATATTTCTCCCAGGTTGGCTTGCTGAATTTTGATCCTTACACATTTCAGGTCAAAGGTACTAGAGTTCTAGGCCATACAGCTGTGTACAACATTAGGAAAAAGAACAGATCAGCAGATTAAGCTGTGAAATTCACCTTTGAAATGTAAAAACTTGATTGACAGTGTTACATTTTTTTGCTCATGGGCTGCTGTCTTCCAGCAGTGTTGAGTATTCCTTCAAGTGTAGCTTGAGACATGTGTGACTCCTGTTTAATCATCCTTTTAAACAGCTAGTTGATTTTAGGGGTGAAGTTGTAAACCCATAACCATACGACAGTGGAATTTTCTGTATCTTCACAAATTTCACATTACAAGCTTGTGGAATGTTTAAGTAGTGGGAGGAAGGCTGATGGAGAAAGATGTTCAATTAAACACAAGCATCAGTTTTCCAATGTGGCAATTTTATTCCACTCAGAAGTGCAAAGAAAGTCTTTGTGAGGATTGTTAATAAATTGGGAGGAAGCAGTAGAGCACTTCTAGAAGAATTGAACTAAGGTGGCCCATGAAGAGTTTTGGAAGTACTTGAGCTTTGCTGAGGACTTATTATGGTTTATGTTCGTGTGTTGTTTTTTTCTTGAAACAAAAGGCAAGTATACCGAGACTATACTATAGAGCCTTATGAGTGAAAGAGTAGGAGAACTGTACTCCACAACCACTGTTTTTAAAGCTATTGCTACTACCATATTGGATGTTTTGTTCCAGCTCAGGGTTATTGTTACACTGAAAGAATACTTAAGGATACTTTTCAGTGGTTTCATAGCACAGGTCGCCATCTGAAAAGAACAGTTATTATAATATTTTGAGCCTGAATTGAAAGTAATTTTATTACTTTCATTGTATTTTCTTCTACAGTTTTATTTTAATTCAATGTCTTCTAACACCTACAAATCTAGATGTCCAGGAGCCACTTCTTTCTGGCATCCTGAACGTCTGCTGCAGATACATCCCTTTCCTTTTTCTTGCTCTTTAACAAGCCTTTAGCAGTTAACTAGTCTTTAGCAGTTTTTATGTTTTCCGTACACATATAACATTATTCATTATTCTGGAGTTCATTATGTCTCTTCTCTGGACCTATTTATCTTTTTTTGACAAAGTTGTTTTTTCATCTGAAATGCTGAGTCACTAAAATTAGCCTGTAAACTAGTGTTAGCCAGTTTCTAGGTTTTCAGGATTATTTGCAGTTGTCAGAATGTTCTATTCAAACATTTTCTGTATGGAGCATGTGTAAAGATTTCTTGTTCATGTTAAAATGTAAATTAATTTGTATTTCCTAGGAATAAAGGAGAAAATTGGGAAGGTAACATTTTGAAATTAAGCTAAATGAATGTTTCGCTTATTGTTTTCCACTCTTCATATTTTTGTTCTTTAAATGATTTTGTATTGTCCATATTGAGAGCATGACCATTTCAAAACTCAAACCCCACAAAATTAAATGGCTCAAAAATGGAATAGTTTTGAAAATTCTATTGAGAAGTTTATATACTATGTGTTTTCATGGAGATTTTAAATTGCTGAATATTCTGCAAAATGAAAATGTTAAAATCTGCACTTCTCCATCAATTATATTTTTCAAGCTGTTATGTAGGTATGTGTTTATATTCATTAGAGATACAGAAACCATTTAACAAATAATTTCTTGCATTAGAAATAAGTCTGAATCCTTGTTCCCAATCCACTATTCTCAACACAGCATTCCTTCCCAGCTAAATTCTAAAGGGAAACCAGATGTTTATTTAAATATTCATAACACAACTGCAGTTAGGGTTGGGAGGATCATAGATACCTGTGTTCATTTCACACTACATTCATCTTGTAGTTAAAAATGTTGTATTCATTGCAGAGCTAGCAGATGAGCTCTTTGACAGGAAAATGCATTTTTTTCCCCCCCTCTACAAGTAAGGCTTTATGGAAAGGAGGCAGTAGAGCTGTCTCAGAAAACGTAATGTATTGAGTATTGACCCCAGCTCCACAGAAGGAGCTTTGTGTACTGTATTTAAATATTGTATTCTCAAAGAATTCTGAATTTATTTGCACTTGCCTTAGCACTGGACATATCTAGAAAGGGCATAAAACATTTTAAGGAGCCAGTTGCAGCTTTGCAATTAAGGTGGAGCTGAATGGAGATTTCATTTCATTGTTTGCGGAAAAGACAGAGTTTACCATCTTACTTGACAATCAGTGAAGCAAGGAGAAAAAAAATTGAGACCTACCAAATCTTTGTTAATTTGTAAACCATCTGAAAAAGACTACTTGGCAATGTTTGCTGACAAACTTTCCTAAGAATTATGATCAAAATCTTAAATTTTAAACATATGTTACCTGATAAAAGTGATGAAATCCCAATTTGTGTAAAATGCTTATATTGGGCCTCCTTTATCCCTTCAGATATTTGTCCATGAGAATGTAAATGGTTAAGGACATAGAAAGTGGTGTATTGGACATATATTAATTCTGGAGTACGAGGGAATGTGTGCAGTGAAAGGAGATTTATGCAGGGGAGCGTGAAAGCCACCAGGCAGGGAATTTGGGCTATGTGTATAGAAAGTCATGGGAAGATGCAAGCAGCAGTGGGAATCTGTAAGGTGAAAGGGAGAAGAATGTGCTTTTTAGCTATTCTGAGGAAACAAAGCATCTGTAAACCTTTCCAAACTGGTACGGCATGCTTCTGCTTTTCTTCTTATGACTGAAAATGAGTCAAAGTTACAGTGAATCTGGCCTTAAAAGCTTTAAAAGAAAAGCAAAAGTAGGGAAGTATGATAATACTGAAATATAAAATAACTTATAGTCAGCAAAGATTATGTATTCTATCAAATTACTAAAGTCCTGACACCACTCAATTCTTCACTTATTTAAAGGTGTTCTGTACATTTCACTAGATCTTAATAAGTTACGTATTTAAGAATCTAAAATGGGAATTTTTAGCAAATGACAGCAGGAGCATTAAATGAAAGTAACAAGCAGAGTGGGCATGATTTTTACAGGAATGTTGGAACATCTTCCATGGAAGATGAGGTACAAATGGTGCTTTTTTCCCAGATGTTTTCTTCCACCCTTACTCATGCATTCCTTTTCCAATATGGTATCTATCTAGGTATCTCTATTAGCAGTTGTGACTTTTCCACCCAGATTCAGATGATGATGAATGATGAAAAAACATACTTGCACTCTCAGCTCATAGCAGTAGCTTTTTAAGAACACTGTACTAATGCATTTTATAAGTTGCTTTCTGTGTGTCCACCTTTATTTGGAAGACAAATCATTAATTCTTGTAGGCAAGCAGTATGTGCTATTATTGTCTGAAAGAGCTAGACAGATATCTGAAAATACTGTTTTTTCATTCCTTTCAAACCACTGGGAAAATATTTGAATGTACATGATGTTTGCTAGTTTGAGTTTACTGGAGTGAATGATACATGTAGGAAGAGTGAACTGTGAGGAAACAGAAATGAAGGCTTTAAATGCCATGTCAGGAATAGGATTCATGAGCATGAAAGAAGTTCGGTCCGTCAGGCTACCCCATCAGAGAACTGGTCCTTGGGACAGAGCGCACCCAGAAGGCTGTGCAGCTCAGCAGCTGCAGTACTACATTTTGTATGATTCGAAACTTACTTTCTTGTTTCCTGCAGTGAACAATGATAATGGGAAGTACTGGTCAGTAGGGATAAATATTAAATCAGTGTTTGGGCCTCCTGCCATGTTTTCTGATGCTTGGGCCATCTTATTTATAAACTCAGGAGAGTTTAGTAATTATTAGAAGAAAGTGTAATTAATTTATAGAGTTCTAGTTATTTTGCTGAGTACTGTCATTGGAAATACAATGAAGCCTTTAAGTAACGTCCGATCACTGTATAAAGCTGTCTTGTGGCTGCTAAACTTTCACATTATACTGAAGTTGGATATAAACACTCCTTTTATAACTTGCATGTCACTGAAGTACGCAGATGTCTTGGCTCTGAAAGCACATTTATGAAACGAGTGCAGTACTGGAGTTATGCCAGGATTGAGACTCAGTAGTTTGAGGAGGAGTCCTAATACCTCTCAGGATGGGAGGTCAGCTGAGTAAGTGGGCCTCCCTTGTTCTGCCAGCAGAATACTAGTCCTGAGAGAGTGTGCTCTATGTGTATTAGTTGCATTATGCTACAGTTCACTTCTGAAAAATGTGAATTATAACACTGCTTTGGTCCTTGTTGAAAAGGACCAATTCTGTTGAGTATGCCCTCTTAAATAGGAAGATTAGAAAGAAGAAAAAAATCAGGAAAATTGTAATAATTTTTGATTTAATTTCACAACAATTTTGTGAAAGTACATAGGAAATCCATAGATTCCTCATGCTTATTTTATATAGCTGATATGTGGATGTATATTTATATAGTGTGTAGCACGTTATATGTCCTGTGGGCAAATATATGTGTGTGTATATTCATAAAGCACAGAGGTTATAAAGATAGCTGTAGAATACCTCTAGCAGCATAAATTCAGTTTGATTTCTAGAATGTTTCGGATGTTTTACATGTGAATGAAGTGTCTGTAATAAAACAGGTGGGACAGCCATGTCTCTCTCCATGGCCTGAAGGACACATGGGTATGCATCATCCAAGTTGGATATTATACTTTTGTTTAGACGTAATATGTTATATAATTTGGCAGAAATGTGGTGGAACAGACTTATTTTGTGGATAATTTACATTGTAGTTTTGATCTGTCATTTGAGACTGAGGTGTGAGATTTTATTCTAGTTATTTAGCACATGAGGAATTGATGGCAAAGAGTTGAGCCCAGAGCTGAAGCACTTGTTTTTCAACACTGAGCCACTTTCTTCCTCTAGTAATAATGATATGTGAGCTAAAATTAAGATTGCAATCATATATATTTTACATTTCAACATTACATCTGTTGAGCAAGATCTTTGGCTCTGCAACAATACTGTCTCAGTATCAGAAATGATCCTATGAGAATTCTGCTATTGGTAGGATACGTCTACACATTTATTACAGGCAGATATGAGTTAATTCTGGCCATGCTGCAATTCTGAAGTCATGCTGTGAAGTGATGTGCCCAAGCTTACTGGGTTAGCATAGTGCTAAAAACACCTCAGTAAAATTTCTGGGCTAGAGCTGAGTGGCACCTGCCTGACCTGTAGCAGCTAGAGAATCTCCTGCGATCTGTACTTACCTTCTTAGATTTGTTTTTTTTGATCCTTCTAGGAGGATATAGAAATACCAGTTACTCATGTGATCCCTATATAAGGTCATGCTCTAGTACCCCTGCGACTAGATAAATTGGAACTAGCTGCACGGTTCCTGTGGCTACAGATAGCTAAGTATGTAAGGGGCTCGGTTCAGTTCTGCTGAAAATTGCACAAAGTTCAGCCACATTGGAGAACAGGACCCCTTATTTCTTTTGCATTATTCCAAGGTATTAGTGCTATCTTTCAAATCTATGATGTAGTAAGCTCCTTACAGAATTCTTATGTTCAGATGTACAGATCTTGTATAATTACATGCTCAAGCTTATAGATGATGTGTGAAATTACTTTTAAAGAAATACTGGTTTTTGGCGGAAAAAGTTATTGTTGGCTTTTTTGATTTGCTGTGTTTTATGAAAAAATTGCTTAAGGTATTTGTGCTAGTTACTAGCAATGAGTAAGATAAAATGTGTTCTAAACTCTTTTTGTGCAATGTCCATTTCAGGGATACTTAGTGTAATTCTTGGCTACAGATAGCAAAATGATTATATCTCCTGGCTATTGTAATACTCAGCAGCTAAGCTATACAAGTAAAGGATCTGGACATGTCCCCCCAGCTCATTAATCTAAAATGCAAATATGTGTTCTACCTTTTTGCAAGTAACTTTTGCCTAATGAACAACACAACAAATCAGCCATAGATATCAGAAAAAAATCCAGAGGGAAATGCTACACAGAGTGGCATGGAAATGATTAATGTTAGTCAACAGAGTCTTTCATTTTAATATTTAGTCCTTTCATGGTGACTTATTTCCAGCAAAATGGAGGTTTATTTTATGTGTATTTATACACACAGTCACTGTTTATACATTGCACTGTCCTGTTGGTGGGCTTTTCTTTACAACAGCAGAATACCATTCAATTGTTTTCAGATTTTGATTTGCTGTAAAGCCGAGATCCATCTCTGCCGATCTGCTGCATAACCCTAGACATACCCTCTCCTATATTGTACAGTTAATTATTTCTCCCTAACTGCAATACTTAATTTTCTTTTCTTCTGTTGCATAGCAAACTTTTTAAACCTTCAATTTTTCAGAATTATTTGAAAGTTTAATCCTGTTCTTTGGTATGCCCTTATGATGTGGTGTTGTGTGTTGGTGTCTGTGTACATTTTTTATTCCATGCTGTAGGTGACTAATGAAAATGTGAAATGCAGTACTGAGGACAGACTCCTTTAGTTTCCTCCTGGGTCCTCTCTTACATTTACACAATTTACTGATAATCTCTGAGGACACTTCCAAGCGGCATTTACTACTGGGATTTTATTCCCCAAGTGGTATATTCCTCAAGGTTCACTAATTCTCATAGTTTCTGAAAGTGCAGTTATTGTTTATTGATTAGAGCTACCAAACCAAATTAAGAGCAAGCAATTTCTCCCTTATTTTAATATTATTAAGTAGCTACCAGAAAACAATGTGAAATGTTTTCCCTAATATTCAGGTCAGACCTGCAAGAGAGAAACAATATTGTTCAGATACCCAGTGATGGATTTAAATTCATGGATTTCAACTGTTAAACAGGTCTTACAATGAAGAGTCTACATCCTTGCTATAGTACTCAATTTTAAACAAGGGTAGTGGTAGACATCTGTGTCAAGCTTAAAAGATGCAGTGTGAGGCAGTGCAAGGCTTTGCGTGTTCAGCAGTACAAGGCAGAGCATGCTGTGCTCACTGGGGTGGTAGAGACAGGTCAGGCAGGGTGGTAGGGAAGCTTACAGGCACATAGCTGGCTTCAGTGCTTTGGAGTCTCTGATACAGGACCAAGTGATGTAGGAAGTTAACCCCACGTTGGCTTAGATGGTATGCATTTACTGTGTGCTAGCAGAAAGCAACTGGGATGTGGTCCACTACAACCAAAACAGTGTGTATTTATAATGTTCTATCAATTTTTATACTGTTACTTCTAACCACTGTTATCTAGTTATATAGCACAATCAGAAGAAGAGATGGCTTGATGGCAGTAATAAAAATGAGAATGTATGACAATAAATGCCAGATGGGTGAATATAATTTTTATATTAAAAATACCAGTCTTTACACTTTCAAATTTACATAATCTACTGTAGGTTCCTCCACCTTATTTAGGTACCTAAAATAACAATGAACTTTCAGCTGTTTAGAGTATCCTCTGAAATTATTGGAAGAGATTTGGTGTATTTGAACATCAATCTATGGTACTTAGGTAGCCTACGTATTACTGATTTGTGTTTCTGATTTTGCACGTGACATGTCACAATGATGTTGTTCAAAGGAATAGATACATTGTCTTTTTACTTTTTTATTATTTCTTAGAGTTGGTTAATTTTCAGCAAAACCTACAAAATACGAATCTCTGCAAAAAGTTTTCATACCTGAATTTGGCAAAAATGCTGTTCATATCAAAAGGCTTAAGTCTTTTGAGTAATTTTCAGAGTAGAATGTTTTCTCCCCTGTGTGCTGACATGTTTGTTTATCTTTTGGTATTTAAGAAAGATTCCTCTATAATTTGTGTGATATCATCAATGATTAAATGAAAAGTGCTGTACCCTTTGAGTTAATAATTTGCCTCATTCAGTTGTAGGTTTTGAGGGTGTGTTTGTGTTAACTAAGCTAGTGGCACCATTTCTTTAGGTGGAAAATCTGTTTCTGTTTCTTTCCCTGTTTTCAGGCACTGTTTTAATCACCTTAGATAAGTAGTCAAGCTAAAGGTTGCAATTAATTGTCCAGAACATGGGAATGGAATGCTGGTCTGGTATAACCCAAATGAGTTGCACTGAATTTTGCATGGAGCATAAAAGAAGGTGAAGTCACTTTTAATGATATGTCCCAATTCGTAAACAGGTGTTTGCCCAAGGGCGAACCAGTGTTACTTTGCAGCATTATGGCAGAGAGATTCACTGGAATATGTGAACATTTCTAACGCTTCCCTCCCCCCAAAATATATTATGTCAATCCTTTTAGCAATTCATGTTCAGTGAGGTATTGCTTGCAGCAGTGAAAGAGATCGGATTCCAAAAATTGTGGCACTCTTTTTATCTATTAACTCATCTAATGAATGGTGTTTTAAAATTTGATTGGCAGCTTCTTTTCCTATCTTAATTAAATTGCTCCTCCACCCCAGTGTCTTTGAAGGACAGAGCCTTTGTTAAAGATGTCAAATTAGTCTTTTATTGTTTGTTTCTATGGGGAGCAGAGCTTGTTGACAAGTTAAGATAAAGGTGTGGAATCAAGAATATACTTGTTAAAATACTCATTAAAAAGGTCTTAATAGTACTAACTAGGACAGAGGAAAATCTGCCCAGTGACATTATGTTTTTCTCCACCTAAGATGCAAAGAGCTTGTAACATTTCTACTAAATCAAATTCTTTAGCTAAGATAAAGATTAAAAAGAAGGTAGAAAAGCTTGTTCTGAAGGCGTGAAGGCAGCTAAATGCCTAGAGAAAAGAATTCAGTCAGAAAGTATTCTGTTTCTTTGGTAGTACAGGGGCAACCCTTGCTTAATTTCCATTGAAGGGAAGATATCATCAAATCAACACTAGAAAAATACTATAGAAGTTAAGGGGAAAAAGTGTTGATGGGGAAAACGGTTGATAAAGAGTTTATTTAATAAAATATTTGGTTTTAAATTAAGTGGGGATTAGAAGCAAATTATTTTAAGGTCACCAGTTGTGAGTTATTAGACTAATCTCCTGCAATTTGCATTTTAATATGCACCAGTAGAAATTGCTTTCTTGAACCATTTCAAGGCTTTATTTGCATGTACATTTGACTTCAGAGGTCAAAGTGCACAATGTACTATTTGAAGTTCACTGACATTTCTCATGTGTATGTATTCCTGTTCATCAGAACCAGGTGGCTGTAAAAAGTTCGTCAGTTTAATGAGACAGAATTTTCACTGGCTTGAAGAAGACATAGAAACCCAATTAGAAACAATAAAGGTCATCTTACGCTGTTAGGAATGTATTTGCCATTCACATTAACCTCATGGGCCTGGAGGACCGTTGCTTGTAAAACTTATCCTTTATAATCACAACTTTTTCTAAGGAGTTGTGTAGATTCTAACCTATTCACAAAAAAATTCTTTGCTGCAAACTTAAATGATCTGGTGAAGAGTTGTGCTTTGGTATATAGCCTGTAGTGATGTACATTTTGTGCTTTATACTTTGGATATGTTTTATATTTGCAGTTTAAATCGGTGCATGATTTTTTTCCATCTTGTTTTAATTAAGCTTGTATGTAAAGTTTTTGATAAGGAGCTGACACCACTTACGGAAATGAAGTCATAGACCTGCCCTTAAGTCTTGGCGCTATAGTATATGATAATTAAGTGAGCGTAAGCAAAATCAAAGTATACCTTTTATTAAGAGAAGACCCTTATCTGAGGCTTACAAAATATAACAAACCAGACTAAAAATTAGCCAGATTAATGATTCAAATTAAAGGCCATTCAACATTCTAAGGCAATTACAAATTGTGTTAGAGTGAGAAGAAGTTCAGGCTACAGTGTTCTAGCAGTGATATGAAAAAAGTGGTGGTGGGGTTATTGATTTTGATTTTTCTATTAGTTCTTTAACTAAAACAATGTATTATGGAAAAATATTAAAGACCCCAATTTATTTTTAAAATTGAGCATTTCAACATGAAAATAATTTCACGGGCTGTCAAGCAGTCAGAATAAGGGTGGAAGGAAAGTGGTGAAGACGTTATGAAAACATGCTTTTCTTGCTACCCACATAGTACATGGCACCATGTATTAGCCTTTCAATTCTAGGGATTTTATTCAGGCAATATGCGGAATGTATTTGTTTTGACAGGTATAGTGGTGCCTATTGTCACATCACCAATTACTTGAACATCAATAAAAGTAGTTGTAATGGGATGTAGGGAAAAGCTCTTTACATGTCCGACTCCTAAAAATGGCTAGAAATAGGACCAGACAGAGAAGTCTCGTGTTTTGCCTGACAATTACTCAAATGAAATACCAATTGCTTTCTTGAGATAATAGTTTTCAGCAGTGAAAACTGCTGTGTCCCTAAAAATATCCTTTTCTTATTATATATAGAGTATACATATTCTCCATATATAGAGAGAATATACAAATTCTCTTTCTCAAAATATCCTATTCTATAAATATCCTATCCAGTCTTCTGCCTAGCTGTGGAGAATAGAACCCAGGAATCCTTAGTGGTTGAATCCTGCAAATCTTAACTCCCATGACAAATCCTGAGTAAACTTAGTGTCCCAGCCAATTTAGAGGGCCATAGATTATAAGCAAAATCTGACCTGTACTGAGACGCAGGCACCTATTGAACTGCCTGCGTGCTTCTAGTTTACATGAAGCTTTTGTAATATAATTGGAAGTTTGAATAATGTAAAACGTAGCGGAAAATTTAATTACAGCTGCCCAAGACCTTATTTGATAGTATAATCATCTTGTAGCAAATTGACAAGCACATCAGCGTTATAGTCAGAAATGCCACTGCTGCTTTAAAACACGTTTCACAATGTGTTTACGTACTAAAATATCTGTATACGTACTGAGATAGTTTTCTCCTCATATGAAATCTAAGAACACACTGCTAATAAAATCTACGTTTTCTGTGTATGTAAAGAGAACTCTTTAAAAAATGACTTGTCGATTACTTTATCGGGTTAACTTAAGGCAAATGGGCTGATATTTTTCTTATTGATCTTGCAGCATCAGATGTTCTTGAAGCAGAGAAGAATGGAAAGAAATAGGAATTATAAGATTAACAGCTATTTCAGTTGTCATAATTATATTTGTGACACAGATAAAAGGAAAAGCTCTAAGAATAAGTTTAGCACAGGTGTGGGTTTTCTTTCCTGCAGAGGTATTTATGTGTCTTGAAGCAGTATCAATCAGATTGAGAACAGAAGATAGGGATAAAAGACCACAGCACAATAGGGAACAAACTGGCTTGATCTCCTGCTTATTTAATTTAATTAGTTAGCATATTTTTCCTTCAGCTTTCTTCTGAAATGTGTAAGAGGCACTATGAGAGGGCTGTTCCACAAACAAGTATGTTAGAATTTATTTTTTCATTTAAATCTTCCAGAATCTGAAAAGTTCCAATTGCCTGAGACTGGTGCATTCATATTAGATGCTTTTTTCCACTAGAAGTGTTGCTTTATTGACTTTTTTTCTAGTTGTGATGTGATATAGTAACTTCAAGAAGCAGAAATGTTGAATGTATATTCTTCATTGATCTAAAGAGAAAAGTTGTGTTCAGATCAAATGATGTAATAGTTTCTAGTAGTCACTAAGGAGAATATTAAACATTACTATAAACCTTTTAAAACCCTCAGTTTAGCTCATATTTAAGAATTGTAAAGGTTTGGACAAACAATTCCCTGTACAAGTAAGGTTAATAAGAACTGATAAAGGAGGGCAGTTCCAGAGAACTGGATAAAGCTGATGTTCAAATGAATTAAAGGAAGATGGAGGTAAGTGTAAAAATGTTGGCCTGACATTAATCTTGGGTAAAATCATGGAATGGCTGAAATGGAATTGCGTTAGAAAATTATGTAGGAGTATAATATAATCAATAATAGTTGATACAGATTTATGGAAAGATGTGAGATTTTTATTTATATTCCTTTAATGATATGTTTAGTTTAAATTATTCAAAAATAATTTATGGGTAGTTTCCACAAAACTCCTTATTGATTATATGCTATTGGATTTTATTATGCAGTTGTTAAGGAAAGAGCTATATGTTCAGGATTCTGTTTGGTAACTACCATTTTTGTTAATTCTGCACAGTTTGCCTCCCATTTCTTCTGTTAGTTATGGATATTATTTTGTAAAATCACCACAGAAGGTTAGGAAAGATTGGGGATACCTGAAGATAAAGAAGAGGGGCTAAAGCTACACTGCTTTTCAAAGAGCTGTAGCTGGATTAGAGATTCAAGTAATACCTTTTTGTAAAATCTGTTCATATGTCATCTGTGAAACGTCGTCATCAAAGCTGAAAAAGAGTATCTTGATGACCTGTCATTTATAAGGTATGCTCCTAACTCATCTACCATTAGGAGTTATATCAAGTGAGCAAAAAAAAAATCTTTGCAATATTTTCATAGATTTGTAAAAAAGAAATAAATTGAGCAATACCCAGTTGAAACATGTTGAAAATTGGAAGATATTTGAAAAGAAAACAAGTGATTATGGAGAGGTAAGACTGTTAAATGAAGCAGCAGGTGAACTAAGAGAGGCACTGGCTGATATCACATGGAGAAAAACAGATAAGGGGAGCACTCAGTAGAAAAGACTAAATGAAAGAGGGCAGTTTCCAATTAGCAGGGATAATTACTGACAGAAGTACCCCCTTGCCATTTTGAAAGGGATTTTGTCCATCAGTACTCTGATAATAACTCATGATAATGGTAGTGATCTTCCAATGTTGAAAATGCTAAACATTAACTTTGGGGAAAGAATTTTTTCATTTAATATGGAGCTACTTTTTATCAAGTGAATTATTACATCAGGGTAACTCTTTGCTCAAGTTCAGGACAGTTTGTTTTTCTGTTTCTGTGAATATTGTTATGAGTGATAGCACCTGAGTATGTTTCATCCACACAGAGAAAACTTCTATTTAAGAATAGAATTATATATTAAAAATTACATATATTTAGTAATTTATATATTACTATATATAATTATATATTAAGAATTAGGATTATATATTAGAGGAAATGTGTTTTATTAGTTTGTTTACATTTTGCATTTGGTTTTTCCTCATGTAAAATCTCAGTTATGCTGAAGTCAGTGACAAAGCTTTCTTTGACTTAAGGAAAATTTCTGGCTTTATTAATGTAGAGTCAATTTTATTTTTTATAATTGGTCAGTATTTAATTTTTTACAGATTTACTATAGAATAACTGTGCAGCAAAAATCCATGTTTTTAGATCTATGCAAAAAAATGAGACTATGAAGCTTGACCTTTATATACTGTATTTAAGACATTTACTTAAAATTAATTAATTTTATAGTGCTCAGGACATATTAGAAAAGATGACTGCAAAATACAACGATTTTTTTTCCTAACTTGTGGTTCATTTTGTCCTAATGTTAACCACATCAGTGAGACTTTCTGAAGCAGTAACTTTCTAATGAACATATAAGCCTTTTTGTGTATAACTTAGGATGTAAGCACTGTGACTCTCAGTTACCAGAGGCATGTGAAGTATATTCTAAACTGTAGTTTTTAAGTCTTACTTGTTAATACTTTTGTTATAGTATAGACGCATATTGTGGTTGAGTCTACAATGTACAGTATTCTGTTTCAAAACTTGCTATGTTCAATGCTTGCTATGTGAATTCAACGTATTGTTGCCTGTGATGAAACTTCAGGTTCAAACCAAGAATAACCATTTTTACAGTATTCTAAAATCGCTTGCCTCCATCACACAATACTGCTTACCTGTAGCTTTTTTAATACTAGGAATATGTCTTCTCTGTGGCGCAGAAAATGGAAAACAACTTAAAATAACTTTAATATGGTATGGTGTTTACATGCTATCCTTATTCATATGTCAGTTGAAGCAGTGGAATTTTGTTTTCTGTGGATGGGCCCCCAATGGTCCAAACAACTCTCACATTGATCTTTTCTTAAACATGATGCTTTAAGCACCTGAGCCCCAAATAAAGGATGCTTTTTTGCTTTGGTTTTACGTTGATTGTTTTTAAACTGTATTTTACATTTTAAACAGAAGTATGTGGTATATAGACTTAGGTTGGAATGGCTTGTTTCAATGGGAAAAGAAATATTCTTAACAGTTTCTAGGTAAAACATTAGTTTACATATAGCCAGAATAATTTAACTTTTGAATTGAGCTGCATAGATCACGAAGCCAAAACCAAATGTGCTAAAATTTTGTTCTTAAGGGAACTAAAATCTCTGTGGTTAATTTGTCTGTGGACCACTTTCTTGGCTGCTATTGCAGATTTGACGTATGTTACTATTCACAGTAAAGGAGAGCGTTGGGAATTTTGTGTCTTTAATATTGTGCTACTATGCAGAAGAAAAAGGGGTGAATACCAGTATGTAACATGCCTTGAACTGTTCACTTACTCCTATTCTCCTTTCAGTTTACTCTGGATGTTATGCTTTTGCTTTCAGTGAAAACCTAACTCTGAGAATTCATTCTTTGATGTGTACACACCTCAGATACCTATTGTCCTTCAAGGGTATATTGAAGAGAAGTGGGTAAAGGGAAGAAGGCTAGACTTCTGTAGTCATTTACAGGAGACACATTGTCCGAGTCAAACAGGACTTGTGGAAAATGGAATGTAACTGTATCATGGATAGCTTTGTATTTGATCCTAAGGAATTATTTGAGGTGTGTCTCTGATGTCCAGAACAGGAGGGCTGTTAAGTGCTGTGATGTAGTTATTGCTCTATTCTCTTGCCTTAAGTGGCTGTTACAGGGTTAGAGTAGTGCCAAGTGACAGTCTTGGGGATAGATTTAATTTTTACTACAGAATAAAGCAATGATAACTGCTTTCTGGATGCATGTTTTTGAAGAAGAGTGAGATTTTCAGAAACTCATAACTTCGGGATGCAGGTTATTAATGTATTCTTGAAACAACTTCACCTACCATGGCTCTTCATGTTGGCAGTTCAGTCATTCTACTGAGATGAGGGATGCTAATCAAGCAAGTGATGTGCTGACTGTAATGTACAGTTGGTGTAAAGTGGTAGTTAAAGCTTTGTCAACTGAGTATGTACAGAGGGAGTCCAACTGCTAGTGGAGGAAACATCAGTGTGTGTATCGTTATCCTTGTCTGTGAAGCGAGAAAGAACCTGTGCCTTTAACTGAAAGACTCCCCTGTAGGAAGTAATGCAAATAGCTTCAAGTGGTAGTGAAAGGCTGGAAATGCCCCTCATGTAAAATTAATGCAGTGTGTCTGAGTAGGAAATTACCAATGTATAAATTATGAAATTGGTTACTAGGCTTTGTTAATTTGTAAATATAAAAAATTCAAACAAGATCCTTCAATGCTTAGTGCAGCGTTAAGTTACTATTTTTCAAAATTTTCTCTTGAATTCAGTACTTCAGTTTTAATGGAAGTCTGAAAAATCATTCTGGTAACATGGAATTCTCTATGTTTTGCTTTTGTCTTGAAGTATTGTGGACACTGGGAAAAAATGCCATTAATAAGCATTTGTGTTGCAAAAATTATACTGTTGGCCTGTCTCATTAGTGCTTAAGGGATGATCACTAACTCATGCCTGCAAATGCTGTATTAAGGATAGCTGATATTGTAAGAAATAAAATTTTTTGTGTGCTCCAACTTTTATAGCTGTTTTTAAGGAAGAAGAAAGATAAACTATATAGAGGAGGGAGAAATTGTAAGAGGGTCCTGATGGTGAGGCACATCTGTACTGGAGTACTTAAGTGTATAGCAACGTGTTGCTTAACATCTGTTGTTCAGTTGCTTATTTCAGTAAAGTTAAGGGAAAGGCATTTATTGATAATGAAGATTGACTCTAATGAGATGAAGTTGTCCTTTGATACTGTTTCTTATATGTTTTATTACAGTATTTACTGCTAAAGATCATCTATGCGTATCTCTTAAATAGGTGGGGTTTGCTTTGCTATGCTATGGGTGAGATTCACAAAAGCAGTTTTCATCTAAAGAAGTTAGAATTCATTGGAGAACTCAGTGGAGAGAAAGAAGGGTCTTCTGGAGTCAAAGGCACTGAAACTTAAGATACCTTCTATTGTAAAAAAAAAAAAAAGCAGTGGTCCTTCTAGAGTTTATAGAGGAAATTAAGGGAAACTATCCACCTCATCTTAGAATTTGTCCTTGTGGATCTCACTCTGTTTTAAACAGCTATGCTCATGTATTTGCTCAAAAAGAAAGCGAGGTTCTTCATAGTTTCTTTGCTCCGTGAGGGTAGCAGACATTTCTTCCTCCAGTTCCTTTAACGGTAAGCTTTGCGATGGAGTTATTTCCTTTGGGAAATTATTTTTCTTTTATATTTTCCCCTAGGAATTTTCCATTTAGAAGAGAACATAATGTTTGGTTCATATTCTCATTGCACAGCAGGTTTTCTTTAGTACTTCTTCCCACAGGAATGGTGCTCAGTAATTCTCTCCAGTCCTATCATTTAACAACATGCCAGCTGTCTGCTTTCTTACATGATCGATGGAGCTCAGTAAGTTAGTTCTACACCTGATATGAGGTTTTATCTATTTTTATATATTTTCATCGTTACTTTTTGAAAAGTGGCTCAGCATCTGCCTGAGGGAATTGCTGACATGGAACCTGTCGATTCAGTCTGAGTTCAGCCATGTGCACCTGCAATGGGAATCTCAAATGTCATCCTTCTCTGTGGGCTCCTAAGCAGACTCCAAGGCATTTTTGTGGAGGCAAGCACTGGAGATGGTCCAGAAAAAGGTATGAATATGAGTGAAAGTAGACAAACGTTTTTCCTTAGGTTCCTACAATTTTATTCACGTTAAATTCTGCCATCATTCATAATGAATGCTGCTTTTTTTTTTTTTCCCAGCAGATGCTAAAGGAAGAGATGTTTGCTACTCTTTCAGAGGATGTAACTGTATAATTTACGTCATGTTTCTGAGCTCCACCAACTTGAAACATCAAAGTGAATTTGTTCTGATATTTGGCCAACTTATTTAGTCATCCCTCTAGACAAAACGTTTATCTGGATTTTTGGTCTGCAGTGTGGCTAAAATGTACGCTACCCAGATGTGTTTTCCTAACTTTGATGCAATAGAATAAAGCAAACATAAATACCATTTTGAATACATCTTGTTTTGACCAGTAATGGTTGAAACTAAGTTAAAACTATTAGATTTGACTGAACCAGGGCATGAACTTCAGCTGTATTACATCAGGGGAACAAGACAAGTGTTTAAATTGAGGGTTTTTTTTAAAGGAAAATCTTTTCTTATCAGAAGACCTATCTCAGCCAAAATCAGTAAGAGCATTTGTTACTAATTTAGTGGGGTGTGCTTGCGTGTGGTTATATATTAGCATTGAAAAATGAGCTCTTTCCTGCTCTGCATAACTGAGGGTACTATTTGTTAGTCCAAATATTGTGCAGTAGAACTATCCATAAGCTTCTGCTCAGACAATGAGCAGATTTCTTCTAGATTTAAAACAGAAAAAGTTATAAGGTTAATTATCACATTTTGGACACTGACACTTGCTATCTCTTTCCTCTACTCCCCTACTTCTAGCAGCCCCAGAGGGAATCTTAGTCTAGGTCAGCAGGATTTAATAAAGACCTTGTACATCTTGTCCCATCTCCTCCATAGACTCAGCTCTCTGTTGGAATAAAGGAGAAGTTGAGGAGTGAGATGCTTGCATGGAAAGCTGCAATATAAATGCATTAATTCTTGGCATTTGATGGTAGGCTGTTTAACGCTTTTTTCCTTCATGGAAAAAATGGCTTTTTTTCTAGGAAGTAGAGTTGAATTGAACTTTGAATCTTTTTGAGTGTGTCTCCAAAGCCTTTTTGAAGGTGAGAGATTGTTCTGCCTTTAACTCTAGGTTGGCCTGAACTGTCTTGCTTTTCTGTCGGCATACAAGGGTACACAGGTAGTGAGGCTGGGTCAAAAATTGGCAAGTTTGCCACACAGCTGTTCTTTCAGTAGAGAATTGGTGCTAATAAATGTATTGGAAGGAGTTTCTTTAATCTGTTAGGTCTTCTATCTTTTCATTTATTTTAAGGAAAAGAACAACAATGTGGTGTATGAGTGGAGTTAGCAGTTGCCCTTCTGAAAGTAGAGAAAAAGTCATGTTTCCAAAGACATGGGTGAAGGAGTTTTGCTTACACTACCAATTTTAAACTGTTTTTTCATGGCATTTCTCAAAGGCTAAGAGATTATAAGTGCATCATTAAATAATGTATTTTGAAATGAGTGTAGGAAAGCCATATAGCTCAGAAACATTTAGAAGTGCAGCAGGAGAACAACATAGAATGTTATGATTAATAATAAAGCCCCAATCCTGTAAATATGAACGTGCATATATAATGTTGGCATTTACTTTATTGGTCACCAATCCATAGCCTATGGTGAGACATACTTACTTCATCAGAATAATCCTGTGATAAAATACTTTTTATACACTAAAATAATTACTTGTTTTGCAGCTCATTTTAACAAGATGTATCAGTTTGGGGGACAAACATTTGCTTATTTTGGTTTTATTTTTGATTTCTGCTTAAGTTCTAACTCCTATACTTAACTGGCAGAATGCATGGCCTGAGTTTATTGTGTGACTAGGGCAGGTGTGCATGTAAAGAAAACTGCACCTGATTCTGTTCCTGTGGGCTTTGTGCTTGTGAATTAGCAGGGTATTTCAGGTAGGAATTGTCTTAATTTGTCAGTTTGAGAGAAGAGACTTAGAAGGTGCAGTTCCAGGTGTGCAGAAGAATGAACATCATTGGCCATTATCTGCAGCACAAGGAATTCGGTGACCTAAAAATATATGTTCTTTTGATCACCACCTTAAGAGTTGCCATTGAATACACTGTAATGTTACTTCAGGTGGTTCCTTTTTTGTTTTCTTTCTTTTTCTATAGATGGAGGGTCCCAGGCAGGAATATGATAAGCTCTTGGCTTCTTCGTTATTAGGTTAAGTCCACCTGCTGTGTGACTTGGCAGTAGAATATTTTTGGTCTATCAATTTTTGGTTTGCTCCCATAAAATGAAATCTGCATCACTGAAAATAATCACACCTGTATGGCAATAACTGTTGGCATAGGAGCTAAATATCATACGAAGTAGGGTACAGCTCAAGTTTGTAAAGGTTATTTGCTGGATATTGTTGTGGAGCAAGCATTATTGTGGTCTGGGCTGTACTTCATCTGTGGAGGAATGCAAGGGTCTGCCTTGTCTGAAATTGCCTGTTGAGGCATCTTTCATGAACAGTGAATTTTTAATTTCACTGAATGACTGTTTTGAAACCATTTTTCTTTTTTTTTGCTAGTAAATCCAGTAAAACCTAGTGAACTCCAGTCTTTTTGCTGAGCTCTCTTCAAGTTTTATACAGATAGTGGTTTTGACTGAGTTTTATAAAACCTGCATTTTATCATGATGTTCCTTTGTTTTGAAATGGTTATGTCTCTTTCGGAACAAAAAGTAGAACAAATTACGGAAAACTTGTAATTCAAAGGCAAGGTATTCAAGGAAGCAATTAATATTTTTTGCGACCTTTGCACTTTGACTTGAGAAGCCAGTTTTATTTCCAAATGCACTGGCACATGTTCTCAAGCTTTTACTAATAATAGAGAAATTCTATAAACTATCTCAAAATAGAAAAGTATTTTAGTGAGAGATGTCCTGAAATTAGTATTGTAGTTGAGCTTCTAATTAGCCTGCCATCCATTTTCTTTGACTGCTATGTTTAGAATTTGTTTCCAGAGTGTATTATTTTAATTTAATCATTCTGAGTCTTTCTGTTACTCCCAGACACTGTGTTAGCAACCACAATGTTTACTAATCACTTAAAATTATACACTAGCTCACCCTGAATGGGGACATCTGGAAATTTCCTCAGGTGGTCCAGTATAGAGCAGAAGTGCCAAAATCACAAGTGGGATTGGGTGGGCAAGTTTAATGGCTTGGAACTTAGCTTAGAGCTTCACTGTCTGGACTGACTTGCTGATTTGTTTGTTATTGATACTTTTATTGTTAAAGGTGTTGGAACAGAATCTGCTGGAATGGCTTTGTGTTCATCTATACAGTTGGAAAAATATCTATATTGTGTGTTAGTTGGATTTGTTTTTATTAACATTTTTAATAGGTTAATTGTTTAATAGGTTTGTTGTTTTTCATTATAATAAAATACAAACATGATATGAGCCTGATTTAGTTGTGTTTTACTGTGTACTTTCTTGGAAGCAATGATTTGTGGATTTATTCTACATTTCTAAAGCTACATTCCTCACCTGATATCTAACATGCTGCAAATGCTTTTTGCCACTGGGTGCATATGACTGATCGCACTTAGAGTAGTGGTCTTTAACAGGATTAAATCCTGCCTTTACTGAGTCAATACAATGTTCTCACTGGAGTTAGCAAATCCGTGATTTTACCCATTGAGCTTGACTGTACGTAAATGTTTGCAAAAGTAGGATGTAATGGGTCTCTCTTTATTTCCTGGCCATCCATAGATCCCACTGAACTGAAATACAATTAGAAATGTGTGGGAAGAAGCTCCTCTTCATTTTTAAAAATCATTTATTTAGGTTCACAGCTTATTTTAATATACAAAGCATGAAACGTCACTGTTTAAAATTTGTTCCTTTGTTGTAAAATTTTTTTGGTCATCATTACATAATACCATATATTTGGTGATATAAACCAAGCTCTCCACCTCTCTGTCTCCGTTTAGCTAATGTTTGGCTGTATGTTTTTATACATTGCTGCCAATTCAACCACAGCTTCACAGTGAAACTCTGTCTTCAATATTCAATATTGTTCTCTCTGTCTTCAATATTCACTGACTAGCAGAGATTCTGTGACATATCTCTGTGTTATTTAACACATCCCTATGCTTAAATGGAACTTTTGTTTTGAAGGGGTAAGTAAAGGATTCATTGTAACTCATTGGCTTCTTGGGTTTTGTGTAATTTGTAACAGATGTTATTTCATTCAGATAAGCTACTAATTTTATAACTCTGCTTTTAAATTGGAATTTATAATGTAGAACTTGCTTCTAAATGTATTGGAAAGTATCATATGTATTTTGGAATATGTTTGTAGTCTTTCTTCAAGAATTTTTTTTTTTTTGCCTCATTTTGGTATTTAACAGTTGTACCAAATAACAAGAAGTTACTTACATGCAAAACTGGCTGCAATATTTACTTGTGGATAGGCTATCAAAAGGAAATCAAGTGTCAGGTATTTAAATAATTTTCTTCCGTGTATTCTTCCTATTGACCATATTAATTCATCTAGCTTCTCAAAAATGTTAAACCCCTTAAAAAAATCCCACAAACAAGCAAATAGAGAAAAGTATACTTATCAAATACATTAATCAAAACTTTTGTCTCTAAATTGGAGAGACATTGATTTGATGGATGGACCATTCAGTGGATAGTGAATTGCCTGGAAGGGTGTAGTCTAATGGCAAAGAGTTGTGGTCAACGGCTCAATGTTTGAGTGGAGAGCAGTGACGAGTGGTGTTCCTCAGGGGTTGGTGTTGGGATTGGTGCTGTTTAACATCTTTGTTGGCAACATGGACAGTGGGATTGAGTGCACCCTCAGCAAGCTGTGTGGTGCGGTCGACACGCTGGAGGGAAGGGATGGGCCATCCAGAGGGACCTGGACAGGCCTGAGAGGTGGGCCCATGCAAACCTTATGAAGTTCAACAAGGACAAGTACGAGGTCCTGCACGAGTGTCGGGGCAATCCCAAGCACAGATGCAGGCTAGGCAGAGAATGGATTGAGAGCAGCCCTGCAGAGAAGGATGTGGGAATAGTAGTGGATGGAAAACTGACTATGAGCCAGCAATGTGTGCTCGCAGCCCAGGAAGCTAACTGTATCCTGGGCTGCACCAAGAGAAGTGTGGCCAGCAGGTCGAGGGAGGGGATTCTGTCCCTGTACTCCGCTCTCATGAGACCCCACCTGCAGTGCTGTGTCCAGCTCTGGGCCCCCCAACATAAGAAGGACATGGACCTGTTGGAGCGAGTCCAGAGGAGGCCACGAAGATGATCAGGGGGCTGGAGCCACCTCCCTTATGAGGACAGGCTGAGAGAGTTGGGGTTGTTCAGCCCAGAGAAGAGAAGGCTGTGGGGAGACCTTGTAATGGCCTTCCAGTATGTAAAGGGGTCCTACAGGAAAGATGGGGAGGGACTTTTTACAAGGGCATGTAGTGATAGGACAGGGGCTAATGCCTTTTAAACTGAAAGGGGTAGATTTACATTAGAAGTAAGGGAGAAGTGCTTCTTCCCTGTGAGGGCGGTGGGACACTGGCACAGGTTGCCCAGAGAAGCTGTGGCTGCCCCCTCCCTGGAAGGGTTCAAGGCCAGGTTGGATGGGGCTTTGAGCAACCTGGTCTAGTGGAAGGTGTCCCTGCCCATGGCAGGGGGGTTGGAACTAGATGTCCTTTAAGGTCCCTTCCAACCTAAACCATTCTATGACTCTATGAAGGTAAAATAATTTTAACTGAAACACTTACAGCAGATGGAACACCAGAGACAACAGGAATTCTTTTCTGTTACCATAGATTTAAACAAGGAAGTTCAGGTAATGATAGGCAGCAGTATAAAACACTAAGATGTGTTTAAATAAAACCAGTAAACTGGCAGCAGTGATGCAAACAAGCAGTTTTTTTGCCACTGGATTAATATTGCTAAGACAGAAAAATTTTCAAAATTGATTTATGCATATGAAGAGCTGCATGTTTAGATTTAGAGGAATATGAAACTGCTTCCTTTAATTAGATCATACCTATTTAAAGTAGAGCTAACCAGGTGGTCTTCATGCTCGGATTATACTGGCATACCTTGTTTAAATACTTAGTCCAGACAAAATAGAAATTTCCAATGGAGCAGGGTGACACTGATCTGTCAGGGTTTTAATTTGGGTTTAACTGTATTAACAACCAAGTACTTTTGGATAATGCACTCAGGTGCCCAGGATTCTGAACCCTGTAAATATTTTGCAGTAATTTTAAAAAAAATGTCTAGTTATAGTGATATAGATAAAAGTTGGGGGAAGAGAGACTTGGAAGACAAAGTAATAACCTGTTTTCTTATGGAGTGTTCTAAAGAGGAAAAATGAAAAGGTAGAGATCTCTTTTTCCTTTTGAAGTGACCATATTCATACTACTATGTTTCTCTATAGCTGAGGTGAAAGTTACTTTATCCCAAAAGATTTTCTTATTAACATCATTGTCACTAGTTCTTAAAACAAAATAAAATAAATGATGCAGTGTGATTCTCCATGATAATAATCCAGTGTCACTTTGGTTTGTGGAGGTAAGACACAGCTTTGATATATATGAAGTTTCAGTGGAAGATTCTGAATTTAAACAGTACGTGCATTTGGCTCCTATAGAGTGTTTGAGTTGACTGCCATCTTAACCTGTAACCTGTGTTGTGCTTGTAGACGATAGTGCTTCATGGAAAATTCCAATTTAGAAAGGTGCTGTAGAGCTGTTAATGATAATTCTGTCATGAATACAAGAAAACAAAGCACACAACTTCCCTTGCAACCTAGAGTATTTCCTTAATCTGGCTGTTCTAGTTTCCAGAAGCACAGATTGCAGTAGTAATTACTTTTGATGATCAATAATTTCATGTTCATCGTGCATGGGTTGTCATGCTGCAGTGTCTCTTGCGTCTGCCGTCTTCTCAGATCGAGGTCATCTTGAGCTTCACTTGAAAGTTGAGTATTTGGTGTCTAGTGAATTGGTGCTTTGTTGTTGTCACAGTGGGCCTATGCCACAGTTTTAAAAACTGCAGTCGTGGTTAGCACTAGCCAAGGCATTCTTACAGGGGTCAGATAATTGTGGCCTGAGGTACTTAATCCCGATGTGCACTCTCATGTACTCATTGCAGCACTGTGGGAATGCCACAGTGTTTAGAAGTGCTCCCTTGTGCGAGTGACATGGTTATTCTTTCTGGTGAGGGAGTGTTTGATAAAGATCTCTCCCTGACATGGATATCTTTGCCTGCATTCCATAAAGCTTTAGTCACCTGTCAAAAGCTGTGCACAATGGTTGTTGAGTGAGGTGGTCTGCACAGGGAATCAGGCTGCTAATCAATGTTTTGTTACTTTGTAAACTACTTTGAGAATTGCCAGTTTAAAAAAAAAAAGTTTACTCCCAGAAGAAGTCAGGATTGTGTTAATTAAATGGATATTATCACTTAAATTGTCTTACCTGTTTTAAAGGTTTGCTTTGCTGGTGTCTTAGCTTTTGTATGTGGCTGCATGTCATGTGTGCAGGGTAAACAAAGGGGTTTATAAGGAAAAAATATTTCACTTTAAATGCTTACATGTTCTATGTGAACTAGGACATGTTATGGAGACTTCTCGAAACCACAAAAAACTATTCTGTTAGATCTTGTTACAGATTTAGTAGCTGAGTTGTATTTCACTCTCTAAAATGAGTGAATGTGGGAAAAGGTAAAATAAGGTAGTAGTAAATGTCCTGTTGCAATAGGAATGAACAAGCAGTAATCCTAGCATTTCTCGGCTCTCTATTTTTTTCTGCTTTATATGTATTAAAATCCTCCTTTATGAAGATTTAGTTTAAAAATTGTTGGAAGGGGTTGGATCAATTAACTACCTTGCAATAAATTATTCCATAAGAACAATTGTTGGAAGAGACCTGTGAGCTTGTGATCTCTTTTTTTGCTTTTATGACTGTGTACAGAATGGCTCTTTTGAAAACAGGTATAAAGGCTTTGATTATGGATTAATTTACTATGGAGTACATAATAGCCTTGATAATTCATCATCCCTGTGTCCATTTCAGCATAATTACATTTCTGATGTTTTTTGTCATCTTTTAACAAATTTTATATAGAATACTTGCTCCTAAGTGCTATGGATGAAATGTAAAGTGATTCTGTATTCCTTAAATGCCAAACTTCTGCTCTCTTCAAACTGGATTTCTGCTAAAAATGAAGATACTTCAAATTTACTAGAAGCTGAACCCAGTGTGATAGAAGTAGGTGGCTAAAGTTTCACCAGTGGTAGACATTTCTGTTTTTCTTGGCTGTTTTAAAAAAAGAAAAACAAATTGTCAGTTACATTTCCTGGTCTCCATTTTAGAATATGGCATGAAACCTGTGAGAGTCTTCAGTCCCAGTGGTGTTAGGGACTCCAAGAAAATATACTACCAACTCAAAAGAAGGCTTCTTGAAACTTCATACTCATTTCTTTTCCAAAGTTTCAATCAACTTCCTAGCCAGCTAATAAGAAGGCATTTTGTATTTTTGGAATTGTCTTTGTATTTTTTTGTATTATTGGAATAAGCCTGGGAGAGTGATGTTCATTATTGCTTCAAGGAACTTGTCTGAATATACAAGAGTGGGTATGTTGCAAGCCTTTTTCATGAGGGATTAGTAATTTTGAAGTTACTGCTCTGAAAAATATCTTAAGTAAGCACTAGAAATGGAGAAATCTGGTTGTTTTTGAAACTTGAATCACCATTAGTTTACAGTTTTCAAACGCTTGACATCTTATAAGATCTACTTAGCAATGAGATAATCATGGAGAGGAATCTTTCTGCTTGAACAGTTAAGGCTGAAGACATAAGAAATGCCCTATGCTTGGAAATTATTGCAGTTGAATCCTGGTAATAGTGTTGAGGACTGAAGTTCTCAAGGTTATAAAAACACTTCTGGATTTCAGCTTTACCATTGCAACTGTGAATATGAAATTTAGTAAAAATCTTAAATGTCTTAATTTAGAGAGTAGTTCTCTCTTTTTACAACATGCTTTCATTAGTAACGTAATGGGCCTGTACTTTGCTGTAGGTAGGTGTATTGGAACAGAGCGAGAATTTGGGTAGAAAAATTTAAACTAAAAGGATGTAAGTGAAAAGAAGTTTTGATCAGTTGTAAAAATATATATTCAATACTGTACTTTCAACCCATTCCAGTACCTATTACATATTTCCTGCATCAGCCACTTCCCTTTCTTCCATTGCTTTTAGAAAGAAAGTTTAAAAAACTTACTTTTAATTTTTTTGTTTGAAAGCTTTGGATATTGAAGGAGAAAGAAACAATATTATGCAATATAGACGTATTCTTTACTTGATAGTTTCCAGTTGGTCTGAAATCTTTGCATCTAAGCTACACTTGAGACTGCCAATTGCAATATATTTATTTTTCCACCTACCCCATGAAAAAGTGAGATAAGTAGAGATTTCCTTTTATTTTTATTTTATATCTGTTTAGAAAGATGATAAAATAGATCTTAACTAAACAGATTGAATAGCTACTGTGAGAATTGAAGATATAGTTGGGAATTTATTAAGAAACCGTGACTGAGTCTGAAGAGACTAGGATCTCAGTTTGCAAAGGGTATAGATTCTTTATTTCCCTCAGCTATTGTAAAATACAATTAGAGATAATGTTCAGGTGAAAATAAAATAATAAAAATGTGAATGTCATGTTTTTAGAACTTATTAATCCTTAAATTCTGCAAGCGTTTGAATGAAGAATGCTTCGAAAATTTATAGCTGATGTCCTGGGAGATGTTTAGAGTAATTTTCCTCTGTGAGGAAAGATTTCTTTTTTCCTCATCATATTAAGTAGTTACTGTGGAACCATGTATGGTCAAGTATCTTTAGTCCCTTCCAGCTGCTTTCTGTGTTGTTTTGACTTTCAGTTCTCAGCATATCTCAAAGGGTGCTGTTTGACAACCTTTCTTCTGTCTGTGGTATAGGCTTCTTAAAACTGCCACGATTCTGTGTGCCTACGTTATCATATGGTAATTCGTATTGTATTATCCTGGCATTCCAGATCTCAGAAAGCTATATTAGGTCATTTCTTCATCTATGAACATAATAATTAATGCTCTAGAAATATTTTTTTTCCTTCTGGTTTCTCTGCAAGTGTAACAGTAGAACTTGTATATATGCAGTCATGTAAAGATTTTATTGCTATATGTTTCAGTGACCTGCAACACTCCAAGACTGAACCTCTCCTTTAGAAACTTAGGCTTGTCACTGGTATAATATGTCTTGTATTATTGTGCATTCAGAACTGTAGAATTTTGTACCAAACCCAAGTTTTTTTAACAGTTATACTTTTAAGGGTTTTTTATGAAGCTGTTTTCAAAACAGCTTATAGGCTTGGTACATTAGGTATTGTTGGGAGTACTGGGATATTTGTTTTACATCTGTAGCCACTGGAAAGGTGAGCATCTCCTTTGTTCATGGTTATGAAATGGAATGAAAGCAAATTCTGAAATGAAGGATCCTTAAGGTAAAAGGCTGTGTCAGTTACTTCTCTTTATGCGATTTATGCTTCTGAGGTATACAGTACAGTGTAAGCTGAAATATAGCACAGTGAGAGACCACCTAAGAATTCATGAAAGACGCAGTCTAGGAGGTGTCCTTTACTTTTGTTGTGTAAGTGGGGTTCGGGTAGTTGCCACACAAGTGCAACTGTATTTGGCTGCTTGTTCAGCAAAATTGGTATTAGCTGAGCATGATCTGTAATAGGATACAGCTAGCTTGCCTTTATTCAGAATTCCAGGATTTCTGAATTTATCCACTGCACTATCCATTCAGTAATGATATTCTAGGAAGCATACTGATGAACGTTATCAGTATGTTAAATTCATCTCGGCATATTTTTCTTCCCAAAATTCTCAAATGCCTATTGGACAGGAAAGGTGATTAGATATTTAAAGGCCCCTGTTAGACTGAGGAGAACTTTAACTGTTGTTGCTTGTCTCCTCAGAAAGATGAAGCTGTATAGTGTGTACAATTACTGGTTACAGTGGTCAGATGCAACTGATGTAGTGTACTATGTAGTGTCATGTTTATCATGTAGCTTTGTCACCCATAACTCTGTTGGAAAGTAACTGCAATATGGAACTCCAGCTTGTGTAGAACATGAGATATGAAGAACATCAGGGCTTTGGTCAGAGCAAACTGAATGTGGGCACGATTACATCAGGTGACGTGTCTGTGATACTGTTACTCTCCTCTAATGAAAGTATGTCATGTTGGTTTTCACTATTTGGGATTAATTTCTCTATTAATTTCTCTCTTCTTAACATGGTTGTCTGGGCTTTTATTTTTTTCTTTTTTTTTTTTGTTTTGTTACTTGGCTCTGATTTATGTAGTGTTTGAACTCATCAGTGTCCTGTGGGTTCTCCATTTTATTTGGAAACATTACATTTTAAAATCTAAACCAAAAGCTATCAACATGTTTTGTTTGAAATGTTTCATATTTATAGTTCCCTAAAATTCTGTTTTCTTTATCTTCCCAGTCACATGGGAGCTTGGAGGGAACACACACACATCTCTAATGCCAGTGTTGTAGATTAAAAATAGTTTTCCACCACCAAATGCTAACAGCTGGTTGGCTTTGCTTCCCGGCTGAAGATGCATGGTATAGTATTTTTGTTTTCCTGCTGTTGCCAAATGTTAATGGATCAGGCTCTGCAAGTTTTACTTTGTAAATTCTGTTGTAATACTAATTACACTTTAACTGCATTTGTGTGAGGCTTTTCACAACTCCAGTCAAGCACCTATTACCCCATTTTGCAGATAAATAAACAGAAGGAGAAAGTGGTTGAGGGAGGTGCTTTGTGTTGATTTAAATGACAATGAAGATAATCAGCGCTGCTGTAAGCCAAGTATTATTCAGGCAACCTGAATGTTGTGTAGTGGCATTAGTGAGAACAGGTTTGTAAGTTGTGCTCCCCCAGGATAAACCCTTAACCCCTACCCTTAACCCCTTTCCTTTAGTTGAAGTAATTCAGTGCAAATACCATGGAAAATCTCTTGTCATATTGTAATGATAGCAACTGCATATTGAAATCACTGTCATCTTCACTTTTCACCAGCGATGGAAAATGTTTAAACATTATATTTCAAGAAAGAAGGCATTTATAGCAATATTTTTCCCGATACCATTTTTTGTAATGCTGTGAGTGGACAATATTATATATAATGACAAGTTATTTCTGAACGGAGTAGAATATCATGTGATAACTCATCTGTTTTTCCCCATCTTGAAGTACTCAGCAAAACTATCTTACCATCTTAGAAGTGAATTTGCCATTTTATTTTATTTTGAAAATTCCTTTATAGTGTCTGGCAGTTGAAGTGGTATTGCCTTCATATATATGATCCATAATGTTTACATTTTGGCATAAAAGCTGAAGCAAGTGGTACAAAACATGAAGAGACCTGAGAGTTAATAAAATAACAGATGGCAGTTATGTTTGTGTGGAAATAATTATATACTGCATTTTTAATTGCATAAAATCAATGTATTGTTTTTGATTAATACAGTAGGCTTGCTGGTCATATAGGGATTAGTGTCTTGTGTGGTATAAACCTGAAAGTTACTTTGTTACCATGCATTATGTGATATGATGGGGATCAATTTCAGAAATGCCTTAAGAATATGCTCTAAACAGAATCCTTTCTACACTGATTGTACTAGATAGATTAATCCTGTTGCCATATGGACTTGAAATTGCCTTGGGTATGCAAAAGAAAAATCTAGATAAATGATAACTCATTTAATACTCTGTGGTTTGTGTTTATGGAAAACAGAATTCCTTGGGATCTTCTAAAGGAAAACAAGAGTGTGCCAAAGGTAATTTCAGCGTTGAGTGTTCGTGGATGGTGAAATTATACTTAACAGACGTTTGTAATTTTTGCAGGTAATAGCTCTAGCAGATGCAGCAGAAGAAAATCAAGCCAACATGTTCCAGGCATTCACGAAGTTGAAAAGCGCCACCCATCTGGTGATTATGCTGATTAGTCTGTGGCAGAAGCTCAGCGCTGATCAAGTTGCTCTTCTGGAAGCTACGTTTTTGCCACTAGCAGAAGATACACAAGAGCTGGTAAGAATCTGTTAAGAGCTGCTCGAAAAATGCTCATTTAAGTGCTTAAATTTACATATTTCCCCATGCACTTTGTTGAAGACTGTCCTTTGAAGTGATTTAGTAGCCTTATTAAGTAGGTGTTTACAAACTACATTGATTTCACAGGAAAGTGGGAAAGTAGGAGTAGATTATAGAATGTTACATTAGAAGATATGGATGATACCAGTTAATTCCCGCTTAATCCTTCCTTATCAAGCCAAGTAGGAGTGTCTCACATAAGTTTAGCTGGTTTTAGCTAAACAGTTTAGCTGTCCAGTTGTCAGCACAAACAGAATAGCTCCAATTTTTTGAAGACCAATATAAATGCTATTATAATGTACATACATGTGTACTTGCATGCACACGTTCAAATAGAACTATAAAATATAGACATATACACATACTAATACAGTATATTTAATCTGTTAAGCATTTGCCGTGCTTGTCTTCAGTGTTTGCACATTGGTTAATATAATGGATGAAAGTTATACAAAGAAAATACTGTGAATAGATAATGTACTTGTATTCTCCAAACCATGCTCTGGATAATTCTGCATTGTGTAGATATCTTGCAAATTCTGGTCTGATTTAGTGAATGTGACTATGTGAGACTGTATGCAAAATTTGCAGAATGGTCTGTAAAGAAAGATAATGCTGGATTCAATTCTTTCTTAAGGTCCCCAGCTAAATACTGCTTTAGTTGGATTAAGGAATATTCTAAACTTAAAACAACTAGAGTTGATCTCCAGTTAGTTTCAAGTTCAACCTTCGTGCTGGGTTCTAGAATAAAGTACTTAAAGACAGCGTGCCACAGTTAGAAGAGAAATAAACTCTGACATTAATATGTCTCAGCAGTTTCTTTTAGGTATCTGAGCTATAAAGTATACTGCATAACCTTTCACAAATAACTTCTATGGAATAAAAAATAAGAATAATCTAAGTTCGCATTAGTTTTAATTTTCATGCTCTGCACAGGGTTTTTGCAATGTACAGTGAATCCAGAGTTTGGTACATACCCAGAATACTTAGAATGGTTTGTGGCCATTTAGGAAGCTTGTGCTGGCTTCCAAGTGAATCTAGGATCATCTGCAATTTCCGTCTGGGGGAAAAAAGGTTTTGGGCATTTTACATGATATTGACCCATAGCAGGCAAAGCAAAACAGTTTTGTTGAGATTTGTTTTGGATTTTGTCCTTATTTAAACTTGAAAAATCAAACTGCACAACCAAGGAGTATGCATTCCCATGAATAGAATTGAAAGAAAGTTCATATGTATCTCATAAAAGCCCAAACAACCATTTTTTACATGACTCACTTTTATTTTGCCATCAGGAATTGCATTGCTTTGACACATGTTTTGATAAAACATGGTGAAATCTGTTGCTTATCGTATATACTGAAGTGATATCCTGTATTATATCTTGATGTGGTTTTGATATAGTAGTTAACAATATTCCATGTTAAAGCTGTAAGACCTCACATAAATATTGTAAGGATGTACATCCTGCAGAGCAGCCAGGATGAAAAATGTAAACCGACAATAACTGGAGGTGGAAATGGAAATGAAACCTTTACAAAATACCGAAATACATGCCATATTGAAGTTGTTATGGCACCACAGAAATCTGAATGCAATTTAAGGAGAAGTTTAGTCAGGAAAGAGGGAAATCTGACATACCAATGAGGTTTACAGACA
This sequence comes from Strix uralensis, assembly GCF_047716275.1. Lineage (NCBI taxonomy): Eukaryota > Metazoa > Chordata > Aves > Strigiformes > Strigidae > Strix > Strix uralensis. The sequence continues at coordinate 20,920,708 of NC_133972.1, read as the reverse complement.
GAAGCTCCTAGCTAGTGTTCGGGTTTCCTTGTGAGCAGTTGAGTGGAACACTGGCAAAAGAAAGGACTCTGAAGAATTTTTATTTACCCTTCAAACAATTCTGTACAATGGTTTGTTTGTATTTTTATTTCGAGGGAATGTGTTAGAAGACAGTTTGGATGCAGTCTACATCTCCAGAACATTTTCTGCCTTGTGAGCATTAAACTATGGAAGTGTTTTTTTAATATAAGGGAAATGTTTATAATATACTGTTACCGTAAAAAGAAATGCTTCTCTGACCGTAACATCAACATTATTCTCATGTATGCCATTCCATTTAGAACAGATTGCATCTTGTTTTCTAGACCTGGCAATCACTTCAGTTAGATATTTAGTAAATACTAAAGTCATGTTTTGTGTTCCCATTGTCACCATTTTTTTCCCAGACTGCTAAATGGTTTCTGTTGCTGCAACTTTTGTCTAATAATGTGTAAAATTTGGTTTTTCTTGTCTATAAAGATATAGCAGAAGTAATACTGCAAACTTGCATGTTTTCTGGGAATAACAGATATTTGGCATTTTATTTCCAGCAGTAAACTTCTAACTAGCACCTAAATAGTATTGCTTTGATTACATTGACTAAAAAGGCTGCTCTTGTTTAGTATTGGAAATACAAAGACATTCCCCTTTTTCGGTGTTTCTTTCATAATTCTGCATAGTTTGAGGAGTATAACACCAGAAATTGAATGACATCTCTCAGGTCTCTGTTTTTGACCAGTGGAATAAATGAGGTAATCCTTCATTTAATGAAACCATTAAGAAAGTGATGCCAAAACTGAAGAAAAGTTAATCTTATTTGCACGGAAGTTAGGTGCAGTTTTGTCCAATGTACTTTGTTACTGTTGGACTAAAATTAACCCCGTATTAAAAATATAGAATTCTATATTGTCAGTATTTCAGAGCATAGTGTCACAGCTCCATGCAAACTGTACTTTAAAACGTATACTGATTTTGAGTCCTGTGTTTTGCTACCTGTTGAAATATATGGTAGAAAACTATTTTAGAGTGCTTTTGGAGACAAAGAATCCATGATCGCCATAATAATATTAATGATTTATCAGAGATTTTATTATGCAATTGATTTTTTTCAGGAGAGTTGGTGACTGTTCTGCAAGACTAGCATATTTGTTATTAGCTTATAACAGGGAGTGACAACAATTTGAAGTACTATAAATCTGAAAAATGAAAAAAGCAAAGAACATTTTAAAGGATGTTTTTCAGTGATTATACTTTACCAAGCTGAGTTAGCTGGATGGAAAAAGAGATTTGAAAAATGCTGAGTTTATGATAAAGCATGTGTTTACAGTAGGAAATCCTTTTGGGAAAGGAGGGAATTTGTCCAGGCTAATTTAAAGGGTTCAAAGGGTTCATGCTACATGGGATAGTTTTGATATAAAGGTTGCATGGTGTCTGGATTGACTGATGGCTCATATGTCTCATCATTGAGCTATTAATGCTTTCTTTGTTTAAGATATTACAAAGGGAAAAAAATGTCTGTCAATACTGACATTCTAACTTTAGGACTGACGGAGGGCCCTCAGCAGTATAGCCTTCAATAGTAACTTTACTGAAGAATAAATATTTTCATAGTTCTCATGATGTTACCAAATAATGACATACAGGTACTTCATTGGTCAGAATCATCCCTTTGTTGTTATAGTCACATTTGTGATACTACAGTTAACAGTAATGGCTATAAACTGGCATCGAGGAAGTACATTTTAATCTCCTTTTATTTATGTTTGGAATCGTACCAATCAAGTAAATGTCTGTATTCAATCTTAATTTCTTACTGAAGTTGTAATTTGGAAGAAAAAAATGCCTGAGGGAGAAATGCATATTTTTAAGTGACTCTATGATCTAGTGTAATTAACTTAAGTTAGCGACTATAAATTTACTACTTTACAGCGTTGATTAGATAAAGTAGAAAAATATACTTTAAGGCAGTGATGAAAAAGACATGGTGTCAGAAGAAAGTCTTGAAGTGCCTAGTAAGAGTCATAGGAGTTACTATCAAAAGTGCCCGTGCTTTCTATAAGAAGGTCATCTGAATGTAAATGAATGGGAAACACTAGATAGCCTGCTAGGTTTTATGCATGATAGCAGATGGGTTTTATTGTAAAGTTCTTGAGTAACATAGAAAATACCCTTTTGTGGAAAGAATCCTTTACTGAGTGAAAGTTCTCAAGATTAAAGATAAAGTTATTTCTGTAATTCCAGGAGGCTTAATTCTGTCCAGACTGACAGTAGCCAACTTCTACTTGAATTTTTCCATTAATGTTTAGTATTTTTGAAGCTTTGAGCTAATAGTTACATCTTTGGTGAGAGTAATTTTTATGAGCCTTAATTCTTGGAATTTATTAGAGATTGTTGCTTTTCACTAGTTCTTGTGATTAGTTAGAGTATAATCCAACCTAGGTCTTAATCACAGTAAAATACATCTGGAATTAGTTTTTGTGTCATATATTTTCTATGCTTGTTGTTTTAACCACTTTTTAAATGCAAAGCTCCAACTGTGTAACGGACTGAAATATTTTAAAATAGGCTGAAATATTTGGTATTTTATTGTTTGCCATAGGCCGATACAAACTATCTTTTGGTATTTTGTAATTTTAAATTTCTTAAACAGAACCAAAAAAACCCCAAACCCAACAAACCAACAAAAACCCCCAAACTACCACAAGGCAGTGACAACTGGTAACTTGGAACCAGTATTCCATACAGTTGTATTCTTTATTTCTCTGAACAGACAAGTTAATAGCATATACATTCTGCCCCCCCCCCCCCCCCCTTCTTTCTAGAAACAAAATGGATAATACGGCTGAAAATAAGTAGTTTTAGATGGAGGGTCACATGATTTTTTTTTTTTTTTTTCCATCTGGGAAAAATACATTAAATGATGTTGACTATCTTTTTTCAAAAATCAAAACTAATAAAGAAGTCTTCCTTCTATTCGAATCAAAGCCATGCAACGGAACCATTCAGAAAGACTTTTCTGGTACAGTCAAGCATCTAAGTCCAGTAGAAGTCAAAAAAAAAGAAAGCTAGTGGGTTTTATACCTTTAATCACCAAAATAAAAGGAAGGGGCTTTAAGCTTTTTCTGAGAAAAACCATTTTTCAGTAAAAAAAGTCAGTCTCAGTCCGAAGTTTAGTTTTGGTTAAGGGCAACATAAAATTGTCAAGTGGGGGAAAGGTGAAGCTGAAGGAATGAGATGCCCACTCTTCCCTGGGCAGTGAAGGTCCAGTGTGAGGGAGGGAGGTTGAAAATGGAGTAGTGGTGCCTCGATCCTGTCATTGTCCTTTGCTCGGGCCATGTATATTGTGACCAGCTGGAGAATAAGAGAAGTAAGATCATGGCTCAAGTACCAGCCTTCTTTGATTTTATGTTTTGATATGGAAGTTAAACTGTTTTGCTCAGTGCTCTGCCTGATAGCCTACTTTCTAGAGGACTAGAGTACACCGGAGACAACTAGAGTAGTTGGAGAGAAGGACATGTGGTTGTAAAGCCAGTAAGTTACTGCAAATTGATGTGTAACCATTTCTGCTTTATTTGTGATCTCTTAAAAGCAGGGTTTCAAAGTGATTGATTACTTGTCAATTTTATGATGTCTAGAAATGAAACATCAAATATTTGTGGTAAGTAATTTTGGGGAAAGAGGGAATTTGAAGAGTGAGGTGGTGGTCTCGCCACTACTTTAAGCGCTATCACAGTTCCTTTAAATGTTTATGAATCATTCTCTTCCTGCAGTTAATTGTATTTACTGAGAAGACAGTGGGTTATGGCAGACATAGCAAGTTGGAGGCAACTTACACCCCTGTCTAATGATCATCTGTAGCTGAACTCGTGTGATTCTTCACAGTGGATTCTGTGGGTGGAACAGAAAAGTGCCGATGCTTTGTTGGTCTGAGAAAGAAAGGCTTAGCGTGGTCTGTTTAAACTTTTTTGTGTATTAATGAAAATCTATAATATATCTTTACCTGATGCTTTCCACTTCAAAGGACTAGCAGAAGAAGCTATGGCCAATTGTATTTTCTTTTTTGTTTTTCTTTTGTCATTGCAGTTTTTGCAGTGGCTGGTAAGAAGGGGACATAAGATTTTTTATTTTTTTTTTTTTTAAAAGGCTCACTTCTGGTGGTTGGTAATAGTACTGCTTTTCAAAAAAAAAAAAAAGCTTTCTTTTTTCTTCCTGATGGCATAAAATTAGTTTAAACAAAATTATGCAGAAACAGGTTTTGATGTGCATTATGAATTGTAAAAGTTCTAAGGACAAAAAGAATCATTGTATTCTTGTCATGTTTAGTTGTATTCCCTGGAACTTGTATCAAGCTCAGAACAAGCATTCAGCCTTGGTATAAACCTTGTGCTAATGGAAAATCTGACACATCTGTTGGTGAGATGTATTGTAAAAAAATGTTTTTAGAACTAATTTTGTAGTTAACTTGAGCTATCACCTTATTTATTCTGCCAGTGTTAAAGATGCTGAACATAATCTTCAGTGGGCTGTCTCTGTTGTGAGCAGAAGCCTATTCAGGGATCTTATTTCTTGGTGTAAATTAGTCAAGGCAAAACTGTGTTCTGCTGTGATTAGTTTGTCTCCAGCATATATTACCTTCTTTAAAACTAACTTGGATATCCTGCAAAGTATTGCAGTTGTCCCAAGAGACATAGCCTTTGTTTGATAGATTAAATAAGCTTCTGTTATCAGACATCTTTCTCTGTGTAATATTGTGATGGGGACCTCTAAACTTTCTCTTTGTTAGGGTAGTGTAATCTATCTAGTTCAAGTACAAAGAGAAGCTAAAATATTTTGGTGTAGTAATAATTGCTGAATATGTGGTGCATACCAGGAGTTCAGATCAGTTACCTAAACTGCTTAATGACAAGAGTGATGCATTATAGTGATTATGGCAATGTTGTTGACCAAAGGTCTTAACGCTCAGTATATATAATCAGTGACTCTTTCTTTTGGGTTCCTTATTTTAAAGAAGCTGATTGTCAGTGGAGAATTCCTTTGATATTGTGTCCTAATTGAAAGATCTACGGACTCTTGCTAATTGAATACTAGTGTTTTAGAAATATAATGTGATTTATGATTGATTGTAAAATTCCACCAGAATTATGTGTATGCTGAAAAAACTTATCAGTTTTGGCATCATTAGTATATGGCCTTCATATTACATAATTGGACAGGGTTTATAGACTGAGAAGTTGCAATATTTGCTGTTAGTTTTATTTTCTGATTCTCACATCAGTTAAAAGCTATGCTACTTTTATTCCAAACACTGTAATGCTGTGTTAGTATCTGATTAAAAAAAGCCAACCATGTATCATGGCATTTTCTTAGAAACTAAGATAGAGGTACTCCCAATAATTTTATGAAGCTCTCTATTTATATTGGACATATGACTTAATGATATGCAGCTAAATTCATTATTTCCCTCAGATCTGACAGTTTGAAATGTTTCTGAGAGGGTATATCAAGATCTAATCACCAAACCATCCAAACTTTGTTCTTGGGGGCAGGGGGGGAACCAGTTGTGGTATCACTGCTTTTGGTTCTGAAGTTGTTGGTGGTTGTTCTTGCTTCTAAATTGTAATCCTAATGTACCATTTTTTGGTCATTATTAAATGACCTATAGCTGCTGTTCACACATTGTGGTGTTGTATAATCTGTCTACTGGAATCTGTAGAGATATGGCTAGATAGTGTGAGAAGGTGTCATGTGAATCTTTCATCTTGTCAAAAGATCCCAGAAAAAAACTTACTGCCTTACCGTGATTTTCAGAGTAGCCATTTTTTAGATGGAGTTTTTTCCTTTTAGTTCATGGTAAGACACTTTATCTTAATTCCTAGATTGAGAATGATATACCACTGTTCTCTCATATCTGCACAGGTGGTGATAGACTCACTTTATATTAGGACAGACCAGTTCAAATTAAAGGAACATAAAGATTGCATAATTTATTTCCGCCATCTTCTTCTGGCTTTTTTTCAATGAAGCGAGTTTGATATAGCCAAAATATGGTTTTGATACCTCAGAAGTAAAACAGGTCATAAGACAAGGCTGTACAAACAAACAAGGAGTTGATGATCTTTGCCCAAGCTACTGTCTCAAGCAAAAAACCAGTAATTCTAGCATAAGCTTGAAAATTGGCTATTCAAGTAAGCATGCAAGTCCAGTTTGCCACTATCCACATTGTCCCCACCTGTGCATTTTGGGAGAATAGAAGTTCCACAATTTGAAGCAACAGAGCTGAATTTAAAGTTAGTGGTGATCTAATGTATTGTGAGAATTTAAATAGGAAACAAACTTTTTGTCAAACTGCGTTTTTTTCAGAGCTAAAATATTTGAGTGGGCATGATTCCATATTTCACAGCTTTTGGAAACACAAACTCATTTGTCAGGCTTTCATAGCATCTTATATTGGTAATCTAGTAAAGGGTATTATAATAAGAGAAGAAAAGTTCCTCCCCAAGTGTATTACTGACATGAAAATAAAATATGGGCTAGGATGCAGTAAAATGTCTAAATAAACTTTTTTTAGCATATGTTTTATCTACTCTTTTCTTTTTTCTCCAGACCAAGTATAACAAGGTCTGATTCTTCTTCCCTGTATCAAAAATTATCTTGCTGAACCTCACTGAAGTTATAGACCTCATGTATGGCAGACCTGCTGTTGAATGTATAGCATTCTTCAGCAAGATGAGTGATTCCTGATGTGTTTGCATGCCCGCAGTCAGCTTTAACAGCATCTGCAAAACCCAAACAGCACCTCAGTTTTTCTAGCTAACTGGTGAAAAGTTCTTGAGGAAGAGAAAGATGAAGTGTTAGGTGATTTCAGTGCTAAAAAGCAAAACAACAGACATCTGAAGCTGACAACAAAGAAACCAAACCACTCCAGTCATGTAGTGCATACAAGAGTTTCTTTCATCAGTTCCCAGAAAGGGATCAATGGTTGTAAGAAGTTCAGTTAAAAAGAAAATTAAGGGGACAAAAAGACCTCAAAAATTCAGGATTCAGGAATGACTTCTACAGAAACCCACGATGTGTGTGAACTTTCATGATTCCAGACAGGAAGTATTTGTATTACAACAAACAAGCATTACTAGAGGAGTAACTGTACAATTAGATAATTAGAATGTATCTGTTGAAAAACATGCCCTCTTCTCTGCCTCTCACCCAGTCTGCCTTAAAGATCTTCATAACTTTCACTGTTGCCCAGAAATAAATTATTAAAAAAAAAAAAAGGTGTCAGGACGCACTCTTATTGGTCCAATTTTGGGATACAAGACAATTTGAAAGAGGAGATGGGCAATATAGATACAGTATTTGTCAAGAAGAAAACTACTGATCTAATTCTAGTCTAATGCTGACCTAATTCTAGCATAATTTTGAAAGCCTTTCTGTGCAAATGAAAAACGTCTGATCCTAAAGGATGCAGCCTGTGTGGAAATTTGGCTACAACAATCAGAGATTAATTAAATTTTAATGGGAGAGCTTATGAAACCACTGTCTATAGTCATTCTCATATATCATGTTTTGGTGAAGCACGCACTTTCCTGCATGCAGGAAGCATGGAAGAGTTAGGCAGCTGTAGAAATATTATGATCCCTACCTGGAGGAATTCTGCTTTCTTATTGGTGATACACTCTCTAATCATGTTATCAGTTGTTTCATTAATACACAAAACCCTACAACTGCTAATAATCATAATTTGTGAGCAAGACTTCTGAATTGGACTTGAAAAATACATTAAAATCCTGAATGATAGAGGTCATCATCATGATGGAATGCAGCTTTCAGAACCTTTGTTTAGTAATGCTCAATTTGCTAGATTCCTGAAACATTATGATTTTTCCAGAAGATTCTTGGTAAAATATTACTTTAGGATCACCTTTCCTAAAAGACAAATACTGCATATTGTATAAAATAGCTTTAAAAACACTATTTTGATTTCTAAGCCATATGCATTTTTAGTTTTCCTTCCATGCCTGAAGACATTATAGAAGGAAGTTTTGGCAAATCTTGATTTTAAGTTAAATGTCCATAGAATAGAATCCTCCAAAAACTAGTAGTCTTACATTTAGTGCAGAAGCGTTGAGTGGTTTGTGAATTATACTTCAGAGGACAAAAATACCAGAGAAAGATTAAACTTTTAAATGTCAAGTGTACTTTTCAGGAAAGAATCTGTCATATAGATTTCTCTCAGGTGAAGTTGCCATAGGATATCAATATACGTTTACCAAGCAGGACTCAAAATGAGAAGTTCTTGTAGAGAGTTGTTTATGTTGCTTGGAGTTTCTATTAAATAAATAGTTTTACATTGAACAGGTAAAGTTGCCGTTTCTGTTGTTGCTGGCAGTTACAGCACAGCTGTGCAGAAATGACAAGTGTATCTGTGAGAGACTTAAAACCCCAAGTTATTCAGAGGTTTATTTTCTGAAGCTAATATTTGCAATCTACTACCTCAAAATGTGAGATTAATGTTTAAATTAGATGTTCTGAAGTAGCTTGAAAATGGTTGCTAGCATGAATTGTTATTGTTAAATAACCCTGCACAGATCTGTTGTGCTATACTCACACTAGTTCAATAAATATTGTAAAGAGATCTCATACAGTTTCCTGTATGGCTGTATTTCTGTCTGTACTCTTCTATTTGTTGTTTTTTTATAGACTGTTTCATCTTTTATACCTTAGATATCTGTTGTATCAGGATCCCCACAGAGCTTGATTATTCGAGAGATGATATATTGTGGTCAGACTTATCAAGATGTTACCTTGTACTTCCCTGGGTTTTGCATTTGTCTTTTATCCCTTGTGTTTTAAGTAAATTGTAATTTGTTTGAAGTAGGTAAGTATGCTAAGTCCAAATACTTAATAAGATTTAAATGTCTATAATGTAGCTCTTGACAATGGGTTAAGACTTCAGAGTACCATCTCACAAATAAGGATTTCTGCCTAAAATTCTTTCCTTGAGTTAAAATGAAATGGATTCATCTATGTTTTGAACTATTCTCCTAGAACTATGTATCTTATTAATTTTCTTCATTTTAGCCATTCTGTCTCTTACCTTGTCTTGGATGTTCAGCTATATCCTCACTTTCATATTGCTTTCATCAGTCTGCAAATTACCGTTAGGATTGAATTATTTTACATGCCAATAGAAATAAAAATCAGATCAGTTAATATTAGGTATGTTATACATAATATTTGATTTAAAGGAAGATATGATTAGAGAGAGCAGGATTAGTATAAGAATTTCAGTTGGTGCTTTTTCTGTTGTGTGCTCACTACAAATGTCCCTATTAGGCACTTAAGAGATTTGGAATGTATTGAAGCTTGAGTCATTTGTCTGGATTTTCATCAGACTTGAATTCCACTAGTCTGTAGGATTTTACCATTTCCCTGCTTTTTAGTTATTCCAGTGGTAGGTTTTTATTACTTTCATAAGTGGAGGGGTGTGTTTTGTTTGGGGTTTTTTTTGGTGTTTTTTTTTTTTTTTACATAAGTGAATTGTAGAAGATTCTAGAATAATCTGTGACTGGTGTTTTTAGTGCACTATGTTGAAGAAAACAGCTTTTATATTGTTATAAGGATAATTCTTCAACCAAGTCATGTGCATCTTAAAAACAATACATTGTCTCTTCAGACTGTTCAAAGTTTAATACATTAAGACTTCAGTAATATTTTATTGCATTTTTTCTGTGTTATATAGATATAGAGTCTATTTGCTTGGCTTTTGTTTTATTCAGACTCTGTTCAAAAGGTCTCCACTGATAAATGCCTTATCAATTAATTTTAAGCAGTAATTTTTCAGGGACACTCACAAGGAAAGTTTGTCAGCTCCATTTCTGGCAGAACAGGCAAGTGTTGCATGACATCTTTATGGCTACTTGGCTGTTATCTCCTGTTCGAGACAAATAGGTCAGTTAGAAATACAGAATATGATTGAAGAATGTGGGTTAGGATATCTGGTAGCACAGTGAAATTCTGACAAAATTTGCTAATGGCCTGTGCTGGTGTTGGAGACTACCAGTTCAGTAGCCCTGGATTAGTGGATTACCAGTTTGTATGTGTAACAATAATACAATTTTTTTAAATCACTGTAAAAGTAAGGTGTTGAGACACACATGGCTGGTGTTTCTTGTGGATTAGCATATACAGTTCTTTCAGATATAGAAACCTCTTCTTTGTTGGTTTGGATAAGCATAAATGCCAAGGCTGTCATTCAGTAAGGTGAGCTTCCAAGTACTCTAGCATTTTTGAGAGCTGATGAAATCATTATTGTGACTAAAATCCATAAATAAGATATAGCCAGGCAAATTTCTGCCTTAACTGCTGTAAGAATTCCCGTAATCTGGCTTGCACCAATTTTGCATAGTTTTTTGCACTATGTTTCACATTGCATTGAATTCTTTCAGAACTGTCTTGACTATCACTCTAGGATAAATTACTTTGTAGGCATCTTGAAAAATGTCTGTTGCCTTAGGAATACTATTAGTAACGATACTTTCAAAGTAAATTCAGGCTTTTTATGAGAGACTTCTTAAGATACAGAATCAAATATCTGTCTGGCTCATGAATACAGTTTAGGAACAGTCTTGTTCAAGTTTGACTGATGTGCTCTTAGAATGATTTACTTACACTTAAGGCAAATAGTATTAATTTGTAACTCTCTAACTAAATTTTCCACAATCCGTAGAGTTCTGTTAATTCCATAAACCAGTTGTTCTCAAACTTACTCTCAACAGTCACTTTTTTTCCCCACCTTTCCATGTTGTCCACCCCATCCTTTCCCTACAATATTTCTGAGCTCTTACAGGAGCCGCCACTTTCTGCTCACATCTCCAGGTCTGCTCCCTATAGAGTGCTCTTTCCCCACCCAGCTTACCTCCTGGTTGGAGAAACTTAACTAGTGGTGCCCTAAGTAGTACAATAATTTATTTTAATCTGATCTTCTCACAAAGACGATGCAGTTTCCTCTCTAAGACACCTTATGTGAAGGGTTTTGAATGAATTTTATTGTACTTATGAAGAGATTTATCAGCAAGCACTGCTGGGTACAGATTTCTGCAGGCATCTATGATTTACTTCCCTTGTTTTGCTGTTATCTGAATAAAACACTTTGTTACATTCTTTAATAGAGGCTTTTTTGATGCTTAAAAATTCCAGTAACCATACTTAATGTTTGAGTGAAATTAAGTCTTCTCATATTTCATAAACTAAATTAGAAATAGAAGCTTTCTGTGAGCAAAGTGACTTGTTTCTTGAGCGGCAATGGAGTCATGTAGCTTAAAAGATTGCCTCCAGAGTTCTTAAGCCTATTTAGAGAAGGTTCATATCAGAGAATTCTTTTGCAAAGTATGAAAGACTTGTAATCCTACTGGCATGAACTGTCCATCTGTGACTACCTTTCAATGAGCTCTAAGAAATTTTTTACATCTTTCAATTTACTTTAACACATTCTTCTATATGTTCTCTTATTATTTGGACAATAAACCAAATTGTTACCCTGTACTGATGTAGCTGACTGGGCATTTTTATAAAAATAAATAAATAAATAAGTCCTAGCATGGCGGGTTGAGGTGTTCTAGATGCAGCGAGGCAGACGTTATTAAGATGGAGTTCAGCTGATTGCAGTGATTGCTTAGAGCTACTTTTGTACCTCTAGATTCTCGATTCTGGTCCTGAATAGAAGTCCATATTCTTGCAGTTTAGGGATATGCACTATATCATGCATAATAGCATAACTGCAGATTGAAGTAGCTATGTTAATTCTACTTTTTCTTCCCTTTGTGAGTCCTGTGAAATTTTGAAGTTTTTTTCCCTGATGATCACAAGCTACTTTACCTTGCTTGCTAAAAGGAACTGGCAGAAACAAAGCAAAATTTTAGTTCTGAAGCAAAATTAAATGGCCTAATGGAGAAACAGCTGTGGAAAATGTCTAACCATTTTAGAATAACGCTGTGTCGTAGTGGGCTTGTATCATTAACAATCAATTGTTGAGAAGTTGCTGCTCCTCTGCATTACCTAGTGTAAGAATCGAATTGGTTCTGAAAGTCTTTGTTGTTAGACTTTTCGGCAAACACTTCTGCTTGAAGCTCTTTAACCAGAGTCAAAGGCATGGCAAAGATCTCGGAAACTTCCAGTCCTGTCTGTGTATTCGGTGTAAGCACACTTTCAGGAGACAACATTCACCTCTCAACTACAGTGAAAACAATCTCCTGTTTCTATGGTTCTCTAACCATTTCCCTATCAAAAAATTTTGTGACATTTAGAACAATGTTTCTTTCTTTTCCAGACTAAATCATTAACTAATTTGTATCTTTTCAAACCATGTAGGTAAATCTCCAAGCTAAATAATGTCTTTTACGGGGCTGGCATTTACACGTTTACTTTGTTGTCTTTTGTTTTCATATAACAAGGATGTTTCCATCAGTTTGAGCGGTACAATAGCTAATTCTACTGACCTATTATTTATTTTGCTTATATTAAATATCACAAAGTGAACTAGGGTTTATATTCAAAGAGAACCCTTTGCTCATCTCTTATACCCAGAGAAGGAAGCTTGATAGCTTGGCAAAATTGCGTTTCCATGATTACCTGTATTAAAATAGAGGAAAAATCCTTGGGATCATCTGGTTAAAATTGTGAATAGAAATGATAATTTTACTTGTGTTATGATGCAATGTAATGAACTAGTTAAAGTTTCAAACTTCACAGCACCCCCCACCTGTTCAGTTTCTGTGCTTTGGTCTGCATGTGTCTTTGAGCATTTTGTATTCAGAGCCTTTGTAGGATTTAAGCTCTGGTGCATTATGTGAATTTATGACAATTGCAGAGTAATAAAGGAAAGGAAATGCTGTGTCATAAAATATAAGCATTCATTCTCAACACATCCCAAGGCTCCTTTCTGTCTCCCAGTTGCATCTTTTCTTTGCTTATGTGTGTGTGTTCTTTTTAAAGCCTGAGAACTATCTGAAAGTAAATCTACTTATTTACATCTATTGCAGGTTTTTCTTACAGGACAAAATCTAGCTCACAAAGATTGCTCCACCAAAAGTCTTTTGCAAATATACATATTCAATGTAATGGCAATTTTTAACTTTTCAGAATAAGGATTTGAGAAAGTACTTATCTGACTCTTTCTACAAAGCTACATAGCTGTAGGACTAGTTGCTATAATCTGGTCCAAGTAAAACTTGATTAACATTAGTGGTGTCATAATTTCAGAAGGCTTGATAATATTTTTTAAAATCTTTACCTAAGTTTTATCCACCCTTTATATGTTTAACATAGTCCTGTAAGCTATGCTTGCAAATCATAGATTTGACTGCCCACTGTTTCTCAATTAGTCAAAGCAATCTATCTATAGAGATCATCAGTTAGCTGAGACTTGGCTTGGCTGTCTAGATGTGTGTTTGCCATTAGATAGATCAGTGGTTTGTGTGTCAAAACCGTTGGTGTCTCAGAACAAATTTTAGTAAAGTCTGATATTAAACAATGTGGAGAAAGGTAGACTTTCAGTTTATTCATTATCTGCTTAAGTACAGCTTAAAATTTGGTAAAATGCGTTGAAGATTTTCAGTTAAAAAGCAACAAATTCTTTTATTTTCCATAGAAGTGGCATGTGGTAAAACTTGTAGGTAAAATATCCTGATTTTTTTGTTGTTGTTGTTGTTCAAAGTGACGTGACAGAATGTGCTGTATTATTATCTGAGTGTCTCTCATATTTACTAGATCTCGTCTGTGTTGGAAGCAGTTCACCTCTGTTCTAAGAGGAAACATGAGGCAAAACCACTGTATCCGCCAGAAATTCCAGTGTGGTGTTTGCAGCAGGAGCTGATTCTTAGTGTTTTCCAAGTGAAATCGCTTTAATGTCTTTAGAAACTGGACTTGGTACTTTTATTTTTGTATGTCTTTGCAATGGAAACCAACCACTGTCAACTTCTGTGCCATGTAGCTAGACAGGATTTTGACTGGACTTCAGTAGGAGCAACTTAGCTTAACCGGTACTCCATCATTCACTTCATTAACTTCCAGTGATTTATGAATGATGCTATTGGTGGATTCAAGGAGAATCTAAAAACTTAAGAAAATGCTTGTGGACAGTTACATAGTATAAATCTGTTAGGTTTACTCATAGAGTTTAGATTCTTATCAAATCTGACAACAATTAAGCCCTATCTCATGCTTCTCCCTATATATGCATGTCCTATGCATCTTAACAACAATATTGAAATCTTTCTCTCAGATCCTGCCCCTATGTATGTCTAGTTGACCTTGTCTGTTGACAAGCTAAACTCTTGGGGAGTGGAGTCTTACAGCCAAGTGGTAGGCTACAGTGCTGTGCCTTCTAACAGGGCCTGCCCTCAAACTTCACTAGTAACCACATTACCCACCTGCATGTTGTGTCACAGGATCAGTGCCCTTTCTACAGCCTGACAATTTATCTGCAGCATGAAATCTCACCTGCTGAATGGATATCCAGTTTTATTGTCTAGAATTTTAGAATAGCAGTAGGTTAGTTGTTTACCCTGCAGGGAACATAATTTTGGAGGTTTCTTCATGTTCGGCAAATGGTAGAACCTAAAAATGTTCCTAAAAATTAGGTACTCTAGATTAAACCTTATGCCAGAGTGAGATTGTATGTATAATCATGGTCACACTCAGATATACCATGACACCTGAGGATCCTTAATGATAATATATAGGGAATATAAATGATGTGCACTAGTCCAATCTTAGTCCTGCTAGTATCACAAATCTACATTTGGTCTTCAGACTCCTGCGGTGTATATGATTTGTTAAAAGAAAGTGTCAATCTCTACCTATTACCTACAAGAGAAAAATAATAATGTATACATGCGAAATATGAAGCCAAGCCTTTCCCATTGAAAAGGTTACATTGATGAATTAGGTATTTTTCATATCTATTTCAGGTGACACAGTTGGTATGAAGAATGTGCATGATTTAATAATGTCTTTCTGTGAGTCTTGACTCGCATTTTTTGTGGGAATGCTTGCTGGCCATAGGATGATGGGTTACTGGTATCACATTTCTGTTGAAGGTGTTCCTTTCAGACCTCAAATACACAGAATACTAGACAGAAAGCCATTAGTGAATGGCTAGAACTATGTCTGTAGAATCATTCTTCAGTGTGGGTTATAGACAGCAACACTTTCAAACATCTTTTAACTTTTTTAACGCATAAGAGGTGAAGAATTTTTCTTCTTCCTTTAGTTCTCCCCTTGTACCAATAAAAATTGCTGACTAACGTAGTCTTATTTGCAGCCATTAATTCTTAGTTGTATAAAATCACCTCAAGAGATTTCCATCAAGATTTTTTTTTTTTCATGTAGAGGTAGCTTTTGTGTACTCTTTCACTAATCATAAAGGCTACTTTGGATTTGACTGGACTTACTAGATCAACAGTCCTTGAATTGGAGAAGATAGTTTTATGGTCTACTGAGAAACCAGTTTTAAATGGAAATTAAATAGACAAACAAGGACTGGAAAATGTTAAGGCTATGGTACAAAGTAGGACATACCTGTGTGAGCCAAGGACAGAATACTAGCCACTTTTAATTTCCTGACTTTTGTTAGCTTGTATTTCAGTCTCCTTATTCAAATGCTCCTTTTGCCTGCGTTTTTATAACTTCTTTTGAGGGATAGATTGGCCAGCTTCTCAGGTACTGTATGCTGACACCATTTAATCATGTGTTTTTTTGTCTTTTAGTGAACCTCAGATTCTTATGTTTATGTTGTCTTATTTCTCATGATTTGTAGTATAATTAGGAGTGCCTGGCTTGACTGTTTTTGATGCTTTGTACATATTAAGTTTCATTGCCCAGTATGTGGGTATGTAGACAGCATTTACCAGCTCATTAACCTCTTTAAATTGACTGTGGAATAGATTATTTCCTGTCACCATTGCAGGTCAGTGGATGGATTACACTCCAGTGGAATCTTTCAAGAATATTTGAAAAATGTTAAGCTACAACAGCATTGATTGACTGACAGGATTTTTCTAATTTATATGTTTTGGGGGTGGGGGGAAGTCTGGACAAGACAGTAGGTTGATGTCATTGTTCTGAAGTCAGGAAAGGCAAACATTGACTAAGAAAATGCCTCTAGTTGATCCTATTCCTCTCAAAATGTAAATGTTTTATACACATACAGCATGTTTTCAGGACACTATTAAGAACAGTGTATGTTTGAATCAGGATGAAGTGCATATGACTGTGTGGTCTCACTGATGTACTTGACCACTAGTAAGCATCTGTCCTGGACCTGTTTTTGGGAAGTAACAAGGTTAGGAAGGGTGGCCTTTGCTTCTCTGTGTTGAAAGTAGTACCCTAGCCTTCACAAAAGTCATATGTATCTAATAAAAGAAATTCACAAACCTTATTTTCTTGACAGGGTTGACACTGTCATTCTTTAAAATGTTACACTTACCCAGTCATGGAAATTTGGATAGGTAGGTGATTTTGCTGTTCAGCTGAGAGTTTTCAGTAAAGTAGGCATCATGAGGAAGAGCTTAAAAACTAGAAAACTCTGGGGTTGTAGTAACTACATCCAGATACTTGAGTTTTCTGTTTGTTCTGCCCGAGTAATCGCCATGTTAAGAGCTACCTTGGTGTTACCTTCTGTTAGCTTAGCAGTAGATAGAGCTGGGTGGTTCCAGACTGTAGCCTCAAAACTTCTGAAGTCAGTAAAGACTATTGCCAAAATAAGTGCCAACCAATCAGGAGTGCTGAGAGAGCAGACACTAATACTGCAGTGATTGAATATTACTTCCCTGTACATGTAGGCAGCACATATAAAACTTGCTTTGCTTATAGGTAGCTGAATACGAAGACATGAGTCCTGAAGTTAGCAGACCACATAGTCCTTCATATTAATTGCTAACTCTGTCCAAGCTCTGTAAGATTGTCAGGAAAAGACAAGAGCAGGCTTTGTGACTAACTTGCAGATTCATTAATTATAGACACTTTGCATTAATCACATGGTCTCATCATAGAGAGTAATTTAAGATTACAGAATGCATCAAGAAGCGTCAATTCTGCATTGCACACTGCGTAAATGAGGTAGATGTCATATATTAGATTTTACACATTAACCTAATAACTTTGTCACAAATAATAAGACTTCTGCTATCCAGGATTCTTACTTGAAGAATGTCTTTGATTTGTTCATGTCACTGAAAACCATAGTACAGCTTACAAACTGGTAGCTAACTTTTAAAGGTGCTTTTCAAGGTGCCTTATGAAAAGAAACTTGCTTTTACTGAGTGTTATTTGGAGGAGTAAACACTTTATTTTGTGAAAGTATGTATACTGAATATGACACTGAATATAGCTTTTCCTCCTGAAAGCTTTTCCATAGATAGCGGCTTGTTTTAATTGAACTGATTACTAAGCTGCTTTTCTCAGAAATGTTTACAGCTTCACTCTATGCTGAAAGAAATCTAAATCCTGGTTCATCAGAGCACTGACACACCTGTGCTAATGCTGTGGGTATCATAACTTGAAGTTAATTGGTCTGATATATGGATAATGAATGTCTGCAGCTTTGGGTTGCAGTCATAGTGTTCTGTGCTATTGGCATATTGTCAGAATCTTAGACAGCTATTCCAAAGAATGTATAATTCATACCATTTTTTTTTCCTGGCCTTGACATATCTTCAGCATAATGTTACATACTACATATTATGTTTGTATTTACGTCTCAATTCTGTTCTTAATTATAAATGTTGCATCCAGGAACTTCTGGTTTTCAGTTATTAATACAGCTACTGAGTTTAATGGTTATGTCACTTACTGTCTATATATTAACAATTTTGAAATTATATTTCTCTGTCAATATTGGGACAAGTTTGTGTTTTTTCAGGCTCAAGAACTGGGTGTTCGTGACACTCATTAACCCCCAAATTATATTTTATGTATCTACATAATTTGAAAATTCTTAGTCCTTGATTTGTTACTTTGTGTTTAATATGCTATATCATATGACAGTTCCCCTAATTTTATTTTGTTTCCTTTTCTTTAATTCAGGGTTGGGAAGAAACTGTGGATGCTGCCATTTCTTACTTGTTAAGAACTTGTTTGTCAAAGAGTTCTAAGGAACAGGCCCTGACTCTCAGCAGCCAGTTGTGCATGCCCAAAGATACTAGCAGACTGAAGAAGAACATCACCCTCTTCTGTGATAGATTGGCCAAAGGCGGTCGCCTTTCCTTAAGTACAGAATCAACCACTCAGCAAGCTGCTGTCATGCCAGGTAAGACATGAAGTATATGTTCATAATTCAAAATACATATTTGTATATTAAAATTAAAGATTACGCACCTTTGATTGTGTTAGCCATTTGTTTTTCAGTGGTTGTGGAAACCAGTGGTTGTGTTGCTGACACAATGAGTTAGGTAATAAGGTAATTTTAAATCAAAAGTTTTTTTTCTCAGTTTGATCACTTATTGCTGCTCTTACAGCATATACACAGTAATGCAGCAAATGAACCTCAGATGGTCATCTTTATGCTCTGAAAGCCTTGTCACTTCTTTGCACTTTTCAATTGAATGTGTACATGTGTGCATTTGTAACGTGATGGAAAAGTGAGGAGTGAAAAGTCTTACTTTCTTGGTAGAGAAATGATTATGGTGCATTACTGTATTTATGGCATATGAATATGATTAATTATGAAGTAGTGATAACACTGAATAAGATGATCTGCAACTTTAGAAGGTACTAGTTGACTGGGTGATACCTCACAGAAAGCATGAAGTTAAAGATGAAAGCAGTGTAAGTAGGTGTTGAAGAATATTTCTCATTTGGAAAAGGAATGTAGAGAAGATTTCAGTGTGTTGCACAATGATTTAAATGAATGTCATGGAATAAACTTTTTTGAAATAAATTTTATTCATGTCCTTTTCTATATACCTACTTTTAATAACAGTGGGAGCAAAGCCACAGCTTTTCTGTAATCTGAAGGCTAGCCTCTTTGTACTATTGCAAGACATTTTCTTCCTGCCTTTTTTCTAGTGAGACAGTATCTTAATAAAATCAGATACTCCTGCTGATTTGGAAACAGTTTTTTTCCCAGCTTCCTGCTCTGAATTTGGGTTGGGTGTTCATTCAGCTTCATAGTCTCCTAGACAGCATAATACCTCTATGGTCTTTGGCTTCAATGATCTCCTTCACCTACAGCAGTCTTAACATCTGTAGGGAAAAGTATGTATTGTATGCACACTTCATGCTTAAAATTGGGAGTTTATTATTTTGTCTTCATGGATATTGTTTTTGATCAAGTTTGGAGTTGTATTACGGCAGTATCTTGATTTTCTGTATTTTGTTTTCATTACAAAGAATAATTTAATTCCTGTTTAATATAATCTGAATGGCCTGTGCAATGTTTCAGCAACTCAGAAGTCCTTGTTATTATTATGTACAGCCCTCTTTTGCGCATGCTACTTTAAATGATTCGGTAAAACAGCTGCAGACTGTGTAATGGTAGAAACTATATATATAAATTTTCTTTAGTGTTACTCTATGCCCATATCTGTAAAGGACTGATGATCATGTGAGTGAAGAAGTGAGTCAGAATATGTGTTAAATTAGTTTTGCAAATGTTTGTTAGCATTTCTTTGCAAGACTAAAATATGTGTTAAGGGTGTTTCATTTGTGGAACATTTGTGGACACTGTTTTTTCCTCTAAGAATTTTGAAAATGTGTAAATAGCTGCAGTTCATCTTTTTCCACCTAAGCTAATAAGGTGAATTAATTTAATAAGGATATTCACTTCTGCCTGTTCAACTGACTAGTGTTATTGAGTTCAGAGGACTACTCAATTTGGTTACGATTAATTCTGTTAGGAAAAGAGGAAAATTTTTAAAAATCGTAAATAAATTAGAAGAAATCTTGCTCTTGATGAAGCACCTTGGGCAAGCGATCTGGTCATAGTCTCCACATTGCATATATAAACACTGAAATTTTAAAAAATGTTAACCCCACTTTTTTCTATTATATGAGGCCAAAATAACACCAAGAAGGCATGAGTGACATGTGCTAGAATAATTTTTAACATTGTGGTACAGGTAGACAGTTATAGTACCTCTCAAATAAAAATAATGCAAGGCAGAAGGGCATTCCAAGCAAAACATGAGATATTTGACTGTGGGCTGTTAGCCATGTATCGATGATATGTGGGACCAGGTTTACCATTTCACGTGATGAATAGTTAAAAATTAAGTACCTGTAAGGAGCTGGTTGAGACCTGGTGTATAGTGGTGTCCACCCAACATGAACTGTTTTAGCTATACTTGAACTGTCCTTTAGCCTTGATTTACATTAAAAAGATTTAAAATCTGTAATTCAAATATAGATTCCAAAATAAATCATTTTACTTTCAAAATTGCTGACTCTAGTGTGTAGCCCTTTTGAATATCAGATCACTTAAGAATCAAAATTATGACCTAGGGTGTCACAATAAGGTATCACTTAAAGATATTATAAAGCCTAATGTAACTTGTTTTTGCTAAGAGTTCAGCATGAAGCCTTTATCGAAGGGTCTGTACATTTATATTCATTAACTGTTGTGTGCTGGGTTTGAGTGAGTGGCAGGGCTTTTGGTAGCAGGGGAGGGGGCTACAGTGGTGGCCCCTGTGAGAAGCTTCTTGAAGCTCCCCGGGCTCCAAGTCAGACCTGCCTCTGGCCAAGGCTGAGCCAATTAGCGATGGTGGCTGCGCCTCTGCGATAATGTATTTAGGAAGGGGAATCTGGGAGGAGTTGACGGAGTTTTGAGGAGGAGTTGTGAGGAGAACATCTGTGCGAACACTGAGGTCAGTGGAAGAAAGGAGGAGAAGTGAGGGAGGTGGGCCGGAGCAGACCCCCCCTGCAGCCTGTGGTGAGATGGTAGGGCCACCCCCCCCCCCCCGCCCACCCATGGGTGTGTATGGTGGAGCAGATGCCATTTGCAGCCTGTGGGGCCCCATGCTGACCCAGGTGACTGTGCCTGAAGAAGGCCGGGCCTTGTGGGAAGAAGGCCTCACTGTTGCAGTTCAGCACTGGGAGGACTGCAACACACAGGGGTGACCCACACGCCCGTGGGAGTGACTTGTGTTGGAGAGAGTTTGTGTAGGACTGTCTCCTGTGAAAGGGGGACTGCACTGGAACAGGGGAGGAATGCCAGGAGTTCCCGCCCCCCACTCCCCGAGGTGAAAGAAGTGGCAGAACTGACTGCACCCCCCATTCCCTGCCCCCTGTGCTGCTGGAGGGGAGGAGGTAGAGATATCGGGAGCAAAGCTGAGCCCGGGAAGCAGGGAGGGATGGGGAAGGTGTTTTCAGAATGTGGTAATGCTTCTCACAGTCCTACTCTGCCTGTTATGTGTTGTTGTTAGTGTCTGTATTTGATTCATAGTCTTTATTTCCTCCCTTAATGAGTCTGTCTTTTGCCCATGACCATAATGGATGACTCATCCCTCCCTGTCCTTATCTCAATTCCTGAGCCTTTACTTTCTTCTTCCCAGTGCTGGGGGGGAAAGGGGAAGTGAGCGACTGTGTAGTACTGAGTTCCCCTCTGAGCTCAAACCACGACATGTTGAGAGAATATGCTTTTTGGAAAAGTATGGAAGAATTTAAGAATAAGAAATTTCATCTTCCTTTACAGGACAGACTCATTAGAGATAAATGCTTCTGCCAAATGCTTAGAATAGCAGAGTATTTAAGTAGTTACTCTCTAGCAGGATATGCTTTGAAACTGTGTGTGGGTTTGTCTTTGGACAGACTGGAGAAAACTGGGAGCTTTCTTGGGAGAATAAGATTTGACTGATGCTTTTTAAACATGTTTGTCTTGTCACCTGTTTGGGTTATCTCTGGCGTGGCTATCTCTACATTGGCAGGTAGTGCGGTCTGCTAGAAGCAGATCTGCAGAGGGACGTAATTGAGGCTGACAACATGACTTGCATCATCAGAGGGGATTTGAACTAGTTCTGTTCCTGTCTGATGTGCTGATCCTTCATTAGCAGTCAGAGCTCTTTAGGTGTGTTCCTGGGATTCATCTGCCTGGTTAGATTCACCTAAAAGAAACAAGTTCATGTGCCTAAGACCACTCCCCAGTGCAGATAGTGGGGATAACCAAGAAATTTGCCTCACACTTGATTCCAACCAAAAATACCCGTTCAGGAAGAATGATGTCTTATGAAGGGAAACCAGTATGCAAAATAACTATATGCTGTTGAGTAAGGAGCTCTTCAATAATGCCTATAAAATAGAGGAACTCCTTCTCCCAGTCCTTAAAGGAGGGAACAGGAACAGGTAGAGGAAAATGAGGTAGAACTATACATGGAGATGGAGGTGGTGAGAATTGAATTTATATCAGGATTTATGGTTAAATATTGGTTGTTAATGTAGGGGAAAGTTCTTCAGGATGTTAAAGCGCCAAGCCAAAGATGGTCCCATAATTGTTTGGTAGTGTAGCTGTCATTAGCTTGAGGATTTTGTTCAATGCCACTTTTTCTTAAGCCAGTTCTTTTTCTTAATGGTGGAAACTCCTTTTTCTATAGCAACCAACTTTAAAAAAAAATGTTTGAAATTGCCTAGGACTCTTCTGGCATTGCAGCACTATAACAGTAAGCTGGATTTCTAGAAGCTGTATTTAATATGTTCAAGATGGTGTACCCTGAAATTTAGCGAAATTGCCTGAAGCCACATTGAAAAGCTGATGATTATCTTTAAGTGTGCAACTATTTGAATGATGCCTTCAGAAAATAGTTATCAGTATTTGTAGTTAATCCAAGAGTATATGTTAGAGGTATGCCATGGTCTCTGCTGAGTCTGGTTTGGTTCATTATTTTCTTCAATGGCTTCAGTGATGGAATATGGAGCATAAATGTTAAAATTGTGGTTTTGCAACAAGCTAGCAGTAGTTTCAAGCACATTAAAAGTAGTAACTCTGATCTTGATAAATTAGGGGAAGGATCTGAAGTTGGTAAGATGATGTTCCGTTGAGACAAGAGCAAATAATTGTAGCAAGTAAGAATTGGACAAACTGAAAATTAAGAAATATTTCCTTAAGCACTGTTGCCATAGGATAGACTTCTGGGAGCTATAGCGGAGTAACAACTGAATAAAAGTCAGCGATATGATCCCTTTAAAGGCGAATTCCAACTTTGGGATGTAGTCATATGACTTTTAATGAGGAGATATAATAATTTCTTTCTATTCTTCATGAGAGAGATTCAGTTGAAATTACAGGGTAACACAATTTAAGAAAAACTTAGATTGAATAGAGTTCGGAGAAGAGCACAAAAATTATAAATGATTGAAATAATTTTGCTTTTTGTATCTTCTGAGGGAAAAAGAAAGTTGAGGAGGGACATGATAGTTTTCCAGTATGTAAAATGTTCTTATAAGGATGATTAAAAGTTAATCAGAGTCATTGGTTAAATATGATTATAACTGTAAGACACATCAGGCTACATCATGTACTGTGTTGCCTTTGGCAATACGTAAACGGTTGGATGAGAGGAACATTGAGGGGCTTAGGGAGTGGTGCCAACCCAAAGTGTGGGTCAGTGCCAGGGAAGTGCTGGGGAAAGGTGCTGTAGACCACCCAGGTTGTCATGTATTGAGTTTAATGGGTGTGAGAATTTATAGCATAAATCCTGATGACCTGCAGTGAATTAATTCTGTAACTTTTAAAGGTCTCTTATAATATCTGTGTGTTTTTCAGGATTGCTTTGAAAACCTTAAGCAGTGTCAGTTGTGGCTGTTTGGAGACTTGTTGAGGTGTCAGTCTGATATGAGCTCTGTTTGCAGTGTTGCCTCACCCATATTTTGGGTATCTCAGCTACTCTTTGACTAGAATGGGATCCTGCTTTTCCTTAGTAGTTCCTGGTGTGCAAATGGCACCTGTATCGGTTCAACACTTTGTTCAAGCAAGGCTTTTTAATTTTAAATTAGGACTTTATTTTTCTTTAAACTATCCTTTTTCTTCTATTTCTTTTTTTTTCCTCTTTTTTTCTTTTTAATTGGATTTCAGTAATTATTTATTTTTTTGTTTGGTTAGGAGATCTTTGTATTGTGCTTTAGCATGACTGACTTACATAGTTGAATATAACTGGAGCAGTAGAGAAAGCTATTATTTAACCTGAAAATCAGTTACTGAGTACTGTGTCACTGAAAAATGTGGAATGCCAGACTGTCATCTCCTCAGGTCAACTGAATCTTCAGAACTGAAATTATAAGGAAAAGGAGGAATATTTTGCATCCAGGAAATAGGATTTGCAAATAGTTTTGTGTAAGTGTAATATTTAAGACTTATATAAAGGCAGAGCTAGAAGTCAAGCCAACTGCCCATCTAGTTTTCTCCTCTGTGTTGAGTTAATGTATCCAGAGTATCAGTAACAAAGTTTGAACTCTTCAACACTTTGGACAAGGTTGAACAATATCTTTTGATAGCTTAATGGTAGCTATTCTTTTTTCTTGCATGATCTTATAAAAGCCTCTTCTCAAAATCCTGTAGTGATATCTGTGAGTGCATATCACTCATTTTGAAGCTGTGGTCTTAACTGGAAAACTGGGATGCAACAGAATGTGTCATATTCCTTAAGGAACTCTCTGTTTACATGCTACTAAACTTGAGGAGAATGTCAGGACTAACTGGAAAAACATGTGGATGTGAATTCCTGGAAGAGCAATATTCATTTTTTTATATATATATTAGACATAAACACGGCTGCAAAGTTCTTGGTACACAGAGAGTGTACTGTAAAGAAGCACTAGTAATAGTTTGTTTGATCTGAAAAAATAGGATTTTTATTGTTGCAAATTCTGACACTGTTAATTATCAATACTTTATTGGTCCTTAGGGGAAAGGAGCAAGCAGTATAACTCGGGTATTCTCAAACTTCATAGTGTGGGCTTTAACACAGAATGTCTTGTGAAATGTAATGCCTGCCATTTGTACTCACACAGATTCCCATCTGTTACGGTAATGTTATCTCAGTAACAACCATAGTAATTTTTTGCCTGGAGAAGTTAGAACTGTGTAGTTTAAAATTATTCAAAAGTAATTTAGCAGCCTGAAGAGGGCACAGAAGTCAGCACTGAGGACTAGACAACGCTTCTCAACTACCAGCAGATATTCTGAAAATCACGGGAGGCTCACAAGATTATGGTTTGAAAATTTTTCCTGTAACTTAAGTATTGTGAGCCTGAGATCATGGTGCATTGACAGCTTTGTATAGCCCCCTTGCTGATATAGAGATGTGTGTAAAAATTGCCAATATATTTTTTTCTCATAGATGTGACACTTGTCCAGTGTTTATCTCCACAGAAGACTATGGTCCATTATGAAGTGTGATTCTCCCTTAAGATATTTTCTGTATGTTTTCTGTAGCAATACAATACTAAACTACTTCTCGCCCTTTAGTAACCCTTACAATAATGCTTTTAGATATTTTTTCTTATTTTAGTTTAAATATATTGGGTGTTCATAAAGTTTTTCAACAATGCTTATTAAATCTATGTAAGGAAAAGTGAAAATAAAGTTTTGTTCACAAAGCTTGCTGCAAGTACTTGCAAGGATTCTGTACACCTGAAGGCTGGTCAGTCTGATTGGTGGAACTGTTAGTCCACTGAGGTCTGTGGAAATTGTCACTGACTGAACTAGATTCAGCATTTTACCCATCTTTTTCATAGTGTGTGTTACCTGTTTCCACTATTTTATGAGACAGTAGCATTTACAAAAGTGTCTAGAGGTAATGGGTGAGTATCTGCGATCTCAGGAATCTAAATGTTAATAAAGGTCCCTATTTCATTGAAAGTCAGTTTGCTGGGGACTTTTTTCTTAAACATAGGGGCTTTTAAAGCACACATAAAACACTGCATGCCAATTCATTCCTATGGATTTATTGGCTCAGGCCCTTAAAAATATAATTGACATGAACCCACTTTAACTGTTGCAATGAAAACTCTAACTCATCTTTTCTAGCCTCTTAAAAATCATACAAGTTGATCAGTAAAGTACCTTGAAAGACTGATTCCCCCAGGAAGCAGGTTGTTTACTAAGAGTGAAAAAGTATTTTTTACTGCATGAGATGATATAAGAAAACCTGAACTCTGCACTTAAATAGAAAAGATTTTTCTTACATGTGCTGGCTAAATTTGGTTTTTATATATATATATGTGTATGTATATGAAGTATGGCTATATATCACTAAAGCACCACATTCATTAACCTTAATTTTCTCAAGTGCTCAAAACTTATAGACATATATATCAGATTTGAAGGTTAATGCATGTTTGCATTTAAACAAGTACATGGTTTTTTCTCTCTTGCCTGTAGGAAGCTGGGGTTCCCGTATACAACTTGGCACAGAAAAACCATTATCTGGGTACTACTCGCATTGAAACCAAAACAGATCCATCGTCACTGTATCAGTTTTTTCAAATCACACATACTTTTCATACTGCCTTAAGGCAAACAAACATTTGGTAAAATGTGTACTTTTAATCTTCTTTTTGTAGTTCTTCCTCCTAGTAAGTCTACCAGTATGGCTCTGATTTGTTTGGTTTTCTCTGTTTTTCTTCACTTATTTTTTGCATTTCTCCTCTCTACATTACGCTTCAGTGGCTTCCTTCTCCATACTGTGCCCTTTGATGTCCATGCAACTATATGCACAGCTCCTTCACTGTGATGCTCGGAGCAAGTAACTCTATCGCTAGCCACCCGAGGGAGTAAATGACTCTGACAGTAAGAGGTAGCAATAAAAGGGTAGGAAGACCCTTTTCCTGGTCAGCTGTCAATCTGGGTGGCCCAAAACTGTAACTGCAGAGAAAATCCTGTGGCAGTAGTGTGGATCTCTCAGGCAATGAGACTTTAGCAAGGTTTGACAAAGGCATAACGGAGACTAAATCCATAAACAGGGTGATCATTGTGTATTTCTGTATCCAATTTGTGCAGCTCTGCACAGCTGAGCTGTTGTGCCAGTTTAAACATAACTCTTCTCTCCATCTAATTGCAGATGATAGTTATGTGAGAATGATAATAAGAACAAAGATGTTGTCATAACTCTTACAGGCCTCAGCATTGTCATGCACTTCTGTCGCATTGTGTCATGCCAGGTAGTAATGAGACATGATATGGTATATGATGGAACATGATACACTGCTGCAACTTTAATGTGATTTCTAGTTCTCCACGGTTAAAATTTTTTTGCAAAAATTTATTGACTGTTCATGATGAACAGTTCTATCTTAATACAAAAGCCTAGAAATAAGCAAATATTAATATATCAAACATTTTAAACTATTTGTGTTCTATTTTTGAGACTAAAATATGTCCCTTGCCCCATAAAGCTGATTGAGTGAAAAGGAAAGGGAGTAGCAAATCATTAGGGAGAATTTTGGGAGCGCTTACATCGACAAGATTTTGTGGTTGCTCAAGCTTAAGCTTAAGAACAGCTTGGTGGAGCCAGAAACATTGATTGTTTGGCTCTCTGTTGTGAATCTTTACTCTTTGTAACTTCTTTCCTTTATTTACTCTTTAAAACTTATTTTCCATTCTTTACTCTTTAAAACTTATATTTCTATAGTTTTATTAACTTTGGTAATTTATGTTTGAGGAAAGGAAAATTGAACTATACAGAAATTAAGTGACTTTCCCAAGGTCCTACCATGAGCCAGTAACACCTGTGTATAAATAGAATTCAAATATGCCTTGCAGTCTTGTGTCGTAGCTCCTATGTACAGTTGTTTTTAGGTGTTTTACTGTTAAAACACAAGTTACAGGGTAATAGAGTGCGGTGAGCCAGCTTGCCTGGCGGCCTTTTGTTGTATCATTATGCATGGTTCAGGTGAATGCATTTTAAAATGGAAGTCTGAATATCAGACATGGGAAGAGAATGAGGAAGAATGTCTGAGGTGGTCTTTAATTTTAATGAATTCAGTCAAATTTCATTACCCTGCTGGACTCAAATGTTAGTTCTCCAAGGGGTTAATTTTCAGGGATTACATAAACAATGGTAAAGCACTGGAATTAGGTGTTGTTTTTTTTTTTTTTATTGAAACAAAGGCACTGATAGAAAGTACATAGATTTTTTTTCAGGACATTCCAAGATTCCAGTATTACGAAGAGGAGCAAAATAAGATGGAAGTGTAATAAGACACATTTGTGTGCAGGGTTGTGAAAAGGTTTTTATTATGTTGTTTAGAAAATCTCTCCTCCTCAATTGATATTACAGCTGGCAAAAACCACAGAGGGAAGGAGTACAAAGGTTAAGAAGGCTAAAGCAATAACATTTTTTAAAAAATGAATAATTTAAAGAGGAAAATGTCATGCATAATGAATAAAAAAGAAATCCCACTTGAGATTTGGGATTCATTCATTTGTTGTACTATGAAATTAAGTTGGCAGCATTGCAGTTCCGACTTGCCTCATCTAAGTACAGTTAGGATCAACACATTAGTACCTTGGTGTGCACAATCCTATTGCTGGCTCTTTGCTTTGAAATCCATTAAATTTTAATATGTCCTACTTAAGTATAAGTGGTCACAAATGATTCATAATGTTGAGGTAAGCTTTTGGTGAAAATAATTGTCAGTTGAAAGAATTTCCCCTAATGATTGTGCTTGTCATTGGGCTGTATTTTCTATATTGTTTGAGTCGTTGAGAGACCACAAGCAGAAACAAACTAAAATCTGCACTAAGCTAATTGTTCAAAACCATGGATAAAGTGTTCTAGAGGAGAAAGTGTATTGCCTCTGACCTTGCATTTCAGAAAACTCAATAGTAGCAAGTAAAAAAGTGAAACCTAGATAGTTATTTTTAGAGGCTGTAACAAATGATGTAATCATAGAACCATAGAATGGTTTGGGTTGGAAGGGACCTTAAAGATCATCTAGTTCCAACCCCCCTGCCATGGGCAGGGACACCTTCCACTAGACCAGGTTGCTCAAAGCCCCGTCCAACCTGGCCTTGAACACTTCCAAGGAGGGGGCATCCACAACCTCTCTGGGCAACCTGTTCCAGTGCCTCGCACTCTCACATGAAGAATTTCTTCCTCTATCTAATCTAAATCTACCCTCTTTCAGTTTAAAGCCATTACCCCCTGTCCTATCCCTACACCTCCTGATAGAGAGTCCCTCCCCATCTCCCCTGTAGCCCCCTTTAGGCACTGGAAGGCCACTATAAGGTCTCCCTGGAGCCTTGTCTTCTCCAGGCTGAACAACCCCAACTCTCTCAGCCTGTCCTCATAAGGGAGGTGTTCCAGTCCCTTCATCATCTTTGTGGCCTCCTCTGGACTCACTCCAACAGGTCCATGTCCTTCTTATGTTGGGGGACCCGGAGCTGGACACAGCACTCCAGGTGGGGTCTCATGAGAGCGGAGTACAGGGGCAGAATCCCCTCCCTTGACCTTCTCATCATGCTGCTTTTGAGGCAGCCCAGGATATGATTGGCTTTCTGGGCTGCAAGTGCACATTACCTGGTCATGCTGAACTTCATGTCAACCAGTCCTTCTCCTCAGGGCTGCTGTCAACCCACTCATTGCCCAGCCTGTATTTGTGCTTGGGATTACCTCGACCCATGTGCAGGACCTTGCACTTGTTGAACTTCATGAGGTTTGCATGGGCCCACCTCTCAAGCCTGCCCATGTCCCTCTGGATGGCACATCCCTTCCCTCCAGCGTGTTGGCAGCACCACAGAGCTTGGTGGTGTTGGCAAACTTGCTGAGGGTGCTATTTTTAAATAAAGCCAAACTTTAATAATATACCATAATCCTTTTGTTTAAGGTATGCTATTAATGGGGGGTCAGTCTTGTATGTCTAGTCATACCTTGGATTTCCCCTTAACAGGTTTCCCTTGCTTCCTTTAATTTTTTGTTTCCTGTGATATTTAAAGAACAGCCTATATGGTGGAGTGCATTGGTATTTGTGCATGAGCTGTAAGCATTCGAAGAGCATAGTTAGCTCTGCAGTTTAGATGATATTACTTTTCCTTTCCTGTCCCTATCTAGACAAGACCACCACAAAATTACAGTGATTGTCTACTTTTCCTAAGTATAACCATGGCAGAGAATATCCATGCTCAAAAAGGTATTGAGGGAGAGAGATTACAGAGGGATGAAGGTGGCGTGGAAAATAATTTCCAGGTCACCCTTCCTCTTTTAAAATGCTGAAAACAGGTTCTTTGGGAACCTTTCCTTTTTTCCTTTTTATATGTGTGCAATGTTTCTCTTAAATTGATTGCAAGTATTTCTTTTAATGCGATATATATCTCAAGCCAGAAATGTCAACGTTAATGGCTTATTCAGTTTCTTCTGACTGGAAGTGGCATCCTTAATCAGCAGAGATGCAACTGTTTACACACCAGGAGATGATGTGGCCATTATTTCAGGTACCACAACCCATTTGTTTTACATTTGCTACTTTTCTTTGTTTTCTGGCACATTTAGGTTGAGTAAACATGACTCTTCTGTTACGCTGCCATAAATTAGATGAATCTTTGCTGAAATAGCTAGTGTTACATTATTCTAAATTGTTCTGAGCAACTATATCCAGAATGAGATAGTTATTTGCATGATTTTTTTTTTGTGTGTGTGTTATCACTGAATTTGGCTTATGGCTTTTGAAGGGAAACTCTTACTCCGTATTTTGTTTTGTCCTTAATTTAAAAAAAATAAAATTGCTTGAACTATGATGGTGTTAATGCTTTTTCTCAATATTCAGGTCTTTTTAAAATGAAGTAAAGGTGTTTGTGTATGTGGGGTTGATTTAATAATTTTTATTATAGAGGCAGTGTAAGTAACATGTACGAGTGTGGAACTCTGGTGAGTTAACAGTGCAAAACTGTATGTACATCACTAACACCACTTATAATGTATTTGCTCTTCTACATT
Source organism: Strix uralensis (assembly GCF_047716275.1). Lineage (NCBI taxonomy): Eukaryota > Metazoa > Chordata > Aves > Strigiformes > Strigidae > Strix > Strix uralensis. The sequence goes on along the minus strand of NC_133972.1, from coordinate 20,889,773 downwards.
ACCATAAAGGAGTCTAATAAATCTAAACTTAGAGAAAATTTCATATTTTGTACATGCAGAACTGATTTTTCAATTACTTCAGATTTTTTAGAGCCTAATCCAAATCCTGATGAAATCTATGGGAGTTTTTCCATAAACTTCAGTAAGCTTTGGCTCAGACCCCCTCTTTTCAATTTTTCAAGTAGATTTGCCAAAAATCTGCAGAGAGCCAGGCACTTGGAAAGTTTTTACTTGCAAAGTACAGCTGGTTTTGAGTTGCATACAGAAAAGTTCCCAATGCTTTTTTGAAACAAAAAAAAAATAGTTTTAAAGGTCTTATAAATTTAGTAGGTAAGAGTGGCTTTAACATTTGAAGCTGAAATTGCCTTGGGTCTTAGTCTAAGCATGACAAATTCTGTACTAGAAGATTATTCTTAAAATGCATATGATAACAAAGCTTAAAGTTACAGTCGTCTTATAAGTTTAGCTAAAATTTTCTTGGGTTGTGTGTTCCAGAGAGCCAGGGATGTCTGTCCTAATAAATGATTTCTTTTTTTGCTACAATGGAAAACTACGCTACAATTAAAGAATAATTCCCTGAGGTTACCTACACTAATTTGAGAGAGCTCTTGAACTTCAGGGAACATATTACACAGCCAGATCCATCTGGCGACGCAGGGTGGTTTTCACTCCCTCTGGGTGGTTGGATCACCAGACTTGGAGGTAGATGTGATTGGACAGGCTGGGTTTTAGAGAGCATGGGGCACAGCCTGTGCCTCAGCAAGCATAGCTCATACCCTTGCCTATCAGACTAAGATTAAAATAGTGGTGTTTTAAGGTAGTGTCTTAGGTTCTGGATGGCAGTCAGTGCGGTGTAGAATCTCTCTCAGCTTCCCATTTTGTTTTTTTGAGTGATCACCTCGAGCACAGATAGGATGCAGACCTGGCTGAGGTAAAGCTCCTCAGTAGCTACATTGTGAATTGCCCCTCACCATGGTCTTGATGGCTTTTTTTTAGGGAGAAAAAGGGTGACATTATCATGAATCCGAATGCCTGACATTATTACAAAGTTGTGCATCATCAGTATTGAACTTGCAGGTTTTTTTTTTTTTCTTAATTTTTAAAGAATGAGAGCATTTTGGAAGGCTGGTCATGTTTATGACTGGTCCTCTTTTTGTGAGCAGTCAGCTGTTAGTCTGCTCATGAAGCTGGTATAGATGGTTCAACTAGTGTTTGTGTGGTAACTGAAGGTCCCTAAATTCATGTTTCCCTTGCCCCTGTGTTTATTCAGATTCACCCATCTCTAATACTGTGATCTGGTAATTGAGCTGGGAAATGTAATGAAATCAAACACGAGGTGCTTCATGACACTGGCAGATTTGAAAATTCTTTAAAATAGTTCTTTTTTTTTCTAATTGTGTCACTGACTGAACCACAAACGGCAGTGTTAAGAGGGCAAGTGAAAGTGAAAAGCTACATAAACTTGAATCCCTAAGGTTTTGTTTTGATTCAGTTACACTTTGAGGCAAAGATTTAGCTCGTCCTCTGCTAATTGGAATATCGATAAAGCACTAATAAAAAAAAAAGTGTAGTTAACTAAATAATGCTGAAGTACTTTCTTGTAGGATTATAAAAATCTTAAGGAAACTGGTAAAAACTGCAGACTTGATGAGTTTCGTGGGATTAACATGGTATGCCACATATCTGTTGGGTGTTTGCTGTGTATTATAAGTGCAAATACCAGAGCAGGGTGCATTGCCAGTCTTTTGATGAAAGATGTGCTTTATTAATTCTGACCCTAACCAAAGCTTGACTGTTATTCCACTTGAAGAATACTAGTTAACTGTAAATTAGAGATATCACCGAAAGGGGTATTACTTCAAAGTTGGGATGATTAGAGGGATGTTCCACTGTATTAATCGAGTTTCAATTTTAATGACCTACTGTCTTCTATGTAACAGTAAGCAGCTGTGCCACACTGTGTTTCAAAGAACATTTACTCAGCCTTTAAATTTACCATTAGAGATCAAAGAGAAGGTCTGGGTTACATGGATGATGAAGGATGCCTCAATTCGAATGGATGGCTGAACAGAAATAGTGCAACTAGAGGGTAATAAATATTATGAACAATCTTTTTTAATGTAAGTTATGGGGTGCTGAACTATATTAAATTTTATAACGGCACTGAGAAATTTTTCACGATTATCTTAAAACTGTATCAGACTGCTGATAAGCGTGTGTTTCTTCTAACACTTTTTTCAAATAAACTTTTCAGTCAAAACTGAGGGTTTTTAAAGTAAAAATAATTGCTGGTGACATTCTTGAAAGCAGCTTAGAAATAAATGGATGCTAGAATTACATATAGGAATTTGTGGAGGACATTTCAGAGTACAGTATGTCTAAATGATCAGACTGTTTCCTTCCAATCTTAAAATCTATTTAAATAGATATGAATTAGTTATTCTTGGTTTTTATCTTCTCTAAAATGGAGAGGGTTTCTTGTAACCAGAGCAGTCATTAGGGGTATTAGGTTGCTGTTCAGGGATACTTAAATGAAGTTATAAACTGACATTCTCATTTGAATCAGGTCATTGATAAAGCAGGCAATAATGTGACAGGAGTTATGCAGGAGATTAAAGTTAGTGGAATAAATTATGTTATATATCCTGGGTCTGATTACATTCTATCATAAATTGTTGAGAAAAAGGAAATTCTATGGAGTAATGTAAAGCAAAATCCAGCCAGATACGATGAGGTAATTAAAGAGGTTAAGATCTAGCAAGGGCCATATCGCATGTTCTGGATAGGATTTTCCTGTGCTCCTGTGGTTCTATCCTAAAAGTCCTTCTGAAAGTAACACAGTTTCTTATGATGCCTGTGATGGTAAACAACTGCCATGTTTCCCTACAAAGGCACTGTATTGGCAGAATTAATACTTTGCAATACTTTCCCAGTCTGAGGACAACAAATTAACCAGTTTTGCTTGATTATTTCATTTGTTATCAAGGGAAAGGTGCTTGTTGTACAATCTTGCAACAGATTTCTCAAATATTTCCAAATGAAAAGTACTGGTATCTATGTCAAAAAAGAACCATTATTTTTGGTCATCTTTGCAGCACATTAAACACAGAGTTTTGTTCTAGTTTAGTGTAAAATTGATTCTCATGTTGATATCTTGATTCTCTCTGGCTATTGAATTGCATACACATGAGATCATTTTGGTTAGTGTAGTTACAGTGCATATTATAAACCCTGTGAAGAAACATAAGAAGTGTTCAGTTATACTATTCATGGTTAATCTACTCTGAATTTGGGTCCATGCTATGTAGAAGATATTTCTTCAAGTGTGTACTTTGTGATTCACTGAAAAATCATAGATTCGTAGCATCACAGAATGGTTTGGGTTGGAAGGGACCTTAAAGATCACCTAGTTCCACCCCCCCTGCCATGGGCAGGGACACCTTCCACTAGACCAGGTTGCTCAAAGCCCTGTCCAACCTGGCCTTGAACACTGCCAGGGAAGGGGCAGCCACAGCTTCTCTGGGCAACCTGTTCCAGGGTCTCACCACCCTCACAGTAAAGAATTTCTTCCTTATGTCTAATCTAAATCTACCCTCTTTCAGTTTAAAACTGTTACCCCTCATCCTATCCCTACACTCCCTGATAAAGAGTCCCTCCCCAGCTTTCCTGTAGGCCCCCTTTAAGGTACTGGAAGGCCTCTATAAGGTCTCCCCAGAGCCTTGCCTTCTCTAGGCTGAACAATCCCAGTTCTCTTAGCCTGTCAATAGGAAGCTTTCTGCAACACAACATTGCCAAGCCAAGAAAGGACTTCATTTCTTGGTTCAAACCATTCGTTTTTAGTGCAAGTATGCCACTTCAGCAGGTATGAATATCAGTGGTTGGTAATGGGTGTTGAGAGAGTGATAATTATTCATTTGCAGACCAGTCGTAAGATTATGCTAAGGAGAACTTTGGTACGTCTGGCACTTTGCTAAGATGAAAGAAAGATCTTTGTTGTGCATGCTGTTTGATTATTCTGTAATATTTTTGGCAAGTCAACAGTTTACTTTGGTAGAATGAAAAAGGAATAGTTATAGAGATATATACAATTAAGACTCACCATGGTAGGTTGCATTAAGAAATTCTTGGCAGGCACAGCAGTCTGGTCCTTCTGAACAGTGAAATAATTGTTTTGATCAACAAGATAAGGGTGAAATCCTGGCCCCATTGAAGTCACTGGGAGTCTTGCCATTGGCTTAATTTAGTCAGAATTTCTCCTGTTTACTTGACAGTACTGTATGTTACTGTTTTACTCGTATTCATGTAGTGGTTGGTAACCTTCTGACTTAGCAGAATGCATGAGAGCTAACTCTGAAGCAGAGTTCTTTTAAAAGTACCTTCAGAGTTTGAATTCACTTCAGGTGGGTCTTCCTTCAGTGTTTGGACAAAAATGAAGCTACAGATGTTTTTTAGCTCATTGCTGATTTGGTGTTAGTAAAAAGGAAAACACAAATACCCAATTATGTTCTGGGAGGAAAAAAAAAAATTAAGAGGACTGTAAAAGCCTCCTTTTTTTTCCTGTAACTTTGGTGCAATGATGGCAGTGCTATCCTCTTGTCTTCATGACAAGTGCAGAGATAAAAGTGTAAAGAAAATATGAAATTTACATTGATTAATTTCTATTAATTCCTACTGAGCACCAAGTGGGAAACACTCAGCACATAGTATTGAAAGCTGTACCAAACCCTTTTGAAAGGCTGACTTTAGCAACTGCCACAAAATGTAAACTTGAAATATTATATTTCCCCTATAATTTTTTTTGTTGTTGTTGAAATCTTCAAATGAGGATAATCTAAGGATTCTCTGGGGAAGTCAAGAAATACAAAGAATTTGAATGTACCTTGTTAATTACAATTATAGTTGTACTTTACATTTGATGCAGCTCAAATACAAAGAATCTGATGATACTTTATTGCTTACACCATAGGCTGTAAGAGAGAGAGCCTCTTGTGTAATTGGTGCTTAACAAATTTAGTCATTCAGCTGCTGCACAGAAAATACCGCAAGTGTTAGAGAGTTCACGGGATAAAATGAACAGTCTGCTGTAAGTAGCATTTCATGTTAGAGAAAGTGCAGATGCTGCTGCAAGATGTATTATATTTCTATAATCAGCGATAGATAACAAGAATTGTTTAACAATCCATATCCTTATGTGTGCACTTAAGCTACGGGCAGATCGATAAAAAAGCATTAAGCCTGGTGCCAGTTGAAGATATTATACCTGCAGGCTATTTGACTACATAACGGAAACTAAATCTGGATTTCAGTAACTCTATTTAGGCAAATCATTATCTAGACAATGTCTTTTCCAATTTCTCTTTTAGTTCTGGGTCATTTGGAAAGGGAAGGTCTATACTCAGTCAAGGGAGTTTCTTGTTTAGTATTTCTAACAAATTATTTTTCTATATGTGCAAGAAGAATAGCTAGTGTCTTAATGTAAATGTTGTAATACTTCATAATAATAATTTAATCACTTTATCTTATATTTAAAGTTATTCCTGAGTCCATCTGTGAAATGGTGGTTAGTTATACATAGAAGACAACTTCATGAGCATGTGTTGAAATGACTGCTCAATTAAAATAAGCTTTCTCAAGTCTTTAAAATCCTATAATGTATTGTCATGTGCTCATAGTATGTTGAGGGATGTGATGTATTCTAGATACTGGTCTGATTTCATAAATTTTATGTGAGGAGGAAACTACATTGACCTGTAGGGAACTGTTTGTAGAATATGAAATCATGAACAAAATGTGCAGTTTTGGAACAGGTCAGAGTTAAAAACCTTTTAAACATGATCAGAGTGGATGCTGAATCCTCAATGTGTAAACTCTTTCACTCAAGGCAGGCTAATACTCTGCTTTACTTGGTATTGTAGACATGACCAAATTAAAGCAAATGGACAGAGAACACTTTTTTACCAATGAAAAGTATCCTTGGCCTTTGGTCAATCTGTGTATGAAGTCATTAAGCTTATTTTTTGGAGGGTAGCCAAGACAACTTACAGTGTGTTTCGGTCATTTTGAGTAGGCAAAAGAATGAGAATGCCACAGACGTTCAGTGAGCTTGGTTATACAACAATTTCTTTATAAGAACACAGACTTTTAATGCAAGGAAATTAAATAGCATGATGTTTACATACTGGGCTTTTTTGTGGGGTATGTGGTTTGTGGGTTTTTTGGTTGGGTGGTTTTTTTTATAAAAATTGCCTCCCATCAAGTTATTTCTTTTAATGAAGGAATTTGGATCTTACTGAGGTCGGGATGAATTTTGGTGCTGTCACAGTAAAACTTGATATCAAGAGAGAACAAACAAAAAAAAAAATCAGTCAAAAAGATGTAACTGATTTTTCATATGAAATATTTCTGCTATCGAAAGATATAAAGAGGATGATATTTGATAGTGTTTGTAGTCAATTTGACTCTAAAATATTTACAATAACTTTAAATATTGTGCACATTGTGGGCACTAAGAAATTGCTCATACTGTTATTAAACTCTTAAAACACACTGTCAAAAGAAGTTAATATAAAAGATCAAAGCTTTGGTGACATCAAACTACAGTTAGATGATCTTTGGCTTGCCATTCAGATACAGGTATTTGGACTTAGGTTTTTTCAAGTGATATACAAGTAGAGAGGAAAAGCATACATGATAGTGCTGTCACTAGAAGGTTTAAAGAAAGAAAAGGTGGAATTTAAAGAGAACTGGTAAAGGAGGAGTGACATTGCTGAAGTATAGGAGGAGCAGCAGCCATGGTGTTATTTTAATCAGTAGGGAAAAGTCCACCAAATAATTTAAAGCATACCCACATTTGCCAAAACCTAACTTGAGACTGGTTTTAGAAAGTAAAAGCCAATTTCAAATAATGTTTAACTTGCCCTTCCAAACCAATTAGTGTTTGTAGCCTAGAATTAGGGATTCTAGCATGTTCTTTTTGTCTCGTTCTGTAACATACTAGTTCTGTATTGGGTTTACATGGCAAGGTTTTGGTAGCAGGGGTGTTACAGTGATGGCTTCAGGGAGAGCCTGCTGGAAGCTTCCCCGTGTCTTATAGAGCCAGTGCCACTGCAGACACCAAGGTCAGTGTAGAAGGAAGGGGAGGAGGTGCTGCAGGAGCTGGAGCAGAGATTCCCCTGCAGCCCGTGGTGCAGACCATGGTGAGGCAGCTGTGCCCTGCACCCATGGAGGTTAACAGGGGAGCAGATCTCCACCTGCAGCCTGTGGAGGACCCCACGCTGGAGCAGGGGGATGCACCCGAAGGAGGCTGTGACCCTGTGGAGAGCCTGTGCCGGAGCAGGCTCCTGGCAGGACCTGTGGCCCGATGGAGAGAGGAGCCCACACTGGAGCAGGTTTGCTGGCAGGACTTGTGACCCCATGGGGGACCCACGCTGGAGCAGTCTGCTCCTGAAGGGCTGCACCCTGTGGGAGGGAACAAAGATGGAGCAGTTGGTGAAGAACTGCAGCTTGTGGGAAGGACTCACGTTGGAGCAGTTCATGGAGGACTGTCTCCTGTGGGAGGGACCCCACGCTGGAGCAGGGAAAGAGTGTGAGAAGGAAGGAGCAGCAGAGACTTGTAATGAACTCGCCACAACCATCATTGCCTGTCTCCCTGCGCCACTAGAGGGGGAGAAGGTAGAGAAAATCAGGAGTGAAGTTGAGCCCAGGAAGAAGTGAGGGGTGGGGAGGAAGGTGTTTTGAGATTTGGTTTTATTTCTCATTATCCTACTCTGATTTGATTGGCAATAAATTAAATTAATTTCCCTAAGTCCAGTCTGTTTTGCACATGACGGTAATTGGTGAGTGATCTCTCCCTGTCCTTATCTCAACCCACAAACCTTTCATTATATTTTCTCTCTTCTGTCCAGCTGAGGAGGGGGAGTGATAGAGTGGCTTTGGTGGACACCTGCTGTCCAGCCAGGGTCAACCCACCACACATGTGTATAATATTATTCAGAGTAGTTACAGACTACAAAAACATGTTTTAGACCTTGGGAAGTTCTTTATTATAGTTTGAAGCTCTAATTACTAACTGGATTGTTTATAGCTTTCGTAAACAAGCCTAGCTTATTGCTGAAAAGCTTCTATATTGATAAATCTGTCACTTAAATGTCACTGAATTCTCCTTGGGAAAAAACTGTAAAGATTAATATCACTATAAATGAGAAAAAAGTTGTACTATTTAGGAAGTCTAAAATGTTTATCCTCACAATTAAGGGTCAGTTGATCTTTCCATGCTACACTGTAGGGAAAATGTCATATTTGAGCAAGTAGAGGATCAGATGTTTTGTTAACCAAATATAGAAAGTCTTCAGAAATTCTATAGGATAAATACTAAATTCAAATTGTGTGACAAAATTTGTCTTTAAGTGACAGGTTCCTATGCATAAGATCTCATTTATGATTTCTATTGTGGATCATAGGGAGAACATTGAAACTGAGACTTAGTGATGTTGCTGTTTTTTCATGTGCATAAGGTGCTGTGTTATGAAGCATGTATATGTTAGATAAGATTATTGAGGAGAGATTTTGATTACACTTAAAGAAGGTCGGAATGCAGTGGCACACGACAAACCTGTGATTTTGCTCCCTAAGATAAATGAGAAAAAAAAATCCACTTTTTGACACTTCCATTACTTCACATCATTATTTCATTTTGATGTTATGAAATACTCTCAAAAGACCCTTTGGTCAGGCCTGCCCTCTTCTTGCTGCATGCCTAAGAGCTTTTTTTGGCTACCACATCCACTGAAAGACATTTCTTTCACCAAGTCCTGCATCACCAGCTTTCTCACCAGCACAAAAGCAAAGTGTGGGAAAACTCTGTTGCTCTTTAGACATGCCATATAATATACACAGTGTTGTAGTTATTGCAGAAATACTTAAGTCCTGCACTTATGTGGAATGGGGTGCCTCCTCCTCAGTATAGACTTGTGTTGTATTATTGGAGTTATTTTTTACCTGTTTTCATGTGTAAGAATGGAGGGCTTGTTAAAGGAAGGCTTAAATGGGGCCTTAAACTTCTTGAAGGTGCCTGATGATAGTAGGAAAGGAAGTGGAGGGAAGTCAGAACACTGGGAATTTGTGTGACATATAACATGGTAAAATCTCTTTTTGTGTGTCAAATACTGGAACAGGTTGCCCAGAGAGGTGGTGGAATCTCTCTTTTGGAGACACTTGGAACTCCTCTTGATGAGTCCCAGAGCGACCTGATCTAGCTGGACCTGCACTGATTAGGAGGTTGGATTAAGCAACCTCCATAGGTCCCTTGCAACAAATTATTTCATGATTAGGCTTTGTTCATTTTACTGTTGTGTTTTCACCTAGATGAGTTTCTACATCTGATGTATTACACAACTTCAGGTGTACCTTTGTGCTGCAGAGGAGCTAATGGGAACCAAAAAATAGGATGACAGAATGAGCTTCTTATTTTATTGAAGGTTTACGTGACTGCCTTAAAATAGTTGCAAAGCTGCAACTTAAGATTCAGTTTTATCACTAGAGGAGAAACAAATATTTTTACTTTTAAAGAAGAGGTGTGTAGGCATGGAACAATATTATACAACTCAGTAAAAAGCAGCTTTATGCTTGTTTCCTCTCTTTTTCCTGATTGATGTGATTGTGCAAGGGAGTCTGTAAAATTCTGTCATTTCAATTCATTCTTCTCTCCAATTTCAGGTTATTTGTCTAATACTTTTGGTTGTGCTTTGAATAACATACTTGATCCTTTAGACTTTAGATTGCTTTGTATAGTTTCTGTGCAGATGAAGTAAACATTTCTAAATTATGTTTTATTTTAGCTATGTGTTATAAGATTCATGTTTAATTTGACATAGGCTTTCTTTAGCATGTACTAATGCTGTACAAAACCAAGAAAAATACGGTTTGGAGGTGAAGGGAGGTAGGGGCTACCCTTGTCATACAACTTTCACTTTGTACTTTAGCACATTCAGGCTACCCAGTCACAGTTGCAAAAATAATTTTCTTTTTAAATGAGTAACCCCTTGTCCCAGTCAGGCTACAAGATGAACCTTAAAAACTAGACAGCTGATTGAGAGAATTAAATAAGCATAAGACATAAAAGTAGCTGACTGAGAGCATCTCTGTATTGTACTTGCTCTGTCACTTTATCATCTTGGACAGCAGCAGCCATGTCAGCTTTTAAATAAAGCGAAACAGAACAGTTAATCCTGTGCCTTCCCATATAAAAAGCCACTTCTGTTTCAGACATAGCATTTTATTGTAAAAACAGACCTTGCTTTTTACCAAAAAAAGCAGGTTGGATTTGAACATAGTTCTCCCTAAATATCCATTATCTTCTAGTGGATGTGATTCATTTGATGACAGTAGCCAAATTGAGTCTCTCCCTCATCTCTGAAAAGTTCATTGCCAAGGTTCTCCCAAGTTATTAGAGACTTTTGGGAGTATGTTTCCTCATATCTTCAGATACCTTGTGTTTGGTAGAAAGGTACTAGGCAGTTCTGTATAGTCGGTTCTCTTTAAGGTTTATCACGTGATGCACCCCAATCTCCTGGCTACTTCTGAAAATACTTGCAGAAGATACTATTCAAAATGTTTGCTTCTATGAATTAAGTCCTTTATTCTTAAACAAGAAGGTCCAAAGTAATCCCAGTAATGGCACATCACTTCTATCTTTTGGATGTATCATTTTCATAATATTTGAATGCTATTGATGTTAGTAAAATTGCATGATTTACACAGATATAGGTGTGGTACTAGTGAAATAATGAAATTCTGTGCAGTTTGTAGAGTAAAATTTGCTGAATAGGAAGTTCTTCTAAACACAGAAAAAAATTCTGTCCACGGGATAAGATGTAATTTTAAAGTATTATGTACAGTTCTGTGCTCAGTTTCTCCATATAAACTGGATTAATTGAATGGCATTATGATACTAAATGGAGCCAAAGTTGCCTTTTTTTGATTCCCACTAAAATCAATCTCAGAGATTTTAATGATGTAAAAGATTGAACTAACACAAGATAATACTTGGATATATTTGGTATGGGGAGTATATAGTAAATGAAGTATTAAATACTACTGGGACTAAAGCAAATATAAGTAATGTATGTTTCTTATTGCAGTACTGGAGAAAAGATAGGTTATTATAATTTGATTTGTTCTTAGTTCCTAGTAAAATTAATAAAAATCATAGTTGTTCATTAAATAAAAGTGACATTTTTTTAGACTAAACAAATACAGTGTTAGTCAGGTTTTACGTGTTACGGACAAATCTGATATTTGGGTATAATTGAGAAAGTAGAAATTTGCAATACATGAAAACAATGTGCTATGTTTGATAACATTAACAGGAAAGCAAGTATTTTTAGCAGAGGTTGCATTTCAAGTGTGGAAGGAAATCTCTGCGTTATAAAAAAGAGAATTCTCTTTCTCTCATGTGAATACTTTGACTTCCTAGACTGCTAGTGCCCAAAGGATCTATATGCTGTTTATCTTGGAAAGGCACCAGATAGTTGTTTATTGGGTTTATTTCAGTAACATTAAAAGCGGATGCTTGTATCCATGTTTATTTCATCACTTGAGTTGCTTATTTTCAAGTAGTAACTGGACATACAGAACAACAGGGGCTAGTTCATTACCCTCTTAAAAATACAATGTCTGATTACTAGTATTAAATTTCAGCACTTGGCATTTTATATTTTATAGTCCAGTGTCTCTCCAAATGTAAATTTAGTAAGTTTGCTTGCCAAATACTTTTAGGAACCAGAATTGTCAGAACTAGTTTTTAAGTGTTTACATATCGCTGCTGGTTTTTTAATAAAATATTTTTAATGATACTTTGGTCCCAGAATCTTTACATTTTTTATTTTCAGTTGTGAACTAATGGTTTACTTCCTGCAGCTGTTTAAAATAGCCAGGTAGCCTATTTTTTGTGGTGTCTCATATTCACTTTGAATGCTGTGAAAATATTGTTATATAAATAGAGACTAGTAATTCGTTAATGTCCTAATGATTAGATAACTACTTGTAATTAGATAACAAATAATATGATCATTTCAGAATACTAATAGATAATTCTATATCTGTTTTGTCCTGTATTCCCTCTATCTTCTGTTTGGAGGGGGGGGAGGGAAGGGGGAAAGGAAGAAAAGAAATTTGTGGTTCAGAAACTCCATCTCTGTGTTACGAATGGGACTGAATTACCTTATTCTAAATACAATTGTTTACCTCCACAGTTCCTGTTCAGGGATTGTTCAAAGCCCTTGCTCTCTTGGTAGTCAGAAACCTAATTTCAAGTCAAAATTAATTTATGATCAATTCCTTCTTGTTCTAAGAGTGTCTTTTGTTTTTGCCAGACACTAAGGATTTCTGGCCTAATTGCATTATTGGTAAAGATCAGTCTGTTCCATTTTTAGTCCCTTAGCTAAGCAAGACCGGTCATCTGCTCATGTGTCAATACAGTAAATGATTCTTGTATGATCTTAATAACCTTCAGCTAAATTTTTCCAGGTTTATTTAATCTGTCATGAACATAGTAACAGGAATTGAACACAGCATTCCAGATGTCTTACCAGTGCCTTATTCAATAGTATCATTGCTTTCTTTATCCTTATTTGGAACGCTGTCAGGTGGATTTCAGAATTTCATTCACCTTTTTCCTGGTCTTCACACTGGAGCTTTTTTCTTTGATCATTCTGTGGGGTTTGTATCTTCTTTTGTTTCCACGACAACACCATTTCTGATAATAATAATTATTCTGATAATATTAAAGCAACCGCAATTGCTATTGAAATCTGATTTTGGTATTCTGTGACTAAAATTTGACATTCTGTTTACTAAACTACTTTATGATCCTTTTCCAGACTGACCAATTCTATATCCTGCTCTTTCAGTAGCCCATCCCAATAGTGCTATGAAGTATTACTCTACCACTTTAATTTTGCCTTTTTGAGCAACATATATCCTTCAGTGCCTACGTTTGAATCCCAGCTATTAGTCCACTGTCTTCTGTTATCCACAGTGTATCTGATACTGCCTCTGAGGTCAGTAGTTTTTGTTCTTGTATTCTCTTGCCCAAAATCATACATTAGTGTACATCTCAAATGCTTTTTCTGTGATTTCACCCAGTTTCTGATCTGGATTAGGAATAAGCCCCTCATTAACTGTTTCTGTCTGACTACTGTTCATCAGGCTGTCTCAACATCCAAAAGACCCCGGATAACAAGGCTTCATGCAGCAAATTGCATTATCTTTTATGTCACATTCGCAGCTGGGACAGAAATCCCATCTTCACTAACCTGCATTACTGAGTTTCCTCTTGTTATTAAGAGCTTGTAAACAGTGTTTTGCTTAGGTCAATATGCCTCAGTCTTCTTGAAGGTAAATAGTTGTCTGTTCCACTGAACCAGTCAAAGTATACTCACCTTGAAAGTCTTGCAGTATGGTTGTGTGACAGAGCTTGTAACTCATAGGGTACAAAACTGCAAACCATGCCACAAACATTTGTTGTTTCTTCAACTTCTGGCTGCAAGCAATGAGGACTTGCTCTTTCTTCACTAGTAAGTCCAAAATTTGTGTGTGTATACATATACTTACAGATATATAGTGTCTATATATGTGTCTACATGCTTGCATTTTCAGCTTGAGGAATGCTTCATATATGTGCTCCAGGAAATACAAATGTTTTAAATGGGAATAGGAGCAAAACATTTCTCTAAACTTTATAAAATGATGAACACCAGGAGGGTTTGGTATCAAGGTTACAATAGTCAATTTTATTCTGTCTGTTTTTAATGTACTCTGAAGAAAGGTTAGAGACTACGTAAAGACAGTATTGTGAATGGTTTTTTGAGAACCATGCTCCAGAGATCCCAGCTGCTCTGAACATTGACTTTTAGGTGTTCTCTTGGGGTGTGTTGGCAGATAGAAACCAGAACTGACTCTAGAAATTAATTTGAATACACTTTTGGAAAAAATAATTAGGAAAGTGTTTATCAATGGGAGCATTACCTATTTAAGTTTTTCATGTAAATCAGTAAAAAAGTCTAAAGATCTAGTAGCCCTCTTACCACTGCATTACTGAAACAATGCAATAAATACAAGCTCTACAGAGCTGGAAGAATGTCTTACTGAAAACAAAATACTTGGGTTAAAATTCTTTATATATTTCATATACATATATCCTAATACACATATATGTATATTTATGTGCACAGAATTAATTTATGTAAAACAAAACTAATAATGACAAAACCCTTGCATATTCTTCTTGCTCCCCAAAAGGGTAGCATGAAATTGAGTTTGTTACTGAATGAAGAATGTTATTTTGAAAATACGTTGGTGACAGTATATTCTGTAACTTCTGCTACTGCTGTATTTAAGCATCTTGAAAGAAAACCTTTTCTAGTTACACTAAATGAAAGCTATGCTTAGTGGTACACTGACTCTGGGGAAGATGATGTGAGACCCAGTCAATAAAAACCACCAGGTGTTATGTGAGGCAGTGTACTCTGAAAAATACAATGATTTTTATTGTTATGGTGTTTGTCAAGAGTTGATATTCCCTTGAAAAGTTCTTGTTATAAGCTGATTTTTTTTTTAGGCTGTTACAAAAAAGCAGATGGAAGTCCTCCAAGCACTACAAAACTCAGTAACAATTACCTCTCCCAACACACTCCTGAACACAGAGCCTGTTTTTCAGCCAGTCTGTGCTCATCAGGTTGAATAGGTTGTTGGATGGAACAGTACGTTTATGTGGTTGAAGCACAACTGTCATCATTCATCCTTTGTTCATAGTGAGTAACGAATGACTTTGGTAGATACTGAATGGCATTATATAGTTTAATGTTATTGCATTCTCAGTCCTGTGTTAGGGTACTACTGAATGTTGATTTTGATTGTGTTCTTGGCTGAATGTCCAATAATGCTTCTTTAATGAAAACAGCTGTTAGATCTGTTCTTAGCAATGTGTTTCCCAATGCCATTTGTATGACTTGCATACCATGTGCACAGAACCTCATCCTGGAAGAATGGCTAAGACAATTTGACAGTTTAAACAGCATAGTTACTCCCATAAAGAGGTTATACTGCCAAAGTACACTAAACTTCTTAAGATTTTATGAATTCAGGCATGTTCAGAATATTTGAATCTGCTACAAGCTCAAACAGAAGCCACACAATTGGTACAAATTACCTCTGCCTAGCTCTCAGTGCAAATAGTGGCAACTTATTATAAGACAAGCTATGAAATTTATGAATTGGAAGTTTTGTTAAGCAACATTTCAGTAAAACAAGGGTAAAGCAGAACAACAGTCTGATAATGTCTCTGTGTACTCCATTGAAAACATGTTTTGGTGATGTTCAGTGACCTTGGAATGCATGTTCAGTTGGTATGATTTTTTCATTACTTTATTATTCTAATGCAATGTAGTACAGAAATATTTTTCATCATTTCATAAAATTTGTTTCTGTCAAATCAGGCATAAACCAATGGAATTTTGTGATGGCACAGCTGTAGCCACACTCTTAGACCTAAGTGCTATGTTCTGAAAGCTATCACTGATTAATTAACAACTCTACATTTTGCTAGTGAATATCTGAACTAAACCAGAACTGTTTTCTACTGTGAATTGGAGCTGTGTTCATTATTAAATACCCACTTAGAAAAAAATATTCCTTATTTTATTTTTTTCTTTTCCTTCGCTTTTTCTTTTCCTTCGCTTTTTCTTTTCCTTCGCTTTTTCTTTTCCTTCGCTTTTTCTTTTCCTTCGCTTTTTCTTTTCCTTCGCTTTTTCTTTTCCCTCGCTTTTTCTTTTCCCTCGCTTTCTCTTTTCCCTCGCTTTCTCTTTTCCCTCGCTTTCTCTTTTCCCTCGCTTTCTCTTTTCCCTCGCTTTCTCTTTTCCCTCGCTTTCTCTTTTCCCTCGCTTTCTCTTTTCCCTCGCTTTCTCTTTTCCCTCGCTTTCTCTTTTCCCTCGCTTTCTCTTTTCCCTCGCTTTCTCTTTTCCCTCGCTTTCTCTTTTCCCTCGCTTTCTCTTTTCCCTCGCTTTCTCTTTTCCCTCGCTTTCTCTTTTCCCTCGCTTTCTCTTTTCCCTCGCTTTCTCTTTTCCCTCGCTTTCTCTTTTCCCTCGCTTTCTCTTTTCCCTCGCTTTCTCTTTTCCCTCGCTTTCTCTTTTCCTTTTCTCATTGCACTCTGCAATGGAAATATGTTTGCATTCCTGGAATGTGTCTATTCAAATGACAGACTCTAATCCAGACCCAGTATGTGAATAAATGTTCCCTGGACCTCATTATACACTCAAATATGTATTGTTTTCTTCTATAGATCTTACTGTTTTATCTTTCTTCTAGTAACCAACAATAGAGCTGTCTATCTATAAAGCCTGCATACAGTATTTACTTCAGCAGGCAAGCTACTTTCTGATGGGCAGATCCTAATAAAATGTACAGGCCTTGAATAAATGTAGCTAGCAGAATCAGTAGAAGTAATTGATTATTAGAGAGAATAATCTCTAATGCCTTAGGCTGCATTTTTAGTATGCACTTCCCTAAAAATTATGGACAGCACAAAAAAACCAACTGCATATGGTTTTGCGTATAGTTTTGGAGTCTCTGTGAAATAATTTTGCTGTTTAGATTATCTCCATTGTATAATCAATCTGCACATGGATGACAAAACCCTCTATTTAGAGAGCTTCCTGTTCACATTTTGACTCTCCTGCTGCCAAAGACTGCTCAGGAAGCTTTTTTTCCTTCTATCTGTAGACTCTTGTTTGAGTTAATTTCAGAGGAAAATGGAAACTTTATGCATAGTTTAGATTGTGATTGAGTGGAAGAGAAAGAGGAAACCCAAATAGTCTTTCTCTTGAAGTGCCTTTTCATTTTTTAGATGTATACTACTTTTGTTTTCCTGTTTTTCAACTTTTAGAGCCATGTTAAGAAGTGTAAAAACATGGTGATAGGAACCTGTAGGAAAACTGTCAGTACTTAATTTTTGTTCAATATGTATTGTATGTTTATGTTTCCTTTGGGTGTGGGTGTCTTTTTCCAACTTAAGAACCAAATGTGTTACAAAAACAGATGTAGTGAAAATAAACAAGAGAATTCTCATTTCCTTTGGTGAACAAAGTTCACAATTAGCTTGAGTGTAATTTTATACGTGTTGTACCCTATCAAACAGTTTTGCTGACCAAACCTTGCTTTCTTGGTTTTATTACAACTGATAAAAGATCTGTGATGTCAGACAAGAATTTAGCTACACAGAAAAGGGAGAAAGAGTAGGTCAAATGTAATAGCATATTCTAGATGTTATTCCTGCCAACAATTAATGGGGAAATTCATTTTATGAAGCACTGTTTACAGACTGACATCTGGAGAACTTCTCAACTTGGATCATTTCCAGGGTGTAGATTTATGTATTACTATTCCTGCCTCTCTTTCCCCCCTTCTTCCTTAAATTTTTCACTTTGTGATGTGTACTATTCACTTAATTATCAATGAATGTGCATTATTCTGTTGCTGTGACTTCTTTTAGGATTCCAGGTGCATAAAAATTGTAAATGCTTGCTAAAATGGATGTTCAGTGGATACTTTCTGAAATTTATCCAGAGATATACAAGAATTCAAAGAGGCTAATTTTTTACTTAAAGTAAAAATTCTGTTAGTCTTTAACCAGATAAGTCAGTGTAGATACCCTCAGTAGAACTGCAGTATGAAATTAAAAAGTTTGGAGTCCGAACAGGAAAGATTCTTTTTTTTAAATAGTTGTCCTTCTGAGTTGTAAAATGTTTTTTGAATCACAAAATCCTGCTCTACTGTGGTTTAAATATTATATTCAGTGTTGTATATTTGTGCCTTATTCAGTGTCTTTTTTAGTTTAATGAAAGTTTGCAATTTACTTTGAACATTTCAGTTCTTTCAGTGTGACAGTTGTCTTAGTGTGGTCTTCACTTTTTTCTTCCTGTGGGGAATCATAGCAAATTATCAAGGATATCCATTGTTATCTTGAGGATGGGTACCTGTGCCTATTGGAGCAAGGAAATGGAATTTGCTATTGGTTCCACTGGAAGAAGCAGATACTACTTATGTTGATGCAGGTTGATTTCTAGATGAGCGTTCAGTCATTCTACCTAGTCCTAGGCATCTGAACAAGCTAAGAGACATAGTTCAGCAAATTCTAGTAGTTCCTTCAGTTAGAAGGTAATACTGGTATTAAAAGAGTAAGATAGAAATGTGGGGACACAAAGACTTTGATCATGTAAGCCTCATTGCCTCAAAAGAGTAAAAATATCACTATTATATGGCCTTCTTGTCTGGTCATTTGCACCAATAATTATTTAAATAAGTCCTGGTGAAATCCTGTCCCACTAAGAACAGTGCTCTCAGCACATGGAATGCCTTTACGAAACAATAGTATTTAAAAACCAATTCATAGGGAACCATTATTAGTATTGTTGCAGAAGTAGGAATAATTAGTACTCTTAATATTGATTCTGATACTATTGCTCTGTGTATTCTTTCTACAATTTCTTTCTATGTAAAATAGTCTACCACTCTTAACACTTCAGTCCTCATTCTCTGTCAAGAAAATCAAGATATGAAAGAAGTGAATTTTGCTTTTAATTTTAGTAACTTCTGATGGTATCAGATGACAAGTAAATCTTAACAAATCTATAACATCAAAATCAAGAGCAGGAAGTCTTGTTACCTTTCAGTAAGTAGTGTATTGTACCTAAGGGCAAATAGACCTTTTCTGACTCTTATTCAGTTACTATCAGCATTGATGGCTAATGAAATATTTTGGCATCAAAAGCCATCAATTCTCAAGGCTATGTAAGTTATTGAGTTTCAGGTTTTAGAATGAACATTGTAAAAATCCTTTTATTTCTGTGTAGAAATTCAATAGATGCTAATTTACTAGGCAAGTTTTCACTCATGCTGTTAGGAAATGTTATAAAAGCTTTTAAAATGTATGATGCCATTCTTAATTGTTGTTTTTGTGCAAGAAACCTTAATTTTGTGTCCTGTATTTACAGATTACTGATTAATAGGGTAGATTTTATCTGAAGAATAAGAATGAAAAATATATACATTGACTTTTAAAGCAGTGGTTTCCATTTCATCAGATCTTATAGTTTACATTTTGGTCACAATTTGCAAATGAGAACCGAAGTATTAGTTTACTTGTACTTATTTTCATTTAGGGTGTAGGTACATTTATATTTAATGCAATGTCAGACATTGCCCCAGTGTTACAGTAATTTAACATGAAGACATTGTTCTAATTTCTGATTTTCTTCTTCAGTTTCATAGCAGATACCCCAAATAACTGAAGCTGTCATGGGTCATAAGTCTGCACATTGCTGACACATTCACTCCTAACCTTTCATTCTAACTGAAAAATTTCACTTGCTTTGAATCAAATATAAAACCCATGCTGTATCTTATACTTTCTGTCAGGGTGTATCTGGAATATAGTAGCTTTTGTCTTTCCTCTTCCTTAGGAACAAAGGATGCTGTATCAGTTCTTGAGCTGGTAGGAATGAGTGTTTTCACATGATTCACTGGGGCTGCCGTGCTTTACCGTAGCTAGACAGCATGGTACATTTCTGCAGAACATCACGTGTTGCTTTGCCAGTGCTTCTGAAACTGCTGAGGAAACTGCAGCTCTCCTACTTGGGGATGCATCCTTATTTTTAATAACTGTTCTACTCATTTAGTTTGTAAGGAGAGAATAGCCTGTGTTGCTGCAAATTTGGTACACCCATTATGAGGCCTGGAGTAGAATATTTCTTTTCAAAGTAGAACAACTCTGACATAAAGGTGAAAAGCCTGTGCTCTCCACTGGGAGTTGATGTGCTGTTTATAAACATGTGCTTTCAGAACACAATAAGTATATGGATTTGTTTGCTTGATAGTGGTGGTCCTTGGAGTGCTATGAGAAAGAGATGCAGCTCAGCTGTGTACTATGTTGTTGGCAATGTTTGCTGCAGAACAGTGACATTCTCCAAAGTCCTGATCACAGCTGTTTTGAAATTAATTTACATCAACCTATTCCACTGCAAGCTACTGCAGCTATCTTCAGGTGATACTACTACTAGATTGTCCCTCTTTTCATATTTTAAACATAGGCCTTTAAACATGTTTGAAGAGAAGGCTTTAAGTCATTGTTTTCTCTAATGAACTACTCAGAAAGCAACATTGCAAAATACAAAGAATCAATTATGCCATGCATCCTACCATCACTTATGAGTAAGGCATTGCCAGTGCAGTGTGTTACTGGACAGTGAAAGTGTCCCTGTGTTTCCATATCTCTAGCACTAAGTAATAAAAATACTGTATTTAATAGCCCATCCAGAAAATAATCATCATATGTCATTCTCTATGGCAAGTTAACAGTCTTCATCAGGTTTGTTGACTTTGTAAAGTTATTTCATTCACACTTGATTACTTTTATTATAAAACTAGCTCCCAGTAATCTGATCTTTAAACACAGATCACATTATTTTTATCTTCTGTGTGGAACCAGTTTTACATATTCTGTGGTCTTAATACATTAAAACTTTTTTCACACCAGCATTAGTAGTAGAGAGAAGTCATTAAGGCATAATCAGCCTTCTAAGCAATGGTAATAATTTTCTTTAACAAACATTTCTGTGAAGTGAAAGTAAAGACTATTCCAGTTTTATGTGTTCCTGTCAGCTAATTTATCACCTCTTTTCCTTAATTATGTACTGATGATTTTGTTTTGCTACATAAACACCACATTAAGGTTCTTCCATTTTCAACTAGGTGGCTGTACTACAATTCCAGAGTCTGATTTAGAGGAAAGAATGGCTATACCGGGCTCCACAGCAGCGTTTCCCAATCATGGGCAGATTGCAAAGCAGAAATCCAAGTCTGGTAAGAAAAGGAAAACTATGTTGTTTTACTTAGACGTGTACAGTTTGCCTTTTCAGAATGCTTGTGGACATATGAAACAAATGACATATATTTCAGGCTTTGTTAACATAATTTTCAGTTTTTCTTGTGATAATAGTACAACGTGTAGGATTCTGAGTTTATTCAGCTTTGTCTATCAAGAATAGTTAAACTGTAGAGATCAGTCTTCAAATTAAATAACTTCATAGTTTAAGGGTTTTAATGCCACATAATACTTGAATGAGATTCTTGCAGGTTTTATTCACGACCTCCTCCACAGAGGCAACATGAAACTGAGGACATTTTGGTGTAATAAAGGCTTTTCTTTCTGCAGTATGGTGGTTAGACTTTGTGCCAGCTGATTAAAATATGGCCATTACTTATCTTTTGTGGGGAGACTTCCTAGAATTTCAGAAAAATATTATTGGATACAATAAAATTAAATTATACTGGCTATAAAATACACTGCATACAGTGATGACACGTTTTCTGGAAAGACTTCATGCTGCCGGGAACTGTGATATAGTGTTAACATATTTTAAAAGCAGCATTGTAAAGTAGTGCATTGCAGTTTAATAAAGTGCCTGGTAAGCTCTCAGGCTTTGACTGCAGCTATTTCCCATTTTGTTTACTAAGTTGTCTCTTCACTCCTCTTTCCCCTCTCATTGTCTGATCTTTTCCTGTAATATTTAGTTTTAAATATATTTGAATGTTGTTTGTAAATCAGATATGTTCATTATAGATGGGTGTTGAAATTAAAAGCAGCAAATTAGAGGTTGCAACCAACAATAGTCAGAAATAGACAGAAACTCCTTACACATCTGCAAAAACCAGTTAACTGTGTAGTTAAAATGCATTCAGTTGCTTGTTTGCCCAGCTAACTTTTGCAAAGATGGTCAGGGAGTTGGAATGTATAGTTAACTGCAGTAGCAGAATTTACCTTAGCAAAGTTTTAATAGCAGGCAGGGAAGAAGGGTGTCTAATGCAGCAATCTGTAATAATGCCACAGTGTCACTTGAAACTCCAGAATGAGTATCTGCTCACAAAAACAACCTGAAAAATCTGCTGAAGGTCTAGAGCTCTGACTTTTCTAGAGCGCTAATTATTTGCAGTCCTTATGGACTTCAGGTCAGAAGAAGAAGGGAAGCTGTCAAAGTTGACATTATGTATAGTTTAACCTTTGTCATCTGGATATATTAAGTACCTTCCTGATAATGGAAAAGTATATTGTCTCTCTGATTTAGGATACAATCCTGATAAAATTCCAACTTCAGGCAACTAGACCAATAAATCAAGAACATATGTCAGGCAATCCCTCTTCTTTGTCTGATGCTCCATTCTTCCGATCACGTGTTTGTTCTTCAGTAGATAGTGTTCTGCTATGTTTGAGTAACTGGTTTACTGAAAAGACTAGCATGAGAAGAAAAGTATAGTAGTGTATTTCATGAGATCCAGAAACAGTGGTATGGGGACCTTCATATCCTACTGTAAGTCTTAGCCCATGATAAAAATTGAGACTTCACGTAGCTGGCTGTTGTTGCTTTGTAACTATAAAAGGCAGAATGAAAACTTCGAAAGCTTTAAAAGTCTTTAGGTTTACAGCCATGTGTTATACCAGTGAATTTAATTCGTTCATGGTAAGAATTGACTGCCCTCTGCCATTGCTGCAATATAGAGAGCGCCTAGAATATCTGCCACTGAGCTGTCTGGAAATTCTAATTGCTGCAAGTGTAAGAGCCAAGGGAGCTACTTAAACTGTAAGGTAACACTAGGCATGAAATCACAGCACTGCAGTGTTTTTCTGTACATGATATTCTTGGCCTGAGTTATTGCTCAGGCACCAGAGACTGCAGCAAGACCACGATGATTACAATGAGCCCTCAAAGAATATTTGTTGTCTTACATACTTTTTTGAGTTTGCATTTAATTTAACTATGTCCAGTCAATAAGAGAAAAAAGGGACAAAGTAGAGTAAAATTTCTTTTTCTTGATATATCTTTCTTCATTTCCTGAGGGAGTACAAGATAGATTTTGATTGTAAGTTTTCTTCTTGTAGATGGCTTTTGATATTTGTATCTCTAGCTATAGAGGTCCTTTAATGGCAATGAAAAATTATATTGGCTTTTGAGAGGTTTCTGTGTTTAGTGAATATTTTTCATTGGGCTGTATCAGCTGAACTGATATGCCATGCCTATGCTTCTTAATGTTCTTCACCAAAAAATCCTCACAGTTTAATGATAGAGATTTAAATAGATAAAAATAGTTTGAGGCTACAACACCAAATACCTCAAAACTGAAGAGAAAAAACAGGGTCTCTTCAGCTATAGTTTAATATGAACATGGGCACAATGGCTGATATACTTGTGTAGGAAACCTGAAGAGAAACATCTCTACTAACAGACTGCATTCACAGAGGAAGATGGAAATCTAAGAAATTAAATGAGCTGATCAAGTTAGAATATTCCAAAGAATTCTGTAGGTCATGGGAGAGCTTCAGCTGAATGCAATGGACTACCATCAACTGACATGGAGTAAGAAGTGTAGTTACATACTTGCTCCATCTGGTACCGGACCAAATCTTAACAACAGGACTTTGTGCAGGTTGAAATCTATTTATAGTTATACACAAGACAGTGCAACAAAAAAAAAAAAAAAAAAAAAGAGGAGTAATGAAGTTGCCTTAATGAGAACACATGTATTTCTATGTCAGAAGAAAGAGTAAACTCTGATTTCTCCCACTGATACAGTGTGCTGGATTAGGACAAAACTCAAGCGGTTCTCAATAGTACAATCATAGAAGTAGAAAAACAAAGCAGAATGAAGTGCTTTATCTACTGAAAAGAAGTGAAAGACCTGAATTGCAAAGGTCTCAGCAGGAAGTAGTGGGAGATCCTGAGTGACAAAGGAAGAAACAAGTCCTCTCAAAGGTGTGCTGTACTTGGACACCCTTGCTTATAGTTAAATTGCTTGTGCATACAAATCTGATGAAGAGAAGTGCTATCAAGAAGGTTGGAACAGAGAGAAATGATGAACAAAGGAAGAAGCAGGAAGAACAAGAGAAGACCTGAATTCTGTGCCAGACCCTGTGAGCTCCCTATGAGTATGTCTACATTATTACTCCTGTGATTGCTGCTTGCATAGATGATGTTCAGTTAGTCCTGAGCTAGCTAACTCCAATATTGCTAGCAATCTACCTGTGATAGTATGGCATTGAACCCTGGCTGTAGAATTTACCAAAACTCAAAATAAATACTCAACAGTTAATTTACATGAAACTCTTGCTGCTAAAAAATATATGAGCTTGCTAATCTCTTGCTAGTGAGATGTAGTGTGTAGTGTATGGAGATGACTGCCAGTCACTGCATTGTATGCTAGTATGCTTTTCAGACATGCTGAGAATTTTTAAAAACCTTTTGAATTTCATGAGTAGACATAGACCTACGAAAGAGGTCACTGCCTTAAATATGTTGTGTCAGCTATGCAAAGAACTGTGAGGGAAATGAGGGACTAAGACCTGGAAGACTGTGCTGTGCTATAAGAAAGCATGCAGTAGGGTAGCATCCTGCCACAGACTTGCAAGTTATCTCATACAAAATAATGTATTGAGACTTTCCATGGATCTGCTAAGCATGTCAATGAGGCTTTTGGATTTATTTGGAATAGTTACTTAGGACAGCAGAAAGTGACATCTAGTCATGCTGCATGTCTGTGCAAGAAAAGAATGAATGGTTCTGGCCCAATCACAGGGTCTCTTTGGGAGGAGAATTAATGGTTGGATGATGGCGGGGTTTTTTTTATTGCTGAAATAGTTCACACTGATTTTTTTTCTTAATTTTTTTTTTTCTAATCCAAGTATGTTGTGATTCCATAGTAAAGAATGGGATCAAGTTCATGATATCTGGAAGTTAATGACATTATTGCAGTTGTAGGAGTAGCTTCTTGCCAATGGCTTTTGCTTTGAGGGGACACAAAAGTACTCCCTTGAACATTCTGTATCCCAGTGAATGGAAGATAATTCTTTCTGCTTACCCCGTCAAGGCACTGAGTCTGTGTGTATTGCAATTGAAGGAGTGATGTTAGCATGATAAATCTATCCCTACTAACTTTGATCTCAGTGTTTTGGTTACAGTGAGGACAGAGCAGCACAGATTTCATTGTGGGCTGCACAAGCCTGGTGGAGAGTTTGAACAGAATTTGCAGTTGAGTCCACTTTGAAGTCTCTGTTGTTACATCATGACTTTTTCCATGAGCTCACAGCTACGATACCAGTGCAGATATGCTGACCTCTGCTGCAATCACAATGCAGTGATTGTAGACTCTTCCATGTAGGTCCTGTTGACTTCCTTTCTCTTTGTTATGCTGTTCCCACTGTCTTCCATTTTCTTCTTTACAAGTTATGAATTCCTTGCTAGAGTTGCAGTCTTCTTCAGTGAGTGGTTTGATTTCAAGAAGTCATCTTATGTTCTAGAAGGTAACCGTGAACGGAGATTTGTGGAACTCCACTTCTCAAGTTCTCCCTTAGATATTTCTGATTAAATGAGTTGAAAATGTGGATTGTAGCAAGTAAGCACAAGGAGTTCTTGTACATGCTGGCTTTTAGAGACATCTTTAAGGGATATGTTGAACAACCTTAAAACAACTTTTCTCTGAACAATTAAACTGTGCTGGTGATGAGCTTTAGGATGAAATAACAACATACATATTTATCAGGATATAGCCCTTAAAGTAAGTATTCTGTATTCTTCATATGCTGCTGCAGCATGCTACTTACAGTGAAAGAGAATTTCCTAAGATGTATTTTTCTAACCAATACTCCTACTAAATATTTTAGACCGAAAGGATCTGGTTGCTCTTTTATGAGTAAAGAGTTTTATGCTGGTAAATCATTAGTAACTCCACTAAATTGATGGAAAACCAGATGAAAAGTTAGTATGAATCAAAGAATGATTGGGCTGAAAAATTTATCTTTGCTTTTTTGTTTGTTTGGGTTTGGGTGTGTTTTTTTTTTTTTTTTTTTTTTGTGGAGCAGTGGTGTCGATTACTTTGTAGTTTGCTTAGTTGTTCAGGATTTTACAACACTGGGAGTCAGATTTGTCAAGTGTCATATCATGCAGCTGTTGGAATTTTCACAACTTGTAAGACCTGATTTTCCTGGCAGAATTCTTCACCAAAGATCCTGTAAATCTATTCTGTAAATGATCTATCTAAACAAAAAAAGTCTTAAATATTTAAAGGAAATGTTTGCCTGACTTTGCCATGATAATTCAGAATAATCATTGTCTCTTCCTGAGAGAGCAACAGAGAACATGGCCCAGTATTTACATTTATTATTTAAATAAAAATATTTCTGAGAAGCTATTCATGAGACCAAATGAGACCAAATGTTTGGCATTTGCACTCGCTACTGTGCTGCCACTGGTTTTAGTTAAATTCTTTGTATTTTGCTGTCATGCAAATATTTAGATGACTTAAAGATTAAATTTCAAAGTTCTCATCTTGTATGATTATATTTAGTAAAATAAATAAGCTTTCATAGTTTAATACTCATAGCATCTAAGACCAAAAACTGTTTCAGAATTTATATTTATGTATTGGAATAGATTTTTTTAACTGTCTTTAATTTGAAGCATCTGGCTTATTACTTTTGATTAAATACACAGGCAGCTATACATAAATGACTGTGAGGTTGAGCTATAAACTCCAGTAAAAGAAGCCATTCTGAGCCAAATTTTCAAAACATCCTCCAAAGTTGCACCCAGACATTGCACAGCTGCACATCTTTTTCCACCAATTTTAGTTAGTGTGTTTTATTTATTTTATTTGTTACTTTATCTACAGCATTGCATGACAATGTTCATATAGATGTTGTGGCTGCCGTTTAAGAGGATCTTTCAACTCTACCCTTCTAATCAAAAATTGCTGTCTTTATTATGCCTAGACAATTTTAGGAACTATCGCATGATTCCAGCCCACAAAGATGTTTAGTTACACAATCTTGTGTAAACAACTCGTGTTAGTAAACAAGATTGCAACTATTTTTCTTTAAAGGGTCTAGTGACACATTTAAATTTAGCTATGTGCTTAATTTTTCTTATTGTAATTTACATGGATACTCAACTGTGTGAAATTGCCATCTATAAAGTAGCTCATCACGAAGTGATGTAATATAAGATGAAGTTTTGCGATAGTGTTTCATTTATTTGATTTTTAGAAAGGAGTATTCTTAAACACTTGGCTTTGTACAAACAGATGGTAAAAAGCTTTTGGATATAAATTGTTGCCAGCTATCTTTTTTTTGTACTCTACTGCTGTTATTATTTTTTACCTACACAGATGAGCAGAGACATATCCTTGAATTTGTTTTGAAGGGTGTTTAAATATGCTGTAAACACTCTAAAACAGGTCTATGAAAGATTTCTATTTGCTTCAGATCAGACATATATTATTTATATATTGGACTAATAACTGCACTAAATTTTCAACATACAGTAGATACAGGTGGCCTTCCTACTGTTATTGTAATTATCATTGTTTGCTACACTGGTAATCACTTGGATACTGATACTCTTGCCAATTACAGCAAAAGTATTTTCAATGTCCATAGCCAAGCAATTAACTTTTTCAAGTTAGACAGTATAATAGGACAGAAATCAATCCTAATACTAACTGTATTGTACATGAGATTAAATAAAAGGGAAATGTATAAATTAAGCTAAAGACTATTTTGGAAAAATGTACATGCTGTGTGGAACAGGATTTCATTCCCATAATCAGCTTTCAAAACAATCAGTTGAACAAATCAGTATTGTTGGCAACACAGACTTTTTAGCTGTCCATGGCCACAGTTTTGAACCTGAACTTCTGTATGAAATTTGGTTACTACATCCATGACAAAAGTAAGAGCAACAGGTCTGACTTCAGAGGTTTGTTTTTTTTTTTTTAATCATTGAAGAACCAATTAATTGGGCTTGTCCAAGGGAGTAAATGTGCCTCTGACAGTTTGAGTTCAATTTCAGGGATTTTGACAAGTGCGTTGCAACATAGTATTTTGTCCTTGCGCTAACAAAGAGTCTTGAATTAGAATCGTATCTGGCAAAAAGGCTGAAATCTGTGATGGCCTCAGGTAAGTGAAAGCTCCTTCAAGATCTAACCTTATTAGGAGCTCACTTATGTATTTCCGACTGATGTCTTATAGTACTATGAGACTAGATTCTTGTTCTTTCTGTAGAGACATTGCTATATAATAGGAAAGACACCAGGAGCCTGCAGCTGGGCCCACCTAATACTTTAAAATTGCTAAGCTAATTGTTTCCACAAGAAAAGGTGCAAAGAAAATCACTGGCCTACAAAAAGCCTATTTTTCTGGAGAGAGCTGAAGAGATTTATGGAGGTTTTCTTTTCCACAGAGTCTGTTTTTCTAAAGAGCAGTACAGCTTAAGAGATTAATGTGAGAATTCCTTCATTAAGTCAATACCAAATGAAGTGCAGTTTCTCTTTTAGCAAGAGCTTGTATATACATCTGCTGTGAAATGTAATATAACACATGAGAACATAACAAGTCTTATTTATGTTCTAATATTTGCAGATTCAAGTACACTATAATGTGTGTTATCCAGTGCACTGGGTAAAGGGATTAGTCTCTGTGTGTTTGCTCCATACCAATGGTTGTGGTAATGTTTTACAAAATGTTTCCTTTCAAAGGTTAAAAAACTCTCTAATTCCAGTTTGTTTCATGACTGTCAATGAAACAAAGAACTGAGGGGTACCTTACACTTGCTTCGTGGGTTGTCTCAGAAATTGCTATGAGATCACAGAAAAAAGGTATGAAATGAACAACTCATGGTATAGAGAGCCTGAACCTTTTCCTTCAAATTCAGTGGCTTTATTGGAAAAAATTGTTTGTTGAAAGCACTTGTATGATTTGAGAATTCAAAGGCACGCTTAAAATTATTAGCAAAAGGTTGCTATTGTTGCAGTTAACGGAGCAGTAAAGAGTGATGCAAGGCAAAACAAGATACTCATGGCCATATCCAAAGCTTTTTGGAACCTATGAAGAAGCTTTTCCTCATTTTTATCAAGTCCTGATCATGAGAACTGATGATGAATAATAGAAGATAAGAAACACATAAAAGATAGACTGAGAAGAAGGGGCATGCTAAATATGGAACAAAACGAAAATCCAGATGTAAACACATTGTTATGAATTCTGAATAGGTCTTGTATGCAAGAAAGGGGAACTGTAGCACAGTGGAAGGAATCAAAAAAAGAGAAATGTAAAAGCTTTTTATGTGACTAACTGTTGTTTTTCATATTTCCTTGGCAGTTGTCTTGCATAACTATGAGTTTAAGAGAAGTAGATGATTGTTTGTCACTAGGATTCACTCGCTTGCTCATCCTCTGCTGGTTAAGAGGGGCAGGACAGAAACTAGTCTGACTTGTCTGTTTGCTGCTCTTTACTTTTCATCTGTGATGGTGATGGTTAATGCTCTGTTTTCCTTGCTAGCGTTTGTAAGATTTCTTGTGGTTTTGTTTCCTCACACCAGTTATTTTCTTCATCATATCGAGTGTTGCCATATAAAGTGCACGCTGCAAATATGCCCAGTGCTTTGTTTCTGGTAGATATGGACTACTGGCTATTGTTTTCTCTAACTCTGTGGTGAAATCTTTTCACTGAATACTCAGTAAAACTTGTTTCCCAAGATACCTGTTTTCCCACCCAAAGCTTTACTGACTCCAGTTCTTCTACACAAGTTTTTGTACCTAGTTTTTTGTTTAATTGGGAAATCATAATTTTGTTCAGAACATGGATAACTTTGAATTTCATATGTTGTTTGGATAAGTGTATTATTCCTGGCTTCACTTCTTTTGACAGATCCTTGTTGGTTAGTGAGATAGTACACATATATCTGTGCTACTTTCTTGACATTATAGAAGTGTGTCTATAAAATTTACTTTCCACTAATGATTCTTTATGTGCATTTGTGTTAGATGTTAATGGTTCCTATATGTTCTTGGCAGTCTTTGAGAAATACAAAAATTTCATACTGTTCTGGTTTCTAATGAGGTATTATTAAAAAGAAAAAAAGAAAAAAGAATAAAAGGATAGAAAACCTCATCAAAACATTATTTGAATGCTCACTCACCATTCCAAGCCTAGAAGGATTTAGTGGCTGCCAGGTATATTATTGAATCCTGGTCAGTTGTTCACAGCCCTGGACAACAAGGTTGACACGCAGAGGAGAATACAGACACTTTTGGTTTCTACCATCCATCTTTATATAAAAGAGGTAATTAAAAGGAAGATGTTCAACAGCACAAAACAGACCCAAGCACTTCACTTTAAGATCTCCTCTACTGCTGAAAACCAGTACTGCAAGTTTTAGGAAGTCCCAAAAGTTCACCGAGTGCTCCAAGGAGGAGTTTTTCTGATGCAGAAACTTGGGGTTGGAATTGTATGGCTTAAATTTTATATAAAAGTCAGATTACACATAATAATGGTTACTTCTGTCCTCAAACTCTTTCATAACTTTCTCACTTTCTCAGAATCTTAAAGTTATTACTAATGTAATTGTTTGATGTATCAGATGAGTATTAGTTAAATCCAGGATGAGGCTGTAAAATGGTTTTCCAGGTCTTTTTTCCAGGTTACACAAAATGCCAAGACTCACTTTATAGCTTGTCAACATTAGCCACCAAAGGGAGATTAGTTCTAGGTCTTTAGGAACTGTTTGCTGGAAAAAAATGACATTGTGGAGGTGTTACAGCTTATTTTCCAAAATACCTTCTTTTAGAAGTAATTTTAGTGTCTTGCACCCCTTTCTCCCCTCCCAGTTCCAGAAGGCAGCCATCCATATTATGAGCTAATGGCTTAAACTTTCTTTAGAAAAAAGAAAAAAAAGACTGTTTTTGAGATACAAGACTGCATGAAAGCACCTGAAACTGCTAGTATCAGTTCTCTCTCCCTGAGGGCTGACTCTGCAACCTCTTGAAAAATAAGGGATTTGAATGGAAACATTGACTCTTGTTTAAAGAACTGCTGACATGCCTGAAATGAGGGAGCACATTCCCACATGCGCTTTGTTGGAGAGTGTTACTGGAATTGCAAATAGGTTTTCCATGTCATTTTGTGGAAATTATCAGTGCTGTTATAAGCCACTTTGGAGCATTGCTAGAGCTTTGAATTGCCAAGGAATGGACATTGCTGGTAATATGGATGATGTATAATGACAGAGTGTATCATCTTAGTTAAAGTGAGTAGTACTGAAATGTTTCCAGAGTTGGTATCAGCAAT
Source organism: Strix uralensis (assembly GCF_047716275.1). NCBI lineage: Eukaryota > Metazoa > Chordata > Aves > Strigiformes > Strigidae > Strix > Strix uralensis. The sequence continues at coordinate 20,858,551 of NC_133972.1, read as the reverse complement.
TTTTTCTCTTAATTATTAAAATGAAATATTCAGAATGTTACGGCACCATCAAGGCTCTACGACTGGGAGGTTTTCTATAGAGGCAATGTGATGTCCATGTTTGTACAGGTAGGCGATACTGTGATGCTAGGGTTGACATGTCTCAGAAGAGGCTTGAACCCCGAATCCCAGTAGTCTGTTGTGGCTCAAAGTTGTTCTCACTTTGGTATGCTGGAGCAGTACACATTTTGGTCACGCTGGCTGTAGCTCTTAAAACTGATCACTTAAAATGAACAGTAAAATTCTTATTTTACATTCGTATGAAGTAGTGTTAAGAGGTCTTCCGCAGGTTTTTTTAATGCTTCATGACACAGTTCTCCAGTGTGAACATATGCCTAATTCACAGAAGACAACATGCTGCTTTTAATAGTAATGTCTTTTGGGGCCCCACCTCTGTGTGCTGTCATAACTATCATAGCTGATGGCCTGTCACAGACACCTCTGTTCTTGACTTGGTTCTCATTGCCTGTGGCTCTGAGATGCAGCACATGTGACCATGTTGTCCCTAATGCTTGAATGTGTCATATTTCTAACTTCAGTGGAGAATTAAAATTTAGTAGTTAATGACTCTATAATTTTGACTATAGTTGATGCAGGTCTTCTGATGTTTTCTGATCAAGGAACACATCAGTTACAATAACAGAATTCAAAAAGTTAAGCTTCAAGAACTGATTCAAATTCACCACATTGGGTGGGGGTGGTTGGATGACTTGGTTAAAAAATTGTTTGGTACCTTGGGACCAAACAATATTACACTTTAGGAAGACTTCCACAAAAGGGATAAGCAACAACAGAGCAGTAGCCCTCATTATTAAAATCAACAGTTCGAACAATGCAGTGCTTATTACTTACCCTGAGGTAAGTAGTAATTTTGTCAGCCTCATGAAATATTTATCAGCCATCTCGGCTAAGCACATTCTAATTCTGAGTTATTTTGTATTGTCATACTCCATAGAGTATCCTCTCATCTTTTTCACCTTTTATAGCAGTTCTGTCTTCCTGTGGTTGTGGGGTCGCTCTCACTGATTTAGTATTAAGCCTACTGCAGTGTTTCCAAAAGTAGAATATGAGGCTGAAGTAGAAGTGAATGAAAAACAGTGTAAGTGCTGAATTTTGTAATAGCTGCTGGAACATAATGACCGTAAATACTCATGCTGCGTGCAGCAGTGCTGGTGTGTCCTACCACCCTGTGTTATTGTGTAAATCCATACCCACGCCTTAGTGTTAGTAAGCAGTATGTCAGTGCATAAGGCTAACCCAGTGTAGGTCTTTGGTAACATATGGTAGATGCAAAAGTAGCTTGTATTTCCTAGCACAGACTTTGGTTTTGAAGTTTGGTTCTATTTCATGGGGGAAAAATAGAAAGATGTTCCAAAATGTTTAGCAGCACAGGATATGATATCTAGAGTGGTGTTACTACTAGGTCTGTTTCTTTTACTGCTACCCTCAAAACAAATGTACTATGCCACTTAGTGTTTGCTTTTATCAGTGGCATGTTATTTACAGCCCATGTTGCCTCACAGAACAAGGTGAACCACAACAGCAATGCTATAGTTCCCTAGCTTGCTACGTTTCCTAAATAGAGTAAGAAAATTTGTGACACCCGTTAGGCCAGATTACTTTTCAGCTCAATGTATAGCTTCTATCTCATTAGACAGCAAATAAGATACTACTTAATCAAATCTGAACTTTTACTTAATTTAGTTGTCTTTAAAATTTCACTATAAAGGTTGCCCTTGACTATGTGTCAGGACTATGTGTCAAGACTATGTGTCTATCATTAGATGAATTGAATTGTGATTTTTTTTTTTTTTTTTAATGTATTTTGGCTCATAGATGTCATATCTGTCTTCGAGTCTAGTACCCTGAGTGTCATGGACAGAGTGATGGGCTGTGTAACACTGTGCAATACTCCAGCTATCTATTAGCACCCTGGAGAATACTAGTTTAAAAAGTAGAATCTAAGCTTGTTTTCTGGAAAGTAGTGCTAGCAAAATATTTTAACTTGGATTTTGATGTGATCATTCAAGACGTGATCCCATTCAAGAAAACATTAAATGTGAAAATTAGGAGGTAAAAATACCAAAACTATATGCAGTTAGAGCTCTCCTGTGGCTCTGTTTATCAGGAAACTTTTGGTTTTTTGTGGTTTTATTTTGGTGTGTTTAATATTACAGCAAATGTTAGATTTTTTTCTTTTTTCATGTGTATGAGTACTAACAACTTGTGACTTTGAGACTGGCAACTGGTATCATTGCAGATGGGAAAGGGGAAAAAGAGGCAAGGTAAGAACAGAGGATAGAAGAACATAGCACAGTAGAAAATGAGAAAAATAGGAAATACACTAAATGTTCCACATCACATGGGTATTAGTTCTCTCCCCTGTAGTCTCTCCCCAGCAAAGTTTTTAATTGTGAAAAGCATGATTGAAAACATGTGCATGCTTTCATCTGGTCTGCACTGCTAGCAGCATTAAGCAAACAATCACTGCAGCTGTCCCTCAGTGCACGTGGCAAAATGTGCCTGAAAAGATAACTTTTGCATAGCTAGGCTGCTAGCAGTACCTAGGTTAGCTAACTTAAAACTAGATTGGTTGTATCTGAATGAGCTATGGCCTAAATCAGGGAAGTTGCCACAGATTTATCTTCTTTTCCTCCCAGCCACTGAGTGTTTCTCCATTCGCTGGTCCCAGCACTACTGTTTCCATGTCCAGGTGGTAAGGCAGCTTTAGGGAGTGGAACTGTTTGAAACCTTGCCCCAAATATGGTTAAAGCTGCTTTTTTACCTTAGCCTTTATCCATTATAATTAGACCATCAAAAGGAAAAGTTACTATTTTATGGGGTCAGTAAATTGTAACTGGGTCTACAGGTACAAAGCTGCTAGTTCAGCAGTGGAGGAGGTTGGTACCTCTTCACGATGTCTGGAGGAGAACATGACTAACCATTTTGGCAGCAGGCCATAGATATATCAAATTAAGTATAACATGAAATTGTGTCCTAGCTTTTGACTTGACCAGCTTCCTGAATCATTCACCACATAATTGCAGGACCATAAGTGCTGGTTCAAAGAAGGAGAAGGGAATGGGGAAGCCACGACTACCCCAGCTTACATTAGCCTATGCTGCCATGTGTCTTGCAGCCACAGTAGCTGAAGCACATTCAGACCCTTAATAAATAGGAGCACTGAGAAAAGAACCCAGAATGCTATTAGGTTTTTTACATTGTGTGCTACGCCTTATTAAGTGGCATTGTAAAGTTGTTCTGAGTTCCGTTACCTAATGAACCAGTGCTGGAAATACATTTTTATGCTGTGGAAGGTGATTTGTGTATGATGGGGAGCCTCTTCATTCTTGTGTTCACAATTCATTATGCCAGAACTCATTTATGCTTTTTCCTGGCAATTTTCTCACAGCTCTAAAATTGTGGACACAGGATCTAATCCAACAAAGTTCTTAAGCACATACACTGCTAAGTATATGTAGTCTCACTGGACTCACAAGGGAGTATAGTAGGCAAAGTGAAAACGCCCTCTGGTCTTTCCATATCAACTGTATTTGGTCTTTCTTGGAGTAAAATTGGTTGTTAAGCCTGAAAGAAATGTCATATTAGGACAGCTGCTTCTCTGTCCTCAGCATTTTGTTGGTTTCGTCAAATGGAGAATAGGTCAAGACTCCATCATGAACGTGAAGCTAAGCCAACACATAAATACCCTTGAGCAGCAGTTTTAACATTTTGGAATATTTATAGCTAACAGCTAAACTTTAGGATAATAAACTGTTCATGGGCTGTGTTAGTTCATTTTCTCTAAAATACAGTTTTTATTCTGGCAGAATTCCAGACATCTGAGCATAGACTAGAAATCAATCTGGAATGGTCTAAAATTAAATTACCATTCTTTCTTTTTTTTTTCTCTTTGTTAAAAGGATTTTTCAGAGGAGCTGTCTGATATACACAGTGTAATACAATAAAATAAAAAAAAAAAGCACAACACAAGAACCTCTGCTAAATTTCATTTGCTTTCTGAATTACTGTTCTGACAATTACGCACTGACTTAAAGTAATGTGTCACATCCTGTATTTCACGGTTTCTTTTCCGAATCCTCAGTATTTGATATTTACAGTCATGTAATATATCATGACCTATATCGTGTACATTAATGCAAAGACTAACTAGAAAACATAGACTACTTAAGGAAAACTGATTTATTTTTTTCCAGCAACTGCATCTCCCTCTCCTGTGGTAACCCTTAAGATCTGTATTTCAGATCTGGTTTTTTTTGTTGATCACCTTTGTTTTGGAGTGACTTCCCCTTCTGCTCCCGCTTTCTCCTTTTGACCTCCAATCTTGAAGTCATTTTTCTTCCTGGAGAATAACGAATTCTTTTCAGTGCTCAGCTTGTAATATTCAATAGAGATGCAGAAGCTGTTAATGGTTATCGGTAGTTATGAAGGCAAATGTTATCAGGACTGCTGGATTTCATGTCCAAGTATCACAGCTACTCTGCATATTCAGTTCTGTGATTTTGTTGTTTAAATTTCTTTGAGAAACAGTTACCTAATTCTTCTTACAGTGTAGGATGTTCCTGAATTTTAAACAACAATCATATGTAGCACTTAAGTTATGTAGAGAAGGGTAGTTGAATGAATGCAAGATTTCATTAATTTGGTCAGTGCTTAGAGTATGTTTTCCCCAAACTGAATTTTGCCTTATTACTACCCATTTGTTTCTTTCAAGTTCAGGATTGATTTAGGTCAATGGCTATCAAGGTTGCCGTTACCTCCAGAACTGAGCGTTGCCTCTCAGTTCCTAATACCCAAAAGAACAATCTTCTGCCAGGTTACATCCCTGAACTTGTTCTCCAGAACAGCAAATGAGAACTAATGTTGATACAAGCAGGAGTTTACACGTGGGCAGCCACAAATAAGACAACAGAGACATCAGCTAAGACTGTTCTAAAAGCACACCTCATGGGTTTGCGTGTGAAGCTGATTTTGTTTGTTTGCCCCTAAAATCAGATTCTAGGTTATTTACAGAATTACAGAATAGAGGCATTTATTAACAATTGTTAAGAAATAACCAAAATTATGAAATGTTGAGTATGCATACAGCTCAGTCTAGAGAGCCTGAAAGTGTTTGCAGATTTATTTCTGCAGATCAGTGGGAATACATTTGTGGAAAAGAAGATAGCGGTTAAAGATCATAAAGGAATTTAAACATGAATATAGGATAAATTAGGTATTATAAACCATTCTGTAATTCTCAAAAAGTCTTCCACCTAAATCACTACTTCAAACACAAATAATTTTTTTTTTTGCCAACAGTTATTTGGTCTCTGAATTATCTGTGGTTTCAGTACTGCTTAAAGTAGTCATCTTTCATAGTTTTCCTGCTGAATGCCCTGTAGTTCTGGGAGAGGCAACCCGTAGGTTTTTTTGTTTCTTTTGTTGTCTGTTGTTTTGTTTTGTTTTTTAAAAAGCAACCTGAGTGCTAATGTTTGTAATTTCTCCTGTACCACCTTTGAGAAGTACATGGTTCTTATGTCACAAAAGCGGGTGGAGGGAGCTCCCCTCCTGTCTTCTTTTCCTTAAATCCTAAATAGTGAAATATTCTGCTAACTCTGAAAGCAGGTATTTCAGGCGTGCTTGCTCGCTATTACCTGCTAACACAAAAAAACAGGAGCTGGGTCTGAGTTCTTGAGATAGGTTTTTAAAGCCATTTTAGGTCTTTAGACTATGATTTTCCTAGATATGTATTGTTGTCCTTATTGCAGAACCACGGTGATGTGCTTCGTTTGAAAATACCACAAAGCAGCTCTGTTTTTACAGCAAACAGGATGGCTTTTAAAATCTGCAATGTACATTAAGTAATGCATGTTGCCTGATTTTGTCATAAGTAACAGTTTCAGGGGAGACTATTCTTGGCAGGCATGGCTTGAAGTAGAATTAACAGGCTCATGATGAGAGAGATCCCAAGAGACCTACTGTCTGTGTATAGATGTATAAAATAACCCACAGAATTTTCCACAGGAATCTCTGGATAGACAAGGTGCGTTCCCTTGTTTTGTGCATCTCCTTTCTCCCAGAAAAATATGTCTGCCACTCGTATCTGTTCATATCCATTTGTCCTTTGATATGACACCTCTGTCTACCTGCCATTCCAGTAGAAACTGGAGTCAGTATTTTTGAGTTGTTCTGGCAAGAGGCAATTTGTCTCATATTGAGCTGAATTTGAGAAGTTTGTAAAAATTTTACTTTTGTTTTCCAACACAGATTTATGAAAAGGGAATGTCTTGGTAATTGATTCACCTTTGCTGAAGGAACAGAAGAATTCTGATGCTGGAGCAATGATAAGCAAACCAGTTTGTCAGGTCTTTTGATGATAGAAACACTGGCACAGGAAAAGTACTTGTGGCATAGGCTCAAATCTTTTCTCTTGCCCACCTTATGTTGGGCATATCTATTTCATTTAAGGGTAGTATCAGTTCAGGTGAGGTCAGAAACAATCTGTCATGTTGCGATTAGAGGAGCCTTAATATAGATCAACCTGCTGATGAGGAATGCTTTAAAATTATTTGATCATTAATTTCTTCAGGGATAAAATATATTGAACATTTATGAAGTCCAGTTTTCTAAAGGATGAACAAACTCTGAATCCATTTTCAGTATGGTTAAATCTTGTCCTATGTAACAGATACTCGATAGCAACTTTTGGTGTATCTTAGGCCAACGAGGGATTAAAAACATTGTAAGGAAATATTTTTCAAAAACTAAAGAGAAATTAAATCAAATATATGATTTTTAAGTAACAAAATGCAGAAAATTATCTTCAAGTGCCTGCTCCCCCACTCTCCCATCCAGCAAAGTGTGTTAAGACAGAGCAACATACAAACCTGGTATTCTGCTCATTATTTCTTCCATGCTGTCTCAAGTCATTACCATGCTTTTAGATGATGTGTTAAAAACTAGATATTTAATAGAGAAGGGAAAAATGGTAACTGAGTACCTGCAGGGAGGTTTGATGGGAGTGGAAATTTAAGACCACCAACACTGGCACTGCAATACCAAACACAAGTAGTGCAGTTCTGTTTGAGTATTACTGATTAGACTGATCCAAAAGAAAAAGGGTGTGAGTAGGAAAGTATGAGCTTTTCCACCTTTGTGCGATCTGCAGAGCTCTGCAGTATGCTTAAGTGGTGCATTTGGAACCTGAAAATATGTTTAGCCGAGTATGTTACTAAGCACACAGTATAATAAAGGAAACCGTGCTAACCGTATCTGTAAGACACTCCTACTTTTCATGCTTATGTGACTTGAAATACATGTCCCACCACCTCTGTCCCTTTAATTCTACTGAGCTCACAGCAGTGGAATGAGGCAAAGCTGCCAGTACCTTACATTTCATTCATTAAAACTTTAAACAAAAATTTCTTATTAAATTATGAACATTTAAAATCTCTTCTGGAATGAACTTCTGAGTTACTTTAGATATAATTTATTATTTGAAGGTTTGTGCCTGTGTAGCTTTGAATTCCGCATCTGGATCTGTATAAGATTTATGTAGAACTACTGATATTTAATTGGAATGCTTATCCAGATATTCAGGTTATTGCCTTAATCTATTAGAATTGGAAATAAGCAGACTTTTGCCTTTTCTGAAGGTCAACCCTACCAGATCCCTAACATTTTAAAAGGAGAAAAAGGGAAGACAATTTTCTACTGTCTCCATTGAATCCAAAGGTCAGAGTTTTGTTCCACTGACCTCACTGTTCAGTATAGAGAAAGTAGATGGCATAATATTTTCTGAAATTATTTTGAATATTACTGTTGGTTATTATATGTTAACATTGTATGTGGATATACATCCAGTATATTCAAGATCACTGATACTGCTGATAGGGTTTCTTTTGAATTAAATGCACTTTGCATTAAGCACAAAGAGCTATATTTTGACTGCTTTGATTGCTCCCTAACAAAGTATTTCAGTATCTGAAAACACGAGCATTTGTTTCAAGCTTGGTCATTCATTCCATCTACATCAGCAGCCTAAGCTTCTGGATAGTGAAGAAAGCAGAGTCCTCTGAAAAACTAGTGAAGATACCCATATATTTCCATGGATTGTTCTAGTGTCCTGGTATCCTGATGTCTGCGTATGGCAACTCAGTGCTCCTGCATGCTGTGCAGGGAGCCACGTGGCATGGAGGGAAGCTCTAGGTTCAGGCATCATGACTGAATGTGTCTTTGCTTTGGAACTTCTTATACCATGCCTGCACCTTGAGCTAGTTTCTCCTCAAGCAATTCTCTGATCCACTTCTCTGCACAGCTGCAAAAATGTTTGAGTCAGTCCTGGAAAGTTAAAAGATGAAGGTTGGGAAAGTGCAGTTGCCTATTTCAGAATCAATATTGCTTATGCTCTTTTACTAGGTTTGTAGAAATGTAGCATCAGCAGGTTATCTCTGTCTGCTTGGGGCTGTGGAGACTAAGCACTCTTTAAGTTCAGATTCCAAAGAGCAGGGATAAGTAACAGGTTCAGTGCTGTTTTACAGTTTACTCTGCAGTACTTAAATGGAAGTGCATATGACGGTAGGCATAATTTGTGGTCTAAATAGTGATTGTAATGGCTATGCTAAACAGGGCAGGGCAAAAAAACCCCCACATTTGTGGAAGGAAACAGTTTATGTGGAGAGCTTGATGTTCACACTATCTATATTTCAGGGTGTTTCACTTCCGACTCTCTCTAATCTGGGCCAATGGACTCCATTAGTGGTTGAAGTAAATTTTCTAGTGTTGCTCCATCTAAAAGGAGTCTCATCTCTGTTCTTTGAGACTGTTCCATGATATATGAACCAAAGTGCGGAAAGTGGGGATGGCTTCAAAAGCTCACTTCTGCTGAAACTTAAATTGTAATATAGATACACCCAGTATATGTCACTGGTAGTGGCAACAGAATTAACTGAACATACTGTTCAATTTTCGCTCATATTTGAGTAAAGCGTTTCAGTAATTGGTTTCTGCTTGTTAAAATATTCAAATTCTGCCTATGCTATTTTAGCTTTAAATGAAGTATGTTCTTAAGGTAATTGCAGATGAAGTTTTTTTCATCTAGAATATTTTGTCCTCTGGTTCTGTTTTTAAGTGAATATTTCCTGTTACAGACCATTAAAGTATGGATTCTATTTAAGTGTACTGCCACATTCAGGTAAAGTTGAAAAGTATTTTTTAATCTCAAATCTCACTGTTCTTACCTACATACCTATATTTTCACCCCTGAGTTGGAATAGGAAATGTTGCTACATTGTGATACTCCACTTAAAGGATACTTTCTTAGTGCATCTATCAGTGCTTTAGACTGCCCTGGTATAGGTGGCTTTTGTGTAGAAATTTAGAGCAATATGAGTTTAAAAAAATGAAACCTCCTTCTCTGGTAATGGCTATCTTACTGTGTGAAGAACTGGCCAAATATGTTCTTATCAGTGGAATGAAACGTAAGCTGAATTTTTAAGTACCTGAAAGAGATACCTGCAGTATGATCCACAATCAACTTTTACAAAACAAAAAATGTGTCTTTTTGATAAAAACTTATTTCCAACTATCCTCAATCTAATGTACTTACTTTACCATTTACTACCCTCCATGACTTCTGTCTTACAAGGCCATGAAACAGACTTAGCAAAAGCTGATCAACTTTTTGTTGAGTTTTGTGGATGCCCATTACTGGTTGGACATTCAGATTAGGCTGGTCTTCATGCAACAGTCACGTTTACATTTGTCATTCAGTGGATACACCTTTGATATAAACAGAATAAAAGTTAACTAGGTTGCATGCTGTGCCATCTTTCTAATGTATAGACCCGTGTATATATATCCATAGATTATAAAAATCAGGAGATGAAGAGATTTAAGAATTGTTCTAGTCTGAGAGTTTAGCTCTAGTCAAATACTATAAGAAATCTTGAGAGTATCAATATAATTTTGAAATTAGCTTCTTATTTTGTTGCTCAGGTGCAGAATTTTGCAATCAGTTTACACTTATCTGACAGTGAAATGAACCTTTAATAACATGCTCAGGGCAGTTCAGGAGCCATGTACTGTTTAAGAAAGAGTGGGTTACTCAATAGTTGCCAAATGTCTAGAATATTAATCAGATGTTGGAAAATTTTTTCATGTGGTTTGCATTTTTTCAAGCGTTCTTATTAGAAAATACAGTTTGATTCACATTAGATTGTTTTGTACTGTCTAGTATAGACATATATAGACATAGTATGTATAGACATATATTCCTATATATAGTATAGGAACTCCCCTGCCTGAGTTTTGTTTATCGGCCTTTCAGAGCCCTTATCTCCTTTCCTGGGAGGCCAAGGAGTGATATTTGTGAGATCTCTGCCTAGTTGTTCAGGTATAGCTATACCATCTATCCATCTGCACCTACCCAAAAAGCAATCCTCAGCAGTTCAGGTAGGGACAGAAGTGACCATACTTTTTATCTATGGTTGTTACCTTCCGTTGACCTTCTCCGCTCTTTAATCCTGCTTTTTGGCTGAAATTCTAGCTGCAGGCTGTCATGCTTGTGGTGTCCCACAGATGTGAATAACTACTGAGGAGGTCACTCACCTGTTGAGTAACATCTACCTGTTTTTTTTTTTAATATGTACATATGTAGAGAAGAAAGTTCATCTAAAAAAGTATTTACCATAAGCATTTTTCTTCTCCTTTCTGCCTCTTTAGACTATTAACTGTTGTATTTTCAGTCTGATGTAAACTTATTTCTTTGGAGAAGGGAAAAGTACAGCTGTGTCTTATTAGGTTTATGCATCTAAAACACACTGATTCAAACACGATTTCTTTCCTCTAAACAGAAATTATCATAGGAAAAAGTGCTTCTTCAAGGGCACTCTCCCTCAGACATTTGTCTGATAAGCAAAGCCTTTTCTCAAAAGAATGATGTCTTATCAGCACAAGGGCTAACTATCTTTCAACTCACTTTTATCTGAATCGAAGTTTTGTTTAGTTTTATATTCTCTCATTTTCCCTGCAGGATAAAAAAAAAAAAGAAACATAGTTAAAAAAAAAAAAAAAAAAACAAAACAACAACAAAAAACCCCAAAATGTTGAAGATCCATTGTATCCTCTTTTAGGATCAACTATATATATTTAGCCACTTCTAGTTTAACCATTTATATGCATGTTTTTAATATTGCGAACAGGATGTTCAAATATTGTAGCAAAATTATGAGCTTATTTTGGGCCCTGGTCATACAGCTATGATAATAACAGTGTATAAGCAGTGGTGCTTATACCTATTCATAGGCAGGTAGTTTGCAGAGCTAGTTCTGATTTTTTAGTTTGTCCAGTAAATATTTATTGTCTGCTTTTTGGTTTAAATGTAGAAGTGTTTTTCAGCCAGAGCGCTTCATTGCCACTAGAGAGCTGTGCTCTTAAGGTATGTTTTTTACCCATTTTGAGCTGCAGCGTTCATAGTTGTTATACAATGTACTATAAATTTGTGGTTTTCTGTTATGTTTTGGTGAAGTATATAAAACTATTTTTTAAAATGAAGAGTAGGACAAAACCTGATTTTTTTGAGTATTCTTGCAGTTTAATTTTTTCTTTAATTCAGTGTGTGAAAAACACTGTGAGATGGTCTACTGTGTACTGCTTCATTGATAAAATTATCTTCTCTACATAAAATACTAGATCTCTTGTATATGTTTCGTCTTTACTATGTTCAGTTATCTTAATGCATGCTGTAAATTACAGTGATTCATAGGCTTAGCATGGGCAGAAGTTTAAAGACCTACATCAGGAAAAGGTCCAGGAAGCAAAAAGTAACCAAATTGACTTGATAATTAGCCCCACCATGTAACTTCATAGTTTGGATTTAACAGAAATTTGGGGTCTAGTTAAAGAGTGAGTGGGTTTTTTTTTGCTCTACCTCCACTTCACATTGGTCAGGTTGGATAGCTGCATGTGTTTGAACTTGTCTAGAGACCTCTGAAAAAAAACTTGTGGTTTTATAAAGCTGTTGGCTTTAAAGGAGAGCGTATTACATCTGTGCTGGTATAGGTGAATGATTTAATAACTTGATCCACAGAACAGAGAGTAGAAACCTCAATTAGAGTTTTGTTTTAATCAGATTTATGGATTAATTTAGCTCACTTGGATCAGATCTGTCTAATTATAAAGCTATATGGCAGATTAAAGGGAACTGAAAAAAGCATACCTGTTACTAATGTACCTCTCACAAGTTCTCTTCATTTTAAGTTATTTTGTTTGTTTGTTTCTTTTCCAAATTTCATTCTAACAGAAAAGCCTTCTGGCGATGAAGTATAAGGATTAGTTACTTTGCAAGTCTTACAGAAAGTATAAGGAACTCTTTTTTTTTTTTTCTCCTCCTTCTCCTCCTTCTCCTCCTTCTCCTCCTTCTCCTCCTTCTCCTCCTTCTCCTCCTTCTCCTCCTTCTCCTCCTTCTCCTCCTTCTCCTCCTTCTCCTCCTTCTCCTCCTTCTCCTCCTTCTCCTCCTTCTCCTCCTTCTCCTCCTTCTCCTCCTTCTCCTCCTTCTCCTCCTTCTCCTCCTTCTCCTCCTTCTCCTCCTTCTCCTCCTTCTCCTCCTTCTCCTCCTTCTCCTCCTTCTCCTCCTTCTCCTCCTTCTCCTCCTTCTCCTCCTTCTCCTTCTTGTTCTTCCCCCCCTAAGGGGTTGCTTTTGAAAGATGACTTACAACTTTATAAGGACAAATTTATGTCTGCTGTTTAATTGCACAGCCATATTTTGGGATTTAGTCACCTAGTCACTTGATTACACCTGCCTACTAGGTAGTTAGGTGACTAAACCCTTTAATTTGATTCTTCAGTTAATTGCAAAAAGAACTCTATGAGACTGAAATAGTCTAGATTGAAATAGAAATAAAAAATAGTACTAACTTTTCTTCCTCTGATTTTTTTCTAAAGCGTAGTGTAAGGTTGTTTACCAAGGTTTTATTGCTGTCTTCCCTGGCTTGAGTCTTGATGAAATTTAATTTTATTAGTAGATTTCACTGACGTTATGTTTTTTGACATTTCTTATTTTGGCTGATAATGTTGTATGAAAAGGTCTCTGTGTGTGGTATATTTAACTGTGGTAGAATTTTACTTTCCATTTGTATTCACATATTTTTGTTTTCTGTCATACAGGTGGTATGTTAAGTGGAATAAATGGTTGCAGTGATATTTTCAAAGCTGCAGTCACTCTTTTACTGGTGTGTTTAATACATGCTGGAAATACGTCTTTTTTTAAAAAGAGAATAGCTTCTTGTCTTCAGTGCTCCTGATTCATAACCCATTATGTCCTGCACTAAACATAGCACTGCTCGTTTATGCTGATCTCGTTCCAGGAATGTGTTGTGTAACAGCTGGCAATGCACAACCAGAGGCATGATCCCGAGTGCCTGCAAATTATTTCAGCAGAAGCCGTAGTCTCTTAGTACCTTGCATGCAGTGTTTGGCACTTCCCAACGTATAGCACCTTGCTGTTCATCTTGTACGCTGGTGCTTTTATATCTCCTACAAGTATGGTGCTGAGTCAAAATTTTAAGCGGTTCGTATTCTCATTTTGTTTGCGCGTGTGTGTTGCTGTTACTTAAGTAGGCAAGAAAGGAGTTTTTTCCTGAGGTACAGAAGCAGGTTGCCAACAACAAACCCTGTATCTTCCACTTTCTGCTGGAATTATTTTTCCTCTATTGTCTTTCTCAATATTCTTCCTTTCTGAAACTGTATACCAGGTTATTGTTCATTGGGCTGCGTTATTCCCAGTTACTGGCTGTTTTCACATAGGCAGTGCCATCAATAGTGAAGGTAGAGCCTGCAGTTACAGGTAAATGTTAGTTGAGATACCACAGAAAATGTCTTATTGAGGAAAGACATTGTTTTCTCTTTTTTTTTAGGGTTTTTTTCCTTAGTCTGAATCTTTTTACTGTACAATATATACTCTCAGATGAAGCCAGCATTCATCTTTTTTAGAAACCCAGTTTTATGATCTCTTTTCCCTTCGTAACTGGCTCTTTATATCTTTAAACATATAGAAGTGCTTTGTTGTTACTGACACCATGAAACGATACATTTGACAATAATTATTTTTCAAGAACGAGTTAGATCTTTGTTTTTAAATGAAGATATACAGTAGTTTCTCTGTTTATTAGATCACATAGTCTTCATGATGCTGTACTGAACTGAGATTGCTTTCACAGTGTCCCTTTTCTAAGGGTGGGATTTGAAACACCTGTTTTGGAGTTTAAAATGGGACTTAGAAGGAGTGGACAAAAATCGTAAGAAAACAATACTGAGCTCATGCTCTACTTTAGCCTTAGAGATGCCTTAAATGCACTAAGGATGTCTGTCAGACTAAAAGTTCCCCTCACTTTCACTGCCTTTCACCAAGTGGGGATGTGCCTGAGTATTGCTGGAGTTGCATTCCCTGAGTATTATTAAAATGCACCCTCACCATCTGTTTCAGAGCAAAACTCAGACATGACAGCTATATATATTCAAAAACACAGGAAGGGAGTTTTACAAAGAGACAACCCTGTTTATTAAGGTACCTGTCTTCGATGGAGACTTCTGCCCTTGATCCACTCTAACTGGAGACACTTGGTAAGCAGTCATGCCTTTGATGGGAGAGATGAAATTCTAACACATGTAAAGTAGGGTATTTCCTATTGGCTGTCCTTAGTGGATCTACAGACAGCTTTTTGGGTTTTTGGACCCTTTGAAGATATTTTGCTGTGTCCATAGGCTATGTGGGCAAGTGACCAGGATTGCATTCTGGAACCAGACACCCACTTCTTGGATATTTCAACCCTCAAGTTAGAGATACCTGAGGAGGTATTTCTGGATCTCTCCTACAATTCCAATTTAACTTTTAGCATATTCGCCATCCAATCTGCAGAATCAAATGTAGAGCAAATCTAACTGCTATGTTGTTATCTCTCATTTTTCCAGCCTGATCTTTCAGATCCAGATTCACAAATACACTTAGGGACCTAATTTTCCCTGGATTTGAGTTTGTCCTGCATGTACACATGAATGCATATGTGTGTGGAGTGTTAATGAAGAAAATTTGTTGGAGAAAGGAACTTTTGTGAATGATCTGAATGATAAGCAGATGAATAATTGGCTCTAAGGAAGGGAAGGAGAGAGACTAGCAGCTCTGAGGTCTGTATTGAAGGTGGCAGGAATACAAGAGAGAGAGGGGAATACAGTTTGGGGCACAGAAAAGAACAGTGAACGCAGCAGGATTTGTCTGGGGAAAAAATGTGAAAAGATGAAGCCCATATGGATTTTTTTTAGCTTCTTTTCCATTGCTGAGCTCTGCCTTGTTTTGGTTTATAATGATTTTCCAAGTACAACATACTTAAAAATAAATCAGTGTTTTCATCAGAGTTTATGCACTTGCAGTCCTGATTCTGTTTTTAAAATGCAGCTGTTGAGACTCACTCAAGATAGCTTACATTTCTTTGTGTTTTCCCTGATAAGATATAGTTAGCTTTTTTGCCAGCTAGTTCTCACACAACTTCAGAATTAGACTTGTAAAAACTATTAAAATGTAGTTGACAAGCAGGACTAATAATTCTTGTGGTTTTGAATGTGTCTTTTTTATTTTGGTCTTATTTCAGACTTGATTTTTAGGCTGACTGATCTGCTCTCTGAAAAGTAGGCCAATGGGCTTAGACACAAGGCACTAAAAGACTCTGTGGTCTTATACAGTACTATTTTGTGGGGGAGAAGTATATATTGGAGGATAAACAAAAAATCCATTGGGAAAATAGATAACTATTTTTTTAATAACTGCTTATGAAGCAGCACGAATTAGCTTGAAGACAGGGGTCCTGCTCATGTGCAGCTCAATTGAAGGGCTTGTTTGAATTTTTGTAGCGGCTAAAACTCTATGCTTTTGAGGCATTAAACATGCAATAAAAACTGTTTTATATCTCTGGACAGCATAACTTTGTCACCCTCTCTTTATCCTTGATACATATGTGATACATTACTGACTGGATGCTCTAAGTAGAATATTAAAAAGAAAAAAAATAATCTAAGTAATCCTCTACTTTCATTTGTTCCTAAGCTATATTATCATCACCATTATGTATTTTCATATTTATAGTTTTATACCAGTAGAAAGGTCTTATATTCCCAGTCATTCAGGAAAAGCTATGTAGTTCAAACATTCCTTGTCACTATAGCCTTTTGCAAGAAGTTGTGTGCTTGAGGTTTGACTATAACATCCATATGTTCCTTGACAATTATATTACTACAACAGCCTCTATAACAAAACTGAAATATTTATTATTTGTCTTTAAATTTACTCTGTATAAGTTAAAGATATACTGAGATAAATTACCTTTTTTTTAAAAATTGTTGGTGCAAGATTTGTGTTGTCTTGTACTGACTTTCAATTTGAAGAACTGATTATGTCCTTCTGCCTGAACAGAATTGAATTGGGCTGATACAATTTTAGCTTATCTCATTAATTATGGGTGCCTTGTCTGATTTTATGTATGTGTGTTCGACCAACCATCCTGCATTTTCTGTACGTCTAAGGAGCTTGAAAGGAAGACCATATTATAGACTATGGAATTCCATGTTTAAGCAAAAGATGGTATTGGGCTGTTGATTGGAAGAAATTGAACTGAATAGAGAGGTGAAACAGGTCTTCGAGTTACTTGAGTAGACTCAGAGACTACTACTTCCTCCTCCTGCTGATCTTTTGCTGATCTCCTTTTGGTTGCCTGTGTTGTCTTCGCTTCAGTTACAAGACGTTTTATTTTTGAGGGGTTCACACTCCTATTGAGAAAAGGGAAATACTTGGAAAAGGCATCAGAATTCAGTTTTAGCATCTCATGGCACACTTTGTATGTCAGATGATGGGGAGGTTATAGTACCACTTCTTAGCTCTATTCCCTTTATCTTACTGTGGCTATGTCCCATCTAGGTAAAGATGTTAGAATAAAACCACCAAAATTCTCCAGGGACTGTGTTTGTTTTTAATGGCAAAGGAAGAACGAATGAGTCAGACTGCCAGTTTTCCCAAAAAGATCTGTCCGTTCCCTGTATCTCCTATAGATATTGGCCACATTTATAGATTTTTCTAAAACAGCTTATGCTTTCCTATCATGTTTGATAGTGACATAATTTGAGGGACACGTGAACTAGAAACCAAAAGAGTTCCCTCAATGTAAGAAAAATGCTGGGGCTTTCATCCTCTTCCTTCAAAATTTGTTCAGTTTTTTGATGAAGCAGAATGCAGTAGAAGCAGCTTGCTTTAAGCCTCATCTAACTCGTATGTCCTCACATTTCATAAAATTAAGTATAGATTTTGGTCAGCATGAATACTTTTTTACTAAATCATATGGTTTATCAGATGTCAATATATTGGATAGTCTTCAGTCCAACCAAAGGAGATATTCCTGAACTGACTGCATTTTGTCATTGGTATGATTCTGTAAGCCTTACTTGACCATTTTTCTTAAAATTATATTGACCCAGTAATTCCTCCTGCAATTGTTAATTTATTGAAATTATTTTCAACTGTTACTTCCGATGTCGAAAACAGTAGCAGCCACATGAAAAAGAGAACAAGTAGCTTTTACTAGCTAACAATTATGAGAAAATCCCTTTTTATAGTCTAATATATATTATGCAAATTAACAGGCACCAGATTTTTCAATTATCTCTCTTCATAATGCATTTAAACCACTAAAGCTAGTGGGATACATTTTATGATGGAAATAGCCGCATGGGGACTCAATTCATTAGTCACTTATTTTAATGTGATAATTGTGATATCTAGGCCACTGAAGGCAGTGGTTTTCCAGAATTTGTTTCAATATCAGTGGACTGCTGTACTGAGTAGGAATGGATTTATGCATGTGATTATTTCGTGCACTGAGCTGGAATTTAAGGCTGGAACAGTCCTTTTGTATGTGCAGGTCCTCTGTATTTCTATTACCATTGCAGTATGAATATTAAGATTATTCATACATGGTTGCAGCATTCATTATATCAGTACCTGCAGTTATTTGCTCTAATACAGAGAAAAGTAATGGTTATTTGACACTCATCTTTGTGTTGCATTGCTTTTCTGTTGTCTGGAATTTCCAGAGTTCTTTGGTTCCTCTGAACTCCAATATTAAATATTTGAAGCAGTAAATATGTCCCAATCAGCAGGAATTCACACAGACCCAAAAGGTGATCATTTTAATATGGAGATGAGTTTTCTTTTGTTGACGGGTAACCTCCCGATATCATCCAATACTCAGTTCTTCACTGTGGCTAGTGACAGCTTCTTGATGGGAGTTCCAGCCTATTTGCCTGTTTATGATTTTTATTTTTTTTTTGGTGTGTTACTGTTGTCAGCTTTCATTGAAAAAGTAATTAAAGCAGGGGAGTCCTTTAATGGAAATTTAACCTGAATCATGCTGTTCACGACAACGCTGTCTGTTTAAGTGTCATGAGTGAGGGATTAGGAGATTTACACTGGCTGTCACTTTTCACTCAACAGTCAAAATAGAACCAGTTCAAGAAGAAGAATAGCAGGAAAAGCAGTTAAGGCTCCTGCTAAAGTCATTGGTTGAACTGAGAATTACGATGCAGCTTCTCAGAATTCACCACATACTTTCATAAATGATATTGTGTTGACATTCAGTTTCTCAGAAGTTCCAAGTGTTCCCTGGCTTTGCTTTAGGCCTTGCTGCTATTTGCAGCTCCTGCAGAACATTAAAAGCTTTCCATGGGGACTGTGTATATCTACAGTTTATGCAGATTGTGAACTCTCTGCATATACTTTTATCACACTGCAAATTTCATTTCTTTTGTAAGCCTACTTGCATCCTTTCCTCTTTTCTGGGGTGGAATTCCAGGCTCATGGCACAGTGCTAACAATGAAAAAATTTTGCGTTTTGAGAGAAAAGATGCATAGGTCTAGAGAACAAGTCCATCCAGTTATATTATGAAACTTATAACTGTTTCAAAGGCAAACATGTTTGTTGAAAAAATGGCTAAAAGTTCATTCTTCACAATTTTCTTCCCAGTGTTGAATTATAAACAACCCAGTGCTCTTTTTCTTAAGTGTTTCTGTTGATTATGATTTTCATCAATACTGAACAGATCATACAGTTAAGATGATCAGGGGTCATCTGCTTGATAAACAACAACTTCAGAAAAGGTAACTTTTCTACCAAGTAGTTCAGAGAGAAGGAAAAACTCAGAGCAACATGATGTTACAGGAAAAGAAAGGGGATCATGGATATGCAATAGAGAGCTCATTTGTACCCACTGAACTCCCAGGAAAGGGAATGAGATAGAGGCTGTGAAGATCATACAGATAATTTATTGATTACTTGGATATGTAAATCTCTTTTACTTAATAAAGGGTAATTGGTTTTTAGATCCTCTTGCATTTTTTTTTTAAATACTGAAGCTCTTGAAGACTGTACTTAAGTAGCTACTGTATTATTGAAGGCAGTGAAATTGTCTTGCAGATTTGTGGATGCTGAACTATAAGCCTCTGATTCTTTAGAGGGGTAACAAATACCCCTGCTCAAGAAACGTACTGGAGGGCAAGGAAGAAAATGGAGCATAAAGGAAAGCTAAAAGCAGCCAGGTCCTGTGGTGGAACTTCTAGTAACTTTGTGGGAGAGGCACCAGGGGGTTAAACTTAGCATAAACTCTCTCTTTTTTGTACAAATTCTTACATGTTTGACTTACCCTGGCGATGTCCTGGCAGCACTCTCAGTGATTTCCATTGGATACAAATGTTTTCAGCAAAATGTAGGATACTAGGCTACAGAAATATATTTGATTAAAAACTATCAATATCCCTGATTTCAGACTAGACTGGGTTTTTAAAGCAGTGATTCTCACTGTGGTTACACTTCCTTTTTGGTAATTTTTCTGTGTATGACCAGATACTATATTTGATAGCATCAGTTTCTAAATAAAGCAGATACTAATGCTTTCAAAGTATAACTAACAGTAAAAGAAATACCTCCAACAGCTCCACTGTACCTTGAAGCTTTGGTTTTCCTTTAGGCTTCATAGGATTTAGAGGTTCTTTTTAGACCTAGATTCACAATTAGGGCATGCCTTGTGTCTTTTGCTTGGTTTAGGATGAGATACCTTTACAGCTGTTAGGAAAAAAATAATGCTGCTCTTCTACAAAAACTGCTGCAGGGAGTTGCAGCTGTGTGTTTGTTGTTGGGGTTTTTTTTTGTTTGTTTGTTTTTTTTTTTTAAATTCAGAATCATCTATAGATGGGTTTATTAATTGGCAAATGGAGAGGAGCTATAATTTGGGTTGAATATTTTAATTCCACTGTCTTAGAAACTGCTTTTGCCATTCTTATGTCTCTTAAGTTCACATTTTTGACAGTATTTTATCTTTAAGGTATAATCAGTTACTGTTTGTAACAAATTTTTGTGGTGAGGGATGAAAAAGTCATTTGTGCGCATTCCTCCTTAGTCATAATTTATTGCCATGTTAAAAAAGATGTCCTATTATTTGGGATGCCACGGTTTGCTCCTGTCATATTGTGACAGTCTACTTATTTCAGTCAGTTTGTCTACTGCCACTGTAAGTTTTTCAGTCAGCAAGCACTTATCATTCTTACAGAGCTTTGCTCTCCCAGTTTTAATAACTAATTTTAGCAGGGGATGGTGTGTTTCATTCTTAGCAGATCTAAATTTAGTTATGAAATATATCAACTCTTGGATAAATTCATTCTGCTCCTGGTAGATTGTTACTTTCTAGCTGAATATCTTGCTTTTTATTACTTCTTGCCAAGATAAAATAATTTCTAAATAAGTCACCCCATTGCCATCTACAAAGCTCAATGATGTTCTTAAACAGCTTGCCAGTAGGGTTCATTCAGACAAAGTGTAGTTTTAAGATGAATTTTGGTAAGTTATTAAATTGTTGCCAGCAACACCAAAGAACTGGTCCTTGTAATAACTGGGAAATTTCTTTCAATGATACACTGCAAACAATAGATTCTTGACTGGCTGCTTTTACTTACTAATAATAACTATTACTGTATCTTTTCAGTCCTTGCTATTTGTAGGTAGGTATTAATTAATATAAATATAATATATATAAATATTATATATAAATATAATGTATATAAAATAAATTTAAAGGTATTAATATAAAAAAGTGGAATAATTTACATTCAGTATTCACAACTACAGTAATCCCTATGGCACATCATTTATGATATGGTATCACTAAAGTCAGTGTAAATTCTCTTTTTTCCAGAAATGAATTGGCAAATATTACCCTGGATAGTGTAGAATCTTATAAAGTTTAATAGGGTGGCTACTATAAGTATTTTGTATGTTAAGACAATATTTTACTTTTTAGTCCTACCTGTTGGGTTGGAAATTTGAACATGTATTTACAATGAGTTGAAAAATCTAAATGTGAGGAAGAGAGAACTGATCTGTGCAATAACCTCCAAGTAGCTCATAAACTAAAGATGAGAGCACCTCAGCACTAGTGCCAGCATACCACCCACAGGAATTAGGACTGGCTGATGTAAGTGTATCCACTTAAGACTGCTAGAAACTACTAAAGTGGGGGTGCATTAGGATAAATAGATAATATTATGCAAGACATTGCTTAAGATGGCTGATTTGTCAGGCACAGGCATGTTTATATTGCTTTTATATTTCTGACAGCGGTGATGTGGTCATTAATCAATAATTGTTTTGCTAGATTTAAAGGTAAAGGGCAGCCCTAACAACATTAAGTGAGGGGCTGTGGTAGAAGCCTCCTTTAATAAATAACAAGATTTTGCACTTGCGTTGCAAAACACCTTTTGTCTAAGCAGGGTTAAGATTTATAGAGGTAGATAAGTTATGCTGCATTCATTTTAGTGTGGGAAGAGATGAGGTATATTGAGTTTAAGATTCACCCAAGGTCATGCAGAAAGTCAGGATCAGAATTAAGTTTGAGTCCAAAATATTTTCTTAAAAATTGTACTTCAAGCCAAATAAACATCTATTCCTTGAGAATTGGAAAGAGCTGCATGACTAGTTATTCTACCATGTCTTGCTGCTGTTGCATAATTGCTGACCAGTAGAACTGCTTGTGGAGTAAAACTTCATACCAGGGCTGAAAGCTTCCTCCCCTGAAGTCGTTTGGAGCACTTTCCCTTTGACTGCAATATGTCTAGGATCTCACCCAAATGTGAGTATGGTTAGGATAAATCTGCTCTGTGATTTTGGAAGCTGCTGCTGAATTTTTAATTGAACAAAAGCTGAAGATAAAATTAGAAAGCTTATCCCATGAAAAGAAGATTGTTTCTAGAACCTTGATGTTCAGTTGTTTTCCATGGTACCAAGAAAGCTTTCTCTGCATAATGTATTCAGATGAACAGTGATTTTGAGTGCTATTCTGATGGGCTTTTTTTCTCAGTTATAAATTTTTGGAAAAGAAAATAGAAATTAACAGTTGTGTACAATAAATTACCCCCATTTATATTGCAAAAGCATGTAGATAGTGTATCTTAGAATGGTTTTGCAAATGATCAGTTATTTTAAACTGGATTGCACTAAAAATTGGACGCGTGTTGCAAAATTTTGGGAAGAGGTTTTAAAGGCACCAGCTTTATTTTGTTTTCAAGCTCTTATTGCTTTTAATTTCTTTCTCAAAAATCACGTTCTACTTTAGGAATCTTAGCATCTGAAAATATAGTACAATAAAAGTTGAATTTTTCTAATGTAAAAAGCCTGCACACATGAGAAAATAATGAAATATGGAATGTTTGGCATGATCTTCATCCTAGAAGATCACATCACACCACAAAGTGCATATTTTATTAAGTCATATTCTTATCAGCTGTGGAAAATGAGATATCATTTAAAATGCTTCCAGAAGATGAATTCCGGATATTTGAGGTTTTTCTGACCTCATGGATGTTTTGTAATCAAAGACATTTGCATTAGCATGGCTAGTGATTCTGTTCAGCTGGCTATTTCCAGAGCTATAAGACAGAGGATAAAGTCCGAGAACCAAACGTTTCAACAGTTTTTCTGCACTTGGTATTAGCCTCATCTGACAAATGCCTTGCCAGGAGCATTGGTTTTGGTCACATGGTCTTCCACTGATCTTTTCTTATGTGAATCTCTGGTCCTAAAGGTCAACATTCTGGGTAATCTAGGGAGCTGAATGATGTTGCAGTAGGTTTTGGAAACATCTTTTTTGTAATGTATAGTGCGTTCACAATTATGGTTTTTCTTTTTAAAAATCTAACCTCACATTTTTCTTCTGCTCAAGGTGAAAGTTCCAAATGTATGTAACTTGCCTAGATAGGAACTAAAGTTTCTGAGTAGCACTTAGCGCTCTTTTCCTCTCTCTCTTATATAACAGTATTTGGAGGGTAAAGTGTCTAATGCTGGGGTTTTTTTCAGAGTCATGGAGAGTTTCCCATATGCTCTTTTTCCTTTTGTTACTTCATAGTCCAAGCCTTTCAGAGGAGTCCCATTCAGAAATAATGTCCTGTGGTCACTTGTTTGCTTTTATTATTTGTTTTACAGTTTTGCTTTTTTAATTCTTCTTGAGTTGACTTATTTCTAACGATGGAGCATGGGTGTCAATGAATATTTGGTTTTCTTTGTCAAAGAAACATCTTTGAAAATACGTACATTTACAAATTATAACCTAAAATATTCCCATGTCTCTGCTGTCCAGCATCACTGCACTTCAGAGCTAGAAAGAAAGGGTAAAT
Source organism: Strix uralensis (assembly GCF_047716275.1). Taxonomy (NCBI): domain Eukaryota; kingdom Metazoa; phylum Chordata; class Aves; order Strigiformes; family Strigidae; genus Strix; species Strix uralensis. Next base: position 20,834,757 of record NC_133972.1, on the reverse strand, counting down.
GGATGCAGAGGCAGTTAAACGATTTTTAAAACAGGAATTCGCTGAACCCCGAGTCTTTATTTATCTGGTTTGTCTAATTCTAATTTCAAGAAGCTAAATGCAGTTAGGAGATTATATTACTCCTCTCCATTACACTTCCATTCACTTTTCCCATCCTGGCTGCTATTTTTCTCATGTGAGGTCTGATTCAGGAAAAACTGTGCCTCTTTCCTTTGTTTATATGCACACCCAAGATGATTTTTTTTCAGGAAGACTCTTAAGTATATGCTTAAGTCAATTTGGTAATAATTTCTGATTGAGAGCCCTAAGAGAACTTTATCCCTCTTCATGAAAAGCTTGATCCTGTGTAATTTTAGCTAATAGGAGCTTTTCTTTTGGTTATTAATGTGGGTGAGATAGGATCAATGGTCAAATTTTTTTTCTGTACCCAGCTTTATGTCTTGAAGCATTGCCTCTCCTTCTCTTCCACTACTTTTCCGTATGTTGTCACAGACTATAAAGCTACTTTCTTGGTTTTGCTTTAGGTTAGTTGCATAATTCCACTGTTGAGTGGTCACTCTATGTTATCTGTGTGCTTGTGGAAGCATCTTTAAACATACATGTTAAAATTATTTCTTAACACTAATAAAGCACCAGCATAGATGGAGTCTTTGTATTAACTTACATTAGTTGCAAAGAGTATGCCACAAGGAAAAGTTTAAAAGCCCTGTAGGAATCTATAGACAAGAGAGGATATTAATTAAATGTATGTTTTGGAATAGTATTTTCCTCAGGGAATAAGACCAAAGACCAATCTCATTGAGTTACACTAGGGATTAATTTGACCTACTGTCTTTGATGTTAAAAAAGTGGGGACAAACTCATTTCTTTGGTATCTGCTTTGAAGAAGAAAATGTATAATGATGAAGCAGCAAGTTTACCTATCACCAGAGAGTGTGTATATGTAGTTCTGAAACAGTCTGCTGACACAGTATTAAATTTCTGGTCCTGTTCTGTGCATGAAAGCAGTGAATATTTATAATTACTTTTTTTTTCACATACATTTCTCTAAGTGCTACAGAACGGGCAGTGTTTCAAAATGTACAGTATTAAGACAGAAGTGGTATTTTTAACAAGTAAATTAGCAGAGATCTAAAATTAAAGTCAGCACCACTAGCCAGATTTCTGAGGAGGAGTGACGCTATTGGGACAGGCAAGGGGAAAATTCTCTGAAAATGGAAAACTGCTGTATTCTTGAGACAAAGCTTTACTGATAAAGGGTTAACCAAACTGACCCCTTGGTGACAGTGAAAATCCTTGTAAAATTTGCTTGTTGATCTGTAACCCTACTCCCTTTACAGACAACAGCTCTCCGCACAAACTTATACATTCCTTGTGAAATCTTCAACAATAGACATTGTAAAACAATTACGTAATGCTGCAGTGTTTTCTTTCAGGGAAAAAAAAGCACTATGGTTGTAAATAGTTTAGCCCTTAGCAATTTTCTGCTACTTAGGCCTCTGATGGACACAGTGTGTGTACAGTGACAGCTTAATCAGGTCATTTGGATCAAAAGGGAGATGTGGAAGACAAGACTTTTTTGATAATAAAGTGAAAAGTGTTTCTCTTTGTGCCATGTCTACATTCAGTCTTAAATATTTTGTCCAAAATCAGTCTCCCCTGTAGACTTTCCCAATAAATAGAAAGTCAGTTTAACAAATTATCTAAATTAACTAAATTATCATGTGCACTAGCAGTCAACCTGGGTAGGAGCTTTTATAGGAAGATTTGTGTTCTCTGTATGGGTCGTGTTTCTCTTCTTGCTGTTAAAAAGTCAAAATGAGGAAAGTAGTTAACTAGAAACAGGCTTGCTAAAGTTACTTTTTTGTTGGTTGTTTTGGTTTTTTTTTTGTTTTGTTTTGGTTTTTTTTTTACTGAAATGCTGCTTTACTGCACAATTAAGATTGTAAAATGTGAAGAAAGTTAATATAAAGCATTTTTCCATGTTTACTTTGCCCCCCCCCCTTTTTTTTTAGAAGGGTTTTGTTTGCAGGCTGATAAATAGGAACTCATGTACAGTTGCGTAATATTTGATAGCTATGTTAAAAAGCACTAATAAACAGGTCAAGAGTGTGAATACTCACCCTTGCCACTACTGGGGCTCTAACTCATTCCATGTTTCACCTAAGTTTGACTGAAAAATGAAACCAAGCCAGTAAAAGACAGTCACTTCCTGAGGTCTGAAAACCTGCCAGTGGTCTTATACTTTGGTAAGTGGTTGTTTATTGTCTTCAGACCAAAGAAATGTATAAGGTGAAATTTTATTTTGTTTACATATGACCATGCTTAGGATAACGGTGATTACTTTTGAAAATTCTACCCAGCAAGTTGTTTACCTGCATTTGCAGATAGACATATGGTGACTGTGGTCATCAGAAATGAGATTTTTCAAGTTTGTCTTTGTGTCATCTTGTTGATCATGCTTCATTTACTGCTTTACTTTGTTCCGACTATGTAGGAAAGAATCATTTGAGCTGCATATATATCAAGTTTGTACGCACAATTCTATCTTAGCCAAAATCAGTTTTATTTTATGATTGATAACTCAGAGTCTAATAGCAAAAAAAATTATAAAATGAAAGAAGGAAGGAAGTGCATCACATGCATATGTCTGCCAATTCTCGTTTTATTTTATTAGTGTTGATGATTTTAATCACTGAATCTTTTTTAGTGTATCAAAGGTGCATGATCAAATCACGCTTTTTAATGAGAAGGATATCAACTGTGAAAGTCATGTTTGGCCGTCTGGAATATTTGCATAAGATAATGGAGCAGTAGTTTCATTCCCCTGATCTCTGATTATGAGAAAGGACCCTGACTGACAGTTTGACCACATTAGAAGAGATTCAAGTTCCTTGGTTATGTTAACCAGAGAGATCTACTTTCCTATTGAAGTATGGGATTGCATTAATTTCCTTTGGTCTCTATATAAAAAAAAATGGTGAAAGGAAGTGTCAGTGGTATTTAAATGACCCTAGTTGATGCTAATATTCATTTTACTTTAAGGTGATTAAGACAGAGGAGGGGAATTTTTGCTGGTTTTGTTACTATGACTGTACTGGTAAAGAAAGAACTTATAAGAATAAGAATTTTCTAGGCTATTACGAATATGCTATTACTTTTTAACACTAAAAAAAATATTTTTGCACACTAAGAAACAATTTTAATTTTGTAATCATGAAGCTTTGAATTTGCATAACGTGGTAGAATCCTGACTGAAATTCAGATGAATGGCTTCTTGGGTGCAGGTCATTGTAGCAATTCAGAGTAACTGCAGCAGATACCATAGAAGAATCTACAGCTTTAAGTATTGTATTTACTATTAATTCACATTGTTTAGCATCAATAAATAAATTAGTTACTCAATATGGCAGTCTATTAAATAAATAATGTAGTTATGGAATTTTCATTTCTGAGAAGTTATAACTAATAGTATGCGATCTTATATACAGTGTATTTTTTTCCTTATGGCAAGATAAACCATGATTGATGAGTTGGGTCTGTGCTTAACTTGTATTGGAGATTACATCTGCATAATGTTCATGAACTGTCCTACAGAAGACTTTGGACAGGGTAGAGAAAAATCCTTTATTTGTTATGGGGTTTTATAAATTGCTTCCAAATAGTAAGGATCTTATTTTCTGACAATTCAGTAGGTTGCTAGAGTAGTTGCTACAGAACCCGTGGTTTTACTTCATTGGCTGTTTAAGTGTGTATTCCAATGAAAAGGAAAATCAGACACAGCAGTGGTACAGATTCCTTCACACCATATTGCCATGGTAAGTCTGTCATGTATTTGAGAAACTAAATTGAAGCATGTAAAGATATTTTAACTTTTGGCCCCTGAGGTTATAAACATTTTTGCTAGTGTCCAGGCTTGTAATGCAAAGTTCTGTAGAATTTAATAATAGTGAAGACCCAAAATTTCAAAGGGATCTAATAACTCTGTGTGTTGTAAACATGTCTGAAGACATTAGCAGAAGTCAGTGTCAAATTTGAATCTTCCCATAGAAATCTGAGAGGAATGTAATTAAATATGATAGGAATGTCAAATTCTGCACAGATTTTTTCATGGTGTTGATTTCTTGTCCACTGGTACATTGATTAAAGTTATCAGGATCCTTATACCAGCAGTACTGAATATGATCACATATGAAATGAGGATTTTGAATTATTATAATTATTCTCCCATTCCTGATCTGTTTAATCATCATGGATTTAATGTCATTGTGAAGTGTAGGAAGATATATGGAGCTTCTTATACTTTTTGTATGAAGCAAGTGAGGCTTGCAGATGTCTGAAGACTTGCTTTCTGTCATAATGACAGCCGAACTAACACTTTGAAGCAGTTGAGTTAATGGTTTCAAGTTTTAGAAGCTGCACAGGAAGCGACTGCCTAACAATAATTCTTTCATGATTTTTTTTTTTTCATTCAAGTAATTTTCCCTGTAAAACTTATGTGAAAATACAAAAAAAAAAAAATCTATTTTATAATTTTTTGTCTTTTAATATCTTGTCAGTGCTTTCTTTCATTCAATTGTTTAAGAAAATTAGTGAATTATTTTGGACAACCTGTGGAACAGGTCTCTGCATGTATGTCTTCTTGGAACTAAGATAAATTTATTATGATTGACATTGAGAAGTAGATTTTTATGTTAAAGTGTTTATAAAGAAGAAGAATGGCTTACCATAGGAACTATGCTCAGGAAAAAAGGACTGCTATCAGAGTGAGGAGTACACATTTCTTCTCCTAGATTGTTTTCTTTGTAACCTCTGGACAGACCTACCACAGGCGAACAGGAAATACCAACAGTAGTAGGTTAGCTAGAAGAAAAGGTGAACAGAAGGTTGTTTCTGGATTTGTAATCCTTAATTATTGCTACAAGCAATGTATGATCCAACAAATTACCTTATTAAACTTAGAATGGATTTCATAACAGGTCCTCTCCAAATCAATACTTCCTTTCATGATTCATAAAGAGTATTGCAGTAATAAATGGATAGAACAAATTTCTCAATTACTGATTTTAAGAAGCGGGGGATTAGATTGTTCAGAAGAGCTCTTCCCCAACTGCACTGACAATTCAGTTTTTATTGTATGTAAATGGTCTTTTGTGCTGTCTAACAAGGTCACTTGTCAAACACTTGGGCCTGATCAGGCTTTCATTGGGAGTGAGATCCAGCTCTTGAATTGTTTTCAAGGTAGAAACTATTTCTTTCCTCTGCTTACACAAGTAGCGGTAAGCAGTCTAATCTTATTTAACCTCACTCATAATTATTGTGAGTAATTTGCATCAGCACAGAATAAGATTGCGGTATTGACAATTTGTTAATATTTTCCTGATACAGACCTTCAAACTTACTATCAGTTGAACATTTTGGTTAAGATCTAAGCTTTATATTCTGTCAACATCCTTTTTTCATATTAAAAGTCATTTGGATGCAAGTTAAGTATTTTCAGGGGTCTAGTGAGGTAAATGTGAGTATTGTATGCACCATTTGCTCAAGTTTTTTTGTGACAGTATTAACTTGACATTTAGTTACTGAAGGTATTTTGGAAAATTAATTCTTCAGATCTGCGAAGTAGTTTAATCTGGAAATCTGTGTTAAAACATCTCAAGGAAGTTGCATTGCCATATGAAAGATCATGTGTGTAGACATGACTCAGGGTAAGAGCAACTTCAGATTAATTGCTCAATTCTGCAGAGAAGGTAAGCCCATAGATGGCATGGTACCTACAGTGACAGTTTAGCACTTAAGAGTGGTAGGCTAGCAACTATCTATATACAGCACTTCAAGGTCTGCAAGATGGCGTAGGTGAAAAATTTTGCCTTATGTAGACAAACTCAAATGAATTATGTAGATTTCAAAAGGATGAGAGATGATTCTTACTCATTACATGAAAAAGCTAATTGTTCTGTATAACAAGCAAATAATATGTCCCAAAAGAATGATAGAGTGAGGAAACATATTTTCTGTTGCTAGCTTTGTTTTTCAATAGAATATTCACTATACAATCTCATTTATTTGGAGTGGGGAGGGGGGACGATGACACACAACACGACACTACAAAGCGTATACAGGTACACGTACTTTGAAGTTGTGCAAGCTAATGGAAGTGCTCCATGTTGATGGCTCAGAATTCAGAGCCTATGTTATTTTCCACTGCTGCTTCGATTCCTGACTTTGGAAGAAGCTTTTCTCTGTCACTATTGAAAGAGGACGACAGTTATTTTGGTAGAACACCACTCCTTACAGGGTGTAATTGTACTGAGGAGTAGCAGCATAAAAGCTAAAAAGAAAGCAAAATATCAGGATCTATCTTTGTGAGAGAGGGACATTGTATTTAAGATATTTATGATTGAGATTTAAGCATAATACTGGCTTTAAAGCAAAATGGAGTCTTCTACAGACTCCTTGTTTTTCTTGTGACCATTCATCTGTTTGATTTTTATTGGTTTTTAATGTTTTCGCTCCTTGGAATTTTTGTACAAACATCATTGCAAAGTCGAACATACTCAAATAAAACCTAATAAATCTCACAGGAAAATATTGTGTAACAGTTCCATTTAGATGGTAAGGACTCTCCCATTAAAGACTCCTATGGCTTTTTTATGACTTTTTTTTTTAAATGTTTGATTCCTAGCTTCTATAAATTATGCATGTTGGCTTTTCATTAACATAGAAGGCAAACATAATTCATTGCGAAGAATTCTTTGGTCACACATGATTGAGAAGTTCAGAAAGATCAAAACCACTTAGCTTTGTGGTAGGAACAAAACTGTATTTCATGTAAAGGCTCCAGCTCCCTGATTTTTAATATTGATTTTTTTTTTCCCCTCCAGTTCCACAAAAATTCAGGAATGCTGATACATTAAACAAAGACATTTTGTAACTGCTGGAGCTCTACAAGGAGCCCACAGAGTGATGTTAACCTCTTCCGAACAAATGAAGTAATTGTTGCATTGCTTTTTGTATATAACAGGAGTCATGCATTGCAATAATTATTTTTGCCTACAAAAAGATATAAAGCAATTTTTTTGTTCAAATGTCCTTTGTTGGTTGAGGTAGAAGATTGAAGGTGCTGATAAACAGATAAGATCAAGATGACACTAAATAAGGCAAGCTTTATTACTGCAGAGAGGGTAGGGTTTTGTGGGTTTTTGGAGTTTTAGTCTGAAAAAGCTTTTATATTCATAAGACTTCCAGTGAAAAATGTGACATGAGAAAACAATGACTGAGATATATGAGTACAAGGATGATGGTTCTTGCTTTCTAAAAGACAGCAGTGGAAAAGGATTAAATGTCATAGTGTTAATGCAGGAAGAGAGTTTTCTATACTGTGAATGTAGGAGACTTGAGTACAGCATGAGCTTGGTAGATGGAAAAATTGCGTATGGTTCAACAGGAGAAAGAACCCTAGTGGGAGCTTATGAGAGTGGCTTTAGTACCTTGTTTAATAGAATAATTATAGCTGATACAGGAAGTAGTCTACACGTATTGTACATTAGAAAAGATGATAATTAATTGAATATGAAAAGTTGATGTGGATTGTAATACCTATATCTGACAACTTTTTTCTTGAATAGTGAAAGTACTAAGAAAACATTCTTCTTCTGTATAAGCAGGATATCTAGATTTCTAAAATATACCTGATCTCTGAACAAAATGGTCTTGAAATATAGTTATTGGTTAAAATAGACACTCCTAAAACAGTAAATAATGACAAATCTTGATGTAAATAAGAAAGCATAAAAATATATACTCAGAAAAGAATATTCTTTATCTTAGGAATTCACAACAGTATCAGGATACAGTCCATGAGGTCTTAATATCCTTCCTAGTAGTCCATTATATTAATATTTTTGGTTAGTGACTATATTTAGATTAGCTCAAGTAACTGGGCAAAAATATTGTTACATTAAAAACAAAACCAACAAAACAAAATAAAAAAGCCTGGAACCGTGCACATTGGCAATACTGTGTTAAGTTTTCATCCCCTCTGGTACAAGAAAGATGTTGATAAAATTACATGAGTTCAGCAGAGGACTACGAAGTTGAGAGCTGGAGCACTCCTCCTATGAGGAGAAGATGAGGGAATGGGACTTGTTTAGCCTGCAGAAGAGGATGATCAGAATGGACCTGAGAGCAGCTTGATGGTATTAAGGAGGAGGTTTTGAGAAGAAAATGCCTTGCTCTTCACAGAGCTGCAAGGCAGGAGGAGAGGAGACAATGGTCGTAAATTGAAACAGGAAAGTTTCCAAGTTAACATAAAGAGAAAAAAAACCCAAACTTTTTACAATAAGGACAGCAAAACTTTGGTACAGGCTTCCAAATGAGTCTGTGGCACCTCCTTCCTTGGAGGTTTCATGACTAGATTAGAGAAAACCCTGAGCAACCTGGTCTGAATTCAGTGTTGACCCTGCTTTGAGCTGGAGATTGTTGAAATAAATTATGACATTCATTCTTGCTAATAATTTGTAGAAGCCATGTATTTAATGCTTTGTTATTCACCCCTTAGTTAGTTATGGAGGTAAATGAGGGACTGATTCTGTGTAAATCTAAAGCCGGAGGTTGCTTTGGTTGAGTCTTTTCAAATGTAAGGCTAGCTGAGAGATGAAAATTGGAGAAGGCACAGGTAACCTACTCACATCTCTCATCAGCTTATTCCCAAACTGATTTTATGTGGGACTTACCTGCTACAAGGAGGCTCGCACCAGTTTTCTACATTTCAGTAGAAGACTTGTCTAGAGGGGATTAGAAGTGTTGCCAGATCCTGGGTTTGATCCCATACCTTGAAAAATGGTCAAAGCATAGTACGGTGAAAGCCAGCAAATGATAGTCCTACCAAGTGTCAGATATAAAAAATACTCACGCTTTCTGAAGTATCAAGGTTGGGAAAGGGAAGTTATTGGGTCAGGAGTGAAATGCAATGCACGCAAAGCATTTTGCAATAGCTGGCTGTGCATATTGACCTTTTCCAGTTTTCTTCTGATTAACTGATGCCCTGTGAACTGGATAAAATGTTAACAGTTAAAAGAAAGTGGCCCTAATAAACCCCTCAAATTCCATAAAAGATGACAAATGAATGGATCAGAGTGATATATGCAGCATGTGTCTCATTTAAGTCTCAGCAGTATTGGGAAATAGCGTTTGGCAGGGCCACACTCCCATCCTAAAACAAGTAAATCAAAATCTTTCTTCAGTGCAAACTATTGAATTGCATTCACAACCAATGTAAATTGGCATCACTCTACTGCCTTCATATTGGTCTAAATTGTCCGAGTCTGATAAAAAGTTTGTGTTATATTGCAAGCCTTTTCTTACCTCACCACCTGCAGTTTGTAACCAAAAGTTCATTTCTCAGAGGCTGGTTGTAGCTTTTAAGGTAGCTTCAGAGAAGCTTGAGTAAGGCAGGCAGCCAGGGAAATATATCCCTTTACTTGGAAAGAGAAGAGCTAAAGTATAGCTAGATCATGAGGTGAGTGTTCTGCTTGTGGTGCTGCTTTGTATCCAGAACCTTCAGAATACACTAAAGAAGCTGGTTTATGACAGCTCTCATACTTATGAAAGTTAAGGAACTGTTCCAGTACCAAGATTGTTGGTGTTACCTTGTTCACTGGTTATTATTGACAGCTTTTTATGTTTCATAATATAGTGATTACGATCACTGTATGAGTAAGGGTTTATGATCTGCAAAACCCTATAGAAAGTCAGGCTTTCCCCAGTGGTTTATAGGATTTTTGTCTACAAATCTATATCTTAACTGCAGTGTCATATACACACACACACACACACATATTTTAATATAATATTTAATGTATTTTAATTTAACCTTCTTGTGGTGAGAAGCATGACTGAAATTGGTAAATGTAAAATGGTAACTTGGAACAATGTTATGTGTGTTCCTAGAATGCTTTTAACTGCTAACATGCAGGCAGAATACTGTGGCTGCAGTTTTTTGTGTATCTGTACTAAAAACGTTAACTTGAACTGAACCGTTTAACATGCCTAATCCATAGCAGCTGTAATGGTCAGTGAAAATATTTCTGTAAACCACTTCTATTGGCATTCTGAGCTTCCCTTAGTATTGATTTAATTTTAGTCAACCACTCAAACTTCAACCAGAATAAACTGGTGCCAGATTATGCATCAATGACATATGTATTCTGTATTCTTCGGAAACCTCACGCAATTGCAGATTTCACTTGCCTGTACAACCACTTTGTAAGTAATTAGACTAGACGTGGCACTAGAGAGAAACCACAAACACAGCAGTATGCCCTGATAGATATTAATACAGTCCAGTCTCTTAACAAAGTGAACAATTGCCCAAATAATGATTTCCTGCTGTAGACTTTTTATGCTTTGTTTGTTAAATCCTATTTTCCTTCCTACTTTCCTGTTGACTACAGCAGAATTGAATTTTATTCAAGCCGACTTGCACTGGGTCAACAAAACTCTTCACCTTTGTGGAAGAAAAGTTAACTCGTTGAAGGCTGTCTGGTTTTGAACATATCTTATCAGTGCACTGAGCTCCCACCCACAACGAAAAGGAAGGGGTTAATAGTGCTTTATGAAATGTGGGAGAAATGAGGCGCTGAGGTACATATTTGCTAATCTGTTTAAAGCAAAGCCAGAGTTCACTGGACCATGGTTTGGTTTGTTTTCATTTTCTGTTCATTTTTTTCTTAGTATTTGCTTATTGCCTTAGTGATTTAGCAAAAAGTTGTGCTAAATGTATTGAATATAACATTGACAATGATTACTAGGATAAGCATCACTACAAAAAAAGAAGGTGTAGTGGAAATTAATCCTGTGGAATATCATGTCACTAAAGAGAGTGGCAACATCTTCTCTGCATATTCATTCAGCTGCTAGCATGGGGATACTGGAAGTAAGGTAATTTACAACATAATTTACAGAAATACGTGTCTGCATAGGTTTATCTAATGATTATGCAGAAAATAACTTTGTTGATGGGCAGAAGGGCAGTAATTTACTAACATTCTACTGTTTCTATGCAATGTCATTGCATGCAAGATTAAAGTAGGTATATCATTAACACTGCTGCTTGCTACCTTTACAGCTGGAAAAACAAACAGTCCAGTAGTATTTAGGGAATTTGAGCATTTGCAAGAAATGTTTTGTATGGAATAACTTTCTTGCAAGTACAGGAAAAGGAAAGGTCAGAGGGCTACATTTTTGATCAAGAAGGCTTAATCAAACCTTGATAACTGCTGATGACCTTCCTCTTTCATAATGAAATCCATGAGTCATTTTTTTCTAATAAACTGACAAGTGTCACACAACTCATTGTTTAGTTTAATACTCTGAAAATATTAGGCCCACAGGAATGCAAATGATGCTAATTGTCAGAATTAATCAGCAGCAGATAAATAATAAAGTAGCTTTTTTTTTTTACATTGGTATTTTATTCTGTTTTGCACACTATAAAATATGTTGTGTGGATATAATATAAACAGTCAAGAGTAAATATTCCATACTAGCACTTTAAATCCTTAATTACTACAAAGGTTTTCAATTTAAAAATCAGTATTTTACCAGGGTTTGAAATTCTCACTGTGGTAGATAGAAAATTTAAAGCAGTGAACAAGTGCTGGAAGTTGCGTTTTCTTTGAAAGAAAGAGTTTCATATTGTGGCTTTCTGAAGGCATCTGAATCACATTCATGTTTACCCCATTTTTGTTATCTTTTTTAGTACTTCCATCTGCTCAGGTGGTATTGCTTGAATGCTGAGCCTTCTGATAGGAAAAAGGTTCGAGAGATGCAACAAAGGAAAGGTCATTGATTATGTAGGAGAAGGAAGTCTAAAACTAAGCCTCCCAAAATTGCTTTCAATAGAGTGATAGTTGCAGAAGTCATTGAACTGGCAGTGGCACATTTCCTGTGTCCTATAGAGCCCTTTGAATGGTGGAAGCACATGCAGCCATTTGTTTTTGAATTCTTGGATAAAAAGTACATCTAGTTGCACAAATTAATCATCCCAGAATCAAGTGAATGTTGTATTTGGTCCATCTCTGAAATTTAGAAAAGGGGGGCAAAAAAGCCCCCAGAACTTTAATTGCTTTTGTTTAAGGACATCTGCCAAGTGCATCTCTGATGCTTTGTGCAGGTATCCAAAGCAGGTTATATTTTATTGGTATTAATCCTTTTGGAAGAGTCTGAATCAGTTTCTGCCTTCTTTCAACTGTAGTTTTATTTGTGCTACAGAAATGATGCACAGATTTATTAAGAAAAATACTTGGTGAATCCTAACACTTAATAATTTTCTGTAATGTATGTGGATGTGCCAGGTGGTTACTTGTTTCTCTGCCTTGTTCCCTGTCCCAGGAATGATGCGAACTTCTTGACGCAGAATGTCTTTACCAAAATTTGACAGTGTTTTGCAGGAGGCAGCTGTGTAAATTAGGATTGCGAGGAATTGGGGAGCAAGTAGTTGCACCTATCTGCAAGAGACTTTTGTATGATCATTCTGCAGATCTGAGCATATGCATTTTGTAGATTCATTGGTCAGCAAAACAGCACTGTGATGCAGGTAATGATAATTAGATGTATGTACACAGGGAGAGACTACATTACATGAATTGAATAAGTCTGAGGAGGAATCAGGGACTAAAATACAGAATTTCCTTAATTTGAATCTCACACTTAGTTTGTTAGTCCATGATATTTTTATTATGTGTGTTACACTTAATGGCAGTCCAATTCACTAGTTATAGGGGACATATTGGAGAAAATTCAGGTATGGCTTGAATCACTGCCCTGACTGTGAAAAGCTGTTTTTTTCCAAACATTGCAGATGACTGATGGCTCTGATTTTTCTTCACTTCAAGTTCAAAGGAAGCAAAAGATCCTGAATGATTAATATTTCAGAATGAAATACTTTGTTACTGTCCCATGCGAGTTCTCTGGCCCTGTGGGGGAAAAAAAAGAAAGGGTCAAGAGCCCATTTTAAAAATCTTTGCAATTAGCTCTGACATTTTAGATTTCCAGTCTGCAGTCTTTGTGAATCTTCAAAGCCTAACCCTGCTTTTGTTGCTTCATCAGCCAATTTTTAATCTAAAATTTTGCTCTACTATTATGGGAATTATTCTCTAGTATTGAGTATCTGCTACCAGTGTAAATCAGCTTATACATTGGAATATATAGCAAATGATTTTCTTTTAAGTATCAAAAGAAGCCAGTTAATGACCGAAGTATCTGCCTTTTTTCTGAGGTAAATAGACAGCTATAATGTTTTTTGTATATATTACACTTGACATCCAAATGTTGCTTTGGATTGTCACTAAAAACTTTAGTAGAGCTGAAGAGATTCAATCTGGTGTTCTATCACAAGCTGCTGTATTTCCATCCACATGGTACGCTGCTTTTCTGATTTTCTAGAAAAGCAAAATCAGCATCAGGCTACCAGTATCTAACCAAAACAACTTCAGTTATGTCACTGGTCATTGGTTTGCTTATCAGGGAACTCTGAAGAAATTTGGTTAGAGAGGTGGTTATTTTGGACGTAGTATGAAGGTCAGACATCATATAATCTATCGAGTGGGGAAAAATTACTTGCTTCTACAAGAGAAATCATATTAGTGCATTTTTATTGTGCAAATAATTAAAAAGAATGTTGGGCTTGAGGTTTTTCATCGTGTTTCTGTTTATCATGTTTGGTTCAAGCCAAAACTTGTGTGTCTGTCTCCAAGCTGTGATTACAGTTGGCCTGTTTGATTAAAACGCAGCACCCAAATCCCCACACTGTCTAGTGAAGTAAAAATTTACTGCCATCAATTTAGACTAAACCATTTGTATAAAGCAACATCATTGATTTAACATGGATTATCAAAATATTAACAAAAGAACTCACAGTCTAAAGTTTTGATGTGCAGATGGGTTTAGGAAAGAGAAATTAGAAGGTCACTAAAAGGTCTGATGTGCTGTCCAAGAAGGCACTGAGGCAGGCACGTAAACATACTTGTATTTCCTACTCTGAGGTACAGAAATGGCATAAGTCATCTCCAGTAATCCTGCTAATGCATCTTGCCGTGGGCTGGCTGAACCACATGACTCCATCCCACTCCAGTTCTTTTTGAGGAGACATTTAGATCCTGAATCACATAATTTTTACTTCTTCTTTGAATTTGTAGTCTCCTGTCCTCAGTAGCTGGTAAGCTGTATAATATTTTTCCTGGCAGAAAATGCTGATTCTCTCTTGTTTTGTGTGGTTTTTTTTTTTTTTTTCTCTATGGTTTTATATAATGAACCTTGTGAGACAGAGCATAGTAGTTTGCATGCTTGTCTAGTCTGGCAATGACACTCTGAATGGCCCTGTCTATCTTGTTACACTTGTTTGTCCATGTAAAGTTATACTTCTGTTATATTGCTAAGGAAATTGCTTTTATCACAAAGACACAAGACCTTATTGAATCTCAGCTCCAGATAGAACTCAAATATTATAATACACAAGTTCCTCAATGTCTCCATGACATGTATTGAAGCAGTTTTGCTCTCTTGGCAATATTCAAACCTAAGAAACAGCCTTGTGAAGGCTTGGCAATCCTTAGTGAGGCCATGGGTGAGGCAAATTAGTTGAGAGACACATCTGACCTGTGTCCAGAATGAACAGGGGCAAAGCAAGTCATTTTCCCTATTTAGATGCTGGAAAAGTGTATAAAAACACACAAGTGTTCTTTCCTTTTAAATATGATCAAGTTTATGATCTTCACATTTCTAAAATCCTGTTTTGTATCTGTACTGTTTCTTTGATGGAAAGGGGTAAGCGAAATAAAAATTATCTTTCATTATGGTATAAATGTTTGAAGTGGGAAATTGGGACTTGCTCCTTAACTTAATTCTGCCAACAAGCAGGCAAGAAGATGACCTGAATCTCAAATTTCATTATCCACAATGGAAATATGGTTATCTTTTTTCCTTTGATCTTTAAAAGGATGTTGGGGAGGGTTATGTTTGATTCTGTAACTCTTCTATTTCCCTTTCTGTTGGAGAACCGTTATTGTTCCCTGCTGCCCTTGCAAATAAAACAAGTTCAATGGTCAGCAGATATGTGCAACCTGATAGCTGACAAATGAAAAATAATCCTTCACCTTCATTTTCTTTGTGTGACACAGCAAAACAGGTAAACCAGAATTTTATCAAACTATCTCTGCTACTGGGTGCTAGCATTTGGGGGGGGACAAACTTTTTGGGATCACTTTAACTTGTGTTTTGGAAGCTTTGGGAGTAGTGAGGGCTAAGCATATTTTGCAGTCAACTAAGGCACTAAGATTCAAAGATTCTTCCCGAAAATCTTGCTTCTGACCTCGGTGTTTCCATTTGTGATACGAGAAGATGAACGTTTACCAGTATCACATTGAGATCTGGTAAAAAAAGCTCTGAACAAGGTCTAAATAGCATTTATACTCATCTAGAGCTCAGTTATTTTCCTGAAGTGCAATGTAGCTCAAAATTGACCAACCTCAATGAGGGAAAGAATGTAGCAAACGATGAGGCAGTACAGATTATGCATTTCTTGAGGATTTTCAGTGGCATTTACATGCAATTTTCCTGGCAAACAGTGATTTGGTTACATCTCACTTGTCTGGACATGTTTCTTCAGGTTGTCTGATGAGAAGTTACTTCCTTGCCTGATATTTCCCTGACCCATTCCAAGAAAACCTTTGCAGAATGAACTTGCACTGAAAATAATTCCAAGATTTCAGCAATTAGAGCTGACCATGGAGCACAAGCTTATTTTTGTTGCTTCCCTTTCCTGATGTGGAGCTAGAATCACAGAACCAGTTTATGCCAGCAACAAATAACATCAAACCTAGATTAATTCTTTCCTGTTCTGTTTCATTCTGGGGTTTTGTAGCTGGAATTTCCACATTTATATTCACCTACTGAAAAAATAATAATAAAAAAAAAAGCCACACTAACCTGCCTGTGACATTTAGAGATGAAAGCATTTTGTGCCAACAGCAACCAGGCATGATCACTGCACTGGACCAGTTTATTAAACTTGCGTTTGAATCCAGCTGGCACGGTGAACAGTGACTCAACTTCTCCCTGTGGCAGGCACATCAGTGCACACTCGCTGCCTGCCACCTTTGCTGGCTCAGGTAGTCAAATAAAACTTCTCCTCCTGGGCTAGGTCTGAGACCTGTAGCACGTTTTAACAGCCTGACAGAAGGCACGAGCAACTTGGTGTGTCTGGCACTATTACTTAGACACCAGGGCCTGGATTCAGACTTCACAGAAGCGCCACAGTAGTGTAACGTAATTTGAGATGAGCTGCCTGGCTTAGTCCAGCTAAAAGTGATCAGAAGTGTGATCCTGGTTTGTATATATCTGTTCTCTCTTATTCTTGGCCTCTGTTAGCCATTAAATTTCTGTCCTTTTCCAACAAGGCCATACCAAGATACTTTATGGGCATCTTCCAACTCCATTCATCTTTTTGCCTTTGGCCAGTGTGACCAGGGGTAGTTGGTGGCCTGCAACCCTCACCACCGGAAGCAGTTGGTGATATTTGTGAACATTTGTGTCCATTTGATGCTACTGTCACCCTTCACTTGCTGTGGATCTGCTGCTTGATATTTTTAATTGGCTCTTGAAGTTTAGTTTGGAAAAAAGTGATGGAGGAATTGGATTTAGTCCTAATGAAAGAGGGACATTACCATGTTGCTTGATGATACAACAAGCAGCTGAAGCCAGCAGATCCTCTGTCATCTGAGCTTTGTTACTTTCTGACCTGCCTTTGAACTTGTCTTTGGTAGCTGCCACTCCCCCACCATTTGTTTTTGCAGGCTAATCAAGCTTGGCATATGCATATGCAGGAGTTTCCTGGAGTCCTAAAGTATGGTTTTGACCAATTCTGAATACATCAGATAGGAAGAACAGACAATGCATAATGGTGTGTCACCACAAGTAACGCTTATGTTACCACATTCAGTCAGATGATGGCTAAACATGCAGCTACTTGAACCGATCACTATCTCTAGAATCGTATGGGGAAACCAAACCCTCCTGAAATTCTGTGGGTTTTGCTTAAGAAGTGCAAGCATATTGTTGGGTAGGTGGCATGAATTTTTTTTTGAGTGAGAACCATCTTGTTTCTTACATATAAATAACTTTCACCAGATATTTAAAGGTTTTCTTTCAGACTTCCGTAAAGGTAGTGGTGGGGATATCGTTAAAAATAATGTAGTATACATTTCTTAGTTCTGATTTTTTAAATCTATGAATTATTATTATTATTGCAAAAAGTGTACAGGTATGAAGTGTGTGTATTTGAGGTTATTGTATCTCTTGGTCTTTCTGCCAGTACAATACAGAGTCTATGCTGATTTTAAAAGCCAGTTTTATGACTGCCTGTAGTTTGAGGTAAAGATGGGCTAAAAGAGAGGTATACTTTAAACATTTTTTTTTCCCCCATGCATGATTTTATACAGTACATGAAATCTTACTTGAGTGTAATTACTATATAAAAATAGGCTGAAGAGAGTATTGATTATAGTATTTATCATAAGGATGTGTAATGAAAGAAACAATAATAATGGCTATAAGCTTTTGAAATAATCCTGCTTCGCTGTATATTCTTTGTTCTATATGTACTCACTTGTGTAACTGTGGGAATGTATGAGCATGTGTCAGGAGCAGCTCACGGTACACATATCAGTTCTCGTAATGAGGAAAAGTGAAAAGTAGGTGGAAGTTCCCTGTTGCTGCAGCAAACTAGTAAAGTCTACTTCTAGCACGCTATTGCTGTCAACGTTGTTTATTCTAAAATACAGGGCAGGATACTGTAGTTATCAGGAAATTCCAGCAGTTTTCACAGTTAGCCATTTCCCATGGGGATTACAAGGAAACTTCTTAAATTCTTCATGTCTAGACCAAGCTATAGCAACCAGCTACTGCTGGGAAAAATCTTCTAAATGTCAGTGAGGTCCTGTATACTCCATCCATTTCTGTGTCACGGGTGAAACATAAGGATGGCTTTGCCAATAGCAGAGGAGTGGAGATGAAGTTGTAACCTTCCTTCTCTTCGCTCCACCCTCCCATCCAACTAGGACCACCTGGAGGTACGCACAGTGTCAAGGTGCAATAGAGAAGTTCATTAAGTGTACCTGCATCCAACCCTAACAGATACTTTTTTTCAGAGGACTGAGAGTTCATGTGGATTGAGTCATACCCTCGCAGCTAGAGTGTTTATGAGGGGGGCTAAGTTCAATGTGAATAAAGGGGCAGATGGTGGTATAAGTTATCCTTATTGTTCTGTTGAAGCTCTTAGTTTGCACCAGCAGAGGATCAGCCTGTGAAGTGTTTTGCGTAAGTCAAGCAGAATTTCAATAATTTGCACTAGCCGCCATCTAATTCATTGCGGAAAACTGGATTTCATAAATCAGTAAGAGAAACTGCGTAAGAAGCAATTGGGAACCATGCATCACCAAAATATACTTAGTTAATTTGCTCTGACAGGCCTGTTGGTGGTGGTTGTTTATAGTGGTGTAGTGCACTGGAGTTCATTTCACAGGCTGTGACCCTGTTATAGTAGGTGCTGTATAAACGGAAAGTAGCACAGTAGCCTGTGCCCAAGCTTTCAGTCAGAGGACAAAACAGGAGGGAGGAAGTGGAAATAGAGAAAACAATGGAGTACAAGGAGGCAGTGTTAGTGTGCATGCAAAGCAGTTTCAGCATGCTTTAAGCCTTACTATTCTGCAGCTGAATCACTACTTCATTTGAAGGGGTGGTAAAAGCTGCGTTCTGATAATACTTCTGGGAAGATTTTGCTTTAGAAGCTGTAAAATGCCTAACATGTCCTGGAGGGGGAGGTTCAGAGATGAAAATTACCAGCAGCCTGGCAGTTTAGTATTCTGAGAGGAGCACAGCATGTTTTTGGTTCAGTCTGAAAAAGGAACTGATTCTTGTCTCTGCTTCTTCAAAAGTGATGTATCCTCTAGGCTGGCATTGGAGAAGGTAGATGCACACATGTGCCTTGCTCAGTTATATATGCTGCCTAAATCCTAGTAGGTAATAGTACTAGCTGTTACTACAAGCTTCCGTTTATTATGTAAACTTTTCTTTATTACACTGTGGAGAAACTTGACTCTGTCACCTCAATAGAGGCTTAACTACTTAAGTCTCTTTTGGGGACCAACGTCAAATAGAGGTCACCTAAATTCCACCTAACACTTCTCCACCTTGTGTTTTATGTTTAGATGTTTCTGGAGGCTTATACCACAGCTTGTGGCACAGAAACATAGGTGGAACTGAGGGTCTCTGGTGCAATGCATGGTGGTATAATGCCTAAGATGTTTGACCTTGCCTTTAAGCCTCACACATTAGGGACCTGAGAACTTTGTTTTCCCCACTGGAGGATGGCAATACAGAAGGTCTGTCTGCAGCTGCTGTGCACAGGAAGGCCGGATTTGCCATCTGCTAAGCTGAGATGTTGATCACCTTTAGTGTTGATTCCAGTGTAATGCAGTCACAACCCTGCAGAGAAAACTTTTAGGACATCCTAGACTCTCCTGCACCATGGAGGGCTAGGCATGCTGCCTGGCTCAAGAGCTTTTTGATCTCACCTGCCCTTAAAATGTTGTCATGAGACTGGTGCTGATAAGGAAGGAGGGCTGGAAGGAGCTTGACCTCATTGCTGCTGGGCAGGCAAGGTATGTGGATAGCCTGAACTCTGAGGAACAGGAATATTAAGTTCTGGGTCTTGAACACATCCTGTGATTCAGAGTACTTGCATGATCTCCAACCTCAGGAGAACATAGACCACAGGCAGGAAGAATTTTAAGGACTTCCCCAGATCACTGAGAAAGCTTGGGGGCAGTACTGAATTGAACGGAGACGCTTCAGTTTCTGTTCTATAGAGGTATGGTTGTCTTGTGTAAATGTATTAATTCATTGTTTATTAATTAGTACTATAAACTCTAAAATATTCTACATAATACCATAAAATGTTCTTGTGTTAGCAGTAGGAGAGTCATGGCAATCTCTTTCTGGTAAAGCTGTGCTAAGACAGTGGTGAGCCTGCCTGTCTTTTGGAGGCAGGATCGTTGGGATTAGTGAAATGGCAATAAATGTTGTTTTACTTTATGGGCTATCTAAGGGGTATATCGAATGTACCTTTCCTAAACCCTTTGATGTATTATTGTGCTCATTGTGATAGCAGAGAAATGTAATACAAAATACTGTTGCCTCATAGATTAAAAAAACCTAAATCAACTGGATATAGTGAGGGTTTTATTCTCTAATTAAGTCATCCTTTCTCATGTTTTTACACAAATAAAATATTTTCTTTTTCATTCAGGCTAGTGATTTATGTCTTTGGCACCCTGTACTGATGCTGTAGGAGCTCTGAGATGTTCATTGTTAGGCTCAAAGTATTGCAATAATTCCAGTGCTTTCTGTCTCCATGTGTAATTTTCAGTCAAAGATTTACAGCCATGCACCCCATGGATCCTCATATTAAATTGTCTCATCTGCAAAAACAGATACAAATGAGTCCCTTGCCTATTTCTTCATAGTTCTAACACTGTTACGCAGCCTGCACATGGCCAGCACACTCACTCCCATTGATGTAAGATCCAAGTCAAATTATTGTCACTGTCTGTAGGTGCACTTTCTGTACAGTTGTTCTTAGGATAGCATTATCCTTATTTCATATTGTCCTTTAATCTATGTTAGAAAGCTATGAAAAGCAGATAGGAGTTCTGTGTTGCAGAAAGTGCTCAGTTATGTTCTCTCAGAAGGCCAACATCTTTCTCAAGAACACTTAATTTGATTCATTTTTTTTTTTTATGGTCAGCTTCAATAGTCACCATATGTTGACCATAGATTATGAACAAGTTGGGTTGTGAAACCACTTGGGAGCAGCTGATTAAAAGCTAGTTTAAATTTAAAAAAATAAAAAGTGTTTCCTTAAAGACAGTTTTTTGTGCTGTAGAATAAAATAGTAATATCTTTTGTAGCTTCTAGAAGTATTCTAATGAAAGTTTCTAAATCAAACATGATCCATTTTCCTATTACAAAAAAAAGCAAACCACTGATTTTGTAATTTTCAGTTCTGCAAACTCAGCCTATTATACAAAAATCAGGTTAGGTTCTTACAGGCTCATGCATCATCCACATATAGATGTGCAGGACCCACAGTTGGAATTAGCTGATGTTATTCTTTCATACTGATATTTTTCTTTCTTAAATATTTTGAAGATGTTCAAATCCAGATTTTTTTCTCAGTAACCTCTTTTTATTGTTTCGTGGTAAGTGATTTTAAAAAATTTTTATTTTATTTAGAAAATAAGCAGGAACAGGCTGAGAAAGATGCAAGGATACCTACTACAGGAGCAGGGTTGTAGTATAGGAAACAAAGCCTTTTTTCTTCTTTTCTTGCCCAAGCCACAAGAAGTTAAAAAATAGAGAGAACTTTCTGAAGTTCCTAAAATTTTGATGAAATTTCAAATTGCTCTTTACTAGGTTCATTTCTTCATGCAAAATCACTGTTTCCCTGCTTTCTCTGGTTTAAATCAGAATTCTTTGTGCATTAGTAAGTGTTGTTCTTCTGTGCACATCATTTGTGATTTGAACATATTTGCTTTTGGCTGGGAGGTACAAGACCAATTTCTCTGCCCGCTGTCTTTCCAGAACACAGGCTGCAACAGGTAATTTTTTTGCAACCCAGTGTTCTCTTGCTCCTTCACACCTACTTGGAGGTCCTTCAGCTCTTTCTTGGTCATGTTATTGGACACAAAGAGAGAAGCCCAAACACAGCACTGAATACGACCTTTGTGTGACTCCATAAAAAGCTATGTCTCCAATCTGAGAAGGTGGTCAGCATTGGTCTACAAATTAATTTTAAGGGGAAAGTTGTCTTAATTTTGATCACTGGTGGAATAACAGTTTGATGCTTTAAAAATCTGAGCTGGAAATGTTTGATTAGTTGAATTAGTGCTGGGGTACTGTTCACAATTTTTCAAGTGTTTTATTTTCTATACATTAATTATAAAATCAGAGCAGTTATGCCATTTAATGGTATAATATGTAAGGTTATCATATAGCAATATTAGGGGTGTTCCTTTGGAAAAATAAAGTCTATTGGCAAAGTAATTACAACATACTTCACATTCTCCATAATTTTTTCCACACATCAGTCACTGGTGTTTCCCAGATTCATGAGAATTTGAAAGTAATTTCCTTAGTAATGTTTTTGCTTCCCCTTTGCTGATCTTATATTTGTCTAATTATAAAAATAAGCTGTTGTTATTGCCTTAAATTAATCTTATAATGAATAAATCTTTGTTTAGTTTGAACCACATGTAAGTACATACTAATTCTTAATTAGTAGCATAAACTTAATGGCTTTGGGTTTTTCAGTATAGGCAAAGATATTTGATCTTACCATCCCTTCACATTTACTTTTCATGGTCAACCGTGCATTTCAAGTTGCCTTCAGTTTTGTGAAAAAGCATCTATTATGTCCTTTTGAGAAACTGAACTGTTCTCTATTGCTCTGTTTAAAACCTTGGTGTCCCATGTGCATACAAAAAAACAAGGGGTGGGGGGAGGCTAGACACCAAGGAGTCACTATATATAGTAGGGTTTTTTTCTTTTGACTGCTTACAAAGATAAGTAGCTGAGAGAGAGTCAAGTGTTGTTTCTCTATAAATTGTGTGCCAGCAGGTTTATCACTAAATGCTGTAGGTTATGTTGAGTGGAATAATCAGGAGGAAGAAAGGGAGGCTAAAATAACAGAGTGGTAGGACTATTTTGACTCCACAATCAAACCCTCCTTGACTTTTGCCCTTTGGGTGGAAAGTGCTTATGTTACAAAACAACATGAGGTCAACCTCTAGGTTCTGCTGTTTCTTTTTTGCTGATCTATACTGAGCCAGTAGTTGCCTCATATATTTGTGTTCTTTGCTTTTGTGTTAAACGCTACATGCTATTACTGTTTGGGTGATAAGAATGGCAGTCGCTTTTCCTACAGAGTGTAAGAAGAATAGTCGAAGAATGAAAAATTGCCTAGATGGCATTGAAGAGCCATGCCTAGGCACTGCAGGAAAATATCCTGAAAAACACGTGAGCATCCACTTTTCAAGTATCTCCTTCCCTCAAAGACAGTGTACAGTGTTAAGACTGATTTTACAGTTATGAAGTCAGTATCTAGAAAAAGTTGTTTTGGGTGCACCCAACTGATTTAATAGCACTCTATGAAAATTATCCTGAGTTCTCTTGAAAAGATAAATCATACCTGGTCTAGTCTTCGGCTTTTTTCTGAACTCTTATCAGTTTAGGATGACAACTGCCTGGTCAGTGATCCAGTGATAGACCAGTGATGTGGAAGAGGTGTGGGAGCCCGAGTGTATTATTTAATGACTGCAATACAGTGGAGGAGGCCCCTGTCAGGAAGCAATAAAGTAGTTATTAGGTAATGACTGTGGAGGCACCACATATAAGGTTAAATTGATTTATGTAAATCACTGACTTTAAGATGCTGAAGCTGCCTCTTGGCGCCCATCTTTTTTTACACAAGTGGGGATCAAATAGTTACTGTTTTGATAAATGGTATGTAGCTAACCTACATTAAAGACGTTAAGGGAGTTGAGCTCTTAAATTCCTTTGAAATGTAATGGAATTTGGGCTCTAAGTGCTGTTTCTTTTAAAAAAAGTCACTGGCTCATTTGCTTTTATTAAACTGCTTTTGAAAATAGTGTGCAAAGACTTTGATATGTTCTGTTGCAGTATTAAAGTAGCATAGGTACAGGGTGTACATGCAAACAAGCACATCTGACTTCAAATGCGTATTGGCAGTGGCAGAAACTAACGCAAACCAGTTAGGATTAACCGTTGATGGCTTTCTACTGTTGTGTCTAACACATGTGGTGCGTAATACTTGCTGCAGTTTTTGGAGGACTCTGCACAGGCTGTATGGGATCATTTGAACAGAAATGTTTCATGTTGGCTTGTTGTTTGGTGTCCATAAATTTTACTTAAAAGAATATATTTTAAAAGTGAAAAAGTCTGTGGTTTATTGGAGGCCCAACTCCTGCCGCATATATGATCCCCAAATCAGCAACGTATATAGGAACATGCCCAAGTAACTTTCACTTGCTTACGTATCTTGTCTGCTATACAACTGTAGCTTAAGAAAATACTTACATACACATGTTAAACAATATAAAATCTAGTGTGATTATCATTATTACTCAAATTTAGAATAGATTAAGCAAATCCTTAGCACCACTGAACTAAAGTCACAAGTCTACTTGCATAGCATATAGTATTAGGGTATCTATAAACATTCATATGTACAGTTCATTTTAAGAGTGAATGTATTTCTGTGTAAAATAGATATAAACAAGATTTTACAGGGCTCTATTAGCTGCAACTTCACAAACAAGACATGACTTTTTTTTTAGGAATGTATATTTTTTTTCCACTTCGAGGCTTGGGATGCCTTTTCCTTGCTTGTAAAAGTCAGTGTTTTGTATTGCTGTGTATGGAGTCTGTTTATAGGAGTTAAATCTAACAAATTTTCTTTCTTCAGACTAGTTCTATTGGGGGACTGCAACTTGGTTATCCTCTCACTTTTCACACAGCCATACACAACATAAATACTTACTCATGTATTTATGGGGAACTGATGTTGTTTTCCGCTGGGTTTGCACTTCAAATGTAGCTCATCCTACTCCAGCATTGCAAAACAATTTGTAATTGGTGTTTCTTCCAAAAATATTTTTAAAATAATGTGAATTTGTTAGATTGCAATCTGAAACGTTCGCCTTTCATTTGCAATGGAAACCATTAGAGGGTTTTTCTTGGCTACACCCAAGACTCCGCTGAACAATGCTGAATTATACAAATATTAAGAAACCAAAACAAAAAAACCCAAACAACAAAACAACCCAGAACCTTAGTCATCTGTTGGCTTCACAAAAGAAAAAAGAGTTTTATTCATATGGTAGTTTACATGTGAAACTGCAACTACCCTGTGAATTGAATCTCCTATAATTAAAGACTATAACTGATACTATGCATATCATTTGTGCTTGGAAACTGTGCATCATTGTAACAAAAAGTGAACAAAATACAAAACAGTTGCAATCTACTGTTCTAAGAGCTATGTAGAATTAGGTCTCTGCTCAGGCTTGCAGTTCATCTTAGGTACTCTGCTACCTGAATGGGTTCACCAGGGGAACAGGCTTGCTTTTGTTTGTGAAGGAACATGCAGTAAATTCACAGTAGACATTTCAATAATTTTATTTTAATATCATCATGTAAAAGAAATGCAATTAAAATGAAACCAAATAATTTTTTGCTAATTTTTTTAATTATGTGAGCATAAATTTTGCAAGTGGTCAGTTATAAATTCACATGTAAATTTGAAAGTCCAGCTGTAAAGTTAAAACAGGAGAAGTACCTTAATCAGAGTTATACAAACCTATATAATCAGCATGAAAATATTTTTGTACTGCCACATGTGATATGTCATTGCTTTGCTGTATAAACACAATTAAAGAGAGCCTTGGGGACTCCCTCAACAAGAGATTAAACAGGGAAACAAGACCAGCAATTCTAACACTTTGCATCTGATGATTTAACCAATCCAGACAGGCTTTCATTCCCAAAGATTTCTATTCCCTGAAATATGCATTATAAGAATTCACAAGTGCAATTGTCTAATGCTTTAGGTCACAGACATCCAGTCTTTCATATTCTGTCAGTAAAAGATACACATAATTTCCCTCTCCCTCTTCCCCCTCTTTTTTCCCCTGTCAGAGATTAGCAACAATTTAGACTTGTGAGTGGAGCTAATTACTGAATGCTGTCTAAACTGCCTCAGACAAAATGACCTTTCTTAGCAAAGCCTACCATTTAAATTCTTAAGTTAACCTCACTTGTTTTGTCTGGAATAGGTTAAGGAAGCAGATCATAGGCTGGTCTAGAGAAGGTGGGCATTTCTGATGAGGAAGGTTGAGGTGAGTAGCTGCAAGTGCTTCAGGGAGCATCGGTTTCCTTTACTGAAGTAACGGTTTGCAGAGCATATATCAAGTAAACCACAGAGAATTTGAAAAATAGTGTCTTAACTCAGGTAGTTACTTGTAATTATTTAGGTGATTCTTTCTGATACAATCGGATTCTGACTAATACTCTAGATTTACTAGTTTTGGATAACAAATCCCTATTTCTCATGCTTTTTAAAATTGTACGTGGAATACTATAGGAAACTTTGGCTTACTGAAATTCGTTATAGAGGAAATCAAAACTTGTAAATTTTCAAAATGTATTGCTTTTGATAGTATTCAACAGAATAGAAACACATTAAACTAGTTGGGATCAATCTCTTTTGTGATGCTGTGAAAGCTAGTGATTAATTTCAATGATCATTTGCACCCATTGTTAGTTACAGATAGCTTAGTATATATTTGTTATGCTCCAAATTTTGATTTTCTAGTAATAGATCACAACAAATTCAGCTCAAAATATGAAAAGCAGTTTTGGCAGTGTCTCTTGGAGGGGAAGAAAAATTCCATTTAGTTAACTTACTCAGTTTTGATGGAGACTGTGTTTGGATTATAAAATTCTTTTCCAAAAATTCCAGATGATTAAAATATTTTTAAAAAGAAAACTTCTTTTTTTCTGGCTTGAATTATTTTAATTGTCATCCTTATATCACAGCAAAATGTTAGGCAAAAAAATTCCGTTCACATGCCAAATACTAGAATGCATACTACAGTATATTGCTTAAAGTCATTATATTGGGTTGGATTCAGTCTTAGCATGGGCAGAAGGCAGAGATTATCTTTTCAATAGGTTGTTTGGGTTTCCAAAGTTAGCCACACCTTTGTCTGACCTTGTTTCTAATTTTGAGAAGGGCTAGTCAATGACACTGGAATATTTTATGAGATTTGCATATTTTGCAGAAGTAGAGACGCTTATGTATTTATAGGTCTTTCTATATCTGTCATGTGCAAACAACAGACCTCATCCTCTTTCAGTCATTATGGTGGTCATATGCAGCTTTTCTTGAACAGCCTTCTCTTCTGTGACTTCCTTACTTCATGTCCAAGCAACTGGAAACAAAATTAGTTTTTACAATAGAGTCACTGTAGTGGACTCTAAATTACAAGACCTAACCAACCTGATAAATAGACTGTGGGAGCTGTCTACAGCTGTTGGCTGTTAACCAAGAGCACTCGTAGCTCTACAGCTCTGTAGTTCTTTTCCTTCTCTGCTGCACCTGATATGCAATGATTCTCTAAAGCAAGTTTTATTAACAATTCCATTGTCCTTCTGCTACCCAGAGATTTCCTTTAAAGCAATAAAATTCCTAGTGGCCTAATCCAAATGACTATCCAAAGGGTCAAAAATCCTTATTAGTTGGTTGAGAACATTGCCTAGTTTCAGAAATGGAGTTTATGCATTTTATAAACTAAATCCAAATGAAAAATATTTTCCTTTTAATGTCTTCATAGGCTTGTAAGAGTGAAAAGTCTGTTCGAGAGAGTAAGAAGTAGGAGTAGTGACATTAAAAACCTGTTCTTTCACTGTCCCTCAGCCTCAGTGCAGATGATAGGAATTGGTGAGTCAAAACTGTAAGGCATGAATTAAAATGAAATTTGAAAAGAAAAATATACAGACATGTTATGTATTTACTTACTTGATTCCAGAAAAGTCATTTTAATTCAGAAATATTGTACTGTTACATCCGAAGCCTTCAACAGTACTGCAAAGTGATGAAATGTTTAAGATTTTTGCTAACTGTCCAGGAATATTCAGTAGCTAAAAAATAAACAGCAAATGGTAAGGGAAGGAAATGGATTTTTAAGCCCCATTTAAAATTAAACCTTGTGTTTATTAGTATCAATCCATAATAGTAATACTTGTATTTGAATATACTGTTACCAACAGGGAACATTTGGTCTATTTGGACATGCTGTGAGATCCAGGCAGCTGCTGTGGCTCAGCCATTTTTAAATACTTAATAAACTGGCACTCCTAAACCCGACTTATTTATTATTATGGACATAAAATCCCACAAAAAAAAAAGCCAGATGTTTAGGGAAAACAATTTGGTTTCAGGCTTTTGAGCTGTGTATCATGCTTTTCATGATAAGATTTTCTATTCCCAGTATCTGTATTTTTTTATATCTTCTGATAAGACTACCCAAAATTCTTGCAGTTCACCCATTCCCCACATAAATGAGTCGAACGCAAATTATAAGAAATAAAATGTGTGTGGTTTAAATGCTTGCTTCAAGACCTAGTATGTTTTCAAGAGTAATGTGAGTTTTGTTCTTTTTTTTATTCAGAAGGAGAGAGTTGCTTTTAAGTGCCTTTGAAAATCTTGTTCAGAACTAATCCCAGAAAGTAAGCTTGTGAAGTTTCAGTCTTTAGAACACTGTCACAAATAATATGACCTCTACCAAATCATACTCCATATGATTGAACTACATGACTCTTCTCATTATCTGTCCCGATTTTACATTGTTTTCATTCTGTCTTTGAAAAATTCCACCACCTCCAGTTTGCTTGTGTTTCTCTTTCATATATATCATCCTCTCCTCACTGGCAGTGTTTAATGTCTCTGTCTTTGCTCCTTTGTTGAAATCTCTCTTGCATTTAAAATTTCATATTCATGTACATTGAATGGTGACCCTCATTGAAATTCTTTTTGCAAGTGCATTTCTGTGTAGAAACTTGCACTAACATGTTCATTTAATGATGCATGTATCACAATAAGGTTGATTGTTCATCTCGGACATTGTATTTACCCAAACTGGATTCCTTTAGAAGGAATTTTGTAATGTTTAAAACATTTGTCTGTTTTTATGTAGCATTTCAGATATTTGTGTAGAATGGAAGTAAGCAGCTCTGCTTAACTGTAGGCATTTAGTCATCTTATAAATTGATCCATCTCATCAGTGACAACTGTTGCCTGAATTGTCAGAGATTTGTAGTTCATGTATAACATTTCATTAAGTTTTATCTGTGTGATACTCTAATTAAATGGGACTTGCTAAGAAGTTTGGAAGGAGTTTTAAAATTATAAAGGTGGAAGAAATCATGGACAAGCAGAAAGTAATTGTATCTTAGAAAATAGTCTCATCAATTGTAGCTAATCACTGTTAAAAAGTTCAAGAAAAAGTAAGAATGGAAGCGTGGGCTTGGATGTGGGAAATATGTGTTAAAGGTAATGTGAGGATTACCTCCCTTCTATGAATTTTCTCCTTTTTGTGATTCTTCTTTCTCCTCTTGAAATTTCTGTCCTTTTCCCTTCCCCATCCTCCAGAGTCTAAGCTGGTTTGTCTGTACGTGTAGAGCTACAGGTGAAGAAGTATCTGTTTAAAAAAAGAGCCTAAGGACATCCAAACTGATTCAGTACAGCAAATTTATTGGATCAGAATATTGGAGAATCATGTAACCTTTGAAAAACCTAATGAAACTTAATTAAGGAGAAGCTTAGGTACATTCAGACCATAACTTGATCCTTG
The DNA here is from genome assembly GCF_047716275.1 of Strix uralensis. NCBI lineage: Eukaryota > Metazoa > Chordata > Aves > Strigiformes > Strigidae > Strix > Strix uralensis. The sequence continues at coordinate 20,805,208 of NC_133972.1, read as the reverse complement.
TGATACCCTGAAATGCCCTATTTCATGTGGCCTAGGTTAATAAAGCAGCTAGGAAGTATGCACCTTCACAGATTATTTTCTGAGAGAAGTAATAAAAGTGTTGCATGTGACTTTGGTACTGGGCAAGGAGAGGAGGAAAAAAAATCCAAGCAGGTAAAATAAGGATGGCATTGGAAGGTTTAGACTAGATATTAGGAAGCATTTCTTTACAGAACGGGTTGTTAGGTGTTGGAATAGGCTGCCCAGGGCAGTGGTGGAGTCCCCATCCCTGGAAGTGTTTAAGAGTAGGGTCGACTTAGCGCCGAGGGATATGGTGTAGTTGGGAACTGTCAATGTTGGGTTGATGGTTGGACTGGATGATCTTCAAGGTCTTTTCCAACCTAGACAATTCTGTGATTCTGTGAAACCTAGCTGGCTCCAGTGTTTTCTCAAGTTGCAGTTTACTGAGATCTTTGAGACTTGAAATAGTCTCAGTTTTTGTTGGAGGAAGAAAGGGGGGGATAAAGAGACAAATGAGATACACATTTTGCTTTGGAGTAGACAGTAACACATAGGGAGTCATGAATTGCACTGTGAACCTATGAACTAACTGACCTGCACTGACCTGAACTGCACTGACCCTGTGAACTAACAATATAAGCACTTAGTGATCAATACCACTTTCAGATTCTGTAGCTTGACATGAGGAAAATATTGTTATCCTTGGCTGAGTTTTCTTCTGTTCTGAAATAGTGTATGTGCATCAGCACTGGAGTAAATAATCATATAGGCAGCAAAGAGGAGGCTAATACGGATCACATGCCTAATACTTTCTTGACGGTAATCTCAGTAGCTTGTGCGGGTTTGTTTTTTTTTTTTTTAATCTAGAATGCTTTCCTTTTTACTTGGCAGCTACTCAAAACATAGAAAAGTTGTATCAAAAACAAATAATTACCCTTAATGGCAATTAAAAAAAGCAATACATTCATTTGCATAATTTTTAATTCTTCTAGATGTGTTTTGAAATAAGTGTTCTCAGATCAATGTCATAAATGCTGCCATTTAAAATTCTGAATATACTCTTATGGAACATGTGGATTCATGCTCAGATATGTAGGTACCTTATCTTTTCAGTGGAATAATCAGTGGCTGAAGAAAGGATTTGAAATATTGACATAAAACCTGAAGTATCTGCTTATGTAAATGATGAAGTTAACATCATTTATTGAGGATTGGAGGGTTTTTCATCTCTTTTTATGAGATGAGTCCAAATTTGTTCGGCCCCAAATTTGGCCTTTTAATTTTAGTTAGTTTACGCAGTCCATGTCTTTTTATTAAGGCCTCTGCTGTTTTCTGAAACGGTGTGTACATCAATATCCTTCTTATACCTTTGAAATAAAATGCTATTATTTGGACATTTTACAAATGGAATTAATTATGCATAGAAGGTGATCTTAACTTAATTTTCTAGTTTTTTATATCCCTCTCTCCTCCTACATTCATTGAAGTTGCTGTGTTATCCATGAAAAAATAAAGGCATGGTTTGAAAATTTTTTGTATTTAGTACTTGGATTTTTTTCTTACTCATATCAATTGAAAAATAGGACCTTTAATTGTGGAATACAGTACTGTCTGTAACGAAAGATTCTTTTATTTTCACTTGATTTTTTTTGTATTTAGATAAAAATTTTGTTCCAAGTATAAAACTAGTAAATGGAAAACAAAATTGTACAATATTGTTTCTCTAGTTAGTATAAATGTATATTGCACATCTTGTAGGTTTTTAACCTAGTTTTAGGTATTAAATGTGTTTATTATAGGTAGAAGTATAGATAGCAAATATATCAGTTTATAACATCAATTGTACTACAGGTATCTCATTAAATTTGACAGTTTGTACCATGCGTGCCTGTTGATTAAAAAAAAAAAAAAAAAAAAATCCAGTATCCATGGTTGCTTCTTAAATTGTGTCTGAGAAAGGACATAACCCACAAATGTTTTCCTGTATTCTACAGTCACACCTACTGCCCAGCCTTAATCAAAAGTTTGTTTCTGGTCTACAGACTCTGGCTAGAGCAGGTGTAAATGGAAAGCAGATTTCTGAGTTGTGGCCCAGCAGCTAACAACTTCCTGCCATAGTTGCTCATGCATTCCCTATATGACTTTGGGTCCCTTAAATGTGTTTGTGGTGTAGCTGGATAAGGACAGTTACCAAGGTGAGAGTTTAAAGTTAATCCTGTGTGTTGCACTGAGATTCCTAACTGGTACCTAGTAGTATCAAACTGGTACCTAGCAGTACCTAACTGATTACTATACTTTGTACAGAACTGACGTGATTTCTAGGGGCAGACATAATGTGCTGAATTGATACAGTTCCAGAACTATGTAAATGGATTGCTTTCAGATACTAATTACAAAAGTTCCAAGTCTAATCAGATCTAAAAAGAGGTTGCATAGGATTTCAGGAGGTGACTGAAGGTCCTTGATAAGTCCATTGAGTGCAGGGTGGTTAAAACCACCTCATAATGAAGCAAGAAAGAGAGGCCTCAATACACCACTATGCCTAAATTGCATTTTATTCACAGTCATATCATTAGTTTCACTGAATGCAAAGATTATTTGCAGGCACAAATTTCCCTCTGTCTTAGTTATTTTCTGGGTGTAGATGTTTCTGTACCCTCGAGGTCTTTGCTATGTGATAGCTTTTTTTCCTTTGAACTTCCATGTTTAGACTTATCCTAGTCACTTTCAGCCAGATTTAGAATGTTCCCAGGCACAATGAAATCAGGCACTATATTATTTGGATTAGATCGTCTAATTAGTTGCAGTAAAATGTCCAACATTTTTGAATGAAGATGAGCCTGCAGTATAATACACGATTCTGATTTTGGATCTGTAATCTCAGCTTTGAAGTTCAGAAATGTTCATATGGCATATGAATGGGAATGGCATATATGTACAGGTCACCTGCAAATAAATCTGGATACAAAGACAGAAGTGATTTACAGTCAAAATATAATGCAAATTAAGTGCAAGTTAATATGTTTTGACAATAATTGTATGCTACTATGCTATTTTGTGGTCTGCATTAAAATGCAGAGAAAAGGGGTTTGCAACCCTTAGATTAATGTGCTTTTCACCAGGATATCAATAAAACCCTAATGCCAGCCTTGTCTGTGAATAAAATACCTATAAACACAGTATATAACACGTTTTTACATAGTTGACCTATTGAACATTTCCACATGTTTTTCATCTGTGTAGAATTGTTCTCTCTTACTAGGCTCCATTCAAATTTTTTTTTTTTAAACTTGATTTAAATAGAACAGACACCTTAAATATCTTAACAAGCATAGCTGACCTTTTTGTGGAATTCTCCAAAAAGGATTGTCTGCAGCTGCTGTGCCTAAGGTGTGCTTAGATCTGGTTTGTGGAACAAATAAGGTAGAGGAATCTTCAGAAGAGTTTGTGCAAGTAGAGTGTAAAAGCTAGACACAGGGGATAATATTGGCACCAGTCAAAGAAGTGTATGTGTTGCGTATAATTTCCCAGCGTTTGTACTGTAGTGCACTCATACGCACAATATACAGATTAACTGGTAATAGGAAGCCATTGTTTTCTTTCCAGATCAGAAACACTAACTCCTGGCATGTTATATGAACATGTGCATAATATAACTACTTAAACATATGTCACTGTTGTAAGGCAGGTGTGAAACAAGGACATTCAAGTTGAAAGATCCTACAGCCAGTTTTAGAGTCAAGAGGAAGGCCAGGAGGATGCGTGGTCTGGAAATAGACAGTATAAATGTTTTGGGAGGTTGCTTTAATTCTGTTATGTGAAAAATATAAATTTGCATATCTAAAATTAATACTTAATCTTATTCTGTAACTTTCTCTTATTTTTTTCCTTTTTTAAACATTCTGGTCTCTGGTGGGGGAAAAGCAAGTTACCTTTGATAAGTTTTTATTGCTGTTCTTTTCTTTAGCTGTAAAAGTACTTTTATTTTTTCAAGTTGTATTATATATCTATATTATAGAATAAAAGAATGAACTTTGCTTGGTCTTAAAAGGAATTGTTTGTACCATTTCTAAGACAGAGAAGAAGAATTCCTATTTAATATTTTAAAACCAGATTAATTTCTATTATTGTTAATGGGCCAAAATATTTGAGAATATTAGTCATGTTGTATTATTTTGATAGCCTTCAGTATATGTCATTACTCAGTTCTAGCTACTGAAAACACCAGCTCTTGGTCTGATGACAATCTGTGCTCTAAATAGTCTTAGTCATTTCAAGGTGTGTATGTTCATTTCCTTTTGGTAATGAGACAAACTTTCTCTGTCTCATAAACCCCAAAGCAGCTTTAATATAAAAGTAAAACTGAGGAGTGATTTAGCCGTATTATGATCTTGGTTTTGGATTTTGTTCCCTCCTTGTTGCTAAGAACTTTCAGAACAACAGATGTTTTAAATGTACAACATGAGCTTTTAAATGTGAAGCAAACCCCATGGATAAATCACAGATTCGGGGCTATGTAAACTGTATCTGTATTACAGAAAAATTATATTCACAATCATTGTGATATAAAACATATCTAGTGCTGCTTTAAAATTTCCTGTGTCAGAGAGTAAAATACTTGTATATAGGTTGTATCTGTTTTAAAATCCTTAATTTGTAGATTAGGATAATTTGCAGAAGCCATACACTTTTTTTTCCTGAGTTATCCAGGCATATGCTTTGTTGTTTTTTTTTTTTTTTTTTTAACTTAGTAATAATTCTTACAAACAGGAAGTCAGAGCTAATACTTACAAAATTTGTGTGGAAATTACTCCATCTACAAAATCCCAAACAGAAGGAAAAGGACATTTTAATCTGCCATTGAAACTCAAATATTTCTGTTCACAGAGAAAATCTATAGAATACAAGCTTTTTGTTTTTGGAAAGGTACTCCCCAAATGGATCCTCTGTGTGAGAGAGAGAAAGAACAAGAGACCAAAATGTTTCCAAATTGTAAAAGTGAGGACTTGAAGTCAAGGGTCTTCTTGCTTCCTACATACTTGTTTGTGAGCTGGCAATATGATGGCTCTGTGGCATATTCTTTCTCTCCACAGCTGTTAGCAGCAGTAGGGGTAAGTGTAAAGGCTCACCCCTTAGGAACTATCATTTGTGTCTTTAAAACAGGGTCCTATTGTGGCTGCAAGTTTTGCGAATGGTGTGTGAAACCTTGATGCAAAGGAAATTGGTAGAAAGTTTGCCATTGACTACAAGAGTCTTTGGATAAGGCCCTGAGCTTTTAAGTCTGTAACTGTCATGGAAAATAAATACCGCACTTTAAGGAGCAAGCTCCAGGGTCTCCTAAAAGTAGCTTAAATAGCTCAGAGAGGAGCAGTATAATAACTCCAGCTTTCATATAGTAGGTTCTCACTAGTTTTACATCCCAGGGATACTGCTGGGACTCCCAAATCACTGGTCAACGGTGTAATGATACATGGCAAATTACCTAGGTAATGGCAGTCGGATAAATCACCTCCAGCCAATGCTGCTTAGCCAAGGGAGGGGTGTGCTATGTATTAACTGGAACCAATTCCCCAAAGACAAAATCAAAGGAAAAATGGACTTGAAAAAAAATTTTTAACCCAATATGATGATTAGTGGTCATTAGTGAAGATGATTTATTTTTCCTTATGGAAAGGCTAGTGAGTGACTTTAGAAAAGCAAATGTGAATGTTTAACTTTTTACAGAAATTGCTGGAAGAGATCAGAGATTTCACAGCAGAGCTGTTCACCTTAAGGGCAGAATTTCTGTTTGTATTCTTCAAATCAGGCAAAACAACATGATGGAAAAATTTCAGGAAGTTCTTGGTAATATCCAGGACTGCAAACCAGACACAGTGACTTGATATTATCACTTTCATGAGAAAGAAAGGAAATAAACTGCAACTACTCCCAAACCTCCTAAATGTTTTGCTGGGGGTGATATGAAGTTGAAGATCAACGTGCTATCAACTTAGTAGGAATTGAAGGTGCTGAATATGTCACAGGGTCCTGGCAAAGGAAAGTGCTGTGACTTGTCTTAGCCAGAGCACAAACATTTTTCAGAACCAAACTAGAAAGCCAGCTAAAGTCACAGAAAAGTGTTATATTTTTCATACCTCTATTCAGAAATGTAGGACTTCTAAATCACATCTGATGCTCACAGTTAGCTGTGGGAAAAGTGAATGTAGTTTAGGCTGATGCCAATTATAGTTATAATTTGAATCATAGAACATTTCAAGATTTTTTTCTGACAGTAATGAATCATGTGCTAGTAAATTGAGCAGTTAAAGGAAGGTGCTAATGGAAGGTAGCTACATTGGCAAGCATTAAGCACATCCTGTGTTAGGCAGTGATGTACGAGCCCATGGTGGTATTTTTGGAACTTCCTTTGCGGAGCATTGTTGAGTGTTGGAATTATCACCTCTTTATGAAGGTACAGACAGGGGAGAATGAGTTACCCATCTCTGTTGCAAAGTTCAAACTGTAACTGCACTATTTTCAATCTTGGCATGTAGAGACAAGCCTAGAGACTCCCATCTTGGGTTATTGATCATATTGCTAGTTTTATGCTGTTGTGACTTTAGTGTATGTAAGTGTATCTCTGTAAGATTTTCAAATATTTCAATTTGAATAATTAGGATGATGACTCACAGAATCACTTGCATGTTGGGTGCCATCCGAGGTTTACAGTTATCATTATGTATCATTCAAAGCCCTCTGATTTAGAACCAGTATTTAGATTTTCCTAAAATGAGCTTGTTTTCCTAATGTGACCTGCCCATCTCTGGCTTTCCTGTAATGCTTCTGACAAAAAAAAATCCAAGACACGTACTCTTTTAATTCTGTGGTCTGCACTCCTGACTAATCTTTTTTCCCGGTAACCTGGATACAATGTGGTAAGAGAGAAGCAGATATGATTCATCATCTACTGTAAAGTGCAGCCAAATGATACATGAATTCTAGAAACAAGTAGAGGTTGAATGACAGAAGGCGAGACTGAAGTAGTCATGGAGGATTCATGCTAACAGCAAAATAGAAAGAACCTAATCTCGTGTTTGATTAAAAGAGCCTTTAACCTTTCAGTAGTTTTACACGGAAGAGTATAATCCCATTGATGAATCTTAATCTTCACACAGTTTTCAATATTTAGATTATAGACAGACTAATGTATCTGGAAATTCTGTTAAACTCTTCCTCTTGTGTCAGTGAATCCCATAGACCAGTTATATTAATGACATAAGATGAAGTGATTATCAGTGTTCACAGTAATGAATTTCTACTTGTTGGCTAAATACTGTCCAAATGCTGCAGAGGGTTAGGTAGATTTTTGTTAAGGACGTAGCTAGAATATGAAGAGTAGTAGTAGCAATTGAATCTTGTTTCCATCTTAGCTGACATGTCAAAAGGCTTTGAGTGCTTATGGGTACTTTATTTTTTCTGGGATTTGAGCTTGTTCCTGACAGCCAGAGCTGGGTTGAAAGTCTGTTCTTTAAGCATCTGTAGTTTCTTTCTATACTGAAAAATGGGTTAGATGGAGGACCTGGGATTTTCTCTTTTGAACAGGAATTCTTTGCGTCTGGATAAGACTTAGTGTCTTCTGCATTTTACAGACTTTTTGTAGCTGAACTAATTGTCTTACAAAGGTGCCCCTCCTCTCTCCCAAGGAATACAGAGGGATACTTTTTCTTTCCCTAGGAATTTGTTCTCTCATGGCCCTATTTCTAGTTTCAGCTAGCTCTCATTCTTCTGAGAATGACTTCTGTAGCTTCTTGACTGACTCTTCTCCTCCCTTCCCCTTTGAAGATGCTGTCTTTGCAAAACCCACCAGAAAGCTCATGCCTTTCTGGATTGTGTTTCTGACCTTTCTTTTAGTCACTGGTGGGATCAAAGGCCTTCTCAACATAGTTTTTTTTTTTTTTAGATTATTTTCTGCTTAGCATCTGAGCAAAAGAACCACCCAAATATTTGTATAAAAAAGAAAAAGCAATAATTTTCAATGGAATCGGGGGATCAGAAATCTATTTCTTCATTTGGCCTTACTATAGGTAAGAAAGAAGGAAGTGAATCTCGAAAACCAAGAGGGCAGTCAAATGTTTCAATTTGCGAAAGAAATTCATTTGGGTTTGTTATTTGGAGTCTTACACCATTCTTAAGTGCATAGTGACTGATTCAAGTACAAAACTGAAGGTCATATTTTCATTATGCTACAATTATAATATGCTTAATATGGCTGATCAAAAAGGTTGAAGCTACACTCCCAATAAGTGGATCAACTGCCAGTTGTAGTACTAGACTGTGGCTGCCAAAGTTTGCAACAGGAACCAAATGTCAGTTGTATGATAATATTAACTTTTCCAAGATGCCTCATCAACCCCAAATTAAGTCTTTCCGTGTGTATAACTGACAACACGGATGTTCTTCCAGTGCGTCTCCTGGTTTATTTCACTGGCTCCGTTGTTCTTTAGTTAATGAGAACGTACTTTCTACTTTTTTCATATAAACAAAGAAAACAAATGGAGCTTTCGTGCAGCCTGGATTATCTAATCAGAAAAGTCCTTAAAATAAATTCAGCAGGGATTAAGATTCCTGATATAACCATTAAATAGCCTTCCAAAGACTCATAGAAATGTTACCTTCGGTACTTTTGGGGGAGTGGGAATAGAAGGCTCTTATTGGAAATGTATCACATATGTTATGTTGCGCTTCAGGGTTCTTAACAAACTGAAAGTTTCCCCTTAAATAGGATATCTACTATTTTATTTAGCTGCTTTATTTGTATGATGTTGATACCATAGGCTTGCTGAAAAAGAAGCAAAGTAAATTTGCAAGTCATTCAAACTGAAAGGTAATCATGGTCCAAATATTAAACACTTTTTGACAAAATCTCTCATAAAACAGATGCACAACTTGTTATAATGCAACCTGCATATCAAGCTAGACAGTTGTCTAAGTATTAGAGGTATATAGCCTAAATCTGCTGAACCAAGTCTGCTAGTGTGGCTGACTTAGTAATCAAACTGAACTGGGAAGGAACTATGACTACATGTACTTAATTGCTATGGCAGTGGTCATATTTTAAATATGGCATAGTACTATATTATTAAGATAATGCAACCTAAACTATAAAAATGAAAAACAGTGAAAGAAATTGAAGAAATACTCTAAAAGCATTAATTATTCAAAGGGAGTGTCATATTTTGGAATATAGATTATGATGTACAGTCCACTAGCAAGATGAATTCCTTAAAGAAGCTTTGGCTTCCATGTGTTCAATCTCCTTTATACCATTTGCAATTTGGGAGTCATGAAGAATAAAATAAAAGATTTGACATGAGAACATAGCTCTACACTGTAACAGCTGAAAAGGAAGGATATCCAACTTGAGGCCTCATGGACTGGAGAGGGGGACAAGTAGATGACTATATGACAGCTCAGATGGTTGGGCTCAGAAGGTAGTAGCAGGTCATACTCTGCCTGGAGGCCAGTCACAAATGAGGTCTGTCTGTAACCTAATGCTATTGAACATCTGTATCATCCTGCAGGAGGAGGTGATGGAGTGCATTCTCGTCAGGTGTGCACCACATGAAATTGGGGTGTCCAGCTGATATCCTCAAGGTCAGGGCTGCTGTTCAGCATGGCTCAGGAAGGCTGGAGGGAGGGGGCAATAGGAACTTTATTAAATTCAGCAAGGACAAGTGCAAAGTGCCCTAGCTGGGAAGGATTAACCCTTTACAGTGATACTGGGGAAGGACTGGCTGGGGAGCAGCTCTGTGAGAAAGGCCTGCAGAGGTTGGGCAGGGTGCTGACCATGAGCCCCCAGCATGCCCTGGCAGTGATGGAGACCAGCATGTGGCCCCTATGGGCAGGAACACAGCCCGTAGGGTGAGGGAATGGATTTTCCCCCTCTACTTGACAACCATTAGACCATGTGTAGATACTGTGTCCAGTCTGGGGCCTCCAATATGTCAAAGGTGTCAGTGAACTGGAGCAAGTTCAGGTGGCCAGGGCTGGAGCTCCTGCCCAGTGAGCAGAAGCTGAGGGATAGGATTGGTTCACCCATGCAAAATCAAGGTATGCCTTCAGTAGATTCCATAATGCTAGTTATTGTTTCTTTCCAGTTTATTTGTAGATTGCTTTAGTTTCAAAATAATTTTAATGAGAAAAACAATTTAAATTGTGCCTCTGGGTGTGTTTTAGTAATTGATATTTATTCACTGATCTAAGCAGAGGCATGATTGTGGCTCTCTTAAGACACAGATGAATGTGTTTGTACCAGCAGGTATACTGATAATTGTGGAATGATTGTTTTTCAGTCTCTCCTGTTGAAATTGTTTTACTTTAAATACATTAAATATTAATGAGAGGGAAAGGCCACAGTAAAGGGTTGTGCTATTGAGTTCTCTTAGGAAGTCAACATTTTTGATTTCACATCCTTGCTTCCGTGAATTTTAATTATCCAAAATGAAATGGTTGCAGAGAGTGAGTCAATCAGCTCCAAGGAACCAATAGACTGATAGGTGGAGAATGCTCGTCTTATCTGGGGAATCCAGCACTTGAACTGAAGATTCTCTCTTTCCAAGTGAATATTCCACCTGAAGGCATTTTTGTCATCCTCTGTTCTCCTTTTTGAATCTGGCAAATTTACATTTTCCAGTTTAAAAAGATTGTTGAAAACTTCTTGATGGGTTCTAACCTTAATTCGATTTGCAACATAAGATCTGGGATTTTTAATGCTACTTTTCTTCATCTCTTTCATCTACTTCTGTGTTCATTTTAATTTCTGAGTAGTTTCACAAAAAGATCTCTAAATTTTCTTGATTTAGAATTACTTTTTTATTATTTAAGAAGTGAAACTTTATTCTGCAAGGCTAGTAGCTAGTGTAAGGTGGAGCAGTGTCCTTGCCAACTATAGAACATTTGTTAACAATGTTTATTATCATAATGCTAAAAGTATGTTATTACAAACTTTGTATGAATAATATTTTTGTGCAAGTTACAGCACACAACAAGGTGTGCATTATAAAACAGCATGTCTTTGGCTGAATGACCTAAGTGACTTGAAAAGTGGTATTTTTTTATTCATCCATACAAATATATTTATACCATTAAAGTTTTCCAAAACTAATTTCTTTTGAATGTTGAGAGAGATTAAAAAGGGAAAAGTGATTCCATACGAACTCATGATGGAAAGAACTTCAAGCTAATGATGACTGGATTGTAATTTATAATCTGTTCCCATTTTATTTTTTCAAGGCACCCATAAGTTTTGAGTATATTGTAGTTTAAGATGGAAACAGTACTGCTTTGTGATCTTGAAGGGCTTTATCTTCAGTGATGTGTTGAAAAATGTTAGAGCAACACATCCTGTCTATTTTCAGCTCATACAGTTCCACATAGTTTAAAAAAAAGAAAAGTAGACTATTGATCAATGTTAATTTGTTCATAATACAGCAAAGAATCAGCTACTACATACATATCTGGCACTGTGATTAATTCGTCTTTCAGCTCCAGGTAAGCTGCAAAAAAAAGAAATAGCTAAATGAACAACTTTTCACAATTACAATTTCAAAGTTGTATGTGTGATCAGTGCTAGCTACTTAGGCTTTAGAGTATGCAGAAAAGTAGGATAGGATAAGATGGGTGTCTTACATAAGGCAATGGATTACTTTCTGGTTGTAAATTCACTTCTTCATTATCTAACAAAGGAGTCTATTTTATTATACTAAAGTGGATGCCTAATTTTTGCAGAATTATCATTAGGTGAGCTGATCCTACTCCCCACCCCTGCCAAGGGGGTCAATTGCTGGATAAAACTGAAGCTGGTAACAAGTGAAACATTACCACTATTAGTATGTTGTGTATTATAGTGGTATAATGCTTAGAAAGAAATAGTGTCTTTACTAAAAAGTGAGAAACTCATTGCATGTGAAATCAGTGCCATTCTGTTGAAGTCAATGGACTTGTGATGATTTCATGTGAGCTGAAGATCTGGCCTGTGTTCTGGAGCTGTAGAGGACATTTTGTGTTTATCTTTTACGTTATTAGTGTCTCAAAACCACACTGCACAGCCATATATTTGCGTCAGTCACTTTTTAGAACTGGCATTTATTAATTGCTCATGAAGCATGTAAAAAGTTTGATAATTGGTTGTTTGACCCAGAAATAACTAAATGAAAATACAAAGTAGTTTTTGCCATCTGAGTGCTGGCAGGAAACCAAAACGTTAAGCTCTAATACCTAACTCAAATTTGTATAGAGAGGTACGTTTCACTATACTGTATTGGCATAACAGAGGGCAAAGTTCTGCTCTCCATTAAATGGAATTCAATTTCCTGATAGCATTAATGTGAAAGGAGAATTTAGCCTCCATCTTCTTAAGCCACCCTGTCTTTATTATTGATAAGCTACTGGTTCTCTTGGTCCACTGTACTGGTCTGTGCTTTAGGCTTGAGACTGAGATAGGTAAGCTTTACTGAGCATCAGTGTACTAGGTCAGCACTGTTCAGTCAATCCACATTTACTAGCACCAGAAAATACAATGGATTGCACTGAAATGAAACCATCAGGTTCTTAAACAGAGTGGTTCCTTTCTCGAGTTCAAGAAAAATTTAAACCACTGGATAAAATTATGTGCCAATTATGTATAAACTTCTTTACCACTAGGATAAAGGAAGCTATAATTCTGTAGACTTATATTTTATTGAGTTCATCTGTTTTCATTTATAAATAGAATGTAGGAGAGAAAGAAATCTGTGCTGGTGGACAGTGAATTAGTGCAGCTTCCATACACTTGCAGTGAAATGAACAATAACCCATGGTTTCTTTCTCTGACAGGTTGAAAGAAGACTCAGAAAAGGCAAATCTGCTTTAAGAATGTCAGTCTTGAATAATGTAGCTGTTAACGCTGATCTTGAATGTTATAGTTAATAATCAGCCTACTCATTTTTAACAGCATATTCAAGTTCCTCCTGGAAAGAGGAAATTTGGAAGGAAGACAATTATTTTAACAATTCTTCAGAGAAGAATTTAGACCAAGCCTATAAAACTCCAGATTTGGGGCATAGTTTTTTTAATTGCCTCAGAAATTATTTAGAATGTTTAAACTTGCCCTTTTGTATGGAGCCTTTTAAAATTAAATACAACCTAAATCTGAAAAACAGGGAGATATGGGGTATTTAGTAGAAAATAGAAAATAGAAAAATACTTAAGCTGGGACAATAAAGCAAGAAATCCAAAAAGTACCATGGTTCTTCTGCTCTTGCATCTAGCTTGAACATTTGCTGGCTGGAAAAGGGGAATATGTTTTTATTTAAGATAGATAGACTTGCTGATATTAACTTCTTGAGAATGGTAATTATATATCCTGTTAAATCTCACTTCTATTTCCTACTCAACGGTAATCTTACATTACATCAAAGTCTTAAAATTAATCACTGGAATAAATCATAATTAGGGTAGCAACTGGTACAAACAGGAATGAAGTATTTAGTATACCTGTCACTAATGAAGAATTAATTTCTCTAAAGTGTATTAATCTAAGTATGAACATATAGCTTGCTAATTGAATTTATGGTATACGGCGTACAGGATAAGTATATTCTAAAGTACCCCCTTAGATCCCTTTAGTAGTAATTAGGACTGTAAGGACAGCCTTGCGGTATTTTCATTGCATCATTAAAATGAAATGATTAGTTAAGTAGTCTTGTACCAGGGCCACACCAAAGGGAGAGTGTTAGCTTAAAAAAGGGAGTTTTCCTTCTTCAAAGAATTAGTAAATCCATGGTCAAAATACTGCTTTTGTGCATGTGTATAGATACAAGTACATTAATTACATAGAATCTGGAAAAGTGTATTACTCTATACTAAACATCAAAAGTAAATAGCATTCATTTCAAAAGAAGATGTATGTAATCTGTCGCCACCTCCCCCTCCCCGTATATTCCCAAAACATCCTCCTTGATAGGTCTGTATTTCAGTAAATTTCAGTGAAATCATAGTATTTGGGTAGTAGCTAAAACCTGCTGCAATATTTTCAAATTTTTATTGTGTGAGATTCTGAGCTTCAGTGAACATCTCTGAAGATGGGAAGTATCTTCCAGAGCTGGGGTGTTTGGTAATTTCAGTCCGAACTGTTGGTATCATCTTATTGACAGCAAGTGCTGTATTTTGTAGCTATGTGCTGCAGAGTGAATGGCAAGTGTCCAATTTTATTTTTGTGAATTTAGGATAACTATATCTGTCTTGATTTTTTTCCCCAAACCTGTTATCTTAGAACAGTTCCTCAACAATGTTTTCTCTAAATCCAATCAAAAACTTAAATCCTAAAACCATCACTTTGTTGGGTTTTTTATGACACCACTATTACGTTGCAATTTAAGACTTTATTCAGAGTAAGAAGGAGTAAAACTTCAGTGCAATCAGCTGAGGGTGAGGGAGGGAAGCTGTTTCCAGCCAAAACACAGGTGTATTTTGCCACTGAATGTTAACTCTCAGCAAAATGTGTGCGGACTGAGGCGTCTTCCCAAATATTGTATGGCCAAGCAAGTAAATGTATGTGACCTCAGCACAGGAGGCTTTACTCCAGTGTTGGTAGCATCAGCAGTGGCAATGGGATGGCACAAGCCAGTAGTCCCAAGGAGTACTGAGAACCGTTGGCAGGCTTGTAACTTGTCCTTTGTGCCACATCTACACAGAGATGCCCATCAGAACTCCTGGTAAGCCTTCACTCTCTCTGTGGAAATATATGAAAGACAAAGAAACTGAGCCTGCGGAGAATCACAGGACACAAAGTTGTGAAAACGCAGCCTCAGAAGAAGGCAAAGAGTGAGCTAAGATCAGGCCCAGTCCTGAGCAAAAGGCAAATAACCTTGTTAGTGAAAAGTCACTTCAAAGAAACATGCAACTTTTTCATCATTTTCTCTTTGTAGTAGAAATACCCTAAGGATGCTAAATTTTGGCTTCCTGCTCAGGCCAAAAAGAAGTAATGCTACTCAGGCAAAGCTCCCAAAAGATGTGTCCAATAAAAATGTATTACTTTCTTGGATTGCCTTTCACTGACTTAACAGAGATTTAGATGACCTAATGTACATGAGCAGTATAGGTCTGTTTGCTTCTCTGTAGTATTCAAAATCATTCTTCTAATAATAGCGGTCATAAATTACACGTGTCTGTTCTGTGCCCAAAAGTCCATCTGACATCAAGAGTCTAGTCAGAGTTAGGGTCACTCCAGTTATTTCTCCTTTTTCCTTACCTCATGACCAGCAGGTGGGACATAAGGAAATATAGGAGTCATTATCCATGCCCTTGAACACCTAAGAGCTCCTTTGCAAAGGTGAACCATCTGTTTACTACAGAAAATTATTTTTAATGATTGTTTTCAGCACTAGAGTACCAATGAACAACTTTTAAAAGGTCAGAATGACTGCCTATATTTCACTGCCATGGGAAATCCATCAGGCAGTAATTTAACCTGTATGCCCCTACAAACACATATGCAGGTTCCATATTGTATTACAAATCTGTCATCTACTTTGTATTTCCCCAAACAGTCTTTTTGACTCATAAACTCTGTTTTAAACTGTGGTCTGCATCATTCTCTGTGGAGGCAGAGGAAAGGGAAGGGATTGCCGTGAATTGTTTCCAGAGTGCTTGTGTATATAGGGATGCTCAGGAAAGTAAGAGCAGATTTATTTAGGATTGAGAAATAAAGCACATAAGCCAAAATTGGATGGATGTCCTTATGGAGGGTCTCCTTCTGCAATTAAGATGATGGTAGAGTGTGCCACCAGGGTGCTAAAAATATCCCTCACAAGGTGTAGGAAATGTTATTTGATGCATTTGTCTTTGAATTTTTTTGCTTAATCACTTTAACTTTCCTGAATGAACCCAGATGCATGTGGTTAATCCAGTCAGTGGATCACTGTTCCACTCCCGTGAGGCTTAATTTCATCATGTGGGCAGAATAGGAAGATGTTTTTCTTTTATTTTAATTGGGGGAAAAAAAAATACTCCAAAAGTAAAAGTGTTTTTTGAAGACAGTTACGCTACTCCCATAGCCACTGTGTTAAATATACCACTCTGTTAAATATACATGGTAATCTGTAGCATTATGCAGATTTACTAGCTTAGGCTTCTGCAGTCTCGGCATCATTCTAATTGTGCATTGTGAGAAAATTTGGTTTCTTACTAAATGAAGTGTCATTCATGAGAAGCTGTCCTAGGAAACTTTCCAGGAAACATAAAATGTAAAATGGCATTATTTTTTTCAAATACCACTGAATCAATGATCAGTGCTGTAAGAAAATGTGGCTACTCAGAGTGCCCACCTTTAAAGGATGCGTTACTGATTTTTTTAAAAACTTTTTACTGTGCTATCCAATTTTTAGTTTGTGAAAAAATAATTCTACAAAAATACGTATTATTTTCTGCTTTATGTTCTGAAGCAGAATTAGTAAGGCTGGAGAGAAAACATAAAAATGCTAGTTGCTGTTTTTTTAAAATTTGGTACATCAGGCCCAATAAATAATAATTCATTTTATTAATTTTGTTTTGATGCAGTTGTTTCTTCATCCATGATAACTTTTTAATTCCTAATTTAGGGTAGCCAAAATTCGATAAAAGGATAAACTCCTTAATTAGAGTTGTTAGAAAATAGGAAAATTGGAATATAGGAAAACTGGAAATAAACAATAGATATATTAAAAGACTGTATATTTGTGTGGGTTTTTTTTTCTCTTCATCTCATACTTATTTTGCTGATTTTTAAACACCAGCTCTAAAAATCTTATCATAAAGTTCATATTCCAATTTATTCATCAAACTCTGGGTTTTAGTTACAAATTTGATTTGGATAATCCAGAGAAAATGTGACATCAGCCTGATAGGTGTATTGCTCTAAAAGAGAGTGCTACACTGCCTCAGAATTTGCAGCTTACTCTGTCTCTGTGCATGTAATGAAAAGTGTGTAGCAGACTACAGAACCATGTAATTTTGCAGTGCCCAGACAACATGATCTTATCAGAATGTGATTATCCATACTGTCAAGATTGTAGATATCAACAGTAGCTGTATTTTCCTGTGAAAGACTGGAAGGGGCACTGTATTCACAAAAGCATCTTTGGTATTTTCAGTATGGCTGGAGTTCATTTCAAATAAACCGTTTATGTTCATATTCTATTTAATGATATTGATGATTTCTGTTGTTGACATTCTTGGACAATATTAATATTTAAGAAAATAGATTATATGTCCTATACAGGCATCAGAAAAAGATGTTTCTGGTGTATTCATCACCAAAGAGTAGATGAAGATGGATACATCTAGTCACTGTCAGTTTTCCTCCCATTATTTTTGAAGTGAGGAGATACTGTAAACATTATTTAGGATACATAATTTGCTGATTCTTGAAGAGCTTGTAGTCTTTTCAAGGTTAATTAAAACTGATCTGAATCTACAGAAGTTTTTCCTGTTATGCTCATGTAGTTGTTAACGAAGATGAATCCATTTGAAAGGAATCCTTTCCTAGTTCTGCAGCAGCCTTTGCTACACAAAATTCAGTACCCTTCCCCATAAGCCACAACAGCTCAAGTTATTAGTATTCACTACACGCATTATGTTTCCACTGAATATTTCCCCATTGTCCTTTACGCTTGGTTTTAGTGTCCCTCTCCATTTTCTATGTATAATGTTCATTCTTGTCTAAGTACAGGAAGAACCAATTATTGTTATAGTATTTCAGCTAGGTGGCATTGTATATCAAGGTATATTAGGCATTTAGGAAATGCCACGGATAGATGGTTGATGGCTTGCCTGCTCTGGCATTTCATTCTTCCAGGTAATAGCCTGGCCACCTTTACTTATGCCTGTGATCTTTGGGAATCTTGTATCTTTAGTCCAGATGTGACTAATGATCTTCATAGATATTTCAGACAAATCTGTTCAATGCAGATTTTTTAAGATAGCTGTGTCTTTGTGTTCTCTGTTCAATTTATAAAATATAATTAAACTTATGTAAGGCTTAGCTACAGAGATGCTTATGGATTAATTAGAACTAGTGCTTTTTCAAACTGTTTTTACGTGTAAACTATGACACTTTTTCCAAAAGAGCTGTAATGAAAATTTATTTTTTCAAGGCCTTTAGAAGTAGACCATTGATTACAAATTTAAGACACTTAATTTTGAGTATTATTAATTGTCCTTCCTAAAATGACAATTAATAGAACTATCATAACAATCCTCATCTGTAAACCCCCCTCTTTTCATATATTTTCCCCTTCTTGTCCTTGCTGTCATTACCTTGACTGTTATGGTTTTCTCTTCATTATGGCTTCCTCTCCATCATCTCTCCTGCTTACAAATTATACAAACATCTTTTTCTAAGTTTTTCTCGTTTCTCTGTCCATCTCTATTCTTCTGTCTGTTACCACATCACATTCAATCTCTTGGTCCTCAGCTGTCAAGAATCCCATTGCTTTGCTTCCTTCTTTCAGACTGCTGTCGTTTTCTGGTGTACGCTGTTCTGGTGTGTACGGTCCTTCCCAAGTCTTGCCTTTTTTCTGTGTGTTTAATGCTCCAGGCCTGAAACAATCCTTCAAGAATCCTTTTCTCAAAATTCCTTCTAAAGCTTCTCCTCAGGAACAGGAGAACACTTTTTCATTAACTACTCCTCTGTGCATTTTCTTATGTCTCATAGGTGATATACTTTTTGGCAAAGGGATTCCAGTTAATGGTGCCTAAATTATTGATGGTGTTGCTAGCTCTCAGTTGTACGTCTTGCAAAATCTGATGCTTCAGTAAGACCTTCAGCTCTTGTACACAACAGATTTGAAAAGTATGTCAACTTCCATATTAAACCCATTTTTTCCCTAGAAATTATGGTTGTAGACAGATTTGCATTAAAAGCTCAGGAATAAGAAAGCAAAAGCAAAACACCCTCATATTACTTTTTAACATTTTTGTTTTTAAAACTAATGTCATGAATTTTGGAGCCCGTCTCATTGTTTTGAATTTTGGGGATTTGAAAAACTGTCTTCTGTCAGTACTTCTTCTATTATGTGGTGATTAGTAGTTAAACTTCGCATTTTTGGTGGGTTCATATGAAAAAGAGATGCATTTCAGAAACCCATCTTTTTGCCTAGCATAAATTTTGTGTTAAGTTATCAGTACTGAGGTACCTGGATGAACTTTAGTGGTTTTGATATGCAGGTGGTCAGACTCCTTGATCTAACATTCCCTTCTGCCTTCAACCCCTATGAAATGGAGTTGATAATGATTATAAAAGCCTTTGTCACCATTGTTGCTGAGCAGTAGGGTTTTATTTTTGCTAGTCATGAGGATGAGTCTTTGCATTTTCCATCTTTTGCATCTTATATTTCTCAGAAGTTTTGGATTTGCTTGTCTGATTCCAAATATTTGCAGTTAGATTAATTTGAGGGGGAAGAGAAAGGTGCAGGGGACAAATGTTTGTGTTTCTTTTTACATAGGGATCACAACTTTTGGCTGTAGGCTTTAACTGGGTTGTCTATTTGTGGTGTAAAGGAGGGGTGGATACTTCATATCCTGCATTTATAAAATCAGAGAAGACACTTACCGAACCCCACACTGGCTAAGGATATTCTATTTCTTTGAAAAATCTCAGGGAAAAGAGAGAATCCAATTGTCTGTGCCAGATACAGTGTTATCTTGGTCAATGTGTGACCAGCCATATTTAAGCAGTCCACAGGCTCTAGTAAATTAGGCTCTAGTAAATTAGCATCTCTGGCTGTTGTAGCAAAAGCATTCTGAAACTCTTGAAATTTTCCTCTTTTAGCAACAAAGATTTCTGTCTTGAAGTTGAAGGATTAGCTAGACTATTTCCTCTTAGTAATCATGTTACCTTTTAACATGAGAAAGCAACTATCTTCATTCAGAGATTTATCACATAAAATAAAATGATTCTGCTGTATTAAAAACTTGAGTGAATATTTAGCACATGATACCAAGGACTGTAATTCACAATCTAATTTAGATAATGAGAAATTATGCTGCAATAAAGTGTGCTTTATTCACAAGATGTTTTAAACTTATTATATTTTTATGAATATATGTTCTCTGAAGTCTATACAGATAACCCTTTTTTAACCTCTAAATATAGTACAGCGGTAACACAGAGCATTTCATCCAGGGCACAAGTAATCTAGCAACAAAAATGCCTGTGTTACAAGGTTTGAGTTCAAATGTTCAAGGGTAGAATTGGCTGTAATGGTATATCTGTGAAAAAAATAAGCCTGTGGTGAAGTTGGAACCCCAGTGCCAAAGCACAACATATAATTGGGCCTAATTTTTTCCATATGTATCAACAAAAACAGTCTTTGCTTCCATGAGAGATGAAAGCTTCTCTTTCTGTCATATTTTTATTTTGTATATAATTCCTAACTCTTTATAATTTCATAGGCTTTTTAAAAAAACATGCCTAGATTTAGGGAGAGATGAGCTGTCACCCTGGATTTGAGTTTATATTTCTAATAGAAAAGCCTTTTTTGGTGGGGAAGGGAAAACACAGCTATTTCCCCTCCCCTGCCAAAAGGGCTACTATGTTAAAATCCTTGTTCAGTGCCTGTGAGCTATCCAAGTTGGCGTGGAACAATCCATTTGTGAATTGATTTAAATACCTCATTTAAAATAAATAATCTAGTGGAATTAGTGTCATAAATCTTCATAGAATAAGCTTACTATTTATATAAGATCGAAGAAGTGTTAAATACATTTCTGTTCTGTTGACAATGTATGGTGGTGTTTTTCCCTCCGTTCAGTTTTATGCTAAGTCCCAAATAAAAGATGCATATTTTCTTATGCATTTGTTCTGTTGTTTAATGTGGTATCTTTCCAAATGATCTTTCTTCCTCCTCTCTCTAAAGTCAGCTAATATATATGTGAATTCTGTAGAAGACTGATAGTATAAATCATATTCCACCTATATTACATTATATTATGTCCTGTAAATTCATTGTTATCAGGATGATTGAGATATTCTCTGCATTGTATTTTACCTCCTATAGAAAGTTAAAGGTTTATGCATTTAGTAAAGGATTAAGAAGAGCTTTGGTATCTATCCCTGACACTTGTGTGCGCTCATAAATACACACAGTGCCTTGTGATACAACGTGGACCCAATCAAACTGCCAAGCAGAGTATCCCAAGCTTCTTGCAGGTGACATTGATGCAATGGCTGCTAGATCCGGGTGCTTTGCCACACGCATAGGTAATCTCTTGCCGCACCGGTCTGCTCTCCCTGTTTGTGTGGTGGCAGCCACTGAGACTCGAAGTGTTTGTGTTCAGAACGTGGTTAGTTAGGGCCTTGCATGCTGCTTAAACAGCCTTTTGTGTGTGTTCTAAGGGGAAAAAAAGGAAAACTTCATGCAAATGTGTAGCAGGATGCCAGCGGTACCTTGCTGGTTTGCTAGTTCACCTCACTTCAACTCCAGTTACATCTAGAATTTGTGTTGTAATTTATCCCTTCCCTAACTGATTCTGTGGAAGTGAAGGGATTATTTTTTTCCTGTCCTTACGTCTATACAGAGTTTAAAATGTTTGCTCTAGGCATCGTTATTTTGCTAGGGGCAGAGTTGAAAGTTGCACTGGCAATGGAAGCAGATGTCACTGAAATGACTCTTGAGTTCCCCATATTGCTGGCTGTGCAGAACTTACTTGAATGTGAATGTGAGCAAAAGCCGTCTTCAAGGTTATTCCTCGTGGGCTGTTATGTGTCCTATAAAGATAATGTACATAGTGCAGCACACCTTTCCCAAATGACTTCATATGTTAATTTTCTATTTGTTAGGGAGAAAAAAAGGAGGCACTCAATATCTAGCTAAAACCAAGGAAGGCATGTCTTAGTTACAGTGACCTGTTTTCATGGATCCCCACTGATGTATTTTTGTAGAAGCAGTCTTACACATTTTTGCTTCTGGTTTAAGAGACTCCAGGACAAGCAGCCAGCTCAGAAGAATGAAGCAAAGAAAACTTCTCTGCCTTGTTCTTATTTCAGGTCAGGCAGAATAACAATCTCTTGGACATCAGGTGACCACAAATCCCAGGGCCCTCCTGTAGCAGCAGAAATCCTTTTGGATTTCTTCCAAAGGATTCCTTTGAATCTTAATGCAGGTCAGCCACCTTAGAAACAGGAGCTGCTACTTACGGTGTTCACAGCCTCCAGGTACAAGCCTTCCTTCTTCAGTAGTTTGCTCCTGTCACTTGATTTTTTTCAAGCCTTGGGCTGGTTCTGCTTACCTTTACTGCATCCATTCCCCATATGCACCATGCAGACCTCTAAAATCCCCATGCTACTACCCCCACCTCCAAGTACTGGGATATCAGAAGCGAGAAGTCTGGCCTGGATGCCCACTTCAGGCTCTGACCAGACGTGCTACTGACCTGCTTATAGCACCTCACCTGAAAATCTCCTGCTAGTCCAGGACCCCTTCTGACAACTAATAACCATATTCCTCCCACTCAGTTATGTCTAATGAAATGTACTGCAAACTAGATACATATCTTCTATCACTTCCTTTATTGACAGCCACTGGCTTCTTTTGCCTCCATCAACCACTGTCTCCTGCCTGAATCGCCTATGTTTGTCTTCTCACTTCATTGCTTTCCCACTGACCTTTCAGACTTTCAGCTCTACTCATGCTTTTCCTTCAGAAGTTCCTCTCTAGCGGTCTCTCACTTGTCTTCCTCTTTTGGCAGTGTGTTTTTATTCCAGCTTGTGAGCCTCCTCTTCATAAACGCCATCATTCTGGACTCCTTTTACCTTCTCAAACAGGATGTTTTAAGCCAAAATTTTAGGAATGTAATTCTGGCCCTACACAAGTCTACTGGCTAAGGATTTTGCCATCTAACTCTTTGTGTAGTTTTTCCCATGTGTTTGGGCACTATTTGCATATATAATTGATACATATAGATCTGTCTCATAAAAGAAAAACAAGCTGAATTTACTCCAGTCTCTGTATAGTCAGATGATTGATATATGACCAGTATAGACTAACAAAAAGAACATTCTCCAGTGCGCATATTGCTTTGATTACTGAGGTTTTTAGAACGTCCAAACGTTGTACAAAATGAATAACAAACATCAGATGTTTGAAAAGTTAACTCAATAGAAGTCAAGGAAATAATGCTTAGTAGCAACTTGTTACAAAGAGTTCATATTTTTCTATTAATGGAAAATGACACAAAGATGCCCTTAGGCCAGCTCAGTATTTGTATTAGTAAGTGACCAAAACTGTGTGTCAAGGCACTCGCACACATACTAATCACTTGCATTTGTAACTGCTTCCTCCGTCTTCCTGGCAAAATATCAGCATTAGGAAATTGTGACTAATGGTAAGAAGAAAGAACATTGAAACACTTATCTTAATAGGCACTATATCAGTACAATCTTTATAGGTGCCAAAGAAAAAATAAAATACAGTTTGATTAACCTAAATAAGATAGAGTGTGAATGAAGGAGGCAGTTCCTTTGAAATGTAAGTGAAAGTGACCAAAAAAGCTCCTACAGAGTTTGCTTTTATTACTTATTATTTTTTATTGCATTTGTTAGGAACATGAACACTGTATGTACTCATTCCTTCAACACAGAATCAGTTTTGTGCACATACAGGCATGAAAGAAAGGGAAGTCTGCAGTATTCATCTGTTTTTATTTTTGGATATTTTTACTCCTTTTAAAATCTAATATTTCTGGATAAAATTTACATCCTTTGTTCCCTTGTTTAAAAATAAGGGGGGGGGCGTGTTTTTATTTTGAATAATTAGTTGTGGCGTCTGATTGTATAAGAATTGCTCTATTGTTTGGACAGTATGACAGCCTCTTGTGTTTTAAGGATTTTTTTTTCAGGCAAATGGCTTTTGAGAATGGCAGCATTTCAAGATTATGAAACTGCCGCTGATGGTAATGGTTCTGTGATAATTAAACTGTCCACAGTCTCTTTTTTTTTTGTGAAATTGAGACAAGGGTAGTTGTGATTTCATCAAAGGCTTTGTTTGAGCTCTGGCAGCTGGCAAGGCAGAGTCCTCTGCTAGCAGACTGAGTACCATCCTGAAGAGTTTTCACTATACATTTCCTTCATCAGCTGCATATTCATCACATTTCATCTTTGCCCATCTTGTAACAAGGCTAGTCGACTTCTTGGTGTTCTTTGTTGACAGAATAGCCAATTTGTCCTCTTAGTAGTAATGTATTAAAATTGGCTTCTGGAGGCTTCTTAAGCTGAAGGTAGGGTCCACATTCTCCTTAAGAGTTTCATTCTTTGCATAACTATTTGTGTAAGAAAGCACAGTAACCTAAACATGCCCTGATATTAAAAATAAGTATTAAAATTATAAAATACATTGTGTCCCTGCATTAAAAATAAAAAAGGTTTTCTTCTCTTATTTTAAAGAAATGTACATCTCATTCTCTGAAGAGGCCTGCAAAAGCCCATGTGTCTATCTTTATGCAATTGTGTAATTCTCTTTAATGCTTTAGAACTGGTCAAGTGTTTAAAGTTAAAGGTGACCACAGGTTCTCGTGGCTGGAGCAACGCTGAGGGATTTTCACAACTGCTTTTGTGTGTGTGATTGTTCCATGTAGGCAAGAGATTGTCTACCGTTTTCTGGAAAAGCATTCCTGTAAATTGAGTCTCTAGAGATTTATGGGACCAGAGCTATATAGCCTGGCACATAAACTTTGTTCAGATCAGTGGTGACATACTGTTGTTGAGACAGTACATTTATTTACTGCTCAGTTGGTACCCTCACTTACATTAATAGCATTGGACTTCTGGGCACTCAGAACCTCATGGGATCAAGTCCTTCTACTGAGGATATTGCTCAGCTCTTGTTCTGTCCCTTCTTATATGTTTTTTCATTCAACGTTGTTTGTTAACACAGTCTAACTGGAGCTGAATATAAAATGGAGAGCTGATAGAAGGTGAAATCCAGTTTAAAACTTACTTACAGTGTGATGCTTATAACATGCTTGATAATGGAGGTAACTGATAGATACGACAGCTCTGTTACACTAAATGTAATATTTGGTAGCTGTATGGTCTCTATTGACTTGTATGTTTTATTGTTGGGATGTGATTCTGTTGTGGTGGGTACCACACAACTACTGCCCATTCTTGGGTTTGGAAAGAGGTGGCCTTTCTTCCCTAGCAGAAGAAACAAACTGAGTCTGCTGAGAGCTAGCTCAAAGGGGAAGAGTAGCAATTCAGATATGTTAAGGAAAGACATGATCATAAGTAGAAAGTAAATCTGGGTAAATTCCACTTCTAGCGAAGAAGAAGTTAAAAGAAGGACAGCATTTGTACTAAGAAATGTTTTGAAGAATTTGGGTGAAAGGTAAAACAGTTAAGGAAGATGAAGGGGATTAATACACAGAGAATAGTGTGATTCAGAGTTTGGGTAACTGGGGAGTGTGGGAGTCAGTAAACACTCAACAAACCTTAACTGGTAAATTGTAAGATATTAAAAACTAAGAGGTTGAGAAAGAAAGTAGGAAGTTGACAAATGCTCTCAAACAATGAGCAAGGCAAAAGGTCTTTAAGGCTATTGGAGATAAAGGTCTGAAGTGTTTGCAAGTACAGCACTAGGTGGGTAGTACATATTTCTGAGTTAATTCTCACAACTCACTAGCTTGTGGCCCTTTACAGAAGTACTTTAGTGTGGAGTTACGCGAGATGACTGAGCTGGTCTAGGATCCTAGACTCCTTGCTGGAAAGAGGAGATTGTTCTCCTTTCTTCCTCCTGCACCTGCCCCTCAGTTCTGGAGTCCACCCCCCTGCCTTGACCATGTGCTAACACTTTTTTCACAACCACCAGAAAAAAATATTTGTATGGTTTTTGCCAGCTTAGTTTTCTGTGGTGTTACGTGATGATTCAGTTGTGAAGTCTGATGGGCTTTAGCTCCAGCACAAGGAAGAAATGGGAACAAGCAGCTGGAGTAAGAGACAGGAGATAAGGCTCCATTTTGTATTAATGACTCCTTAGAGCAGCTATCTTACCTGTCTCCATACTGTAGCTGCAGTTTTACAACTATCTGAATCATATTTAAGTTCAAGCTCCTGCTGAAAGGAGTGGGAGCTATGCTTGCCTCTCAGCCATGCATTTTCCCTGCCTTGTGGTGACACCACCAGTGTGTGGTAGGATGGTCAGCTGAGCTAAGAGACACTTAGCAACCTGACAGAAGAAAAGAGGTCTATCTTCAGCTCGATCTGTTCCATTTGGCTGCGTGAGCCCTGTTCACAGGCACCCAAGAGGAGGGAGGAGGAGGAAGGGTGGGTCTTCATTCTGGGCTACAGCCCATACTAAGATGAGCTTCAGCCAAGGGTGAAGCCATGCCCATAGGCTTTTCTGGTCCCTACTGCATTAGATTCTGGTTCTGTAATGGTCTTATAGTCTTACTTGCCCAAAGGGAGGAGAGTTGTAAATAAAGAGGCAGTTTATGGAGATACGGTAAAACTTAATGTAAAGTGTTAAGTTCTTTAAGCTTTTTGGATGGAAGGCAATGTATAAATACTGTTTGTATTAAACTGCAAAAAACACTGTTTAAAATTTCAGGAATAGCTGTGGGAAATAATTTTGGGTCTGTGTAAGGAATGCATGTTATTTTAAAAGAGGGAAAAACACAGAAAGAGAAAAGTTACAGCAGAGCCAAGGACAGCTAGAATAATGCAGTAATACAGGGGTTCGGGGTATGCAAAATAACTAGGTCTGAGTTCTCTAGGAAAGAAGGGGATCCTGCTGAAGTAAGAGGGATTACACTTAATATGTGTATAATTTTTAAGGGAGTTGAAAGACTGGGTTTTTAAAGGATTTTTGAACTAGGGTCTGGGGCAGAAAACAAGGAGATATAGACAAGACCTGACGTGCCATGTATGAAAGGAATTGAAGAGGCATTGCTGGTTTACAAAGGTGGTTATTAATATTGTACAGCTTCCAGAGAGAAGACAACAGAGAAGCAACTTACATAGTTTCCAGAAAAGAGGTGGATACATATCTGAAAGAAAATACGTAGTGAACATATGCAGACTTAAATGAGGGGAGTGTCCTAGGTGGGTTTTTGACTTCTCTGAACGAATGGAAATCTCTCTACGTATGGTTCCCATTCCATGGTGGTAGGCAACACAGGAAAGGAAGGTATGTGCCAGACTCTGGTAGGGCCACTTCACCATGGAAGTTGTGACATGTAGTATTTTGATGTGTATGCTCTAGTACAGTCACCAGATTTCACTTTTATGGTTGCATTTAAGTAGAATACACTGTATTTTGATTAGTCTCTAGGCTGGTGGGTGTTTATTCACTCGCATTTTCATATTTGGGCAATATTCAATATGATACCCTCTTGTTTCATGTTGATGTTCTTGTGTTCTTTCAGAAAAATGCATATATTCTATGTGCTTTTAGTCAAACCAAATGTATTTTTATATACAGATGGCAATTATAGTGAATATATATAGGGCAGAGTGGGACTTCCTTCCTTTTGACCACAGCCTTCTCTGTTCCTGTATAGTTACCTCATAACATAAAAGTAGTCATAAGCAGTCATGCATACTCAAGGTTAAAAATGGTTTCTCACAGTAGTGTTATACAACCTGTAACTAGATGCCAAACCCCCAAAGTGCACTGAATCAATAAAAATTCCTTTCAGTCTGCATTGAATAAAGTGATACTGAAGTGGAGTAGCCATACCGTTTTATGTACCACATCCCTCAGTACTCTCTTGCAGGTGACAGAGTTGCAGCATTCCTCCTCTCAGTTCCAGACTGCAAAGGAAATAAATGGTGAGGGACAAATCTCAAAAGAATTGAAAGCTCCATTCCTGCAGTTTTTCTGTTTAGGATATATATTCATATTGTTTTGGTTTGGAAACTAAGCTGGGAATTTAATGAGAAGCATTTTCATGAGTTTTTTGGGATTTAATTACCTTCTGTTTGATATAAGTTTTACATGTTGTAACATGATTTTAATAATGCTCTTTATGCTTTTTAGAAATGCATTTCTTGTGTAGTCTTCAGCTATGTGTCATGTACAAGGCTGCCCTCTGTTTGCATGGTAACAGAGTACTTTGATTATAATCTTTGGAACTCTCTTTTTTAAGAAAGAAGATTCTGTGAAGTGTCCTAGTTTGAACATACGAAAAACTGTATTAGTCCAAAGACATTCACAGAGACTGAGGAGAAAATTCCATCTCTCCAAGCTATATTTTTCTTCTCCAAAAGCTATTGTTTCTCCTGTCTGTAGAATTAAGATGATGGTACTTACAGCTTGCATTTTCATTTCGGCATGTAACTGTTGTTTGATGTAGTTAGAGACTGGAGCTAACTCTCCAACAACAGTTGATTGCTAATTCTGTAACTGGTAGATTCACTGAAAATCCAAGACCTGGTTATTTTTTATCTAATAAAGTTGTCTGTGCAATGGATCACCGATAAAAAGTTGGCTATGATCTTCGAGAGCAGTGAGGTTTGAAATATTGAGAGTGCCTTTTTAAGCAGAGGTAAAGTTGAGGCTGAAAATGAATGAGGTATTGGTATGCTTTGTCTTGTGTAGTTATGAAATGGTTATTCCAATTGAAGGTGAAGTCAGGAATTGTAAAGGTCTTAAAAATGAAAACAAAAATAAAAAACAGGTTAACTGAAACTGCAAAAAACTGTTGCTTTGAGGGAAGATTTATGCAGGTTTTTAGTTTATCCAAATTGCTTCACCCATCCTTAGAAACACTAATAGTACTTTGGATTTCTATAGCATCTTTCATCTGAGAACCTCAAAGCACTTTGCGGGCATTAATTTAATTAAGTTTCACAGCAATCGTGTGAGCTAAGTATGTTTAAATAAGGATCACTTCACCCAGTGCTGAAATGGAGCCATGCCTGGGGTGGAATGCAGTATTTAATAGTACACAGCAACTACACAACAGTTCAGGAGAGAGCATGAAGAAAGTACTGTATCCCACTGAGACTGCGGGGTGGATCTTGTTAGACAGCATATCTGTTTGCTTGTTACTTTTCCTTCTGAGTTATAGGTTAAATTCCACCATCTTTTTGATGACTGCGAAGGGCTAGGAACTTGCTTCTAGGTCTCCTCAAATGGTCTTTGCCTAACCATGACTTAGCTCAACGTGCTGTGATGCCCCGTTCAATGAGGTGTCCCCTCTAATAAACACATCTCTGTTACTTTAATGCCTTGATGATCTGATACTGATTTAAAGAGTAGAGCATATCATCTGCTCTATCATCAGTTGTGGACTGGCAGCACCTTTTTTCCCTGGAATTTTACCATGCCAAGTACCACACTGGTCCATCCCAGCTGTGTTTGTAAGATCTGATGGGATCACAGCACAAGGTACAGTTATCCTCTCAAATCATGTCATGATGCTGAAAAAAAGATGGACTGCTATTTCTGGTAGCTTTTACATTCAAAACTGAGTTAATGCATTGAATCAACTTTTACCAAAGTCTTAGACCCACAACAAGCATTTTTCCATTATTACTTTTTGAGTGCTGTAGAATACAAATACCTGTTTGTAGCTATTTTGCTTTGAAGAGTAGTGGTTTATAGAATTTTAACTTTCAATGTGCCCTGCATGACTTTTACCCAAATGAGAAAACACAACTGAGGTGGAGAGGGGGGGAAGGGACTCAGGCCAGTGGTGCTTAGTACTTGCTTTGGGAATCTTGAGTTGGGACATTCATAGGTCAGCAATACATTGACTAGTGAAAGCAAAAGGAATTTCTTTCCTACTATCGGCAGTGATGACATTATCTTGAGATGAAAAGAAATTGCAGTAATAACTGTTACTTTCTGTCTTTTCCATCACATTTTGCATCTTGTTTGCATATGTTTTGTTTTACTAACCCACCAAGGTGCTGGGTGTACCAATTAAAAAAAAAGTCAACTTTTATTTTTAACCTTCTTCATATGCATTTATCCTTTTAAATGGCCTTCTTTTTTTTTTAACATGACATTGAAAATCTCCTGTCTTGTAAGTAAGTATTATAGAGGAATATAATGAGAAATTCTGTTCTATCATAACCAAGGGGCAGGTGGTTTCCATTATAAGCTCAGCTGGAGCTTCCTTCCATGCCAGCAGCTTCCCACAACTGAACTACTCTACTCATCTCTGCCCTTTTTGGTGGGGAATGTGCAGAGGAAGTGGAACACAGCCCTGACAGATAAGGGATTACTCAAATGGCTTCTGTCACAGTTTGGGGATTAGGTTCGGTTATGAATCCATTTATTTCATGAGTCCTGTTTGTATTTGTGACAGTCATGAATGAGGACATTCTCCTGGCAGGAATTTGGCACCTGAGGAACAGTGGTGGAAGCACAGTGTCTGAAAGGGTGCAAGAAAGCAATCTAGCCATTTTGGTATCATGTGTCCCTCACCTGCTGGAACAATGGGGCCTTTTGTGAACAGAAGTATTGTCTGTACCTGTGCTATCTCCTCCCAGGCCCGCTGCAGGAGGGAAGGGTACGTGACTGGAAGTATTTTTGGAACACAGTCTGATGGGGGAAAAAAAACCCTAGTTTATCCAGCTGTGACCACTTGACCAAAGAGAGACAAATTCCTACTTGAGGTAGGAGTTTGGTGTGCAGAGGTGATAGATTTACCAGGACACTTAGAGGATCTATTAGAAAACAGAGAGGGAAGATGCTGGTCATAATCCATAGGGATAACAAAGATAAAGAAGCGGGAGGAGACAGATCCAAAGGGCAAAATTTAAGCTAAAGACCAGGTGCTTCATAGTACATTTCCTAGAATTGAAGAGAGGTAAATGAGGCATGAGATGATATGATGGAGACATAGAAAAACTTGAATGGTGTGGAGTCAGGAGGGACTGTTCAATGGTTCTCAAGATACTAAAATTAGGGCCACTGAAGTGAAATATCAGGCAGCAGGTTGCAAAAAATTAAAGGGGATACCCTTCTACGTGGCATGGAAATTGCAGAACACCCTCCCACAGGATGTTGTAGAAACCCAAAGTACAAATGGGTTCAATGATTAGATGAATTTACCAAGGAAAAGTAGTTGAACTACTAGCTACAAGGTGTAAAACTGATCTCTAGCTCAGGCAGCTTTTCAGCTGTGGAATGCTAGAAGGTGGATATGGCCTTCTATTTGCCCTCTGCATTATGCACACTATCAAAGTATCTACTTTGGATCACTGTTAAAAGGTGGCTATTGAGCTAAGCAGGATTATGTATGCTGTTCCCGTGCTTTTATATAAGTACTTTTTGAAAGATTTTTTTCTTAAAGGTAAAGAAAGATTTGTTTCTAGGCAGAGACACAAGGCATAGAAGGAAAAGGGAAGACGGAGTTTCCCAGTTTATTCTAAAAAATTGGATCATGCTTAACTTTAAACTTGTGAGTACTGACACATAAGTAAACAGAAATATGTGTATGCTAAAATGTAAGCGTGGATGTAAGTTCTTCCCTGGTTTAGTGCCATGGTATGTGGCAACACATCAACATGCACAATTGCAAGTCAACAGATTTTTTTCCTCCCTGCTATTCAGTATGAAAATAAGTGTAGTCATTGCCAGAGAATAGATTTTTCTATGCAGATTGGCTAATTAGGAATTGGAATCAATAGATAGGGTGTGCAGCTGGTTTGGGGCATAAGAAAATAAGGTGGTGGTCAACAGAAGCATTTCCTTGTCTTCACACCCCTCCTTACTGCCAACACTGAGCATGAACCACCGCTTCTGGAGGTAGATGATATTTGATACTTTTCAGGTTCCCATCACCATGCTAAAAGAGTGCTAAGGAACATAATGATAATCAAATTTCAATGAAATTTGGGTAACCCAGAACTCTTCCGAGAATTTAAGTTCTACACAGAGTTTTGAAATGCCGTTATTCAGTTTTGCTTGATGGACAAGTTGTATTTTTAAGCAAACATGCTATGTGTGCAACTTTAAGCAATCATTTGCAATATAGATTTTACTTAAAGCCTGAAGCCTAATTGCACAGGAAGAGCTAATCCCAAAGTTAATTAAAAGTGGATAAATTAAAATTCTAAGATACGAGATATACATAAAATTGTACAATTGATTGATTTATTTACAAAATATATATATTACAGTGTTATATACAGTTACATGCAGTAAACATACAATATTATTTACTAGCAAAAAGTAGGAATCCCAGCTTTTTAATTCAGCAGATGCCTTTTAAAGTAAACAATAAAATAAAAAATCAGTTCTATTCATGGAGAAACATCTGAAAAAAATTCAGTTTATTCTTTAAATTTTATATTCCAGAGCCATTTTTATTCCTATGTATACATTCATATTGAAGGAAATCAGTAGAATTATAGCTTCAAACTTTTAAGACTTCTTCACAGGTTAGTTTTCTTTATATTCTAGAAATAACTGGCCTCTGGGTCACTGGTTTTGGGTGAACTTCCACTTTATTTACACAGCCGTTCTTAAATTTGGTTTTCTATTTCAGTGATGGAACAAAACTTTCTTATTGTTTGAGGGAGTTCAGCAGATGCTTCAAACCAGAAATATTGGCTTAGCTGGCAACCAACCTGACCTGTGGCTTAGGTACCAGAGAATGTATTGCCTCAGCTCCAGGCCTCTTTGGTCACAAACTGCATACTGTGCAATATTCTTGTTGTTCCTTGGGGGAGATTGTTTATTTTTATTTTTGCAAATCAAATACAAACCAGGTGGTGAAAGACTAAATATCTAAACTATAGTCAGGAAGTGGTTAGAAACAAAGCAACAGTAGCCTGTTGATTCTCGACTGGATGACCTGATCAGGGAACCTGGTCCCAGTGTCTGTGTATGTCTAATGACAAAGCTCTGTCTTTAGTTTAGTAATACCACTTTCTGCAGAGCAACTGCCAGGAATGGCTTTAGGTCTTGAGGCTTTAGTAAAAACTGACGTAGATGTGGATGTAACTGTGTTCCTGGTATTGTTCTTGGTTTGTTGATGAACATAGTAAAATGATATTTTTCTGAAATTTTATGTTTACACTATGAATTCTGCCACCTCAGCTCAGTCAGTGTCCCACAGAGAGCTCTGTTTCAGCTTGCATCGCTCTGTTGCTGTGTGCCATTTAATCTTGCAAACCTGGCTAAAGATTTCACTGCCAGCCATTGTCTTTGGTCAGTGTCCTCCATCAGAGGTGATGGAGAACCACCCCTGGTTCAGAACCAGCATAAAACTGTGGTCTTCCCTTTCCCTCTTACACTGCTGATGCAACTTGGTGCAACTGTATTCCCATACTACTTGTTTTCCTACCTCATGTGCTCAAATGGCATTTTTAGGACACTGAACAAATGTCCAATTTGTCTTCATCTCTCTACACACTATTCCTCTGAGCTTCACCATTTCTTCTTTATTGATAAAGTATGTATCTTTTACAAGAAACTTATTCCACCACTGTTACTGTGTTACAATGCTAATGTTGAAGGCTTCTGGGGAAATATGTCCATCAGCGCCTTCTGCTGAAGAAAACATCAGTGTCCTAATCAGTAGGGACCCTTCTGGTATAAAGTTTCAATATGCAGAGTATGAGTTTTTAGTTTGTAAAATGCAGATTCAGTTTGCCAGGACCCTCATCATCTCCACTATACTCTTCCAGTGGCTGACATGCAGCACAGGACTGAGCTCCTATTCCATACTTATGGCCAGAGAAGGAAATTTGTTTTTAAAAGATGTATTGTTATTTTATAAAGAAAATTATCTGGTAGTAGAATGGCTTATTAAAGCAAAGCTTTTTGCATAAATCAAGTCATCTAGCTTTCAAACATACTTTGAAAAAAAGAGAGAACAGTCCACCAGACTATTACATATCCTGTGGAGGAAAATCTGCTGAAACTGCAAAAGCACAGTGTAGTGTGTGTCATTTCTGTCTCCTTCATTCCATAAGCACTCCCTGACAAACGGGGAAACTATCTGTGTTGGGCATAGTTTGCTTGGATATGTGCTTTACCTAGACTTAATCCTTCTAGTACTGGCAAATTGAACTCGCTATTCAAGGAATGACAGTTCCAGTAGACAATGTGTGTTATATTCAAGATCATTATCTCATACTTTGTATGACACTAGACATGAGATTAAGTGCTCTGTAATGTGCATATTACAGCTATTTTTTTACTTCCTCTTGTGTTTTGTTTGATGTAAAGCAGAGATGAACAAAAACAGATAATGATTTTGGAGCCGATGAATTGCACATGTACATGGCTGGAAGCAGAAGCAAGAAAAATTTGGACCTAGAAATAAAGGACAAATTTTGGGCAGAGAGGAATAACTTCCTTACAGATGTGATTCATTCTTCACTTAAAGTTTTTACATCAAAAAGCTCAACTTGAAGTTAAGGGCTTGTTGAATAAATTATTGTGTGAAAGTCTATATTCTGTAGTATTCTAGGCATCCAACTAGATGGTTGTATTGAGATCATCATAGTCTAAGCCCTTCTGTTCTTTAAAATCTCTGAACAGTGAAGGTTGCTGGCATATGTTTTCATGTTACCATGCTGTGTTTTCTTAAGTGGTGTCCCCTAGTGAGGAGCAGTATTCTAGAGGTTGCTCAGTAATACCCAGTATTCCTTTAAAATAGTCAAATTCTGCTCAGTTTAGCTCCAGCAGGTTTTTTGTAGGTTCCTAATGGAGAGTTTCCCTGGCACAGAGGTACTCTGTTTAGTGTGCGTGTGTCAGACACATAACCACGTCTTCCTTTTCCCGCTGATCCATTAAAGAGTCACTTTGGGGATGCACTTTAGGGTTGTGTGGTACCAGCTGAAAGAATCCCCCATCGTTCTTAGACTGGTGAGGATGAGGCCCTTCATGCAATGCTTCATCCAGAACTATTTGGAAAAAAAAAAAA
Organism: Strix uralensis; assembly: GCF_047716275.1. Taxonomy (NCBI): domain Eukaryota; kingdom Metazoa; phylum Chordata; class Aves; order Strigiformes; family Strigidae; genus Strix; species Strix uralensis. The sequence goes on along the minus strand of NC_133972.1, from coordinate 20,770,327 downwards.
AAAAAAAAAAAAAGACCTGATTATTTCCTTTTGAAAATGAACACCTGTTTTTGCAAACCCTTACTGTAAAGTGTTCACTCCATGGATTCCTGTTCTCTCCTTTATTCCCTGGGCAGCAGCCCAGAGAAACTGGTTTCCACCAGTTTCCTAGAAATTTTCTCTGTGCCTTGAGAGAGGCCCAGGCCCAGAAAGGTGTGAAGGGGGTTACAGATCTCCCCGTTGCCTCTCATGAGGCCAGCAGAGCTGTGCTTAGGGCATGCGGTGGAGACTCCAGGCACTGAGTTTGTACATGTGCATGGATGTATCTGCTGGGGTCCTACCAGCATGGTGGTCACACCTGTGTGGGGCAGAGCTTGTGTTAATGACCCCCATGCTCTGGTCCACAGAAACTCGGGGGTAAAATCAGGCATCTCCACTTAAAGGGCATTTTCTTTATCTCTTCAAATATCTGTTCAGTACCATCTTTCTACAGAATGTTTACAGTCAGGAAGGCATTTCTAGAGGTATTGAATTCACCCTGCTTTTTTAATTATGTTTGCTTTTTAACGTGGCATTTTATAAAGCTAACTGGTGATATAAATTACAGGGTTATTTTTTAAATTTAATACAGGACTCTAACTTAGAAGTGTTTCCTTACAGACTCTTTTCCTGGTAGAGTAAATAATTAAATTTCAGGGTGTGGACTTCTGATTTTGAGTGTTTTTTGATTCTCCAAAATTTCTCATCTAAAGCTACTCTTATCCAGGAAAATCAACAATACTTTTTTTTTTCCCTATGGTGAATTAGTTTATGTAAAGGTTTTCGCACAACTTCAATGAATATCTCTATGACGCAGATGGATTGCAGGAAGCCAAGCTGAAAATGCATCTATTTTTGTTTGATGTGAAGCAATTGGACATATTGAAATGGGACATTTGGATTTGCTGAACTGGAATGTCTCAAAATTATAATTTCAAAATGTCCAGTTATGTCCAGTTACTTCGTATCTAGCAAAAATGCCTTTCATTTTTAACCTGCTTTGAAACCTTAAGTAATCATAATGGTTGTCTCTTGTTCTTCTCTCCCCACCCTTGTTGAACCCTCGTGACCAGTTTCTGATGCATTTAGAGAGAGATAAACATCTCAAAAACATATATAATTCCATACAAATTTCATAGAGGTTGTCAGATGGGTGTAAAGGAAAGGTTGAGATTACTAGAGGGAAGGCTCAAACAGGGATTTAACAGTTACTTGTTGTGTTTGATGTGTTCTTGAGTAAGTACACCTTTCCCTCAAAGCCAGCCTAATTTATGGCTCTTGCTCAAGAGGAAATTAGTAGATGTGAAGGGTAGCTGAGGGTACTGTGAGGTTAAATGAGAGGGGACATAGGTGGATTTAGCTGGGCAGAGTGTGGGAGAGGGAGTATGTAAATCTGACAGAAATCAGGAATAGGATTCAGGATAGGAAATGAGACTGTGATTTCTGTTGTTCTTCATAACTGCAACTTGTTTTATGGTGACATTGACAATCTGAAACTTAGTGAAAAGTTTAATTCTTTGATATATTTCCATGTTTTGATATATCTGAGAATGAAAACCTATAGCAAATACCAACACTTTCCATAAAGCAAGCATTCCGCTTCCAGAACTGAGTTGCAATCACAGACTTTGCACAGTTTAGATTGTATGTATTTGTCCAGTACAAGTACTGACAATCAGACTTAATTCTGATCTCATTATTCTGGTCTCTTGGCACTTCAGAGTTATATGCAAATCTCAGAAGAACTGCCTTTGCAAATTTGGGTGACAGTTCCACTCCTTGGCAATCAGATTTCAAAGAAAAAAGCTGTTCTTACTGTCACTCCTCATTTTACTGTTTGATACCAGACATAGGCCAAATAAAAAAGATTATTATGAAAATGGATAATGTGAGGAGGGAAGAATGAAAGACACCAGAAAGTTACCTGATTTACTTAATACTTCCGACTATTTCAAGTTGATTTATAGCCTTTATTTTATCTCAACAAGTTCAGCTATCGGCAGATTTACTGTGTAAACCCCTGCTTTATCTTTTCTTTTTTCTTTCTCACTGTTACAATTCAACATAATGAGATGCAAGTTACCCTTTCATCTTCTTACTTCTAAGTTAGCAAAAAAAAGAATGTGGTAAAAGTTTTGTTAGCAACTTGATAATCTTTAATGAGTGTAAAGGATGATGCCATCTACTGTTTACAGTTTTAAAGAAAATGGTCTAAGGAGTGTCTTCCAGCTATCAGATCAAATATAAATAATAGTGACAGTGCAGAATTTGACAGAGTGAATGTATGTATGTACACAGTTACCTAATTATAAACAATCATGTGGGTATATTTACATAAAGGTAATAATCTTTTTAAGTTTAAATCTCAAGTATATTATCCCTTAAGATTTCACCAGTAATATAAGAAGTCAGAAACAGTGCTGACTTTAGAAAGTTTTAATTTCTTTTTTCTTACAGATAATGTCAGTTTGTAATGTAGAAATTGTACAAGTACAGCACAGTTCACTAGGAAAATGAGCTTAGTGTTCTCAGTTTAGTCCAAGTTGGACAACACATTATTTGGCACAATTGAGTAGCCTAGCTTTAAGAGAAGTACAAGACTGAATAAGCATAGAGGTTTTATTATTTGAGTGAGCGAACTGTATGCTTAGAACGATGAGAAACCCTTGTGCTGCGTCCCACCTGCTTTCAATTGCACTGCTTTTATAAGCATTGGATTTACAGTAAAAAAGTCTCCTAGAGAAATGCTGTTCTTTCATATTGTGTATAGATAAAAGGCTGCGTACTTCTGCCTTTCACGTACTGTATTTGTGTAGTCAAAAAAAGTTGTGTAAGTTTTATAGAAACATTGATAAAAATATTACTGCGTACATTAAACAGATAACATTTTTCAAAAAACAAATGTGAGATATTTTATGTTCAATAGATAAATCAGTTTGTTATGTTGTATATTGCTCTTGTGCCTTGCCTGTTGAACAAAACCTACTTTTAAGAGGAAATGCCCTTTTCTTTGTCCAATCTTAATGGCTGCTTGGTAAAATGTTGACTTCTGTTGGGGTGTAAGTCTTAAATTATGCATTCAGTTCCTGTGATTTCTAATGTTAAGCAGGATGAAATTCATACGTTAAGAAAGAAGTCATTCTAGTCCATGGAAAGTGTTATTTCTGTTGAAAGAATATGACAGAATAGACTGCCAGTGGTGAGCTTCCCATTCTTCAGAAAGAGGCTCAGTTACCAGTTGGAAAGTACTAGCTGGAAGATAAGATTTAGTGAAAGCATGATGGAAATCCTCAGTCTGGTATGTCTGATACTCTGCTTAGAGATGTTGAGCATGGGGACCTCTAATTTTCAGACTATGATTGCAATAAAAGGATGGGATTATTAAATGATGGTCTTGCAGTTGACTCATGGGTTGAAGAGGAGCTATTAAATTTCCTTTCAAGAGAGAAATAAAAGAGACTGTGTTCTGTATGCAGTTCTGTCTTGGACCTAAAGATACAATGCACAGGGCATTTTAGATGGCTTTAACCTGAGCTGAGGTTAAATAAATAAACAAACTGTGAAGTTAAGTGCAGTTATCAATACGCAGTCAAACAAAAAATAAAGCTGCCTTTTTCATGTAGTCCTGGGCCTTCTCAGAGGTGCCAGAGGAGGAACTTCAGTATTAAGGGTGTTGAAAATAGCTAGTAAAGCAGAAGCCAATGCTAATAAACAGTTTTGGAAGTACTGTGAGTGGTTTAAGCATAGTCTGGATTATTGTTATTACTGTGTTAAATCACAGCAATCAAATAGCCAAGGATCGCTTTGAATGATTAAGTGGAATGGCCGTCAATGAAAAACCTTCAGGCTGTATTGCAGACATAGGGATGGGTGTGGTCATGGTCAGGTCTCCGAAACATTATTTTGGATGCTGTTGCAGATACAGAGAAGGGTGTTATATGATATTTTCAGAATCTGGCAGATTTTAGTTTGGCTTGGATATTTTTTATGTACCTTGGCAGATGTGCATATCCCTGCAGCCATACAGCAATCTGCATTAATGGCTGAAGTAACACCTACTGGTGAGGCAGAGTCAATCAGCAACAGGCTGCAGTTGACTCATAATCCCATTGAGCTTTGCGGGACACTTTTTTCTTCCCTCCCTGAAGCCCAGTGTCAGTTCCTGTCATGATTTATATACCCATTGGTTAAGAAAGTAGATGATGTGCTTTGTGGACAAATGAGCACATGCCTTTAAGGAAGATATGATAGAGCCTTGTATTATTTCCATCAGCTAATTAAATTAATTAAAATTATTTATTCACATTTACAAAAGTTTCCACCCAAAGTTCTAGATAGATTGCGCTAATCATAGAATCATAGAGCCATAGAATCATTTAGGTTGGAAAAGACCTTTAAGATCATCGAATCTAACCAAAGAGCTCAGTGTGTCAAAAGAGCTCAGTGTGTCATTGAGTCCAATCTAGAGCTCAATGTGTCAAAATGACACAGAAGGATCTCTCAAAGATAAGTGTTTTATTTCAAACTATATTCAGACTTTATCATCCTACTTATATATTTCTGTCTCTCCTAGAGGAGCCTGGAAAAACAGGTGAGGCTTGAAATCACAGAATCACAGAATTGTCTAGGTTGGAAAAGACCTTGAAGATCATCCAGTCCAACCATCAACCCAACATTAACAGTTCCCAACTACAGCATATCCCTCAGCGCTATGTTGACCCTACTCTTAAACACCTCCAGGGATGGGGACTCCACCACCTCCCTGGGCAGCCCATTCCAACACCTAACAACCCGTTCTGTAAAGAAATGCTTCCTAATATCTAGTCTAAACCTCCCCTGGTGCAACTTGAGGCCATTACCTCTTGTTCTATCACTTATTACTTGGTTAAAGAGACTCATCCCCAGCTCTCTGCAACCTCCTTTCAGGTAGTTGTAGAGGGCGATGAGGTCTCCCCTCAGCCTCCTCTTCTCCAGACTAAACACCCCCAGTTCCCTCAGCCGCTCCTCGTACGACATGTGCTCCAGACCCTTCACCAGCTTCGTTGCCCTTCTCTGGACACGCTCGAGTCATTCAATGTCCTTTTTGTAGTGAGGGTCCCAAAACTGAACACAGGAATCGAGGTGCGGCCTCACCAGTGCCGAGTACAGGGGCAAGATCCCTTCCCTGTCCCTGCTGGCCACGCTATTTCTGATGCAAGCCAGGATACCATTGGCCTTCTTGGCCACCTGGGCACACTGCTGGCTCCTGTTCAGCCAGCTGTCAACCAACACCCCCAGGTCCCTCTCTGACTGGCAGCTCTCCAGCCACTCCTCCCCAAGCCTGTAGCGCTGCTGGGGGTTGTTGTGACCCAAGTGCAGCACCCGCCATTTGGCCTTATTGGAACTCCTACAGTTGGCCTTAGCCCATCGCTCCAGCCTGTCCAGATCTCTCTGCAGAGCCTCCCTACCCTTGAGCCAATCAACACTCCCACCCAACTTGGTGTCGTCTGCAAACTTACTGAGGGTGCACTCGATCCCCTCATCTAGATCATCAATAAAGATGTTAAACAGGAGTGGCCCCAAAACCGAGCCCTGGGGGACACCACTCGTGACCGGCTGCCAGCTGGATTTAACTCCGTTCACCACAACTCTTTGGGCCCGGCCATCCAGCCAGTTTTTTACCCAGCAAAGCGTGTGCCCATCCAAGCCACAAGCAGCCAGTTTCGCCAGGAGAATGCTGTGGGAAATGGTGTCAAAGGCCTTACTAAAGTCAAGGTAGACAACATCCACAGCCTTTCCCTCATGCAATAAGCAGGTCGCCCTGTTGTAGAAGGAGATCAGGTTTGCCAAGCAGGACCTGCCTTTCATAAACCCATGCTGACTGGGCCTGATCATCTGGTTGTCCCGCATGTGTTGTATGATGGCACTCAGGATGAGCTGCTCCATCAGCTTCCTGGGCACCGAAGTCAAGCTGACAGGCCTGTAATTTCCCGGATCATCCTTCTGACCCTTCTCATATATGAGCGTCACATTGGCCGATTTTCAATCTGTGGAGACCTCCCTGCTCAGCCAGGACTGCTGGTAAATGATGGAAAGCAGCTTGGCGAGCACCCCAGCCAGCTCCTTCAGCACCCTCAGGTGTATCCCATCCGGTCCCATAGACTTGTGTGTGTCTATGTGATGCAGTAGGTCACTGACTATCTCCTCCTGGAATGCGGGGGGGTCGTTCTCCCAGTCTCTGTCTTGTGGCTGAGGAGGCTGGATTCCCTCAGTACAACTAGTCTTGCTATTAAAGACTGAGCCAAAGAAGGCATTAAGCACCTCAGCCTTTTCCTCATCACTCGTTGCCATGTTTCCTCCTGGGTCTAGCAGGGGATGGAGGCTCTCCCTGGTCTTTCTTTTGCTGTTGAAGTACTTATAGAAACATTTCTTGTTATCTTTGACAGCTGAAGCCAGATTAATTTCTAGCTGGGCTTTAGACCTCCTGATTTCCGCCCTGCACAGCCTCACAGCATCTTTGTAATCACCGTGAGTCGCTAGCCCCTTCTTCCAAAGGCGGTAAACTCTCCTTTTCTCCCTGAGTTGCAGCCAAAGCTCCCTCTGTGTGTGCCAGATCTGGGTATTGTCACGTGAAGGTGGCATCATATGCCAGATAAAGGGATTTCTATTTCAGATTTAAGAGAAAGAATAAAGGAAGAGAATATTTTGATCCTGGAATTTGGAAGGTAAAGAAGTATTAGAAGCATTTCTAGGAAGTCATTCAAAACAGTCTTGGCTTGAATGGGAAGTGGTATTGCAGCATCTCTGAAGATAGGTATCTCAGTATGATCCAGTTTAGTTTTACAAACATTAAGTCATTTAACTTGTCATCCCATGCATAATGTGTGATAGATAAGAGAATAGCTCATTCTTTTTTAAATCTGTAGCTTGTTAAAATGACTAGCCATCCTTTTCCAAGCTACTGCACTGGGACTCAGTCTCATAACGTGTATGGAATCCTTCAGGCAAGTACTATTTCTGACAGCACAATTTTTATTCTCCTGCGGGAGTGGAGAAGATCTGGCCATCTTAAGTGTGAGCCAGCATACTGTTCCACCATGCTTAAATGCCTGTCTTGAGCTACTTGGTAGTCCTTACTGCAGCCCATTAAATGAGATGGTAATACCTGGACCTACTTTAAAAGTGCTTCTGTTTTACTGCCTTCCAAAGGGCATGAGAAAAGGGTAGATGCTACTTTAAATAGTGTATTTCAAACTTCATTACAAGTTGTTGTTGTTCATATGTTTCACTGTTTTCATGTTCATCATTGTAGTTTAAATGAATACTGGTAAAACTACAATTTGATCCTCTACTTTTCATCTTCACACACCATTGAATGAGTGGTTTTCACACTTTCACATTCATGTAATTCTGCTGGCTCATTTCCTGCAGATGATCGTATCTTTGCACCTTTAGCTGAAAATACTGTAAGATGATGTTTATTTTCTTGTTTAATGTGATTTCATGGGCTGCAGACCATGACTTCATGGATGACAGATTGGAAAATGCTTTCACCATTCCAAGTAAGGGTTAAAAGCAAAAATGATCTATATCTTAACTCACAGCTCCTTTCAAAACATTTTACATGTGAGGTATATTGCCTTTCTTCCAACAATATCCCTGATTACAGCAACAAGACCTCTAAACTGCAAATGCACTGGGAGAGAAGCAATAACATCCAGCTTGTTGCAAGATCCTAGCAGAAGCATACATCTGACAGGCACAGCGGGACTATGTCTACATTTTGATAAATCTCCATCTACTGTATTTAGATTTCACTTTTTCTGCAACAGAATGTCTCTCAATAACATATCTCTCCTTACATTTTTTCCCAAACTATCACCTTGAGAGGCTTCAGTGCAGCTTTTGGAGCTCTGTGTGAACTTTGATGTAAAGCTCTCCTGCAGTGAGAGATCAGAAATGCCATGTGTAAAAGCAGAGACTCCTTTGAGAACACTTTGGAGACAGAAAAGCATCTGTTTCATAAGAAAGTTTTAAACAAAATGGTATTGAGTTAAATGTAATATATGATTTAGGTATTTCCTTGGGTGATGTCACCAGATTCTTTTTAGGCATAAAACCTCCCACAAAAAGCCCATACCAACATTACTTGAAAGTCACGTGCACAGTAAAATGCAAAATATTTGAAAAAAAACCCACCTCATTTTATTTTTGTTACTAAATGAGCATTGTTCATTAGCATTTTATATTTCATTCAGAACATGAATGTAGAATTTTTTTTTTAAATTTATTTTCTGTTTCACCACAGTTCTTTTATGCCAGAGATACAGAGGTCATTAGCAAAATCAAGGAAGGAGAGAGGAAGAGAAAAGTTAAGAATTATAGACAAACCCACTTCCATGTTTGTCCTGGTTTCGGCTTGGATAGAGCTAATTGGTTTTTTTTCCTTCCTTCTTAGTAGCTAGGTAGTTCGGTGGTTCGGATTCATTATGGGATTTGATATGTGAAGAATGTTGATAATGTACTGATGTTTTTAGTTGTTGCTAAGAAATCAGGGACTTTTCAGCTTCTCATGTCCTACTTGTGTGCAGGTACACAAGAAGCTGGGAGGGAGCATAGCCAAAACAACAGACCCAAATTGGCCAATAGAGTATTCCATATCACCTAAGATCATGCTCAGTATGTAGATAAGGGTTAATCAGGAAGCTCCACTTGGGTTTTTGGGATAGTGGTTTCAGGATTCATTCTTCTCTGGGATCACTAGTCGGGAATGGGCTGGGCATTGGTCAGTAAGTGATGAGCACTCACATTGTGCATTACTCATTTGTATTTTCTAATATTATTATAATTATTTTAATTTAATTTTGTTTCAATTATTAAATTGTTTTTATCTCAACCGATGAGTCTCCTTACCCCTCCAACTCTTTCCCCCCTTCCCCTGGGGTGGGGGAGGGTGAGCAAGCAGCTGCATGGTGTTTGTCAGCCATCCGGGTTTAAACCAAAAAATCTCCTCCTTGCTGTATTTCAGTGTGTATTTTCTGGAAATTACCTTATTAGATCTTTTGTGGGGTTTTTTTTCTGCTTTAGCATGTTTGTCTTTCTTAGCTTTGTTCAGGCACTTACCTTATTAGTCAATGAGGAAATAATCATACCGTTACATAACTACCAGAATGAAATCATTGCTCTTCCTAGCATGGTTAGTGTCCAGTTCAATGAGAAGCCTGTGACCTAGGACTGTTAGTTGTGTGCACTGTAATTAAACCAACCCATTTACATAATGAGAATTTATTTTGAGCACTGTCCTTGCAGAAAACAGTAATTTCAACATAACCTGCATTTGTTGTGGAAATCCCATAGCAATGACGTTTCCTGAAAATTTGTGATACTGAATTGGCTGTCTGTAAAAGTTGAACATGTTTTCCCTAAAGTCACAGCAGAAAATTATGAAAGCTATATTGCTCTCCTGCAGTCTGACCATACTTAGTTTTTATTGCTTCCTGAGCCCATGAGAATATCTGTAATACATTTAAAGCTGTTACTTTCATCATTCCAAGCTTTAGATGCAGGTACGTTGGCTTCTACTGCTCTTTATGGAGGTGCTAAAAGGCTCAGTCCTGTAAAGTGTAGCCCTCCTCCTGGTTCTGCTGATTTTGGTGTGAGGTTGGAAGGCTGAGAAATTTCTAGTCATCATTCAGAAATGCACAGATTTGGGCCTTAAGGAATCCTTAATTGGATCATCAAATCTGAGTAGCTTTACAATTTTTCTTACTGAGTACTGATATTGCCATTATAGATACTATGGCCAAGATATGCCTGGAAATATCCAGGGGTGTAGCAGGGGTAACTCTACTTCCAACTGTATGAGACAGGACTGATACCAGTGGAAATAAGGAGAATTGTTGCATTACAGGTCTTTGTTATAGTGACATATTAAGACAGTTTAGAATACATATCAGAGAAAAAATACTAACTGCTATTACATTACCCGTCTACCTCCCAGAAATCATCCTTTGCATTTGCAAAGATAAGATTTTATCAGGGGGGGATGGGGCATCCAAAAAAAACCCAACAAAAAAAAAGCAGATACAGATTTTTGGTGAGCAAGAGAAAGAAGTTAAGTGTCCATTTAGAAGAAATTTCATCTGTTACTTTAATACAGGCTCTTTTAATTTTGTTCTGGTGCTTTTAAGCCAATGCTGAGACTTATCAAAAGATTGCATTTGGAAAAAAACACTTAAAGCATTTTTCTCATATACTGTAGCTTAAAAGGAATGTGTGAAATTCAAGATTGGAAAGTATTACACAAAAGTATTATTTTTCCTTTGGTTTTTTTTTAAACACATTTTTCCTCAAACCTGCCTCTCTACCAATGTCTTTTTCCCACAAGACTCCAAAGGAAAAATGACATCAAATGGTAAAATCCTGTTGTATGTTATTTCCAGAAGAATCCATGGAAATCTTGAATATGATTTTATCATTTGCACTGTAATGTTCCACTGTTAAAAGGAGCAACATACTGAAGAGTATTCAGTTGCTGAATACTTGATGGTAAGCAAAAGCTGATGTTTCTGTGAATATTACAAAACACTTAGGAATTTGTAGCACCTCAGATCTGTTGTATGATAATAGGAGTTAGAAATGGAAAACTCTTGTTATATCAGATTGACCATCTCCTTGACACCACCAGATTGTTGTCTTCATTGTACTACTAATTGGGAAATGTCATAAGCCATGTGGCTGCCACCACTTGCCTTGGGAATTAATGGCATTCCCATGGCATTAAAGCAACCTTGAATATTCCTTTCCTTGACTTCATCTTCTTGATCCTCTTTTATATCTCTTCATTGCACTAAACAATCCCTAATGTTGCTTTGCCTTTAGCTATTTGATTTCTCTCCCTCTCCTCTTTTCTGTTTTCCAAAAAATCACACAATTATTTATGGTGTTCCTTTTGGAATTTCTTCTATTTTGTTGTATCTTTCTGCTACTGAGAAGCCATGGGCTTATGTGTACCATAGGCTATAAAGAAAATGTTGGAAATGTCTACTGGAGAAACTGATGTTTAGGTAAGAAGGTACTAAGTTTTTTTGTGGCTGTACAAGTTAAACTTGCACAAGAACAGCAGCACAGGCCCTAAATGCAAGTCTATATCAGATTCACTATTGATAGAAAGGTGTTTTTTCCCCCCTAAAAACCTAATAGACTTTTTATTCTATGTTTTACTGAAGCTAGTGTTGGATAAAGCTGCTTATACTTTACATGTACATATTGTAACTAAATTTGTTGAAAGCTTCTTTCTGACAATTATATCATGCATATTAAAAGGATAACTGCATTATTTTGACTTAAGGTACAGGTATACACTAACAAGAGTAGAGCTCTGTGAATAACTGGGGATTTTTAAGTTTCTGACTTGAAGCAAAAAAATTTGTTATTTTGGGGCAACTTCCAATGATTGATTCAGGTTTCTCATTTTCTTCTCAAATAAATTATTTCACTTAGACTTTGTATCTGCTGACTTACTTTTTTTAAAAAAAAACCCAACATGTTATATTCAAGGAAGTTTACTTGCAATACTTCAGCGTGAAATGAAAATTCAAAATATTTTGAAAATATAAAATTTACTTTTTTGGCCAAATTGATCTGACATATTCTGCAGAAATTTGACCAATGGTTTGTTTGACCTGCATTTGCAATTTTGTAAGGAAAATCAGCTGAAAAGTTTGTTCAATATTAGCTAAAGTTACATAGGTAGATGAGGAATGTTTGAAGTTATACTAACAGGGAGGTTGTAGGTCTTCAGATGTCAATTATGAGCTGCAGCCAACCTATAGGAGTAGAAATTGACTGTAATATATATCTCCTATCCGTGAAGGATCTTAGATCTTCCTGCAGGCAGACACTGGGTGGCTGTCTCCAGGAGTAGGATTCGCTGCCATTCATATGAAAATGGTGGAAAATCTTGCCCTAAAGCTAACCTACCCCTGGAGTTTTGCCTATCTGTCATGGTGATCGCTTGTCCGGGAAGATAAAGGATTTGTTAATAGTCAGCTGGCTGGTCTGTCTGTCTGGGAAGTCAACAAAACAGCACAACGAATCAAGCAGGCAAAAAACTGATTACTATGGCATTACTTCTCCCCAGGAAAAAGCGGAGTTACATCTGGGCAAAAAAGACCCTGTTTTTAATATGTTATAATCTGTCTGATCTCAGTGTACATGGTCCAAGTATATTTTTTTTTCTGACAGCAAATTATTAAAGAGCCAACATTTCTGAAAAGCTTAATAGGGTTTTGGGCTGCACTGAATGGCAAGATATAAGCATGACGAAGAATAAATGGAAACATTGACATATGTGTGGCCATAATTAGTAAATTTTAGATTTCTATTGTGCGTATTTGCTTTAGAAGCTACTGAATTAATTTACTGCCCTAATAAAGGCTGATAGCTAATTAGAAAGAAGGGAGGTTTGGCCACTGAAAAACAAACTCATTTTTAGGGATTTACTTCCTGGCAAGAAATACCTGTTCCAGCTGAAATATGTCATTCGTGACTTCTCGTAATCATCTCTAAATGAAAACAACCATTTCTCAAAAAATTTGTAAGCTTTCCTAGAAAAATGTCCAGGATTTGATAGGTAGGTATCTGCAGAAAATAGGCATTTTTCATCCAAAATTTTGGCTTCATTGAAATTAAACTTCCCACAGTAATGATCAATTACTTCATTTCACATAGGTAACTGCTTTTTAAGCAGTTTGACTTCCTGCAAGCATATTCAATTTGCTCTGTAATAATTTTTGGATTTTTTTCTTCTGGTTGCTGAATGGAGCTTAGGATACTGTTATTAGAGTGCTGCTTACAGAGCTCTACATTGCTTCAAACTAACCAGCATCCCATTCCTTTTGTTTTTCTCTCCTTGATATCTATAAATGTAAGCTAGACTTGGTGCTTTGACAGCTCCTTGTTTCTTACAGAACATGTTTATTCCAGCAGTGTGTATGGGGGTATGTGTGTGTATATATACACGTGTGTGTGTGTGACCAGGGTCATTAGAAGAAGCAGCTGTGTGCCTTGGGAATTTTTGGTCATGTCACTGGATGTTTTTCCTGATGTTCAAATTTGGTAACTTTATATTAGAAACATTTTACATGTCTTAGGCATTTTCCAAATGCAAAGCAGAAGACAGACCTAAAGAAAGCATAGAAACTTTGCAACATTATAAATGTAGGACTCTGAACTCTACCATTTACAGCTCGAGTACTTGATAATCCCAGGAACTGTGAACTGGTGCACAACTCCTTCCCTTACCCAAAACAGACTGGCAGTAATTCAATGTACTTGTTCATTCCTTGGACCTATTGGTGGCAGCTCTAATACTTTTTAGGTGTTGGGGTTCTCAACAGAAAATTTTGCACTAGGATGCGTATGGGTACTTGTGTGTGTGCACAGCATATAATGTAATGAAGGTTGAAGACAACAGTATTATAGAAAACAAGCCCAGCATAAGTTATTAACTGTCAGGATAAAATTAAATGATAGGAATATTTACTTGCTGTGCTTTGGAAAACAGAGAACCAAAACAAAAAAATTGCCTTGGAAGGGACATTGTAATTTTTCCTAACATGTCCCTTTTCACAGTTGGCCTGAATTGCCACAAGCCCATGTCTGCAGAGTCTCCATTGAGGGCTACTGCTTAGGGGTATGAACGTACAAGAACTTGTAAGGTATTTAAAAGGTAATTAAAAAAAAAAAAATGTGGACACTTGGTAAATTTTACATTTGTCATTGTTATCTCCTTGTTATCTCCGTTGCGTTACACTGCTATTACATGTCCCTATTAAGTCAGAATGACAAAAGGAAGATTTTTAGCAAGGTTTTTTAAGTTTTGTGGGAAACCTGCTATCCCCAAGGTAAGACCTGCCCCTTCTACCCCTGCTATTTTGTGGCAGTTTAGAAATTCAACTATTGATAGCTTCATATAGGTTGGACTTGTCATGTTAGTTGCAGTTAGTAGGGGGTATATTTAAGAGTGAGTGATGGAAACTGTTGTTTCACATTATCCATCCTGTGATGTATATGGTCCCTTAGGACAAAGAAAAGTTCACTGAATTAAGTCCTTGCTATCAGTTACACTACTTCCTAAATGAAAAGCAAATTTATTTGATTTACACAATTCTTTAATAAATGAGTCAGTCCATGCTTCCCACTCATTCAGCTGCCATCATTCCCCTTTCAGATACAAAACTCTGATCATTTTAAAATTATGTATGCAGTCATCAGTGACTCACTGGTGACTTGGGAGGCAATGGTAAGGCTCACTCTCAGTTTATTATTCCCGAAAAAGTGATATAGAATGCTGATCGAGTCCAGTTTTTCCAGTTAAATCAGTGCAGGGAAGTTTGTAGTTTGTCCGTCATGATGATCAATCTTCTGCACCACATTAGAATCGATGATTTTACACTAATCCTTTTCGCACTCCAAGTTAAACTGTGTCAGTTTGCTTGGGATAAGAAAGATATTGTTACTTCCTTAAACTTTCTGAAAAACCATTTGGATTGTGTCCATGGAATAAAGATTATATGCTAAGAAAAAGGAAGCTCTATATATTTTCTCAAGCAGTTTATAATGATAACGAAAATTATTAGCAATGAATACATGGAGTTCTTAAATCTTATCATGATTTTCAGAAATGTGACTTGGAGGTGCTAGGAAAAATGTGTCATCTTTTGTTGTTAACAAAAAAGCAAAAAGAATTTTTAACTTTGGTCATTTGGAACATTTAGTTTTGGATCCAAAATTTTATGAAAACCAGTTATTTTAAAGTTGTAGTTTGTTCTAAGGCTGTTTTATGTCAGGTCTAGAAATAGCAATATTAACCATCAGGCCATGAGATGGGGTGTTTTTTTCCTCTTTTCTTTTAGGTGGGCATAGCTGAAGAAAGCGGTGCCTCCCTTCTCTAACTTAATCTGAACTCAAAATAACTGTTGTTGTCTTGTTATAACAGCCCTTTCTCTGAGTCACTGTATGAAAAAGAGACTGGGAAGTGTCGAATACTGTAGATCAAACACTTCAAAGCCAACTTTGACTTAGTTTTATGCATGCTTCAGAGTAGACTAATGTACAATAGTATCCAGGAAACTCAGCCAGTAATTCATAAGAGTCCAAAATGTTCTCCTTAGGATGAATCATAGCAGCATAAATGATAGGATTGGAGAAGATCCTTTAGGTCATCCAGTTCAAAGCCTGTGTATCTTCCTCTTCACTAATCCCCACTAGGATTCCATCTACCCTGTCTTTGCAAACCTTGACTCGGCCACCTCCCTGGGTAGTTTCTTCCATTGCCTAATTGTTTAACCTGAACATCTTAAAATGTTACACCATGATGCTCAGTATGAACAATTTATGACTACAGAAAATGATCCTTTCTCCTCCCTTCTGCTACCATGCTCAAATATCATCCC
Organism: Strix uralensis; assembly: GCF_047716275.1. Classification (NCBI taxonomy): domain Eukaryota; kingdom Metazoa; phylum Chordata; class Aves; order Strigiformes; family Strigidae; genus Strix; species Strix uralensis. The sequence goes on along the minus strand of NC_133972.1, from coordinate 20,754,872 downwards.
TGCCTTTATTTTTTTTTTTCTCTAGCTGCATGAATAATAATTCCAGGAAAGTTGGGTTTTTTTAGCTGTCTTTGGTGCTTCTGTCACTGTAACTGCTTTTCTTTGAACTTTCAGTTTTCAAGACTCAAAAATACATTTTGATCTACAAATGAACTTTCTGTGACTCGATATATGTATGCATTAAGTCATGTTTTTCAAGAGGCAAATTAATACAACTGAGGTATTCTGTGTCTTTGTTTATAGAAGCTATGTTCATGAGGGTGCTAATGTGCTCTGACAAATGAACAATACAATTCGAGGGATTTAAGTGACTGAATCTGGTTTTGACCTCAGATATACACAATTTCATGTTACTAATCAGGATATTAATTTAATCATGTATTTAACTCTGTTTTGAAAACTTACCTCCAAAAACTCGTGGGGTTGCCTGCTGGAGGGGAGTTAAAATTTGCCATGATTATTTCCAAAGGCAGCTTCCCAGTTCTTAACTGTGTTGTTAAATAGAGATATAAATCTTTTAATATACATTTGTCCAAGTGTGTGCTCAGACCAGTATTATTCTGATAGGATTTTTGGATGATCTATAAAATGAAACATTGAGAACTTCATAATGAGGAATATGAAGATGAAAGGAAGCTTTTTGTCCTGATGAATTGAGATAAAGGAGCCTTAATCTATAGACTTTTTAATTTTACACCCTGTATTTCTTAGGATGTGCCCAAGCTTGTCAGAATATACTGATGATAAACCTCTCTGATGTTAGTCATCTCCCCTACTATGATATAGCATGTGCCAGTTAGATCAATATGAAATTTATGTTGTTCTCCTAGACAACTAATAAATATTGCATGTTGAAAAAATACAGGGTAGAGGTGGGAAGGCTGATTATTGCAAGCCATGTTTATGTACTGCCTCCCATTTTGGAGTTACACAATAAAAACAGTTGCAGTCTGTACCTCACCTGTCAGCTCACCTCTCCCACAGTTTACTCATGTGGTAGTTCTTTGATCCATGCAGAAGTATTCCAGGTTCCCTGTAGCCATGTATAGAGCTGTTGGGCAAAGTTGTGTGAAACTGAGGTAAATCCTGCTATATTACTTCAGTTCTGCCAGCCCATAATTACAGCTAATGCATTATGTTTAGTGGATCTACTGTGTTTCACGAGCTTGAAAGTAACCATTCATATTGCCCATTTTGGCATGGTGATTTGTAGAAATAAGACACAAGGGTTATTTGTAAGAAGTCAGTGTCATGGAATAACAGGTTTTGAAAGCAGTATCTTGGGCACTATTTTATGGCTCAAATAATTTTTTTTGGCGTTATTTTATAATTACATTTTAATTTTTAACATGTTATGTTTTCTGCCTAATAAAGGAAGAGATGCATGGGGATATTAAAGCCTTTTCATGAAGATTTTTTTCCCCCCATTATTTTTGTAAACCTCCCTTCCTTCATTTCTGTGCTGTTATGCTTCTTAGAAGTCCTCTAGCGAGTCCTCAAATGAAGCTGTGCAGTGTCAGTGTCACATGCCTTAGGTGTGCAATGTAGCGGGCTATGCTAATGTAGTAAGTGCCTCTTGGTCTCATAAATCTGCAGCTATTTTCTTCAGGTACAAAGAGCTGACCATAATCATACCACCTTTTTGCTGTTTCTCATCCAAACTATGTGCGAGTCCAGCTTTTATAAGAATTTGCAGAAACCAGTTTCATAATTCTTGCAAGCTCTTTTCCTTGATATGGTGTGAAAGTAAGATATTCTCCAGTATCTTTCTATGTAATACAGAGCTGTAAACAGCTCCAGATGTGATCTCAACGAAGCTATGTACTCAAGAACAGTATTAACTGTGAGCTCTGCAGTGGCTTCTAAACTGCATTGAGCTACCTGGGGCATTTCACTGCAAATGCATGTCTTTAACAGCTTTTTCCACTGTGCTACTTCTGCAGGGCTTTCCTCAGCAAGTATCTGTGTTTAAGATTGTTATTTCCATGATGTATTTCAAGTGGTATCTCCTTTTATCTTCTCTCAGCCTTGTTAATCTCTTAGTCTAGAGCAATATTTCTTTCTCCTCTCCAGCATTTGTAGCTCATCTTGGTTTCTTATAATCCGCATATTTCATTATCGTGCTACCTACCTCCTCCCCCTAGATCATTAATGAAACAAGATGGGACCTGCTGCTGGTCCCTTTGGCATCCCAGCATGTGCTGTGTGATAAGAGTTTTGAACAAAAGAACTACCATTCGAGGGCTGACCTTTGTAAACTCAAGTCAGCTCTTAACATGGTATTTTTAATTGTCCTTTAAAAAAAAAAAAAAGTAGAAGCTTCAGTAAGGGGAACTTCTTATCCCCTTAGGGGCCTTGGGCTTCCAGCTGTTGCTGAAGTTTTACTGCTTTAGTCTCTTGTATCTTGGCAATTTTATCCTTGATCTGCTCTGTTAGCTTCGCTGATGCTTTCCTTCAGTCTCAAGGCTTGAGATAAAATTTGTTTAGTTTGGTACCATCAACCATGAAAACCACTGTAAATACTGAAATCCCCAAGCACCAAAAAGCATCAATAGTGTAAAATAAAAACTGAAAAAGAAGTCTAGATGATTTTGCTTACATGGAATTGCACAGATCTAAATGAAAACATATTCTTTTAAAATGATGTAGATTGTTGGTGCTAATTCTGTGGGAACATGATTGTGAAGGCAGTTGGGCTTACAGGCAACTGGTGGCTTGGGTTTAGAAGACGTGGATGCTCAAATTTTATTCTGCTGACCTTCTGGATCATTTCATTTCACTGGGCATGGGGGGACTTCAGCCTCCTTCAGAGATGGTTTGTAAGAGGGGGAAAAAAACGCAACAAAACCCCAACAAAACCCACAACCCATTAAATCTGTGTGTTGCTTTTATTATTGTTTGCATACCATTTGGAGATGGTGCCAATTTGTTTTGGATTGCTTTACATTCATTAGAAAAGGATTTGAGTTAAATCATTTTCAACCTAAACTAATAGTGGACATGTAAGAAACTGCTGTGTTAAATAATCACATTAAATTACAGTCATGCAAGCATGTGCATATACCAATTTGTGTGATTATCGGCTGTTCTTTTTCTCGCTAGATATTCCAAGCAAGTTTTCATGAGTTTCTACCCACTTTTCCAATTCTGTCAGGTTAATTATTGCAAAGATTAATATCTGATCCAAGATGGATTCATCTCTTGAACTGATATTTGAGAATAGGAAACTCATACTCTTGGTTTAAGGCAGAAGTTATCTTCAATACAGAGGTTTTGCTATTTTCCCCTTACCCAAAGTGGTAGCCTTGTATTAAAAAAAAATAAAATAATCATTGTTAATGAATTTATGGAGCCTAATTTTCTATTGTTTTGCAATTTGTGTTGCCAGTTCTACCTAGAAAAAGGGGCAGGCAAAATGCAAGTAGATTGGAGTAACTGTGTCTCAGATTATATGCCCAGTTGTTCTCTGTCATTTTTTTTCTGATGTAAAAATAGTCCATGATTTTATAACTTAGACTGTATCATCCATCACATGCATAAAAAAGCTGATGTGAAATTTCCCTTATTGCCTTAATTTTTTATATTTTCTAAACTTGCAAGTACTTGAATATGCAAGTTATGCATTTTTATGCTGTTTTGCATGTAATAAATTGTTTCCTCCAGGTATACCCAAGGCTTTTACAAGCTGATGCAATCAACAATATAGTGCATGTCGTTGCCAAGCACACTGAATTTTTAAGCATCTCCTTTCTGCTTTATAGGTTTGTCTGAGGATGCAGCAGAGGAAGCAGAAAAGCCGTGAAATCTGAAGACAACCCTCAGGAGGAATTTCTATCTGATGTCAAATGCATTTATAATGCAGCAGTACCAATCCATTTTACTCTGTACTGATTGCAGCTTCCAGAAGCAGAGGACTGTGTTAATTTATACAAAAGAGTTCCATTCTAATCATTTTGGTAGGGTCTCCCTGCCAACTACTAGCATCTTTTCTGTGAGCAAAGTTTAAGCACCCAAATGTGGTAGGGGTGTTGTGTTATGTTTTGCGATATATCAGCCCTTTCTAAGGATTCAGTTGATTGATCAAAGACTGTTTACACATAGTTAAAAGCAACCTTTGTTTCAGGATATGTTTTATGGGGTTTTTTTTAAAGATATTCTGAACTGTACCTCCCTTTGAGATTATTCTAACATTTGTTATATCACAGTTTTGACAAAAGATAACTATCTTGTTTCCTCCTATACTAACATTCACGATTCCAGACAGCTGAATTCATCACCAAAAGAAAAACTGGTAATCCATCAACTTTTTTTTCTCTCTCATGTTGCTTATACAGACTCCTGCTCTCTAGAGATATAGAGTAAAATATGGTTACTGGACATAAAGGGCAAACCCTTTTGCCATTAACTATGTCACTATGAATGTGAATAAAGTTTACACTGTAAGTACCTTGAATATAGCAACACATGGATCTTTTTGTGATTACCTGTGATTTCTGGTTTTCCTGTCAATCAGTCTGTTCTAGTTATGGGTAAGATTTTCAAAAGTAACTAGTAATTTTTGAGTGCCTTAATTTTTATTAATCTAATTGGGTTGAGTTTTTAGAAAGTGCTCAGCCAGAGGATTGAGTTTTTAGAAAGTGTTGAGTATTCTCCTTCTGAAAGTCAGGTCCATGCAAGGTCCCTGAAATGCAACATCCAACAACTGAGATGACCTTTGAGAGGACCTTGGCCTAGGTTTGGAAGCATCAGCCTCGTGTCTGGATTCCTGAGAGTGAGTTGAGAGATCAATAAAAGATACTTGGAACTGAAAACTGAGACCTGGGTCAAGGGTGAAAACAGGCATTTGAACAACGCCTCTCCTGGCTCTGGCTGGTTTATACCAAAATACAAGTTGGAGTCTTTTGGATGGCAGATACAAAAAGCACTGCTAGTCTCATCTTAGTTTCTGGTGGATGCAATTGCATGAGTAATCTCTGCATCTCACGCTCCTGTTGGTTTCCTCAACAGGTGTTCACCAAGTCCCATTCTAGCTGTAGAAGAGATCCCTCCAACTCATTTTTGTGCTGTTTCTGTAGAGGTTGTAACAGTTGCTGTGGTCTGTGCTAGCTTGATCTGTGGATAAAAAGGAGACAAAATTTTTCAGGATGTTTTAAGCCATCAATCTTCATCATCTCCATATCTACTTTCAACCTCTTTGCATCCATGCCCAAAACAAAACCAGCTTTGCAGTACTTGTGCATCTGCTGCTTAACCCTCTGGTCCTACTCCGGCTCAGTAAACATGATATAACCATGTTTCGTGGAGCCTTTTTCAACATCTTAATGATTAAATAGAGCTAAGTGGCCAGGGATCTGGGTAAGGCTTCTGATACCTCTAGGACTGAAGTGGGCAGCAACTCCCAATAAAAATGACTCTGTCCCCCAGGAGACCTCAGATATCTACAAGTTGTGGGGCCAGAAATCTTGCTTCTTTCCCAGGAAGGAAAAATCCTACCCCCTGCTTGTTATGGAGTGATTCTGTTGGCTGAGTTGTCTTCACTCTGATCCCTCCCCCGTGGTTTTCTGTCAGGAGGGTGGTATCCAACCCATTGTCAATGTACCCCGCTGCGCTGCAAAATTACACAATAAAATAATCTCCTGTAGTCTCTCTACACACCTCAATGACCAAAGAAAATCCATGAAGAACTAATCAATTACTGTAGCTATTAGGCTTAAACTTTAACTATAGATCTCAAATCTTCTTTTATCCTCTTGTCAGTGGCTATAGGTAATCTAGAAAAATCAACCACAGTTACTACTGAAAGCCCGGACCGTAATGGTGTAGAATCCTGGACCAAAGAATCCTAAGGTATAGGCGTATAATATAGCTGGAAAGCACACTACTATGAGAGTTCTGTGAAATATATTACTCTGTCATAATTACCATTATTGAATGTGATCCCAGTGCTGAGCTGCCTGGCTTCACAGGGAGTTTAGGGAAAACAACAAGTAGGCACTCAGGTCAATTATATCATCCTCTCTTATTTAAGTTATTTTCTGTCATTTTAAGATGTGAGACTCAGAAACACTCTTATTTGCCTTTTCTGCTCCATGCTTTGTAAAATGAGGTCTCATGAGAATAGTTTTACAGAAAGGGGAAAACATACTGGTAATAAAGAGGGGGAAAGGAAAAGGTAGAACTGCCTGTAGTAGTAATGTATGACCTCTTTGTATATTGCACTAAATTGCAGTATTTGATAGTATCATCAGGATTTAAAAGTGGCATTGAGTAAAAATTACTTAGTTTCCCGCAATGCCAAATACTCCATCTAATTCAGAGGAAGGAAGTAATTGAAATGTAGTAATTTAAGCAGCAGGCTAAGAGGAAATATTGTAAAGTAATTCTTAGCAGTTCTCAAATGTAGTTTGAATTTTTAAGAAAGTTCTTTTTGGCTGGAAAAAAAATTGGGCCAATTACAGGAAGTTTTGAAGTTAGAGAGTTGGCCAACTAAAAAATGTGAGGAAACATTGATAGTTCAGGGGGACCAAATGTTTGGTTCTCATCAGTGATGTTTCTGAGGCCAAGACAGACATTACTGGCCAATCAGACTATTCTGAACAGGATTTTAGAGTAATGCCTGGTCAGCTGCTCTGGTCAGCTTAAATATGCAGCCTGTGTGCACATTTAGCTATTCAAAGAGAATTTTATATGTTTAGGTGGCTCACAGATAAAAATGAATTTTAAATGATCATTTTATTGAAATTAATTTTGTATACATATATCTAAAAGGAATTTTGTGACATTTTGAAAATCATACTGTGAGTCATGACAACTTTATTATATTTGTGCTGTAGCACTTTGAAATGCATTTTCTAAAATAAGTCTTAACGTAAAATACATACCTTTTTTTGTTGTTGTTGTTAAACAGGTAAAAACCTCTGGAGTTTATCTTCTTGGTAGAGTTTATTTTCTAAATGTTATTATCCAAGGGCTTTTGTTTCGTTTTGGTTTTGTGCTGTTGCAATTTAGAAAAACAGATTAAAACAATTACTAGTCTGATGACCAAAATCTGGAGGTCTGGGCTCTGCTGATCTTTTGGGCTTTGAACATAATGCTGAGTTCAAACTAGGGCTGTGGTTTCCAGCCCCAGATTGATTCTTCTGTCCAACTATTGTTAAACTATGACACAGAAAAACAACATTACTTTTAAGGGGCTGGGTTTTGCTTTATAATGTCTTGTCTTTTTCTCTTCTTCAGCATTTACTGTACAGTGAACATTAGAGATAAGTTTCAATATTCTTGTATTGATTATAAAGAGTAATTTACTGCCATAAACTGAAATTTGCTGAGCAGAGATTGTATTTCTATGTGAAGTCCTTCCAGCATAAAAAAATTACAGGCTATGCATCATATTGAATAAGTATCCTTCCTTCTTATCAGAATATCCTGTTTATAAGTAATCTATTAAAAAACCTGATGCAAAGGTGCTGTAAAATATATGATGTACTCCTGAAACCAAGCTTCTGTATCTCTTCTTTATTTGAAATTAACCTTGAGTTTCCCATAGCCTTGTTTGTTGTCACCCCTTCTCATCATGCTGTTTTGTTCATTTGCTCCCTTGTAGCATAAGATTCCTCCAGTATTTATGTGGTATCTTCATATGCTGTTTGCAGATGACTTAGTTCCTTTGCAGCTCAAAGGTAAAGTTGGCATAGCTTTCCTTTGGTTCATTGAGTCTTGATCCTCTTGAGGGGACAGAATGCCCTCAGGTCCGGTTGAAGCAAGTGAGAGGCAGAGGCACTGGTGTCTATAGGGCTGGGCTTGTAATTAGCAAAAGTGACCCAAAAGTGGTTTTGAATGCATTGTTTCTATGAGAACTTATTCTGATATTCCAGTGGACCAAGTTCAACACAAGTTTGATATTTATATAAAGACTGTAAAACATTGCTTGGTTTAAAGTCTGAAACGTCTCTCTACTTGTCCATCTCCTGTCTTGTAAATTCTTACAATGGTCAGTAGTATGAGGAATGATGATTTCTGTCCTCTTTGCAAGATAGCTAGCTGTTTGCTGTATAGAAGCTGCTCATTTGGGGAAATATGCTTTTTCCAGGAGACCGGCAGATCACAGCAGAGACACCTAGCCCTTTTGTTAACCTTAAATGTATAGCAGGTATTTTTGGTTAATCATGGGATGGAAGCATAACCCAGTTAATTGATTTGACCTGGTGTTCTCTGACAATGTGTCCTGATTGCTGTATCTTTACATCTGCTATAGCAGGGAGTACAAACAAATGCAACATGCAAGCACATTTAAGTAAGTATAATTGTAATTTTAAAATACTGTGGTATTTTCCAAGGGTTTCATATTGTTGAAGGCAGGAAAGGGAGTGAAATACCATTATATTTTCATATGCACTCATCATAGGTTGATGTTTCCTTTGCATGCACTGTCATGTGCTTAGATTTACTATGTGTGTATGAGGCATCTGTGCTTGCAGATGAACCTGCTGTACTGAAGATTTCAGTATCCATCCTCATTCTTAAAATGAAAGGATTGAGCAATATCATGTTTTTATAGCAGGAAAAAACCCACTAAAGTAACCAGGAGCCCTTGGAAGAGATCCACACCCTCAGGCTATAGCATGTAAATTGATGTTAGCTCTAATGGGAGTATTTTCTATTTGATATAGCATGAGCATATTGTATTATTCACTTGTTTCCTAGCACCACTTTAACACTACACTCTCGTCATAAAAAATACTTCCATTGGAAGTTATTTTTGGCAAAACTAGTTAAAACTCCAGAGCCAAATGATAACAGTGTTTGATAAGGTATTTTGATTGATCTTTATAAGCAGAATAGACTTGGAGTGCTTCCTAAGTGGGAATGATCATTGCAGATCATTGCTCACCCTCCACCACAGCTCCAGCTGGGTGCTGACTGACAGCGTATTCAGCTGCAGAAACAAGATAAAAGCTGTTCCAATTATGTAAGCTGTTGCCTGATCAGAAATCTTGAAGGGAGGTCAGTCATCCTGAGTCATTACTGTAACCTGATTAGAGGCCCAAATCTACTTTCATTGAATTTAACTGAAGTATTTTACCATTGATTTTGACAGGAGAGCATCCATACTCTTCTACTGGAGGCTGCATGTCATAATAAGATGACATATAAGCACCATTTAACTCCTAGCTAGATGATGTAATGAATTATGAAGGTTGCTCCAAAAGATACTATTCCCAAAATACAATATGCATGAGGGTTAGCTAGTCAGTATTAATTAAATAGCTGCTGCATTCTACCCCAGAAGTGGTTGCTTCTCTGTAGAGAGTGATGCTGCATGTGAAATAGGCCCTTGCAAAATAAAACCCCAGAGCATTTTATACATGTTACTTCAGCCACTTGTGAGATGAAGTCACTCTCAGGATGATGTATAGCAGCTTTTCAACAACTAAAGCAGCACTATTAAATAGCTTAGGAAATCAAGCAATGAACAGCATGCTCCCCTTTTGCTCCCCAGACGAGAGAGTATGGGTGGGAAGTATTTCCAGGACACGTTCTATTAAGAAGAATGCACTTACTTAATTTGGCATTTGATCCACAGAAAGCTTGGCCCTCTATCTTTTAAAAAGTTGCCATGGTTTCTCTAAATTGATGTTGTTGTTGTTATTATTACTATTTCCTGAATTTCATGTACTCTTCAAAAATTGGCACCTCCAGTCTCCTCTCATTATACTGAGACATTTTATCATTGCTAATGAATGTAGCATAGGTGCTATTCTTAGATGACCTTCGGAAACAACAAAGGTTTTCATCCAAGGATGGCTTGGACCAGTTCTCCTTACTTTGCTAAATCTGATGAGACCATATCACAAAGTCTACAGTGTGTTTGGGAAATAAATTAGTTTTTATTGTATTGATTTTATTACTTTATTAATTTTAAAGGATAGACCAGTTCCACAGCATCTTGGAAGTGTTAGAGAATATATGAAGAAGTTAGTCTATAACAGATGATATTCCAATTCATTATGAAGCAAGCATTCAATAATTAATGGTTACTTCAAGTGCCCACAATATATTATAATCATGGTTGGATTCAATTACAAGAGACATAAAGGGGATTATTGTACTTTTTCTTCTCCTGATGGTATAATGAAGTGGAGGCAGTTGGGATCCATAAATATTGGAGAACAGTCAAGTTGCTACATATATAACAAGAACTGCTTTTCCAGCTGTCTGGATGTGTAGTGTCTTCCTTCTGCTTGAGCAGTGACTGTAACTAGGAACCGGTGAGAATACAGCTTGGTTAACATGGTGCCATCGCTTCTGATCCAGTAGAAACAGAGTTTCTCTTGACAGCATATTTGAGTGCCATATTCCAGCATTAACTAGATATTTCATGGTGGTACAACACGTATCTTTCATCATCACACTGGACAGCTGCTTTGCAGACTTCAGGGTCCTTGTGAGGGGAGTCTTTTGCCCATTGCTCTGGGCAACAGTATTTCAGCTGTAAGGATTTGCCCCTTCCAGCAGTGACTAGAAGGCCTGGGAGGAGGAAGAGGAGACCCAAGGAGCTGGATTCCCAGCAGGATCGTGTCCTAAAGCTCCTATGTCAGCTGCGACTGGGAAATGTATTCTCCTGAGAAGAGGAATCCTGCCTTACCTGGGTAATACTGTGCCCCCAGGATTAGTACATTTGGGTGTTTGGTGGTGAGGCAGCAGGGCTAGATGCAGTGGTAACAACCAGCTTGACATCAGTAAAAGAAGACTGAGAATGAATGCTTCTGTGGCCAAACAACCAAAGAATAATATGGACAATATGACTGGCCTTTCAGAAAAGCTAATGACTTACCATTGTTGTCCCATGCCGCTGCAAATCAAGAGATGGAGTCCCAGGAAAGCAAGGTCCTAGCAGAGGAAGATGATACTTCCTCACTGCAGGCAAGAAGGACTGGAAAAGGGTGGTCTTCTATGTAAGTGCTACAGGTGAGCTTGGCAAAAACAAGGTGGAAGAGAGTTGTGAATATGTAAGTGGTTAGAGAGTGTGGATGGTACACACTTAGTGTATTAAGAATTTATTTAATTTTTCTATTTTTGTCTTTTTTTTTTTTTTTAACAAAGTCATTCCACATTCAGCATTCATTAGCTCATCTCACGGGGAGAGGAGTCCTTCCTTTGCTTTTAGTCCTTCTCGTCATCCACATTTTTGTAGATAGCAGTCACTCTTGCAATCATGTCATTCATTTCTTTTCCTTTTTGCTTCTTTTCTTCCTACCAGATCCCATTGACCATAAATTGATGATTTTGCCCAGCAGCCTCTTTGTAGATGTGTTTTAAAATCCTGAAAGAAGGAAAACTTTCAGCAAAATGAGTCTTTTGGTCAAACCTTTGAAATACAATGTAGCTATTCTTCTCTGGGATGAATAACATTGCTTTCAGAATCAGGAAAATAATGAATGGAAAACCAAATGTGCTCTAAAGAAGTTGAAGCTTTTTTTAAAGGGCTACTGCCCAAGTATGTCATCCAACGGAGGAAAGTTGGTAGCTGCATTGTTTTTTGTACGACAGCTACCCAGACGGTGATGTGATACCTTTTATTGGGCTAACCAAAGTTAAAATTAGAACTGAGCAAATAAATCCCAATGAGTAACAGAGTTCGTACATTTAACCTTTCTTACTTCTCATTAAGATCAACTTTTTCAAACCTGGCCACTGGTCTTTGGCTTCCAGTTTACAGCATGCTGAGAGAGGACCTAATTGCTAAGCCTGGTGAGCTTCCTACCTTCAACTTGACAATTTTGATCGCACAAAAACTAATAGGCACAAAAATAGAGTCACCAAATTTAAAGGCAAATTATTCCTTCTCTGTATCACTTTTAGCCCTGTTGATGGCTAGCTCTCCTTCAAAACCAGTCGTGCACTACTTCAAGTGAAATGAGCAGCACAGCAGAGGTAAGCAGATCAAACCATCTGTAAATGGTGAAGTTGTATAACTCTCACTGATTCAGCATCCAGTGGGTGTGGCGGGGCAGCTTCCAAAATGGTACACTTACTCACCAGCATGGCCAGAGGACATTTTGTTCAGAAAAAAAACAGCCAGAGAGCATAAGCAAAAGGATCACCCTTCTCCTTCTTAATTTCTTGTGCCTACTTCATTGTTACTCAGGGCTAGACTGTTAGTCATGTGGCTTCTGTGGTGAGAAAATTGTGGGTTTGACTCTCAGCTAGTACAAACCAAAACGGGTAGTCGAGGCTCTGACAGTGTGTGGGAACAGCCCCAGAGTCATGCACTAGCTCTTTTCCCCTTCTCCCCCTCTCCCCGCACATGCACAGGCTCCTCTGTGCTCCTGGACAAGGCAGAAGCGGGGATGCTCAGTTTTACTTCTCAAGGGTAAATCTGCTCCAGCACACGACTCCAGCAGAGGCTGTGTCTGCAGTCAGGCTGTGCCAGCATCCCTCACGACTCGCCACGGATTCCCCCAGCTCTGTGCCTCTGCCTGACTCATGTCAGAGGTGTCATCTGGCTCCCCTTTTATATATTTTCCACCCTTTGTAAACTATAGCACCAGGTGGTGCTTAGAAAATACTCATAAACCCATATAACAGTTTTTTGCCTCTCCCTATGGGCTCCTACGTCTCTCTTCATCTTCAGTGTGTGCCCATGGGCATATTTTGGGTTAATGTACCACACAGTCTCTGCTAGGCTTGGCTCAGTCCCTGTCCTTTCCCTCACTAAGGCCTGCATTATCAACACTAACTGATAATTTGGATTGTGCTCTTTTTTTAGATACCCCAATTAAACTCAAGGGCCGTGGCTCAGTCTGGGAACCCAGAAAGTGAGTCTCCAGATTTGGAGAATTTGGTCGCGGGTGAATAGAGCTATTGTTCAGCTCCTCCCATGCTTATACCTTTGCAATCTGGCTGGATTCTGCTAGCTGGGAAAAAATACTTAGTTTGCATTACACCACTTCTAGGAGAAAACAAAGTATAGCTTTCAGGGCCATCTTTTCTTCCTCGTTTCTTCTAGTTTGCATCATGTAAATTCAAACTGTCTTAATCCTTTTCTGTGCTTGGGCCAGCAGCTGAAAGCCTGCAAAAGTACGTGCATTTTATTCTCTGTGCGCTCTGCAGAAACAACTTTACAAACCACAAAGACTATTTTAAATAAATGGCCAATTTTTGAAATCCTATCATTACAAAGCTGAGGCTTGATTGTTGTCCTCCGAGTGCTTCATAGCAGCAAAATTCCTGCATTTTGGGATTTGTGCTGTCTATTCATCCAGTTGGAATGGATCCAAAAGCAAAGCGTGGAACTGTTGTAAGCAGTGGCTAGTGCTCACAATGTTGCTTTCTCTAATAGATGGTCTGTATTATCGTTTTATGGAATGCTCGGATGCCAGTTCATCATCATTTGGAGTGTGGGGATGATTTTTTATTTTTAAATAAAGATGCACAGAAATGATCTTTAAGTCATCCAGTTGCTTTCATTACTTTTGGCACAACAGAACTGAAAGCAGCTCCACTGTGGGGCGGCAAAACTCTTAGTTCTGTGATTTATTATTGGATACTTTTCTTTCTTAATATGAACATTTATGAAAGTAAACACATGCTTCAAAACCAGTCCATCTAAGAAAGTAACTGTGAAAGTTAAGAAATACCATCCTGGATGATCTCTTAGGGAAAGGTTGGGGTCTCCACCCTGCGGATGCTCCACACCACGTGTGTCCCAAGCAAGCTGTCCGAGCAATGCCAGCGGGCAGCCAAGTCACGCAGTTTGCTTGGCATAGTCTGTAAATACAGGGGCAGTCTCACACCTTTTCTCTGAAGGTCTCCAGTTGGACTTTTGGGTTTGTTTCTGTCTAGCGTCCATGAAACCGCTGGCTCCCAAGGAGAGCCTGGGAGACCCTAGACGCTGACAGATGCTTAGCTGAGTTTGTGGATTAATTTATGTCTGGTGCCAGTTTGAATGTGAGAGATAACTAAACAGGTCGCAACAGGTGGACTGTCCTTGGCTGCTCCTGGGACCACAGTCACGTCCCCCCAGGCCGGTGGCGTGGCTGTCTGTGTGCACAGCACTCAGTGCTGCCACTTTCAGAGGGCTACGGACCCAAATTCCTCCTCCTGGGGGCCCCAGGAGATGCAGCCCCTTGGGAGAAGAGACCTGTTCCTTGGGTAACCCAACACAGAGTGAACCTGAACACAGGGGTACCCCACTGCTGTAGTCGCCCCGCTTTTGAATGGCGTTCTCCTGCCTTCCTCTGGGGACCTGTTGCAACGAGTGCTTACAGAAGAGCCTTCTGCCCATGATGTGATTATTCTTATTGACCTCATTGGGGCTACTCTGATGTGTGAATGTTTCCTGGGGAAGGGTCTAAATTATGTGATCTATGAGCACAGTGAGCAGTTTCTGAAGTACTTACAGCACCGTAATGTTCTTTTTGTTTAATAACAGATATTTATTATCTGACTTCCATACTGATACAAACTACACTACAGCCATACAGACTGATTTCAGTTTGATCAAAACATAAGAATATTAAAGCCAGTTTGATCAAAACCTAATAATGTTAAAACCAGTTAGAATTTTAAGTGATTTAGTAAAGAGGTAAGCTCTGTGTTGGTTTTCAAACCAGCTTAATTAAAACCCAAATCCCCAAAGCCACAAACTCTGTTCTGAACTAGTTTATCACTAACCAGCCTCTCACAAGACATTGTTTTTGTGTGTCAGAATACCTGCCAAGTCACTACCTTGAGACTTCAGAGCCTATGTTTAAAGACACCTAAAATAAATAGTGTACACCACATGTAAACACATATTTAAAATTCTGTGAAGCCTTAAAACTGTTGATTAATTGTTTTCTTTGGTCACGAGTAATTCAGCTGACTCTTGGGTTTAACCTGCTAATATATACAAGACATGTGACTGATACTTGCCCAAAGTAAATACTATTCCCTGTGTCTGTTCACCTCATGCTTCTAAATGATGTATTTAGAGGTATGCTACTGTCAGAGAACTTGGAGATTTGGCAGAAACCCCCTGCAGATCTGTGCAATGACACCGAAAGCCCACCTCTGGCACATTTGATGATGCTCTCATCTCCCCCTGAAAAGCCTTAGATAGCTGAGAGGCAGGTAGATGAATTACACTGCCTTCTGGAAGTACATTTTTTCTCTTGCTCACATGGCTGTGTGCTTTCTTTTTGGTGAATGTCTGAGATTAATCTGACCTGGCTGAATTGGTAGCAAAATCAGATGTGTTTTTAACAAATTTCTTCTTTGTTGTTGCTGATTTACTTGCTTACTTCTTTTTTCTGTACTCTTGTCTGCTTTTGGGTTTAAACACATGCAGAATATCCAGGGTTTAATTAGTCAGATTGGTGGACAGTTCAGTATAACTATGAAATCTTGTAGTATTTCTCCTTTAATAATGGCTATATTACTTTTGATGAAACGGCATAACTCGCAGAAGTTTCAACAGATCAGTGCAGGATTACCCTGAGTTGCTCAAATATATTACCTGAACATATCCTGGTGGTTGGAGCTGAAAAAGACTGCTTATGATTGTCGGTTCATTGCTCTTTATATGTGTGGTACTGTCAGTCAGTAGGACAGATCAGGCATTAATGCTAATCTAGTGTGCTTCATTTAAATCAGAAGACAAGAAGAAATATTAGGGAGGATTTCTTACCCATACCAGGTGTAATGTTGCATAGCCAATTTTCTAAAACAAAAATCTGGAAAATAACAACAAATAGGAGTTCTTTGTAAAACTGTCTTTTGGTTTGCTTTCAGATAAAATAAGGTATGCTGTACTAATTGCAGGGACAGTAAAAGCGAATGTGCTGTACAGCCAGAGCCAGATGAGTGGAAAGAAAAAGCGCATTTTGAGAACAAACCAAGAAAGCATTTCTCTCGCGTAGGAGCAAGACATGAGCACACATGGATTAGATTGCTCTAACCAGATCTGTGGTTCAGGTTAATTGGGGAAGCAGCTCCAGCTCGTCCCTGCCCTGTGGCTGCCGGCGGCAGGGCTCTGCTCGCCCAACACCGCCACCTGCCAGCCACGGCCCCACACAGCAGCTTGTCTTTTTCGCCTGCCATTGTCGACAAGCTGTAACTTTTTATTACAGATGACTTAAAATTAATGGCCCTTAGTCTCCTCTCACTCATTTGAGTGTGAGTGAGGGCACCCATGTGAAGGAGAGGAGGCTCCGACTTGGCGCATTTCATTCCTCAAACCCCACCTGTGAGTTTTTAAGCCTTTAGTTGTCATTCAAAAAAAGTCCTGGGAGAAATTCTGCTGTAAAACAAGACCAGCAGCAGGAGGGACGAACTCACGGGGTAGAGGCTCAGTAGGTGAAGTGATGGTCTTACAGGATGCGTGCCGTTGGAAACTTGTCTTTTAGCAAAAATGCAAGCCTTTGCTTTTCTGTGCTTGGTACGGGCAGCTGCTTTTTGAACTGGATCTTGGCTGAAAGGAAAAATCTTCTGTCAAAATAAGCATGTCTTGTCTTTTGCGGGGGGGGGCAGGGGGTGGGGTCAAGAATTTCTGCGCATGCAGAACGGCTCTCTCTAGTACAGAGAGGGCCCGTCCTCATCTCCAGTCACCAATCTTCCATTTTATAAAATGCTTCTTGAGTACTCCTTGTTTGTTGCATTTATTAGCTAGTATAGCAGCCAGGCAAAATGCAGGATTTGGTTTGTCTCACAAATTGAAAACAAAGAAGTACCTCATGTATGTCACTCCTCATGTGATTTCATTAGCTCTTATCCTTTATCAGACACAGCAGATGTTCAGGGCTAAACCTAACACAAAAACACATAACTCACACAAAATAATTTTTATTATCTCTGGAAGACAAACTATTTACAGCAGCAAAGTAACAAAAAGGAATACGAGCATATGCCACTTCATTCTGTTTGCTTGGCCTATGGCCTCTTGAATAGCTTCTGCTGGGAATCCCATAGTTAAGACGGCATCGGCATTTCTGTTAAATTTTTTTGTTGTGGTTGTATTAGCATATTTGATATGGACTACTACAGCAGTCCATTGTCCCTATAGTGGAGCAATATTTTCCTGTACTGCATACAAGTATTTTCAGTTTGAGCTACTTGCATTTATATCCATTTTAGTTTATGCTCTGTCCATTTGGTTTGCATTTATATGAATGCAGATGATGAGGATCCTTTTGAAGACTTTTGCAATGAGAAACTCCTTACGTAAGGCTAACTTTTTTGAGTTCTTAGCGAATATAATTTAAACAATAGAAGTATGCAAGTTTGCCTGTGCCAGGACATTCTATGTTAACAAACTTTTAAAATGTTACTCATTATCTTTATCTTGCCACAAATAAATTAAATGCTTTGCATGTTCTAGGGGTTTATGGAAAACTGTCAAAATGATGAGTTGTTTGATAAAATTTATAAACATTTATTCAAGTAAGTCCCACTGTAATTTTTAGATACTTTCTTGTACTTTCCTTTTATTTAAGGACTTTGACCATATGCTATTTTTAATCCTGCTACAGTTCTAAAACCTCTTAGTGTGGTCTTCAGACCTCATTTACATCCATTTAGTTTTCTGAATATTTTGCAGTAGGGGAGCTTTCTCAGGAGCACCTCTTTGATACGCTCAGGCCAGTCTCGAGGTTATTAACATTATCTCCCAGAGGAAAAGAGTCCATGCAAGAACTACTGTTTGTTCACACTGGTAGGAACCCTTAACTTTAAAACACGATTAAGCCCAGAAATTTATGAACCTGCATAAGTGTTTGGAAGGCTGCAGCCCAGCTCACTACGACTGAACTGTGAAGACCTGATCAGCCACCAAAGGATGAATGGTAGAGTAAATCCCATCCGCTCTCCTGCATGAAAGTGCGATGTTTCCATCATGATCCCATGAGTTACTGCGGAGCTTCCCGACTGCCATGTCCTGATGCACAATAATAAAACACTTTCCCAAATTACAGGTCTCTCTGCGAGAACGTGCAGGATTGAAGCTTATCAGACCCACGCCTCCAATTACAGCAAATGAGTGTGACCTTCTTTTTGATTGCATAAGTTATTGGATCAGGACTTCTTTATCTTTTGCAAAATGTTAGTAACAATAGAAATGTGTAAACTCAATCTGATGTGCAAACCACCTTCAGTGCCTTGTAAATACACATTTAGCAAAACAGAACTGAAAGTGAGTTGTGCCAATTTACATAGCCTTCAACACAGTGTTTATCAGAGACATATTTCCTTCTTTACTTTGAGAAGTCTCATAAATACAAAGAAACTGTGTTAAAATAATGCGTAGCAACAAAAGTAATAAAAGCAGGCACACTCCCAGTGCCGACGTACATGTGTTCCTATGTAGCATGTTTATTGCACAGTTTCTTGCGTGATAAGGGACCCTTAGAAAGGCCTATGCCCGAGACCTAGAAGAGTGAATTTCTCGAACAAATGAAAATACATGTGAATTCTAGTGATTCAGTGCCTTCCTCCACTTCTGGAAGAATTCTGTAGCCATGAAGAATGGGCCTTCTAGCAAGTTTGACTTGCCAATGAAACATAACCATGTAGATAGATGTGAATGTGATCACTGCCATCATCTTCACTGTTGCTAATGTTAACCATAAAGCTTTTTTTTTCCTTTTTAGGTGAGTGCTCAGTTGAACCTTTATTATGACCAGCTAATGGCTGACATCGTTTTATGGCTGAGAGCTGGGACAGCATTACTGGAGAAGAAGCTGAATTACATACAAAGTGGTATTTGTGAACAGCTATCGCTCTGTCAAGCTGCATGAGCCCAGGCTGACCAATAGACAGAACTAATGAACGTATCCTTTCAATAACAACTGATACCATGTAATGCTTATACAAAAGAGGTAAGGGTTTTGATGACATGACTTCTGTTTTAACTGCCGGCATATAACAATGTCTAAGTGCTTATCTGATAGCAGGACATGGTTTTCAGTGTCACCCTCTGATTTTGTCAAAATTGCCACAGCTTTGAATGCTGTTTGGTACCTCTTCAAACAGGGATGCAAAAGGGAAAAAAACCCTTGAAACTGTAGTTGATGTGGCATTACAGCCAGAAAGGATGCTGACCTCTGATAAGGTAGACTTGGGAGACAGGGTAAGGGAGAGGTAAAAAGCTGAGACAAATACCATACCTGTAGCACTGAATGGGTGAAACTAAGGTGGGAGGATTAAGATGGCATATTTCCCTCCCAGGCTGGGTTTTACTTCATGAGAGATTTAAATAACAGAGTCATCTTCCTCTGTGACATGTCACCATTATCAATATTAGGAGGAAACAGAGGTTGCTGCTAACAACGAGCATCTCCCCTCTTCCCCGATGAGAGGGGAGATAGGGAACCAGGGCAGCGGGAGACTCAGAGGCAGCACCAGCCCTTGGCAGGCTCTTCTACCAGGCAGCTAGTGATCTGTGAAGTGTGCTGTAGGCATGGCATGGGGAAACTTCAGCAGGTGTTCCAAGCAGTGGAGATGGGCAAATTCCTCACCCCAACACAGGTACTACTACTGAAGAGGCACAGACCCACTGAGCTCACCCCATGGACAATATTTTCATGCTGCAGATGTTGATTCAGAGGTAAGTTTTAGGCCTAATCAGTGTGTTGAAGGTGCTTTAGTGATGATCACACTTTTTTTTTTTTTTTTCCACAGGAAAAGTAGAACTCTGTAACAAATCTGTGTGTATTGCTCTGTAACCGCCCTGCCTTAGGTATGATTTATGAATGAGTTATGGCAGGGATTGAGTGTGAAGTTAGTTGCTGTCGTCTCTTGTCTTCATTTCATAAAGGAGATGAAACTTTTTGCATTTTCAGAGTATTTTAGCAAGTTCCCTGCTGTTATTTGGATGCCTGAATTGTTATTTGATGCCCTCAATGTGATTTGTATGTTTCTCACACCGGGTGATGTTAATATTTAATGAATTTTAGACCATCACAAAGAGAAGATTCAATGCACACAATGATATAAGTACTCTCCTGTGGTAGTTGTCACGAGAAATTATTAGGGTAGACTTACGGCTGTTGCTTTAGAAGGCTGTGGCTGCACTGGAGTCAGAAAAGGGAAACATAGCCACTGACTACAGATAGAGAAGTAAGAAAAAGCCAGTTTGCCAAAAGATTCATCACATCTTTCCAATGGAAAAAACATTCGGACATGTGAAAATCTCTTCTGGAGTAGTGCATAGTAATATGTAGCTCTACGGACTCATCTATGTTTAAAATGCAGGGAATCGTGAAGATGACATTTCCCAGAAAAAAAAATATCCAGGTTATACGCATTATATTTACGTACTGAGTTTGTTATGTATTCTACACAATGTGGAGCAAATTTGATATCCCACTTTAGGGAATATAAAACCCTTTTAATAGCATCTAAATTATATTTGCCTGTGCAGCTTCAACCTGTAGAGACTGAAGTTGGGAGGTAAGAAAAAAGCAGGCTTTCTTTTCTCATGGAGAGGGATTTTGCTAGTCTTGTCTACAAGTTTACCAGTATCAGTTTTCCATAGTCCCTATCATAGGTGCAATTTTAGCTGTTTTAGGACTTTAACTTCCTACCATAAAGGTAGGTGACAAATTGCATTGGCAGTGAGGTGTACATATCTTACTTCATAGAACCAAGCTGCAGGCTATCAGAGGTCTTGGCTTTTGGGTTTTGTTCCTCAAATGAACATGCAAATCTAATTGTCTTGCATCTTCATGGGAAGTGAAATGTATTTAAAGTAGTCCTGTACGTACCAGCCTGCCATGCACCTGATTTGCCGCTACTGTAAGCTTTTTTGAAATAGCAGCTCACATCCACCCCCCCAAAGAAAGAAAATAAGAACGTGTATAAATCCGAAAGCGTTTTTCAGCTTGTCGTCAGACTAGTTTATTTCTGTGAGCAGTCACTTCCCCGAAGTGAAACATCACAGTTTGAAGGAAGATTTGTAAAACAGGCTTGGGAAGATCTGTCACAGACAAACCTCCAGCCACACACCACACGTGTCATCCCGTCCGGGCCATACCCTACGTGTATTTGTGTGTGCAAAAGCTCGGTTTCGGTGATGTCTGTAGCTACTCTTGCCCGTGTTTACACCTAGGAGAGCAAAGCCTGGACCTGCGAATGGACAGTGTTAATGAGGAGCTGCAGAGGCTGCAGCCCGCCGGGGAGCGATGGGCCGAGGGACCCGCACGGCAGGTCAGGCTCGGGGCGGGGGGGGGAGCGGGCGGCAGAGCGCGGCCCCGGTCGCTGTCACCCCGCGGCTCCCCAACCCCTCGGGCGGGGGGAGCCCAAACCCCGCCGAGCCCCGGGCTGCCCCGATGGGGAGAGGCTGCCCCGGGGCTGGGCGGGCGGGAGAAATTCCCTTTGGGGGGCAGCGGCCCCGGGAAGCGGCCGGCTCCGGCCGCGGGAGTTTGTGCTGCGGCTGCCGTGAGAGAGGGGGCAGCACAGGGGCCGCAGGGGAGGCGGGAGGGGACCTCGGCGGCCCCGGGCGGGCGGGCGGGCAGCCGGGGAGCGGAGCCCCGCCGCGGCGTTCCCCGCGGGCAGCCTCTGTCCCTGCCGCTCCCTCCCGCTCTCCCCTCCTTCCCTCTCCCTGCTCGCTGACGGCCGGCAAAACCTGCCCGCCGGCACAGATGGCACTGCCACAAGCCGGGCTGCGGAGCCGGGGACGAGCCCGCCGGAGGCAGCCGGCGCCGCCGCTCTCTGCCCAGGTACCGGGGTTTGCGCCGCCCCGGACCTGTCCGGGGATCCACGTTTCCTCCCCTCCTACTCCTCTTTTACCTTGTCCTCTTCTTCTTCTTCGTTCCTCCTCGATCCTCTCCCCCCACCCCACCCGCCGAGCGGCCGCGGGCGCAGCCCCCCGACGCCGCGGCCGGCCCGGGCGGTGCTCGGCGGGGCCGGGGCCGGGGCCGGGGCCGAGGGAGGGAGTGGCCGGGCATCTCCCGGCAGGGAAACGGGGTCTGGGGCTGGCAGCCTGTCTGTGCGTGTGTGCGCCGGGGGGGAGGGAGGCATGGGGGCCGGGGGGTGCCGGAGGAGGGACTATGGGGAGAGGAAGGTATAAGAAGGGATGCGGGCAGGGGAGGGGGGCGATGGAAAGAGGGGGTGCGGGGCCGAGGGGCAGGCGCTGACAGCTGCTTTCCCCGCACCCACAGTCCCCTCCCCCGGTGCCGCCGTGGGGTGGGACTCCCCGGCGGGCCACTGTCTCCCGTCTTGCTCCCCACCCCGGCGCCGGGGGTCGGTGCTGGGGCGGCCGTGCCGGCGGCGGCCGGGCTCCGCCACCCGACGGCGCGTCCCGGAGCAGCCGGCGGCACCCCCGGGACGATGCCCCGGCTCGGCGGGGGCTGGCCGGCGGCTCCGCGCCTCGTCCCGGCCGCCGCCGCCGTCCTGCTGGGCGCTCTCTGCCTCCCCGGGGCGCTGGCCTCCTCCCTGCTCACAGGTAAGGGGCGACGGGGGGCGGGGGGGCGCGGAGCGGGCGCGCAGGCTGCGCGGTGCCCACCTGCTGCGCGGGGCTGCCTGGCGTTGGGAGCGCGGGAAGGGCGGGCGGCTGGAGGTGTAACCGCGTGGTTTGGGGCAGGTGAACGCAGGAACCATGCTTCCCCCCTCCCTTTTTTAATTCCTCCCCCCACTTCTTTTCCCCCGCTTTCCCTCGAGGGTTATGTTTTCCTGATAGCTGGGGCACGGAGGGAAACGCTGAATCAATTTCTAGTGCAAGCGAGGAGCCATTAGCTTTCAAGAAGTGATTCCAACATGACAGAATACCAGCTAATCAGAGCGAGGGCCATAAAGAGATTTCTAATTTGATTCCGTCTGACAGTCAGCCTGCTAATTTTGACTCATTTGCCAGTTGGCTGTGGTGCGTTAAAAGGATGCTCAGTTTAGGGCTCGTGCTGTACTCCTGGTCCAAGTCCTTGGAGTGTAATGGACAGCTTTCTGCTGATTTCACTGAGCTCTGGATCTATCGTTATAGAAGTATCCTGCTTTGCATGGAGTACTCATTATTCTCTACACGTCATCCGAGAAGAGAAAAAGCGTCCTTCTTTGCTATAACTGGGGCACAAAGAAAGTCTAGGTTTGTGCGGCAATAAAAGGCCAGTCATTTCCCAGTTCCCTTTGGAATCTTAGAGAAATGCTGAATGCCCTTGCTTGCTTAAAGTGGGCAAATTAAGGCAAGATTTAAAATCAAAGGCTAGGAATGGAGCAGGGGTTAAACGTGAGCGCGACAAGGACAGTTTCCAAAACCAGCTGGGGGAATTGAAATATGTCAGTATTTTAAAATTTCTGTTTCTATTTCAGGATCCATTGCAAAATGTGAAAATGAAGGGGAAATTCTGCAGATACCATTTATCACAGACAACCCTTGTATAATGTGTGTTTGCCTGGTAAGTTTGGATTTCAGATAGTAAGAACATTCAGACCTGTACTAAAAGTAACGCACAGGGGAATATTTCACATAATCAAATCTTGGGTGCCTCTGTCGTCTTTATGTAACACAAGGTTATCTCA
Source organism: Strix uralensis (assembly GCF_047716275.1). Classification (NCBI taxonomy): domain Eukaryota; kingdom Metazoa; phylum Chordata; class Aves; order Strigiformes; family Strigidae; genus Strix; species Strix uralensis. The sequence continues at coordinate 20,731,385 of NC_133972.1, read as the reverse complement.
GAGCTGAGCTAATGGAAAGTAATCCAATCCATGATCTGGCAATCATTTCTTTGACTTTAAAACTCTCGTGCACAAAGTTGTACATGACTTTAATATGACATTGTGAAACCGCATTTACCACGTGAATTTGGAGGGAGAAGTGTTTTCGCAAAGCTGGGGTGCACACACAAGTCTTTGCGTGTAGTTCAGCAAAGAGAGTGGAAGGTAAGGTTTGGAAATGCTGCTGCTTCGAGCTCCCACGTGCTTAGTCTCGCACATGAGCGGCTGAGGAGCTGCACAAGGGTGCAAGGTGAAGGCTGTAACGTGACTATGCACGCTGTAATAAGATGACAGTGGAAGCACAAGTGATGCTTTCATCAGAGCGCTTTGTTTCATGGATGACACTGCCTGCTGTGCTGGGAATTCAGTGGTTAATAATGTTGCTAGCTGATACACATTTTGGGGAGAAACATTCCCTTTCCTTGTAACTCTGCTTTGGAGTTAAGTATTTTTGGGAGCAGTTCAGCTGGACAAGCCAAGGCTTAGGAGATACTGAAAAGCAGTTCTTCTAAATAAAACTTCCTACAATATATTTAAAAGAAAGCCATAAACCTTAATTTGCTGTTGAATGCAAAGAAAAGTATAGACCAGAAAGCCCTATGTTTTACATTTTGGAAGTTACAGAGTAGCTGAATGTACAGAATGTGTTCTACTTTAGGACTGAAATATCAAGATACCCCCTCCCCCCCTTCTATTATCACTATTAATAATTATTAGCATTAGCCACCATTATTATAAGCCTATAAAAGCCTTAAAGAATTGTTTCAGACTGCCTTTTAGAAGGCAATTTTGGCAACTGTAGGACCCTGATCTTGAGCATCCCGAGGTTGATGTATATCGCCGCACTGAGTTCTATAGATTTTAAGTGAGAGTGATAACTTTTTAGCTAATAGTGATGAAGAATAAGTTATTGATTCTTCTGAGTAGAGGGAGATGGGGAAAAGAGAAGCATGGGATGTGGTGAGTAAAGAAATCAAAGGGAAAACGAAAAAAGAGACAAAGCTGTGTTTTATCATGGATCACCTTCCCAAATATGTCTGCCACCACTCTAGCTAATGGAAGCTGGTGTTAACCAGCGAGGAAGCAATTTATCTGTGAAGGAGCAGAAGTTCAGTCTTGGGCATCAGGGCAATAATGCATCAGGGTAAAATACTCATATTTATAGATCTCTCTAGACCTTGGCTTTATTAAATCAATGAGCACTCTTTTAGTGCATGAACATGAAGAACTGCAAAAAACATTGGATGTAAGAACTCTAAATCTCTGCGGTTTGTAGGGTTTACTGTAGTGAAATGGCAACTGAAGGCATCTGGCTCCCTTCTATGCAAGGGGGACACTACGTTTTATTAAGAGTACAGATGCCTAGTGAGTTACTGCAGTTACCTGCACTGGATACGCTGTGTTTTATTTCTGCCAAAGGATAAATGTGATCTCTGTTTCTTGAGTTGGAAGTTGGGAGGCCTGGTAGAGGAGAAGGAAACCAGTCTGGAGATACTGACTTTAATGCTGTGACTTATTGGACGGCCCGTTGCTGAAATCTTTGCTCAGGCCTGCCACAAGGGAAAAGATCAATTTTAAGAGGTCTGGGGAGAGCAGAAACAAAAGAAACGATGTGGTGATTTGTGACCAGGAGGGAAGAGAGAACCAGGTTTCCTTACATCCAACTAGAAATATTGATTGTTTAATAGCGATTCAGTGAGGAACTTTCTCTGGAAGACTGATCATACTCTTCAAGGGCAAACCTGATGGATGTTCATATCGTAAGAAGTGAGCAACTAAAAAGAGAGCTTAATCAGCTGTTCCAGGAAGGAAGCAATTGCTCTCCAGGAGAGGACAGAAAATTCAACAGAGGGCACTTGTGTTAAAAACACCAGTAAAGCGAGTAACTGAAATATTGGATTGGACTATGGCAGGTCTCCTCTAGCAGTGATACATTTCCATGTCTGCAAGCTGCCATAAATATCTGCACAAGTTACAGAAATCTCAACAGCTCTGGGAAGAAGAGGAATATCTAAATAACTCCCTTCCAGGACTTTCCCCATCTCACAGATGAGAGGAGACAGGACTGAAATGCGGGAACCGAACCATCATGTGTTTGACAGAACTGACTCTGCAGGTTGTGTCCTGCGGAGCATGGGGATGCATCCTAGCAAGGGGGAAAGAGGAAGGCAGCATAAGAAAAGAGATCTCCAGCTTTCTCTTGACAGGCTAAATCAGCTGGGAGGGCAAAGCAACAGGTAGTACTCTAGGAGCACATGTGGTAAAAACTGGAAACTCATAGGTTATGAGTAAGCTGCAATAATGCAACAAAGACTGCAAAGAGCAATTACAAATGCATTTTGTTACACACCACTGAGAAGTCTTGGTAGGAAGACCAAAACCAAAAGTTGTCTTTTCTCACTGATTAGTGGAGACAGGGTGGACTGATTTCCATGATAGGAACGTGATCAGGAACAAGGCAGATGGAGCAGAGACTGGCTTCTGGGGGTGCTGCTTTAATAAAGCTTCTAGCTCTTGTTTTAGAGTTATTGGTAACACAAAACCCTGAATCTCGAATATGAAAGGGACGCTGGTGGGGATCTCCTAGAGACAGACAAGTCTAGCTACCAAACAAGATGAGTTCAGTCTTGAGCATCTGCTGTAACATGTGAAAAGAGAAGTTGTGGTGATACAGGAATTCAGACTGGGGGACATGTGCTGGAGATTTCATACATAGTACATGGTAAGTCATTCACTTCTAAAGTATCGGTAATGCTTTTCTAATAAAAAGGCACTGCAGCCACCTTGAGATAACTCTGTTTTGGACTTTCCTACTTGTTGAAATGAAATGTGGTGGAGTGCACAGAACAGCACTGATGCCCTTAATATAAGGAAACAGGTAAGACTAAGAGTGTGTACATGTGTGTGTAAATGTACAGTAGAGCTCTGTATGCAAGAACTACCAGCTGAACAAGTCACTATGGCTAAAATTGAGAGTTCCCTAACTTGTAATTTATATGTCTCTACTTTATGGTCTTAATAATGCCCATAAAAATGGTCATTGTTAACATCTGTGAGACAATAGTTTCAATGTGAGGTTTTACAATTACAACACTTTAGCAATGGTACATTGTTATCCAACTAATCATCTCTAAGCACTTAATAAACATGGATGAATTTGATCTCCGACGGAACTGGTCATTAATTACAGCTGACTGCAAGATTTGGCCATTTTTATTCTTTTTTAGAGAGAAACATCAAAATCGAAGAAAAATTGTGGTTTATGCACAAGGAATTTCTTGTAGGACTGTGATGAAAGCTCGGGTCTCCCAACTCCTGGTCTAATGTTTTGACTACAAAGCCATCCCTTCTCACTTCATGCACTTTCACTTTACAAGTGGACGTGGGTGGTATAGTCACAGTATGAACACACTCATTTTCTTTTTTGTCTATGTGACAACGGGCAGGCTGCACAGGTGCCAGGTTTTTGGTATGCCTGCTCTCCTGAGCTTGTTCTGAGGCATGGATGGGCAAAGGCAAATTAAGGCTGACTTTGTGATCCAGAGGTTTTGAGAGCTATGATTTATGACTTGCTGTTGCTATTTGCAAACTGCTGTTAGAGCTAGTGTGCTTTGGTCTTCTGCCCACTTCCATTTCGCATGTCTGTGGTTCTGCATCTCCGAGGAGATATGCTGTCTCCAAAAGCTACCGTGCCACCTGGCTTTCCATAGTGTTTGAGATACTGGAATAATGCAAAGCAGGCTGAAAGCAAAAGAAAGTACCTGCTTTCTCGTGCATTTACCTTATACGCTGTTAAACACACAAACTGGAGAAAGCACTGTCATCCTTAGTACTTAGAGCTAATGGGTAAAACAGATACACAGAAATTGCACTGGAAACTTGTTTTTCTTGAAGCTAGGTCACGTAAAAAGTGCAGGACAGCCTACTTGTGAAGTGCCATGGCTGAGTATCCATTGCAACCATGTTTATAGTTAAAGACTTTTGTGATTGAAGGATGGAAAATGTTCTAAGATGCTGCAAGCTCTGTATCAGTGGAAGGTGGAACAACTGAAAGGAAATGCTGGATGTGATGGACAGTAACAAGGACTAACTCGACCAACTGTGAAGAAAAAAAATCTTGTTGTCAAAAAAAGGGAAACTATTGTTTCAGATAATGATGTGGCCCTTGACAGTACAAAAAAATATGTTGGAGAACATATGACTGAAATTATTTTATGCTTAGTGGTCAATAGTAAGAAAACCTCATATCCTGCTGGCTTCTGAAAATCAACGTAGTGTAACTGTGGGTTATGAAGTTGACTGAAAAAAGTTTGGGTTTTAAAGAACTTGTCTGAATTGGCAATTATGATTATAGGTTAAACTATATAATCTTGATGGTATGCATAATGGAATTATATTGATTCAGTTTGAGGAACTGATTCTTTTATTCCAGTTATTAAATGCTTTAAGAGTGCAAGCCATTATAACCACTAAATTTTCATCTAAAAATATTCTCCTACATCTGTGGAAAAATGAGTTTATTTCAATCCACAGGAGCATTTCACACACCTTGTGCAGTTTGAGGAACCCAAACATGTCATGTATGACAGATTCAGATCTTTATATTTCAGATGTGAAAGTTTTGGGCTGAGGGTAGTTGAGGCATGAGTGAATTTCTGTTAACAGAAACAGAACTTCATAAATGTGAAAACTTATGACATTTTGGTAAGTTTTGGACTTCTTGTATATTGAGGATTTCTAAATGTTAGGGGAAAAATGCTATTAATGGAATATTGGGGTAACTTTTGATTAGATTTCTTTTATATGGGTGTTGGCATATAAAATAGGCATGCAATATTTAAGTTCAACTCTGGTACAAGTACGGTAAATGATCAAGTACGGCAGAGTTTTTGTTGGTACAGCTTTTTGGCTGGAAGGTATCTAAAACTCAGAATAGAAGTAGGCTCACACCTGATATTATGGCATTTGCTTTCAAGAAATATATACTTCAACATACGCGTGGAAAAGACATAAAAATGCTACAGTCCGTCGGAAATAGGTGAAATGAGAACCTGTGCATAATTATAGGACGAGAATGTAAAACCGCCACAGAATTAACTTAGCCTGAATTAAACTTCTGAGTGTTGAGTTTTTTGAAGGTGAGATGAGCTCAGCAATGGCAACGATGACAGGTGGTGGTGCCAGTGATGGTGAGGAGAGCCATGTCATCTCATGCTCATTTATCATCATCTGCATGGACCCTGTACCGCCTTGCCAGAAGCAAGCAGAGATCCAAGAATAACCTATCCATTGCCCAGTGGTATATGTAGTTTTAAAATGAACGTACCAAAAATGCCAGCTGAAAGAGACAGGTGAGAAGCCAGGAACTGCAAGGAAATAGATAAGTATACCTCAGCTAACAGTGGCCTTCACACTGCAAGAGCTTTTTTTTTTTATTTTTTCAAGAGAATGAAGGGTTTTATTTTCAGTGTGTTCTTTGTGGGGAGAAAAAGTCTTTTACTATTTTTTTTATTTTTCCAAAATACTTTAGAACAAAGTGAGTTGTGTCAAGAAACAGCTGATAAAAGCCAGTAGTGATCTTGACAAACCACAACTAAACCAGTGCCATTTCCCCCACCTTTTTTCCTCCCCCCTTCCCTCATGCCTGCGCCTCAAACTTGCCAACTGCACCTGAGGAGTGGTAATCGTATGTCTCAACCTTTTATCACCTAAATCCAGAACAGAAGGAAATAAATGTGAGCCAGAAAGTGTAACCAAGTGTTGGAAACCTGAGAAAAGTTTGGAGACAGGAGCTCAGGAAACTAGAAATCAGAGCTTTGCTTGGCGTAAGTTTTATTCAGCATGAAACATCATTCTGTAGTTTAAATTTCCGCTTTTAAATTCGAATGTGCAATGTAGAATTTGACCTTTGCTCATAAAAAATGATGTTAAATTGATTGTTATAAAACCTAGTGTTCTACCTAGCTTGAACCAACAGAGTAGTGAAAACCAAGTGAGAGCAGACCAAAAACCAGAGGAAATAACATCAATCCTTGGTCTTCCCTGCACCCCCACCAAAAACTCCATCTCCTCATTGAAGACTAAAGCAAGAAAGCTACTAGATTTGCTGGCGTTCTTTACCTATAGCATAGTTGATTTCTGGGGTACAGTGCACAAGTTGAAAGCACATAGCTAGCCTGAGAGCAAGTGTTTGACACATGTTCAGTGAAGATGGCAGTGTTTTAGTACATCAGGATTCAATTGTTGTTGCGTCAAGGTATAATGTGGCCCAGATGACTTTCAGTGGAGTAGTGCATATTAAAAAAAAAAAAAAATCATCAAACAATTCTTTCATACCTATTTTATTTAATTTAATTTCAATAGTTTACATACATCAACTACAGAATCTACCAAGACTGCATCTTCTTTCAATTTAAATATTCTTGGTCTTTATTACTGTATAATATAATCAGCTTTCTCTTCACCCACAAAAATAACAAAGAGACAAAAAAGCTCATGACACAGTAGTGTACTGGTAGTTTTCACCCCCATATTACTGCAGAAGAGAATGTTGTTTCGATTGGTCTATGAAGGGTTCCTGGAGTACAAACATTCTCCAACATGATGAAAGCTGTATTAGTTTTTATCCAGTTTAAAAAAGATACAGATGTATATGCCATCTCTTAAATGAAAAAATCCAACACCCCACACCCCAAAAACAAACCCTGAAAACAAAACCCAGTCATAACTCCATGTCTAGTGCAGCTGGGTGTCCCATATGTACTTTGTTGTGAAGACCAAAGAACAATATATATAGATATAGTTCATATATATATATATATATATTTGAAGATGTTTTTCCAGTAAGAAGTGAATAGAATCAAGAGCCCAGAGCTGGTTAATTACCTGTTGTGGAGGTGATTGCTTTGGTAGGCTCTCCTGAAGGATGGTTCAGGTAGGTTCAGTTGTACTTGTTCTTAATTCACGCAATACCTGTAAGACAAGACTTTGGCCTGTCTGAGAATGAAACACAAACTATCTATGGTAGAAGATGATTACTCTAGCTTGATCCGTTTAAGTTTCCAACAGCAGTGCTGAGGCAATGTTCAAGTCAGTTTAGTCCCATATATATAACCACCCTGGCCAAGTAGTACCATGTGCAACACATCTCATGTCATTTTCTCCTCCGAGGAATGAGTAAGGTTTGTATACCTGGGTGTTGTGTTTGGGCCATCTGTGGACCTTTTGAAGTCCACTTTCTGCACTTTGCTTCACATCCCAGAGCTGCCTCAGAGTGTGGCACATCCCTTCTCAAGTATGTTTGCCTTCAGTTCACTGTGCTTTATCGTGACATTTAGTTTGGAGACATGGTGCACCATCATATGTGACAGCTTATGATGGAGCCTTTCTGGAAATCTGCAGGCTTGAAGAAGCTATTTCATGTTGTTCTCAGACCACATGGCATAGTGAAGAGTTCACTACTTGCACATTTCTAACATAGTCAGCTGCATTGAGCAAACATACATACAAACACAGTGCTGAACTGATTATAGGTCTTGGCAAAACCCTCCTGGAAGAGAGCTGGTGATATGTCACTGTAACGATGATGAAGATCCCATCCATCAAGTATGGAAATGAGATTCTCCTTGGCATAATTAAAGGATCAGAGAACTGAAATACAAAAGAACATCTTTAAAATGTATAAATAATATGTGGAAAAATATGAAGGGCACAAAAATGCCATAAACTAAATGGAAAAATGTAATATAAGTTGCAAATGTCTTTTGACTGTGCCTACAATAAGTGCAAAATGGATCAGTCTAAGTTAAGGCACTTTTTTATTGCCAATAAGAAAAACATTATTAAAGAGCTGGTCCAATATCAAAATGTCATTTTAAAAGCATACAGTTACCTGTATATAGTTTTTATTAGCTTTCAAGTTTCTTCCATTGAGTTGTTAATGGTCTTTTTAAGAATTATGGTCCTGTAAGTGAATGGCTCACAGTGTCAGTATGTCTGCTGTTCTGCTTTGTGCTGCTATATAAAAATAGATATTTTTTCCCCACCAAATATCTGGTTTTATTTCCCCATTATGTTTTAATAGAAATTTTTGAGGGAAGAAAAATATTAAGCAACAACCAGAAAATCAAATGAAAATGCAATCTTTTTATATTGAGCTTATGGTCAAATAAAAGGCCATTGTGAAGAAAAAACAATATTGCATAAAAGCTTTTACCTGTAATACCACTATTAAAATTACTATCATACCGGTACTTGCTCATATTGTACCTAATAACTGCTGTAATTACTTCCTCTGAGGCCTCTTGGCATCTTCATCTTATGCATTAAGCTGCAGCTAAAAAATTCCTAGTCTGACCATTTGTCCAATTGAGCTCTGTGCAGCGTTTTGCATCCAACTGAATCAAGTGCTGAGCTCTAGGTCCAAGTACAGCATGGACCCCATCCCTTGTTATCCCCAGGAGCTGACCTTGTGTGCTGAGACCTGGATTTCATATACTTTTTGTCTGCCTCTCCCATTTAGTTATTAGACTTTTTTCCAGCTTTTTTTCTGTTTTCCCCCTGTGTCTGGAATCCGCTTGCTTTAGATAGTGGTCTAAAATGGCCTGTTAAACTAGGACTGTGTACCACCACCTCACTGAAGAAATAACATGTCTTCATGCATCGTGTATGATTTGCCTGCTCTTTACTTGTTTCCTCATCTGTTCTACACATCAAACTCCTGGCTGTAGTTTTCATTTTCTGTATTGTATCTTAGATTTTTCAGAGGGAAGCATTGTATGCTTGTGCTGCAAAGTGCTGCAGCAAAAGGCAGTACTATGAAATAGCATTGGAGCTAGAGATCTATTTGTTCTTGTGAGCACAAAGGATGGAAATGTGATGAAATACCATTTAGAAAAATGATGCAAAAAATCTGATGTTTTCCCTGACAAATTGAGGCCCCAGTTTGTTAGAGTCCCTCTTTTAAGTAAACCCTTTTGCAAAGCTTCAATGTTAAAGATTGAATCAGAGCATCTTTAACTCTGCCTTAGAGCTATGCTTACATCATTACACTGCATTTTGCACAAGAGCAGGTCTAACTCACATAGGGCATCTGCAGTCAGTCGCATGGTAGCAATGCTGCCTTACATATGCATAAACCCCAACCTGCAGTGTTGAAACTTCCTGTAAATCAGATATCTAGTGCAAATCCCTCAACGATGTAGACGTTCTCATTTCAGTTTTAAATTTCTCTGTGCTGAGCGCTGTGTTGGCTTCAATGTCCAGAGCTGTGTCAGACTTGAGAAGTTGAAGACTGCCATTTCTACTTCACACCAAAAACCAGGTATTGCTCAGCCCTGGGCTGCTAGGGTGCCCAGCGTAACTCCAGGCAACCCTGTTGGCTGCAGGGCCAGCTGCCCCTTTCTCCAGACAGCTGGCCATGGTATGGCTCACCTCCTCTTTTGTAGCTAAAGATCTTGCTTGAGGCATAGAAGCAGGAGCTCCGCACTCCTCCTTACCCGGAGGGATGCAAGCCAATGTGTTGTAGAGCCCTGGCCAGGAAAATCAGATTTCTGACAGCATATAGGCAAGAAGGTGTGTGTTTTGGGTTTTGTTTTCTTGTTTTGCTTTTTTAGCTGTTCCTGACGTCTTTATAGTCAATTATATTAAGTGTCTTCCATGGGAATTGGATCTTCCCCAAGGTTTGGAACCATCAAAAAGTATTCTGATGGCCAGCTAGAGTCATACATTTGCATCTGTTTTTTTGGTTTTCTTATGATTTATTAGTGACTGAAGAATAACAGACCTTGATTGTCCTGAGGTTGTCTCCTCCTCCATTTTTTCTGTCTGGGTGGTGATGTGCAGTTGAGGCATGGTTTGGGAGAGATGGGAAAGAGCTGATAAATGACTGCTCTAAGGCTACGTAGTGTTTATGATCTGATTGTGCCAGTTAGTGAAACACCTTCGGGTTGTGCCGCTTGGAAATCATTATGGTAGGAAGGAGCCAGGCAGGGTGACTGGGCTTGAGATAAGGCTATTAGCTGAAGGATTGCCTGTGGGACCTAAAATACTGATAAGAGCAGCAGGCTCTCATACTGCAGGGAGACTGTGGATCTTTTGCTTGTCACAGAGAATATTTTTTTTTCCTGTATATGGCAGTGTACAGCTGATCATTTCAATATTTAGCACTTCCCTACCCCAATACTCAGTTCTGGGGAGAGCTGGACCAGTTAACTGGTTGGGTGCATTGGTGATTCAATCTGGCAAATGCTTTTGATTAAAACAAATGAATAAAATGATGTTGGCAGGCAGAATGCTAAGCATGCAAGCTTTTTAGCCTGTAAACCAAAGGTTGGTGGATGGGTTGTTTGTAAAAGCAGTGGATAAAAAAAGCTGGACAATTAAAATCATTGTACATTAAAATGTTGACGGTGCGGTAGTGTAAGAAAGCTTTTTAACAGACACATGCTTGAGGCATAGTTTGTCTATCATCTAAACACATTAAGCATTGCTGGAGAGACTTGCTGATGTGGACATTTAAGATGCAGCATCGTGCACTGATACTGAACCAGAGCTTGTTTAACGTGAAAGTGTGGAGGAAACAGAAGAAGCGTGCAATTTGTATAGCTTCTGGAAAAATGTATGTATATGTCCAATTTAACTTGGCAAGGTTTCCAATCCTCAAGCAAAAACTGTTTGACCCAAAAATCAATCTGAAGTGGAAATTTAAAAAATATCTAGAACTCTAGGCCATGATAGTAAGAAATTTGAGTGGGTTTATGTACTTGTTGTTACACGAAGGGTACATATTTGGTGCCTAAAACTGTATATAATAATTTTAGTGTAAAATGAATATCTTTGATGTCATCAGGTTTCTCGGCATAATTAAACCAGCCTACATATGGAAACATACCAAGGTGGGAGCCAAAAAGGGAAAAAGAAAGCAAATCACCTACAATAAAAGGGAGGTTCGCTGGAAGGCAGCCATCTGGAGAGATGAGTAGGCCACTCCAGCCTGTTTGCTGGGCATACCTCTTACATACAAGACAGCATAAAAATTAGTGGTGAGACAGAGCTTTAGTTGAGAGGATGTGGATGTGATGTGACTCCAGGAAAGTTATGTATGACTCTTGAACCAGAGGTCTAAAAGGCTTTGAAGCATCTTCTGGAGACTTAATATTACTACTGTGTGTTTGTGGACAACTTGTCACTGTGGCCATAAGGTAGTGTTACCATCCAAGGATTTAGGTTAACATACTGAGTAGTGCTTAGGTTGGGCTGTTGGCCCAAGCAGCCCGTGCTGACTGTCTTGTCTCCTCCATTGAGAAGACACTCAGAACAGGGATTTCTTACAGCCAACATGCTGAGCAGAGAGCTGACAGGAGTTGCTGAGTACAAGGCCTTACCCTAAACCCCTCTCTCTGTTTTGGAGCCAAGTACTTCATGCTGTGCCATTCAGGGTTCACTGATCTGACCTGGGTGACAGGAGCACCTCCTCTTATGTCATACAGCTTAGTAGTTGGAGGCTGTGACAGAAAAGCAGTTTATTGTCAAGTATCTCGAGAGTCATTGATGCAGAGATTAGTGATCTCATCTTGGTCAGGAAATTTCCCGCTTTCCTCTAGGTTAGAGAAGTGTGTTTCAATTGCCCGTGTAAAATGCAGCAGTGTGGACAGGCTGGATGAAATGTTGTTCCTCTTCCAACCCAGATCAGGCTGTGACTTGGCAATGAGGGCTTTCTTTAATTGCAGAGGAAGGTACAGTTAATAAAAAATTAAGTTTCCAAGACCTCAAGTGGATACTTTTTAGTTTTCTTCCAGCCCCAGGTTCTCATTTTTACAGGGCACTGGAGTCTCCCATCATCAAGAGTCCTTCTTATGCTAAAGGTGTGAAACTTTTGGATTTCAGACCATCTTTCCACCTCCCCTGTGTTTTCCCCCTGGCTACCCAGGTAGTAGCATTGCTGCCTGAGTTCTTGCTCTTCAAAGAGCACAGTGCTGTCCCACACAATGAAATCATCTCTGGCTGCCTTGCGAGTGCTGTGGACTTCGAGCCAGGCATAATCCCATTCCTGACATTTGAGTCTCATTAATTGGGTTAACAAGATGCTATCTGCTCTCCATACGTATGTAAATATAACCTGCTAGCAAAGATCTTAATGGCACCTGATATATCACACTGCCTTTACATCTATCAAGAGGTACCACTGCAGGAGTCACTTCCAAAAGCAGGTTGTGTTCTTGGTCCCATGGGTCCCTTTATAAGCCATAAGAAATGCTGGTGGTCAAGGCCAACCGTTCAGATGTCTCTAAAGTGTCCCACTGGTGACTGAAAATCACTTTGTCAAGATGACAAATGGCTCGCGCATACCCCATTCACCTTAGAGCTTCGCTCTAATGTCAGCTCCATTTACTTGTCAGAAACAGGTATTTTTTTTACTTCCAGCAGTGCAAGTGGGGCAGGGGAAAGGAAGGAGTGAAGGCAACACAGGCAGAGGAAAAATCTGCTTGTATGGCTTCTATTCAATGTATTATTATAGTTGAAATTCTCAAGCTTCGGACATACCAGAATCTGTTTGTTTGTACATGTGCAAAACAGAAAGAAGGGAATTTGCTTTTCAGAAGTGAGAACTGTCCCTGCAGGGCTATGATTATGCAAAAACATGTTTTAACCACTGGATTTTTCAAGCAGAAAGTGGTTGTGCAATATTAATTTCTTATTTTGGGCAGCAAATTTCTTTCCAGAGCAACATTTAAAAATAACTGTTTAATTAACTGGGTCTACCCAGTACATAGGGCATTGTGCATGTGTCTGTGCTGAAGAGCTCGGCTCAAACCTCTGAACTCGCGTGGGTGGTTTCATTGACTGCAACGGTATTGTCATGTGGCTAAGTGATCACTGCTGTGCATGAGCGCTGCTACATCTCACCCAAAAGCAGCGAGGGCCAGGCCACAAAATACAGTCAAAGTCATCTCAAGGACTGTGAAAATGACTTTGACAGCTTTGGCTTCTAGTTTCCTCTCAATGACTTCCATGTCGCTTTTGCTTAATTCACAAGTCAAAATATGCTTCTTCTCCTAGTAGCTACAGCGTTGGCTGAAATTTTGAAAGTCACAGTCTAACTTAATTTGGCAATACAGTTGGTCACAACAATGGAAAGCTTATTCCACCTTCCTTCTTTGTATCTGATGGAAGCTTTGCATCCATCAGAATTTTGAGTAGATATGAAATGAGATGTGTCAAATAAAACATCATTGTGGCATAAGTTTTTCTGACTAAATTATCCCGTGGCCTTGAGCCTTCTCTTCCTGGCACCGACTAGATCAAGCCTGCTTGAGGGTGACTGCTGCCACAAGCTGTCCATGAGTTAGGATTTCCAGCTGCCCCTCCGAGATTTTACTAGTGCAGAACAGTTACAGGAAAAAGGAGTGAGCTCCAGTGAGTTGAAGGCGGCATTAAAAGACCCCGAAAGCTCTTGCCTCTTCAAGGAGTCCTGCCTGAAATGCTCTTGGTCCTTGTCTCTTGCCACTCTTCTCCAGAGAGACTGACAGGCTAGGGGCTGTGCCTTCTCTCTGCAGACCACTGTGAATAACCTCCTCTTTTTTTTTTTTTTTTTTTTTCCTAATACCACTGTGTAGCACAGGCAAGATCATGTAAGAAAACAAATGCGGGGTCAGCGCTCAGTTTTCTTGCAAGTTCATTAAAACAGCAGTGTCTGGAGGCCTCTTGCCTAAATAATTTTATAATAGAAAACAGACTCTTGTTGCTTTCTTTTGGGCTACTATTTTTATTTGGTTGTTGTTCCTCAAGCGTTTTGGTCCTATTTCAAAACTTGCTTCAATTAAATGAAGAGAAGTTTTTTTTTTTGGTGCTTTCCAGTTTAAGAGCTGTGCTACTACTGTGAAACTTCTAGGAGTCCTCTGGATTATGAAGCTAGGATTGACAGGGATTTTCCTGACAAAATAACATTAAAAAAACAAAGTGTAGATTAAAAATTTGGAAGAAAATAAAACCCCCTCTCCCTTCCCTCCCCCAGCCGAGATCTCCTGTTGCTTCTTCTGGCATGCATCACATCTTTGAGGATACAGTATCATGAGAAAACTGTCACTTGGTGATGTATTAGGGTAATATATCATGAGAGCATCGTTTCTTTAGAGGATATGGGCAGTAAAAGACATGATTCTGGCCAGACAGAGCAGCAGGGGACCTTGCTTTTTTTTCTTCCCTTTTCTTTAATCTAGCCCTGTTTTTGTGTTGTACAGAAGTGAGTTTCTTCATGGGATATGACTTGTTGCAGAGTAAGTTAGGAGGCCCATTGGGCTTTTTAAACTCTTTAAGAAGTACATGGCCTCAAGGGCTGCTTTGTTCAAAGTTTTTAGAACAGGCTCAAGCCCAAAACTAGAGCATTTGCCACTGCCTAAACCTCCAGTGTAAGGGTCGAGTATACAGGCTTCAGACAGAGAAGGCAATAAAGATGCAATGACAGGTGACTATTGTTTGGATAATATATTTGTAGATTTAGCCCATCAAAATGTGATTAAATGATATTTATAAAAGCAACAGTCAATGCACCTCTTTTAAATAAATGTCCATTGAAATTTCAATTCACATCAGTAGAAGAAAAATTACTATCAGTCAGTATTCAGTCTGTAATAGAAGATGAAGTTATATCCAAAAGTAGAAATTATGAACTGATGGATTCAGATTTTGATTTACTTTTTAAAAATTGTTTTCATGGTTTTGTTTTTCTCTCATTGGCAATGTCTGCTGGAAAATAAGCTGAACACAGTCTATAGGACCAGGATGGCAGTAGTTCAGAAACAAGAGTATTGTTAGGACACTCTTTTGATGGGACTGAATTAATTTTTGAGATGGGACAAAACGTAACACCATGGCTTGATCTAAAATTTGTTGAATTCAAATGATTTAATAATTTATTTTAAATCTTTGGCATAATCTGCTTTACCCTCTTATGAAATTCATCAGTGCCATCCTCAACAATTTTTTGGGCTAGAATTTACTTAGAGTGTTTTCAGACCAATTTGGCTTGGGGATGATATGAGCAAACTTCTACAAGTCATCCTATGGCACTTAAGAGGGGTCAGCAGAGTGGGGTGCTCCAGGACCTAATACACCCAGGACAGCGATGTTGTTCCACATTTGCAGACTTCAGCTGTGTATGGGTGGCTTCTGGATCAAGCTAAGATAATGGAAGATTTTATGGCCCTCAGCTCATCATCACTTCTCTGGGAGAATGAATTCTGCCCCATCAGTTTCAGTTAGAGTAAACCAGGCTAGGCAGGACCATGCTTTCAGGATCACTCATTTAGCTTAAAAGGAGTTGGGCAGTGATCATCCAAAAAGTTTTGCTGGCTGATCTGAGTGACTGGGAACACCCAGCAAGGGGTAGATCATAAGCTCATAGGGTTGGGCGAGTGAGCTGTAACCTTTTCCAGCAGCATGGATATAGGTTTGGACCCTGAGCTTCAAATCAACAGGTACTGCCTGTGACTACTGTTTTCTTAGGTATTGGCATCAGATTTAGGTGACTGATAATTAATATGAGTTCTTTACTGACAAAGTAGAAAAACCTTTAATTTGTCTATTGTTTGTTTAAAAACACATTTAAAATTCATGGAAAAAACTATGAATTTTAAATGCATGCATCTTGTGAAATGCAAAGGTGTGGTGTCCCATAAGAACCCCAGTGTGTACCCCTTCCCTGAAACCTGGCTTCTGGATTACTATAGGTAGTCTTTCAGACTACAGTACGAACTGCTGGGAACCTGTGAAGACCGTGTCTCTTGCTGCTTATTCTTGCTGACTTAATCTGCAGTTATGGTCATTTTGTCTGGCTGTGTCTACTTTGTTGATAAGCTCACTGGAGCAGGGATGTATCTTGCTTCTTGCATGTGCTTATATGATGTCTGATGTAATGGGACCCCGACCCCAGCTGCAGCCTTAGCAGTTGCATTAACACAAACAAATGTAAGAGGAAAAAAACCCCTTTCTTTTCATCACGTAGTAGTGCAATGGGCTGCTGTCAGGGAGTATTGGGATTGCATCAGGCCACCAAGGTCATTTTCCTCATGCTGGTGAACATCATTAAGCACAGTGAAAAAAAACCTTAAAAAAAAAAGTCTCTTCAGTCTATAAGGGGTTGTGAGTGATGTGTCCTGAATGACTTGCACATACTCATCTCTTCCTCACAGCAGTGGGGAATACCCGTTTGCAGTGAAATTTGGTGTCATCTTTCAGCAGGGCCTTTGTTTTAATCATCTTTCCTAGGGAGTGGGGACAGCTCGAATTATGAAGGGGGTGGCTGATGTTGGCTGAGCACCACTGCCGGGAGAGCTGCAGCCTCCTCCCTGCTTGCCCTCAGAGAGGCCAGATAAACTAAAGAGATTACAGGGGGTAAATCAGAGGCTACCGAGTGCTTTGCTCAGAAAGGACACAGAGGCTCTGTGGACTGAACTAGCATATTTTGTTCCTCATGAAATACTGTCATTTGCATCTAATGCAATTCATGCTGAAATCACAATCATGTTGTGCCATGGGCAAGAGCCTAATGCTGAAAGTACTGAAGGATATGTTTGGCGTCACTCCTGTAAGTTGTCCCATTGAAACTGAAAAAACGCTTAAAATAATAGGACTTTTCTCTCTGTGAGGTGAAGCATATGCCTTGGTGTTTGTAGGTTTATATGGGTAAACAGAGAGAACTGTATCATTTTGCAGAGAACAGGCATTGTTTCATAGGGAAATATTGTTTCCACCTTGAATTTAAAAACATATCTAGTGCGCTAAATCTTTTTTGTTATTATAACCACAAAATTTGTTTTTGCAAGGAAAAACAAAAAACCAGATAATTGGAGGGGAACAAAGGAAATGCGACCTTTTTCTTGTCTCCATTGACAGTGGTTCAAAACGTCTGCAAACTTCATCCTTGGGGAGTGGGGTCTCCTCCCTGAAGCCAAATTGTGTGTCCTTTGCTCAGGCAGAGAAATGCTCGTGGAAGACAGCAGTCCCACAGTATTAGTAGGGATTGCTTGCCTGCATCAACTGTGCCAATTAAAGGGAAGTTTGTAAGTCGGACCTGAGACAGTGAGTTCCAGGCAGGAGTGCCAAAGGAGCAAGGGTAGTATTTTCAAAAAGCGCCTCAGGATTTGTCTAGACCAAGAGTTACGCACGTGCCTGAGCCTGTTCTTGAGTTCAAGTTGGCCCAACATCGGGGTTGTCTGCACGTAAGCGTAGGTGCAGGCACACGCTTGGGAGCCTGGTGCTCCCAAGCGTTGCTGAGGGACAGAGCGTGGGGCCAGCGCTGGCCCAACCCTTTTCTCCTGTGGCCTGTGTGGACTGAGCGTGGCTCCGTGTGCACTCGAGGGGATGCTCTGGCCCTGTGCAACATCAGACAGAAAGCCAGCAGTGTGGCCAGAGAGCATGTGGGTCATGGCATGCAGTGTGAGAAATGCGTTTGAGCCTGCCCTGTGCCTTGTGGTGGAGATGTTGTCTATGTGACTTGAGTGCACTTGTTTCATTAGTGTTAAATGGCTTTTTTTTGTCTTCTAAGGTCATATGTGCATATTTGAAAGCTGCATCCCAAATTCCCCGCGGGTAACTTTTGCCATTGTTTGAAAATTGTTATTGTTTTGGTGAATGATCCTGGCAGAAACTTAAGGACGCTCTGAACTACTTGGTGAGGAGTCCTATCAGAATTACTAGTGGGACTGTGATGAATAGTGGTAAAAAATTAATGTTTTCAGGATTAGCCATTAATGGTAGTTCGTATTTCTACCTAATCTGTCTCTGTTGCTTTTATTGTTCTTCTCTCCACAGACTTTTTTGGTTAAATGGAAGTTTAAGTGACATTTTTGCTATTCAATATAAATAGTTAATAACCTCAGGATATCAGAAATGCAGTGCGAGCCTCCTAAAAGCATTTTCAATAAATAAAAAGGGAAAAAAACCCCAAACAAAATGATACTCTCACTATGGAAATCTAGCCCCCTGAGAACCCACATCTGCAAGGCCTTCAGCAGCCAGCTATGCCAGCATAACAGTGGGCTCGGGGTACCACTGATGGAGGCACTCCTTGGTACAGCCCTGAAGAAATGAAGCAGACTCCTGATTTATTTTTTTTTCCTTTTCCAAGCTAAATCCAGGTTGAAAAGAGCCATCCTCCTGGTGGCTGCTGTGAGCCGGCAGGAGCCCAGTGGGGAACCCTGTAGAAAGTTGGCTGCAGCTTCCAAGCTGTGGTTTGGCACATGTCCTCTCCAAGACCTCTGCCAAATATTCAGATTTCTTTTTAGTTTTTTTTTTTTCTTTTCATGTTGGCATTCTGTTTAACTGTACCACATGAGTTTAAGGCTGTTAGTTTGATATACTTTGTCACCAGAATGGGCTATTTTGTGTGGAGTTTTTTGATGGAAGGTAAAAATACGAGGTGTATGTAAAGGTGAGCAAATTGTGTTGAGAGGAGTTGTAGTAAAGGTAACATGAAGCACTAACACTGGTATTAGGTCTGGTTACTGTATCTCTCCTGTATGGGAATTTGACATCACCTTTGCATGCCAAGTTAAAGAGACCTTTGGTTCCCACTAGCAAAGTGTGGGAGAGGGGAGAAATGTGGGCACCCAAAAAAAGTTTCTGATCTTTCCCCAAACGCGTTAAAAGATGAGTTCTCCAGCAGTTGGTCTCAGTGAGCTCAGGAGGGGAGTCCGGGGTGATCCTCCGGCACTTCCCTAAATTTTCCTTTCCAAAGGAGTCTGGGATTCCAGCATGAACCCTTTGCCGAGCTGAGCGCTGACTGGGGAGTTGCATCAGCTGTGGCAGCATTGTTCTGGATCAGCCTGACCTCTTTAAAAAATATACGTATTTTTCCAACACTAATAAAAACTTTAGCTGAGGTTCTCTCCCTTTCTGTGTGTGTGCCTGAGCGCTAAATTAAAAAAAAAAAAAAAAATCCCAGATGTGAATCTATAAACCATCTGTTTAAAATAACTATTTCGCAGGACTATAATTAAAAGTTATTTATTATGAATCTTGGGATCCTATTATGAATTTGACTGACTCCCAGGTTTCTGATTTAGCAAACGGTTTATGTATTTATGAGCCATGTGTCTCTTCCGCACTTCTCAGTGCCAGAGTGCATGTCCTTTAAACAAAAGGAAAAAAAATCCCCTACCCTCCCATAACTGTTGGCTTCTGAATGTTGCTGTCTAAGAAGTTTTCTCTTAAGAACTGCAAAAATCAAAGTATCTGAGAGCTTTTAACAACTCTGGAGATGCTGTTGACAACACAGATGGAGGTTTGGTAATACAACTCTCCTGCATGCAGCTACTTAGCAACTTTTTAAATGTATGGCTGGGACAAGTAATGAAATGTTATGATTACTGGGGGTAGGAGGGGACATATCTGGAAGGAAAGGATTTGTCGCTGAAGTCCATTTGCTCTCACTTTCCTCTTTGCCCTTGTGAAATGGGAGGGAACAAGACAACAAAATAGAAACAAGCAGATAGACAGTAGCAGTGTTTTGGGTGATAGGGTGAAGAAAAACAAAAAAGCTTCTGATTACAATTGCTCTTTGTTTTATCTTCGTACCTTTACACCCAGTGGGCCCAGGAGATCTGCACTGGATAATGCCTGACTGCAATAGACTAAACAATGATTTACCAGCCCTGTTTTATCTGCTGTTGTCCTATGATTGTTCAGCATGGTACACTAACCCTTTCCTCCACATTTGCTGGCCTAGTTTTCCACAAAATGCATCTTTGAGATAAAACAACAGTATTTTTGGAAAGAATTTTGGGATTAAATCTGGTCCTAGAAGCAGTAAGAGACACTTGGATGTGCTCCCCTGGAGCTACGCTCATCTCTTCATAGTACAAGAGGGATTTTGCTGTGAAGACTATGCCAGGGCAGTATGTTGCAATTGTGGCACCTACTGTATGTTTGTTCAGCAAAAAGTCCCAAAAGGAGAGGTTGGGGCTGCAGCCCTGAGTGATGCTGTATCTCATACCCTAAAAGAGCAGCCCAGTCCTGATGGGTGGCATCTGAAACAGCCACTTTCAGAGCTGTCTGTAATACCAGCTAGAGAGGAGGAACATCAGCTTTGCAAATCCCACGCTGCTGAACTGCTTAGCTGCCCTTCTTGTGCTGGCAAAGATTGGCTCTGTTTACCTGGGATACACAGACCTGTCCCTGCAGGGAGGAGGATGCAGCTTCTCCTCCAAGGGACAGAGCTGATCTCGCTCTTTTATTTAAAAAAAAAAAAAAAAAAAAAAAAAGAGGAAAAAAGAGAAAAAAAAAAAAGAAGGGGTGTGTGTGAGTGTGGTATCTCCTGCCAACCTTTTAGCACCATGCTGTAACAACTTACCTTTGAGATGGTGATCCAGGTTTGGTGCCCTTCATGTCCAGATGCACTTCAAAGATTCATCTCCCACTTTCCCCACAAGCATCCTCACTGTCAGGACTGGTGGCTTTGGAGACATGAGGAACAAGCCCCTCTTCTGTGGAAGCTGGGCCACTGAGCAGCAAGTAGTTCAAGTTCTGCTGGGATAGAGAAAGGAGATAGAATCTGTAGCCCACTACTTAAGACGCCCTCCAAGGGGGAAGGACCCTTCAGTTCCCATCGCTGCTCCATGGGCCTCTAATGTTCTTTATGTGGAAGAACTGCTTAATGTAAAACAGCCCTTGGCACCAGGACATGAACTCCAAAATCTTCCCTCCCAGAAAACCTCCTAGCTGCTAGTATATACAGCCTGGCTCGGTTTTGCTTTCTCTTTCCAGTTACTTCCATCCTCACCTATAATGTAGGTCCTGAGTTTGGGGTTGAGCTGCTAGCATTGCTGGTGATACGGGATGAAGAGTAAGATCCAAATTTGCCTGCCCCCCTGGGTTGGATCAGTGATACCAAACTTGTCATTGGCAGAGATTTCTGATTTAAGTGATGTGGGACAAATAGGAGGCTTTTACTTAGGACCAGTAAGTAGCGAGTATCTCTTGTTTGAAATATGTGTGTCTGGGTCATCCTTAGGAACATTTTGCATTGCCAACAAGAAGCACCATGTCAGGATATACCTGAGGGCAGAGGGAGGCAGCCGGTGCTCAGGGGAGAGGGCAAGAAGCTGCTTGGGAGGCTGGGTTGCATGAGACATATGCCCCAGGAGTCCCTTGGGAATCAGGGAACAAAAAGAAATACAGAGCTGTGTTTTAATTCTTGTCCCTCTTGTTGCCATCCGCAATAATGATTTCTTCCTTTGAAGAGGGAGTCCAATGGGTAGCTGCCTGCCAGGCCCCCTGATGTGGGTCCAGCCCAGCTATGTTGGCCCAGAAGGGCAGCATGTACCTTGCATCTCGCAGAGGTCCATGATGCATGCTGCAGCTGGGTAAATCATGTTCTCCAAAGGAACATACTCTAAACTGGATTTTTCCCTTCCTTCAAACCCTCTTTCACCATGCAGAAGATTTTCCCACAGATAAAGGTAACGGGGCCACTAGGCTTATTAAATCTTTCCTTGAGCAAACTCTCATTAAAAAGAATCAGATCATAGCAAAACCCTTTAAAATACAGACTGTTTGTAGTCAATTTGGTAAACTTGATTCTGCTGTCCTTCAACAGGCTTTATGGAGGCAAAGTCAGGGGGCACTATGTTCACGTAAAGGGAATCAAGATTTCGCCCTGCACTCTCAAAAGAAGTTGTTGAGCCAGTTGCACTGCTGTGCCATGGCTGCTTTGTGCCAGTCCAGAGCTACAGACCTGCCATAAATTCAGCTTAAGTCACCAGTTAAATTGCATTTATGGTTGCTCTGCAATGCTGGAGTGATGCAGAGCAGCCAGCATATAGCAGTGACTAGCAGTGACCTGGCTTTTTACAGTAGTTGTTTGTGTCACTGCAGCTGCGCTTTAGGGCCTGATTCCCATTTGCTGATTTCACAGTGGCTTGGTGAGAGTGAGTCCTCATTTACACTGATAAGATTGAAGTGCCTTTATAGCTCCCATCAGATCAGGCAGTGACTTTGAAGAAAATAAACCTCTGATTTTAGACAAAGCGCTGGAGTGTAATAAAAGCTGTGTGTTATCCTTCACAAGCACCTTGAATAAGGCCACAGGGAGCAAAAGAAAAAGACTGGAAAGCACAGATTTTTTCCTTTAGTTTTATGATTTACATTTTTCTAGCCCTTTGATTTTTTTGGTCTCTAATTAAGTCATAAGATTGGGTGAGGTGGGTGCTTGCATCTAGTAGATGGCCACCTGTGTCACTTAATGAACTGAGCTACTAATTATAGGTGGAGGTGACTTCAGAGGGCTACTTTCAGTCAGGAATTTCAAGTAGCAAAATTTTACTGAAAGAAACACCCAAAGTATTTGTTTTCTGCCCTTATTTAAAAGCAGGGATAACCAGAAGGGTTGACACCACAGGGGCAAGGCAGGCTATAAATGGAATATTTCTCCTGCCTCCTGTTGCACATCCTCTATTGACATCCCTTAATTTGATCAGTGTGCTCTTTGGCTTTGGCCATCGCTGGCTTTTTGCCATAGAAAGATGACACTATAATGTAGAGTGATTGTGCCTGTTTGTTGTGTTTCATCGATTCTCAGCATTTTGGGGAGAAAGATGAATTATGGTAGTCTCTTTTCTAGTACAGTATATAGTAACCTCCTTTGAAGGACCTCTGGGTAGCTAGGTAATACGCTAGCTAAAAAGGACTTTCAGCAGTGGCAGAGAGTTTTGTTTTCTCAGAGCTTGCCACCTCTTCCTCAGTCGTCTGTCCTTTTGTCACTGTCAGAATAGATTCCTTGCATGTGCGGTTCATGGGGCAGCACCTCAAGACCCCGAGGATATTTTAACAAGTGCATCGTGTAGCTAGTTGTTTATTTAAGTAAAGTGGATTTCTTCAGTGGGGCACATTTTCTGTACCATGATGGGTAGCTGTCAGGGTCACCATTAGCCGGGGTCCTTATTTCTCCGTGCGGGAACAGGAATGACACAACACCAACGTGATGATCAGATCGTCCATCTTTATTTTTCCAATCCTGGTTACATTTATACTCTACTAAGTTCCGTACACACGCTCATCTATCTTCTATTAGGCTACAGGTTATCTACACGCGCTGTTCATGCGCCTCTACAAGCATTTGCGTTGGTTAATTGCAATTAGCACGTAAAGCCCAAAACTTGCCAAAACCTCCCTTATCTCATACCCTGTTTTGCTCAGACTTGTGTGCTTTTGCTGACCACAGGTGTTTCTCACTTATCTGCTATCTTGTGTGTTTTTGCCAGCCTTATTTTGCTGGCCTTGTCTTCATCCTTGCATTCTTCTGCCTGCACTAACTTTCCCCCAGCGCGGCCCAGACTCCTACAGGTAGCGGTCATGGATTACTGTCTAAGGGGAGTTTAAACACCATTTACTTGGGCTCCTGGATAATTCCGAGACTGTTTTCCTACTGTATTCCTTCAAGGGGAGAAAGGCGTTTTGAATCACAAGGATCCCTCCTGAAGCAAAAGAGCAGATTGCCAGCCTTACATTTTATTTTTGGAATTGCAAGAAATGGTAGCTGTGGATTTAGTTTGCTTGCAATAGCTTTTGTCTATTTTTTTTTTTTTCCAGAATAAGGAAGTGACATGCAAAAGGGAGAAGTGTCCGATGCTCTCCAAGGACTGTGCTCTCGTCATTAAGCAGAGAGGCGCTTGCTGTGAGCGTTGCAAAGGTGCGGTTCTCTTCCTGTTGTTTCCCTCTTTTAAAAATGTTGTCAGTTCACATTTATGTTGCCAGAAATAGGACAAAGTTGGGAGCTTCTCAGCTGGGACTTGGCTGTCACCAGAGGCTAGAAAAGGGCAGTAACCATAATTAAAGTAAATATGTTTACAGAGCTGGCGGAGATGCATAAATTCACATATTCATCCTGTAATTATTAGTTCTTGTGCAGCGGCAGCCCTTTAGAAATGCCTCTTTATTGTACTTGGTTGATATTTTGTCAGTCTTTTAGGAGATATCTCCTTTTATAACTTTGTCAGAAATATTTTAGGTCAACATCAATCTGCTAGTAGTTACCAGTCAATAGGAATTCCTTAAACTTTTTGTGTGGTTGGACAGAATAGGAGTAATGCTTCTGAGTAATAAAGAGCAGAGTAATTATTCATGACTATTTTTATTTCTCCTCGTACTACAAACAAACCAAGCAAGTTCTATTCATTTTACTAAATATTTCCTGTATCACATAATAATATCATGGACATTTTTATTAAAGCCAAAATGGGCAACAGTCTGAACATTATACATTTATTTATTGGCCAACACTGTATCATCCAAGCTCTTTAGAATGAGATAATTATCAAATATTTAAAAATTAATAAATGAAATATGTAAGCATGCATGGCATGTAACTACCATGCTTATCCACATGCAAAATGTACAGGTAGATGAAGTTGAAAACTAGTCTTTTTTTTACGTTGATGCAGTAAGTAATGTGCTCTAAAACACTAATTTTGTTGAGGGACTGCTGACACAATCAATGAGGTGGAGAATGTCAGATTCAGACAGCTTTACTTTTCTTTATTCCTCTCTGTTGTTTAATTCCCCAGTGGTGATAGAGTGGTTTTGAAAAGGAGATAGGGTAGAATAAATTGTTGGGAAATGCAAGCATTTATTGCTTTCCCAGAGGAAATACAAATGCAGGAAAACAGATTACACTGAAATTCAGACGGAAGAGATATATGATGGATGTGTGTTTTTCCTGGATGGTTGCAGAGGTGTGTTAGCTGCTGTACTCATGGTTTGCTTCTGTGCTGCAACTTTGGCATAGGTTTGGCAAGCCTCAATTTGAGGATTTGTCCAGAAGCCTGACACTTAAACAAAAAGGAAATTAACTGGGAAAAAAAATTAAAGCATTACTGAAACAGTAAGAATTTGTAGTTACACTTTTTATATAAATTAAATGTAATTTATTTCTTTTGTCAAATTGTGTTTAGTGTCAAAGATTCCTAAGCATTGGTTTGATTAGGCTGGAGGTTGATTTTTCCTTTCCATAATGGGATGTGTAGTTTGTCAATGGTCTGAAGATTTATATACATACATATTATATGTGCAGGCATGCATACAAAATGATTCTACACTAAAGGAAAATTAATGTTTCAAAGTTGAGGATACAGATATTATTTTAATATATAATTTTAATGTATTATTTTCATTCAGACTCCTTGTAAGATTTTCTGTTTATCCTGAAATGGGGTGAGTACCTACAGAACATTATTAATAGGCTTGAGCCTGGCATCTGCAAATTGGTATGCCTGATATCTCTAATGGAAAAATTAATAGAAACTGTTCAAAAATAAAATTAGGAGGCACAGAGATAATTGTGATATAAGGGGGAAGAATTATATCTTACAAAGATGCTAGAGTCCAATAAGTATATAGACAGAGAGATCCAACTAAAAGGCATCCAACGAGATCCCTCACCAAAAACTACTAAAGAAACTAAGCAGCCCTGAGTTTGTAAAGAAACTCTTCTCACCAACAAAACTAACAGGTGGTGATAATGAATGGTTATTTTCATAATGGAAAAAGGTTACCAGCAGATCCTAGCAAAGATCTCAACTTGTCAACGTGCTCAGAAATGATCTAGAAAAGGGGTGAAGTGGGACAGAAAGTTTGCTGATGATGACCTGATCTCTAGCATAGTAAAGGAGGAGGGCTGCCTGCAAGGAGTTGCAGAAGGTTCTTAGGACACTGAACAACAGATGACAAAACGGCAAAGGAAGTTAACATGGATAAATGAGTGCACACAGGACAAAACAGTCCTAACTTTACAAATATAATACTGGGCTGAGTTGAAAATTACTGATTAATAGCTCTTTCTCAGTGTTATAAAAGATGCTTCAGTGGCAGGATCAGCTCAAACCCCAGTAGCTCTCCAAAGGGAAAACTGAATGTTGGGTTTATTAAGAAAGGAGTAGGGTACAAACCAAAATGCCTGGTTATGCCTCTGTGTGAGTTCATGGTGTTCCCACTGAGGGAACAATACCAGATAGGCTGCTTATTCTCACCCCTCTGGAGGCTAACATAGAGCTATGGAGCTTGCCCTGTATTTGTTACTTTTTCCTGGTGTCTGTTATGGGCTGCTACAAGACAGAAGATACTTGGCTAGAAGGATGTTTGGTCTGATCTAAGATGGCAGTTCCTATGTGCTTAAGATGCAAGAACAACTTTACATTTCAGGATTAAAAAAAAAAAAAAAGGTTCTTGAACACTTAATTTTCAAAGTAAATGTGAAGTTCTGAATAAGTTTTTCTGCTTTTTCTGAAAGGTAAAGCAAAATACACACCAGTATAACTACAGCAGTCCCAACACCACACATTGTCACCAGGTTGTTCTGGTGCCACAGGAAGAGGCTGCTGGAGCCACCTCTACCCTCGAGGAGGCTGCTTGCTCTCCTGCCGCTCCCAACACTGCTGAAGCTCCTGCTCTGTTCTGTGCAAAATCTGAAATGAGTGTCGTGTGGGGAATATTTGGGGAATCAAGGGTGCAAACACCAGCCTGCCTGCGCAGCACTTCAGCTACTGCCTTTGGTGTCCCAGCAGCTCCCCAGCACTCCCGGTGCAGAGCTCAGCTGCAGCCGGGACTTGGCCCTGCAGCGCTTGTTCTCAGTTACTATTTTGTCAAGCTGCCAGAGTGCCCATAGGGAATGCAAGCAGGAAAAGGGAAACAGGGATTTTTTTAAATTTTTTTTTTTTTTTTTACTGGTTGCATTTCATCTAAATGTGAACAAAATGTTACGAAGAAAAGACATCAGAACCTGATGGCTTTTTTCTTGGCTTCATTCCCAAAGCCTAGAAAAGCTTAATAAGGCCTTACGGGCTCTCTTTGCCAGCTCTCTTTGATAGCTTCACATCTTCCTACCTTGTGAAGAAATGAATGAATGAATGAATGAATGGCTGCTGTCATTTGAGTACAACATCAGGAGGATAATATCAAGACCAAAGGGTATGTTTCCAGAACTGACTTGTGTAGGAAGGAAACCACCACTCATTAGTCATTTGTGACATTGCTGCCAGGATATTTTATTTTATTATGAGGAATGCATGAGGACTGGGTATGTAGGCCCAGTGTCTCTGATAGCAAAGAAGTAGTCTGAAATGAAGAAATACTATACGCCTGCAATGGTGCATCCAGCTGAACTTCAGTGTTTAAAACTTTGCATACAGGAGAAACTGAATTTTTGGTAGAGAATTTTTCCTGCAAATGGTTGTGTGCTGAGCATAACTCCCTTGCTTCCATTTGGCTATTTGTATGCTACTTAATTTCTAGCATTTTTCTTCATTTTTCTTAATCAACAAAAAAGTAAGAAACAGCAGCAAGTATAGCTTTTGCAATCAGAAAATTCACTGTGGTGGAAACAACGTGTTATCCCTAACATATTAAAAGATTTGGCTTTACTTAAGATTTTAATCCTCCAGACTAGCAATGTGTTTTAACACTATTCTTGACTTTAGGCCCATAGGACCTTGGATGGCAAAGTCAGTGGGTCAAGGCTCTCTTTTGCTGTGTGTTTGTGCAAAGACTGGAACAGAGAAATGTGGGCCCATGACTATGGCTCCCTGCTGCAAGGAGAATGCAAACAACTAAGTATAATAGTGAAAATTTTCAGTGAGATTATTCTTCTGACAGATACTTACTGTAGTTTATAAACCATGCTATATACCTCTAGCATACTATTCATTTTGAAAATATTAAAAAATTAAGCCCTCTTATTACTTTAGTATAGGATAAAAAGGCCACTTTTCATCTCTCATTTTATTTAATATGTTTAATGAAAACACACAAGATCATTGAGATTATAGAAATAGACTTGGCAGCATTTTTTTATTTAGTTGGATGGAGACTTGTCACTTGGATATAGAGCTCTACTCCTCTAGTAATAAGGTATTTGCTCTCTGAAGAAGTGG
Source organism: Strix uralensis (assembly GCF_047716275.1). Lineage (NCBI taxonomy): Eukaryota > Metazoa > Chordata > Aves > Strigiformes > Strigidae > Strix > Strix uralensis. The sequence goes on along the minus strand of NC_133972.1, from coordinate 20,703,426 downwards.
TATTATGGGCTCATGGCTGCCTAAAGTTTGCATTTCTGAAATTGTGCATCATATTCTACTTTCTTATCCTAAGAGTCTGAATCTTCTATGGATGTGCAAAGACAAAATGGGTGGGTATTTGTTACAACAGATACGATTTGTTGTGAAGTTTCTTTTACTTTCCATGTTCAATTTTGCTTTTCTGCCCTTATTAACGTTTGAGAGTTACTATGGAGTTTTTTGTTCTGTGTTTTTTTAAAAATTAATTAATGATCTTAGAGCTTCACGTGCTATGCTCCACTGATCTGGAGTCTACCAGAGAATGTAATCACAGCCCAGGCAACAGCAGCACTAGTTCCTCTGAATATTGAATATCCAAACCTATTGTAGTTAATTGTGCATTTCTTGGAAAGGATATCAAATATTATGGTTGAGGATTGCAGCCAATTTCAGCTATTAGGGCTGGCTTGCATCAGAAGTTAGAGGGAGGTTATGAGTTTGTCAGTGTTCTGGCTGCTCTGCTAATGCCTTGCAGGAGTCATACATACATTTGTCACTTTGTTCACCTGTGGACACCCCTAGTATGAGATACCCGATACCAGTTTGGTGCCCTGCTGTAAGTCTGACCAGGGGGGGCTTTTGTGTGGGCCTCTGATGGAGCACTGTAACTTGCAGCCCATCCTTGCATGCTTTAAGGCAAGCTTTCCGAGACAAGGGTGCAATCTAATACATGGATGGATGGGGATGGGCTGGGAAGATAATTATATATTTTCCTACTAAAATATTTTTCATCTTCATCTGAATAATCTAGTACTGGGATCTGTCAGAGACTGGTTATGGAAAGAGATGGTCTGGGGACATAATCATGTTTTAACTTTTCTTTTGGCCTTTCTCACTGCCTCTCAGTCTCTTGGTAATGTGCTCCAGCTCTGCACCTGAAGGCCTGTTGCTTGAGGCTGGTGGTACAGTTTCAAAGTTTATTCAATTTCTAGCTTTGTATTTCAAGTAAAGGCAGGGATTTTGAAGCACTGATGTATAGCCACTAAGGACAGTATCATCCAGTATCATCATGGTGCTAGCTTTGATTACTTCTGGTTATGCCTAAGAAAAGGTCTCTACCTCTCCATCCTTCATTTGAGTTAACTCTTCTTACAAAGGTCTTAGCACATACATTTCATATCCCTTGAATATCTGGTGTATACTGTTTGTTCAGTAGTGCCTCAAATTTCAGATTTTCTTATTTCCTTGGTTAATATAATTTTCCATTTAGATAAGAAGCTTTCAATGAACCATCTTTATATGTTGTCATAAATACTTTTGCAGCCAAACATCAGTTACCCAGACTTTTACATTCACAGAGACACTCATTCAGGACACTTGTATTAGAAAATAGCATGAGACCTCTGTGGTGATATGTGAATGCACTTTTGTACCTTGTGTGTGGACACTGTGTCTGGTGCAGCAAAGTAAAAGGAAACTGAAGACCAGGCTGGAGGCTTCACACGATGTTCACATGTAATGTCTCTCTGGAATAACATGATAAACATCTTAGGACACTTAATACTGAAACAAGAATTTATTTTACTGTTTAACTTTGAAGCTGTAAGCTCTACTGATCATGAATGATTTTGCTGGTGTGAGGAAAGAAGGTATAAATGGCAAGTAATTGTGTCACCAAGCAACATCCTTCATGACACCCCCCGTAACCACGAGAGGTCACAGTTCTCCAGCTGCCAGGCTTGGCAAGCATATCGAATATCAGCTCAAGATTCAATGGCAACTCTAACTATATGGCATTTTGGATCACGAGGTTCTTATGGACCCTGCAGAATGACTTTTTTCCCCCTATACATACATTTGAGAAGGTGAAATTCAGTTCCAGTGGGGGTGCAGGGAGCAAAAACATCACTGGGAGGAGTTGATGTCTTTGCTGCTATTTCCTCAGCCAATATGAGCTGCTTTGCATCATATGCCTGTGAACTGGGCAGTCCCATCACAGCTCACCTCCATGGCCACTTCACTCTGCTGTGTTTTACGCCCTTTATGTGGCCCCTGCGCCTTGCATCCCTTGGGTATTGTGATTGTGATGGCTCAGCTGTGAATAGGTTTGATTGTGCTCAGTTACAGAGGAAAGACTTGGATTTTCACTGTTTAGAGTTAGACTTAATAAGCATGGGAGATTTTGTCTATATTTTCACACTTCTGTGTTGACAAACGAAAACCAGGGTTACCCAATAGGAAGTTTAATTTTCTAGTAGCTGTCAATGGCTTTACCATCATTAAGACATGTGAAAATATATTTTATAATAGGTGTATGTGTGATTCACAGTTCTCTTATTTTGGCCAACAGATTTCATGCCAGGGAAATACTGCATAATGTGGACGTTATTGGGGGATTTTTTTTGTTTGGGGTTTTTGGTTTGGTTTGGGGTTTTTTTTTTTGGCTAGAACTGGTATTTAGTGTTAGCATGCCTGGATACCTCCCTGAGGATTAATTTATCAAACACTAAATAAAACATGTCTTCTGACTGTTTTCTTTTTCCTAATGTTTATTTTCCATGCCAATAGAGAGGTTACTTTTTTAAATAGAAAGTGGAGGGAAAGCAAGAAAAAGACTTAATAGGAGAAGAAAGACGATGAAGAAATGAGGGATGGGGAGCCAGTCTATTGTGCACCAATCTATCACTTTCTCTTGGGAGAATAAGGAAATGACTTGTCTATAAAATTCTCATTAGCCTAAAGTAAGCAAAAATCTTTTCTGGAATCTTATTAGGCAATGTCAAATTGAGTAATAAAGGCTTGTTTTTAATGAACTCCTGAGGACACTGGTTGAGCTTTAGCACTGCTCGACTGTTTCTTACAGTCAATTTCCCTATCTTCATGATACTGCTCTGTGCTGGGATGTCTGGGGAAGAAAAAAAAAGGGTCATTTAACAGTGTTACTGGATTTGGAAAGACAAATGGCTTCCTGATTGTCAACTTGTCCACGTGCCAATAACAAAATCTGCTGTAATTTATCTCTTTTGTTATTCTGGTCCAATTCTGTGTGAGGATGCTTGTTTTGGAATTAAATTGCTCTTTTTCAGATTAAATCAGCCAAAAGTTGGTTTATTATGTTTGAAACTATGGTGCTCATGTAAGGCATGCACAACATTGAAACAAAATAGCTAAATTAGTATATTAGAAGTGATTTAACTATGTTATAGGTATTTTTTTGTGCAGGAATGACTCAAGTCTAGAGGATCATTTTGCTTTTATGAGGTGACTAGAAAGTAATTAGCAGTTTCCACTGCATATACAACAGTTGACCAACTTCAAAGTATTCAGTGGTTTGTTTTGATTCAGATAAGCAACTTTCAGCTTGCATGTTTGTCCAGAACTTATCTGAACTATTAGGGTTGAAGCAGGTAATAGGAACAAAACCTACAACTAACTGAAAGTTAATATTTTACATTAATAAAACACCAGCTATTCTTAAAGAAAGAAGCATGAAAGACTAAAAAATTAAGACACACTCCTTGACTGATATGAATCACCTTAGCTCCATTAAAATTGATATAGACCACTGATACTTAGCTTCCTTCTGTATGTGGAATGCTAAAGGTTTTCCTTATGCGGTATGTGTCACAGGATCAAATTTACCTATTAATCTCGAATCTGTTACTTAGATTGTAGATTACTTAGATCTGTTACTTAGATACTGTACTCCTTAGAATATTCTCAGGCTTTTCGGGTTCCCCTCTTGAAAACCTCCTCTGTAGCCCTTTCTTTTAAAGTTTTAAGTATTTATTCAGGCAGAAGTAAGTGGATGGCATTTAAGTGATTGTGCTAAGCTCTGATCTTTCTTGATTTATTCTTTTTCCCTGCTCTCCCTTTCAAATGGTGGATGGAGACAGTAAGTTAATGTAATAGTATTTCCAAAGGGAATTAAAGCAGCTTTTAGGAGCTTGAAGTATGTTCTACCATACTCTGTTGTAGATATTGAGATCTGGGACTTTGGATGTGAGATATTCAGTGACTGCTATTTTCCAAGCCAAATATGGTGGACCTTTAACCATGGCGAGCTAGAATGGCTTGACGGAGTTGGCATATGGAGCGAGGCAGGTTTCATTCAGCTGAATTTAGGTGAGGCTTATAAACTTCCATGCTACGAGGAGGTGGGCTAGGAAAGTCTGGGTATATGTTTGCATGTGTCAGCTGAGAGATTTGTACATTGAAAGTGAGGTTCAGAGAAACTAGCCGGTATGTGGGCTTTGTTTCTTTTTCTTTTGAAGAGTGGTAGGTGTAGCTCTGGGGCATCCAAAGGGCAGAGTGTGAGGGCACACCTCTGGTCAGAGACAGGTTAAAATCTCACCCAGATATTGTAAAGCACTTCCTTTCATGCCCTCTCTTCAGTTTGCCTGGCATTAAGTTTTCCCCCAGCTCTCACCAAGCCTGCTTGTGTTAGGGCTAGCTCTCCTCTTCCTTTGTGCTGTTTTCCTCAACTGAGCATCTGCTGAAATCCAGCTCCCACCGTGCCTTGCAAGCACTGGTGCTTGCACAATGCTGCTCTGCGTCCCTTATTCAACCTGCTGGACTGTGCCAAAGCTCGAGAGTGATCTTAGTATCTCCAGTGATTCTGCAGACTTTCCCATCCAGATATCCATTTCTAAATTTCCCTTTTGCTGCCTGCAAGCTCTCCCTGCCATGGTTACTTCTGGCGTGCCGTTCCCCAGTGCTGGCAGCACCATGTATCAGTGACAGAAATGGCTTGCAGGCAGGTGGGGTGCAACTCCCCCCTTGCTGCTTTCCACAGGGACAATGTCTGGTGCTGCAGGGCAGAGGATTCTGCAGCATAGCTTGGGTATGCATTTTAAGTGAGAGCACTGGTGACTGCACAGACACACCACCTTCATGCTTTCTTGACCAAACTAATCCTTGAACTGAAAATTTCAGTTTAATATGCACATCTGTGCATGCAGATTAGCCCTGGGTCATTAGCTTTCTTACAGAGGAAACATTTTAAATTAAAGAACATAATTGGTGAGCAAATATGCAAGGTATTTTGCAGTTGCTAGTTTCCAACCTGGCCCTTGATTCTGCACAGTTCTGAAGGTGCCAGACCCATCTGGTAAAACACATACACAGATATTTAACAACACAGCTTTTCCCACGTTGAGTGTCTAGCACACGTGTAAACTCTTTCTTGGACTGGGACCAATATGACAGTATGGCCTGGGCTTCTGCAACTTGAGGATGCTAAAACACGTTGAACAGACTCTGCCACTCATCAGGGTTTGCAGTGAGCAGTAAGTGAGACTGTGCTACAAGATTAGCTCAGTATTTTCCAGAATGGGACTTCAAAATGCGTAAAAGTAGTATAGGGCTTCACGCTCCTCACTTGACGTGTTGGCCTGCATGTATGAGAGCTCACGCAGAACTGTATTTACGATGCTGAGAATCTAAACATTTTATTATTCAAAACCACTTCATAGAGGCTTTTCTACTTAAAAAAAAAAAAGTGAGATTCAGACGTATACTTTGTACCTTTCAATATTTGTCAAAGATTAAATTATCACAGCCAGCTCTTAGACTACTGATCAACTCTTAAAAACATACCTGTTTCAGCTTAGATAAGTGAAATAGCCAAAGCATCTGCAAATTTCTCCTGTGTTGCTCTGTATTTAGCCTGGAAAAATTTCTGAATACTGCAAATCCTGAAGTATAAGTCTTCTGTTATTTAAGATCTTAACTGGAGGCAGTTAACACATTTGTAAATGATCTTTATATATCAGGTTTCCTTTAAATTTTGGATTTAATTCAAAATGATTTTGTGGGTATTTTAAGTTCCTCAGCAGTTCAGAGTTGTGACCCTCAATTTTTCTTACACAGTGGGCTCAAAGATTTACTGGTGTAAGGCTGATAACTTGTCTTTATTTTCAGAAGGGCATAAAATGTAGCCCAAAGCAGTTCAGGACAGTGCACCCTACACAGCAGAAAATGACTTAGAGTAGCTGCTCATGTAGGGTGTGGAAAGGGAATGGTGCCGTGGGCATCATTTGACTGATTGTAGTTTTGTGCTTGGTGACTCTGTGTATTTGTCTGTGTTTCAAAGTCTCTGGCAAGACTCCTGTTGGTTTCATGAGCCCTTTGATCAAGCTCATTTTGAATAAAACAGACTAGGAAAAAAACCTCAGAGCAGTAAATGGAAAACGGGCATTTTTTCCTGCAGAAAATGGGGTATGTGTTGCTTCTGAAGTTTTTTTTTCAGAAACACTTTAGCTCTCCAAACAATTAATTTTTAATTGAAACCATTTTGCGTTAATAAACTATTTTAAAACAAATATTTTATTTCCGCTTAATACATGTTTTCTAGTTTTGATTTTCTGGAGATTTATTCTTTTCTTTGTGTTCCTTTTTGGTTTTCCCTTTTGCAAAATAACAGAAAACAGTCAAAGAGTGGGAAGCGAAACTAGTAGGAACATGTAATCAAAAATGTGAAAATTAATGTTTGGGGTTTTTTTTTTCCAAATGGCTCAGTGAAACTTAATTTTGCACAAAAAATGTGTGCTGATCCTCTGCATGGGCAAACCAACCTATTTTCTGTTAACAAAGTTGTCATGTAACGCACAAAGACATATAAAACCAAACCCTGTGAGACTCCAAAATGTCCCACTTAGAGATTCATCACCAACACGGAAGAGCTTGATGACTTTTAGTTTATGTGGACGTTGATCCCTTCTGTCATGAAACTGAAAAGGTATAAAGGAGGGGTAGCTCTGCTGATGTCAGTTCATCCACGCTGAGCTGCGCTGGCTGAAGAGCTCTCCTGGGGGTTTTGGTTAATGGATGAGGATAGCATTGCCAGGCTGGATGATGAACATTTCCAGCTCTTCTCTTACCCTGTCTTCTCTGTCTCCCCACTCCAGTGCGTAAGTGGCTGAGCAGCTCCTGAATGGACTGCAGAATAACCACTGACATCCATTTTTAGGTAAATTGTCACTGATTTTGGTTTGTCTTGAACAGTCGTCGTTAGTAAGGAGTTTGGCCAGTCATGCATCAGCAGCAGATGTCCAGGGTGGTGGTGCTGCCAGCCCTCCCAGGACCTGATCCTTCTTGTCAGTCCCAGCTCTCAGCTTTACCTCTTCTGTTAACCCAGGGGAGAGGATGGGTCACATTTGGGATGCTGCTCTGTGATCCTCATCAGCAGCCTCCCACGAGATCATTGCGTTCAGCTGAACTGATATGCTTCTCTCTCTTCCTCTAGATTGCAGTTTTGGAGGAAATACGTACAACAGCTCTATGAAATGGCACCTCCCTAGCAATCCCTGTGTTACATACCAGTGTCAGGTAAGGATGTCATCAGAATCGTGCTAACTGAGTTGTGAGTTTTTCCCATGAAATTCTGAGCCTTTTTTTATCCAATCCAAATAACTTGAAATATTTGATACCCAAAGCACAATATGGACTTTGCATTTAAAGTAGTTTAAATCCACTCAGATGTGGCCAGCTATAACCAAACATTCAGAAGGATAGGTTTTATGTGCCTTGAGTACCGTGATACCCAAACATTGCTGAGGGAGAGGTACACAGCTGTGCCATTTCCTGCTGTCTTGACCTTGAAATAAGTCATCTTTTTTTCAGCATGCTAAGCCTTTTGTGAGATATAAATTATTATTTTAGTAATTGGACACTTTTGTGTGTATGTGTCCATGTGTTTTACCTGGGATGTTCTTTAAGAGAAGCCCACAACTACATCTTTTCCTGGGCTCCTGTGCTGTTAACACAGTGGTATTTTTGGTAGCTTGCCTATCTGCAACCAGAACATTTGCAAGATTGTCCATTTTCAGGCACAAATCAAGTAATTATGTAGGGAATTTCAGTTCCTGTCTGTGAATAGGTCTGCCATTTTTGCTGACAATTTGCTCCGGTTTTAATAATAACAGTCAGGCAGCTACTAAGAATTGCAACTATTGGAAAGAGGAGAGATGAATGAGTATGAAGAGCTTCTACAAACAGGAAGAGTTTCAAGGTTTTTCTCCTTCTGTGACACTTCTGCTCTATGAAACCCACCCACATTTTTAAAGACAAGTACACCGAGAAGAATAAAGCTGGAGCAGCAGATTCTATATCTTTGCACTTAATGAAAAGATACTCATAGTGTGAATTTAGATACTCATCACTACTAGCTACATTAAATGAGCAATTCTTTATTGCCTGTTTCAGTGTCTAAATGCAAAAGTGGGTGATCCTGTTTACCCTAGATCCACACATTTAAAAAACAGGTTTCCCTTGCCTCCAACTGAAAAGCTGCAAGCGGAAAAAAACCAAGTAGCAGCTTTTTGTGCACAGATCCTCACACCTAGATTTGTTCAGGAGGACTCTTGACTTCTTCAACAAGAAGTACAGGAAATGTTAATTTACTAATACTTATCAGGCAAAGCATCAAAGATAAGCGTCTCCCCTCTACAGAACAAGATGCTTTTATCTGTTTTCTAAGTCTTTTTTCCTCCAAGGGGAGAGGGACGAGAATGCCTTGTGTCTGGCCTGTTTTCACCAGAGCTGTATGGCAGATTACTGAGGCTAAGGATTCCTGATAAAGCAGGATTCCTTTTCCTAAGAAGGTGCTTGGTTTCTTACCTGATGCATTTTCAGGCAAATCTTGTGTCTGGAGTCAGGGAGACTCAAGTGGATCTTTTGACTGTGGATTAAACTGAATCCTGATACCAGGCAGCAGGTACAGAAAGAAAATAGGTTTTGCAATCCAGTGCTCCACAGCATGTGCCAGGCTTTAATTGTACTGCTAGTAATTGTGGATTTTTGCTTGTTAAAGCAACCACAATGCTAACAATGAACATGTCTGATCTGCTTCTTTTTCAGGAAGGAGTGATAGTAGAGTCGGAGGTACAGTGTGTTGTTCATTGCAAAAACCCTTCCAAACTCATGGGAATGTGTTGTCCTGTGTGTCCAGGTGAGATTTCATGGGAAGATGCCGCTCCACATGTGCAACTGTATTTCTAATGATAGCTGTCATTACCTGGGAGGTTGCTTCTAACTTCTCCCTTATTCTTGACAAGTTACAAAAATGTGGGCCAGTGGCTTGCAATGCACTAAATGACACAAGAAGAGCTTGTTTAACATTTTTCAGTAGAGGACATACAGACTAGGGGATGCATAGGCAACAGCCTATGGCAATATCCACAGATGTATTTATGTCATTTTTCAGATGGTCTGTCAGCTGGGTTTGCCTGGCTGATGACTGGGATTTTGTTAGGAGGGGAAGTGTAAGAGTAATCCTAAAAAAGGAGACACACTTTTTGAAGAGGGGTGGGAATGGGTTGCCTTTGTGAAGCACAGTAGCAAATTAACATGCTTTTGTAGGCTAATTTGATTTTAACAGAGGTTTTGTAGGGAAGCACTGCTCCAGTTGTGATATAATGGGTTTATTGTATTCTAATTAGTTATAATTTTTGCCAACATCTAATGTAAACTCAGGGAGTAAGAATGAGTAGTAAAAAGCAAACAGCTTAGAAAAGTGTTTCAAAGCCACTTTTAATGGAAGAACTGACTTAGCCTTGACTGCATTGGTGCAAATTTGTCTGCTATAGAAGGAGGCTTTCTTTCCCCAAAAAGATGTTTGGGGGTTCACAAGGCTTTTGTAAAGGCTTCTGAAGTCATTTGTATCAGAGTGGATGATACCATTTACTTTTCATATTGTCCTGTGGTGGGGTGTATTACAGAGAAAAGGCAGTGTGCTATTCTGAGCTAAACTTATTCAAATGCTGTTTTCCAGGCTGTATATTTGAAGGGAGACTTTACAATGAAGGAGAAGAATTTAGGCCTGAAGGAAATAAATGTACCAAGTGCTCTTGTATTGTAAGTATTTGCCTTTTGGCACTGTATCTCCCTGTATGAACTTCAAAAGGCATGTTATTATTGCCATAACAAAACAAAAAATATAAGGAATTCAACACTGTTATGCATTCTTCTCTTGGAGTTCAGGTTTCTATTGAAGATTTTACCACGCTAATACAGTATATCACTCATATTCTGAGTTTATCATCTTTTTTGTGACCTTACACTGTATGCAGATAGAGCAGGATATTGGGGAGAGGGTTGATGCGTTAAATTCGTGATGCTTTTTTTGTGATGGGATCATGCAGGAAGAGACAGAAAGCTTTTTGGGTTTCATCTGTTGATCAACATTTATTAGATGATTCCTTAACCAATCTTTCACAAGGATTCCTTTCAGCTGTATGCGGCAAAGGCCTTTGCTCTGAATTACTGAGTGAAAGGATGAGGGTAGCCTCCTTAGGCTGTCCCAGGTGGATTTTGGCTTGACACTTAATGAAAAGGTCATATCCTGGATTTTATCCTTGACTAGCAACAATATAGAGAGGAAGTAATAATTGCATCCTTTGGGTAATGAGCACAGGCTTTTCCTTCACTTCCATTAAGTTAAAAGATAATGCTGTATGGGTTGGGGCAGATAACTTTGACTTCATTGGTGTGATCTGTGAGACCAGTAAAATGCAAAGTTCAAATCACTGCTTTTGTTGCAATCGAGGATCTGGTTATCAGCACAAAATACAAGGCTGGGGAACTTTACGTTTCAGTAGAATGCCTAGAGTTGTGTCAGTACCAGACACAGATTTCCTGCATCATGAAAATAAAATAAAATGGAGGAGAGAAGGATATAATTCAAAAATTAATATGTATTTATACATAGACACACACACACACACACACACACATTTAATGAAGGTGCTGCAGAGAACTTGGACTCTTTTTTGGGAAAAAAAAATCCTGTTAATCTGCAAAATTAATTTACACTAAATCATCACTGATCCTGTGGAGAATTACATTGCTCAGGTCATTTTGTTTGGGTGATTTTTTTAAGTTTTAATCCTGTAATAATGAAAATATGCCATTGCATGTCACAGTGATATACACTCTGTGCTCCTGCTCTGCTGAATGCCTCCACTCCCAGGCTGAGGAACATTGCTAGCACCCTCTGTGTTTGGTGGGTCCCCCTCTCACTTCAGCTTCAGCTGTAAAGCAGTAGCATTACACTGCAGCTTTCCTTAGTCATGTTCCTCAGGGGAAGGCAGGTCTGAATGGTTGAGAAGTCTGTGGAAACATGTTTGAGTCTTTTCGGGCTGTGCTTTGCTCTTTCATAAGTACTGTACAGATATTCCTTATTGCCCAGTTGTTGGTGTGCCAATATCTCCTTGATCAACTTTTCTTTGTTTCCTGAATAACAAAAGCAACTGTACTGAGAAGAGCATGGGAGGTGGTGGGAGATATTTGGGGAGAACAATATAAAGAAATACAAGAATATAGAGTCAGGCCTGAGGGTCTTTCCTTGACAGTTACCAGTCTCAGCTACATTAGAGAAGGAAATGCATCAGCTACTGATTTTAAGACATTTAAAGCCTCAAGCAAGGGGCTTAATAATCTCTTCTGAGAAAGACAGTGTGATGGTTTTGGATGTTAATGACATCTCTATAAAATGTCCAGCTCTAATTCTGAATCTTACCAACAGCAAAAGAAATGCCATCTATGTGTAAGTCACACCTGACCTCCCTTCCCTCTCTCTGAAATGCCTTTTTTTTACCCGCTTGCCTGTTTCCTTCAGAATTTGGGCCCATGCTAATTCCTATGTAATTTGAATTCAGAGAAAATGATGGGGGCATCCTCAGGGTTGTGATAGTGGTTTGCTGCCTGCTTTATATCCATTCCATTTTGGGAATGGGTCCCCAGTTAATCTCTTATTTAAGCAGTTGGTGGATGTCTTATTTAAAGATACCTATCTAGTCATGTGTTGTGATGGGAACAGGCTTGTGTGTGATGTGCTGTAACTTGTGCAGGCTTTAACAGATAAAAGGTAGCTCCTAACCCCAAATTAGATTCCTTCTGGGATTTCAGGTTGTAACTATTTAGTGAGCCTTTTGTGGAAATGTGGCAGAGGAAGTAGCACAAATTATTGCCAAGGTATTTTGGGGGGGTAGTGTAAGGAGATTCAAGCCACTATCACTTCAGGGTGAATTCTGCATTTTACTTGGGAGCAAGGTTTTCTAATGATGGGACAGGCCATCTCTGTCCCACGTGTGGCTCAGGCTGGGACTGCAGGCTGCGTTGAACAGGAAGAAAGTAAAGAGGGATGCCTGTGATTTGTTTTCCTGGTGAGATGTAGGGTTGTCCCACACTCATTAAATGTATTAAGATGAGGAATTAGTTAAAGAAAAGGTATTTTCCTGTTGCAAAATGATGTGCTCAAAAGGTAGTACACGTCAGCAGGCCTGGACTGTGAGGCCCAGTCTTTGGAAAGCTCTTTGGTAGTTCAAGTTCGTGGTATTTTCAGCTCAAAGTGGTGCCTACTAGATTCTATTGAGCTCCTAAAGAATGTGAAATCATTGTTAAGATTTTTTTATTGTTTTTAACACGCATTGCTTGTGCAAAAGAGGACAAAACTGGGATCTTAGGAGTTGGGGATCCCCGTCTTAGAGCAGGCTGGCTGATTGCAGCGCTTTCTCTTGTGCTCCATGGCCCTGCAATGTAGGCAAGCAATGGCATAGCTACGCATGAGTGATTCACTTGGTCCTTACCTGCCATCCATTCAACTCATTAATACGGTTTCTGTTCAATACCACTTGTGGTTCTAGTTATTGTCTGCTGAAAACTGGACCAAACCCATTTCATGAAGGTCACCGAAACAACCCATTAGCTAATAACTTTTGGGTTGCTACTGAGCCAGGCCGCACTCGCGGCAGTGAGGCGGAGATGAAAGACCCTGTATTCCATTACCGCTCTCCTAAGTGAGCTGTTCCTTGGGGCGACTAAGATTTCTTGGTGAAAATGAAAATGTATCACCTCTCACTCAATGCATATTGCCTGTCAGGAGCGAATGAGCTGGCTTTTAATGACTCGGTTTCTCTGGGGAGAGGCATTTGTGTAAGAAAGGTGGACGGGATAATAGGGATCTCCTCTCACCCCGGCTGAAACCCAGCTGTCTCGCAATAATTCATCTGTCTGGCTTGTTCCTGCTTTCCGTGATAGGCCAGTGGCCTGTTCTAGAGAAACCTTGGATATTTTCCCTACCATAAGCACCTACTTAAATGAAGGACTGGCTGCTTTAATCAAGTGTTATTTCTCAGATACTACTTTTATGAGGTCGAGAGTGTGTTTCTGCTTGCACAGTGAGAGCACTTGGCTTACATGTTTCCTTTCCTACAGCCTGCATTAAAATAGTCAGACTGTTATTATCTTAAATGTTTTCATTTTCTCTTTTGATGTAGCATGTTTGGAAAAAAAAATAGTGGAGGGGAAGGAGAGAGAGCCAGGGAGGGAGGAGAGGAGGTTTGGCAGGAAAGTGACCTTGCGTGAGAGTGGTAACCATGGAGAAGCTTATCTTTAAATGGTAGTATCCAAACTCATAACTAGCCCCTTTTGACTCACTCCGCTGTTACCCAGACCATGGGCGCTGCGTGTTTCGGCATGCGAGGCATGCGGCGGTACGAGGTACCACCATGCTGAGACCGCGTAGCACTATGGAGACGCTGCAGCCCAGGACCTGCCTTCCTCCACACCCCCGCGGGGAGACGGTTGGAGGCTGGATTATGGCATTGCTGAGATGGCCAGGAGCAGGAAGGGTCGTGTTGTTTGTCTGTCCTGCAAGGAGGCACGTCACGGGGACGACTGTCAGCAGGGTGGTCATGTGCATTTGGTCCCCAAGCAGCATCATTTTGCAAAAGCAATGCTGGCCTCTTAGCTGCTGTTCCAAAAAGATTCAAAGCAAGTGAAACCCAAATGGCTGGAAGCAGAGCACGGGGATGTGGGGCCCTTCGAGAGCTGAATTTAAAAGGAGCCTCTGCTCAATCTCCTTTGCATCGTCGGGGGCTTTTACACTGCTGCTCAGGCATGCTCCGAGGGACTCAAGACACACAGAGCTCCTGGTCTGCAGGTGTACTTGTGGGTCTGTGCAGGAAATGTCTTGTCACTTATATTCCTGAGTGCTAGGGTGCAAAAACTGCATAATGAAAGTTTTGCACAAAGAAAAGGAAATCGCACCTAGAAAATCTGTTTCTAAATCAATGAGTAACAGGCGTTGTAACTGTGATAAGTAATGAGAAAATACATATGTTATTGTTTTGGACACTGAGGGTAGAATTCATCTTGTCTAGCCCCAGCCATTCAGAAGTAATGTGTCTGGTCTGAACTACTTATCTGGGCTCCTCTTCAGTTAATTGAGAGAGAGAGAGGTGGGATGGATTACTCTCTGCAGATGCCTATCTTCCTTCACTAACTACAGGGGGAGCCTACCCGGCTCCCTGGCCTCTGAGATGGCTGAAGATAGCTGAGATGCATCCCATCCCTGCAGTCTGCTGGGTGATAAAGCACCCTGATACTGCTTTAAAGGCTTGGCTTTAACAGATATTGGGAGCTGCTGAAATACGGTCCCACCACAACGGACTGTGGGGGAGGTACTGCTGCCTACTGGGAAACTCAGGGGAACACGCAATTAAATGTATCCTCAGTGAAGGCTGGTAGCAGAAGCTATGTCCAAATTCAAATTTCCATTCCCAGTGCAGTGCCAAATGCTGATCTTCCCAAATTTCCATGTACGCCAGCTGCTTTGATTCAGCTCCAAACTTCAGCAGACACTGTCTGCCCCTCACTTCTTGGGCTAAGAAATGGAGACAAAGTTGTAGTCAGGGGCAAAAAAGCAAAGAGTTGGTCTTTTAGTAGGAGGAGTGTTCACCTTCTCAAAGTTAGTGACGTAAGTAGAAGTGGTTGGCTTATGGGTGGATGCAAACAGAGAGCAGTAAGTGTTCAGAAATGGGATATGGAGGAGTGCTCACTGTGTCTCTCTGGGAACCCCCCATAAGTTTGTTTGGTTTTTGCAAGGCTAGAAAGTTTGGTTTTCTGACTAGCCTAATAAAAACACAAACTTCTAGGTAGGTGAAGCAGTATGTCTGTGCAGCTAGGTGTGGAAGAAGACTTGGTATGTGCTGAACTTCAGCAAGAAAAATAATGCAGCATAGAGACATAGACAGTGTCCTGTTATTTATTATTTTTTTTATTTGATTTTATTCAGACTTCAAAAAGTATACCCACTTCCATGTTGATAGTACACTACAGGTACCATGTCTGAAATATTAAATTCCTTTAATTTTGGAAATATCAAAGTTGAAAAAAACCAGTTTGGACATTTAAAAAAAATGGTTTAAAAAAAAAGTGAGTTTTTTCTTTTATTGACATGCATAGCCATTTTTAATCTCTTTTTTGATTTTTCTCAAAAAAATGTATCTTTGAGAAAAAGATAAAGTAATTTTAATAGAAGTCATGGAATAATGTTAAAAATAAAATTAATCAGTTTTTCTGAAACACAAGTAAACTCTGGAATAGCAATACAAGTGGGTATAATTCAGTGTAATTATTCAGTATAAATGATTCATATTTATAAGCACTTCAAAGCTCAGACTTTAGAAAGCATCTTTCTGTGGCAAGACATCTGTCTCTGTGGATATTTGAATTTCATCCTGCATCTCTCCTACCTGCAGAGCTTCCTAGCTCACCTACTCTGAGTGTGTTCCCAGCTCAGGCTGCAGAAACCTTTAGTCATAGTTTTAATTTTGGTGAGGATCGAAGGAGTCTTTCTGTGCAGTGAGAGACTGTGCCCAGTTTGGGCACACTTCCAGGGGAGCAGAGGTATTGAGCAGCTCCCTGAAGATCTAGATGACCCTTTAAGGATCGTGGGCCCAGAACATGCAGCATCTTTCTTATATCCCTTCCTTCCTCAGAGCCTTTTTCTCACCCTCCTACCCTTCAGAATTCAGTTCACATTTACTTTCCATGTTTCAGCACGGTCCACGCTCCTCTGGCTGTGCAGTCAGAAGGGTCTGTCTACCTCCAGCTGTTCTTCTTTCTTCTCCATCTTTTCACATAGGTAGCACTACCCAGTTGTAACTATTTCTGAGATGGCATCTGTGGCCACCAAAGATGAGTGCCCATTGTGCTTTATATAAAGACATGTATTCCTGTCCCCCAGAGAAGAGGGTGTGAAAGGAGAATGTGAGGAAAGATAGAAGTGTGATTTGGCAGATTTCTACAGGGAATTTTCCCTGCTGGAAAAGGAGGGTGGAAATGCTAACAAATTGGATGAAGGAGCTCTGCCTTTGTAAGGCTCTTGTTTAGACAGAGACTCTTTCCAGTTTGATGATCCAAGATGGTATTGTGACAATTAATGAATTAAGTAATACTAGAAGCCATGAAAGACACAAAACTTCCTGGGTACCTGAAGGGCCTGAGTAAATGCTGATTACAACACCCCCTGACTATGCACTGCATTAACAACCTCTTGCAGTACAGAGAAAAAGAGTGTAGAACTTCTATCATTTAAAGTAAATGAATGCACAGAGGAGGATGGATTTTGCACTCCTAAAGCATATAAAGAAAAAAATAATGCACGTTGACCACTTTTAAATGGTGATAATAAAGGCTTATACCTCAAGTGTAGGTTGCTGTCGTTCTTGAGAGCTTATGCTGTCAGGTGTCCATCCCCTGTCTCGTTAAACTTTTCCTAATTAACAGGCTGAGATTGATTGTTCTTATTGACAAAGAAGAATTAAGTACACAGGGCTTTAACAATAAAGCAGAGCTGTTAACAGGCAGCTTCTGATGAGGGGACTATTTTTTATTAGCATTGGGCAGCAATGAAGACTGCAAACATCTCTGCTATAACTCACTCCTTGCAAAGGCAAGGAACTATCTTGGAGGGAAAACAAAGCACTCAGACCACAGAAAACAAAGAACCTGGTTAAAGTAAGCAAACAAACAAATAAAAAAAGAACCTGCTGGCCAGCAGGGGATGAAAGGGTTGCACGTGGTTTCAGAAGTGCTGGGTGAAGACAAAGGTTTTATGTGAGATGGCTGTAGCACTTCTTGTAAGTGGCTTCAAATGGGAGTGCGTGTGGCATCTCGTGGGAACGCTTGTGTGCAGAATTGATTTGGGTCTAAAAGATTCCCACAAGTTGTGGTAGGAAGCAGTAAAAGCAATAGCTTGTCAATTAACAGGGCCTTTGTTTGCCAAACATTTTATGGAGAGTCCAAGAACCTTCTGGCTGGTGTTACAATGAAGGAAAGGCTGAGAAGAGTAGGAGTGCTTGGCTTTCATGTTTGTTGCCTTTTCAATTTAAATAAACTTGGATGTCACAGGTTTGGGGATTGTTATTGGATAACAATAGTTAATGATTTTAAACTTGCACACAGCCCTCTGTATCTTGAGACAAGATGTTTTAGTATGCACAATCCTGCTAAATGAATTTACACAAGAGAGCTTAATTAACTGTGTAACACCTACTTGTTTTCCTCTCTCTGGTTTTCAAAAGCAAAAAAAAAAAAAATTAAAGATTGGAGACAATACATTGTTACATGTGGGGCTTTGGGTTTTGTTTTTTCCCCCTCTCTCCTAAGTTTGACCTCTGTATCACTTTGGGTACTGTATTTTTTTTAGCTAATCATGCTGTAGCTGTTGACTTTGTTCATATTTAAAGTCCTTCCTAAAAGACGTAAAGTAAAACTTGGGATCATTAAGTCTGAATTGCTGTTGAGCTCTAGCATGATTGCCAAATTCCATCTTGACTTGCTATGAGTCTGCCTAAATTCTCCTTGCTCTTTCCACTGCATCCTACAGCATTGCTTTTATTTTCTGCCCTGGAAGCGTTTTGTGTTGATAAGGGAGCAAGTTTCCAACTCTGCCTCATAAACTATTCTCCAGCTGGGATATGTGATAAATTAACATTTCTTTCAAGAAACCAGTCATGTAGAAAGGCTAGTCAAAGCTCCTTGGATTCCATCAACTTTTTAAACGTTAATGAACATATTTGTTACTTTTGTTGCCTTATTTAATGATAGGAGTCAAACACATTGGATAGTCAAGGGGAGGAAAATGTTACTCAGCAAATTATTTTCAAGATTGTGACAGGCTGTAACTTTTTTATACAACTCATCCTCTTAGGCTGAGAGCAGGATAGGCAGAATAATTCATTGGCTGTCAAAATAGACATGGGAAACAGAAAAGGGAAAAAAAAAAGTGCTTTGAGACGTGACAGTGATTTACTTAAATTGCCTTTAACCTGTCAGAAATAAAATTTGACTAGGAGCCAAACTATCATAGCACCTTTGGCACTCTGCTGTGGGTACATCAATCTGAAGGAAAGATGAAGAAATCCTTGCAGGCAACTCAGGGTTAGAGTCAGCAGGGGGATGTAAGCCCCCAGCTTCCATTGTAGGTTCTTGAATATGAAAGGTGAGTCCTCTGAAATGCTTTCTAACTCTAGTGATTAGAAATTGCCTGGATGTCTTAACTTTCTTCCAGGAGGTTGCATTCCCATGGTACCTAAACTTCTGTCCCAAACATGACTAGAACACCATTAAACTTGACAATCCCAAGCTTTATTGAAAACCCAAGAAGTTTTCAGCTCTCTGCCAGAAGCTTTGTAACGAAGCATTGAGATTTTCTACAGAAAGCAGATGTGTGTGTGTTTTTTTGTTCCTTGGATTTTTTTTTTTTTTTTTTTAAACTGGAGTTTAGTGGCATTACTCAATATTTTGTGCTAAAATCATTGACATGGAAATTTCTTTATCACCCCTGTTTGGGTGTCAGAGCTAATGCAATTGAAAGTGCAAAGTCCAGACTTCCAGCAGGCTCAGATCTGATGTTTGAGATGTCTGAGGCCAAAAGGATTTGAGTAGCTTGCATGCTTTGTGTGGTTTCTTTTCCCTTTTTTCTTTTCTTTCTCCAGAACACAGCACCAGGAGTATTCTGAGAGTAGGACAGAAGCTAATGTGCCCTTGCCAATAGTATCTTTCTTCACAGGGAAAATCAGAGCTGGTCTCAGCTCTTGAGAGCATAACAATGAGGAGAATATTGTTCCTTTTACCATCCTCTGCCTTGCATGCAAGTATTCAACATGCTGAACAAAAATTTGAAAATGAGACAATGTATGTGAAAAATAATTTCAAGAAGGCTAAGGATTTTGTGCTTTTCAGTGCTAAGACTGTTCTCTGCCCCCTCTCCTAGTTGCAGCATAACTTTCCTTCTCCTGGATGCAGCTGAATAGCAATTCCTCCTAGCAATCTTAGTTGCTGATGCACTATTTATTCTTTCAGCAGCCAGCTGAACTGCCCTGCTCTCTGTCTTTTGAGGTCAGTTTTTTTAATTCCCCAAGGTTCCTGCAATTACCATTCCTCCCTCATCTAAGTTTTTTAGTGCTGCACTTAAGCAAGTATGGGTATGTACATGTCTGGGACCATGCAGGGAGGGAAAAATGCGATGTTTATTATGTCTTCTACTATCCACTGCTCTTTGTAGTTGACATGCACATGTAAAAACTCTTATCATAGTACTTGCACAGCATCTGCTACTATGATTTTGTCTTTTTGACTGTGAATCTGATTCTAATACAGCGAGCATTTTATAAAGTAGCTAAATGGGAATAGGACCCGTAAAAGTTGACACCTGGTGGAAACCAAGCCAGGGAGGCATTTTCTTTCCCTGTGGTGTTGTTACATTCTTCGTGGTCAGCAGTAATAGCTCTGCCTCCTGAAGTATGGGCTGTGGGGTTTTACGCTTTGTTCAAATGGGCATCGCTTGAAGCTTTAGCGTTTATGGTGTTTGGAGGACACATTCTCACTTCCTGAGTATTCAGTGCAGCAGAGGTAACAGCAAGCAGTTATATAAAATGAGAAGTAAGTTACAGGCTGATCTGAGGGCCGAGGGGGATGGAGGGAGCAGAAACAAGCTTGTACATCAACAGAAATATCATCAACCTGTGTAGCACATTTGCTGTTGTTCCCCTGAGACTGTTTTTGCAGAACTTTTCTGAATCAGATAAGAGGTTAATAAGGATTCTATTAATACATCTAATGACCAAAAGTACTTTTTGCAGTTTTCATGAGTGCCTGTGTTTCTATTTCTAAATATCTTATCCGGCTGCCTCTCATTGTTGTCAGTCTCTGGGAAATCCTTTATCTCAGACTTTCTTCAAACTTACGGAAAGAGGAGGTGGCAACGTTCCCAAAGTAGACTTGGATTTTGCTTGCTTGTTCCCTGATACTGCTTTTCAGACTTTAGTGAGTAGCCCAGTATACTCTGATTATAATAAATTTTTGATTCCTGTCTGATTTTTCATGTAGGGCAGTGGGTTTCAAACAAAGAGGATGTTCCCTTCTCAGGATGTGACAAGGTTTAGCAGAGGGGAGCCAAGTCATGCTTAGGGAATAATTTTTTCCTTCATGATGTAGTGGTTACAAAACAACGTGTAAAGCACATGGTGCTCCAAGGGGAGCAAGCAGGGCTTAAACTCACTGGGACCCTGGAGCTGCTACAGCAAAGGAAGGTGCCAGCTAACCCACAAAAACCCAGGGGTAGCCAGATGGTAGAGAGATAAAAATCTGTAATTTCCAGCTCCCCACAAATTCATTCATCTCTTCTTCATTTTGAACTCTATCTTTTTCTAAATACTTACGTTTATTAAAGAGGGGGAGCATGCTTAAGATGTGTCCTGGAAGTGGGCAGATGAAAGCAAGGGCAAAAAAAGAATTCATAGTTTCTGGTGTACAGGACTTATACAGTATTTGTGCTCTTGCAAGCAAAGTAAACCAGTCATACTGGGAGTAGAGGCTTTAAGTCAGTATCACAAAAATAATTTCTAAAATCTCATTTGAAATTCATATCAACTTTTATCAGATGGAAGACTAGGGATGACACTTGCCCACAGAGGGAAAACTAAAATAAAATGTAACATACCACACATGCCCAGTCAGAAGAGCCTGAAATATTCACATCTAGAATGCCAACAAGCATATTTGTGGTTGAACTACAGAATAAATAACAACTGAATATTATTAATTAAAAATTATTTAAGCACACAATGTCTGAGTAGTGTATAATATTGAATGTATTCAAATCTGCTTCCCCATTTCTCCAATGCTGAACAGTAATTCGGGTAAAATTTAGTCTTCTATAATAGCTTGCAAAATTACTGGTTTAATAAATCAGAATCAATACGTTGAAAATGTGTAGGAGTGTGACAATTTGTCTTCAACAGCCAGAACACCAGAATGAGGACGTGTCAGCCCTATGAAATATAATCAAGATGTGTCTTTCCAGTCTGCTGAGAGAAATTAAATCAGGGCTTTTTTTGAGGACTCACAGTTTCAACATTTCAGTGCAGAAAGAAAAGCAATGAAAAGAAACAGGATGGAAAATTTCAAACATGGTAGATGACGATGATTGTGCTCTTAGTTTTGGCTTTCAGTTCCAAAAATCTAAACAGCCTTAAATAAGACAGTGCTGAATACCACTGCCTCATGCTCTAAAGTCTTAGCAGCACTGGCTTTGAAACCCTGGCCCTAGGGAAGAAGTCTGTTCTAGCCCTTTTAAGCCCAATTTCATTTCAACTTGATGTCTCCTCCTTTTATCTGAATTAAACAATGCTGAACTTAAAAGGTTACAAATATTAAAATGAATGTGGTTTTCTGTGATAAAATTGAGATAGCTTTGTTCGTAAAAATGGAATCTGGGAGCTGGGTTGGGTGTTATAAAAATGAGAAAGTAATTATGTCCACTGCATAGTTTTATCACCTATTGCTAGAGCGCTGTCAAAACAGCAGACTGCTGTCTTTGGAGATCGCTATGTGCGATCTCTAAATTTTGAAAAACAAAGCTGTTTTTCACGTAATCCCACACGACCCACGATTTCCTGGTTTAATTAGGTTCATTTCAGTGGTGTTAACCCAGGGATAGACCGAGTCCTGCATTTGTAACTTACTGTTTTGATACTCAAGAGCAAATACTGGCAAACCTTACAGTAACATCTTGCATAATGGCTTGGAGGCCGAATGGAAAATTTAGTCTAAATGGATTGTTTTGCCATATTGCAAAAAAGTAATGTGATTGGGGGGGGGAGACAGCTTTTTTTTTTTTTTTTTTAAACTGGTACATTCCCAGTGAAATGGAGGAAGCTGAGCGTGCGTGGGTACCTCTGTACGCGTGCCTGTGCGCACGAGCGCATTTATGTTTTATGCGTGACTGCTGCGCGCCCGGCTGTGCGCAGGTTTGCGCGAGCGCACGCATTTGTGTGCGTCAGTGCTTGGGGTGCCTGGGCGGGCGCGCGCGCGCTTGCGCGCTTACGTGCGCACCTGTGTCTCGACGCGTGTCCCCGCGCGCCCGGCGGGGGGGTGGGGGTGGGGGTGGTGCGTGCTCCCGCCCCACCGTGGGGCGGCGCTGCCGGGCGCGCCCCGCCGGGCGCGAGGGAGCTCCGCGCCGTTGCCCAGCGCCACCTGGCGGCCGCGGGGGGGAGCGCGCCTGCGGGCGGTGGCGAGGCAGGGGCGGGGGTGGAGGCGGCCTACTCCGGCGTCACGGCCCTTTTCTTAAGTGGTCACCTTAAAAACAATATGGAAATAGGTTTGCAATTGCAGGTTTTTTTAAAAAGACCAGGAGCCATAGAGTGAGGAGGCAGCCAGAGAGCTAAAACCTCTTCAGTGGAGAA
Source organism: Strix uralensis (assembly GCF_047716275.1). Lineage (NCBI taxonomy): Eukaryota > Metazoa > Chordata > Aves > Strigiformes > Strigidae > Strix > Strix uralensis. Next base: position 20,680,912 of record NC_133972.1, on the reverse strand, counting down.
TGAATTGTTAAAATGGCCGACCTTCTTAACGTCGGGATTTGGCAGGGTTACCTCAGCCGTGCCTCGGTGGGCTCAGGCCTAGGCAGGCCCAGCGTGTCACACCAAAGTGTGCACAAGAAGCAGGTTGGCGGGGAGCGGAGGAAACAGCCGCCAAATTATCCCCCGGGCCTGGTGGAGCCACTCGCGGGGCAAAGCTGGGCTGTGTGGGGAGTGCAGAGGTTTAGCCTTGCCTGCCACTGAGCCTGGCCAAAGGGTGCTTGCTTGCCTGTTTCCAGCAGTACACGGAGCTGCAGAAAGTGAAATTTAATCCAGAGTGATAAAAAAGGAGAAGTTAGCCCACATGGAGATAACTTACCATTGGAAAGGTGCTGTGAAGGTCTACAAGCAGCCTAATGGGCTGTTCCCGAGTTCAGAAACTCCTAAGCAGAGAAATGGCCAACTATGACTAACTGGACAATTAATCTTAATAACAGATGGTTAATAAGAGCCGTATTCAGAGATTCCAGCAGCTCTGTTTCTACATGCAGTGAAAACCCAATTTAAATGTAATTCCCTAGAACCTAAAAGCACTTGACCTTTTTTTGTGTTTGAGCTGACTTCCTAGCTGGTGGTATTACTGTATATGTGTTTGTATTTATTTGAGTGAGCCCTTTTAATAGTGCTCCTCTGCTCTGCTTTCGCCTCTCCCCATAATCATTTCTGTGGTAATGAAGCTCAGGTCAGCAGGGTAAATCTGTTGGATTTGATTTCTGGTGACAGTGCAGTTTTTGAAATAAACTTTTGCATATATAGATTTATAAAAATTTGCAATATTGCAATGACAGGCATTAATATACGGCTTTTGGGTTTCAGCCTAGTTAAAATGATAGGAGAATACAAAGGAAGGAAATCTAGACAGTTTTTCTCCACTGGAATGTTAAAAAAGGCGGTATTGAGTTGGAATCCAGTCAGCTGCAAGTGCTAAGTTTGAGTTGTTATTTATTATCAGAATGAAGATAAATGAAATCACCAGTCATTAGCTTGGAATGTGTAAAGAGCTCTGAAATGTCTTTGCACACACAGCAGGCTCCCAAGCGGCATGCAGCGCACCTCTCTGCTTCCTTCAGCAGTTAACAGCATGTAGCAGCTTTGCCGCAGGCTCATCCACACTTGACTTACCTTCTCTTCAGCTAATTTGATGTATAAGCCATGGCCACGCAGTGGTGCAAGCTGACAACCGCATAGGATGAGTGGGTTACTGAGTAGGGGACTTAGGAGGTGGTGGCTGGTCAGTAGCCACAGTCCTGTGTGAGTTAGCTAGTCAGTGCTCATATCACCACTGAAGTCAGCATGTAGGGGACAAATTTAAGCTGCAACTTTAAACTTGCTGACGCTTACCCTTTTGCAAGGCTGGGAAGGAAGTAAGGGAGTGGAGATGTTTGTAACCACACCGGTAAACAGAAAATAGATTCTCAGATGATGGGACTTCTTCTTTTAGACCTAAGTGGCAGCATGGCCAACACGTATCTATTCCCCTTGTTCTTTTAGGTTAGCTAACAGGAGGATCCAGCCCATGATGTACATAATTAGGAGGGCCTGTGCAAAGTACTGCTATAATTTAGGAGAAGCAATCTATGCCCTAATAATTCCCATTCACATTTAATTTCCCTCTTCCCTGAAGGGAAGGGCCTGGGGATGGTGTAGTAGACATCCTTTGTCTCCTTTTCCCTCTAACAGAGAATGACTTGCTAATCCTGGGAAGAAGCCTGGGTTTCTGTTGGGGCAACCCTGGCTGCCATGTGCTTGACTTCTCACAGGGAGGCAAGAGGGTTGTTTTCTTTGGGTCATCACTGATTCACTCACAATTGAATGTTTAAAAAGAAATATCTTGGGCTACTTAACCAGTGTCTTTGTGTTCACTAGGACTCTGACGGACACCTTTCCATTATGCATGTTGCTACATTAACCTGTTTAAGTGCTTTGTGTATCTGAGTCCTCTGCTTCTTCAGACATAAGGATCTGCAGACTGAGGAGAAAAAAGGTTCATCTGGGCAAGTGGCTTCTCTCCAGCAGTTGCCATAAGGTGGTGTTAGTTTAATATTCCTCTGACTACAATATATAAAGTTTTACCACAGTTTCTTCAGATGACTGTAAAAGATGCTGAGCCCAGGAATGTGGTAATTAAAAAGTGTAGTAGAAATATAAACTATAAAACTCTTGGGTAGGCCACACTTACTTAATCCTTGCAGCGTTATGTAGAGTCCCATCACGCAGTGACAAGAAGTCAGAGGGTTGAAGGCATTTTACCTTTAGATGTAGTTAGAAGTATCACAGGTTTTGCTCTAGGCCTTCCCACTCCTCTGAGAGGGCACAGTGGAAGGAGGAGAGGTGGAGGCCAGTGCTGTCTCAGGCAGCAGAAGGTACAGAGTCTGTCTTCAGGAGGCAGAGGGAGACTGTCTTAATTTAGGAGAAGTGAAGGTGCCTGCGGTGTCAGGGCAGCTGGGGAGGATCATTTGTTATTTACTAAAAGCTTAATTGTGCATTTGGGGTTTTTTTTTTGTATCTTTACTCCACTACTACTAGTCTGTGCTCTTAAGTAAACACACTCTGTTAACCTTTGTCTTCTCTTGCTGATAAGGCTGGTTCTGAGTGATGTGGCACATGTTTACTCTACAGTGGGGGGACCCTTTCGCTGTGATAATGGGATGCTCTCAGTAAGTGCCAGCTCTCCAGTGAACTACTGCAAGGTAGCCAGAGCACGGTAGTGTTTGCCTCCACAGCACCTTCTTGGGTCACTTATAGAGATGATGTTCCAAAAACTGGAAGAAGAAATGTCTTCCAGTGACCAGCAATAACTGAGAAAACCTTGGCCTATGGCAGGCTTTGAAAAGCACTTACGGTTTTGAGGAGAGAATGTGACGTACAGATGTTGGGCTAGTGTTAAATAGCTACAAATGAAAGCTGGACAAACATGGCAAGTTCTGAGACTTCGCATCCTGTGAGCAGAGCATTGCCTCACGTTGAAGGAAATGTCCTAGCAGATACGCCAGTTTCAAGAGGTACATAATTAAAAATTATGTCTGAATTTTCTGATGTTAACTGTGGATGGTGGAAGATACTATTTGTAGCTGTTAAAAATGTGATAATTTTTTTGTGTTACTTTAGTGATAGCCCTAATGAAGAAGAATTTTAGGAAGTAGGGAAAGGTCATATGACTTCAGCTACAGCTATATCCCTGGACTGGTAACACCTCTGAAGAAAATGGACATGTGGCCAGCCAAGTTTGAGTATGAGCTTACCTTCCACTGGGACTGCCTGTTCTGATTTCTTGAAGAGTATCTGTGTGCAGGGCTTATTTGCAGTGCTCTTTCCTTGGTTGTGGCTTGTCCTGTTGGAGACAGAAGAGGAAGCTTGATCTGGCTTCACACCTTATCCTTTCTCCCCACATGAAGGCAGGCAAAGAGCCAGCAGGCTAGCAGCGAAATACGTTTCATGCTGCAACACTTAATCTCTACGCATTTTCCCAGGGAGTGTGGCTTTTCCCTTTTCGTGCACGGTATTTTCATGATACTGAACGTTGTCCATTAATCTGATATCCTTGAGAACTGTCAAAACTAGAACACTCATGTGAGTTGCAGGATTTATTTACCTTCCCCCAAACACAGAAAATTCTCAAAACACAGGAAACGTATTAGAAGAACAAATCATTATACTGAGGAATTCGGTAAAAGAATAGTTACATTTTTCCCTGCTGCTCCTCCTGCAATACAGACCATAAGGAGCAATAGAGAGGTGTATTTAGCCAAGCATAGAAAAAACCAAGAGCACAAATGTATTTATCTTTCTCTGTTGGTAGAAAGCACACAATTTCTGTGTAATTTGCAATAGTGAAAAGGGAATTGAGAGATGCGCTGAGCTATGCCGTACTGAGCTGGAGGGGAGGCAGAACAGGCAGGAGGTGAACTGGCAGAAGTGCATTTGCTTGGGAAGCTGAACAGGATTTGATAGAAGTAGAAGTGAAGCAGCCAGAGAGAGAAGTGGCTTCTTGTGTTCTCAGGCAGGAATTCCCTCTCCAGACACAGTTTGAAAACTTTGTTGGCTAGTAAGAGCAAGACAGTCTCGTTGATGTCATGAGAATAGAGAGCCTGAAGACATCACCAGTAGGAATGTGTGAGTTGGAATAAAATAAGAATTGATTGCACGTTGGAGTGAAATAAACTACTGTGAGAGACAGGCAGTGTTAGCGGTGATTTCATGCTGGGTGAAGCCAGTAGTGCCTGGGAGGCATGAGAACAGGATATTTCCAGACCAGAAAGATTCCTGATAAACGCTGGGTGGTAAGCGTTTCCCTCCCGCCTGACACTGCTCTCACTGTAGCAGCACTGTAACGTGGTTTGCATTCTCGGGCAGGATTGGCATGAGACTTAAGATCTGCTGTGGGGCTCTGAATTTCCTAAATCTGGAATTCTCTGTGTCTTAACAATTGTCCTTTGACTGTGGTAGAATTTTCTTCTGCATGATGCATGGGTCAGTGCAGATGGGGTGTACATGACACTGTTAGCCGGGTCTAAGAGGCTTGCCAAATCCTCAGCGGTGCTTCAGAGCAGGCCCCAGGCAGTTCATAAACAATGGCTTTGCCTGCGTATGGGAGAGCTGCTTGACAACTTATTTAATTACTGGGTGGAAAAAAGTTTAAACATTAAGAACTGAACCATGTGTCATGTTCTTTACAAAATAAAGTAATCTGAGGGAATCGCATCGTTATTATCCAACATACATATAGTACTAGTCATACTAAAAAATCGTAGGGAATATTCTCCTCGGTGCTGTTTCCTCTCAGTTTTACTGTGGCTCGTTTACACTAAAACTTGCAATAAAAAAGTTAGGTGTGCTTGACACTGCAGTATACTCAAGTTAGTTTTGATACCCAAAGCAATCTAGCTGTGGCAACACAGACCATTGCATGGGCTAATTTACATTGTAGACAAACTTAACCACAAAGTACTTCGTGAGGGAGCAGATACTTGTATTGTCCACAGATGAGCCTGTGGGAGAGAGCATTTTCCTTTGTGAAAGGAGACCTGGGCAACAGACAGATGTTCACTTTGCTGGCAGCTGTGCTGGTTAAGATGTTACCATCCCCAGATGTTCGATATTCCCATCTTGCATACGTTCCTGTTTCCTGAGCTCCGCCAGTGGAAGGGAGCCAGGAAGCACTTGCTAAATGGGCTTCAGGCAAAGTCAGCTGCATAAGCTCAGTCAGCTGATATAGGTGGCTTTGAGATAAACTGAGTGCCTTTGCCTGAAGTTCATGGAGCCCTTCTTGGCAAACCTCTGAGTATGGGATAGCCTCCAGTTGGCAGCGCTAAGACCTGGAAGGCAACCATCAGCTGGTGGTCTTAGAGTCACAACTGCTGCCCTTATTCATATTTATCCCTTCCCTTCTGTTGGTCAGAAATGAGGTAAATGTTGTTTTAAACCATCTTTATGGTCCTTGCGTTTTTAAATTGCTGGAGGCCTTGTTCAGGTAACGAATCTCACTCAGGGCTTCTCTAACTTATACACTGTTTCTTAGGCCCCTCTGTAAGATTAAAATTATGTTCTTGTTTGTTCCTTACTTCCAGCACTCAAAGCAAACCTGGCTTGGAAACCCTAAGGTGGTCCAGTGCTAAGTGTGGAGGACCTTATTGTAGTGATGGGGCCTTGGAGGAGCAGGTTTTGTTTGCAGTGTTTGACATTGTGAATTCTCCACCTGAGTGACACGTGATCCAAACTTGCCTGCGCTCAGCCTCCCCTTGACCGAATGGGTAGCTGCCTCCTGGAAAAGACTGGTTACCAGATTCTGGTTCATTGCTGTAGGTGTTTGGAGGTTCCCAGCATAAATCTTCTGTGTACAGGGGAAGCGTTTTTCTGATTAAACCTACAGATTGCAGCCACCTCTGTGAACTATGCCATCTTGCCTAGTTCAGCTCCTGGGGAACAGGCAGCTGAGTGAAAGAAAACAGGTCTAGTGTGACATTACAGTGGAAGGACTTGGCTGGGGCTCGCTCGCAGAGCTGTGTGCGGCTCAGTTCCCAGCTGTCCTTTTGCTGAGGAAAGCTCCCTGGGAACCCACCGGCGAGAGCCCTGCAGTGATACCGCTGCCAGACATGATGCTGCTGCAGATCACTTGGGCTCACTGATGGATGAACAGCTTCATAGTGTGTGTAGTGCAACTGTGTGGGGGGGAAGACAAGCCAAATGAGGAGACCGGAACTGTGACGTGAGATAAAAATGGCAATTTACAGCAGAAAAATATTTCTGTGTAAAACACAAGTCCCCAAAAATGGGGAGGAAGAGAGAAAAGGTGCAGATACTGAGGGAAAAGGAGAGAATCATGGCATTGTAGTTGGTGTTTAAGTCATGTCATCTTGATGACTCTCAGTTTTTAAGTGTCCATGCAGTGCTAGCACAGCCCTGTGTTCCTGCTCCGGTGGTTGTTCTTTACCAGCAGACCTGACTTTGCGTTGCTCCTGTGTTTTTCTGTGTGTCCTGGTTTGAGTGAGTGGCAGGGCTTTTGGTAGCAGGGGAGAGGGCTAAAGCGGTGGCCCCTATGAGAAGCTTCTTGAAGCTCCCCCAGCTCCAAGTCAGACCTGCCTCTGGCCAAGGCTGAGTCAATTAGCGATGGTGGCTGCACCTCTACGATAACATATTTAGGAAGGGGAATCTGGGAGGAGTTGTCAGAGTTTTGAGGAGTTGCGAGGAGAACATCTGTGCGAACACTGAGGTCAGTGGAAGAAAGGAGGAGAAGGGGGGGGGTGGGCTGGAGCAGACCCCCCCTGCAGCTGGTAAGATGGCAGGGCCGCCCCCCCCGCCCACTCATGGGTGTCTGTGGTGGAGCACATGCCGATTTGCAGCCTGTGGGGCCCCATGCTGACCCAGGTGACCATGCCCGAAGAAGGCCCGGACCCCATGGGAAGAAAGCCCCACTGTTGCAGTTTGGCACTGGGAGGATTGCAACACACAGGGGTGACCCACACGCCCGTGGGAGTGACTTGTGTTGAGAGTTTGTGTAGGACTGTCTCCTGTGAAAGGGGGACTGCACTGGAACAGGGGAGTAATGCCAGGAGTTCCCGCCCCCCACTCCCCGAGGTGAAAGAAGTGGCAGGACTGACTGCACCCCCCATTCCCTGCCCCCTGTGCTGCTGGAGGGGAGGAGGTAGAGATATCGGGAGCAAAGCTGAGCCCGGGAAGAAGGAAGGGATGGGGAATGTGTTTCCAGGATGTGGTAATGCTTCGCATGGTCCTACTTTGTTACGTGTTGTTGTTAGTGTCTGAATTAAATTTATGTTCTTTTTTTCTTCCCCTAATGAGTCTGTCTTTTGCCTGTGCCATAATGGATAAGATCATCCCTCCCTGTCCTTATCTCAATTTCCTGGGCCTCTTTATTTTCCTCTTCCCAGCGCTGGGGGGAAAGGGGGGAATGAGCGGCTGCATGGTGCTCAGTTGCTCTCTGAACTCAAACCATGACACTGTGAGCTGTGCTCCCAGGACTCTGTATGTGAGGCAGAATTTCTCCTTCCAGGTTTGCAGTGGTGAGGGGTCTTTATGGCCTTTGGGTTTCCAACAGGGATCAGACAAATAGAAGGGTTCATTAGAAATTCTCTTTTCAACTAAGAGAAAAGTGGCAAGGGTGAATCAGAGAGGAATTTTTGCTAGTGCTGGAGATTCCTAACAAGGAAGTGCCACATATGCTGTTCCACAACAGATTCCCAACAACGTGTCTCAGTTCAACTCTTTTAATTTTTAAATTTCAAGTCCAAATAAACATTTTTTAGAGAAGAGTTTTCTTGGGGTTTTCTATCCTTTCCATTCCATTTATTTCACTTACATCTGATGAAATGCTCCATATAAAAGAATTATTTTTTAAACAGTCTTGGTGAATTAGAAACATGGAGAAGTGGAAATTGCAGATTTCTTTTTGAGCATTAGTGGTGGGAGCAAGAAAAGGGAGGAACTACTGTTTTTCCTTCTGAAATTTCACAAGTGGAATGTTGCTTTAAAAATGTTAACTGTTGATTTTGTGGTGCTCTTGGTTCTTCTGATTTTTGATGGAGAGGGGCTTTAGTAATTCTCTTCAACGTATATTGCAGGCAAAATTTTTTCCTTGTTTTGCTCATTTAAAAATAGCTATAATCTGTTTCATTATATGTCACTCTAATAACACTCTGAAACCCTGCTTGGAATTAAAAGGTTTCACTCTGGGGAAAAAAAAAGTGCTTTTTCATTCTCTCTTTTAATGAATTTACAAATGGGACAAATGCATGGTGCAATCTGCAAAGAATTTACACGAAAATAGAAGAATCCCTCTTTATGAGTGCCTGACATCTGTACGTTTTTTTTTTTCTCTCCCTGTCTTTCACTCTTTTAGGAACAAAGAGTGAATGATTACTTCAGAAGAAGAATCCATTAAAATCACTTCTATTAAGTTCAGCTTTGGTATGGGGATCTGCTATTTCACTGTCTTCAAATTGCCTTTATAGACTAGCATTACCTTACGTTGTGTGTGAATTTGGCTGTAAAACATTACCTTACTACTCTGGAAAGCTCCTGGACCTTTCTTGAGAAATCCTTGCATTAAGAAATATTCTGTCCAGTCTTGCTTACTCAGAGTCCATTGTTTTTACATAAGAGTTCTGATGCTTTTGAAAAATAAATTTTCTTGAGCTTTGCAGTAGAGCTGGAAAAAGGGAAGAAAAAAGAAACATAATTCAGACCTGTCCTGACTTAATGAGATTATTATGGAATAGACTGATTCCTTTAGGATTTGCCATAAAAAAGGAAAAAAAAGAAGCTACAGAAAGAAAAAACAAATGTAGCATCTATCAAGTAGTAGTGTGCATAAAAATTACACGAGGAGTCCAGAATTTGCTTCAGATGCAGTAGTTGCCTCATACTCTAGAGTGATAACATGACTGATCATCCTTCCTTACTTCCTTTCAGAAAGAGGGGGAGAAAAACAAAAAGAGAGAGTAGTAATATATCTTCCGTTGCTAATACTGATACGCAATCTAAAGGGATTTGGGCCAACTTGGAAAGCTCTTTGAAACCAGCGGTAAAATTAATTAAGAAAGTTTGAGAGGGCTACGGATGGAAGGGATATACAGAGAAGATTTCATTTAGCTTTGAAGAGGAGCCCTTCCTAAGCAAGTGTTTCATATTTGGGAGGAAGGCTGAGAGGAGGACAAAACTGCAAATTAATCCCTTTTTCATTACATTTATTTTGGTTGCTCCAGATCATTTAAACCAGAATTGAGTTGAGGGGGAAGGTCTCACTCACACAAATCATGGTGTTGTTATCTAGAGAGTGAAGCATTTTCTTCTGTGTCTTCACTTGAAAGACAGTTCTCTTGCTTCTGGTACATGCACTTTCTTAAATGACATGGTAGGAGTAGGCAGTATTTTGAGTGATGCTCCCAGTAGGAATTTCTATTCATCCTTATTTTGCTGCTTCTATTTCATTTGTATCTAAGGAATAAACTTTATCATAGCTTTACCAAATCAAGAGCCCTATGCTGCTTCTCCTAGGACACTTCTCTTGCTAATGCCACCCGGAGAATGCCTGGCACACAGGATTTGGTGGCCACCCTCAACCACTGCAAATGTCTGCTAAACTTTCCTTCCTTGGAAAGCAGAGTAGACTTCTAAGTAGATTTGGTTTGTTTTTCCCTTTGCATAAGTCCTAATTAGTGCTAGGGAAGACAGTCTGAACTTGCAGATTACCATCTGGAGAACCTTACTGCATGATTTTTACAGAAGCCTTGAGAGAAATGGAAGTCCCAAAGTCGAAAATAATCTTTTTGTCTACTCAAAATACGATGGTTTGCAAATCCTAACCAGGACTTAAAAGTGAACAGGATTTGGCAGAGTTGTGCTCACGCTTGCAAAAAATTCAAACCCCTCTTTTTCTGCAATCTGAAAATCCATGAGCGAAAAAACATTTTCTCCTAACGAAATCATAAAATTATTTTGACAATAAAGTCCCTGTAGAGTCTTTGAATTACAAACAAAATGGAGTTGCCAGTCAGGTTCCCCTGGTGTTATTGGAAAAATACCAGCTTAATGTCAGTCAAAATAACTTTTTTTTTTTTTTAAATTAAATGCTTGATTGATCCTAAAAATTAAGAGTTCAGGAATATTAAGTGTAACCAATAACAGAAGTGCTTGTCAAGCACAGAAAAGAGAATAAGAGAAAGCCCTTAGCAATGGCTACTCTAATATCAATTTAACTTGGACACAATTGCAGAGACCTCTTGCAGGCTCACTTGGCAACAGTTACCTTCTTCGGTCCTCTATTTCTATCATCCATTGCTATTTTTAGCCCCATCTGTAAGAATATGTTTTTGCCAAGGAGCAAAGACAGGATAAATTGTAGAAAGCATGTAAGCAAACAAAGAAATCACAGAGCTTACAGGACAGTCACAGTTGCAGTTTTGTTAAGCTGCTTCCCATTCCTTGGCTTTGTGTTACCTATTTAGATCATAAAGCTGCTCAGGCAAGAATTGGTCTTTTGGCTTTGTGGCTTATGCTTAAAGCCCGTGGCATATTGTTTGTACCTACAAAAATACATTACTTACTCTTACAGGAGAAGATCTGCACTGCCCCACTCCAAGGAAAACTGGGAACATTTTTGTTAAGTCATTTAGTGATAGAGCTTTGTACAGGCCTAAAATGGATGTGGGCAGCTTCAAGTTCTCCGCTCTTGGTCTGCCTTTTCTAGGATGTATTACCTAGGTGCAGTGCCATGCTAAGAAGTCAGTATGGCCTGCAGGCAAGCCAGGAGTGATGTCTCATCTCTGGACAGCTCAATGTTGAAATAAGGAGATTTGTCAGCACCTTCCTATGCAGCCGTGCTGGAGAGGTCTTACTGTCACTAAAATGTCTAGTGTAACAACCTGAGCATAGTGTGAAGCAAAGATAGCCAGCTGTGGAGAACAGCTACCATTCGGGGTACAACAGCTTTTGGTTATTCAGCATGGGCATTTTCATGCCATTGAGTAGTGTACCTGGCTGCTCGCTCTTGTGCCAGGAAGCTATGGGTCTCCAGTGGTAAATCCTTTATCATGTCTGCCAGTGCTATGAAAATAGCGGAGAGCAGTGACAAGTGGTGTTCCTCAGGGGTTGGTGTTGGGACCAGCACTGTTTAACATCTTTGTTGGCGACATGGGCAGTGGGATTGAGCGCACCCTCAGCAAGTTTGCTGACGACACCAAGCTGTACGATGTGATCGACACGCTGGAGGGAAGGGATTTACCATCCAGAGGGACCTGGACAGGCTTGAGAGGTGGGCCCCTGCAAACCTCATGAAGTTCAACAAGGCCAAGTGCAAGGTCCTGCACATGGGTCAGAGCAATCCCAAGCACAAATCCAGGCTGGGCAATAAGTGGATTGAGAGCAGCCCTGAGGAGAAGACTTGGGAGGTATTAGTGGATGAAAAACTTACTATGAGCCAGCAATGTGCGCTTGCAGCCCAGAAAGTCAACTGCATCCTGGGTTGCATCAAGAGAAGTGTGGCCAGCAGGTCAAGGGAGGTGATTCTCCCCCTCTACTCCGCTTTTGTGAGACCCCACCTGGAGTGCTGCGTTCAGCTGTGGGGCCCCCAACATAAGAAGGTCACGGACCTGTTGGAGTGAGTTCAGAGGAGGCCATGAAGATGATCAGGGGACTGGAGCACCTCCCCTGTGAGGACAGGCTGAGAGACTTGGGGTTGTTCAGCCTGGAGAAGAGAAGGCTCCAGGGAGACCTTACAGCGGCCTTCCAGTACTTAAAGGGGGCTACAGAAAAGACGGGGAGGGACTCTATCAGGGGGTGTAGGGATAGCACAAGGGGTAATGTCTTTAAACTGAAAGAGGGTAGATTTATATTAGATATAAGGAAGAAATTCTTTACTGTGAGGGTGGTGAGAGACTGGAACAGGTTGCCCAAAGAAGCTGTGGCTGCCCCCTCCCTGGCAGTGTTCAAGGCCAGGTTGGACGGGACTTTGAGCAACCTGGTCTAGTGGAAGGTGTCCCTGCCCATGGCAGGGGGGGTTGGAACTAGATGATCTTTAAGGTCAAACCCAAACCATTCTGTGATTCTATGAAATGTCTTGGATAGTCACTGTGTCTGAGGTGGCCCAGGTTAGTGACATGTACATGAATTTTGCCCAGAGAAACTTCTTAGCTAGTGTGGTCCATTCTTACAGCTCTAATTTGCTCTAACTGGTCATTAATTGGAATATGTTTTGTCTTGAATTGCTGGTGGTTAGCAGCCACCTTCTAATTGCCGTTTGTTCATACATCTGTTCATGGTTTGATTGTACATAATTATCCTTGAGTGATGTTTTCTTTTGGCGTGCATTTCTGTGGGAGGCAATGTGAGTACTGCAGAGCTCCTCTGTCACGTAGGGTAAAGATGTAGGAGATGTTCTTTGTATATATGTAGTGAGTAAGATATAGGGCTTCATGTGCTCTATCTACTAACAGTACTATGTACGTGGTTAAAAGAAGAACAATTACTGTACTAAATACATTAAAATGAATTATAGCATGCTAGCTGTGTGAGGCAGAAGGCTGGACTCCTTGAATTCAGTAGAAAGTTTTGGTTTGTGGTTTTTTTATCTCTTTCTTTCTAGTAACCCCAGGAACTACATACAGCACTTCTGTATGGCATCTCATAACTTTAGCAAATACCGATTCACAGAAATGGAACAGTAAGGTGGAAAATTCCTGTTGGGGAAGTGCAAGCCTTCCTTGTCCCACGAGGAACGTGCCGTGGAAGGCAGCCGCTCTTTATGTCTAATCAGACCTAACACGTGTAGCACCAGTGACATGCTAATAAAACTGTCAGGCCTTGGGACCAGTAATTTACACCCGTGTTTTTAGATTCTCTGTAAGAAAAAAGAAACTCTCCTTATGGATGAAAAATGATGTGTGAATCTGTAAGGCTAGGCTGAAAAGAAGCAGATGCTGACATTTCTAGAGTTAATATTTTTGCCTTAAAAACACATCTGTCATCAGCCTCCACTTATAAGAGTGGAGGAGCACTTATCTAAATAAACATGGCAGCTGTTTTATATGATGGGTCTGTTTTTTAAATAGTAAAAAATATTGTATCATTTTGAAAGGTATAGCTGCCATTAGTGTTAACTTACAATAATAGGTTGGAGTGCGTAGCTGTTCTCTGCTTTAAAATAATTTCAAATGACACTTCTTCACATTATCAGAGAACCTCCCTGCAAGGCCAGCGTGAACAGAGGAAAGGTTAATAACTGGAAGTGCGTGCAGCTGAGAGCACTGCAAATGTTGAAAACTTGCTGAGGAGTGAGTTCTGGATTGTAATCTCAGGAGCATATTAAGAAAAAAAAAGAGTAGGGAAAAAAAGACAAGAACTTTTGGAGAAGTAAATTATCAAAGTTCTCTGCCTGTGGGATGAGGGTTACAATATAAATAATTCACATTTTTTCAAATGTCTTTGCTCTGCTAATTAACTTCTTTTCAGTAGTTCAACAAATCCTACGCATAAAATGTATGATTCTGTTTCCTACGGGAATCTTTAATGAGTCACTTTACACTGATTTTAAGACCATTTTACATCATTAGACAGGTACAAAGGAGAGTTAACAGGGCCGGGGAGAGACCTACACTTGCAACCAAACCCAAATTTTATTTGCTTGCTCTTAGGGACTACTAATGGCTTTTGATGATGAGGCAGTAAGCCAAATATAAGAATGCATTGTAATTTGCATTTCCAATTGCAAGTGGTGTGACCCCCATTCTTAATATTAATATGATGTAAGTATTTTTTGAAATGTAAAATGCAGAAAGATCTCTCTGTGTGAAGTCCCAGAATGTGAATTCTTCCTTTGGGGTATGTGCCCTCTTCATTAGGCTCTAGAAACATAATCCTTCTTTCTAGACAACCTAATGGTTTCATATGGATCATTTCATTTTTGACTGCTTGGTCTTGCTTTATCAAGAGAATGATGGAGTGCCTTTACCTCAGGCTACGCCTCTATTCTGAAGTGCTTTGGTTAGCAGGATGTTACTGGAAAGGAAGATACAAACATTTCCAACTCCTCTGGCAGTCTTTTTGAATGAAGTTGGCCATGTGCTGTGGCCTGAACATGGCCTATGTATATGGCCTCACAAAGAATTTAGATAGACTATCCAGTTTGTGAATGTCACGTCAGCTTAGCTCTGAGATAAGTGTCAAGCTGGCTGGCTTGCCCTAATGGTGCTGATCCAGAGCAAGAACAGCAGCAGGCCTTTAGGCAGGTGCCAGAAGAGCTGGCCTGGCCAAAATATAGCCAGCCCTGGCATGCTATAAGTGCCTAAATGGTTAAACCCATATTTCTGTAAGTTCTACATCATGCCTAAGCTGTCCCTGAGGAACCCACGATCTTTATAGATCTGGGTAATCAGCCTTTTAGAGATGCATTCCTGCCAATGAGAAGCCAGTAATTAGCAACAGGATCCCACCCATAAATTAACAGCAGTAGCTGGATATGAACTTTATTGGGAAAAAAATGGAAGAAAAGGCAGGGCAGACCTGAGTGTATGTCATGGTCCATGCAGGGATGTGAAGGAGGCATGGAGTTCTTAGGTTTTCATCCACCCTCTCCCCATGCATGTGCAGATGGTTTGCAAGCTAGGAAGGAGGGAGACTGTGATTCACCTATCAGTCTTGCTAGCCAGGACTGGGAAATGTCAGAATTTGTTGCTGATGCTTCTGTAAGTCATTACCCCGGAGGAAAGAGGAAGCAGTAGAGGAACTGTGACTTGTAAATGATTCCTAATCAAAGTGCTTCCCAAGGCTATTCCTGGAGAGCCGCAGATTCCTGAGTACTGCTTGCTCAGGCTTGTGTTTAAGACTAAAATATGTTACTTTCCCTTGATCACAACCTAGAGTGTGCCCTACCCTGGAGTAAAGCCAAGCTGTATCTCTGGGGAGGGACAGCTCTAGGTCGAACAAGGCGGTGTAATTGTGCACTGTGATATTAGGGATGTTACTATAGATAAGTACTGTTGGCCTTCAGTGAGTCTAATCCTACAGCAATTCAGGCAGACTGAAACTACCACTGTGACTGTTTTCACTGTAGGAACAATTTCGTAACCTACTGGTTTCATAAAGGTAGCCTAGTTTTCCTAAAACTTTATTTCCAAGAAATCCTCTGAATGAGCTGCAGTTTAGCACTTTCTCTTGCTGAAGTCTGCATAACACTTTAGAGTGTATTTTTAACTCTCTTTGCTAAGTGCTTAGGACAAACAGGATCTCCTGTTAATGAAAACCTTTGATGGATGCTTTGAGGAAGCAGTGCATATGTAATCCTATATTTCCTGAGGTTACCTCAGCAGTATACGTGGAGCATAACATTTAAGGAGGGTACGTGCATGTATAAAGGTCTTGAAAAAAGCTAGAAGTAGTATCCTTATTACTACTATAGCAGTATGATTTATTTTACATGGATGTTCTACAGATACCAGTGTGCTTTATCATCAAACCTTCAGGCAAGGGCATCCATAAATTGTAGAAAGAGCTGGTGAAGGATTAAGTCTCAACCTCTCCAATACCTCATTGCCCAGAATCACTGAAGGAGATTTGTTCTCTTTGCTTTTGAATGGAACAGTGACTTGGTGTGGGCTATTCTGGCAGGTTTTGATCTAGTAATAACTTTTCCAAATTCAGGTGTGTAGGCACCTTCTTCTAAATGGTGTACTTTTTTCCTCTTCCAAGAACAACCCTAGATGGTTTTATTCATGACCTTGTTTATACATTTGCACCTCCAAAAAATGAAGCTTCAAACCATGCAATGAAATGAAGTTCGTATTGTCTACAGGAAAGTATCTACACCACTGAGAAGAAAGCCTTTATTTTGTATCTAAATGCCAGATGTCAGAATTTGGGCATTTGGAGATTTAATTCACTCAAGTCTTGCAATTTAGTCCTGCAGATAACTTAAGGCGAATTATTTAAAACTAATGCTCTGGGGGAAAGCTGTGTGGATACATCTGTAGAGTTTCATGTTGTGACCAAGTGTTTTAAAGAATGATGATGAAGTGAGAGTCAGAATTGTCACCTTTCTCGGGACCACAATGGTACTAGTATTCTGTGTGTGCAAGAAACACACTGGGGACACTAGAGGGATTTAATAACTGTGTATCTCTGCAAACAGACTGTTCAGAAGGAAAAGCTGTTCTCAGAAGGGAGGCCAGTACTGCACTGTAATGTGGGAATTGGAAGTGGGGGTGAAGGTAGTCGCCAATAGCTGCCAAAGTGGGGGGTTTATAGGAGTACTGTTTACTGTAGGACATAGCAAGAAAAGCTTGTAAGGTAGTATCACAAGCAGAAAGAGAAAAAAAAAAAAAAGGAAAACCTTTGTGCAAGTCTATCTTATGAAAAGCAAGTGCTATTTATGTAAAGACATTGTGGCAGTGACTATCATTTTGCAAGCATTGGGTTAGGACTTTGAAACATTATGCAAATGCACTGCTGGTGTATACACAACTGTACACCCACTGGACTGTGCTTCATGTGTTCTTGATGCCAATGAAAACAAAGCAGACTCCAACTGATTCAGGGGAAAAGTCATGGCTGCAAGAAGCCAGGACCTGCTTTACAGAGCTACTGCTCTGCTTCTAATAACTGAAGTTAGGAAAGTCCCTTGGATTTAACCCTAACTTTCTTATTGTCTGGGATGGGAGATGAATAAGCTGAAGAAGCTTGTTAATGGTTTTTAATAGTTTTTCTGGCCATAGACAGTGTCCAGCATAACATGTTTTATTGCAATTTTTCATAGAAACAGTTCTTTTTAGAAGAGAAATAAATAATCATGTGGCTCATGGCAAAGCTTCCATAGTCACTGGAGACCTCTGGTGTAACAGCTAAATTAATCACAAATAGCTGAACTCTCTCCTGCAGTGGTATGCCAGAATTGTTTCCTTGCCAATGTCTTTGCTTCCCTTCTGCTGTCCCCACGAAGCTGCTGCTCTTTGCCCCCGGGGTGGTGGAGAGCTCTGCCCCTTTCTGCAGTGTGGGGCTGCCCTCCTGGCCCATTCCTGCTTATGCAGTTATCTTGGCTCACATTTCACCATTGCCCTGTGCAACTTCTGGGACTTTTGTTCAAAATGTTATCCAAAGTGGACTGAAAATCAGTGGAAAGACTCCCACTGATTTGTATGATCTTTGATGCAGTCCTTGCCTACATCCCACCTTAAAATTCAGCTTTTCCACCAGATGTATGTCTTCTAACCTCCAGCATTATAGAAAGGCATTGTGCTCTAGTGGTGCTGTATGGCGGTAGATCCCTATCCCCGTTTTCCCTGGCAGCGTTCAGAGAGATGACTTGGCACTGTTTGAGTGTGCCCTGTGCAGCAACTGGCAAGGAGATCAGTGGGGGAGGCATAGCCTGTAGAAGGATGTCTGGTTTATAGGAAACACCGTGGGTGGAGGGTACATGTGGTGGTACCTGTGGCTGTGGCATTTCTGTTAAGTAGCTCTCTATTAATAAAGAGCTAGTTTTAATTTCAGAAGTCTGAAGCCTTTTGATACTACTACCCAGCATGGACTATATAAGGTGCAGCAGCAGCAATCAGTTTAATGAGACCTGCAGCAAGGAAGAGTTTGAAATGGCAGCAAGTGATGGAGGTGATGTGAAAGGATTAAAACTAGAGGAAAAGCTGGATTTGAGATGCTGGCCAATCATTTCCATGCTGAAAGCAAGAGCTAACCTGCTATTTAGCACTGAGCATTGTCGTTAAGGTTGAGAAAACAAAGGTAACTTTTTAGATACTCTCTCACTGGGAAAACAATTCTGAGAAGTGATGCTGCGTTACTGGGAATAATGCCTGGGATAATTAAACAGCCCACAAAGGTTTTTGAGGAGCAGTGTGAATCCACACATCTCTGAGCTGTAGAGAGGTACTGTGAATTTTTTTAACTCACTATCAACTAGCAGAAAAAGGAATAGGCACTTATATTACAGAGTTGAAAGCTCTGCCTTCTGCATGTAACTTTAGAGACATTAGAGTACCTAATGAAAGACAAAATAGTTTGTGGGACACGTTATTTCTGCTTGCAAGAGAGATTTGTTGAGAGAAACAGATCTACCCCTGGAAAAAGCCTGAGCTGTTGAACTGTCCAGGAGAAGGATCAATAAAGTAACAGCTCTCAAAGGAGAACAAGTATGTGGGCTCCAGCTGGAAGCATCCAGCACTCAGAGTAGTTGAGGGCCAGTCTCAACACAGGTATCATGAATCTGTGTAGGTACTGGGCAAAAAAACCCAGGAAAGATAAGAAGAAAAGTACCTCGTCCCATGGGAATGGTGAAATAGGTGTGGGACACAGACCTGTCTTATGTCCCATTGACCCTGCTAATCTAGGAATAGAGATATTCCAGGAGCAGCAGAAGTAACAAAGCTCTGTTTCTAGAGATATGCGGCCCTTGCTCCTTTATCTGCCCTAACTGCAATAATCTGAGCTTTCCTCCAGCACCTCCGTGACATGAGCACCAAGCAAAAGGCAGGAGGTTTGGGAGATGCTGCTGGACAGCCAGCTGGTGCCTAACACTGGGGGATGCTTTCTGGTGTTCTTTGTGGGAAAGAAACTGGGGACTCTCTACTGTCTGCAGCAGTCCGGTTTTGACAAAATTTGTAGGAACTTAAAGTCTTCGAGATCTTAATGTCATTTTGATTTTTGCTATTTTATCTCTATTTACCTTTTTCAGAGGAATCCCTTGATATTTGGGGCTGGAGCTGATGAGGGATTCACAAGCTACAGGTGTGCCTGGTTTGTGTCTGCATAAGCCTTCTTTCCTTAGGAAATCAGCCTGAAAGGGGAAGAGTACACACCGCGATTAAACCTTTCAAGTCTTCCAAGTGAAGAGGGGCTATTTACAACATCACTTTCAACAGAGCCAAGAGCTCAGCATGTAAGCCCTGGAGGAGAGAGGGCTGCTGGCTGTTCAGCTGTTAGACTCTGTAGCTAGGCTGTTGGGTCAGTGAGCTATTTGATTTCAGCCGGATTGTGAAGCCAGATGCAATATAATCCCAGCAACACTTCTGCACAGTGCTATTAGACTGGAGAAATATGACCAAGTGCTGGTTGCACTGAGTCCCTTGGCTGAGAGCAGAGCGCTGTGTGACCTTCCCCGAGGAGCCCTTCTGCAGTTCCTGCAACTGTGAAATTTTAGGAGCATTGTCTCTGCCTGTGCATACTTAAAGGAAGCTACTGTGCAACCCAAGATTTTATTTTCCAGAATGTTCCCTTTCACCCAAGGCAGTAAATACCCTGGTCCTCCACCTCCTCCCATAGGAGAGTCAGTGCAAATTGCGTTTCGAAACTTGAAAGAACCAGGACCAGCAGGTCCCCAGCAGTCTGATTTCAAAGTGGAGAGCTATACCTTGCAACAGCATGCTCTCTAGGAGGATCCTGTGATATTTCAGCAAACACAGCACAGCACTTCCCTCTGAAAAATGAAAATGTCTTTTCTTCATCTAAGCAATCCCAGGAAATGTGGCTTTCGAGAAGTGGAATAGATGGCAGGAGTGGATTGGCTTAGCACTTACACACGTCACTTTGTACACATGGTGTTTGATTGATGGAAAGCATGACAGTATTTAGAGGCTTCATCCTACCCTAAATTACTAACTAATGAATAATTTAGTTAATTCCTCAGCAGCTGGATACAACCACATACAAATTAACTTTCAAAAGAGGAAGGCTTTTCAGTTCCTGGTTTTAGGTCAAGATGTTCTAACTCTATGACACTTTGCAACAGCACTTGCATTTGCTAGGAGATCAGGGACATGAACTTACAGTAGTTGGAGACAACTAATCGAACTTTCTTATTAATACAGCTTGTTGATGACACAAAGAGTACACCTAACTACTTGTATCATAAGGGTGCATATGGAGAGAGAGGTGGTAGAGACAAACTCTTTTACCTGCTAACGGTGGAGTTCTTTAGGTTTCTTTTGGCTTTGTCAAGGAATGCCTTCGCATCAGACTGAGAGAAAATGGTGGGAAAGGATAGTTTTAAGAATTGTGCCTTTGCCCCAGAGTTTGCTCTAGAAATTTATTCATAAGAATCTTTCAGTTTACCCTTTCTAATCTGTATAAATTTTAGGTGATTTTTAAGATATTTAAGACAATAATTTTTATCCACACTAATCTGCATGGCCTGGTATTAAAATGAAGGTGAGTTCTTTAGAGCATTTGCTGCACATGCAGTCTTAGGACACCACTTTAGACTGTCACTAGGACCACTTTCTAAAGCCTTCCTATAGCCGTGATAGATATCTCAGCAAATATGGTTTGAGATCTAGATCCAGAGCTTAAAAATCTAGCACACACAGGGCAGTACAAATACCTGCTGTTTTGAACTAAAGCTCGAGGTCTCACTATTCTGAATTTAATCCAATACGTTCTAAAGAGGCGTTTTTAAAATCCTAGTCTAGACAATAGATCAGGCTGCGGGGATGTCGGAAGCTCTGGCTTGTCAGTCTGTCTGCTGAACTGATTGATGTGCTGTTTGCTTTTATGCTGACAACTGTTTTGCTATTTTGCACATTTCCTAAAAACCTTCTCCCTCCCGTGACCCTTCCAGAGAACTCTCACTGTGCACAACGGCTGTTTCAGGGACCCTGAAATACTATGTAAGGGTGACGTTATTCCCAGAGGCTGTCTGCCACATACTGCACTAGCATTCCTGTAAGAACCGGAGTGTCTTTCATCTGATTTGGGAGAGAACACCTATTTTATTTCCAGATTAAAGCCGCACTCTAAATACAGTATCCTCTCACTTTTGTGCCTGAAGTCTGCTTACATGACACATCAGGGACTGTACATCTGATAGTAAACTCAAGGTATGGGTTTACAGTCATGTGATTCCAGGGGTGTTTTGAAGATGTTTGCATAGTACACGTTGCTGACCTGTTTTATGTATTTATTACACATTTGGGAGGCAGTGGAAGTCTTTACTATCCCACATTAGTTAATACGTCAGACAGAGCTCCTGGTGACCAACAAGTGTATGCGAGCCAATATACTATCCAATTCACATAGGAAGCCTTATACACAGTAGCAAATGTGGTGTAGTGAAATAGGAGTCCTGGTATGCCTTAATCTTTTCTTTCCAGAATGGTAATACTCATCATTATCTGAATCTCAAATGATATGTCTATCTCTTTGTCAGCGGATTTCTATTCATTGCCTTTATGCCATTGCTGTCACAAAAATTATGTCTCAATATGTTCATGGTGGCTGTAGTAACCTGCACTGTGCTAGAGTGGTTGAAGACAAACAGTCATACAGTTGTGGCTTCTCTTGCCACTGGCATGGGACAGACTTACTCAGTAGTTGACCCTGTTGAACTTTTAAAGGTAATTTTCATTCTGGTGGCATAAAATCTTTATTCATAGCTGGAGAAAACCTTGAACATCTGTCTTAGTTCTTACAGCAACCCCTGCTGAGGCTACAGTGTGCATCTGACCTTGCTCTAGATGTCTGGAATATGTATCTTGGAGTTAAGAGAAATGTAATTTTGATAATTCTCTATAATTTTTTTCCCCTGTAAGGATAGCCTCACTGGTAGCAGATTAAACCTTTCACACTTCTTCTAGAATGAAAGTTAAAAATAAATTCCTACAATCCACTGTGGACTGAACCCTAACTTAGACAAAATGTTCTGCAAAATCAATGGAAATTTACCTTCTGTTGGAGGATTAGCAGAGTCTCTCAAGCACAAATTGAACATAGGGCAAAACTAGGGAGGTGTTTTTTTTAGATGATTTATAGCTTCACTAAAGCACAGAGATAAAGCCAGAAAGTGAAATGGAAAATGAGATGCCCACAAGAAACATGAGTCTTGATAATACTGAAGTCAAGCTTTAATATTAAATAACATGTACATAAAATATTATTAAGTTTAGACATGCCCATTATCAGTAGCAAACAAATTGGGACTATGGAAACCTCTGTCCTGAGATTTCATGAATGCTTTCTGCTGTTGGTGGTCACTGTTCTCGCCCCCATGGTAGATGAAACCCAAGGCTTTTGGAGATTAATTACAGCAGGCTCCCAACCTTTAGGGAGTTTTTGGACAGACAGTTTTTTTCTGCAGACGTTTTTCTCTCTGTCTGTCCTAACACACAGGCCATGAATCAGGCACATGGGTAGCCTGCCCAGAAACTACACTCTTAACTCTCCAAGTTTCTCCTTCTTTATTGAACAGTGAGGTGTCATAGTCGAGGTGGGAGCTTAGCAGAAGTGGATGGATGGGTAGCTAGACTAGCTCCGTGCTTTCATTTTAGGTCTTTCTCAAAGATGGACCTCTCGTGGGAGAGTTAGAAATTGCAATTTCATCTTCCCCTCTCTTCTGTCTCTTGAGAAGGCTGCTGAGATGAAAGAATACCTCAGTCCCTACCGCCCTCTGAGCCGATGCCAGGGAGCCTCTTGCTTTGTTTGGCAGATACGAGGTGGCAGCAGGAGTTACAGTGTTTTTGTTTGTCTCTGCGGTGGAAAGTGAATCTTTTCATTGTAGACTAGATTTCTTACAAAATCTGTTACCTCCAGAGGACTGTGGACTTGCAGCAGCATCCCCTGATTAAGACTTCTTGTAACTATTGCTCAAGGATTTATTTGCCTAGTTCTTGAATAGCATTTCTCACAGGAAGCAGATGTCACTTGTGCTTTATTGGTCTGTGCTGGCTTCCAATTCAGGTTTGGTTTTACTGGAAGGTGTTGCTTCGGACCTGGAATATTCTGGCTGCCTGGGAGATGTTATGCTTAACAGGGAAATGTGAGCTAAAAGCTGTAGATGTAATTGGGAGGTGGAGGAGGCAAGGTGTTTACTGTGCAGTTCCCACCCTGGCTTAGGCCATCCAGAGCAAGCCTTTCTGCTCTCTGGAGTTATTTTTTCCCTTGATTTTTTCTGTTGAACTTTTGTTGCACTTTTTTCTATGCGGCTCTATTCCATGCAATTTAAAGCACTGGCAGGACTAGCTAATCCTGCTTTGAAAACTCATATTCTGAATGCTTTGTGAGTTTTGAATTGAGATGTCTGAGGCTTTTAAGAAAATAGAAATATTCTGTAGATTTTGACATTTCCTTATAGTGCCCAATGAGCTATCTCTCTAAGCTCTGTAGGGCAAGTAGAATTAGTCTTACTTTAAATGGTACATGTTGATTTGTTTCAGACTGTTTTTGAACTTGCACCCTAGCATGATATTCAAGCCTGGAAGAGCCTGTCTGGGACAGCAGCAAGTCAGAAAAAACAGCATTACAGCTGGAAGCAGGAGAAGCAGTGGGGTAAACAGAGAAATGCAACTGGACTTAGTTTTGTGCAGAGGAGGGGCCAGTAACAAAAGGTTAAAAAGGAGCTATAAACAAAAGGCTGAAATGAAGAAATATTCAGTATTATCCATGGCATTTTGTATTTAAAAAAAAATATCTATGCAACAGGCTGCAAAGGCAATGTCTCAATAATGTGCTCAGCCTGAGCTTTGATACAGTCTGTCAGAGGAACAAGACTCCAGAGCAGTTCTATAGAGGCATAGGGTATGTGAGTATTAAGTACAGAAGCAAGGTTGCAAGAAAGGACCAGTGCTCACCATGTTTTGGAGCATTGCTTTATCTTCCATAGATGTATCCCTGATCCTGACAGCAGGCTGAATGAGGCCTCCATGCCCTACTTTCCCATTTGCTGAATTGTCACCGAAATTTGAACTTTGTCTTTTAGCCTTTTTCCCTGGGCTGAATGACGGCACTGCTTCGGAGAGCCCTTCTTTGGTATTTTCTCTTTCATTCTGCACCTGTGTCTCTTTTCACAGGGCTATTCCCTGAGCATCATAAGGAACATCAGTGAAGAATTCATTTAGTTTTGTCAAGTTTCTGGTCTGACCCTTAATTTAGAGCAGTCATTTCAGTCTACAATAAACTCTGTGTTCCTGCATGCCGCAGTGAAAGAATTATGAGCAGTCCTTAGCCATGTGCATTCAGGATGCTTTGGTAGCCCCATGGGACAGCTAGACTTCAGTGCCTGAAAACTTATTATAGAATGGGGGTACAGTCAGTATGTTATTTTCTGTATAATAGTGTATATGTGGGTCTGCCTGTGCGTAAAAGCTTTTACATGATTCACTGAGGCCATTAGGAGTGGAATGGCATACCATCATTTCAGGCACAGAGCTCTTCAAAATGAACAGCTTTTTCCATCTTTCCCCAGGGAGCCCCGAGAGGCATCCAGCATGTAGGTGGGAGGAGACTGTTCATAAGTCTTCCATCACAGCATCCAGGAACACAAAGCTTATTATTGGGATGAGCCTGTGGCTCTGGGTGATAAATAAGGCAGGACAGTTAGATGAAAAGGGCTGACTTCTCTTGGTAAGACGAAGGTGGACTGATTTTTAAAGTTTAACAACCTGGACCTCTCATGAGCGTATGGAGCACATGTTGGTAGAGGCTCCAGAGCTAAACACAGTGTTCTATAAACACGGTGAAGTAATCAGGCAACAGAGCAGAATAAAAACTTTAGACATATCTTAGACATATATTCTGTGCTTTTGTCTTTGCTGTGTTTTTTGCTTCTCTCTGTTTCTGATATTCATTAATACAACAGGATATATCCAGTCCAGGTTGCTTATTTTTTTATTCTTCTTGCCTCATTCATTCTCAAAATTTCATATACCCTCTTGGTTTTCAGTCCTCTGAAGCAGACCTGGGTTTGCATAGTTGCACTTGGAGACTAACAAGAATGTGCTTTCTTAAGTGATTTGGCTTATTTGGTTTCTGAGGTCATGGACATAGCAGAAGAACACCTGCTCTCATCTTGCTTCAGCACTTAATCCCTGTCCCAGACAAGCCTAGAAGGGCATGGCACAGGAGATGAAGAATAATGTAAAAAATTGCTCAATAACTTTTTTGAACATCCGGAAAGGTTCATGGATAATGATTTTATTCTCCCTGGTTTTCTCATATCCACACCAAGAAATAAGATAGAAAGACACTGTTTCTTCAACCATTACATTCATTGCTTGAGAGAATGAAAAAATATGAATAATCCAAGGTCTCTGCAAGCAATATAGAAAGTGTCGAAGGACAGTTGTACACGTTCGTTGTATGCCTGATGCAAGCAGAAATTTCTGTTGGCAGATACCACTTTGTCTAAGGCTTTTCAAGACTTGTTACCAGTCTGTGTGGGTGTGTGCATGTCTACTTGACATTTTGCTTTATTTTTTTTTTTTAACTGAGCCTATTTTCCTTCAGGGTGGCAGGACACAGTGCATCCAAGAAGTCTGCCCCATTCTCTCGTGTCCCCAGCACCTCAGTCACATTCCTGCTGGACAGTGTTGCCCCAAATGCTTAGGTGAGTGTGTTTTTCCTGGGAATTTTGTAATTAATACAATATGTTTCTGAGTAGCGTCTTTTATACCAGTATTTCACAATCCTGGTAAATTGTGGGAGGTGGAAGAGACAGTATTGTCCAGTGGAGTTTATAATGTACAGGTTTAAACAGGTACTCAGGGTCAGTGTGTAGGGTTGTGATGGGTGGTACTAAGCAAGCAGCCGCAGAAGAGCATTTGAGCATAGACCAGTTGGCTTGCTTAGAGAGACAAATATAGACATGTTTCCCACCTTCATTACACATGTTTTACAAAGGGGGTTGAGGCGGGAGGAAATGTTTTGTTGGAGTCTGACACAAGAAAAAGACCTCACCCTCTCATAATTTTATTTGAGTGTGCATTTGCATTCTTGTTTTTGAGGAAATGCAGGTCAGAGGAAACTTCTGGACTGAAAATGCATTCTTAGAAGCTGTTGTCAGAGAGGCCAAGGACCCAGGAGTCTGCCTTCTTAAGGTGGAATCACAGTTTCAGCCAGGAATATTTTCAATTACGTCTTTCCAACACATTTTAAAGCAGTAAGTCAGAGGCCTCTAAGAAAGGCTAGTTCTTCCAAGTCATGCCAAGGAAGGCAGTGACTTTGGAGAGTCCTTATTTTGCACTTACAGTGTCCACAGATCCCACATGTTAACATTCCTCAAGCATGTGTCCCTCTATTTCATAAACAAGGAGCACTTGCATCCTACCAAGTAAATTAGCTTTAATTTGCTGTACGAGGTTATAACCAGGTTTGAAAAATTTTCAGAGCTGATAACTCCCCGTTCTTCAACAGAAACTTTTTGTCATTTTGACCCTATCTTTACTACTTTCCAAAGTCTCTTTTCAGGGGTAGGTTAGGGGTACAGAGAAGTCTGGCCTTGGTAGCAGCAAGCCATAGAGAGTTCCAGCTTCTCATAATACTGAACATTTTTGACTGCTTGAAACAAACCTAAATTTATTTATTTATTTATTTGTTAATTGAGAAGTCCTATAGATAAATATTTGCCTGGAACATTTAACCGCGACACCAAAGAGTAATACAGTAGAGGAATGAAATGGAAAGGAGAACAGTCCAAACACTGAGCTTCTATTTTGGCTGAGGACATTTTTCCTTTCCTTCTGTAAACTCCCCTTGTGCTCTCCACCCCATGCTTTTCCTAACTGAACCTTCTCCTCCTTGATCTAGGCATTGAAAACCCAGCTTTAATTTTTGACTGCTTCATGAGGATTTTTCTACATTCTTTTTTCCCTCTTAGAAATGCCTGTAAATGAGTTCACTAATAATAATGATTTTAATTTTATGTGGTCTTTGCTGTAAAGCATGTCATATACCTGTGAATAGATAATGTCTATTCACAGGGACGTGTTGAGAGTTCTGGAGTGGAGGTAGAGCTGAGGGATGTGTAGCACACTGCATGGAAGTTGGGAAAGAGAAATGTTTTCAGGGATGATGAGGCATAGTTTTTAAAGTAACATGTGGAGGACCTCCCTGCAGTTGAATTCCTGATACTCAGCGTATATAGCTTAGAAGAATGCTGTGGACTCTACTGGGACTTGAATTATTAGTTTAACTAGTGGTTAGGAGCCAGCAAAGTCAACTATTAAACCAATATCTTCACCACCACATCTTTTAAAGTGGTAGCTCCTTTGTCAGTGTTTTTTTACCAACTATATGAACTGGGTTGGCCACCTGGTATTGTGCTGGGTGGTTTGCAAGACATGGCAAGAGGGTGTGAGAGAGAACTGGACTTCGTTCACTTGTTGACATAAGTTATGCAGCTGAAGTCCTGGCCCCACATAGAGAGGTAGAAGTGTTACAGGCGGGACTATGGCTGGGCTTTGTCCATAAGTGGTGTGTATGGATGTAGAGCGGTTCTTTTTAGGGCTACTGAGCATCCTCAACTGATTTCATATGTCAGTCCTGCAAGAGAAATTAAGCCTTTTCAGAAAGATGCACATACAGTAAAAGGAAAACTGGTTAACCAAACACAGATTAATCCAAGGTAGCTAATTTGCAAGAGAGAGATGTTCAAATTGTGTCTAACTGAACAATAGCAATTATCTCTTAACTTTTGTTTAATAGTTATTTTAACATTAGATTTGTAAAAACTCAAGGCTAATCCAATGGATTTTGTTGTGTGCTTATCCTTTTGCTCACTAATAGAGAAAAATGAAACCTTTGTCTTTGAAACTGTTCTACATTTATCAAGAATTATTGAATTACAGTGTGTCAAGACCTGGTGGTTTGAGAGCTAAAGTATTGGCCTAGTACTTAGTGACTTCTTGTATGTATTTACAGTAGCCATTCCCTACCCCGGAATTGATGCCTGTTTAACATCAGACCTCAGAAATGATAAGCTGGGAGACTGGCAGCCACTCATAAAGAACTTACTAGTTGGCTGCCACCAAAAGTAGAGAGGGGAAGGTATTCAAAACCAGAAAGATAAGTGTAGTGTTTGTGTAAAGAGCTGATGTTTATGTATCCTAATGGTCACTTGTTTAAAATAACCTACTAAGAAAGAAGCTGAGGAATAAGAGAAGCTTGCAGAACCGCAAAGTGTGTTGCCACTTGGATCTGAAAGTGCTTGCAGGACCGCAGGACTTCAGGGAGGTTTTGATATTGATGCTGCCTTCCTTGTATAGTGCTCTAAACCTTGCCTCGCTCTCATGAAACCCAAATATTTTAAGGGTTATGGAAACTAATGCGTATGATGCCCTCATTCTGTTCATAAATGATGCAAATGCCTGTATTTCTTGCAACGTTGTGTGACCCACACCAAGCTATCTTATTGAGACTGGACAACACCTATATTTTTTACATCAGTGTTACTGAGTTGATTTAGTTTGGCTGCTGTGAACCCCTGAGGTAGATATGCTAAAACCAGTTAAGGCTGCTTTATTTGATAAGTTATTGCATTAAGTTAAAGACTGTTTGAACTAGTTTAAGTGTAACTACCCTAAGAGTTTGCAGTGCTTACTTATTCCTTTAGCTGCACTGTGCACTTTATAATGAGAAGGAGAAGAAAGATTTTTCCAATATAAACATCCTATAAATCATATTTATATTCCCTCCTATGGTAGAATTTGTACAGATGAATGTGTGCTAGAAGAACAGTGAACTGTTAAAAGTACATGTTTTTTTCACACCAAAATGGAAACACATAGCAAATGACACATTGCACATGAATTTGGTCTGGTGACAATAAGCCCTACTATTTTTGTTGACAATATGGCATCTTTTCAACCACATTCTGTTTCTATTACTGTTTATTTATATTCAGGGCAGAGGAAAGTGTTTGACCTCCCATTTGGAAGCTGCCTCTTTCACAGCAACGTGTATGATAATGGATCCTCATTTATTTATGACAACTGCACAATGTGTACATGCAAGGTAAGTCCACAGTGCTTTGGTATTGTGTGCTGCGGCTTGTCTGACTTAGCAGTAATTCGTAGGGCTGTGGGACTGTAAGCCCTGATACTGTTCTTCTTTGGCATCTTGTGTGGTCCCTGAGAATCTGATCTGAAGAGCACTTGCAGTTGTGCTAGGAAAGTTAAAGTTACTGACTGCCTCAGCTGAGCCATGATGCCTGATTCTGTGTGATGCAAAATGAGGTTACTCAGACTATGTGATCCTCTTTAAGTTTACATTACAGTGGAAGAGGAGCTTCTAAATGGTGAATTACCACATCTCTGCTGAAGGACAGTGATTTTTTTTTAGTTCCCTAACATGACTGTGGCCACTTGCACTTTTGCACCTAGGCAAAAAAATGAAAGCGTCACCAAATCAGTAAGATTTTGCAGACCAACAGAAGTACAAGCTGATCTTTAGCTTCACAGACCATGAAAGATTCCCTTAATCCAATAAATAATTTTTATTTTCTCTGAGCTGACCTATTCAAAACAGTTGGGCTGTAGCTTGGGTGGATGCAATGATTAAGCAAGCAGAAATGTTATGGCAAGGACACACAGGAGCACAAATATCTTGGTGATGATTTAATGATTTCCTTTTGTCCTTTTACCTAGGATTCAACAGTGATATGTAAGAAGAGGTGCTTACTTCCTGGTGAATGCAATAAAAGCAAAGACCACTGCTGCAAGGAGTGTGTCTCATATATCTCTCCTGAGGAAGTGAAAGTGTGCAAGTTTGGCAATAAGATCTTCCAGGTAAAGTTTCAGGTGTGGCTTAAGAATAGATGCTATTGTAACAGCTGAAACAGTATGAGTTTACTGTAAGTTAGTATTGTGGCTTGTTTTTTAGCAGAATCCTCACCATCCTGGTTGATGATGGAACGACTCAGAGACAAAGCTTTGCAAAATTTGCCATCTGCTATTTTTTTTCTGAGTTTGTGTAAATTCTGCTCATACACAGTAGTTAAAGATTAGTTCCTTCTTGATGTGACACGTTGTCTCCCTCTCTGTACGCAGAGATTCAAGCTGCTGTTTCATGACAAGTAGTGCATTTTTAGTATGAGATAGTAATGCTCTGGTTTCCCAAACAAACACTGATATTCATGGAGAAGATATTCTGAGTGGTATGTAGGCTTTATCTACTGAGCCAGAGAATCTCTTCCATAGCTGAGCCAACAGGATCTTTGCGAAGTTCCTCTTGGCTGAAAGTTACTCATCTTGATTTACTACATTTCACATCTCTGCTAAGGACAGCACCCCTGACATCTTGTATTGGAATAGCCATGTAATAACTGTTACCTACTGCACTCTCACCCAAAGTTTTCAAGTCACAAGGGATTCCCTGCAGAACACTTCTGCTATTGCAGAGACCCTGTTTGTTTTTCCAAGTGGTGCGGCTTTTTTCACACTGTGTCTGAAAAAGATTCTGTCACCTCATGGGCCATCTGTGAATTAAGAGACCCTTGAATCAGATCAAATGTTAAATCCTTTGTGAATACTTGGTTTGCTCAGCCAGAATTGCTTCCCATTTATTCCATCTTTTGTGTACATAGCCGAAGTGTTTATTCTGGAAATTACATGTGAACCTACTGTACGCTGAGACTATACTCCATCTGATTGGCACTTTCACACTGGTGCTATTGTGCTTCAGGAACAAATGCCCGCTTCTTAGGCACCCAACTAAAATATTCTGCTTCTTGTGAAGATTTTATTATATTACCAAGTATTATATGAAGTAAGAAAAAATAACGAGACAGTACACCCATTTCTGGCCTCATGTGCAAAAAGGTAAACCCAGCATTGCTCTGTTGAAGTTAATCATCAAACACAGGTAGAATGGGCACAGCGAATGTGTTTTTGCACTCCTGTGCAAAACCAGCTGTGAGACAAAAAATCAGGGTAGCTGCATGCAGTCAGCTGTGATATATTCTGGTATCTTAGCAGATGCTTGGAGAGCAGTCATTAGAGGCCCACAAGAACATGGGCTGCATCAAGAAAACCAAGCAATTGTAACATGGCCTGGAAATAAAAAATAGGGAAAAGACAGCTGTTGACCAAGCATGCTGTGCTGAATAAGTTAGGCTCCTTGGCATTTCAGATTTAGTCTGTTTTTCTCTCTGGTCAGAACATCATGTTGAGGTGGGCACGTAATTGTTCACAGCTGTCTGGTTGGACAGCCTGTTCCTGTCAGGTCTATCTTCACCCTTCCTTCACAGCAGCCCTGTAAACAGAAAACATGCACATTTTGGCTCTAAGCAGGCTAGCACAAGACTGTAAGTGGGTGAGACAGAATGTTTTAGGAACCACACTTGGCAGATGCAACACTGTGTAAAAAGGAGTCGGGGCAGTTCCACAATCAGTCCTTCCCAGGTAAGTGGGGATGAGAACATGAGGCATATTTTACTCTGCACCTAATACTTTAAGAGCCATACATAAACTGTCCTACCTGCTCTGCATTTGAGAAGTTCAGCACTGTATCTCTTCTAAACATTTTCACATGTTTAGTGGATCAAGTATCTGTGAAAGTGCTGTAAGTAATCTAAATTAGAATTCGTTATTCGACCATTCCTGCCCTAAGTCAAAATGATGCTGCATCTGGGAATAAATTTACTATATGCTGACATCTTAATCAAATACTTTCACGTGCAACAACTTAAAGACATCACTCAACCCAGTGAATCAGATTTTTCTAATTATGTGAGCTTAAATGAAAATTTGTGGTAGGTGTGATCACATCTCAGACACATACTGGAGAGAAAACAATGCAAATAATCAGGACACTCATGAAAAATGCAAATGTGATTTGGTTAGCCTTGAGAAAATTAATTTCTGACCTAGAGGGCCAAGGGGAAGAACACCCTGCTGAATTTGATCTTTGTCTTTAATCCGACTGGCCATGGACAGACACCTCAAAATAATTTAGACTAAACAATGACACAATGCCAACAGGGAAAGTCATCCTTTCTTGTGCAATGATACATTGCTGAAATAGCTTCCTGTTGCCACCCCAGCTGATACTATATCATGTTCCCTCCTGCAGGATGGAGAGATGTGGTCCTCTGTGAACTGCACCATCTGTGCTTGTGTGAAAGGCAAGACAGAGTGTCGCAAGAAACAGTGCATTCCAGTCAGCAGCTGTCCTCATGTGAGTTTTTTTAAAGAACAGAGCTTTCTTCTCTTTTTTTTCTCCACCATTATCTTTTTCAGTGTTTCTTGGAAGTGTGTGCATGGCAGTGGGGCATGCAGACTGGAAAGAAGGGATCCTCTGGCATATTAATTTAGGCTGGCATTCCCCAAGTGTGCTACTGCTTCCTGCCTCTGTCCTTGCTCTGAAGACTCTGTGCTCCTTTTCTCCTCCTCCCTTTAACTTTCTCTGTCTCAGGTATCTGCATTGGAACATCTCTTTCCCATATATTTAATAGCTTTATAGAGTGGGGAGATGACTATGTTAATATTTCAAGAGCATGTATATTGTTACGGCAAGCCACGGGAGATTGTTGTATTTGCGTTTCTCAGTGCATATGAGGCTTAATACTTGGTTGAAAATGTAAATTAGACAAAGCTAAGCAAATTATTTCAGTCAAGCCATGCTACTTTCTCTATGGTTGCAGCCTGAGTATTTTTTATTTGAAAGTCTGAAGTGAACCCAAAAGAGTGGTGTAATTGTAACTTTACTTAATTGCTTCAAAAATTAGCATTACTTGAAACCTCGAGCTAAAGTGAATCTTTGTTTCTGTCACTGACAAATTATTTTATTTTAATGGCTCAAGCTTTCAGAAGAGGGAGCTCTAAATAGCACCTCATGTAGGGGCAGATCGTTGAACAGAACTGCAGAAGAGAGAGCCAAGTCGTTAGTATTACACCTTCTCAGTGTTTCCTTCTCCATCCTGGAAGCCAGTGGGGAAAATATGAGTCACAGACACCTAGGTATAAAATTTTAAATGACAAACTCTAGTTTGTAAAATTTTATACATGTGAACTTTTGACAGCCAGAAGCAGTGGTAGAATAGAGAGCCTGTACCTTGGCACTCCCTGTTCTGCTGTGACAGTTAGCTGCAAGAGTGATGCTTGCATCCTCAGAAGAGGGGACATCCTTTTCCTGTCACTCTGGCACTCACTGCAGAGGGCAGTTCTCCTGTTAATGGGCCTCACGTGAGATGTTCCATACATTTTGGGAAGTGTGAACAAATGGAGCTGCTTTTCTGGGAACCTGATGTGGCTCATGGCAATCAGGTTTGCTCCCTTCAGGCCATTCACAGTATAAGCAGGAGGTGAGAGCTTGGACTCTTCCAGTCTCTTCAAATTATTTGTTGGCCGAGAACCTAGCACACACTGCATCTCATTTATATTTTCCCTATGCTGATGCATTTCCAACATTTAAGATGCTACTGAGATCAAATAACTAATATGGCTTAATATATATCTTAAGTGAAATACAGCACTTCAGCAGTACCCATATATAAATTTGTGCATTGAGATGATCAGCTGAAGATGATCTAAAATGAAAATAGTGGTGGGTAAAAATTCTGCAGCAAAAAGTCCTGTGGCAGGAACTGACTGATGAACTTGTTCAGTGCTGCTACGCGATCTGCTCCAAGGTTAATGTGAAGTCCTAAACTTCCCTAGACCTTCGAGTTGAGTCTTCAGACAAGGTCCAGTTCCTTAGGTCTGAAAAGACCAGCTTTGTTACCCAGCATCACCATTCCTTCCAGTATCTAACCAGTCAGCCTGCTTTGTGCCTTAAAATGGAGTCTACAGCAAGCTGCATGCAAACCCACCCTCCTCCACAGGTACACATTACATTTCTCTCTTCCAAGCTAAATTGGAAGGACAAGTAGGAGAAAGAATGTAAATTCTAGAGTGAGATTTGTTTTCCTATTCCAAGTGGGTACCAAATAATTTTAAAGCAAATAATGTATGCTAGTGGATTTAAATCTTTTACTTTTCATCTATGCTCCACTCCCTTTGATGAGATATTCTGTCACAAATCTAGAAAAGTTAATTAAACACATCACATTATTCAAGACACAGATATGTTAGTGATTCTGATACTGAAAGTCTGGATATCATGCATAGAGTTATGCTGCTGTCTCTGCAAACTGTAGGGGTGTGAACTCCATTTCTTTTCTCTCTTCACAATACTTCTGGCAGTGAGCAGTCTCTACTGACGCTTGAAGACTGCTGTGGAATAAAATGCTGTTTAGTGTCCCTTAGGGTGTCAGGCCACATAAAATTATCTCATTAAACAGTGTTGTGATACACGCAACTGAGTGTGAAAGGATTGAAGATTCACAAGGAATTTACAATATTATTCCTTGACTTAAATGCTCTACCATGCAGTCTTAATACTCTTTGCATGATGTGGGTGTTTTTGGTGATGGAATATTATGTAATTGATCAACACAGATTTTTGGTCAATTATTTCTCAAAAGGATGAGTTTCAAAGTGGTAATTCTGCAGAAATTTCCAATACTGTGCAACCATTTGTATTATTCAACATGTTGGATGTTTTGAAGACAGTTTCTGCCATTTCTTTAATTTTCTTCATATGGCTAGGCACATTTTTCTGTTTCTTTTATTCTTTTGCAGCATTTAATCCTGTATCAGTAATTACAGGAAGTGTCTTTCTCAGCTTCTTTTCATCTGCAGCAGAGGCAATATATCTCGCAAATTCAATCCCTCCTGTCATATTTACAGTAAAATCAGTCCTCTTTGGGCTTCTAGTGAGCCTTGTGGCTTGTGGTTTCTGTTTCTTACTTTCTGACTGCTGACTCCACATAGATATTCCCTCTCTGTTACCTGGAGGTGCGGTGCAGCCTGCAAGGTGCGGTACAGCCTGCAAGGTGCGGTACATGCTGGCCCTCATCCAGCAAAGCTATTAAGCATGTGTCCAGTCCCGCTGAAGTTAGTAGGCCCTCCATGTGTGCTTAAACTTAAACACATGCTTAAATACTTTATAGAAAGGGAGTAAGCTCAACACTTGGCAGGACTGAGTTTCAGAGACCCTTTAGACCTTTTCTTGCCTAATTTGCTATTCACTTGCCCTAGCCCTGCTCCAGCCACTTTCTTGCCTTGTGCCATCTCCTTTCTGATTACCCATCCTTACCATTTTCTGCCTTGCCTTCTCTCCTTACGCCTTTGCATTCCCCACTAACAATGTAAGCCTGTGGTAATGGTCAGTGGTCATGGACATGTCACTTTTTGTACTGCTAGAGGAAAGCCTGATGAACTTTATAGCATACAGCCTTTTCTGTCCTCCAAGACTGTGCAAAAGTTAATAGAACTAAATTCATGGCATGTGAAGACATTTGCAGAGTTTGATTCTGTGGGTAAATTTTGAACCCGTGAACTTCAAGTGAGTTGAAAATTTATTCAGAACACGTTCTCCCATCTCTAGCGCAGACTGCATTTAATGTTATACACATCTGTTATTATTACAAACAAAAAGTTGCTGTTTTTACTCTAGTGCCAAATGAGGCACAAAAAAACAACAGCTGTTGCTATTGCACAACCAAACAACCCCCTTCCCCCCCGCAATTAGTCTTGCCTTAAAAAAATAGAAAATAAAAACCTCAGACATAAAATTGAAAACCTCATAAAAAAGAAGAAAAATCCCAGAAAATAAATAGACTCAAATGTGGTCTGCTTATAAATATTCATAGGGAAAAATGGGATCACATCACTTAGCCCACTCCTAAG
This sequence comes from Strix uralensis, assembly GCF_047716275.1. Taxonomy (NCBI): domain Eukaryota; kingdom Metazoa; phylum Chordata; class Aves; order Strigiformes; family Strigidae; genus Strix; species Strix uralensis. The sequence continues at coordinate 20,645,432 of NC_133972.1, read as the reverse complement.
GGAACCCTCAATGCTAACGAACTCTTGCAGCACATGTTAGCAATAATGGATTTCCTTATTCTACAAGACAAAAACAGGATCTTGGGCCAACATGGTGGCTCAAGTAACCAGCCTCAGCAGGCTGCCTTGGAGATTCCAATTTCACTTGAATTCTTGCCACTTCCACCTCGGCTGATGACTTCAACTCTTTTATTGAAATGGAAAGGTAAGGCTGTGCAGTACAGTGTGTGGCATTCAGCTGCAAGTCTTCTGTTTGTACAAATAAATGTTGCCAATCTTCCTATTTCTGTACAGTTTTAATGGTTCATCCTTTAAGGGGTTTTGTCCTAGCAGGTGCTTGGTAGGTCTCCCTGTTGCAGCCTGGGCCTCAGCTATTCTCTTTGCTCTGGGGCCTGGTGGTCACACAAACATCTAAGCATTGTCCACACTGCCAGTGAACTATGATCCAGCCCTTTTCTTAAGTCCAGATGTGCCTCAAGTCTGTTCACTTTGCACATTCAAAGACAAGCACACAGTGAATTTCTGTGATGGGCTATTTGGATGATGAGCCCAAGTGCAGTCATCACCAAGCTCTCATTCATGCCATCCAGCTACAGAATCACAGAATCATCTAGGTTGGAAGGGACCTTGAAGATCATCTAGTCCAACCGTTAACCTAGCACTGACAGATCCCAACTACACCGTATCCTTCAGCACTGTGTCAACCTGCCTCTTGAACACCTCCAGGGATGGAGACCCCACCAGCTCCCTGGGCAGCCCATTCCAACGCCTAACAACCCCTTCTGTGAAGAAATACTTCCTAATATCTAGCCTAAACCTTCCCTGGCGCAACTTGAGGCCATTACCTCTTGTCCTATCACTTATTACTTGGTTAAAGAGACTCATCCCCAGCTCTCTGCACCCTCCTTTCAGGTAGTTGTAGAGGGCGATGAGGTCTCCCCTCAGCCTCCTCTTCTCCAGACTAAACACCCCCAGTTCCCTCAGCCGCTCCTCGTACGACATGTGCTCCAGACCCTGCACCAGCTTCGTTGCCCTTCTCTGGACACGCTCGAGTCATTCAATGTCCTTTTTGTAGTGAGGGGCCCAAAACTGAACACAGGAATCGAGGTGCAGCCTCACCAGTGCCGAGTACAGGGGTAAGATCACTTCCCTGTCCATCAAGCACACACAGGACGGAGCGTGCTCCACTCCAGTCTGCCAGCAGATACTTGGAGTTCATTTCTCCCCATGCACATTGTCAAAACTGTAGGAAGAAAGCAAGGCAGACAGCAGTAGGGCTTGCTGCCTGTGCCCACTTCCCCGCTCTCTGCATAGACCTGCCACCTATTTCTTGTCTGTTTTCACAAGCTTTTTTTCATTGTTGAGTGGCCAAAGTAGCACAGCTCTGCTTGCTTGCTCTTGCTGGCTGCTCCTTACTCACCTGCTTGGTGGGGAGCAGGAGCAGTGGTTACACAAATGGGACTTTCCCTGTGTTCAACTACTATTGGAGCAAAGGGTCAGTGCTGGGGAGCAGCACAGCTTCATATACCCTGTATGGGAATACGGGTAAGCTCCAATATCCCCATAAGTTCTTGCCAGTTTTTGCTTGGAAAAACACATCATTCAGTCTGAAATTTTCCAGGCTTATCCTCTACCTTGGCGGTTAGCTTAAGGGAATTTAAGTAAAATCAGATAGAACATCTTTTAATTCGATGAAGACTGAAAAGGAGCATGAATGTACGTACACAGAAGCAACCCTCCTGCTTCTAGCCAGCCTTGTGTGAGACACAACCATAAATAAAATTGACCTGGGCAGAATGGTAAATAAAGACCCAAACCTTTTGTCCATGTTACTATGACTAGAGCAAATTGTTTGCTTTTAGATGTTGCACATCCTTGGATACATGCCCATTTACTTCACTGGGGAGGTTGATTCATGATTGGTAATATGCTTTGGTGAGAGATACCATAAGATTTAGCCATGAAAGAAATCTGTCCAAACTAGATCTCTACCAGTGCCTCCTTCCTTCCTTCCTTTTTGGAGGAAAAATTAATGATTTGGGGGGAGTGTGGGGGTGGATGTGGAGCAGATTGGCTCTGTGTGTCAATTAAAAGGGTGTGCATAGGAAATGTGTTGTATATATTTTGGAAGGTGGGGGAAAAGGTAGCAATCTTGTTAACTCAATGACTAGTCTGCTTTAGATATCCATGAATACATGAGTCCAAAATTCTCTCATACACTAAACAGAAAAGCGGTAACAGAGAACCCTTTTAGTATTTCATTTCTTATGACTGCCAGGAAGCTCTTTGAATAGTTCTGTCTGTTTTTAGCACCTGATATTTGAAGCTGTAACCAGGGCATTGAGTTCAAACACAACTTGAACTATTTTCAAAGGCTTATCCAGCCTTACAACATAACACAGTCATTGCTCCAAAAACTCTTTCATTAAATCAGCCTGTCTTTCTCCCAATTAGGGTAAAATCCTGAACAGAAAAGGATGCTGTCCTATTTGCACTGAAAGTAAGTTCTTTCTTCACATTCTTTAAATTCTTTTTTACTCTTTCAGAGAAAATAAATGTAGTAGAATTATGTTTGCTTTTCTGCCTTTTATTTAGAAGAAGGCTAAAGGGCAGGTGATTATTGCTGGCCACAGATTTTGCTTCCTATAAATCTGTAAATTTAAAATAAAATGGCTGGGTATTTAATTTTTATTTTATTTTACTTTTTGCAAATAACACTATTTTTGTCAAATGTGAGCTGCTGCTTTTTGAAGGATATGTTGGTCTGTGAAATTTGTAGGCAATAAAATGAGCAAATGAATAGTGTTGTAACTTTTAGGAGTGGGTACCTTTTATACTGTAAATAACAGCCCAGCTATGTGTATATATAATCCAACACCTTTGCAGATGATTTGTGAGAGTTTAAAAAAGGTGTGCAGAAATCTGAGACACAGTCTGGGACAGCAGTGAAAAGTACAATAGAAAGCTCTCCTTCTGTCTCTATGATGTTTAGCTCAACCATCACCTTTTTATCCCTTTACTCTTCACTTCAAGAATGATCATCTTATGATATCACTTGCGTTCTCTCTTAGCCAGCAAATCACTTACACAAATACTTATCTTTAAGCTTGTCCTAGTTAAGTCAACAGGGAGACCTGTCTTCACTGAAGTTAACAGGATACAGTTGCGTATTTCCTTCAGGTCGTGTTTAAGTGTTTTACCAAATAGGGACAGACTGCTAAAATGGGGTTTTATGATTTATAGGAAGGCTTCTGAAAGAAGGAACAGGTTTTTAAGGAGACTGTTGCCTATTCTTTTGTCTAAAGTCAAATTGGTTTTGCTGATCAGCTCAGTTCTGGGTGCTCTTGGATTGCACAAATTCCATATGCTAAATACCTGTTTTTCCACTCTGCAGCTCAATTGTTTTGGAACATGTAACTTACAATAAAATAAATCTAGTTTGCAAGTCTTCAGTATCAAAATGAAATTAAATACAAGTGGCAACCTCAGAAACACTTGAAATAATACTGAGCAGAGGGAGAAATGAGACAGGATTCCACTGACCAGCAATTGATTTCATGTTAGTTCAGTTTCAAGGGAGAAGAAATTTGCATAGATCTCTGCTTGAACATGACATGTCATTAGCATCATGAATTTATTGATCTCTATCTTGCCTCTGTTCGTATGTTTCAGTCTCATTTAACCTTTGTCATGTGTTCTTTTGTAACATGAGAGGGGGAGGAAAATAATGAGGCCAGCCATTCCCTCAAAGCACTGGAGACCCTCTACTGTAAGCAGTTAAAAAGAAGACAGTACAGTGACTCCTTCAGAAATGCTGCCAGAGAGTGATGAGTTGTGGTAATTGGTTCATGGGAGAGGGAAGCAAAAAAATAGATTTCTTCAAAGTAGAAATAACTCATTTAGGAACCAGTTATGTAAAAAGTCAGAACTTATTGATGATATAAGAACAGAATGGTCATGACTATAAGACATATGAAAATAAGAGTAGACCATTGTTGCTTGTCTTCCTGCCATGCAGATCTGTAAAAAGCCTGACTCCATCTTCCCAGTAGCCTCCTTCTAGATACTGGCAGACTGCTCTTAGGTCTCCCCGAGGCCTTCAGGATAACCAACCTTATTCCCTTAGCCTCTTCTTATGGGTCCTATCTGCATTGCACTGCCTGTACATGAGGCTGGGAGGCTCATTGCACTTTCCCGTAGTGGCACGCTCCTCTTGCACATAAAACAGAGGGGTCCTTTTTTTTGGAGAGGAGTCTCACTATGGACCCATTTTGTATTTGGAGGAGAGCTGATGCTGAGCTGATTCTAAGCTTTTATGATTAAAAGGCCATTCCCAGCTTTTATTAGGTAATGTAATCAAAGAGCTTTAATACCCACTGTCATACAGCAGCGGTGATTACCACTAGCTATTTTAACATTAGCGTTTTAACAATTACCATTTGCAAGGAACTAATTCCACCTTTGCGTCAGAAGTGCTGTAAATCTCATCATAAGATAGGCAAAAGGCATAAGGATTTCAGTGATGATCACTATCTCAGATAGTAATTCGAAACTTTGCTAATTCAGCCAATTTCTGATGAGATAAGATGTACATGCACAGCCCTTTCCCTCACCCACCCACTCATGTTGATCCTCTCTCCACATATTAACACACCAGACATTTCTGGCGGTCCAGCAGATATTAATTTTCCAAAGTAAAAACAACATAGGAGGTACAAGAACATACTGTACACAGGAGAGCTTTGAGTACAGTTTAAATGCAGCCAATTTCTATGAAGTGGGTCAAAAACAGTCACGTTGTTAAAGGATACACTTTAAACTGAAAAATGAAAAATAATCAAAGGATTATTTTCAAAGCAGTTTGTTGCAGAGAGAAAAAGTACCTTGTCTCCTAAAGGGCTGGAGAGTCTCTTTTGTCTACTGTTGCCGAAGTTAACTATGGTTAGTTTTGGCATGTTGCTGTTTAAGCTTCATGGCTGGCGTACAGTTATCACTAATTAAACACAGTGGTCATACCAGTGGAAAATTCAACAGTTTAGTTTATGCTGCTGTAAAAATGTAATGAAATGTACTCTTTTGGGCTTGATTTAGAAAAATCACCACTGACGTCAATTCCATAAATTAGTAATCCTATGTTAGACCAAGGTCATTTTCATATTAAAAAAAGAAAACACTAAACCTGAGTTCAAATAACATTAACAGACTGCTCTCAACTCCAGACAAAGATGGGAATTTGCAATGGTGGTTAAATCTTTGTTCTTGACAAAGAATTGATATGCCTTGCTGAAATTACAGTATGCAGTATGAAAGCTTCCTACTGCAACCATGTAGATATATTTTAATCATCATCAATAATCCTAACAAAGCCTTACCCAAGTCATTGTAAGGCTTTGTGGATGAAGTTTTTTTCAAAGTGGACTGCAGTCATCTAGGTCTAGGAGTATACATGATTAATTTTGCAGTAAAGTCCTCTTTTGGGACAGAAAATTTCATTCATCACAAATCATTCTGCAGCTTTTTTAATTGACAGAATGACCAACGGAGCTAAACAAAACTCAAGGGCATTTGGGCCCAGCCTTAGGAGTAAAGGTTTGTACTTTCACCTGGCCCTGCATCCTTTTTACATGTTTTTATAGCAATACTGAAAAAAGTGCTGAGTCTTCAAAGCAAAAAAAACAAAAACAAAAACAAAAACAACCGAAAACAAAGAAAGAAATGAAAAAGTGGGGTTATGCATTGTAGGTACGTGTGAGAACAGGGAATGGGACTAAAGGACCACACAGGCCCCTGCTGGTCCTGTTTCTTGTGTTCTTTCCTTGCCATGGAGAAATACATCAACAAAAAGACTGCAATTGTTTATTCATACTGGAATGCTGTTCATGATTTACCTCCTCAGCTGTTTCAGCCGTGATGGTCTACTATATAAATATGTATTTGGACAAATTGCAATAGCTATTTTATTTATGAAATAGACCATAAAGACTCCTGTGGAGTTTTTGACACCACACCTTGTAATGTGTATTATATCAAGCTGCACTGTGCAGCAGTTATGAGGAAAGTACTCTATGGCTATGCATTTTTTACAGAAAAGCTAATGAAATTCTATTATGCGTGTTCTGTAGCTAGTTTTCAAAAGTTAATAATGTGTTCTGTTTGATTTAGGGCTTAATTCAGCATATGGGCTAATTGCATTCAAAGTTTCATTTTATTTTTAAAAAGCTGAGATCGTTATGAATTATAGATGTGCAACCAGAACACCCTTAACTAGTAAACTTGTATTTTTTCCTCCCTCTCCTTACTTAGAAAGTGTCCAAACCAATTTTAGTTATAATTCAAAGTATATTTTTCTTGGCCACTCTTAACTAGCTACAAGCCCAAAATAGTGTGACCAGACATCTGGACATCTTGGACTTCAATTGACTGCTCTGATCTCCTGAAAAAATAAAACAAGCTATTCCATGAGCACCAGAGCTAACAGAGCCTGATTTCCTATGGATTTGTGTCCCATTTCCTTTATATTCCCAATATATCCAAATAATAAACCCAGCTAGAGACAATATATCCTGTGGCTGCTCTGGAGCTACAAGTGTGCTAATTGCCCAGCCAATATGCTCGTGGTCTCCGGCTGGTCAGGATGTGTGTCCTGACTGTCTGTCTGGCCTCCACCAAGCAGTATATATATCTCGCCTCTCTAGAAAGGCTAAATACTGTCTAGGGGGCTGGGGGCATTGGGTGGAAGACAGAAGGGTACTTTTTGGCAATCACTTATTTCAATAAGTGGTTCTTACCTTTACTCAGCACACTACTTACTAGAAATGAGTTGTCTTTCAGACTTTCATACCTCTGTATTGGCCAAAACAGGTTGTGATTTCATAAACCTTTTTTTTTTCCCCCCTTATGAGCGTATGTTTAAACTCAGGAAATGCTAAAATATTCTTTTCCTTGCTGTTACTTTTTCAGCTTCCTTTTTGTACAGATAAACATGTTTTCAAAAACGGTGTTCCTTGCCCACAGTTACCTTCCCCGTTACCTTTTCTAATGAAAGTCACTATTTCATTTGAATTGGGCACATGATTTGTAAGTGCAAAGAAAACGTGCCAAGAATTCTATAGGATTCACTTTAGCACCTAAATGCTATTATTATTAGCTTGCAAGTAAGCTGTAGAGCCTTAGGTGGGACCTGAGCAAACTGCGTGAATCACACATGTAGTTTAAGATTGTCAAATGTAAAAGCGTGCAGTCCATATTTAGTTGCTTAAAAAACAAATGTGAAAACTGCCGAGCTCCCAGAAGCTTTTATGAAAGCCAGAAGTTTTGAATACTGATTTGGGATTCTAAATGCAGGATTTCCAAAAGAGGTTTAGAGGTGTTTGCAGCCAGCTCTCAATAATGTTTAATCAGAGCTGAGTGCCTAAGGCATTTTGAAAATCACAGCCTCCTGAACATAGCTCTGGGGTCCTCCTTTGAAAAATTTCTGGTTTTCAGGGACAGAGAGGGAATGAGTATATTTGCCTTCATGTGCATGCATAAGTGAGCAAAAGAAGACATCAAAGATCATGAATGCCAGGTTTGAAACAAGCAAGAGTCAGTGGTTCTTCATGCACTTTGCCCAAGGATTTTGTCGATGCTAAAAACATTTTTGGGTTCAAGAGAAGACTGGACGAATTCAAAGAAGTCTATTAAATAAAGTAAAATCATGTCTAGCTCAGAAAGTCCCTAAGCTGAAAATAGTTGGAGGCTGGTGGAGTCTTAGGGCGAAGTATCGTATATAATTGCCCTTTTCTAACTCTACCCTAGACAGCTGATAGAGACAAGGAGTATCCGCAATAAGTTGGGAATAATATTCTGTAGGAAAAAAAGGGAAGGATCTTTACCCACGACCCTATGTCTTGTTAGCACAAGCTAGCAAAATTCCTACTCCAGCGTTGGGAAATGTTGGATGATGCAACAACACCTCTCCATTCATTATGTCCCAACAGAGGAGCAAGTCACACATGATCCTAACTAGACAACTGGTGCTTCCAATAGGTTTCAAAAACAACCAAGCAGAAAGACTGGTTTGTTTCAGAAGGGGAAAAAAAAGGAAAAAAGAAAAAAGAAGCAAACCATAAAACATGATGTGATTGAAACTCTCCCAAAAGGAAGTAAACAACCCAAAACCTAAAAATGGCAGGAACTCTTTTCATGTTGCCTGTCTTTTGCAGTCTTGTTACACCCGGTATTTAAGGTTTATTTCTAGGCTAGCCAGTTCTTCTTATTGGCAGTGCCAGAGTTATCACACACACTCTTGCAGGGTGTGGACTTTTTTCCTTAAACCCACAATTTTAGCAAACCTTTCAAGAATGTTTTACGCTGTGATATCAGAGAATCAATTATTCAGTCTGTTTTTAGGTAGATTTTCCCTCCCCCATTTCCTTGGTTATTAAAGAAAACAGTGAAATTTGGATCAGACATTCAGCTATCCAGTCCAAAATACATTCTTTTTTATTTTAACTGCACTGCATCAAGTTGACATATGACGTGACACGATGTAACATAACATAAAACAACATTACTCTGCATAACACATTAGAAATTAAAAATAAATATTTCCTTTGGATCCCATTGGTACTATCAATTTTACTTGCACATCTCTAAATTATGTTTGTTCCTCTCATGTCTTGCTTCTTAGCCACTTGCTTAGGTAAAGAACGAGCCTCCCCCTCCCGATATGTTAGTTAATAACATGTATAACGTGTCCATGTTCTTGGCCTCTAGAAATGCAGACAAAAAACAGTTCTCTCCTCTGAAATCTTCACTTATGTTTGGACTGATTTTTTTGTTGATGATTTCCTTGTTTTTTTAAAAGTTGTCATGATGTTTAAAGAAAAATTAAAGCCTGAAAAAATGAAGTAGAATCTAGGCAAGTAATAGAATATATCTTGATATTCATCATGCAGATAATTACATGAGTACATAAGGAAATCAGAAATATGATTTAGTATTGATAAAGTCAGATGGTGTCAATATAAAATCTGTGGATTTTTTTCCCATTGGTAAAAATTACGTTGATGATTAAAAACTATATGGTTCCTGACAATTTATGGAGAATCAATCAATCTTTTTATGGACTTTGGAAAACAGTTATTGAGATCCTCATTGGCATCAATGAGAAGAATGAGACTCACAGAAGTGCATGTTTTTAAAGGCACTCTCTTATCTAAGTGTCTTGATTTTCAGGCTCTGCTTAAAGTCCGTTGGTCCTGATTTCAAGAGCTGTTGATCAAATGTGGTTCATTTTGACTTTTAATGGAGCTGTCAACATGATGTCCTTGAGAAATTGAAATTCTTGTCCCTAGTTGCCAGACATAGTAAAGAGGTGTAATAATGATGCCAAGACTAGGTACTGGTTTAGCTAAAGAAGGATGCATGTGGCAAGGGTAAAGTACAAATCTCCCAGGTACCAGCTCTGTGATGACACTGTTCCATGCGGTGAGGGAGACTCTAGTTAGACTTTAGGAAGACCTTGCTTGCAGTAAGGACAGCCAAGCACTGCAACATGTTGCCAGAGGTGGCTGTGGAGTTGCTCTTAGTACTGCTCTTTAAAAGCAGGTTAGATAAATGTCTGTCAGGAATAACATAGGTACAGGTGATTCTGCATTACAGCTGGAGAAGGAAAAGGTAATGTCTCCTGGGGTCCCCTTCAGCCCCATTTTCTGTGCCTCCATGTAGGTATCCTTGGATGCTTTTTAACTACAGCTAGAAAAATGCCAGAAACCTTATAGGCACTCTCCCTAGGCTGAAAAACCCTGCTGAGAAAGGTGTATTGTGGTCAGAGCTGCATTGTACTCCACTGAAGAGTTCCCTGCCTCTTCTCCATAATATCCATGTCTCCTTCTTTTTTGTAGGTTTGAATTGGCCTTTTTTTAGCTGCCTTTTCAGGCGAGCCATTGTTAGTTGGATAATTTTTTTTTTCAGTAAATAAATTGTATTCCTTGTTACTCTCCCCTCCTTTGTTGGGTTTTGGTTTTTTTTTTTTTTTGATTGATGCTGTTCACAGCTCTCTGATTACTGAGTCAAATTTTGTTACTGCACCAAGATCTCCCCCTAATACAGGCATCATCTTTCAAAAGCAGCCTCAGCCCATGGGTATCCAGCTGGCAATAGCAGTGTGCATTTCTGCCTTGAGACTCCTTCTTCCAGGAACAGCAGCAATGAGATGCGGTTAGGACCTATTGTTATACCAGAAGGCTGCAATGCAAATAAATGTGCTGCTGTCTTTGATTGCGAGGCAATTCAATCAATTGCTGGGTAGCTGCAGGGTAACACAGCGTCATTGACATGAGCGTGGAAATGTTCTGCCTTTGAGCTGCAACTTTTCTGACCAGCATAGGGCTGCAAGCATCAATAAGAAATCTCCCTCCATTTATAATGTTGCAAACGATTGGTAACGATACCATGCCCTTAGATAGTCATTGCATCGTTAGTCATGTATTACTGACTTTTAGTTGGTACCATGATAACAGTGACTACCACAAGTCAGTTGTGTATAAACAACATATGTGATAGCTTGTAACACTGAATAAAGATTCTGGTTCTACAAATAATTTGGGGAAAAACCATACATGTACCTAGTTTATAAATGTATAATATTTATAAGTGTGTCTATGTAAAATATGGACAGAACCAGGTCCTGCTAAAGTGGTCTGATGACTTTTAATTTCGGGGGATCACCTCTGCCTAACTGGGGACATTAAAATTAGCCTCAAAAATATGCATGTGTTGTTTTGAATTCTGTTTCAGTTAGTGGATTAGGCTTTGCTCCCACGTTACAATTTAAGGGTGGGAACTTATCCCAGGGGAATTTAACTGTCTGAGAGGAGTGCCTGTAGCCTTAGATACTTGTTTGCACTCCCAGAGCTGGCAGCAGAGAGACAGGCTCCTCCAGAGAGTAATTCCCCATGTATTAAAAGAGATGTCTAAAACTGGTGAGATGAAAGACCTTCTAGTCATGTCTGTTTCTCTCTGTCAGTGAGATGGAGACTGGATGAACTGCTTAGACTAGGCATTTCATGTTTGCAAAGCTGAAGCTAGGTGGGAAGGCTCCCACCACTCATCTCCAGAGACGTGTGGGCTCTGCAAGCCCAGGGATCTGCCTGCTCTGATATGATGAGTGGGGCTTGTATTTTTTGGAAATGAATTAATTTGAAAAATTTCAGAGGCATTGTAATAACCTAAACTGTTCAGGTGGTACATTATGTTTAAGGGATATACATGTAAGTTGGAAGATATGCCTTTGGTTCCTAGCTACAGGTTAGCCTTCCTATGCTGCACCAGGTATCAATTGGCCTTTGATTCACACCCACTTTGGGGAAGACTTCTACTAAAGTCATGAAGCTTCCGTTTTTCAAAAATATATATTCCTAGTGGGCGTCAGCCAAATCTGCCCTGTAGAGCAGATAGATTAGGTGAGAGCGGCGTGCTCTAAGTTCTTATCAACTGCTTTTTTCAGACTGATTGATCCTGATATGGCGCTTTTGTTTCTCACTCACCTGCAGAGCCTGGAGTTTGCACTGTATTTGGAGACCCTCACTACAACACTTTTGATGGACGGACATTTAACTTTCAGGGAACATGTCAGTACGTTTTGACAAAAGACTGCTCCTCCTCTGCCTCGCCCTTTCAGGTGCTGGTAAAAAACGATGCCCGTCGGACCCGTTCTTTCTCCTGGACAAAGTCAGTGGACCTTGTGTTGGGCAGAAGCACTATCAGCCTCCAGCAGCACCTCACAGTGAAGTGGAATGGGACCCGCATCTCACTACCTTGCAAGACACCACAATTTCAGGTCGATTTGGATGGTTATTTGCTGAAAGTCACAACCAAAGCAGGTAGGGCAAGTGTGTGTGTGTGTGTGTGTGTGTGTGTGAACTTCTCAAGTGCAATGTGAACAGCAGTCAGTGTAAAATCATGGTAGGGGTAATAAATGTAGTTACAACTCTTTAGAGATCTGAGGAACCCAAAGTGCTTTCAAAATCCCTGCAGCCCACAAGCAGACAGGGATCCCAGCTATGAGTTTGAAGACTTTGGCAGAACATTTGCTAAGCTATGTTTCATTCTGCAGCTGACAATTTACTGCCTGCATAGACAAATGTGCCATGATTTTCACTTCCAGTAACTTAAGACTGGCTTATGCACGGTCATCGTTTGATACTTATGGATAAGAACAGAGGAGATCAGTTCTTAAACATAACATTCAGGTTTTTTCCCAGTTGAAGCAACATACCTTACAGTCTAAGTCGGTAATTATATAAAATCATAGTTGCTAATGGCTGGAATGTGCTTAAGTTGTCAGATTATGGAAACATTTCACTGGGCTGCCCAGCAAAATGGAGGTCCTGTTTTGAAAACCAAGGCCTAGATTGCTGTTCAGTGCCATCTTGTTGCGCTTGCTTTCTGCTTAAGTAATGTCTAGGAGGAACAGAGTCCACAGCACCAGAAACAACAGGAAATCAGAAACTTCAGAGAATCTGGTACCTTGTTTGTAGAAACAGGGAAGGGAGATAGCAGACTTTCAGGTCTTTTGAGTCCTAGAAAATACATTAATTGTCAAAATGTTAACCCTAACTTATATTTGTTTTGATAAACTGTTCTGAAACTATAGTATCCTTGCGTAGGTAAATACTAAGGGGAAGTTCAAAACTTTCTCATTAGCATGTGTTAGGTACTACTGTAGTCCTAAGAGATTTCACTTACACAGTGAAGTACTGTTTCAGTGAGAATACTATTTACTGTTAATTCAATTAAATGCCATGTGAAAGCAGTGAAACCAATCTTTCTTATGGAGTGATATGGTCACAGGCATGATGCATAGTCATACTCATTATCTAGCATCATTTTTTTTCAAGGGGGACACTAGCACCCACTGTTGAGCTGAGAATTTAGACACCTGTTCATATAGCCCCTGGAAATGTAAGTCTGCATAATGCGGATCCCAGCTCTGGGCTCATTCCTCAAAGTGGCAATGCAGATTTTTGTGGCTGTCTGTAAAATTCACACAAGTTGACCATTATTCACAACTTCTAATTAAAAGCATCTTGAGGGTTTCTCTTTGCAGCCAGCTGAACGCTGTGAATTCTGGCGATGTGGATTTCATTAGCCAACCACAGGCCAAGGAAAGGTTTTCAATCGAAGATGAATGACAGCTAATCCTGCTGCTATTCCATTTGTCTCTGGTGCAAGCCTAATAAATGACTACACACATCCTCGTCCATGTGTTGGCAGAGGGAGTGCAAACATGGCATATGACAACATACCAAACAGTGTGTAATCACTGCAAATTATAGCCTAAATAATTCCTCCCCTTAACAGAGCAGGATCAGGTTTCTCTTGCTGAACGAAGCATGATGGGCCAAGTCCTCCTTTCCTCAGCATGTAAGGCCTGGAAAGGAGCAGAACGGCATGGCTCCATTTTGCTGGGAGAGGATAAGCAGCAGAGAAGCTGTAGAGAGGAGGAATGTGCTGAGTAGAACTGGTTTAAAGACAAACCTTTTGTTCCACAGGAAATTCCGAGTGCTGGGGAAAAAAATTGGAGAATTTTCTGTTTCAGAATGAAACATGGATTTTTTTTAAAAAAAAAGCTTTCCCACTGTAGGGTGAAAAAAGAGGAGGAGGGAGGAAGTAATGAAAAATAAGAAAAACCAGTGCACTAGGAGCAAAATTCAAAGTAAAATTGGGCTGGGAAGTGCGGGGTCTGGTGCTTACAGCTCAGCCAGCATTCCCACGGCTTTTGGTTTTCCTTTTGCAGAGCTGGGAGTTGAGCCTTGGATAAAACAGGGGAGCCCAAAGCTTCAGGAAGCCTTGTGGTCCCTGGCTACAGGGCAATCTGCATGGCAGGGCTCTCCTGGAGTTGCATACCCTGAGAATTCAGGCTTCCAGGCAGCCCACCAGGCAAGCTGGCAGGAAACCAGCTTGGAGCCTTGCCTGTGCTGTGTTGGAAGTTCATTGAATCCGATATGTCTCCCTGAAGCATTTCAGTTCTGATGAATTGGCATTTTCCAGTGAAAACCTGTTTTGTTGCTAAATTCCTCACCAGCTGTAGCCCTTGATGCCATGCAGCAGCAATTCTGGCTGTGCACTTGCAGGTACTTTGTCATAGGTGTGCTTGGGATCGTGTTGAGTCCTTGGATAAAATTTGTGTGTTTAAAAAGACGAGAGAGCAGAGGGGCACAGGGCTCAAGTTACTTATCTGTGCAGAAGCATTTTTTTTGTTGTTTCTGCACTGATCTTTTGCATGAAGCTGCTTTGCTAAGGTTTTCTGTACCACTTTGCCACTAAATCTTTAGGGAAGAGTGGTCTGACAGTTCTTGAGGATGCCTTTACCATGAAAAGTCATGCAGAACAATTGATGGGAGTTCCCAGCATGGGGAACTCAGTGTGTGATGTGCATAAATCCAGAAGAATTTTTCTAAAATGCAGTAGAGCACATAGTGTGCCAAGTTAAGAAATCAAGTAACAAGTTGGTTAATCATCCTTCAAAGAAAGGAGAAAATTGGAAAACCCTAAAAAGTAACTTAGAGAATATTCCTTTTCTGAACATCCCCAGATGGGACAGATGCTGCATCCTTTGGCTTCACATCTCTTGGATTCTGATCTTTGTCCAAGTGAATGGGAAACTCATCCATTTTGGGGGGGGAGGGAAAAAGGGCACTAAGTCACTTTTCCAAACAATTTCTGTCTGCCAAGGAGACCATTTCAAACATCACTCCATAGCGTAATCCCATCTGTCATAGCTCTTGTTGGTTTATAGAAAACAACTGAGTTTTCTGCTTGTGAACAAACAAAAAGGCACACTGCACTGTGCGATCAGGCTCCGACAAAATTATAATGCGTGTACAAGTAAATACCCTTCCTTGTTACCCCAAAAGGGAGTAAGCTCTGTTATGGATAGAAACCTTTAGGCTGTTCATCAAAGCTTGAAATTACCCTTCCATCTGAGCAATTACAGCAGAATGTAGTGTAATTAAACAATACCCAGCTAGAGGAAAGTACTTCCTTTTGTGGTAGTTAAACTGCGAGTCTCTTGAATCAAATCCAGTAATCAAAGCGGGACTCTCTAGATTTAAAAATGTGCATTTTTATATGCTGAGATGAAAAGTCATAATTTTATGCTATTCTTGTCTGCATACCTAGAGTTCACAGAGCATCATATAACAAGTAGTTTAACTTAACTCTCACAAAGGACACACAAATACTCAGGATAATTTTAGATTTAACCTTTTGTAATGAACATGAGTGATTTCACTGAAAGTCAGTAAATCTTGGCTTGAGAAAAAAAAGTTACAAAAAGGAAAATTAAGATAGAATCATTAGCCAGTCTTTTGTGACTCTACTTAAAGTCAGCAGCTTCTGAGGGAGCTTGTTTGGGGAAGAAGTTGAACACTGCCTTAAAAACTGGAGTTATTTTCTGAAGAGAGCTGTCTGAGAATTTGGATCTTGATGCTTCAAGCTTTGAGAAAGTTTATATGATTCTCAAGTCTGAAGAAATCTTAGTTTATAAGCTAATGGCAAGGTTTTTCTAAATGCCAGCACGGCAGTATTAATCTGGTGTCTGCAAATCAAGCTGTGTTTTGTTTTGTTCAGCGTTGTCAGAAGCAAAGACAGCTGGAATTTGAATTTGTCCAGCAAAGATAATGTATGAAGCAGCTTAAAAGGCAGCTTTCCCCCTTGCCACTGTGCTGGCCTTGTTAACAATTGCAGTCTTACACAATTTTTCAGTTGGCTGGGTGTAAAGTGCCTTTGGAGGAGGACACAGTGGCCCTATCCATGCTGGGTTTATTAGACAATTTGAAACTGCTTTCAGGCATAGTCAGCTCAGGACATATTTGTGCTATCATTGCTAACCTATAGTGATAAGAAAATGTGATACAGTAGACTGTAGTGACCTTTGATGCAGAATTATCTGCACAACCTTGCTGGGTAAATCACTCCCCAAACTCTTGGTGACATGATGTAAACCACACAAGTGCCAGGACACTATGTACTGATGGCAAAACACCCCTTCTATAGCCATAACTGCCATTTGAGCCTCACCCTGTTTCTCTGCCGCACGGATAGGAATTGTCATAGGAGACAATGGGATATGTTGCTGAAGGAAGGGTTCCAGCTTTGAAGTGAGTCACTGGTATGTTAATTACTTACATGAGGATAGGGTAGGATTTGGATCACATAGTGACAAGCACTGATTTACAAGAGGAAAGGGTGGTGCTAAGCCAGCCCACACAGCAAATGTAGAAAGCTGGAGCGAAGCCCTGGTCCTGCACCGTGCAGTGATGTTTAGTATTCTTGGCCAGGCAGGGAGAAGAGGGTAAAAATCTGGATTATCCTCTTTAAAAGCATGTTCCTGTGTTTATCCTTAACTAACTGCTGCACGCAGGTACTTTATGGCAATAAATTGTCAGCAAAATGATTTGTGATCTTTAGATGCAGGGTTACTGCAAAGATGTGAAGTAGTAGCATTCATCAGACATTGGAAATAATTAAAAGAAAGGCCATTTTTGGGTAGAAGTTAAGCAGCAGTGATTCATGGTTTTGTTTTTATCCCATATGATACCAAAATTGCTTTCCCTTATGAGACACATATTTACTCCTCAAAGGATGAAATTAATTTAATTTACAATCCCTCAGGTAAAAACTAGAAATTTAGTCTCCACCTGACCTCTGGGCCCTCTAGAGTATCACTGGAAACAGAAAGGCATTCAGAAGGTAGTTTATTCCCTCTGCATTAGACACCCATGTTGTGACCTAGAGTTGTCTACTTCTCTCCACCAAAGAGAGGCCCAGACAGCTCACTTAAGCTAAACACCTAGCTTTTGATGGGTACAGATAGATAAAATGGATTTCACCCACAGAGAGCAATTTTGATTTTGATGTACCTGAAGTGCAAAACCTTACTGTAAAACAGATTGTAG
The DNA here is from genome assembly GCF_047716275.1 of Strix uralensis. Taxonomy (NCBI): domain Eukaryota; kingdom Metazoa; phylum Chordata; class Aves; order Strigiformes; family Strigidae; genus Strix; species Strix uralensis. The sequence continues at coordinate 20,628,486 of NC_133972.1, read as the reverse complement.
CAGAGCACTTGCATTCCAGCCACTAGGTGAAGGTTGGATGTTTATCATCATTCCCCAGTGCTGCTGACTTATGAAGACAACTTCAAAAGGTTGGTAATTAACACCTTTTGAATGAACAGTTTGAATCCAGTTCAGAATGCCTTCTTACAACAGTTTTATTCATCTGACATTTGTGGTCATCTTTTTAAGTCTCTTTACCCACACATAATAAGGTACTTGTATTGGAACAGTTGAATTGAAATCACTCACCCAAATGAGTGATCAATATCACCTTTGCAGGCAAGAAAAGGATGTTTTCCATAAGATGACCTGTGCAATGGGTGACAATGGCTGAAATTCTGGGCTCCTTGTGAAATCAACTAGAAATTTGCCCTAGCAGATTCAATTTGCAGAATTTTGCAAAAGCCCTCTTTCACTGTTGAGAGTAGTTATGCCTTGGCTCCAGATTTTTTAGGATAGCCCCATTCATTAGCAAGGAGAAGCAAAAATAAACAGAGACAGGCATGAGTGTATTGTAATTGACTGATTTAAGAAACACTAGACTTGCCAGAGGCACTTACTGGGAGGTATATAGAAATCTAACAACATTATCAGAAGGAAGCCAATGGCTTTGTTTAGGTTCCCATGAACAATGTTTCACAAACATAAGGCACAGTTTGTTATCCTCAATTTCTCCTTCTCTTTTTTTTCCTGTGCCTCTTTTTGTCTCATCTCTTTATTAGGCTTGGAAATCTCATGGGATGGAGACAGTTTTGTGGAAGTCATGGCTGCGCCATATCTGAAAGGCAAACTCTGTGGTCTGTGTGGCAATTACAATGGGCACAAACGAGATGACCTGATTGGGGGTGATGGGAATTTTAAGTTTGACGTGGACGACTTTGCTGAATCCTGGCGCGTGGAGTCCAACGAGTTCTGCAGCCGCCCACAGAGAAAACCTGTGCCCGAGCTCTGTCATGGGACGGTCAGGGTGAAACTCCGAGCTCACCGGGAATGCCAGAAACTCAAAGCATGGGAGTTTCAGAGCTGTCATTCAACGGTGGATTATACCACATTTTACCGGTAAGTGTGGCTTGCTGCGGAGGGACATAGTAAGTTACTATGTGAGGAGAAAAGCCACACAGTTGGCCCAATTTCTGTAGCATTTGAGCACATGCTTTGAGCTGCTTTTGCTAAGAATTAATATACAGACTGAGTTACATTAGCTTTTCTGAGTCAGGAATCAGAAGATGGTCTTGAGCTAATAAAGACCTGAGCAGCCAACAGTGAGAAGGGCAGGCAGGCTTATGATCACCTAGAGAAAAAGTACTTTTGGAGACTGAAAAGAGAGCGGGAAGAGACTTCAAAACGTTTTGGTAAGCTCTTTCTGATTTCAAAATCAGCTGTAAAGTTGACGCTGACTTTAATTGCTATTGCTTATGGTCCAGAGAAGTGTGTCTTCCAGAAGCATTTTGAAAATGGCTTTATTAAAGCAGGGATATTAAGTATTACTGGTGTCTCTTGGATAGTGTATTTTGTGGGTTGAGACTTTGAAAGGAGAGAATTAACAAAAAGTTCAGTGCATGCCCATCCTGCCCTGGGAGCAAAGGAAGACAGATGAGGATCTAGAAGCCTTGTCTGAGTGAATTATTTAAGATTTTTTATCTTTAAAATGCTTCCAGTCTAAACCACAGAGACATCATTTCTGTTCTTTAATTGGCATGAGTTTATTTGCCCCTCACTCAGTAAATAAAATTGACTTTCCTTTTGATTGCCTGACATAAAAGATAAAAGCAACCCGAGTCACAGTTGTATGATGGCTGATGGAGCTGCCTGATCTCTGCGCTCCCAGATTTCCCCACTTGTGCACATCTGCTGAACTATTGTGCTTATTAGGAAAGGCTTTCTGAAATGACTCCATTTCCCTTATGAATTGCCTTTCCTCTTCTTTTATAATGAGACAGAAAGACTTATCTACCCCAGCAGAATACGTCTGGGGCTAGGAAATGCTAGAAGAAGACACACAGCTTGGCTTGTAGTCTATGTGCTTCTGCATTTAGTTTACTATAGTGTATCCCTGTGCTAGGAGCCTGGCAAAGATTGAAGATTATATTGTGTGCAGGTTATAATGCTTTATCTTTTCCAATGGCTGGAGGCACAGAAGAGAGCACTAGTGATGCTAACACACACTCACAGGGTCTGTTGAATGCATTTCAGCAACATTCCCATCTCACTTCCATCGTCCTCTAAAGGTAAGTGATGACAATGCAAATGAAAAACAGGCATAGAGAGATTTGTTTCATTTTGCAGTGGATTTTTTGTCCCTTTTTTAAAGTAGCTCGTGATTAATTTAGTGCAATACACTTCCTGACACCACAGTGGAAAATGATTTATATTTTGGCTACAGCAGCCAGAAAAGAAATCTCTACATGCTTGCACACAAGAATTACTGTAGAGCATTTCTGTTCCTTTAAAATGATGTCTTCTATTTGTCCTGGAAAGACAATGAAATCAAACAAGTATTTAATTTTATTATATCCTTTTGTAGAAAAGTCTATTTTTCCCTAAGGAAACTTTATGTTGAATTGACCATCAAATTCTGTCAGAAGTAGCAGTTTATTTGCTTCCATTTAGATGTTGCTAGCTGTTAGAATGCTCAGCTCCCAATACAGGAATCAAAGAAAAAATATAAATTATACTTAAATAATGGTATTTAGTAGAATGCTACTTCTTGTTAAAAACTGACAAAGTTGTAGCAAATAATTTGTTCAATGACCATGGACATTTGACATACAAGGATTCCCGCAAGGAGGTAATGATTATGGGACACACATTCAAGAAAGTTCTGTGAATCTTTCTAACATAAATCTTTGCATATATAAATATGTGCACGCGCACATGTGTGTATAGAAGTATAAATATGAGTACTTAAGAGATTTGCATTTTTCATGAATTTTTTTCAGAAAACCCAGTGCTGGTGATGTACTTTTGCAGAAAATTTAAATTATCGTTAAAAGAAATGTAAATTAACTTTTGCGGCTTTTTACTGAGGTCTTTTAGAAAAGCATATTTAGTCAATGTTTTCTAATTTCAGGCTAGGTTTAACTAAAATTTTTCCAATTCTGCTTTTCTAACTATGAACAAGCTCCTAGCAGTAAGAGAAATGAAGAGGCAGAATGGTAGGGTCAGGTTCTTTCATTTTTCTATTCATCTCCTCTTTGAATTGAATAACTTCTCAGTTTTTACCCTCCAACATTACGTGTTACGGAATTTTTCCATTTGAAAAAACACATTCTCAAGAGTTAACCTTTCTTGGTCATTATTGCCTATATTATCAACATTGCCTCATTTTCATTATGCTGCTCTGCTAGTGACCTGCTGTTAATAAGAATTCTCAGAAATAGAAATAAACTCAGCAGGAACATTACAAATTAGGGTGTGTTTTCTCCAAATACCAAAAAAGGCAGCGAACAATGCATTGCAAACATTTGTCTGACACTGTGTTACTGAGGAGATTTCTGTGAAGATGTCTAAAATTCATTTTAAGTCTCATTCTTTTTACAGCTGTAGTTTCTCCTTTTGTTAGCCATCCAAAAAACATATACAGCAAGGTTGTCATGATTGTTAGGTGAAAAGGATATGGTTAATGTTTTAAAGAGTAGAGATCTCGCTGCATGGTTGTGGGGTGAAGAACAGCTAACTCCTGAGCTTGACCTTGATAGATCTGCAACACCTTGGGGGAAATGGTTGTGCACCTTGCCCTTAACCCTTTTTTTGATGTTGTGACTTTGGTGACTTGTGTTTCTCTGCAAAGCACATGGTAGAAGAAAGCACAATATAAGCGCACAAGAAAGGATTTTGAAAGAGTCCAGACTGCAAACTAAAAATTTTAGCATCTAATTTTATACCACTCTTCTAATTCTTTGTTTTGTAACTAGACACGTTTTATGGGCTTTTAATTGTGGTTTGTTTTGTTTAGGTTTGGGTTGGTATTTTTTTTTGTCTTTAATGCATTGCTAGTTGTTCAGTACTCATGAGTAATAGTAATGCTCTAAAAATAACCCTTAGGGTTGAACTTTATGGAGGCAAGTTCATTAAGCAGGGAAACAATTTTGAATTTCTAGGAGATTTTGGTGAAGTCTGAATGAAGAAGAGATTAGCAGTGACAGTCATCACCATTGCCACTTGTCTATTTTGATATTTTAGTATAGCTAAGCATCCTGGATTAGTCCTTGCCAAGAAAAGAAGTTACCAAAGTTACTCAGTAGCAGGTTTTTAGAGGGGATACTTTGACCATGTTTGCAGTAAAGCTTGCACTCAGACTTGGAAAGCTGCTCTTGCATGTAAGCAGCATTAAAATAGGTGATACCATCCAAATTTTTCATGCTGCTGTTACCAAGAAAAGCTCTATCACATTATCAAGAAATATTATGGTACTATTTAAGCTCCAGAATGAGGATTTGGGGAGCTTAGGAGACTCGAGGAAGGAGAAGAGAACTTTCTGTGCCCACCAAGCCCTACCTCATGATCTCATTGTGTATCTTCAAGCTGTGATGGAGCAGGGACCTGGAGGTGAATCCAGCCCTGGTGAGGCCAGGGAGAAACATGGTGTGGGGGGCATGTCCCCCGTGTGCCCCCATGCCTGCTTTGCTTGGCCATGGCTGATGCCTCTTGGGAGCCTCCTTGGGAGGTGCAGGAGCAGGCAGCCCCAAACAGAGGCACAGCAACGCTGCTCAATACAGGGACAAGTTGGGCTGCAGAACACGCTGTAAAGGAAGGCACAGGACTAGTACTCCTAGTAACACCTGCCCTCATTGATGTCCGTGGCTTTCTAGTAGGTTTCTTTAATAGTTTGGAATTGCCAGCAGATTTGGAATGTGACATCAACGTGATATCAGTATTTCACCCATCTCTAATACACCTACACAGCATCTAAGTTCATAAATGACTAGTTCATAATAGCTGAGTTCATAAATGACATTTCTCAAGACTCTCGCTACTGCTGTAACTTTGGAAAAATATTCAGTGTCTTTCTTTTGCCATGCAGTAGATTTCACCATCTGAGATTGAAAAATCTGTGCTCCTAACTCTTGAGACAAGTATTTTTATTGTTATTATTCTTCCTATCATTATTATATATTTTTGTTATTGTTGCTATTATTATTATTACATTTTTGATAGACAACAGCATACCAACTAATTAGTTACTCTTTTTCTCTTTTGTAATTGTCCTAAGAGGTATGTTTTTTCTCTCAAACACTTGAATTTAATCATATTCAGTATTTTACTGCAAGCAGTAATTAACATAGTAATAGCCTCATTTGTTTGAATCTGTTAATCAAATACATTCAGGAATTGCAAATCTGCTTTATTGCAATTCTTGTCTTAAATGTTCCTTGTGACTGTGATGACATTACTCCATCTTATCTCTTGGTTAATCAGTTAATGAGTTTCTATTTCAATTGACCAATTAACTTTATCCAGTTAACCGCTGCAGTCTTGCAGTTTTTCTTAAAATTTCCACTTAACTAGAGAAAATATTATTGTTTAGAGTTAGAGCATAAATTGCAATATTGTGTAGTCCATCAGCTCTGTTACTAAGTTTGACAGATATGCCATGAATGGCTGCAGAGAGCATGTGAGCTGTAGCATTGCTAAGTTAATTATGAGCTCTATTTAAAAGATGGGGACCAAGAGTTTGTGGCTTTGAAGCAGAAGGTTTGAAGGTTTTTTTCCCTGTTAACAATGATGTCCTACAGCTGTAAAATTCATGTGGTTATGCCTCTATGTTCACTCAGCAGGATGGTGCAAAAGAAATGTAGGCTGAAGAATGACTTCAGAAAAGCCCATTTCAGGTGTTAAAGGGGGGAGTGGAACTGGGATCTCTGGAGCCCTCTGTTTGGTGCCAAGGGTGCGTATTGCAAAATTCTCCCTGCAAGGTTTTCTGGTCGTGGCTGTGCATGTGGGCACAGCAGTTGCCTGTCCTGCTCCAGCTGAGGCCAGGCTGCTCCAGGGCTCATCTGTGGTGTAACCAAAGGGTGGCTGTAGCTCTGCCTGCTCAGCAGGATGACTCCTGTCCAGACTCCAGCTTCTGCACCAGCCTCCACACCCATCTTTCTACCCACCCGAGGGCAGAGCTGGCCTGTCCCCTGCTTCAAGACAAGCCAGTGGTGTTGGCTTGAGAAAAGGACCGATGGCATTGAGCCGTGGCTGGTCCCCTCGCAGACCTGGCACAGAGCAGGGGCTGTTGCTCCTTCTCGCCCTCGTGCTAAGGTAGGGATGTTCCTGCGCCTGTCAGCCTGCCTGAAGCTGGCCCTGAGTCTGGGACTAGCAGCAGTGTAACCACAACAGAGAGGAGCTCAGGATGAAACAATTTACTCAGCTTCTTGGGTAAATTGTCACTGAACAGCTGTACAACCCAGGAGGCTTCTGGTTAGAAAGGAATTTAAAAATACTTGAAATAATAATTGTATTTTTTTAAGCAAATCTGCACCAGGACTTGAGTTTCCTATGAGCTAGATGCTCCACTTTCCAGTCTGCTCTGTTCAGCATCTTTGAGTCTTTCATTCATTTGAAGTTACCACTGGAGCTTTAGTTGCTTGCATTGTTAAGTGCTTAATAATTCAGACTTTCTGCACAGAAATGCTCTGCTTTATGTCATTCTACTTAAAAAAGGTGATCCTTTGCAGATCTGCATTGGAGAAATGCACAAAGAACTAAGCCTAAATGCATAGGCACTGGGAGAGCCAGTGTTCCCAACCCTTATGAGAGCACTGGTGCTTGGGAACACACTCTCCATGCATATCTGGCCAGGCTGCCTTCTGCCTTTACTTTATGCCCCTATACAGATCGACATTATTCCCCAAACCACTTCTAAATGTCAGCCTGTGCATCTTGTGTCATTCCGTGATGAACTCACTGACATACAGGTAAGAGGCACCGTGACTTACACTGCTGGTGACTGACAGTGCTAGCAAATGGGAGAAAATGGACTTTGTAGTGTCTGAGGCACTTTGTGATTTCTAGCAGCAAGCATCAAACTTTGCTACTTATATGCTGATGGTAACAAGTACTGAAAAAATGTCTCAGGTATATAAGTCTATAGAGCACCACTGTTTTAAGCCTCCTCCTTGAAGTATTTTTCATCTGATGTAGCCAAGAGTGAGTGCAAGCTGCCAGAAAAATACTGTTTAGATTTAAGGATTAGAAGTTTGAATTTGGACAAATAGGTTGAGTGGTCAGAAAAGATAAATCTGAAGCCAAGCTGAGCTCAATTATCTGCAGATCATGATCCCTCTTCATCTTTCCCCACACCCCTGCTCCTAGTGGGGTATTTTTCACAGAACCAAGCCCCATCCACTTGTGTCTGTTTAGAAAAGTACCTCAGGAATTTGGGGCTAGAAAACATTCTTCTCTTTGTATCAGTGGTTATTACAGCTGTAAAACACTGAAGCAGTGCCAGAAGATTCACAGATGTCTCCTTTCCTGTTGAGGTATTGAGAATGGGGGGGATGAGGGTGGAGAGGGCTCCAAATCTGACAAGACTGTGGTGTTGGACAGACACCATTCACCTGGGACCATCCATGGCTTGCTTCCAGCTGAGAAGCGCATGCTTCCCCGATGACCCACTTTGTGCCTCCCTATATGGCAAGTTAATGATTTTTTTTTTTTTTTTTATCAAGGGAAGATATTTTAATAGGAAAACCAGATGAAGCAACATGCTACTATGTGATTAAAACCCAGGGAAGTTTCCTTTCCTTCAAAGGATGGCATGTCTGGAATGTGTTTGTTTTGCTTATTTAATTACATGATCACAACCGTACCTGACACTGTCCTTTTACACTGAATGAGATGTTATTTCCTACTGGTTGCAAGTGCAGTGAGAGGCTTCTTTTCTCTTTTCTAGGAAAGAACTCAATTTGTGATTATCATGCATGCAGGTATATAGAGGCTTATTACAAAAACCTGCTTCTGCCTAGTAAAACTTCATTTCTTTCTCGTTTATTACCTGGCTCAATGAAATTCAAGTCAGGTGTTTCATAAGCAAATACTGTCTTCCTCATTGCCCAGTGTCTGACAGATGTGAAACTCTGCATGTGAAAATGTAAGGTCAGTTTGACTGAGAGAAAAATGATCCTGAATAATGGTAGGAACTATGGGGAAGGGAGGAGAGGGGGATACATCTAACAGAAAAGAAGGGTACCGTAAATGTCCTTCTCATTCATCAATATGGACTGCATTCTCAGAACTTGTTGTTCCCATATTACCTTTAACAGAAGTTTGGTAGGGTGGTTTTGTTTGGTTTTCTACAGTTCCTTGGAGTCATGGGATAAAATCCTGATTCACTTAAGTCAGTGGGAATATATATTTGGGCAACAGGCTTTCATCATTATGTCTGTTCTGTCCCATGCAGGTTGATTACACTAATCTCTTGTATCAGTTAGTAATCCTTGGTTAGCCTTCCTGCCATTTGCTGTACCACAGACAATTTAAGAAAGCTTCAGCTGGTTCAGAGTTAGCGGGTCCATTCTTTACTGGGATAGACAAAATGAAACGCTTCAGATAGGGGCTCTCAGATCCTGTCTGGTTGTCACTTTTTTCCTAGGGGAAATCTAAGGAGTGGCTTTCCAATACAGAAGGCCTAATTTGTCTGGTCACAGGCAACTGAGAGATCCTTTCTGGTTTGCTGACTTGAGTTTACTGGTGGTTCTTTCTTTTTGGCTGTAAGAAGTTTGTAGAGAAAGCCTGCAATGCTAAGTCTGCTGTCCCTCACATTTTTCAAGGCTTATCTGACAGGCTTTTAAACATGCCCTAGGCATAATTTCTTTAATATAGAGTTCCCCATCTCAAATATCTTTATTAAAGCTGCAGTCTTACAATGTCACTATTTCACAGTAAGCGTGAGTGTGCACTAGGACTATCATGTCAAAATAGAAGCACATCCCTGTTGCATACACTAATAAATATTTTTTTGGAAAGGCCCCTTTCACATTCTGGAAAACACCCCTGATGTTTCAGTAATATAATACAATGCATGATTTTTAAAAACAAGAGTACAGCAAGTGGGGAGAAGAACTGGTAGAAAAGTAGAGTGATATCCTCCCTTGTGGAAATGTTTTAAAAGACACCACCTGCCATTTCGTGCATTTGATCCATTGCCAAAGCAAAAATACTTGCTACACTGAAGTGTTCTTTTTAGCTGTGAAAATAAATTCCATTTTTTGGAGTGATGCTATTCAGAAAAGTTTTCAGCATCATTGGAGAAAACCACCCTACGTCTCTGTCAGGTACTACAGAATTTTAGCTACAGCTGCTACAAAATCCGGGACCTCTGTTCGATCTCATTTTAATTAACCTCTAAGACATGTTCACAGCAGGGCTTTCTTTGCTAGTTTGTTTTAATTTAATTTTAGCTTTTCATGTTTTAAGCTTTATTGCAGTATTGATTTTAAATAAAATCCAGAGATGCTTAGCTGATGGTAATATGTCTATTTCCGTGAATAAATAATTCAAGAAACCAACCCATCAGATCTCATATTCTGCCTTGGGCAGAAGCTAGTAAGTGTTGCAAGGAAGAGGAAACCCACCCATACTGTAGCTGGCCAACTGTGCCATGTCATATACGGTGGAGAAATCCCTTTCAGGCCCCTGAGATGATCAGTTTACATCTCATAGCATGAAATTTTAATTACCTTTCCTTTAACATGCATAACTGCAAAGCTACTATATTTCAGCTCCTATTTTAAGCCACCTGCAGTATATCCTGCCTAATTAGACACACAGCAAAGATGAACGAGGGTGTTTATAAGCAGGCAAATGAGACGAATTTGTGGGAAACGTTTTAAAAATAAGCTTAACCTAATCCTCCTGTTATTCTTATGAGTTCATTTATGCTTCTGGCAGGATAACCAGACAAAGCGGGACGTGAGCTGTGACCAGCACAAAAAACTTTTCTGTAGAAAGTTTGCCTTAGGAAGGTTTTGACAGCTCTGAGCAGCTTATCGAGCTTGCTCTCACTGTTGTTTGGAGAGCTGACTTGCTGCATGCGAGGGGTCCATCCTGGAGACTTTATATGGGTTAGATTTAACTGAAAGCTTTCTTGTGGGTTTTTTTAATAGCTGAAGGTTTTTCCTTCAGTTTTGCTGTTATTTTCTAAATCTCACAGGGCATCCAAAAAATCTGGGGTGTTCCTAGTCTTCAGGATCTCCAGGGACCTTTGCATTATATCAGCTTTTTAGTAGTTGTCTGTAATATAAAGTAGCAATCTGGGGTAAAGGCAAATCTGCTGCTCTCCTGTCCATCCTCATAAGGACTTGGTGTGTCAATAGGCACGTGAAGGGCCCATACTCCACACTTGCTCTCTCAAGTGTGCAAAGTGCTAGTGTGTAAAGCAATTCTGTTAATTACTCAAGCCTTGTTTTTCCTTCAGTCTTCACAGCACATGAAGGAATCAGCACCTCACATTACTGGTGATTTACACAGCTTCGCAAACAAGCGCAACACAAGCCATTTTGGAAGATCTCTACTGCTGCCATTCAGCCTGCAAAATGTTCGCTCCCTGGGCAGCAGAGCACTGAGAGCAACAGCAGAGTGAGCACCAGGCGCTGGCAGCATGATGAGAGGCAGGCACAGGCCTCATTTAACTGTGGGCACATGGGTCCTACACAGCTGTATGTGGCAGGACCAGTGCTGATGAGGGCTTGGGGCATGACAGCAAAAGCTCATGACCCCCCCATGGCAAATCTTGGCACCTGAGGATTATTGTACACTAGGGCGTCACAACAGCAGAGCAAAGAGCAGACTCATGGGAAGTAAGGCAAGAATAGGTGGAGGTACTTGTGCTTACACAGGAATATGTATTTATCCATCTCAAATATTTACCATCACAATACTTAATCTTGGGTAAGGTACACGGCACTGGCTGGATGCATGGGTATGTGTGTCAGGTTCACCCACCCTTTAAACTGTTGAGATGCCTCTTAGAAACAGACATGTGTGGCTCTGCTCTTGTAATTAACTCTGTCTCTGGTGGACTCGTCAGAGCAGGCCTAGACTTAGGCTAACATGGTGAGGTCTCAAGGCTGGAGATTACCAGTACCATCCTGGAGCAGGGGTAGAACTAAAATGCCGCTGGATCCAAAATACACCATAAACAGTCCCTTCCTCACCCAAAGGGAGTGGTAGGATTATAGTTTCACCCACATGGAGAGCTCTGGAAATGTGAAAGCAGGTGCTGTGATTTCACCTCTTCATCATGATATGCAGAGGATGAGAGCATTTAAGTCTCTCCCTGACTCCCCCACTTAAGCCAGTTGAAATTAAAATTGGTGGGGAATGTGCTGGGAATACTGAAGGGAGTTGGAGCCATATGTTTTCTTGCATTCCTGGGTACTCCTACAACTAACATTCTGTTTATATAATATTCCTAAAACATAAAAGCTAAAATAAATCCAGCATGTGAAAATTAATAACAAGTCATTTCTCTTATGATCAGTCCAGAGGAAGCTGTCGTAAGTGTTAAGGTATTCAGACAGCTGATTTTTGTACATCAGCTCTCAAGTGAGGTATGTAGTTTACAGAGAATGAGTGCTTAAGGTTATGTAGTCTAAGAGTACATGAAGTAAGAGGCTGTTGAGGATGGTGATACCATGGCAGCAAGGAAAAAGTTTACAAAGTTCATTTCCTAAGTGCTCCTTCTTTGCACTTTACATTTTCAAATTGCAGTGTAAACATTTAATTCTCACTGCACCCTGGTTTAAAGTTGTTGAAATGAAGAAAGAGTTCTTTGCTGTGCAGGAAGCCAAGAGCAGGTTTGAGATTAAAATGTGAAAGTGCCTGGCTCCTGGCTTTAAGCTCAAGTCCTTCTGATGGGATTTAAGAGGTTTCACATGCACAAGAAGTGTATTGTCTTATTCTTGTCAAAGCACAAATTCTTCTCAAACTTTCAGAAGAAATCATTGCTAGTCTTTTTAAGAAGGTACTAAATCTTCTCTGCTCCTGTAAAGCCCCTTTAGATGACAACCTCATTAATACTCCATGCAGAAATGTGTCTTTGGCAAGTAAGAACCTTAAAACAAGTCAAAACCTAGTAATGGATTGAGGCATGGACTATAAAGGACTTGCTTTTGGAGCAGGAAGAGTTGATATGCAAGAAAGCCCCCATACTCTGTTTTCAGATATCAAGGATTTGGCTGAGGTTTGAAAGTCCATTTTTGTCATTCTGCTCATCTGTCTGTCTACATGGTTCTTTTCTGTTGTACTGTTTTCTCACCCCATCATTCATGAAAAAAATATCCATACTCTCTGGAGGGGTATTTTTCATCATGGCAAGGTGATGACATAGATCATAGATGTCCTAGATGTCCTCAGAGGGTGACATAAACTTTCAGTGATTTAAAGATTTGCTGTGGGTACAGAAAACTTTTTTGAAAAAGGCTTAGAGACTGCATGGCATGAGGAATACACTTCTTGGCCTTGTTTCCAAAGGCAAAAATGATTTGCTGACAATATAGAGAAGGATCACCAATATATCACTCGGAGAGGTTGAAGGTTGTTCTGTAATCAGAGAACTACACATCCCACAAACAAGTGGCTATTTTATCTGCCATCGAGGTTGTTAACATGCCCTCAGATTCTATATATTAATTAAGCTGTGTTTTGTCAGCATCTGAAATATGTAATTCCCACTATTTGCATCGTGATTCCTCACTATACAGAAGGCCCAGATCTTCACTGCAACCATTAGCAGAGAATATCTGATTTCAAAAATACACACAAGCACAAAATTGAAATGCAGTACCCAGGTATTTCAGCCCACTAGTAAGGGATATTTGGCTCATCTTCCAGCTCTCCTTTAACGCACCTGTACTGATTTCCAGATAGCTTGCCCCTCTGGTTAGTTTGATCTCTAAGACAGTCATTTCAAACTGGTGTCCAGCCATCCCCTGCAGATGAAGAACATAGTTAGCAGGCACCTGTGAAACACATACTCTGCACAGCTGGGTGAGATCACACAAAACACGGTGGCAGAGAGACAATGAGAGAACAAACTTCTCTGGCAGGATAAGTCTCTCATGAGCCTGTGCTTTCTCCCAAGATGTCTAGACTGCTGCCTGACTTGTCATAATCTATGCCATAGCCATAGCCTGTGTTACTGGGTAGCCAGGCAATATCCCTGGCCAGGATTCCCATCTGTTTTTTGAGGCGAGGAATTCACACTGCGTGGTTCTCTTTATCAGCTGCATGCAAACTGTGCGCTGTCTCGTAGCCCCCAGAATTTTCTTCACCTGTCTCTTTTATTTCTCTTTGTCTCACAGTGTTGTTCATATTTCTTTCCGAATGATAAAGTACTTGGCCAGGAATGCTTTTTAGTTATGCAATACCACAGGGATTTTTGTCAACATTCCCCATCTATGGAAGTTACAGTTTTATATGGACAGAGGAAATTTAACTGTGGCACTGGAAATAATAACTCTTGCAGCATAAAAAGATGCATTTTATTATCTTCACCGTCCTTGCAGCAGATGCCGGCACTGGGTTCAAAGTCATGCCAAGGTTAAAGATCCTGTGTACTTGCTCAGAGAATTGTTGGTAGAGTATGTTTTAGTTCCATAACTGTGATGGGCCTGATCGACAGCGGTCTATGCAGAATGTTTAAAAGCTTTTCCATATGACTAGGAAGTCAGGAGTTGACAATTTTCCTCAGTGTTTATAATTAAAACCCAGAAGAAGATATTAAACAGTTACTGGTTTCTATGTTGTGGTCGATATTAAGATTTATTGACTTGAGAACCAATACTGACTGAGGGGAAACTAAGCTTGATTTTTCCCCTAAGGCCTACCAAGTCTGGATGTTTACTGAAAACAGAAGGTTGCATGGTATAGACATCCAATAGCAACCTTTTCCAAGGATAGGAACTTGTTTCTTTGGCTTTCAGAATGACTCCATTGTTTGTTACAATGTTTGTTACAATACTTTACAGAAATTAGCCTTACAGTGTTGCTTTAAAGGGCCTTTTAATTGTGGATATGCCCTTTTGACATACAATTGTTGGGGTTATGAAGAGTGCCTGAAAATGCTGGATTGGTAGCCTAAGGGAGGGAGCATTGTGTGTTGAGTGGGTACAATATGAACAACAGCAACAGGAGCTTCTTGCAGTGTCCTACTGTTATGTTTCCATTTTGGGCTGTGACAGCACAGCTTGCTGAAGTCCAGAGTTGGTATCATCCCTGTATCTATCCAGTCCTTGACTGTCTCAGAATGACTGCAAACAATCTGGTGACTTCTGTGACATGGACTGCTTCTGGGAAGCCAGAAAATGCAGCTGAATTCATTCCAGGTCACCACTACTCTTGATTTTGTGTTTAAAGTTTTATCATTTAAAAACATCAGGTGCCTGAAAGAAGAGAGTTTGAGCCAGGGAAGTCAGAGATTGAAGCCTGATCTCATAAACCAACATATTACATGACTATCCCTCCTACATATACAGCATATGTATTTTTGTCTGCTTCTGACTGTTGCCTGAATTATACACATTGCTAAAGATCTGAACACTGCTCTTTTTTTAACAGTCTCTATGAAATTAATCTCTTGCAGATGCTGGCTCAAGGCTGGCAGCATCCTTCATTTTCAAGCTTAAGGTACTAATAAAATTCTTAAGTCTGCTTTTCATTCAGATGTGAGAAAGTCCTCCAGTTCAACATGAACCAACTCTTTGATTCACCTTTTGTCGGAGCTCTCAACAGTTAGACCCAGAGAACTCCTCACCCAGGAGTTTTTAACGCCTCTCTTCCTTGGCAGCTTGGAGCCTGTCAGATTACATGGTCAGACCAAATTCAGGCTTCTTAGTGGCTCAGCACAAGGACTGTGTTGTGAGTTGAGTGTGGAATGACCAAGACAGGATTACTATGCTTACGTGCAGTAGGAACAGTAACAATTTTGTAATATTGAGTGTCAACTGCAAGAAAACTAGCTTTATCTTAAGATTGATGGCATTTCTGAAAGCTGGCAAAGAGACGTGTGGTTTAGTTTTCAAGGCTCGTATTGGTTTTGTCCTCCTCTCTTGTAGTGTCCACTGCCTGCTTTGAATGGGAATGTTCTGCAAGCGCAGTGACGCCTTGTCCTTTTGGCTCAGGAAAATGTATTATGTCCTGGTAGCTAGTGTTTCCAGAAAACAGTAATAACTTACAGAGTCTACCAGAAGCCAGTTGCTTCACCATTAAAAATTTTTAGTGTTCCCTTATATATCTTGTAAACGTGAATGCTGTCTTTCTGTGCAGTAATCCAAATAAAAGTGTGAAAGAATACCTTTTTTTTTGCTTGACCCTTTGTTTTCCCCTTTTGCAGTACAGGTGTGACAGTGATGGAGGAATACATTTACAGGTCTGTGGGGCTGCTGGAAAAAAGATCCCTCCCAGGGCTGTACACAAAGTGAATCATTAGCCTGACTGTAACAATAAATACCACCACAGAGAACATGCAAGGATTTATCCAAAGGTCACATTCACCCAGAAGGTTTCTCTGCTGAAAGAAGCTCACAGCTGTGTTAAGATTAAAGAGTGTCAGAGAACCATAATGTGTGTGATTTTTTCACTTGGAGTAAAATATGAGCTGTTTGTCTAACAGCCCCAGCTGAGGGATGCTAGTGTCAGGCTGCCTTGGGGCTGTCATATATATTTCCAGTGGGTTTTTAGCGTTCAGGAATAATCTCCTCTTTGATGCATTTATCTGACACATCCTAAGCTCCTGCGATGCCCAGGAGGAGATCTTCCGCTATTCTGAGAACTTTGATAGTCACTCAGAAAAGGGAAACATAATGGAAACAGCCCAGGCAAATGACTGAGGTTAAAGTCCTGTCCCCAAAATGGAAGTAGCCCAAACAAATCACTCGCCTTCTCACTTGAATGTGCTCAACACACGGTGGGCCAGGCTGCGATGTGATAAGCATTTTATCTGTAGCAACAAGCAGCCACTTCTGTGAATGGGCTGATGGGCTCCAGTGAAAATCCTTGTGTGAGTTTTTATGCATGCATGTAAGGGCGGAGTCATGTAGTTCAGTGTGTGGCAACATCTCTATGGCTAATCTCGTTAACCTGCTGCTTCTTTCATTGATAATATTTTTGAGTCAGGAATAATATCATGAGTTTAATACTGATTTAATTGGAGAAGCAAGAGTTTTGCCTTTAGTGGCGTAGGGTGCGCTGTAGCCCATGCTTGCATGATGTCTCTCTTGGTCTCTTTCTAGCAGATAGCATGGATTCTCTCCTCCTCTATTGATAGTGGGCCTGGCTCTCTGAGCTCAGGCAGGGCACCTCGTGCTTTCAGGACCACATGCTGGCATTCTCGACAGTGGCAGTCCCTAGTAGATTCTGTGGAAAAATGCTGTGGTGGCAGAGAGGGACCTGGAGTGCTGCTGTACTGAATATTCCTTGGGAAGCAATTGTGGTTATCATTGCATCTGTGGACAGTAAACAAATTAATCTTCTGACATTTGTGTTGCGGAAAACACCAGAGAGAAGCCATGACAAAGTTTAATATAATTTTAATTGCCCTTTGTCATTTCCTACCCACAAGTCATTTAATTCTTTATCAGAGGACTTCACATTGGAGGTACACATGTAGTGGGCATGAGGGAGAGAAGATCTGCTGTCTCTCCTCCTGGGTTTCCATTGAGAGTTGATTTTTCTGAAAACACTCAGTGGCATGGTTTTGCTCTGTATTTTAGAGAAGCTTCACGTGATCACCTCATGAGAAGTGGACCCTACTGTGGTCTACACTGGGGACTGCACAACAGATTATAGGCAAATATTTTGACAGCCCAGCAAGAACTCTTTAGCACAGTTAGCAGATTATGTATTTACAACTAGTGGGATTAGAATTGACCTTTAGACTGATAGCTCTCTCAGCAGTGTAGCCATGCTGGTTGTTTGGATCATCTCCGAACCTGCTTTCTGTCTCTGTAAGTCCACACGGTTCTTATGTTGGCTTGATTTGGAAAGTCACATAAATGATTGTGTGTTGTTATAAGATATGGGTTTCCATGTGTGATAGCCTTCAAATATGGAAAGCTGCCATGAAACACAACATGAGGAGAGAGGAAAACACCTGGGGCTGAACTGGTGTCATGTTTCTATTTTACTTCCGAAAAACCTAAGTCTATATCCAAATCACACAAGATAAAATACCTTAAATCTGTTGTCTTGGCTTGTGCAGAGCTCCTAGAGGACCTTAGAGTCAAGGCAGAGCACACAGCTTTTGTCAGAAAACCTGGAGGTGTTTGGGTTTTTGTTTTCCTTGTTTAATTCAAAGGTGATCCAGTCCTAATGAAGGAGAGCATACCCACTTTAATGTAATATCTCTCTGTGTTATTATGACACTAAATAGAAAACCTGCAAACAGTGAGATGATATACTCAGCTGTAGCACAGTTAGACACAGGAGGACACCAGAGTCCCATTGCAAGGAAGTAATCCCTTTCCTTCAGGTGGCCAAGGGTTTTAATTTTGAATCTCCAAAGTTTTTTAGTAAGCATAAAAAATTTTTGACACCTCCAGGATGTGGCTGGTGTTTTGGAGCTGGGTGGATGGGAGGTGTGAGGCTTCGTCCCAGCTCTGCCCTGTGTAACATATGAACCAGGCCAGGTCATAGTCTTAATCTCAGTCAAAGTCTTAATATGTAAGTATGCAAGGTAAAGCCTCCAAATTCAGAGAAAACCCTTTAAATGGTTGTCAGGTGCTTCTGTAGAGTCTGTCCAGCTCCACGGACTGTATGGTACAGGTGAGTTATCAGCTGTGTAGGACATGGGCAGCCATTTAAATCACTTCCATGCCCATCAGTGCAGAGTTTTGCAGATGCACACGTTGTACCAAAGGCTGAAAACATGCGCCTGAACCACCCAGGCAAAAAGTACTTTAAAATTTACTTTGCATCTTTTTTTATACATTCACCCTTCTTTGCCTCCCTCTGGTACTCTAGCTTTATTGATGCATGCTTGCAAAAGTAAAAACATAACAAAATCTCTCTTTAGAAAGAGATTTTGAAGCAGTGACCTTCTTCTGAACTTTACGTCATGGTTTCTGTTGGCCGTCATGCTTGGAGCAGTTTGAAATTTCCTGGCGGCTTATCCATTGGCTCGGCACTGGGGTTTTCACTTTGTCTTCGTTGCCCAATTAGTGGGCAGAGAGCAGAAATGTGCTTGTGCAGGGGCTTGCTCTGCTGGGTTTAGGTCTCCAATGAACCCAACAGCTTTGCTAACGTCAGTGTTCTCTGTTGAGCTTATGGCAGCGTTGCTGTGGAGTGTGTTTTATGGAAGACAAGTTGGAGAAGCAGGCTGTAGAGGTTAGATTTGGCACCTTTTTCAGTTTGATTACTGGAGCGGTGAGGTTAGCACCAGATTTCAGAGTCCCTGTGAGCTGGGGAGAGAGTCCACTGCTGAGGGCAGCAGCTGGGTACTTGATCTGCAACTCACAAGTGAAAGGTATTTGCCCCTTAGCTGATCTCTGGTGTCTGCATTTTCCGACTTGCATGTTGTGTGATTCCTGTGATGGTTGGAAACAGTAATAAAAGTGGATTTAGAATGAACAGGTTCAGTTCTGCCATGTGGTCTTTTAGAGTGCCATGGGTTTTCCTACGTAGGTTTCTGGGAAAAGGGCTGCTCCAGGGGCCAGAGGTGTTTGCTTCATGTCGTAGGAATTTGCACTTGAACTAGAATATGAAGCAGTTGGAAGTTCCCTGGAGATAAGACAGTGAATGTGACTGACAATGCAAATGGGATATCTAAATGGAGAAATTTGACTGTTGCTGTGTAAATGGATGTCTTTACAGGGACTGTCCCTTTGAGGTGCAGTACATGCAGAGAGCTAGGACCACATGTCGCCGGGTATTACTGGCTCCAGGGGGTGCTCTCAGTACAGCCCTGTGGCATGGCAATTTCTATAGCTCTACTCAACTTTACATCAGCTCAGGGTCAGACCTTAGTGGCAGAGTTTTCATCTGTCTCACTGCAGGTGAGATGATTTGATTGAGGCCACCCCAGGAAATTGTATGTGCAAGTTCACGTGTCTATTCAGGATTAATAGAGAAGTTGTTTTAAGCCTACCCTAGAGTAATGTGCAACAGTGCACAATGAACCACAAGGGCATGTGATTTCTGCTGCGTAAAACAATAGAGCTGTTTCATTTGTTAATACAATAATATTAACAATAATTATAAATAATTATAACATTAAAGAAGTGTTGCTCCTAGCCAAGTTCTTCTTTTCAGCCTTTAACCTGACATTTCCCTATTTGTTTCATGAATGGAAAAACATCTCTGGGTCACTTTATTGCACAGAAAACAGGAAAAAGAAAATACGTGCTGGGATTGTCATCATGACTGATGGAGTCTAGTCAGTTTAACAGATTTTTCATAAAGTTGCTGGAAAACTGTTGCCGTTTTATTTCGGATTATAGTATGGGACAGCACTTATTTCTTCTGTTGTCAAGACAAACTCTCAGTTTTGAATGTCACCCCTCATGACCCCATTTTTGACCTGGATAGCTCAGGCCTGATTAATCTAAAATGACACAGCCAAGACCTTGGGCCATGAGAGCGTATGTCTAGAAAATCTGGTAAATACTAGACAAGTAATATGATAGCAGCCATATTCCCCACTGCTTTTGGAAGTCAGATGCAGCAGACTGTGCCCTACGCTTGCCCTTGCGAAGGGTTGGGATTTGGAAAGGCCAGATAGCACATGTCTGCAGTGCTCCAGGCAGCATCAGAGGAAGCGCTAGAAAGCATGTGTATCCCAGAAACATGATTTATATATCACTCTGTGGTCACAGGATGTGATTAGTACATTTTGTTCATCCTCAGGAACACACTGGAAGTAAAAATAAAAAATGAGAGGGAGACTCTGCCTACCATGCAGAGACGGCGTGAGGCATAGGCTCGACAGCGATGAGGCGCCTTGTGAGGCAGAATGATGGGGAGGGTGGCAGATGGGGTCAGAGCCAGCTCTGCCATCCTCCCCCTGCTGAAGACCTGACTTGTGTGTTAGGTGGGGACAAACCACTTCCCAAATTGTCACCATTCCCGTGCCTCCCCATAACTTCCTGAGGGGAAGGTAGAGGTTCCTTGGTTGGATCTGCCTTGAACTTGCAAAGAACAAACCTAAGACTTGGCATCATTTCTCTCCTCCATCCTCACAGATGTGAGATCTGACCATCAACACAAATAATTTAACAACTGCCTCTGGTTTGAATCGAGCCTGGGGCTAAAAGCTGTTTGCATTCAGTGAGCAGTACGCAAGTTGCATTAAATGAGATGGTGACTTCCCTCTGTTGTTAGACATTTACATAAATAATTAGCAGCAAAGTGGTATCCTCAACAGAGACTATGTGAAGATGCTGGAGTCTTTCCCCACATGTACAGCAGGATCATCGTCAATACTCTGGAAATAATACATTGCTTCAATTAATTTCCTATTAAATAGGAGATTTTAATACCAGGGCTCTCACCCTGCCAATGTTTTGCAAATACAAAATTTCAGATTTTTTTCAAGTTAAAAAGCACACAAGCTGCACAAGCTTAGGAGGAAACATACAGGGAAAAATGGCATTTCAAGCTACTTTGACTTTAAAAACATTTACTGTATTAGCACATGAATGTAGTTATGCTTTGGGGCTGTAAATATTTTTTACAGTGCATTGATTTGTGCTATGAATTCACTTTCAAGGCTCCAAATTGCCCATGTACTTGTGTGTGAAATGAAGTATGAAAACAGACCATGGGAAAATGAAATGCTTCTGAGGCTTACCTGCTGATCTCAGGCATTCAGGGCTGCTTGCTATCACTGCAGCTTCTGATTGGCATAAAAACCACTAAGTGGTAGGTCGGCTGTTACCCTCATGGAGTTCATGGTGCAAAACAGCAATGTGTCTGTGGGTGACCAGCTCCCTCCCTGCCTTGCAGTTTGCAATCTTTGGAGCACAGCAGCAATGTATTTCTGATTTCCTCAACTTTTGGATTCTACGTGAATGTAAAGAGAAGGGAGAAGAGCACTTTCTGAAGCATATGGGGCAGCTGAGGCAAGAAGGGGACAGGGGGACTCCTTTATCTGGTATCACCGCAAAAGCAGTCGAGTTAAGGCCTGAGGTTAGTCAACTATGAGACCACTGTGGCTCCCTGCCGAGCTTCCCAAACCGACCGACTGGCTGCCTAGCTGGAAGATACTTTGACCCCAGCTCCTTGGTGCTGCTGGGCCAAGCTGCTCCAAGCTGGGCAGCAAGGGACTGAGTCTGGCCACATGATCAGGCAGGCTCATGGGCTCCAGTGTCCTGAGAGCAGAGGTTCAACCTTGCTGTCCTTCACAGCTTTTCTTGTTCCTCTTGCTACCATATTTTTAAAACAGTGGGGGTTCAAAGCAGAGTTGGGAAAAGACATTATTTTCTTGTGATTTCTGAAGATGCGTACAAGCTCTGTGAAGAACCAGATGTAGGAGGGTTAGGGGGAACAATCTCATAAATTGTTACTGGTAAGGCTATGATTGTATGTGATACTATTCCACTGCTGAAAATAAATACAATGTATTACTGCAGAGCCAGATTTGGGGCTAGGAAAGTTGGGTAGAGATCCTTGCCTGGGGCTCTCTGTGAATCTCCACTCTTTCTAGTGAAACTAGACTGATTTACGGTTGTGTCTGGAAACTAGAAGTGACCCAACATGAATCCAGATCCAGAAGCAAATGTCCTTAAAATTGAGTGTTCCATTGTGCATATGTGCGGATATGCGTATGGGGGATGGAGAATGAGGTTATTTTGTTACTAAATTGGAACAGATGTCAGATCTGGAAATGGAGATTTCGGTTCTTCTCCTTGTCTTGTGGAAACAATGCAATGCTATCATTTCAACTGATGAGTTGGAGCTGGTGTGCAGCTTGGGTCTCATCTTTGTTACCCTCTGAGGTTTATCCAAACTGAAACACAAAGTACAATTCAAATGTTGAGATCTCCGAAAACCAAAATGGAAATAGATGTTGGTAACAAATGTTGATACTTCTATGGACAGAAACCTTTCAAAGTTCCTCACACTTTACTACTGTTGTTCTAAATGGGTCAGACTGTGTGGGCAGCTCAAGGTCATATATCAAAAAGTAGATGTACTGTTTATTCTATGTGTGATAGAACTGAAAATGAGATCTTTTATTTTTTAAGACTTAATCCTCCTATTCACTATTTTGAAATATAGCTAAAGAAAATCCTATATGAAACAAACAGACAAAACCAGCATAGAAGAGAAAAACTAATGAACATACATACTGAAAGGGAACATTTTATTCTCCCCAAGTAATTCATGCCATTTTATGGTTTATTTGAAATGAAGTAGTCAGTCCTGGCGGGATAGTGAGCAACTTGGCACATGTGTTTGGTTGCATCCATGGAGAAAAGAAACAGCTCTTTCTGGAGAAAAGTCAGTATGTAAGTATGAGGGAACTTTTTCAGAGCTGGTCATGTAGGATGAGACGTCAAAAGCAGCTGGTGCTGGCCAACCATACCTGGCATTACAGACAAACAGAATTTTACCCTGGGCTTCAACAGGGATGGAGTTATACCAACACCAAGTGTTTCTGGAAAATCTTAACCATGAAAGAGCCTTCTTTTCTCAAGCCAGGCTGTGTCCTCCTGTAACCAGCTTTTTGGGAGAAGGGAGAAGTTGGCCTGAGGTTAACCACCACATGCCCAGCTGCGACCAGCTCAGAGATGGTGAATGTAGAAATGCTTAAAATATAGTTCTTAGCCAAAGCCAGAGCTATTTGCTTAATCCAAACACCCTTAACAATTTCTCAGAAATACAATTAGTCATTTCCAAGTCCAAGCTATGTTTTTTATTTAACCATAAACCTTACTCATAGGTTAAGATCCTAGGATGCTAGTGTCAAGCACGGATCAGAATCTCATTGCTGCCCTCAAAAAGTTCGAGTTTTAAAGATGTACGTTTGCCTAGCTGTCCCATACAGTACTATACATTGTTCTGCCAATACTAAGCTTCATTTTATAAAACACCAGCCTGCTTTGCTGGCACAGCTTCCCCATCAAACTGCTTCCTCCACTAACATTTCAATGGGATTGAAAAGTGGGTGTATTAAGAAGCAGAGAAATTAAGTCATAATGGGGAGTATGTAGTATTTCCTATCTTCAAGTGCTATGTTCTCCAGCCTTTCTCCTTGCTCTTGAGAAATGTACAGTCGGATCTCACTAACTCAGTACAGTCAGGTCAGAATGCTGCTTACATGGAGCACCCCGTGGGGTTGAAAGCACACACAGCAAGAAGTTTGTTTTAGGACTTAGTAGATGGCATGCTGCCTTGGAAGGCAGTGCTATAGTATAATCATCAGGATGCCTTATAAAAACAGATCTGAAGGAGTACAAAGGAAAGCTATTTGCAGTGCACAGCAATACATTTTATTGAGTGTACACAACCAAGAAAGGTATTTTTCTGTACTTCTGAGCACATCTGTAGACATCCCTACAAGTATATACCCGAGGAAGTTCTCTCTTCCCAATGTGAAATAAAGACCAAAGAGTAACAGCATGTGGGCATAAAAACTAATGTGACAGTTTGCATAAAAAGAGGGGGTAATACTCTGTTTTTCTGAGTTTCATTTCTAAACATTTAATTCTGTCACCTCAAGTCTTCCTGCACTTTAATTTAACTACAGCCTTTTTTGTCACTTCCCATCATGAAAATTGTACAACATTTCTGTGAGATGATAAACAGGTGTTACTTTTCATTCTGGCAGCAACAGCATTTTGGTGCAGGATGAAATAATCCTACCATTAAATAAGAAGCTCACAGTGGTGTTGTGAAGCTTAATTTGTTTGGAAAATGCTTTGCAGTATTCAGATGAAAGGCACTCTGGATATTCAAAGTATTATTACTGCACAGCTGGTGGTCTACACACTGCAGATGTTTCATCCATGCTGTTGCATGGTTACTTAAGTGGCTTCTTAGTGCAGATGTTCATGAGTGAGCATGCACAACCTCCTCTGCCTATGCTTTTTGACACGAATTTTATTGCTGCTTGACTTTTGATCTTGAAAAGAATATTTGTCCACCGGTGAGGCTGGTTTTTTTTTTTCTCTTTTTCTTAAGGCTAGTAGATGCTATGTGAGCATGTGACTACGTCCCTGTTGGTTCAGCCCCCATTGCAAACAACAGCATCTGCAGATATTTATTGTGGGCCTTTCTCTTTAGCTTCCATTTCCTTCTGTGGCTTTTACTCATTCCCACAGTGTTTGACTCTGGGGACTCTGCCTCTTCTGTTAATACTCCATCACCATCACTCTCTTCATGCAGACGTGATGATTCCCTTTGTACTCTTTGCCCAGATGGGATCAAGAACTTCGTTGCCTCTTGATTCTTTCTTTCCACGTCTGCTGCTACTGTTATATAAAGTGATCTCTAAGAACTGCTGGGCTTGCCATTCACAATAATATAATCTCTCTGAGAAGATTTCAAGATGAAATTCTAATTTCTGCATGTATGGTGCTATTCTTTCCTTACAAGTGGAGAGACTGCAGCTGACATCCACATGGAATGTGCTGAACATGCTCAAATCTTCATGGAGGTGCTATACAGTTTCATCAACCTATTTGATGAGAGAGCTAATGTTAAAATTTAAGTTCCTCTTTCTTTTTATTTTTCTGTAATTCCAGCAAATGGCAAGACATCCAATGCAATACAAGGGCAACTGAGTAAACAAGACTTTTGTCTAACCTGAAGTGCAACGTGTGGCCTATTGCATTACTGACCTAGGAGTAGAAAAGGAGCAAATCTGTATGCGCACACACACACAGAAATAGGAAAGTACAGCAGAATGATACCAGTTCTGCTTAACAGAGATCTTATTTACAAGATTCATGTGGAAGACAGAGGGAATTTGGTAGAATATACTGGAGTGTTTCTTCTGAAGTATTTTGAAGAATAGACCTCTCTCGACAGCATGTTCAAGAGCCACCGTCTTGCAACTCAGAGGAATGAGTGCTGGGTACATATCTCTGGGAGAGACTGTAAGAAAGCAGAGGGCTAAAGCTGACTGCATCCAGACAAATAACTTCAGAGAGCAAGGAGAAATCACATCACTTTCTGTAGCACTTTCTGCAGAATTCATCATGAATCAAAGCGGAAAGCTCAGTCCTTACCCAGGAAAGTTAGATCTGAAGGTGAGACACCTTGAGAAGACTAGACCTTGGCTACATTGTGATGTGAATTTCACCTTAAAGACTTGGTCATTTCCCCTGATTTTTAAGTGTGTAACAATTTGCCGGTGCTCATGAAATCTTCTAAATGGCATCCCTGGAGACCATAGCTACTTCTAATATGCAGAACTGATACAGTTTATGCAGATATATACAAGTTTCTTTACACTCCTGTGATACTACTAAAGTGTCTCATCTTTTCTCTGGGTTCATCTTGGCAGGCATAGCTTTCATTCTGCCTCCCTAATGTCTCTGAACTGTAAGAATTGCTACAGATACTGTGTAACAGGATTTACTCCACCTTACTTCCCAAGCATTACCTGTTCCAAGGGGACAGACTTGTGGTACTGCCACTTGTCCAGATCCCCGTCTTTTTTTCTCCTGGACTGCTGGTACTGCAGTTATTCCTCTTCTTTCAGTGCAGCTATTTCTAATATTCATGTGCCCTGCATCACTGAAATGGGAGAGGGATCAGGGAGGGAAGGGAGGAAAGAGGGAGGGAAGGAAGAGCTTCTCTCATTACTCAGTTCATCTGCCCTGATTCATGACCAATACCTCCTCCCCTCTTCTGATATATTGGTTTGCTCATTCTGGTTAGGTATCTCAGCTGAAATCTAGTCATCATATGGGTAACATTTGGACGCATATCATCTTGTTCATTATGATGTGATCATTTGTGATTTACTACCGCTTGGTAACAAAAATTTCTTCTGCACAAGATAAAAATCACATTAAATCACTGGCCCCAGAATAGCGGCTGAAAATCAATCAGGAGGGGTTTCTACTCCTGCCACTTTGGCTTGAGATTGAAACGTTTCATACAGTAGCTCTGCTAGAAGTAATCTGGGCTTCCTTACTAACGTAATAAAATGCAGACCATCCTAAGGGGATGAGGGAGTTGCATTCCAAAACTTGCACTGCAAGCGACCAGAGTTTAATGGAAAACTTTGAAAAGATTCTATTAAAAACAATTTTCCTTTTGTATATCATATGCTATATTTTATGCTTTCCCTGCTCCCTCCTTTTTTTCCTTACTGGCATGAAAACAGGATCTTTATTTTGACAGAGCTAATCTGCTCATGCTTTCATACGGGCCCTCGGGCTCCCCACCTGTGGAAAGATCCGTGGGAGCAGAAAAACTACTGAGCGGGTGCCACAGGCTCACCTCAAAGAGAAGAGATCAGTGGCCTCCCAGAGGTATGGACTGTAAACATTGTGGTTCCCAAGGACCCATGGAGAACATGAACTATGAATCCTGTGTAACCTCCAGCAACAGGTTTTCCTTCCATATTGCCTTCTGGGATTTCTCTCTCCTCTCAGCTGGGCTTCTTCAGGAGACGTGCTGTATGGGCTGCTTCACCACAGCTGTGCCACCTCCCTCTTCCTGAAAACTGAAAGGCACACACAGTGCTGACAATTTCTACCCGCAAACTTCGCTGGTGAGAAAGGTTTAAAGTAGCTTGCAACCATTGCCAAGTTTGACGGCAAGCTTCATAACAAACTGGTACAGCTCCGATATCTCTCCGCTCCCTCTCTGAGGACGCCAGGGAAGATTTTATGAAGTGAAAAGTGATGGAGAGAGAATGAATGTCTTTGTGGCTCCATCAGGCAACTGCTCAGGGTGGCTAACATTGGTCACTGATCTGCTCCATAGAGTGTCTGCCTAGCCAATAAAAAGAGACAAAGTCAAATTCATATGTTCAGGATTTTGTATACAAGACAAAGCCCAGAATTTATCTTAGCATTTTTGCCATTGGGCATCACCTACAGATGAGCAGGAAAATTCATGATCATTCTGTGATAGGGAGCATTTCCTCATGCTCGTGACTGGCATTTCTCTTTAAAGACTGCTGATTCACATCAGATCTGTCTTTGTATCTAGCCAAAAAAATGACCGTGCACAAACCAATACACTGAAAGGTAAGTTTGTCATGAAGAGCAAACCATGGCTCTGTATGCTCATATCATCTCATCCCACCTCACCCAGAATTAGGTCACTGACTTTATAACATCCATGTGGATTCCTATGGCTCTCAGGCCAGGCTGATATGTCCTAGAGGCACTATGTCTAGTACAGGAAATTTTAATTCATAGCATTTTAATTCAGGAAGCTTGAATTTAATGTTTAGTTGTGTCCTGAAAGAGTCTGGATTCTTCAAAGTCTTGAAGTACAGAACTGCAAAAAAAAAGGCTGATGACAGTTCTGAGTCTTGGTTCCTGTGTTGTCAGTAGGAAAATCCCCATCCATTTTACTTGAGCCAGAAATTCATCCACTGTATTTTCAGGCTCTGTACAGTGTTTTTCAATTGAGATCTTGCCTTCGGGAAGGTTAAAGAACTGTGGTAGTATGCAGAGCATCTCTTATCCAAAGCTTTCTGCATGTGAAGTAGCAGGCTAAGTCAAACTGACCAGAGACCAGAAACCAGGTCTCTGCCTCCTGGCTGAGTCCTGTATCAGTATCAGATTGTTATGCTTACCCTCTTCCCCCTGATCTATTGAATCTTGACCACGGCAGCACTGCCGCTGTTTTAAGACATCCGTCCTCGGTGGGCAGGACCTCACTGTCAGGGTGCTAGTCGGGCTTATGCCCAACAATGCCCGTGTGGTCTTGAGAACGTGCAGAGGAAAAGCAGAGGTGCCTGAGGAAATGTAAAGCCTGGAACTAAGTATCCAGCATGAAAAGGTCAGCCTTGCCGGGGTCAGGGCAACCAAGCCAGGACCGCAGTTTTGCATTTGGGTGTTTGAATCCTGCCTAAATCATGCTTTATGTGCCTGCGTCTTTGTTTGTGTCTGGGCCAGGACCACACGGGAAGCCATAAAACCAGGAACAGAGTGTTTTTTTTAATTTTTCAATTCAGGTAATCTGGCTCTTATGCCATTTCTTGCAAGTCTTATTTTTAACAGTTATCTTTGATGAAGAGCAAACACAGAGACCTCTGAGATGAAATGCGCTGTGAGCATGTGACAGGGTGGAAGATGCTATGGTCGGTGAACCTGACTTTGCTGAAATGAGATTTTGGCTCTTGGTTTGTAAAGGGAGAAAGATGAAGAAGAGAGCTATTTTCTAAGTAGCAGTCTTGTATCTGCTTCTTCCCTTGCTCTCTTTCTTTCGTATTCCATCTGAAGCCAGCAACTTTTTAAATGCTCTGCAGCCACCTAGAGGAAAAATATGCTTGATTGAAGTTAATTTTATACGGGTTAAGCCAGGGAGTGGGTTCTGCAGAGTTTAAGAATGTGAGTTTCTGAACTAGCCAGCCTGTTTATTATTATATCACAAGACCTCCTTGGAAATATATACAGTGAATAGTCATCAAAAGCTGAAGATAACTTCAGTTTATGTTTACACTTTGGAAATATTTCCTGCTTTGTATTCTCATTGTGCTTGTTATTGGATATGACATATTTTTATGACAGATAGCATAGCAGGGCCGCGGTATATTTTGTCAGTAGACAGAATGAGATGATCTGTTTTAAGTTTTTATTTTAGAAGATTTAAATCTTGTACTATTTTATATGTCTACCTCATGACTATGGCAGTATGCTGTTGGTATATCTATATGGTTTATGTTTCTATAGGGCTATGACTTTAAGATCTCTCAATAATTTTTGAGGTTCTATCTAGGATGTTTATAAGCTCCTGAAAAGCCTCTGGATTTTCTCAGATGAGAACTGTCACACAGAATACACTAATGGGCTCTCTGTCTACTAGAGTGAAAGTTGATGCTATCGTATTAGATTCATTCAGTCTATGCTATGTTCATTTGCACTGTGTGAAACATAACAAAGTTTAACTGTTGATTGAAACTACCACTTGAATGGTATAAAGTTCGATATTAAAACAGGTCTGTCTTTCTGAAATTGAATTGAAATGACTGGTTTTTCCTCTCTCTAGATAAGATATGACAGTTCAGTCTCCACTTATGCCTGAAGAACTGGATACTGGGTGGATTTTCTTTAAAAATCAAATCTAGACATGGAGAAAAAGATAAAATTTTATATTGATTGCATAATGCAAAATCTCAAAACAATGATGGATTTTCCATGGTAGCTGTGCCAGAGGACACTGAAAATACCATTACAATGGAGCGTCTCTGTTGTAAGGCAAATTCACATTAGCAGTGTAAGTGCTAAGCTAAACAAGTACACACAGTGAATGGAAATGTAGAATACTAGTATGGATATTGAGGAGGTCCACTAAGACAATCTCCATTTCTTTTCCTCTCATAAGAAAGACTTGATCTAATGTGGTCAGTTGAAGTAGTTTGAATGCAGCTGCATTATGCCAGAACAGGATCTGTAATAAGGAATCTTATTGACTTAAGAAATTCTAAATAGGGAATTATGAAATTTAGGAAATTTTCTAGGTTGTATCTTCTGAGGGGAAATGATGGGGTTCTGGAGACATGAAGTAGGTCAATCTGGCCAAAACTCTCTGCCATAGAAAATCAGTGATGAGCACATAGACTGTAGACCTCAGGCCACTGGGCCTATGAAAGATGAGATTTTTGGTAGAAAATCCCTTAGGAGTTGACTTTCTGAACATTAAACCCATAGAGCACCTAGAGTTTTTCTCACCATAAATGCATGATAAGCCATATCAGGTAGCATTAGACATACCACTACTGTAATCTTTACCAGTTATGTGAAGGATATTTGCAAGTGAATGACTGTGGATATTAATTAACTGAAGAAATATATGTCTTCAGAAACCAGGTTCTAGCTTTTGAACCTTCAGTGCCAGGTTCCAGGTGATGTCCCTAAGTTTGCCTCTATATCTTTTTGTTGGTACAAACTTTTTATTGCAAGTGACCTCTTTATAATGAGTTTGGAAACTCTGTCTGTTCTACAGCAGAGTTATTATGGTCCTTGTATTTTCCAGCCAGATATACAATCCACAGATCATACAACATACAGGCAGCCAAATCCTTTTTGCAGTAATCTCACCAAAGAAGGTGGAGCAAATTGTATGAATACTGCTCAAATAAACAAGTAAAAGAGAACATTTTTTTATGGGTACATTTCAGTACCTTGTTTGGGCCCTTGTTTGAAAGGGGTTAAGAAATTTGTGCTGTATGTTCTCTTTATTCCAATAATTCCGTATACAAATCTGTATGTAATGTGCACAGAGAAGTGTATTTTAACTTCACTTCAAGGTATATGCTACATATGAACTCAAACCACTTGATTTCTCATGCATACAGATATTTATTTCAAGTGCCAGGACTTTAAAGGTTAAACTCTGCATGGCCCAGCACAACTGAAACAGAAGAGGAGGTGAAAACTCTCTTTCTGAAAGTGAGTGGGAGTGCAAGGGGTCAGCTCTTCCAGGGCTGTGGGTAGCATTTCCATATTATGTTGGAATTTCTTGGGCAAAAATCCACTCTCTCTAAAGGTGGCAAGTCAGCTGCTCAACTGTACTGTAACCTTCAGCTCTAGGAAATATTCTGAGTCATACCAGATGCTTCTTGGAGCCCAGCATGGGACTTCATTGTCTTCCTCATGGTCATGGTTCAGCTATTTCCCCACGGAGGGATTTTAGCCAACCTTTCCATTCTCAGGACCAGAAAGAACATTTAAAGCCACAGATGCCTGTAAGGATCCAAGCACAAGATACAAAAAGCCTACTTGACACATTAGTAGGAGAATTATCCTGAAGAAAGGAATAGGGAAGGTTGCTGTGCTCTTTCATTCTTTATTTGGTTCTTCCTCCTTCCCTCCTTTTAAGTGTCTTTACCACTGCTACTACATATTCAGAGAGATTATAAATAGGTGTCAGGGTAGCGCTGTCCTGAGAACTTGAATTTTATGCAGTTTTGGAAAATGTTCCAGAAATTTTCATTGTTCGTTCTACCATATTCTTGTGGGTAATGTTGGTTAAGGCAATAAAATGCAATTCTGGCACAGCGTGCTCTTATATAAAGGTTAAAAATACATATAGAACACTCTTTCTGGCTTTATCCAAAGGCTTTTGGATAATACTTTTAGCAGCACGTAGTATAGGCTTGTGGTGATATTGTGCAGCACAGTATGCTTTTTCAAAGGTCTACATAGACCTTCATTTATTCAGTGTCTGGAAAATACCATTTTTACTTACTCTCTGTGAGAAAAAATATGGGTTCTGACTCTTTTTAAAGGAGCTGGATATGCAAAGAAATCAAAATTGAACTGCTGTCTGTCTCTGCTATGTTGGAAATTACTAACAATAATTACCACTTTCATTTAAAGCATCCTTTTTGCAAGTTGACTGAACTCCTCTAAATAACTGCTTTGGAAGGGTGCCTTGGCAAGGCAGGGATGGATGTGGATATCTTGTGTGATTCTGTTTAATTATCTCTGAGTGCCAAGTCTATATCTGGAGCAGGAACAATGGCACTCAGAGTAAAATTAGGACTCTTCAATGTGTGTGTAACGTGACTGCTATGCCCTAGAAATCATAGATTGCTTGCAGCTCCTGCCCTTTGGTGGAGTTGCGTATTTTATAATTTCTTTCTGCTTGGCTCTGTGTGGCAATACAGTCCATGACTGACTCAAAGTTGCACAAAAATCAGGGATCAGGATGAAATTTGAACGCGTGATTCAGATGCCTACTACTGCAAACTCCTCCTCTGCAATCTGCCAAAAACAACTGTGATATTCTCAAGCATTATGGCCAATGCTCTCTTTATAGGAATGAGATTTCCCCATGGAAAGCATATGCCTGCAGTAGATTTGCAATGCACTGCTCACCAAAGATGAGCTGTGAGTTCCCTTTCTGCTCCCACAATTTTAGATTTTTTTTGGAGCCAGTTCAGCAGTCTGGGGGTTCTTGTACCATGGGGGAGTCTCCAGTACAAAGTGCATGTATGCTGCCTGCCACTTTTTCTGGGCATTTTCCCACTTACTAGAAAAACCGGTCAGGGCATTGATGATTTAACTTTCTTATGGATGCCTTTATCAGATCCCCAATTTAAGGCAGTGTTACCATTGTTATAATGTGTGGGAAAAGCACAGAGGGAGTGCAGATATAGTTACCTGGTCTTGGAAGAAATGATCCTTGAAAATGACTGCCTGCTGGATGAAACAATCTGTTCCCCAGGCAAGTGCTTTGAATGGATGAATACTCAATAGATGTAAGGGCTTCTGTATTTTCAGGAGCCTCCAAAATTACCTTCCTCATGAGTTATTTGCTGCTTTTGCTTTACTGTTGGTAAATTTTGAAGAAAGAGAGAATGATCTCAAGCCTCTGATCTCAAGCCTCAAATCCATAAAAAGCCATCCAGCTCTACATACCATGCTTCAATACTTCAGTAAGATTAAACATGCACATGCAGACAAGAGAGAGCTTGTGATAGCAATAGCATGAGCCTTTCCATTATACATTGGAATATATACATTGGACTTCTCTAGCTGGGGCCATAAATAATGGCAACTCATTGAAACTTTGTAGGAAAAACAGCCCAAACAAACTCTTGTGTAACAACATAACTACTGACAAAAGCCATTGGCTTTTATTTTTCCTGTAAAGGAAGAGAAAGAAGGTCTAATTTTGGATCAGGAAAAATAAATCCTGAGTGTTGCTGCTGAATTGTGAGCACTCTGGTGTGATTATGGGAATCCAAACTGGCTGTTGTGTAGAGTATGGCTATTTTCATAACCAGTGCTAAATTAGGCCAAGCTGATTTGGCAATAAGTAGTTATCCCAAGAAGCCTGTCTCACGAGATGGTGGGGCTGGAAATTAATCCTCCTCTCTGGACAGATGACCCTTCAGGCTTCAGAGTTTACAAGCATACAGCTTATCCCAGGTAGAGAGGACAAATCCTTTCACTGCCTGATGCTTCTTCACATACATAAAATGGATGTAGTGATGCACTATCTCTAATTGCTTTTGTAAAGTCTGTTAAGACCTACTGGTGGAAAGAGGAAGATGTTAGTGTTTTTCATCTGCGTAGAACCACTTCTTGAAGGTACCAAAAGGTTTGAAAAATGCACTGCCTCACACTCCTGTTGCGAAATGTGAAAAAAAAGAAAAAATGCAAAAAGAAATAGTCCCTCCTAAAATGACTGGTTCTAGTTTTGGATTTGTGCATACTGCAAAGGAAAAGGAACTGCTCATGTTCAGCAAGTGAACATCTGCAATTTCAATCCCGCATGGCACAAGCTAAGGCTGTAGTCTTTGTTGCTGTGATCTTTTCTTCATCTTCTTTTTAATAGTGCATGTAGCACAGGACTCGGTTCTTTGCCCTTTGTGGGACTTGGAGACTTTCCATGGTTTAATGTGAAAAAGGGCTGTTGCTGAAGGAGTGTACTCATCCAGTTCACTTTGAAGATGTGGCAGCAGAGTGTGTGTGTGCGTTTGTCTCCTTCAAGGGTGTGTCCCACAGCTGCCGGATGCCTTCACTTTCATGGATTTCCCCTTGCAACAGTTTGTGATTATACACACCCAATTAGCGCCATCTCCGACACACACCCTGCAGGCAGCATAGACAACATCAAAAGGAATCACAGAGAGACACTTGGTACCAGTTGAGGATTGAGAGGTTGGCTGTGCTCTGGTGCTTATTTGGATCAGGCACTCCAGATAAAGTGCACTATCACAGCCAAATATTTTTTAGAAATGTAAATATGTCCTTAAAAGAAATGTAATTTTCTTTTGGACCACAACATCATTGCATTTCTGTATGATTTCACTGAGGCCAGAGCTAAGGCTGCCTGAAGTGGCTTGTGTGTATTTCCATAGCTGGTAAAATGGCTTCATTTTATAAGTAACTTGCACTGCAGTCTTCCTGTGGAATTATGTCTATGTGACTGTAATGTTTTGATGTTTAAGCTTGTGATGTTTTTACTTCATTTAAGCAAATGTTTTGGTCTTGGTAAAGAGTCACAATACCTTGGAAGACCCAAAGTCTCTGTTAGTGTGCAGTATGGTAATGTGTCAATATGACTTCAGTATCGGCATAATTCCAAAGTTTTACTAAAAGCGTATTTTTCAGTTGTTTGATCAGACTACAGATAAACCTCTGCATACATGCAGTTAGTGTCACCAAATCTATTTTCTTCAAAGGAGGAATGAAGAGGAGGCAGAATCTGGGGTAACAGAGAATAATTTTTTTAATGTATCAGTCACTGGAGAGGGTAAAAAAAAAAAAGCTATGGGCATATCAAAGGTTTTTTCAAGGGGAAAGAATTAGGACAGCACACAAGAATCAGTTTCTAAATTTACCTAGTGAAGCATCTCCTAATAGCCCCCTAATGCAACTGTAACGACAGTAGCTGTGAGAAATGTAGTTAAATGCAAGAAGTAAACATATTTTGAAAAAAAATACAGACCCAAAGTCAAAGCTTGCCCGTGGGCCCTTGGCAGCTCCTCCTCACTAGCCATCCCTCGGAGGACGGA
Organism: Strix uralensis; assembly: GCF_047716275.1. NCBI lineage: Eukaryota > Metazoa > Chordata > Aves > Strigiformes > Strigidae > Strix > Strix uralensis. Next base: position 20,593,898 of record NC_133972.1, on the reverse strand, counting down.
CATCTTTTGCTTCCGCGTCCTTTCCCAGAACTGCCTTTTGACTCTCACAGTGGCTGTCAAACAAACCATGTACCTGCTCCCTGCTGATTTCAGAAGTGATATAAAAAGACCCCTCTCCTCCGACTGCCAATCCATCTAACTACAATTAATATTAATGCATTAAACTTGCCAGCAAGAAATTTCATTAGGAAAAAAAAAAGGTTTTATTTTGATTGACCAGACTTGGCAGCTGTGGATAGTTTTCTTTACTCTCATTTTTCATTTAACCTTAATTAAGGAATTAATTAAACCTTACAAATAATTAGCAATTGTAATTCATTAATAAAACCACCACAATCTGGTGATTGCTCCTCAGCCAAGCTTAGGGCTTCAGCCCAGCAGCTGTCACCAGGATTAAACAGTCCAGGAAAATAAAAATTACACAAGCAATTAGGTGTGTAATGAATCAGAGGATTGTTTGAGTTGCACGTGGCATGCTACCTTTAGTGGACTCCCATGCTGAACACTGTAGCAAATAGTGTTGATCCCAGCCAAAGTGGAGCTGTTTCACTCTGGAGCCTGTCTGGATGTCCAAGACCATTTCAGTGCTAAGAGTTAGTGGCATAATGTCGCTCACATGTATGTAGGGGCTAAACTCTGTGCCCTCAAAGAGCATGGCTGCCCTCCTGCTGACTGGGAACAGTGCCCTGGCCTCCCTAATCCCCCAGACCATGCCCAGGCTTTGTCAGGGTGAGTGCTAGCCTTGCCACAAACATGTAATGATTAAAAAGACTGGGTGATTGACTGTGAGCCTGGAGATTTCCTGGCATGATGCAAGCACCTGAGGTAGCTGTAGGTGCATTGACTCAGTGCAGGAGCTGGCATACACCTCTGAGTAATGGTAAAAAAAATGTATTTATGTTTTAAAAAGCAGAGGAAGTACCTCAGATTTAGGATTTTATAATTTCTAAGGAAATTCAGGATTTTATAATTTCTCAGGGAGCTGATGAACACGTAACCAACCTGGCACTGGCAAGCATCTCTAAACACCCACGGGCATTAATAGTAACTAAATCTGAGTGGAGAGCAGTAAAATGTGATTGATAAAGGAGGCTAGAACAGAAACAAAAAGATGATGAAATGGTATGTTGATCATGGATTCTATCTGTGGAGATTATTACAGACTCTTTGTGATAATTTGCTGCAGTAGCAAACAAGCATCTACTTCACTGTAAAATGAGATATACACCTCCTAAATGGTGTGGGGTATACGGAGCAGTGCCTGCTGCAGGGATGCCAGCAAGAGATCAACAAACATGTTGCTCCAAAGGAAGCAGTGTAAAGTCATTTAGTGTGCCACGTAAAAAGGTGACCCTTTGTGCTTATACACAGTCTTTTATCAGCTAACAACATCAAACAATGCCAAGGATGTTGTGCTAATCTGTTCCTTGCAGCCTATCAGCTGTGATACCCATACAGCAACATCTGTTACTGGGAAAGATGTAAAGGGACCTACCGCAGAACTAAGTGAAGTAAAATTACATTGTCCCTAGAAAGTAAAGTTATTTCAAATGAAAACCACGGGTCTGCAAATACCAAAATGTTATATATTTGATCCAAAGCAATTCTGTTTTTCCACAGTACGTCTATATCAGTAAATCCGGGACAGATAACCTTTTTGCATTAGCACTTACGTTGCTTATTTGTCACAGTGAATTTTTAGGTAGTTTTAAGTTGGGGGTCCACTGAGAGTAAAATGATTAAAAGCTCATGAAAATGTCAGGCAGAACTGTCAGGTTTAACTGTGTAAATGGTCATTGAAATAGCCAGTGACTTTGGCAAGAGGAAATACTCCTTTTTAAGGGGCACTGTTGGATATGCAGAAACAAGCTTGTCTGTGTTCGAAGGACCACTAATCTTCCCTCCTAGTTTTGAATAAAGGGTTCCAAGTGACTCTAAACCGTTGTATGGGCATTACGGCTCCTGAGTAATTTGAGGTGCTTGCACCTTATCCAAGCTATTACCTATTCGCTATGGGGAAAGTTTCTGGAAAATTAAGCCTATATCCATCATTTTCCTACAGACAATTGAATTTTTGGTCCACAGCGAGAGCAATTAACATGGAGAGCTCATTTTTTACTTCAGCCCTTGGTCTTTCTGGAGGATTTGTGCCTCTCACAAATGTTGCCTTGTCCTCTCAGGAATGGAGAAGTCCCTGAATGTTCATGGAGCAGGGGGCTTGTGCCCATTGACACACAAGGTACATGCACAAAGCACCCTCAGTGGAAAGCAGAGGAACTGAGGGCATCATTTTCAGAGGGCAGAGTATGTCTTCCCTGTACCCTGTCCCTGCCTTCTAATGATTCCTCTTGGAGCAGCAGATACTCGACATTTCTGAATTTGCATTGCTGCATTTGCAGAAGCGTCTAAGCATTTTGCATATGCAGAAACTGCTGACTGCAAATCCGCCGGCTCTTGCCAGTTATATTTTAGTTCTGTGCCAAATGGGCACACATTCTGGATGAGCTAACTTGAAATATAGTGGTGACATACGCAGTAGCAGCTTCACTTAGGGCCATGTTAGCAGCTTTGCTCCCTGCCATGTTTTGTGGTGATTCCATCTTATGCAATGGAAGAAGATGGTGGTATTAACAAGTGCCTGGGGGATTCCTAGCATGAGAACTTCTCAGTTATGCTGCATCACCCCTGCTCCTTTGGAGTCTCTTAAAGTCTGTCATTTAGTAGTGATGCTGCTGAGAAAACAGGCATATAGCTATTTTGGGGCCTTCAAAGCAGGGAAAGGCTGGAGGTAACCTGGAGAGAAGACTTCATTTCTTATCCACTGCATGGAAAGGCATGTGCTCATCACCTGCAGAAGCCATCCACTTAACTCTGCTGCCATTATTATTGGCAAAATTGTTAAATTATTACTTTCCAGGGAATACGAATGGAGCCTTTATCTTACAAAATCATTGCAAAAATGGAGTTTGCCATCTCCCACTGTGGTCTCAGTCTTCTCTGCCTGGTGTTTCTTGGGTCTTCTTTCCTGTTTCTTCATGGTTCTCTCGCTGGTGCTCTTGAGACTTCTCTACATCAGAGCAACACATCAAAAAAGATGAGCCCTTGTGATGTGACAGCAGAGACGCCTTTAACTTTCTTGCTGTTTAGCACAAGTTCTGTGGCATTGAACTCCACGTGACTGGAACGTAAACAACTCCAAACCTCGGACAGATACCTGCCAAAGCTTTCTTTGCTTATTTGTTTTGGGGCTTTGTTCTGCAGGTCCTGTGTGACAGACATGTGCGAGTGCCCGGTCCATAAAAACTGCTACTGCGAGTCATTCCTTGCATACGCCCGAGCCTGTCAGAGGGAAGGGCTGAAAGTCCAGTGGGTACCGGAGCAGAACTGTGCAGGTAAGCGTTTTGGGACTGTTTCTTTTTAAGTCCATGCATAGGCTACTATACGTTAACTGGTGGAGGAGGATCAAAAATGAACCAGCTAGAAAGGACTGGGATTGCACCAGCAGGGAAGTTGCATTCTGGGTTATGGAGAAAGAACTTGCCAGGAAAGATTTTCAGCCATCAAATATTATAAATGTTTATTTCGCTGCAAAAGTTTTCATCTCTAATGCCACCTGTCTTAACTTTATGTACTTCCAGGAAGAAGTACATGTCTTTTTCTTTCAGGATATGTAAACAGTTGATTACAGATAATGTTTAAAATCCTTGGACCTCCTGTTAAAGCACAGTTATACTTCCAGAGACAACATGCATGTATGATTACAGTGGGTTCAACATGGGAAGAAGCTAGAATGTATTTAATGGGAATATTAAAATTCAAACCTGCATTAATTTTGGTACTCAGACCAGATTCCCCATGTGATTTGGACTACATTAATTGCAAGTAATTGTGAGTAATTGTTTCCATGAGAAGTGGTGGTCTGTGGTCATGGGCACGTGAAGTAAAATGTAATACTGCAGATGAATATTTCCCCTGGTGATGGTCTCATTAATTTAGGACATTCTATAATGGCATCGGTTTGCCTGGAAATGTATTCAGATTTATGTAAAGCAATTGACAATAGTTGGGGAAAAAAATGAGAGAAGGGTACTCAATGCTGGTCAAAGAGATATTATTACTCTGTGGTCCATTTTGGTGGTTGTGTGTGGCTCAGGGTCTACTCTCTCAATTTCAATTTCCTTTTCCGTTGAAGGCATGATAGCAGGGATGGGTGAGGGACAAATTACATTTGATTGACTGTTCCCAAAAGGCTCATTTTTTTTCTTACAAAGGAACAGAACAATCTAAACAGGGTGTCACTAAGTGAAAGCCCTGTTTAGGGATGTGGTCTTAGCACTAAAAATGTATGTAATTTTAATCTATTGAGCTGGTAGCAGATCCATGCAGAACCTGAAACAAGCATCCTAACTTTTCTTTTTTTTTTTTTTGACCAAAGCACTTCAGACTGAGACCTTGCTGTGGCAGATGCTGTAAAAAGAATAAAAACTCCAGTCCCTGCCTTAAGGAGTTTATGCAAGTGTTGGCATATCACGACTTAACTAATTGAGGCTTCTTTTCACAATTTTTTCTGGCATTTTACCAAAGACAAGAAAAGTTTCTAAAGCAAAAACAGTCCTTGAAAGAACATTATGAAGGAATTTAAACACACATCTTCCATTAAAGCTAATGAAAGAAGTGTTCAAATCCACCTGAGTTTTTTAATCTCAGTGCAGACTTCTAGACGGAAAAGGGAAATCTTGTTAAACAGAAAATATAGCTAACCTGTATATGGTCAAGTACCCTCAAAACACTTACTTAAGGATCCAATATCAAACAAGTAGCACCATCTTCTACAGTAAATAGTACAGTAAGCATTAAAGTGCATCACCTGCACTCCATAAGTTACCAGTGGCCAGCATCAAAAGTTTAATCTCTAACTTACTTTTTTCTCCCCAAAACTTATAGTTACAATTATTGTGTCCTAATTACGGATAAAAGTTCCTGGGTATGAAACAATATATCTGTAATAAAACTTTAGCGTTCTGTGACTTTCATTTCCTGCTTGACATTTCATAGCTGGTGGGATACTTGGAAGAGCTGTGTTCTGATGAAAATGGAGTATACTTATTAGTAAAGTCAGGTTTTAATTATTCTTTTGTGTGTTATAAAACCAGATCTTGTGTGGTTGCCAGTTCCTCTACCCTGACTGCTGTACGCTTAGCTCATTTTTATAATGTTTAGAAAGCTTGTGTTGTCTGGAGGGCCAGCCAAACAGAATGCTCAGGAGGCTGAATTACATGTCCTGTTCCCTACATACTCTTCTTCCTCCCCCAGTGCAGCAGCATATCCTCGTCTAAGTCTTCCACAAAATACTGCTGCTCAAGATTTAGTCTCCTTTGAGGTTGGCTTGGTAAGGGGAATGTCAGCTGTCATTTAACCAGAGAGGTGACGAGAAGACGCTAATGAGTAACGAAAGTGGTTAGGGTAGGAAAGCGTTGGTGAGACCTGCAAGGGAACTTGGAGGGTTTGGGAAGGAGTATAGGTTTCCGTGGGAAGTAGTGGAGAGTGAGACCTATTAGGATGGGCACAGGAAAAAATGTGATGTGTGAAGGAGAAGAAACCAGGAGAGCCAGCATGAAGGAAAGAAGAAATAAGAGAGTGATACATGCAAGAGGGAAAAGAAAGGATACAAATGGAAGGAAGAGGTTTGAAAAGGAGATAGAAAACAAGATACTTTTTTTAGCCCAAGAAAGGCTAAGCAAGCAGTTTATAAAGTGCAATTAAGTAAACTGAAGTGGTGAAAGGCCTTGGGCCATAGTAATTTAACACTGAATTTCTGAGGGCACTGAGAGAAAGAAGACTCAAGGATGGCAGGTGGCAATAACTCCCTGCCATGGACCATATGACTACAAAGGCAAGAAGAAAAAGCAGATATGGACTATAATAAAGTGCAAAGTGCACATGGCAGCACTGATGTGCTGACATGCTCCAACAGCCTTATAAAAACTGAACAATTTTCTTTCTTATGTGATCGGTTGAACTAGAGGAGGATGAGTAAATATCTGATTTGACTCTTCTCGCCTTGGTCCCCTCTTCTCTGCTGTGGAATTTTCTGGCCAAAGTTACTCTTTTTCCCTGTTATGTGTTGCTTTCCTTTAATTGCTTTATTCTGTGTGAATATATATCAGAAGGCAATTCTGACTTTTCAGTGGAAACTCATTAAAAACTGAAAGTTGAAAAGATTAACACAAATGTATGATTAGAAGGTCAGTGCCCAGATATATTGCCTTCTACTATGTTAGAAAGAGATGTGAATTAAAGCAGCACGAGTGACGTTCAGTTTGAAAGTCCTACAGAACGCCTCGAAAGCTCAAACTGTCCAACACCAACAGAAGAAGCAGTATGATTCATTGATGCACAAATATTAGCTCAGAAATTTCTGTGGAATCAGTTTTACCAGATATCATCCACCAAGGGAATCCTTCAGCACTTCCATGTTAGGTATTTTGGCTTTTGTGTTGGGGAACAAAAATTTCTCCTAAATAATTACGGCCATGTCTACAAAGACAGGCGCAGACAGATACAAGCCTTCTCTGTGAAACTGCCAAACTGGCTGGAATAAACCAGCTCTGGTCTGAAAACTGTATAGCCTTATTAGGCAGGGTTTATTAGCTCAGGCACAGTGCTGTATTTATGTGACTATATGGCTTCTGGACTGGAGCTGGCTATCATCCCGCCAGCTCAGAAAGCGGTCTGAGGAAGCTCACATCTGTCATGCCAAACACATGTTCTAGAAGAAGAGTGGAAAAATCCTGTTGGGACTGGTAACGTTGCAAAATGCAGTATTATTAGTAACTTTTGTACTTTGGTTTTTGATTTTTTTCGCTAGTGCACTAAGGAAGTTATTACTAACAGAGCTCAGTTCTTTAAGAGAGGAATTTGCCTTAAAAGACGGGTGCAAAGGCATCACTTCTGTTTTCCATGTTTACATGGTACTGATTCATTTCAGCAGTCCCTGGGAAGCCTACTGCAAAATGTCTTTATTTTTATTTTTTAAACTGTTGATGAAGTGGAATGTTCTGGATCAATCACACCACATGTTAACAACTGAAGCACTCAACAATAAAAGCCATCCAGGGAACTTAAACAGCAGCCATTGTACTTTCCTGATTTTTCCCTTGACAGCAAGTGAATAATGCCATTATAGACTGCCTACAGCAGCAAATAAAGTCATCATACCTTCTACATGGCATCAGCTGAAGGACAAGGAGGTATTTTGACATACCACATCCACGTGTGGTAGAGCAGGGCTGGGGAGTACTTACAGATGCCATGGCTGCCGAGGGCAGGCTGTAATATATTGTCATTTGCTCTGGGACAGAGATGAGGAAGTGAAAAGGAGACCTTGGCCAACTTTCCTCAAACCCACCACCTGAGGCACCAAACAGCTCGGGTGGTATGAACAGTCCAGCTGTTACTACAGTAAAGCTTTGTGGGATGAAACCTGTGCAGCCTACAAACTGAAGCTTGCAGACCTCTCTATATGGAAACTGCATGTACTGAAGCCTAATGTTTCAGTTTGTGGTTGGTCAATTAGAGATCTTCTGAAGGGAAACTTATTTTCAGAGAGGAGGGACAAAAGCTTCTAGTAAACAGCCCCCTTAAGATAATTCACGTCGTGTGTGGACAATCACTATCCGCCTTTGAACATTTTGGTCTACTTTTCTAGACAGTTAATACATTGTTTGCAAAGCTCCTGGGAGCTCTGCACATTTTCATTTCCCCTCTTATTCAATCTCTATTCTTAACACACTACGTAAGTGCAGAGTTTGTTGTGAATCTAACATTTTACTGTACGTTCAATATTGCTTACAAGTTTTTCCCACCTTCTAAACTTCCCATTTCATTTAAATTTCATTTTAGTTATTCTTTTTGTTTGTTCCTTCTTCGATGTGCATGAAAGTTATCATGCAGAGCAAGATAGAAATGTAAAGCTGGAAAAAAGTTCTCAAAAGATCTATGCCCACAAGCAGAATAAGCCTATCATCTTGAACATAGCTGAAAGATGTTTTTTCCAACCTATTCTAAAATGACGTCTCACAGAGTTTTTAGATAGCTTGCTCCGGTGCTTTCTCATGCTTAAAGCTAGAAAGCTGTTTGCCCCTAACATCTACCTAATATCTAATAGCTATCTAATATTCAGCTGTTGATTCTCTGTAACCCTAGGGTCATTTTCTGCTGTACTATCCAATTTTTTCTGATTTTTTGTTTGCTTATTTAATATCTGTGTCCTGAGAACTTTGTATGCATTCTTGCCAGAATTCCTTCTTGAGAGCTGCTTTTCATATATGTACAAATGCCATAAAATGCATAAGAAGTAAAACCTGCAAGAAGCTGATGCTGTTTTGAAGATCACTTTGTTACTGGTGAAGAGGAACCCCTTAAATTTATGATGCCTTAGCACTAAGACTTCCATCCTCTGTGATACACTCATGCATATTTAATCAGTTTATTTCTGCCTATTTTCTCTTTATGAATAATAACAGTACTGTAATGGCACTCTAAGGCCAATCCTCACAAAAACCCAGCATTTTTCTGTCCATAACAGAACTGTTCTTTAAAAAATCTAGACCTTCAACCTCTCTCAAAATGGAAGAAATCTTAATGCAACCACCTCTCTGTAAATAGCAAGAGATGATTCTGGATGCTTGAGAGTCCCTCACCATCTATAAACTATTTTATCAGTACTTGTTTTTGCCATCAGCGCAGCCGTTAGAAGGAATAACAGACTCATATTTGCTATCAAACCATGTATTATTCTCCATACTAAAGAGGCATAATATAAAATGTAAAGAGTGTAAATATTGATCTGAAGCGGGTATAGTGCTTTTAGCTGAGCCCTCAGTGGTCTCTTATGTTGGAAATGCACTGAACTGTCAACTACATAAATCAATGAACAGATACTGGAATCATTAAGTACAAGAATCCTCATTCTCAGTGATCTCTTGGTAAAATAGCATAAAGCTTGAAAATAATTAATTTTTTGTTTGTTTTAGAAATTGTGCTGCTGAATTAACAGCATTGTTTTGATTTGTTGCAATATGCAATATTGAAAGTATAATCTTAGGAATAGAAAGTCTGACATGGTGAATGATTCTTCTTTTCTTCTTTCTGTAGGAGTGGAACTGATATTAACTGTCTGTCCTTGTAAATGTTTCAGGAATCTTTGACAAAAGGCATTGTAACCAACAAATAAACAATGTTAAGCCTTAAGTATAAAGCATAGGTCTGCTAATAGATAGAAACCTTGCCAAAGCTTTGTATACCGTCAGCTGTGTTAAAATTCTCAAGAAGTTCAAGACTGCTAGGAATTTTGCTACCTTTATATTTGTGATGTAAAGTAGTGTTGCATTTAGTGTAGTAGAATCTCTTTACAAGGCATTTTTTCCTCTAGATGATCGTCATATGAAAATGTGCTTTTTGATACATTTTAGCAGAAACCAAGCAAACAGACATGTAACTTTCCTTGTGAGACTCTGTGTAATATGCATATTTTGTTCCTTTTAACTGCCTTTCAGCAACCCAGTGTAAACACGGTGCAGTTTATGATACCTGTGGTCCGGGATGCATCAAAACCTGTGACAACTGGAATGAGATTGGCCCGTGCAACAAGCCCTGCGTTGCAGGGTGCCACTGTCCGGCAAATTTAGTTCTTCACAAAGGAAGATGCATCAAGCCAGTCCTGTGCCCACAGCGATGACATTAGTTCTCTTTCTGCGGACACTAATGTGGGTGGTCACTGACCCCTTTGATGCTCACAGCCAGTGAAGGACTCCAGCTGATTGTGTGAAGATTCTGCAAAGTACATGTCTGCTCACAGAGTGTAAATATGCTCCTGTGTGTGTGTATTTATGTGTCTTTATGTATACACACATGGCACCTAGAAAGATATATAAATGTATACTGTGTGTATGTAGATACACATATCTATACACAAGTGCCCTAAACGTAAGTACAACCCATATATTTATATATATGTTCACACACACAAATATACATCATTTCTATATATCATAGAAGGATGAATTATTATATGTATATTTTTTGCTATAAAGTTTATGTATTATTATTTCTAGGACCCTGATCTGTAAGTCATTGTATAAATAAACCAGGTGTTTTTAATATAATATAGTGGCATGAAAAGATTGGATGACTTCGCCATTGCATAAGTTTGTCGTTTCCAAGGAAACTTTTCTAGGGCCATAGCACTGCCAGACTGGATTAGTTTCAACACAGAACCTGGATTTACAGTTGTACAGGAAATACATTTCTCTGGAGATGGAGGATTTATCTAGGAATATTTCATGCGTACCTTAGAGCTGCATAGTGATTGGTGACAGTGCTTAATCAGGCAGAGAAAGCTGGGGATCGGCTTTTATGCTTTACTGAAATAACTGTGCAAAACGATTTCCAAAGCTGGTTGGCCAACTGCCAGCGTAGAGATATTTCTTTCTGGAACGGCACCAAAGAGTCAAGGGCCAGATTTTCAAAAGTGTTTGGCACCCAGCAGCTCACTTTGAAAATTTGACCACTTCCCATTTCATATCCTAATGCCCCGTCTCTGTTGTTGTGTTTGGCAGTAGCTGTGAATACACAATAAGGAGCTTGAAGAAAATATTGATGTACATATTAGCCCCTTTAACATGTTTGAAACTGCTGGATTTGTTTCATATTTCCCCCAATATTATGCAGAAAGCAAATCCCACTGTGAATTGGAGTGTTTGATTTCAGTGTGCCTTAAAACATGAAATAATGCCGGTTTTAGTAACTCATTTAATTTATCAGCATGGTTTAGAAGAAAGACAAATTCACCACACCAAAAAACCAGTAGAGAATGTCAAATACTAATTGGAGAACTGCAATTTATTTCCTTACTGGTCCTTTTCTTGAGGTTTCCGAACATATGGGCTCTGTGAAGTTTGCATGACTTTTGAAGTCTCCCAGGGGAGAAGCAATAATACAGGATTTCATTAGAAACTGTTTAAAAAGCCATACAACTTTCTCAAGCCTGAAGAGAGAGGGGGCTATTCTTCTTCCACTGGAAAACCTCTTGTAGAGCCTGATGGAATGGTCTCTGGAGATGACAGAAATCTTTGGGCATCTGATTTAGGTTTATAATGAAGTAATATCCTCCCACACAGCTACTTCCACTATGCCTTGCATTGAAATTGCACATTGTAATGATTTAAACAATTTTCTCCTTTAATTCTGCACCCTCCGGGAAGTTTCACAGAGTCTGAGTTTACAGTGAATGAGTGGGTGCAACACACTTAGGTTATACAAGCTCTCTGCAATCCCATCCTGGAGGAAGATGCTGAGTGAGCCTGGTTGGCTTAGGCCACACTATCCAAAATGCTGCACCACCACAGTGTTACAAAGAGCTGGGCAAATAATGCCAGGAGCGTTCCATGGACATTCATCCAAATCTTAAATAAACTCAGCTTGATCTTTTTATGTCCCCTTTGTGTTCATTTTCTTGGAACAGTCAAATAATTTGGTTTTACTGGCAGAGAGGGTTTCAAAGCCGCATACACAAGTGCACTGGGAAGCAGAATTGCAAATGTGCAGATCCCATCAGAGCAGGAAACTAGAAGAGTTTTATGTGGCTCATGTGATAATTGTATGGGAAAGCTGAAGCTTAGAACAATTGCAATTGGTCCAAGGAGTTAAAATATAAAATGACAGTCATTAAAATAATTTAAAGAATCGGTTAGACTGAAGAATGTTTCAGCCTGTGAGATTTCAGTGCTGGGATATGGGGTCTAAACCATTGAAAAGGTTATTTGCCTAGCTCTAGTTTAGGATAGATTTTCATTACTTACTGCTCAGTGTTTCCAAAATAAAAATACAGACAAAGCGAATTGCATACATGAACGGTGTATAAAACTGGTCTTCCTTTTTCTTCTTCTGACAGATGAAGGTGAGTGAAAGGTGAAGTGAGAGCCCTCCAGCTCTCTCGGTCCACTGATCGCATTCAAGCAATGCTTAATTGATGCCAGGTGAAGAGGTGATTCAGTCTATCTGTAGGACAAAGTCTATTTTTACAACTTAAAATGGTTCAGTTTGAAACCTGACCTACAGGTCATCTCAAAATGAGGACTCATTCCTCAGTTTAGCTTTTTCACATCTGCCTAATTAACGATAGACCCCTGCTTTTTGCTTTAGTGATGTAGACTGAGGAAGAAAGGAAGGCGGTTTTACCTCTAAGCTGTGTGATTGTGCCCTTAACGGTGCTGTAGAGCTTTTTCCTCCAAACTCTGCAGTTTTCAAGGCAACAGTAAGGGCTATCATCTATTCAGTTCACATGTACAGTCTAAGGTAAAGGAGTTCTAGAAATTGCCCCCAAGTTTCAACTTGGCACAGGTTTTACGTCTGTAGTTACCCTGCAACCATCTGAGCTATTCAGACCAGATCAGTCCCAGCTGGGGCTGTCACACTCCGCCCTCCTGTTTGCCCTTCTTCTTCCTGGCTATTCAAAAGTTGAAAGTCTAGCCCAATAACATCAATAACAGCATTACCCCTGGCCTCACAGACTTTGGGTTGCAGCCCATCTTCCTCCTTAGTGCAACATTCTTTCTAATTCTGCTGTCTTGGCTCATGAAATATTACCCCTAGGATGATAGAGCTGAAAACCTCCTGTGTATCACTGGGGATTTATTTTTGACAAAATTCACTGATAATCCAATTTTAGTATGCTGTGTTTAGTATGCAATAACGTGTTTTTAATAATAGCGTAAGTTTGATAATCAATATGGTATATTCACCATGCAAAACTGATGGTTGTGTAAATTTTGGTCTTGATTATGCTTATGTCAATCTGTGCATAGAACTTCATGCCAATTTGTAAGGTGAAATATGTTTGAAGGAGCAGAGGTTCCAACCAAAGAATGATCCAAAAGGAAAGTCTGAGAAACAGCCCTGTAATCCAAAGCATGGACTCAAGGAAAGAGTTGGATCAATAGCTGCACCATTAACCTGCTATTTGTTCCCTGGCAAGTCATTTAATATTCTGCACTTCACTGGGGAAATGAGGCTCTGGGTTTATGCATCTTTTTTAAGTTTGCAGATAGAAAATGTTCTAAAATGCCATACATCACCAGGGGAATGTCAGCTGGTATTTTACCAGTCTACTCTGGTCTGCTTTGCATCAGGTTGTCCCATATCTCCCATATCATCATCGTTTCAAAGTCAGCTTTTAGCTGGCAGACATGGAGGTCAAATACATTTACTTTCTTCTCATTTACTTTCAATTGTGTCTATTTTTGTCATATACCTGGAGTTTTATAAACCATGGAGACAAGCCACAGCCAAGCAGAGCAGTTTGAGTTGTAGCCCAAGACTCTGTAGGTACTCCCACATTTTCCAAGAACACCTTTATTCTATAGAGTAAGGTATGCACTTGGAACAAAAAGAAAAGATTCTTAATATCCTACCCAAATGTGACCCTATCCTTGCATCACGTAAGTAGTTTCCAGTAGATAACCTAAAAGAAGTTCTTCTCATCAGAGGCTTTTCTGCTTTTTTTGAACACAGGATTCAAATACCGTTTGACACTGCTTGGCTTCCCGCTGACAGAACCTGACATTTGCAATAGCTGGACTGATCTTGAGTGACTGTACAGGGGTACTTTTTTTTTGCCTTCCTCAAAAGTGGACAAGGTTATATCAGAACTAAGGGATATGAGAATAGCAGCCCATGCATTTGCAGCTGTATAGGCTGGAAAGAGAGGCAGTTAACAGCATTTAGCACTGAAATAGTGAGGTGTTTCAGGTATTTCAGAAACAGTCCTGACTAAGGGGGTGTTATGCCAAGGTCTCAGTATTTGACAAACAGGAACTTTACTTTATATAATGCTGATCAAATGCTTATTCTGCTGTCCTTGATTTAACCATTTTAGAAAGCCCCATGGCAAGAGAGATGTTTCTGCTTCCTTACAGAAATGTTCTCAGTCTACAACTGCAAGTTTTTCAGTACAAAGGCCTAACTGTGCTGCCATTGCAGAATTCCTTCTCTCTCTGTGTAAAGGTTGCTGCACAGATTAGTATTTCTAGTGCAATAATCACCATGACACTGAGCACCAGAGTCTATAACAACAAAATAAGGATCTCCTATGAACACACGTTAGTTCTGGATACCTCAGATGGCCATGGCACTGTGTTTGAATGAAGATGGTACAATAATGTCAGGAAACAGGGGCAGGATGGCAGAATAAAGGTAAGAGGCAAATGAGAAAGGAGAAAGTAGTAATAGGATTTTTTTTCTATGTGGATATTTTCCCTCTAAATGGTAAGAACTAAACTGAAGGTGTTCTCTGACAAAGCCAAAGTACATCTATACTCCCCGAGAAAAAAACCCCAACACCAACCACCCAAAGAACCCAAACCAACCACAGGAGAATCATATGTTGAGATCTGAATAGAACAGTTGTACATTGATAGGTATAGAAATCCATAATTAAAATAAAGTTATGAGCTATTCCTACTTTTCTCACAACCCTTAAATCACAGTAGAAGTCACCAAAGTTAAGGAAAGGGTTCTCATTTCCCGGGCTGAGATGAGGCAAACATCTGCAGAATTTGGTTCTCATGCTTCCACTAACACAACAAACCTGGTTTGGTTTTGTCCAGGATATATGTTTTAGTGAACACACATCATTTCCCAGTCTAGAACTGTCAGAACAAAGGTTACAAATGCACTTTTATAACTAGTCTTGTTCCTGGCTTTGAGATAAAATTGCAAGCTTTGCTTACTACTAAGAGGGCACAAGTTTTCTTTTTGACAACACCGCTTTTACCAGGCAGCAACATTGCTCAGCATCAACTAGCATCTTAGAAACCCTAAGCAATGTTAAATATGACATGTAGCATTTGCTATTTGTATGACTTTACCCTTTTCATTGTGAGTGATGAGTTAATGCTAGCCCTGCAAACAGGAGGAAGTTGGCTCTAATGGAGTGTGTATGTGTGGTGGGAGAGGGGTGGCATTGTATAATTACCATTATCATTGAGAGTGCTTTGTATTTCCCTAAGTGATCCTTATATCTGGGCATCAATATAATTTGGTTTTGCACATGAAAGTGAAATGATGGGAATGTAGGAATTTCCTGCCCAGACAGACCCACATTTTTTTCTTATCCAGTGGTGATGAAATGCTTCAAAGCATGCTTCAAAGAGCGGTATGTAAGCCTCATAATGGACAGCTATGCAACAACCTGCTCATAGCAGTAATTTAGCCTTATACTCTGGCAGTAAGTGGTTGGTACTTTAATGACCCAATCATTCAAAGCACTTAACTATGTGCTCAAACTTTGAATAACCTCATTTGTTTCAATGGGGCAACATACATGCTGACTTCTAACCACATGCTTAAATGGTTTGCTGGGTCAGGGCCAGAGAGTTCAGCATCTGGCAGGATCAAATATTAAACCTCATGATGATATTTCGTATTTCTTCATGATTTCTATACATAGATCTATTTTATGATCGTGCTGCTATCTACTGCTAGAACATCATAGAAGTGAAGGCTTTTTGAAGCCTTTTCTTTTAAGACTTTAGAAGATTGGAGAAATTTTTTCTATTGATTTGCAATGTCAACATAATAATTTCTTACGTTACATTGTAATTCCCTACCTTATTTTATTTCTTGTTATTGTTAAAAGAAAGGGACGTACTGGACTTGATTTTTTATGTTTTGCACTGGTAAAAGCAGGGAACAATTTCGGTGAGTTAACTGTTGCTAGCTATCCAACTTTAAACTGGTTTGAGATTGTACTAACACCATCCCCACTTTATAGTTGTGGAAGTAAGTAATCCACAATCCCAGTGTGGCTGCCCTCAATTATTAGACTTCTGATTGCTTCTAGCTATAGTTCATTATAAAACTCCGATAACACTGTATTAGAATAAAAGCATCTGCAGTCCAAATCAGTATAAATCATTTGCTACAAGAGATCACAGTTTATAAATGAAGGGGGGAAAAAAAAGTAATTTGTTGTACTTACTTTCACAATAATTTTTATAAATGGTATTAATAAGGAAAAAGGACTGAATTTAGAAATAGATGTAGAAAAGAGAATTTAGAAACTAAAGATTTTTTTTTAATATTCAGTGCCAGTATTTAATTTCTTTAATGAATATCATTAAGTGGGATTCAAAACCCATAGAAAAAATTTGTTTGGGTTCTACAGAATGTATATTCAAACCCAGAAGTGTATATGTGCTGATGCAGTTCTACAGTTAAAATTTCACTGTGTCTTGAAGGGAGCAAAATAAATGAGTAGAGTTTGAAGGAAATTATTTCTCCCATCTTATGCATCTGGATGTTTGCTAGTTTGGGTTGTAAATATGCAGATGTTTGAACCCCACCATATCTGATATACAGCCCTGACTTTCTTCATATTGGTGTGCATCAAGAATAACTCTAGAGGAACCCATAAAATAATACTTGTGTCAAAAGACAAGATGTCCTTTTTTTTTTTTTTTCATTTCTTGTTCATTAGAATTAGCTGTTACCCTGCAAATGATCAAGGGGAAGAAAAGCTGGAGGGAAAATTAGAGTGTGTATCACATATATGAAGCCATTAATGTATGGAGGGGTTACTTGAAATATTTTATATGCAATTCGTCGAGAATGCTCTGTAGTGTCAAGAGCATCACTGCAGAATGTTTACATTTTAATGTTTAGAATTGCTTTGCTTACTCATGCTAAAGTTTTAGCAGATTTCACCCGAGACGCATTCATGAAATCTATTTAAAATTTTACTAAATTTCTGCCTTCAGTATGTCTCAGTTTATACCGCTGTTGAATTTAAAATTTTTATGTAGTTTAATGTATCTTACAGAACTGCAGAACTGTGCAGTAACTTTCATATGGCGTGTCTTTGAGTGTCTATGCAGTTTTCGCAAGAGTATTGTACCAATATAATGTTGTAAAAGTAGGATTGTGATGAGTATGTTTGCAAAGACATTATTTATTCCCTTATAAACTTAATATTTATTATCTTTATGCAGATAAATATTGATGCCTGATTATTTCATAGCTACCAGTGAAAACTGCTGTTCTGATTTGCAAGGTCTGACTCAGAAAAGGACTGTCTCTCACACAATGATTGACGCTGTGTTCTCCTAAGGACTGATGTTAAATACTTTTATTTCTTGGGAGGGGAGGGAGGAGTCATGCAAACTGTTTTCCTTTACATTTACCTGTGATTTGGGAGCTGGGATTTTGGGATCCTTTGTTCAGCTGGTGACTTGTTTGTGTTGTATCACTTGGCCAAGTCACTTCACTGCTATTTGCCTTAGTTTTCCCACTGGTGGAACAGAAATGGTAATGCTTTAAAAAAAATCACAGAAACTTTAGGAACAATGAATTTGTTAGAAATTCACTGATATGTGTTTGGGTGAGGCTCCTGTTAGTGTCCGTTGGGCTCCAGATCAGGCCTCACAATTGCCAAGTATTTTTATTTTTTTGCAAAGAGGAACCTGCCCTACTTCTGAAAGGGTAAGTATATCATGAACCCAAAAGGCCAGGGATGAGAGCAGGCCTTGCTCTGTGCTGAGGGAAAAGATGACCTTGTTTGGTGGACTTCTCCTTCCTGGACCGAGATGAGGAGAGCACAGAAGGTAAGAGATTCAGGACTTTGCTTTAAATTCATAGGACTGGTGCTGCATGCTCTGTAGCTGTGGGACTCCTTGCTTGGTTTGTACTAAGTATATTGATGTGAAGCCCCCAGTGACAGGCCGCTTCAATATTGTGAGACGCTGAATGTTCGTGTTGGGGAGGGCAGGCTCGTCTCACCAGTCTTTGTTCTCTTACTGAGATGTGAGAGCAATGCAGAGATGGTAAGGTCTGTATTTCAAAGGCTGGGTGATCAGGCCTTGCATGCTAGTGTACCTGGTGACTACTTACATGGTCACGCATAACTTTTACCCCAAATAGCCACTCAGTGGTCACAATTATTTTGTATTATTTTTCCTACTCATTTTGGATGCACCCTCCTCACCAAGAATGCTGCAATATTAATTCCTCTCCAAAGCAGTGTGCAGTTACGGACTTTACCCTCACTTCTCTCTTGCCAGACTTCATTTGGCCCTTGGTGAGATGAAGCCCCAAAACAGTCAACATTTTGTCTGCCTGACATAAGGGCTTTACAGACTGATCGAGCACTTGCACTGTTCATGGCAGCAGAGTATAGGTCCCATGAGCAACTCTAGCAGAACAGTTGGGGTGCTCTGACCCCAAGTATCTAGAACATAGTACCAAAGGGTGAACAACACAAA
This sequence comes from Strix uralensis, assembly GCF_047716275.1. Classification (NCBI taxonomy): domain Eukaryota; kingdom Metazoa; phylum Chordata; class Aves; order Strigiformes; family Strigidae; genus Strix; species Strix uralensis. The sequence goes on along the minus strand of NC_133972.1, from coordinate 20,575,581 downwards.
TAATGAAGATGTCCAGCTTTACATGGCTAACCCTTGGAAAAGGCCAGGCTACAATCCACAGCTTCAGGATGACATTCAGTCTCAACCCCTGAAACACCACCTCCTGCAGTCCCTGCCTCACTCACTGCCCTCTCCAACATGTGGTTTATGGGTCCTGCTGGTGACAGCCTCCAACCTATGAGACCCACATTCACTGCTGGGTAGATCCAGCTGGGCAATAAATATCCGGAGATGGAAGCAGAGGTACAAAATGCAAAGCTCTCTTAAGGCATGATGGGCAGATGGGCTGCAATGACAATAAGGAAGGGTTCACAGAGGACAGGAAAAGAGGACAAGGAGCTCCAGCAGAGCATCTCTGAGGCTCAGGCTCCTCCACTTCTGCTATCTTGTTAATTTGGGCAGCTGGTGGCTTGCACATCACAGCAGCAATCTGTCCCTCCCCACTCCTGTGCACCCCGTTCTGAGCTGGACATCTTCTGACACTAATTTTTTTTCATTTAAATGCTCAAAGAGAAAAATCTTTAAGAAACATATGGAAGAAAGTCCTTACATGGAGACTAAGAAAAAGTCTGGTTTTCTTTTGAACAATCTCTAGGTTTATTTATGCCTTTTGGGCTATTCACTTAATTCAGGCTAATAATTGGAGTACTTTTCTTCATCGCTTACAGTTCACCATCAATAGAGTTGCGATGTTTCAGAGTACTGGTAGTAACTGTTCTGCTAATTAAACCATACTGAAGAGCTAATATACCCCATTTAGGATTTTTAACTGATGCATAGCTTCTGTTTTTATCATTGTGTTCTGCAGTTACCACACTTTAAATTTGCCCTTGAAAGACAATGCTTTGTCTTCAGTTTAGTCATCCTGCTTTATTTGGTACATCTGGAAATCAGGCTCAACATCGCTATTATTTCCCCATCTTCCTCCACTGTTCTGTTCTAGGACATGGTGTTTTGTAACACAGTTTCTCTCCAAAGTGTCTGTCCCAGTCTGTGGTCTACATATAACTACATAGATAATGCAATTGGAGGACTCTATAAATGCAGTTTTAACATTCCAGAGCTGAAATAATGTATTTGATAGTAGACAGAATTTAAATAATTCTAATTTGATTTAAAAGCTGGAAAGAGAATAGCAATTTTGGTTGCTATTTTCTGGATGTACAGCAGATGGTGCTTAACAAATATGCTTTATAACCAATGTGTGAAAACAGAAAAGCCTGGCAATTTGAATTTTAATCACGCTTCCTGCTCTTTTCTAATTGAAAAAACAGTAATTTGAATGGAAGGCCCCCAACAGGACTGACTTACTTCAATATACACAATGTGCACAGTTTGAAGGATGGGAATACAACAGTTCTTTGAAAACAGCCTCTCTGTGTGTGCTATAAGGAACTATACATTTGGAAAGGAATTAGGCATTAGCAGAATCGTTTCTCTCGATTGTTGCCCCTCCAGCCTCATCAGGGTTTACTTAACTAATTGGAAAGATCCAAGGTCCTAAGTACTACTTTCCACATGGACAAAAGAATACAAAGAAAGTGGTGTGATGAGACCTAGTCTGATGTTCCTGAACTCCCATTCGTATACCTGTCAGTGAAAGAAGGTTTTTTTTTCCGCTGGCACCAACAGACGAGCCTGCTCTGTGACTCTGGGCAACCGGTTCCCAGTGTGGGTGGGACCTGTCTCAGGACTAAACCAGAACTTGCGTCACTGTTTCCCCTCTTGGTATCTTATTAGCAAGATAAGAAAGGTGCTGTGACTCGGAGGTGCTATTTACATTCTGCAGTGTTAAAACCTCAGGATTTATCTCTAATAAGGCAGCTGTCATTATATAGAACCGTAAGCTGCTGTGAACCAAGGGAATAATATGAAAGGGGGGCAATGAGTCAGAAAGCTAAAGAGATTTTACTGACATTCTTAGTAAAGTTTTAACTAAGCTTTATTCTGAGGTCTGTTTTTTTCCAAAAAGCATAATTTCTTTTCATATAGAAGCGCATTTTTTTTGTGACTGATGAAAGGGCTCACACTGAACATCTCAGGGAAATTCCTCCTGCACAAACATTGATAAGGTATGAACAGCAGGAATACAAACATTTACACCAGGAGTGGTATATCAACCCCAGCCTTGTTGGATCTCTCCTTAACCCTGCAGGGTACTTATCCACAGACTGTAAGCTGTAGCGACAACCATGCAAAAACCACTGGGAAGACCTTTTCATGCCCACACTATTGGCCTAAAATCTCTGGAGTTGCACTAATGTTAAAGAATGGAGCATTTTTAAATGCTCTGCTTGCCTGCTAAATAGCCAGTCATGCCACAATGCTGCCCCAGTTTCTCTAATTTAGTGTCAAAACTTGATTCCCTATTAGAACTAAGACAATTGGCCATCTGTGGAATAGGATGGGGAACCCATACATCTTACGGGAAGCTGTGGGGGATGCAGTCCTCATCCTTGCCTGCAGCAGTTTTAAAGGCAAGCCAGCCTTTAAGTCAAGTTAATGCAGCTGCAGGCCTGGTGCCGGTGTTAAGACTCCTTTAAGAACTTGAGCACATGAATTGGATGCTTTTCCACCACATCTGCATAGGGATGCACACGATGACCTGCCAGTTGGACTTGGATATAGAAGTCTCACATCTGCAGTAGATTTACTAGATTCAAAACCAAAATGATTTCAAATACGGGCCTGATCAGATTAACTTTGAAAATACATGGTGCCATGAGGCGTTATGAATCAGACCTACTAGTCCAGATAGGGAAAAAAACCCATCAGCTTTGCTGATTAAACCAAGCCGGAGTCCAGGTTTTAAAGCAAAGGTGAGGGGTCCATTAATGATTCAGACCCCCTGAGACCTGAATGAAAAAACTGCCACCAATTCAGCAAAGAGGCTGAGGATCTACCAGGACCTTACACGTGCAAGCTGTGTGAAAGAGTCTTTGTTCCTTGCTCTGGAGCTGAAGAGGGAATGAGAATGCATCTCTCTGGCATATGACAGCACGATTGTTTACAGACAGTGGGAAATGATCTGAATTTATCTGAGGTATAGACAAACAGACATGGCCAAATTCTCTCTGAAACTATTATAACAACAGACAATTAAAGGAGCCTCTGTTTAATGATCCTAAGAACAGTCTGAGGAGCAAGCGATTGCAGCCAAGATCATTGGGAGCCTGTGTGCAACTGAGTGTCTGTTTAACCACCATCTGCAGCTGTTGGCCCACCTTCTCCCTTTGTTTAAATTTCTATTCTCCACAAGCCATTGCAAGCAGATCACAGCACTGCTGAGGCAATAATCAATACTGCTCTCATTTTAACTCGCTTGCCACTGAGAAAGCCAAGTTTAATCTCGAAGCTTTTTAAAACAAACTTGGGCAACAGACTGTTACTTAAGTTGCAACTTCATTACAATTCTAAAGCTGTAGGAAAAAGATTCATCGATATATTAATCTGTAACAAACGTATAGCATCTACTCCCCTTTCATCAGTCCTGTTTTGCAGAGTACTGGGCAAATGCCAAAGAAGACTGAAAAAAAATCTTTTATGGGATGCAGTAAGAAAACTTGATTTACCCAGTCCTGAAAAGGGTGTGCTCTTGGACACAGGGACAGATCAGTCCAAGTGTGTGCGCACGTGTCACGTGTGTATGCAGGCATGATGGGGGGAAGGCACAGAAGTTATGACTGTATCATGCGATGCAGAATGCATTGTCCATTTTAATGGTGAAGGCAATTTCTCCTTTCCTCCCAAAATCAGAATATCCCTTTCTGGTATGGAGAATGACAGTTTCTCTACCTTGAGTCTTCCCAAGGCAATCAGGAGAGAGTCACACCTTGAGCCAAAGTCCTCCTGCCTACTTCTGGCAGGAAGTAATGTCTTCAGCAAGCTGAAGAGAAATGTAGATCCGGCCCTCCACAGACCTGCTTCAAGGGGTGGTTAAGACTAAAATAACATTAGAAGAAACACTGAGCAAATCCCCAATGAAGGTGAAAGAAGCAAATTTTACTGCTCTGTCTACAAGTACCTGATCAGAACTTGTGCTATAAAATTTCATATTTAGGAAATTTCAAAGCTGCCATCCATCTAAAGGGAGGTGTATTGAGAGACACAGTTTCCAGTGAAAAAAATATGGAAGATGAAACCAAGCTAGGTTGCAGCGCCACTTCTAGTCTAAAACTTGTCCCCTTAGCCAGGCAAAAGTATGTTCAGACACTGTGAGAGGGAAAACTGCTTGGCTGCAGCTGAAATTTAGAAAGGAGTTATAAAAGGAGATTTGTTATTTAGAAGGTAGATCTCTATTATGCTTGCCTAAACATAGTTAGATTTCACAAGTTTACCCTATTTTCTCAAAAGTGAAAATGGTAACTTGGAGTTGGGTGTAATAACAGTGTCCCTAGGAGCAGAAGATATTGTGCTATATCTTTTAAAGACTTGAGAGTTGCTATTTCTTATCTTTGGGTTTATCTCTACCACTGTGTACTGCACTAATCAAACTGAAAGAAAGCGACTTACATCAGTGAAGTTAAGCAAGTGTAAGCTCCAACTGGCTTGGAAGCATAACATAGAAACTAATTCTTGCATCTACTGCTTTGAACGCTGAACTGGCTCTTGAGGTGTCCTGTAAGGCTGTGGGTGGTTGTCATTCAATCTATGTCCAAGCTCAGCTCTCACTGACACTAACAGGTATGCCACATACTTCTTATTCAGAGTTTAATGTCAATTGGATCAACAGAAATCACTGTCCCAAGGCATGGAGCAGCATGACTAAGGTCTGAGCAGGAACTCTGTCATGGGTCCTTGCAAACTGGCAGCAAGGACAGGGGCTGGGGACCTGGTTTCATTGCAGTTGTGTGTGACAGGAGTCCAAAAGTGAGTGAACAGCAAGAGAAGGCACTGTGAGTGTGAGACTGAAGAGAGGTTAGAAAACCTTGTGGTGCCCAAGGACTTCTTGGAAGACTTTATCCACACTGAATTGTGTTTAGAAAAACTACTTTCCGCTGGTTTTGTGTGTAAACAGGACTACAGTATCAACAACAGTAACTCCTTACTCCAGCCAGCCAAATGTGAACTACACAACGTTTCTAAGAAGAAAAGCTTCTTGTTGTGGCTAACTGCTTAAGGACTAATACTTAAACTAAAAAAAAAGCAGGTGTTCAGACTAGATACTTAGTAGCATAAGTTTGCATAATCTATTTCTAGCATAGCTCCAGTGAAATACTGGAATCCCTACCAGCCTGTATCAGCTGATATAGCCTTTGAGCTCCATTCATTACTGAACAACAAACCATCTAGGGCCCTGTCTACACCTCATAAATGCACCTGACCTGTCAAAACAATGATTTTCTCCCAGAAAGAGGTACATTATTCTCAGGAATCATTAGAACAACATTTCCAGAGGTCTGATGTTCCACACGTGCCTCCTGCAATCCTCTCAAGCACAGGGTTTCCTTTCCCAGGCCCCAACCTGTCACCTTCTTTTGGATGGTCTCTCATCAACTGCCACTGCTGTGACTTTGTGGTTTGGGTTTACTGGCTGTGACTCAGTTTGAGAGGAGGAAGATGGAAGACTAGCTAGCTAATTCACAGTTCTGCCTCAGATCAACGCTATGGTAGTGTCCGCTGTGAGACAGACATGACAGCTTTGTATCAGTACTTTCTGAAAAGACTAAGAAGAAACTTTTCCAGACCCTTCCTTCATGATTATTTATCAGCAGAGAAATCAACAGGATAGAAACAAAAGTCTTCAAGATTACTTTACAAAAAGAGAAGGCCTCTGGTTTTGAGAAAAATCAGAGTTATTGGTCAAATAACCTGTTTGCATAAATCAGTATTACTTCTGTAAAGCAGTATTGACTAGTCTTGAAGCAGCATTGACTTACTCCTGACATTTCCTAGTTTAAGGAGCAGCATTCCATTTGGATGGAAAGCAGATATGAATTTGCCTTTAAAGTAGCTCAAGAGAGCCAGATGTGGACACTGGTCAGATGAGAACTTAATGGACAAATCCAGCTTATACTGCTGTGGGACTGACTCTGTACAGCTTCCATAGGCAGGTCTGAATCAGAATCAGGACATTTAGATCCAGCCCCAAAGTCACTCTCTTAACATGTCCATTTGCTTTTTAATACCCTGCTGCTATATGATGGACAAGCAAAACACAAACCTCAGATTCTTCCTAAAGATGATCTTTTTATTAAAAATATTAGCTTATTAGCCATAAAAAAATATATTCTTCAGCAAGTTCGTTCATTCTTGTATTGCAATACTTCCCAGCAGCTACACTCAGCTATTTTAACTCCTGAGCCTATACCAGATAGTCTAGAAAGTCTAGTTCTAGATGGTCTAGAAAATCAACCCCTACTGAAAGAAGGGACAAAAGGTGTGCTGGGTTTGTGTGGCAGGGTTTTGGTAGCAGGGGAGGGGGCTACAGTGGTAGCTCCTGTGAGAAACTTCTTGAAAGTTCCCCAAGCTCCAAGTCAGACCCATCTCTCCACCAAGGCTGAGTCAATTAGCGATTGTGGCTGCACCTGTGTGGTAATGTATTTAAGAAGGTGAACTTGGGAGAAGGAGTTGTGAGGAGGAGTTACGAGAAGGACATCTATGTGAACACCGAGGTCAGTGGAAGAAAGAAGGAGGAAGTGGGACAGGTGTGCTGGAGCAGAGCCCCCCTGTATCCTGTGGTGAGATGTCAGCCCCCACCCCCACCCCCACCCCCACCCATGGAGGCCACCGGCAGAGCAGAGATTCGCCTGCAGCCTGTGGAGGCTTCCCTGGGACTCTGTGGGAAGAAGCAGCCCCCGCGGTTGTAGTTTGATGCTGGGAGGACTGCAACACGTGGGGGTGACCCACACTAGAGCATCTCAAGAAGAATGCATCCCGTGGGGAGGACTCATGGTGGGGAGACTTCATGGAGGACTGTCTCCCATGAAAGGGATGCCACGTGAAGCAGGGGGAAGAATGCAGAAGAGTGCTTCCCCCCTACCTTGGAGGAAGAAAGTGGCTGACTGACTGCACGCCGCATGCCCTACCCCTGCACTGCTGTGGGAGGAGGTAGAGAGATCGGGAAAAAAACTGAGCCCAGGAAGTAGGGAGGGGTGAGGGGAGGTGTTTGTAAGATGTGGTAATGCTTCTCACTGTCCCATTCTGTCTGTTAAGTGTTGTTGTTAGTGTTTTGAATTAAAGTGGGGTTTTCTCCTTCCCCTAATAAGTCTGTCTTTTGCCTGTGACCATAATGGGTGAATGAACCCTCTCTCTATCCTTATCTCCATTCTAGATCCTTTTGATTCATTTTTTCCTTCCCAGCGCTGTAGGGAAAAGAATGAGTGGAAGGCTGCATGGTGCTTTGTTGCCACTGGGCCTACACCACGACAAAAGGCTTTTCACAATTTGGGGTAAATCCAAGTTTATTACAAGCAATGACTAAAAGGTAAGGAAACGCTGAATATTCAATTCCATAGTAGAATGAATAATGATTATGTTATCAGAGTGATGTGAAATATTGACTACAAATGTATTTCCTCCTGTAATTGCATGGTCAGGTTTAACTGAAACTACAGAGCAGCTACATTTTTTGAAAGAATTTGTAACCATACTCTATAGAACTTTTAATAAATTACCTACACTAGCAGGAAATAAATGAGAACAATTTTTAGTTGGACCATAAGACACAAATAGTGCATTTCTAAAAAGGTATATACATTGTTTATAGAATTTAAAACAAAAATTTAAGGTTTTTTGCTTATTTTGAAGACAAGTAACAACTTTGCAAATTACTCTTTGCAAATTGTTTTCATTAGCTGCAAATAAGTCACATAGAATTTCATACCCATGTATTTAATTGTACAGAAAGTTTGACTAGAGTAGGGTAAAAGTGCGTTTTTTGGAGGACAGTTCCTCCATGAATTTGGTTTTAAGGATTCCTCTACTCATTAGATAGAAAAAACAACAGAAATAAAATTTTAGATGACTGACTTTGAAGGCTGTATCTATGCAAACTGCCTTTATTAACTGTAAACTATCAAGAGATTTTGCTCTGAATACTAACAGACAATTTCAATTCTTTGTAAACCAATTAGTTCTCAACAAGTGGTAATAGCCAAGGGGGAAAAATTGTAATACCTACTAACAGATTAAGGCCTAACTCTTGCAGGGTTTTTTGGTGAATGTCTTCATTCACAAGAGGCGAATACATAAAAGGATTTGCTTTGAAAGTGGTAAGCTGAGGGAATCCACTTTGAAGTTTGTATCCTCAGCTATACACCAAGCTTGTAAGTCTTTTTTCTTTGACGACTGTCTGATGGTCACATCTCAAGAAGAAGCAGCTCCCAGTTCAGTGAGCATTTCACATCAGGGATTCTTTCAGCAGAGGATGATACACGGAGCACGGCAAGACTGCTGAAGGGCCGCTGGATGCTGCATGCAGCACAGTAAGTCAGAAACACCCTTCTCATCCGTGATCTTAAGGTAGGGGTTGTCAGTGTGGTTTAGGCCTGCTGTGGGCTGCGGCGTTTGCCTCTCCACCATCCCAGGCAAGGTGCACACATTTTTCCCCTCATCTGTAACCGGTGATGGTGCCCAGCCACACGCCAAGGGCATGGAGTTCCCCCCACAGCAGTGTGAGGCCTAGGCCTGCCTTAGCGGGAGAGCTGGAGGACGAGGGTGCACCGCAGGTACATGGTACAGAGCACAGGGATGACGCACAACATCGGCTGGCACATGGTGGTGCACCGCCCCCAGCCCCGCCACCCGGCAGAAGGCCGAGCGCTCCAACACCCGCAGCGTGTCGCTCCAGCGTGTCAGCTGCACCATCACCAGTCGCTCGGAGATGGTGTCAAGGCTGCGCAGCCTGACAGCCTCCAGCCGGCTCGGCGCCTCCTCACTCCCACAGAGCGCTCCTGCTCCGGGTTGGTACCGTGGGGGGCCAGGTAACGAGTTTCACGCCACCCACGGAGCCAAGGCCAGGGCGGTTGGGGCCTGTGCGCTGGGCCATGGCCATTGCGGGACTGCTTGTCGCACCGGGGAGGCGGCAGGTGTGGGTAGGGTATGTGGGGGGCTCTGGGGTGGCGGCCTCTGAGGCTGACAGGAACATCCACCCAGAGAAACAACAGGGGCTGGTTTTGCTGGTATCTCCATACAAAGCACTTTGTGTTTCCACTGTCTCTTCGTACAGAACTGCTTCTTCCTGCTGTGCTAATAATGCTTTTCTTTTTTCTCCCCACTTGTCCTCAGAGCTAAAATTCATCATCTTCTCTCTTGATTATTGCGATCTGCTTTACTGCAATCTCCATCAGGGCGTGCAAAATAATTACCGGGCTCATCTTCACCTGCTGGTCTGAAAATACAAGCGGTTTTTCCCAGCTTGCTTAGGATTCCTCTGTCGTGTCGAGCTCAACTGTTTTTATCTGGAGGCCCTGGCAAAAAATTAACAAAGCCTCCTTTACCCAAATTTTCAGCTGGAATGAATATTAAAAAAATTCTGATTATGTTGAATAACACTCAGTCTTCTTTCTTGGTCGGTAAGATTTTATTTCCCCGTGCATTCAGAGGCCTTGTAGTCTGCTTTTCCAGCTGTCTCTGTGGGTTTCTGCTGCTGGAAGGTTTGAAATTTGGAGCTTGGGCAGATGCCTCACAGGGGAGAAGACTGATCCTCTTTCTAGACAGATAGTATACATGCATTTTTAGTTTTGGAGTGTTTTGACTGGCAGTTGTAAACCTACCTGCTGCAACACATGTTCATTTTCTTTCAGCTCAGGGTCACTGTGAATATATATCATGATGAGTTGCTGAATTTTCTTCTCCTTAAGGGGGAAAAGAAAAGTTTGTGTCACAGATGCACAGATTTTGCATAAGTGCTTCCATAGAGATGGAGGGATGCTGCAGCATTTCAATGTGACTGATTTGATTTTCAGTTAAAAGCCTCCAGCAGGGTGGGCTGCTATGAACAATAAAATGGCTGAGATAGAAGAAAAAAAAAATGGTTTCCAGAGTGAAATGGTTATCATGTATGCATTTATTTTTATGTGTTTACTTATTTTGCCAAAGGCATGTGCATATAGTGTCAAGGGACTCTGTTAGGGATGACTTCTCTAAATCATGTTCCGGTACTTCTTACTTGTTTGCTACACAGTTTTTTCTTCAGCTGTAATGATGCTTGCAGCAAAGTCTCCTACAAAGCTAGCTTAGGTTTTCTCTAGTTTAGCAGCACGATGACCCTCTCCACCAGTGGAGAAGAGTGGTATCACAGAAATTATAGCCTGAAGTGGCAACTAAACTCATGAAGAATAACTAAAAGAACAACACTGGTAACTAGCTAAACTCTGCTGTAGTTAGCTTGGTCTTTCAAGTCTTGGCTGGCTTGCTCGCGCTTGTAAACAAAACATTCCTTATAAGTTGTTCCTGTTTGATATAAAGTTGTTAGAATATGTACAGTTGGTGTGTACATATGTAGTACATAGGAAAACATAACAAGTGTTCTCTAGAAGTACTAGAGCATCTAAATATTAAACCACTTGTCACTGTTACAAGAACACAAGAAATTCACAGACTGGAGTTACAGTTTATTTGTGATCAGCAAAGGACCCAGTATGGCCTATTTAACTTAGTGAAGAATAAATTTTCATTTTGGATTAATCTCTCTGGGAATAGGTTCTTTAATTCTCACTAGCATCTGTGATTTTCATTAATATATGCAAAGCATTGTAACAACATACTCTTTCCAAAAGCAGATCTCTTCAAAATTAAATGCTCCTTTTTGATAAAGGGAATTATCTTCTGTTTTCAAGAAAATCCCTAAACTTGAAACTTTTTTTTAACCCACAGTAGTCTAGATTTTACAGCAAAATGCACAAAGCATTTAGAAATACTGGTTTAAAGGCTTTAATTTTGCCTGTTATTAAACTGGCTAATTCCTTCACAATATATGCATATATGCTGATTACACTGGAGTGTCTCCATCGAGGACTAACAGTATGAGTGAGTGTATATATACGTCTGTATACATATATATACATATGTATTTTCTACATATTTCTATGTAAGTGGCAGGTCATGATATTCTTTCCTTTAGTGGATCAGGTTTTCAATCCTGAGTTTATTACTCAGCCCTTTAATTTAGGACAGTTTCATACTGATTTCATGGAGAGTTTTGCTCAGTTACAGTCTGAAGAGGAAATTAATGGTGGCTTCACATTTTGGTTCAGAGTTAATTCTGAGTGACAGTGACTTGTTTCTTGTGGCCTTCAGAGACCTGGATACCTGCACACTGTCTAACAGTTCTTGATATCCAGCTGCCTTTTTGTCCTGTTTGTTGGGAAACCCTTCCAGGTCATCTTTTTCAGATGTCAGCATATAGTTGGATTGTACCTCACTGTGAATTCCTGGATCATGAAGAAGAATTAAAAAAAATAATTCAAAGACCTGATGGAGACTGTGCCCTGTTTTGTTGGTTTAATTATTATTTCAGTCTTGAATTTCTTAACTGCATAGGTGTCTGTACTGGGTCTGGCTGAGCCGGAATTGGTTTTCCCCTATAGCAGCCCTCATGGTGCTGTGTTTTATGTTGGGAGCTGGCAGGGTGTTGATAGCACACTGGTGTTGTGGCTACTGCTGAGTAGTGCTTACACAGCACTAAGGCTCTTTCCAAAATTTCCCCCCCGCAGTGGGACGGGGTGGGTAAGATCTTGGGAGGGGACACAACCAGGACAGCTGACCCGAACTGACCAAAGGGATATTCCATACCGTATGACGTCTGCTCAGTATAAAGCTGGGAAAAAGGAGGAAGGAGGTGGGGTCGCCCTTGGTCCTCCGAGGCAACCACTACGCGTATTGGAGCCCTGCTTCCTGAGAAGGCCTGACATCGCCTGTTAATGGGAAGTAGAGAATAAATCTGTTTTCTTTTTGCTTCCACGCACAGACCTTGGCTTACATTAAAACTCCTTTTGTTTTACCCACACGGGATTTTTTTTTTTTTTTCCTATCTTATTTTCTTTCCCCTCTTTGCCCTGTTGAGAAAAAAAGGGGGAAGGGCGGGAAGTGATAGAGCGACTTGGTGGGTACCTGGAATATAGCCAAGGTCAAACCACCACATTGTCTTTAAAAAGTCGGAAGAATATCCATTTGGAAAGGTAAAAAGCTATATATATATATCACTTTTCTTTATATCTTATCGATTGTTTAGTTTGTTTTCTGTGACTGAAGGCCTCAAATTTATCTTAGCATTTCCCACACTTAGCTTCATGAAAGAGCCCCATGGCCTGCAATTAGTGAGATATGCTATAAATGTCACCACTTTGCTCGTGAAACAGTTCTATTTTTACTTGATTCTTGACATTCAGACTTGTTAGCATGGTGACGTGTGTTTTACAACATTTCACTAACTTAGCATCTTGACTGTGCAGGCTAAATGGCAAATACCTTTTCATGGCTAGGACAAATGCAGTTTAGAAAAAGATTCTCAATGGTCTATCCCATTTCCTTTGTTGTTAGATTATGGTGACTTTTTTAGTCACGTTGGTTGGGAGTTTAAATATATCCCTCTTCTGGTGTCACAGTTGCTGGAACTCCATGAAAATGATCATACCAAGTCCTCTCTCCAGTTTTGGCCATGGGCACAGCAGTGCCTTCCCCTGGCAGGTGAGAGGTGCAGTAGGCCCTGTAGCCTCTGGAGAGTGAACCATGCCAGAACTAAAAAGGCTGGTGTTCAAAACCATCGATTTTTTTGTTCCTAGTTCAGCATATGCAGGTACCTGTATAACAGAATGTAAGAAGCACTAGTACAAAAGGGTGATAGTTTACATGTCTTTTAGCATCAAATTGTAGTATAAGATCTAGGTATTATGGTAATGGTCTGAAAACTAATGAAAGATAAATGCTTAGATAATTAGGATAATTAAAGAGTGCAAGACTCTGGATTTGATTTTAGAAATCATTCACATTCAAAATCATTCGTTCCTATGATTTTTTTTTCTTCTGTTTACTCACTCAGTTTATCTTAAAGGTTTTAATCTCCTGTTTTGCCATTTTACCTACAGTTTATATATAATATAAACAAACATAGCAGTTTTCTTCAACAGTTTATGGTAGATCTTCCCTTCCTCTTATATGCCTGACTATTTGCTGTGTAAGCTCGTCAGCTTTCAAAGTGTTTTGGTTTTACATTTTAATTTTGGTGTCGTCCCATTTTACATGGTCAGATAAACTCTGCTGTTTTTTCCTTAGGGATCACTGGAAAAGATTACATTTATATTTGCAATTGTGGCTGAGGCAGCCACGTTATCAGCTCACCTGGAATGAAGATAATATCTATATTTGGAGTTTTGACATCTCATCTTTAGAAAAAGGAATTATGAGGGAGGTTCCAGTACCAGTGCCCTCCTGGATCTTATCTGTAATGGGCCTATGGCTGTGCAAAACAATACTATTAAATGCAGAGTCCTTAAGGTGAGCAGATGGATGCAAGGTAAGCAAAAAAGAGACTAGTAGCAGCCCAGAGGAAACAAGATTGTTTCCTGATCGATAAATTTAGAGACTTTTTTTTCCCCAAAATTTTGAAAGGGATCTAGAGATACTAAGATCACACAGACATATAGGCTTCTTGAACATGCTGCTTTAGTTTTAAGTGGCTTTTCTATGATGAGATAATGCCGTGCTAGCCCTGAAATGTAGAAGAATGTAAGTATGTTCTTGATATAACTATTTTTTAGAAGTAGCCTATAATTTTTCCTATTCTAAAAGCATGTATTAAATCCTCTTAAACTGAGCATCTTTTAGAGATGACATTTCAAACTAGTCAAACAGCTGGGAAGATGTTTTCAACAGAACTCTGGTCTAAGACATAGTTTTACAAAGCACAGGAACAATGCAATGTATTCATAAATAACTGCTGCCATTGCTTCAGCTGGTAGTGATTTACATGCAGAAGGCCTCTCTCTGTTCATGGTGCGCTTTTCCAATTCTTTTCCTGTTAGAGGAGGAAAAAGAAGCTAAATTTTGACTCAGTGTGAAAAATGATCACACAAACCAATACTGTGCTTGCAATTAATGATTCTAGTTTTGCATCACTTTCCTCATCTTTTGCTCTTAACAAGAAAGCAAAGAATTCAGCAAGAATTTTGTTATTTACTTTGGTCAGTTAAACTAGTCAGAATTTCATCCATGGATAGTAAATCTGGTTAAAGCATAGTGCCTGCTGCTCAACTGGGGGGTGGGAGAAGGCTATTTTTTTCCCTAAAATCTCCCATCCCCCAGATTTTGGCACTGGAGGTCATCTAATATTATCCATCCTTCTCTTTGTTTTTCATGTTATGCCAGTAAAATAGAAAATAAACCAAAAGGCAAGCCAAAGCACATGCTTCCTGCAGCCCAGCCTCTGGTTTTTGGGAGGGATCAAGGCAGGGAGGAGTGAGCGTGTGTGTGTGCAGGCACATGAGGGAGAGGAGCACTGACGGCTTTGTGAAGGGCGGTGCAGGATGCAGGATGCACATCTAAAGGAAACCAGCAATCTGCAAGTTCTGCTTCTTGCAGAACAGTGTTTTTCTGTATCTGGCTTGCTCCTACCAGTTCCAGGAAAAGTCTAGTATTGGTTGTTGCTGGTCCTCTGCAACTTGTAAGGAAATGAAAAGTCCTGAGATGCTCAGTAACACCCTGTCTTCTGACAACTGCAAATGCTCATGTGCTTACTTTCAGAGTAACTTTATCAATAATAAAATATTTTCCTCGGGTCAGCAGAGAATATTTGCTTTATTTAGGACACCCACTAGAGGGAGTAGTGATAATGTTTTAACGTTGAAGATGCTAAACAAATTGCATTAGTAGCATTCATGTAAATCTGGGGCACTAAGAAAACGTTTGGGTTCCTGCCTCTCCTGAAAGCCCTATTATGTGCTAAATCAGGAATCAGGGGGTTTCTCAGTGATCTGGAAACACTCTGGATAAAATGGTTTTGAAGAAAAGCTGATATTTCCTTTCTAACTTACATAACTGCATTGTTGAAAGACTGTACTGAACAGAATTTTCTAATGATAAAATGAGCTTTAGTTGCTCTCAGGAATAACTTAGGGTTGGAATGTAAGGGTTTTTTTCTTCATGGGTATGATTCGTATGTAAAAGTGTTGTCCTAATCTTCAGAAGCAGATTTTTCAAGATGAATTTAGAATTAACAATTATGTTGGCAGTTAGATATTTGGCTTTTTTTCTCTTCAGGTTTGAAATAACTTGTAGTTGGAAGGGAGAAAATATATCTCAGGTGAAATATTTATTTTCTTTTGAATTTTCTTTTTTTTTTTTTTAGCAAACAGCAAATATTACTATGTTGTTGATGAAAAAGCTAGGCAGCCTCCAAAGAGTGCCTAGACTTATGAAGAGACTCAGGCGTTGCAATGCCTGAGTATTTACGATGGTTATGTACGCATCCAGCCCTGTGGTAAAACTGACAATCCGCTGTGGGGTAACTACACTCTACATACAGTTAGGGGAAGAAGTGATGCATCCAGACAGGATCTGTAAAAATTTGAGCACAGAATAGGAACCACTTAGTACAGGTAGTCATCTGGGCAGTGCTGGTGAGAAGCCATACGAGTAGCTGTCACAATACTTCTTTTTTCACTTGGTTGAAAACGTCATAGTAAACATATTTGGGAAGAGCTATTCTTGTGAACCAATTTTTATTTCACTCCTTCACTTCTTTCCCCACCCTCCCTCTTTTGCTAGTTGTGTGAAGTGTGAATCTTACATGCCCACAGCTATAATGCCAATTTGAGTGTTTTCTGTTCTTTCTTTTTCTCTTTTTATAATCCCTACCCTCAGAAGTACAATTTTATTAGTATAATGCTGAGCCTGAGTAATAGCAATAAATTATTTCACAGGACAGACTTCTATACTTTTTTGGGCCGCTATTCTAAAGCTTGCAGAGAGGGAAAACTGTGTAAGTAGTGATTTACCAGTATGGAACTATCTTTTTGACCTGTTTAAATGATTTCCCTTCACCTCTCCTCAACTTCTCTTTCTCTCTTAGGATTTCTGTCTCTGGCCGTACGCAGGCAGGGTGAAAGGAATGTGGCACTACTTGTGCAATGCTCAGCCTGGCAGACAGGGTGACCATTCTGCTGCTGGTGGAGATGGGGCCCCAAATGCTGTACCCTGCACTGGTTTCAGAACAATCCCAAACCCCTGAAATTTGAAGATGGCAGTAACGAAAGCAGTAGACGTGACACAGATTTTCACAGGCTGTGAAAGAGACAAAGTGGGAAACATCATAACATTTTTTGTACTTAAATTCATAAAATATTTTTTGATATGGGGCAACTTCTACATAGTTAGTGGTCCATTTCTAACCCCGTATCACAAGTTACTGGTACTGAATGCTGTGGATAGCAACAATAAATATTATTCATACCAAAGAGCTTCACCTTCCTGGTTAGAGGTGGGAGCAGCATCTTCTTGCTTTTGACACTTGTTTCTTTGCACAGTTTTAATCCCTCAAGTTTGCTTCTGTCAGGGTTGAACATGGACCAGTCAGCAGATCTGCATGCAGAAACATATGAAAGTCCAGGTAGACAGGGACCTCTGGAGATTGTATGGCCCAAACTCATGTTGAAAGCAGGGCCTTAAATTGAGTTATCCAGGTCTTTGTCAAGTCTTGGTATTTCCAGCAAGGGAGATCCCATAGGGCAACCTATTCCAATGTTTATTTTTTCTCATGGTGCAATTTTTTTTCCTTATCCATATGGAATTTCTTCTAAAGCCATTTGTACCCATTGCTTCTTTTCTACCACTGTGCATCCTTGCAGAGGGAGTTCTGCCTCTCCTCTGTGATTACATTTCAGGTATTGGAAAAGTGTGATTAGATCCCCCTGAGCCTTCTTCAATCTTTCTTTATCTGTCAAGTTCTCCAACTCTCTCATCATCTTGGTGGCCCTTCAGTGGACCGTCTCCAATTTTTTAGTGTCTCGCTTGACTGGGGAGACCAAACCTAGACCCAGTATTAGAGGTATGCCCTAACAGGTGTTAAATGGACTGGAATAATCACAGCCCTTGATTAGCTGGCTGTAGCCTTATTGATGCAGCCCATGACAAGGTTTGCCTTCATTGCTGCAAGGGTGCACTGCTGGAATGCTTTCAGGTTGCCATCCATCAGGACCTCCCAGGCTGCACCATAGGCAGGCAGACATACCCTCTGCTGCTGTGTGTGATTACTGCATCCCAGGTGCAGGATTTAACAATTATCTTTGTTAAACCTCATGCAGGTCTTGTTGGCCTGCTCTTTCAGGCTGTCGAGGTGTCTATGAGGTGGCTCTTTCCTCTGGCAGATCCGCCTCCTCACAGTGTGGTGTCATTTGTGCACTTTGCAATGTACAAGTTGCACGTCATAGTCTGGCATATGAATATATACCCTAGCAGGATGGTGTTTGGGTTGCTCACAGGTAAAGGTTCAGTTGACTGAGTGAACAGGCAACACCCAGTTGGGTCAGAAAAGAGCTGTATCAGGTGGTACGCAAGTGTGAGTTTAATGCTCAACTTCCATGAGAAATGGGAGAAGGAATACGGTATTGTGGTGAAGGTATAAGTAGCCAAATAGATTATTTTTTCTTCAAATCTGATCTAAAATGACTCAATTTTACAAAACCAAACCACTATTTGATAATGCTATCTTGGAGAATAAACTGTATTAGTGTAGCTTTCAAAAAAAGTAGAAATGGATGCCATTTTCCAGGTGACTTTGTAAATGTGCATAACATCTTTCCTATGTCAAAGGCTTATAATCATAAAAGGAGAGAACATGATAGGTGGAGAAACCAGCACTTAGGCATAGTTATAATCTCAAGACATGGAAAAAAAGTCACTGACATAAATTGATTGTGTGCCCAGAACAGTCCTGATAAGTGAAAACTGGGTTTAAAAAAGGATCCCATAACTGAACATATGTTTTTGTAACTAAATCTAAATTTTGACACAAAAAGTGAAGCATTCTAGAATTAAACGGCATAATAGCATTAAAAGAAAAGTGTTACTTTTCACACAGTTCTAGAAGGGAACAAGAGAAAATGAGTCTATATATTCAAGCCTGCTTGTGGCAGTAATTGTTCCCTGATTGTAAACCCAATCTGAGCTGAAGGGACTGTAATCTGAGTGTCAGGTCTGTGTTTTGTCAGAATTACTGTATCTGTTTTCAGAAGTGGAATCCTTTTTGGAGTGTATCTGGTGTGTCCTCATTACAGACTGAGCATACCTTGTCAAGCTGAATGAATGGTACCAAAACCACAGGCTGCTGTTAATGTATGGCATCTTGAAATATCTGACATTTAAATTGCAGATAAATAGCCTGGCTATTCTCAATTTACTTTTTTTTTTAGTCTGGATGATGTATGTGGACAGCAAGCAGGCTGTTGTATTGCCAGATGGCATCTGACTCCTTAGTTTCTTATCAGTACAAGAAGACTAACTTTGTTAGATGAAAGAAACTGGTTAAAAAGAAAGAGAATTATTATGTATTTAGAGAAATAAAATGAGGTTAAATACAATACAACCATGTCATAATTATGGAACTAATGATGCAATAAAATCTCTCAGAAATCTTCGGAGTGGGAGAAGAGGGAGTTCCTAGTACGTCAGAATTTTAATACGCAATGAGAAGCACTAATATGTTGTAATTGTTCTGCAGCCATCTGTGCATAAGCTATATTTTTAAGCATGAATTTATTTGCTGTGGGACTAGTCATGCACGAAAACACTCCCTCTCATCTATTTTCAGAACAAAACCATGAGACTTATCAAATGTTTAACACTGATGCTTTGTGCTTAAACTAAAAATTCCTGCTGTTGTTGCTTTCTTCTTTCCCAGGAGATTTCATTGCTGTTTTCCACCTTTCCTTCTGGAGGAATGTTTTAAAGGTTTTTGGTTGCTTTAAGAGGCTAGCTGTTCTAACAATAATTTGTTGGTCATGGTCTCCTTGAAGTTTTGAATGCTTTTGAATAAAAATGGATTTGAAGCCAGTATGGGATGAAAAACTCTTACTAAATGTAATGATTTTGATGAAGAAAAATTGCAGTCTGAATTATTGTATGTATTAGTGAATGTTTGAGTAGTCCGGCAGCTTGCAAAATTTTCTTCATTCATCCTCATAGACACACAAGTGACTGCTCTTTTTTCTCCCCCAGATTTCTCTGCAGCCCTTCATAATGCTTCTCTTCATTGGCTGCATCTTTGTAAAGACTTTCCAAAGCCTTCCTGCCAAAGCAGCCTCCTGCCCAGCCAGAGGACCTGTGTGGCACAGATACACTGTGGTACTGCCGCTTGGAAACATGCATAATGCGTTTGCCTTTGTCACAAAATTATGTTGTCCTTCACACTGCTGTTTCTTTGTAGAGAACCTGAGGCCTGCTTCTCACCTCATACAAGCTAATACGTTTAAAATAAACCTTTTAAGGTCACTGATATCTGTTATGCCATGAGACTTGAGTTTTGAGTTTATAGAATACAACAGTAAAATTCTGCCAAATACCAAGCTGACATTTATCAGCTGTCTTAATTTACAAAGTTAAGGCATAGTAAAATGCCCCATAGACAGTAGTGAAAGGCATAAACTGTGCTCTGTGTGGTGATGAGACGGAGTGGCAAATATATCTTAGATACACGTTAGATCCTTTTCTCTATCTCCTTTGGTCTCCAACAGTACTTTAAATAATGGTAACAAAGTGACAAAAATGAATTTTCCCAGAGGATTACTAAAAAAATCTACAGATCTGTCAAATTACCATTGCCTTTCATGTGAAAGAAGAAATCTCAGGCTTAAGACTCCCAATTTATGTTGCTTCTGAATAACATTTCTTGTCTGAATTTGGGTCTAAGAAGATAACCCTGAAGGATATGAACAGGTATGCTGAAGGAGCACATTTCTCAAGCACACATTCGCACTGCTTTTCAAGCAGTTTCAGGTTGTTTTCCCTTGTTTCTGGTTGAGAAAGAGGGTGATGGCAGTGTTGTCTGTGCTGCGTTTGTAAGTCTTGCACAGAACTGCAACTTTTACAGGTGACTGACACGTCCTGAACACTGGGAAGAGTATTCTTGCACAATGAGAAAAAAAGTACTCTCTAATCTCTCAGCCCTAATACAATACCAGAAAGGTTTAATGGTCATGCATTTATATTCTCAAATTCCCTATCTCAAGAGGTAAAGAAATTATCATGTCATTTGTAATGATGATTTTTTTTCTTTGCTGATGTAGATTTAACACCAATGAGATGAGGATTAGGTGTACTACAGTCTGTCTTTACTGCCTGATCCTCTTGCAATGAGTAATAATATATAATACAGGGGAGAGATGCAGCTTTCCTCTGTGTTTACTGGCAATAGCTCAGTCCCTACTGCTTTGTAGAACATTTACTAGAATAAAGGAAGTGCCTTATAAACTGTATGTATATCTGACCAGGTCTAGATGTTGGGTTTTTTTTTTTCTTTTGGGCAGAGTAATAGGCTAGCAAAGCACCTGAAAGACAGTATAAGTAACCGTGCTGAAAGGAAAGGAAAAAGGGGCACTTCACTTTTTTCTGTGTACAAATAGGATTTTGTGGGCCACATGCTCCACAACCTGATGTCTCCATCCAATTTATAAAGCTGAACAAGAACACTTAACTTTTGCCTAACGCAGAGTTTATTCATGTGCAACTTAAGTGGTTTCAATGGTTACTCTTGACACGTGCAAGTGTTAATTAGAGGATAGCTAATACACTAGTTCTTGCTCAAGGGTTTCTATGAGCTAGTAATATAAACTTGTATGCAAATAGAAGTAAGTGGAAGCAGACTGTCTGTCTTTCTACATTGCACTTGGAAAGAGTTTTGTCCATAGTACCAGCATGTCTGGCTCAAGCTCACCACTTGCAAGGACTTGAGGTACAATTAGCACTGAGACCGTAAGAAAACACAATTGAATTGTGCTGCACGACACTGCCCCCAGCTCATACATTTTAGTTTATGATGGATAACTTGGCTGCAAAACCAAGTTCAGTTACCTAGGAGGAGTTTGCTGGCAGTACTTGGGGCTAGATCAGCTTATGCCAGATGTGGAGGGTGCATAGTTTATCATTCTGTTAGGACTGTGCTGGCTCATCATGGGAGCAGAGATATTTCGATCCTACAAGGCTGTTAATGAGCTCAGACTAAGAGGGGATGGAAAATGAAGATTTTTGATTTGTGTGGTTTTAGATGTTAAGTGCAGAAGATTTCTGGAGTCTGTCCAGAAGACTAAATGGCTTACCAGAGACTTAATAGGCAACATACAGTTAAACTGGGGTATTGCCATGTACTGATTGGAAACATAAAAATCTTGTCTGTGTTCACTAAACTAATCCATTATTGTCATCTTGCCCTAATAGTGTCTTGAATAAAAGAAATCACTATTAAAGGAGGAAAAAAAAATATTACAGCACTACCTCTCCTGTTTTCTGTTAGACATGTTTGAAGAGGGAAAGATGTTAACAGGTAGATCAGAGGATGATTTATTTTAATATGGACCTTTGGCAATTAAAGGAATGACGTACCTCCTTTCATAGAAGGTAAAGACATGCCCCAGACTTACTCCCCTCTCCCCTGCGAGCTGAAGTTGGGGTTCCCATTACATATCTGTTAAATATCATGTGGAAGAGGCATGGTGTTCTGCTGTATGTGAGCAGAGTTGTTTGTTTCCTATGTAGAAAACTGAATGAGGATCAGAGGATGAGACCTGCAGGACATGGAACGACAGTTCTCAGTGTGAGAGCCATCTACTATCTAAGGGCTTTGTAGCTGCTAACATCTGAGATTTATGTTAGGAAGAAGTAAATGGTTTTGTGATGGGGACTTTTAAAGGTGTTGACAGGTTGGATAGCCCCCTTCACCAGCTGAATTTTTAGCCCAACTTAGCCATCAAACCATGGGAGAACCCCTCTCCAGAGCAAGCTATGAATTTCCTGTCAACTTAGCTGATCCCTTATTAACAAAGCAGATCCGGAAGACTTGCTTTAAGAAGAGTGGCTGAAACTTCATCTTTATTATCAAATCTTATGCAAAAAATAACGTAAGGTAAAGTCTGTTTTATATAATGTAAAATCTATTTATTAAAACATTGATAAAATGCCCACAGAAGACATTTCTACCCTGTATTCAAAGGCATCATGAACATGATTTTCGGAGACATAAATTAACTGCAAGAGACCTTTAGTGAAAGCTGTGGTAGAGTCTATACTAATACTTCTAAAACTGCTGGTCATCTCTTATAAGATAAATACCATCTAACCCAGATGTTGCAGATTTATTTCATAATCAGACACTGATTATGCAGGAAGGAGAATGATTACCAGTGCAAAGTGGCAGGTATTAGTCCTGGGCACTGTAGGTTGTCTGTGGTACTGTTAAATTATTAGGAAGGTCCTTGACAGCTATGGTGGACAAGTAGTGCTCTCCCAAACAATTTCTGAGCAAGGGCCAGAGGCTAGTGCTCACTAGGTAGTTTAGATGGAGCTACCTTGCTTTGGAGCATAGGAGAGATCAAGAGTGTAAATGCAGACTGCTCTTCATGAACTGACCTTATTGCCAGAGGGTGCTCCTGTGCACATTTAATCTAATAATACTTGAAAACAGATGACTTTTTAACAGTTTTCCTTGTGCAACACCACAGGCTTCACTGGATTTTGCACCCCTGGGAAGAGACAAGCTTCTCTTCTGACAAGATCTTGGAGCCAAATATATATTCACTTTTATCTTGGATGCTACTACTACTACTACTTATTATTAAGAAGCAATATGATAAACCATAATGCAAATTTTCATTACATTCATTAAGGTTTTTTTTTACACATAAGAAATGCTTCAAGAAGTGCTGTTTCCAATCACAAACCAGTCCATGTTCTTTTGCTCATTTCTTTGTTCTGGCATTACACCTGCACTGCAATCTTTAGGGAATTGCTTCCTCCCCTCAAGCAGCTTATTGAAATGCTGTGTTGTGGCTTCCAAAATATTGCAGTATTTGGGTGAAAAATAGAGCTTATCAGGAAATAATTTTGCTACCAGTGAGATGCAGGGGTTTGTTGTCCCATTCACTGACAGCTGGTTTCACAGGGTTAAAGCATTAACATGCTTCATGAACAGATGTTGATTTTTTTTTGTTAATAGAGATTGTGCACGTGATTTGACACATAAAAATTCTGAAGAAAAGTGAATACTCTGGCTGCTTTTGCCCTCGACCTTTTTCACTATTTTTATTCTTGACTTTGGTGCCAAGGCTTCATTCAGTGCTTCTGCAGACAAGAGATATAAATCAGGTGCCCTTCTTGTACCCTTGTGAATCATTGTAGCGTATACATTTTTCCCCCCCTGGTTTTCATTCACCAGATAAAAGACATTTGTTGAAAAAGGAAATCTCAATGTTCTGAAATACTGACCACTTTAAGCATCTCTTGGTTCTCAAGCTGTTAAAAGATTCTGTGTGTTTTGCTAAACTTTCAGTAGCCAAGCTGTCTGTAATGTACCAACTTTTCATATCCAGAAATCAGTTTAATGGAGGGCACTTATAAGAAACTCTACGTGGATTTCCTTCTGACTTTTGAGTGAATTATTTATTCTTCCTGCAATTTCCTTACTCTTCAAACAAACTTTTTGTGTGTGTTTTATTTTTTCTGGTATTTGTGAGGATTAAATAGATTGTAGCCTGCCTTCACAATGAAAATGTCATGCAGATGATTATTAATTGGCAGTTAATGGGGTGGTAACTTCTAGTCTGTCTGACTAGACTAATATGACTGACTGATGTTCTTTGGAGCAATGTATGATGTGAAAGTTTGCCTACATAGTTTCCATGTCTTTTAATTTTTGTGCAACCTGATATCTGAGAAACAGAAAGAAGCAATAATAATATCTAGGCAAAAAGGATGTATGCATTGAATGCATCTTTTTAGGTGAGAAAGTATTGCTTATCAGAGCTGTAGCATTCTTACAGCAAGAGCATTCTCCCTACTGCTCTCCTTATTGTGAGAACTTTGTATAAAATCCCCTTTTCTGACTTTTCCTCTCATCCATAATCTTAGCTAAACTCTCATGCCATCAACTAAAAATGTGTATATTCCTTCCTCTGTTGGTTCTGGGACATAGAAATTAGATATCTGTCATATCTATGGTGTTATATGCCAAAGGGCTAACACAGGGTATTGAAAGGGCAACATGCCAAGGATGATTAGCAAGGTCATTTCACTGTGTGTCCACAAATACATGAGGCCATTTGGCTTAGACAAAATAGGCAGCTGTCTCAAAGCATCTCACAGGCTATGGGACCAGCAAGCCCAGCAGCATCTGGCTCATATAGAAGTAGTATCCTTCAATCAGCTACTTGAGTGTTTTATATTATTATCTATGAAGTGGGTGATCAGCGCATATAAACGTGTACTCAGAGTAGCAAAACTGTAACGATAATTATTGCTTTCATAGATCTGTGATTTCTGTAATTGGATATTTCATCTGAAATATAAGAAACCCTAAACTGTAGAAAGTCTGTGCTTATTGGAGAGGCAGGAATTGGGTGAGGAGGAAGGATGCTGTAGCTGTTGAACTACATTTCCTTCCCTTCCAATCATTGCTACTGTAGTTTTTTTAAAAAAATACATAGAATTTTAAATAGAAAAAACAGTTGTGTTGAGTGGATTTTTACAACTGACAACAGAAATTTGGCAGTTGACAGCATGCCGGCATTTTTAATTGATCTTCTAACACCAGGTCCACAGCCTCCAGTTGACAAGTTGAATGGTTGCCAAGAAATACAGCTGGAAGGTACCTGCTGTTACAGTGCTGCATGTGCAAAACCAGATGGGTTTTGGAAATGATTGTTTCTGAGCTCACTCATTATTTACTGCTAGCCACTACAGGCAACTTCTGGGTGGCATCTCACTGTTTGCGAGTCTAGCTACTACCAGTTTACCTTTTTTCTTCTCTGTGGTGGTGTCTTGATTGCCTATTGCCTGTCAAATTCAAGAGGAGGTAAGTTAGGCTACCCCTTTTAAAGACTCAGGTTCTTGTCAGACTGGGACAGTTCTGAGAGAGAAAATGTCATCTATCTATGTTTCACTATCATTTGACTTTTCCAGAAAGTCCCAAGGCATGTCTGCTTATCACCTGCAAAATCCTAATTATAAGGTTTTAAATACTCAGTAACTATTCTAACAGTGCACACATTCACCAAACATTTAATTAGAACTGTTTTAGTGCAAATCCTTTGCTCATAGAAAGAATTCTAATGATCCTTGCCTAACTAGAAAAACCCTATTACATATTGCAAATATGGCAACATGATTGAAGTCCCTTCTAGAAATGCAACAGGGAAGGCTGATGTGTTTTATTGCAGCATCAACATTTTAACATGCAGTATTGTTTTACCATCACATTTTAACTTGAGAAACTGTTACTAATATGCAGCTTTGCAGAATGTTAATTCCTGATGCTACCAAGCTTTGAAAACAATTATACGAAGTGCAAGTTTATATCTTTCCATTCTACTAATCTCAGAACACATCCAGAAACATTTTAGATGACAGTTATGTATGCAAATGTTGATTAACTACTACAGTCAGGGTCTGTGCATTTTACTGTCATAGTTGCCTTACTCGTATTTACAATGTTAAAGTGCCTGACATGCCAAACTGAGATTTTTGGGGATGGATGAACATTAAACAGTACCATAGTAGGAACACAAGAGTTAATATCATGAAATCACTCTGTGATGCTACCATTAAACAGGACATCAATCCCCCAAAATCTCAGTTTGATGTGTCAGGCACTTTAGCACTGTAAATCTGTGGAGTAAGTGTATGCTTGTCCATGCCTAGATAGTGCGTGTCCTTCAAATAACATGATGACCCACAGGAATGTTCCACAGAGATGGATCTTCTAAGACCACAAACCCACAAAGCAATGTCTCCCTCTAACCCACAGATGAAAAAGGACAAAAAACCACAGACACCAGGTAGAAGCAGAGTTGTCAAGAACAGACTGCATTTCTCACCTGCCTCTCATGGGGCCATGTAATAGCAACTTCTCTTTGTGCTCCAGATGGGGACAGCACTAAAATCCATGGATTCCTGCTGTACCTCTTACTCACCCACTGACAGCTCTTTCCTTTGGTTAGTTTTGGTTTTCCTTGGGATTCATGGCTTCCAAATCAGACAGGTGTGGGGAGGGATTGCATTGTGAAGGACGCTGAGCTGCGGATTTAATTCTGAACACAGAAAGGCCTGGTACAGGTCTAATAACTTTCTGCCGCAGTTTCCCATCTGAAGAAAAAGGAGGCTGTGTTCTTCTCTGGCTTTTGCTCTTTTGGTTTTTTGCTTGGTTTAGGGGAATTATATATATCCCTACAGAATTCTGTGCCTGGTTTTTATTATTTGAGAAACACAGAGCTACCTTCCTGGATGTGGTAGAGTTGATTATATGACTCAAAAGAAGTCCCTGAAGTCGCAGTTTTGCTGTTTCAGGGCTGCATATCACCTCACTGCCTTCACTGCTGGGGGACTGGAAACCACGTGGCAAATGGCTCCAGAATCCTCTGTGCTTTTTTCTACATGGCTTCTGCAAGGCACATGGCAAGCATCCAATCTGGGATGAAAGGAAACATGCCACCCATTTTCTCCGGTGTCTTCTCAAACAGGGGCTGTGCAGTCCTGCAAGGTGATGAGCACCTGATCCTTGTGAGGCTGATGGATGCTGTGAGCACTTGGGAGTACTGAGACATGGGTGGCATCAAGTTAGATCCACTTCATGAAGCATATGGGAAAGAGACCAGCCCATCACAGCCCCTGTTCACATAGTCTTCAGCTTTGATTGCTGCAGATGCAGACCTAAATTTTTTTTTCCACTTTGAATTTCATACTAGTTTCTAATTTCAATTGAAATTCAGTGCTTCAGGAGAAGCTCCAAGTTTCTCATGCCTTTGACATTGGCACAATTAACTGGTGTAGGCTCTGAATCCTGCAAAGAGTCCCAGAGGAAATTCCAGACTGGCACACAGCCAAAGGATGTACAGACTACCAGTCTGTGGACATAATTTGTGCACAGCAAGAATCAAAACACCATTGTTTAGAAATTGGGTAGGGAAGTAAGTAAGTACCAGGTACTGTGATAGTCATACTCCCTTTGGTAGTTTTCATCTAAGCTTTTAAATTTATATGAAATTAGCAGGGACCCTGCAGCATTGTTGGTGATGTTTAAAATGCTACTTTCATCTACAGTTCTTGCCTGAGCCTGGTTCCAATGGCATTTGAGTTTGCACAATGATATACGGGACTGGAATGCTGGGTTTGCAACACTTGTCAGTCAAAATCCCATTGCCACCATCACCTGTAATGTCACCCCGTCAGTCTCTCTTTGTGCTGTTCTTTTGTCTCTGGCAACAATTGCAGAACACCCCATCAGTGCTCACTGGCACAGAATAAGAGTGATAAAGTGATCACTGCTGTTTGCAGCCAGACTGGCATATTCCATGTGCCATACCATTGTAAAGAGCTGATTTTGTTCTTGGAAGGGCCTGAGGATCGGCAGAGCTGAGGCCCGGGAGGAAGCAGGACCATATGGGCAGGCACAGGAGGTGATGAGCTGCAGCGTGATAAAGGGGTGCAGCATTGTTCCCTTTTGGCATCAGGGAGTCCCTGCCCTGGCTCTGCTGCCTGCTGAGCCCTGGCCTGGAGGGGTGCAGCGAGCCCCTGAACCACTGCAAGGGAGATAGGAGAGCAGTGTGGCCAAAACGGGAAGCAAAGGCCCTTTCCTGCAGAAGTATCTAATGGCATTAATTCGTTCAGCTGGTGGTCTGGAACTTCCCCCAAATTCTCCCTAGGCTCAGACTATGTCATTAGCTTAAATAAAACAGATCTGCAACAACACTGAGCTCAACTCCAATGAGCAGCTTGCTTTCCGTTTTCCATAGCAGGAAATCTGTGTCCCTGGTTCCTAATATGTGTATGTACATAGCATAGACATCTGTCAACTGTGTATTCATTATCTCACTGCGTCACATCTGTCAGGCAGATTCAATTAAGTGAACATGCTTCCAGCTCCAGTGAGACTTTCTGTGCATGCAAAATGCATCAAACCCAAATGTGGTTTCGGTAATCAGAAAATTGAGCAGAATGAACTAGAGGGAAAATGGGGAGTTAACAGTGTTTGTTAGTATTTCCAGGTTTGCTGTCTTAAAGACTGTGTCTCCAGGTTTTTAGAAGTGCTCGCAAAGATCACGTTGTACAGTGTTGTGCAAAGAGAGGATACTGGAGACCAGTTAGACAGTTGGAAACATTTCACTACTATCTGTTATTTCCTTCTTTTGGTAATTATTTAAAGAAATGCAGTTTAATCTTAGAAGTTTCCTCTGTTAATCATCAAATGCTCTCCATCTTTTTGAAGCCTGAAGCACAGGCATGGTTTTGCATGCATGTGTGTCTGTGCTTTTCACACTTCTCAGCTCAGTGTTCTTACAAACCATCATTAATGTACAAGGTCATGCTCATTCTCCAGAAACCTTTTCCAGATGGCATGAAAGTGCAAGCAGCCTTTGCCACCTTACAGGGAAATGCGTTGCAGGATTAAGGCCCCCTCCTGTTGAATCACCTTCGACTGAAAACGTGGTACGAGCAACTTCAGCGTCTGAGTGAGCAATAATCACCGGAGGATCACCCAGCGAGTGTGACGGAGACACGCCAGCACACACATGTTGCACATGATGGGCAGCGATGCAGAAGTGGCTCTCAGCACCTTTGACAAGCTCCCGGCTGCTAGGAGTGGCCAGCAGTGCTTGCCTCTGGCGCAAGCCAGAGCAGCCTGGCACCACTCTAGCTTGTAGCAGCTAGGTAATGCAATGCCTTGATTTCTTGCTAAATTAACTTCTGCCTTGAACTCTGAAAAGAAGGAAATGCAGCCCTGAATGTTTGAGGAAGCAAACAAACTAACAGGAGTCAAACACTGAGCTCCCAGGTGGATTTTACATGTTTTGAATATCTGCCTGTGCTCAGCGTTATCGCTTTGAACCTTGAATCCTTGAAGTAAAGCAATTCAAGGTAGCAATCCCTGACAAGGAATGACACAGACCTGTAGAGAATAGGAAGGCAGGCACCAGACTGTTTGTATTAGAAGCTTCTGGAAAAGAATTTGCATTACCAGTCATAGATTTATTTAACTCTGCTGAAGTCCAACAGTTTACCTAGGTGCAATAATAACGTAATGGGAAGGATCGGTCCTAAACTGACTTGTATTCATGCTGATTCAAATACCTTCCTTAGCTTGGCTTCTATATGAAGAAGATAAAGGTGCCAGATTTCATTAATTTTTACGTTACATTTATTTGAAATGCCGGTGGTGGGGATTTTGTGTGTTGATCAGTCTAACTCAAATATAGATGTTCTGAAACTCTTTTGTAAAACTAGATTTAAGATCTAGAACTGCCAGGAGTTTCTGAGTTCAGGGAAAAGGATTTTGTGACAGCTCATTAGAATCCAATCTTAATGTCCTTCCTGGACTAGATAACAATACAGTGTTTGGCACAGGAACTTAATTAAGCAGATTTTCTGGGTAGATCAGTCATGAAGTTGCTAATATCTAGAAAAGACATTTCTTTTGAAGAGGAAATTTCATCTGGTGCATTCTTGCCAAGCAGCTTCTCCACTCGGCCAGGATTGGGGACTGAAGGTCAGAGGAGTCTATTGATACAGTAGCTGTGCTGTGTACAGGGCTGTGTACAGTGCTGCATCAGGAACCCAACCGATGTAGCCTAAGGTAAACTGATTTGGGTCTCTTTTTTAAAAATCTTTAGTCTTGTGGTATTGGGTGTAGTATTTCTTGATGTTATTTTTAAAGTTCTAGCAGCTGGATTCATGTTATTACATGAAAATCACAATTCAGATGAAGTAAAATACCAATTTTTAAAATTATGCTAAAATTCAAAGTCTGAAAATGGGAGTAAAATCATTACCTGAACCAGAGACTAACAACTGCACTCCTTTCCTAGATTTTACCATTTCCAAATGTTCTCACTTTCCAGAGCTCTGTGTTAAAAAAAATAATGATGTCTTGAAAAATAATGAGGGTTTAGCAGTACTACTGATTTTGTCTCACCCAAATCACAGTGGACAGAGTTCTGGCTCCCAAACATATGTAGGGTTATGGTCCCCACCCCTGCCTTGTTTATTATTGCACAAAGATAATTTCACTGAAATGTCCACCTGCCAAAAAGATCAGAAAATTTGAACTTCCAAAAGGAAACAAAGCTGTGGAACAAACCTGTCCGTGACCCACCTGTGTCATGGTCCCTGGGAGCTCTTGTCCTGCTCTTCCCTGTCTCTGCCTGCCACAATTCTCTTCTGAAAGTCTACAGGGGCTTTTAAAAATAGCTCAGTGCCCCTGAGTGGCTCCATGTAGATCAGGAGAAGGAGATGACCCATCTTCAGCTGTGATTTTTAAGCATGCAATGTATTATTAGGTAATTTCAGAGCAAATTTAACAGATGCTTGAAATCAATTTAGCTGCAACAATTTGAGTTATCTAAGGTGTTTTGATGTTTCTCTCTGCTTCTTGTGTGTCTTCACAAGGTTCAAAGGCTTAAAATATAAAACCCAAATGTTTGTTTGTTGTAGGGAAGCGCATGTGTTGTACATAAGCTCATGCTTTTATGTTTGCAGCTGCAGCCCTGTGTAAATTGCTGTTTCTTGAAGCCTCCCATTCATGGTCACGGTGGTAGATTACACATTTTCTTTCTGGAGGGCTAATTAGTGTCATCGAAATTCTGAACAGTTAATTTCTAGGTAGTCTCGAGGCAGCTGCAACATCTATAACCAAAGAAACACTTTTTACTTGAATAAATGGCCCATACGGTCTTTTATATTTTATCAAACTAACTTGGGAAAGGCAGATGTTTAACACTCAGATACTGTTCTCTCAAATGGGGTTCATCTGGTCCCTGCTGAAATCAAGAGGATTCTGCTTAATTTGCAAAAATGTGAGATTAAAATCACAGGAGGAGGTAAGTGAGCCAGTCAGCCCAATACTTTTTTTGGTACAGCTCCTCTCTGGTGGCAGTTGTTCTTGCTGTAAGCACGGGGGGAAAAAGAGTCATGCTGTCAGAGCAGTTAAGGAATGCTGACAGCCTTTGTGGGCACCCGTAGTGTCATAGTGTCTGGGTTTAGCGCTTGGATCTCTGTGGCTGCTTCAGACTAGGGAAGCAGACCCCTAAGTCAGAGACTTCAGCTAGACTTCAGCTCTTTTTTTCTGAATGTAAATGTGCCTTTTGGGAGAGGGTTTCCACAGCCTGTTTTCTTTGATAGATGGTTTGCTTCAGTGGAACAGCTGCATCATTGCGGGCAAAAGAAAAGATTAACAGAAATGTGTGTGTATTTAATGTTTAGAATTAATTTTAAAGTTTTTTATATGTGTATTTTTTATGAACCCTGCTTGCATGTTGTCTGTCATCAGATTCCTCTCTTTATTTCAGCACTCTCTCACTTTATCTCATGCTCTCCTTTTTGACAACAGCAAGATATCTGCTCTTTCTCTGGCTTAGCAGACCACAGTATTTTTCTTTTCTCTCCCTCTATCAATATTGTCATGAAACAAGAAAGTAGCCAACCTGTCAAGTGGCCTTCCTTCTAGTAGGTAGCTTCACTCCCATTTTTTTCCAGCACTGCAGCTGAGATATGCCCAGTAGCTTTTCCTTTCTTTAGCTGTCCTGGCAGAAATGAGTTGCTGTGAATCCAAAGAACAGACTAATCTTCACCTTAGCACTTAAAAGCTAGGTGTCCAGTTTGAGGTGTCATCTAGACTCTCCCTTGGCTAGGCAGAGAAAGGCAATTTCAAGGGTGATCCAATACATCCTAGAAGAAGAGGAAAAATTTTCTATAAAACTTATTTTCTCTTTACTGAAAACCAGCTGAATGACTGGTTTTCTTCATCTAGAGGTTTAATTTCTTATCAGGCTAGAATTAAGCAGGATGTATGTTTGTTCTGCTCAGGAGCCAGCATTTCCTAGAAATAGAAATGTGATCCTATTCGGTTCCTTCGGTCCTCAAGTGAAGCCTTGTTAGGCTAGATCTGTCCTAGCTGAAACTAAACGAGAAACAAGTGAGACTACTTCATTTACTTCATTAGTGGAAAAAATCAACATTACATCAAAGAATGATAGAACAAAAGAATGTTTATGATTTTCTGTTCGCGTTTCTCTTGAACTCGCACCACTACCTTCATCAGTGCAATCAAAATAGGAGTTTGTATAAACTCAACAGCAACCACATCACAAAAATACCTGCAGCTCAATGCTCTTAGCCTTGCCCTCTCCTTATCTAAATGGAGGTATTAGTATTCAATTATTACCACAATTTTTTGGAGTTAATACAATTCAGCAAAGTCTGTACTTTCAAATACAGACTATCAGAGATGAGAAATCCACTGGGTAAGATTTTCTTTTTTTCCAAAAGTTTTCTTACTGTACAATAAAAAACATTTTAAGGTATTATTGATACATTAAAGTCCTAAGGACTGGATTTCCTGGCTGGGATACCTGCAAGAAAGTGGATCAATTGTTTGAGGCTGAGAAAATATTAAACAACAATACATAAGAGTTGAAAACAGTAAATCTGATAGGCTGCTTTACAGAACTCTGGAGATAATGTCATCCTGACACAAAAAGGCCTTGGTTATGAAGACACAAAATAAGTAGTTCAGTCAAATCAGTAGACTTCCACATGATGACGCAGGGCTATAAGACAGGAAAACAGGGATGGATTTAAAATACAGAACTGACACGGAAAGAGTGCTTACTCAGCCCTCATGTCTCTGTCAGCTAAGTGGTGCTCTCTCCATGTGCTTTCGTGTGGAAGTTTGGGTTCAGGCCACCTCAGAGGTGAAGGAACAAACACTGAATTCAACTCTAGACTTAGTTTTCTTTCTGCAGTTCACTTTCTGGATCTCAACATTCAGTTTCAGGTCAAACTTTTTCTCCCAGTAGAAGACACTGTAGCGACTAGTGGTTACCTTGCAGTCCTGAAGGCCCTAAGAAAGTTTTGTATGAACAGGTGAAGAGAAAAAAAGTGGAAAGGACTTTGGGGTACACAGGCCCTTCTTTCACTCTCAAAGCCACAAATTTCAAGCTAAACTATTATAGGAGAAGTTGCTTTGGGAATAATTTAGTTATGACAGAAGAGTTGTGAACATACCTTGCACTGGTGTAAAGCAGGAGTGTCAGCAGTGGAAGGGGGGAAGTTTTGAGGCCAGTGGGGTAAAATAAGAGACTAAGAGTTTTTAAGCATAGATGTGTACAAGCAGGAGATCCGTACAAGCAGAGGTGCAGATGTGCCATAGTGTAGTTCCAAGGCACAATGAAGGTGTTCTTTTGGTTCCCTGATATGCTGCAGGTTTCTGTTGTGCAGCACAAGAATACTTTGTCTGTATGTTGCTCTCCCACTTGTAAAAGGAAGATAGTTTATACATCTCTCCAAGAAGTGTGAGCTAAAGGCTGTGAGCTATGTGTACTGGAATGTCTTGGATGGACGATTTTTAAAAGCCAAGGTAAATGCAGAGGTAGTCAAGTAAGCTGCTAAGTCTTTGAAAGGAAACATATGTTCAGTTTATATATTTGTTTTTCTGAATATGGTGAATTCATGCTTTGTTACACTGTGGCATATGCTTTACAGATTACAAAATTCATTACCTAACCAGGGAAGGATATTCACAGCAAAGGTAAGAAAACTAGGATGAAGGGATAGATACTGGGTTAGTTTTAAATTTTTCTCACTGCAAGAAGATGAAGTTGACTGGGAAGTTCAGAGAACAAATCTGAACCTACTTATTAGCAAATCCACTTCCAAAGGCTGAGATAAATGATTTTTTTAAGAGTACAGCCTCAAAGCTTTTTATTAGCTAGTAGAGCTTTGCAAATACTGGAGACAATACTTCTAGGCAAGACTCACTGGGCTGATCCTTTCCCAGCTAGACTATCCTCAACAGTTCTGCAGTGAGAAAGCTAAGCTTTAACCTGGGTGTGTGCATCTAACCACCACAGCAGTATATTGTTGGTAACTGTTCTGAAGTAAGAATATTGTGGCCATTTGTGGGAGCTGTTCTTGCATTTGCCAAGTTTTTGAGCCACATGGTATTGTTTGGTGTTGAATTCTTCGCTTATGAAAAATGGTAGTGTTCTCTTGATGTCAGGGATGGGGAGGAGAGCGACAACTTTTTGGCAACAGCTCAGGAAGGTAAGCTGGTGTTTTCCAAGCCTGGCTGCCTAAAAAATTTACAGTGCCTGTAGGTCATTATGGCATAACTGGAGCTGCGATACAGAAGCAGTACAGCACTCTCTCAGAGCAGTAGCTGCCATGGGCAGAAGACATCTGCAAGCTGAGCTCTTGGCTCCTTCTTAAAGGAAGATTAAAACTTTCTTCTCTTTCCTTCCTAAACAATGTGATTAGCCTACTAGTATCAAGCAACCAGTTATTATCTCTTTCTCTTAATTAATTTGTATTCAGGATCTTTTTAAGTGAGGTAATAAGAGCATTGTGCACTGTCTGCATGCTTCTGGGTCAACCTAGAGAGATGGGCCTCTAGAAATTAGTATAGCCCTGGGGACAAGATGTGTTACCGTCACTCAGGTGTTACAAGCAACCCCACTGAAACCTTGTTGCAGCAAGGTGGGTTTTGTTCATTAGAAATAAATGCAAATCTGCCTCCCAAAAAAGATTTTCCTCTTCCTTTGCTGAGGCTATATGCTGGTGTAATTGAGTATAGGTAAATTAGAAGTAAACTGCTTTTCTCAAATCATCCTTCTGTAATTTGATCTAAAAACCTTAAGGTGTCTGTCAATGCTGATAACTAGTTGCACAGACACAATTAATAAGATTGTCAGTGGAGTCCAGGCAATCTGCCCCACTTCAGATATTAGAAGTAGACAATCAGTAGCTTATAAGACAGTGGGCTGTGGGTTTGGGTTCAGATGACACCCCAGAATATTGCAGAACTGCTGCAGGCAGGATAATGAGGTGGGGGGAAAGGTCTGATCTCTCTGCCTTCTTTACTGCTTGCAGTATGACCCGAAGGCATTGGGCTGGGGCGAGTTTTCATTAGGCAAGTTTTTGGTGCTGTTCCATCCCACCTTCACAGCACTAATTTAGAACTTGCTGTTCCTGGCATTTGGTCACTGAAAGGACCGATGGGATCAACAGAAATAGCATCACTTTAATTAAAAATAAAAATGGTGCTTGGCAGGAAATGTGAATGGCTTGTGTTCACTTCAGCCCAGATTTTAAAGGTATTTAGGTGCTTAAAGATACAGGTAGGTACTTGGAAATTTTTTCAAAATTAGTTATATGTTCAACTCCAATTATTTTTAATGAGTCTTACGTGACTCCTTATTTCAAAGACACCTGATAGGAACATATGTGAGGCACAGGAGGGACTTTACACATCTGCTACAATGTCACTATTGAAAATGAGGCTTCATTATTTAAGCATTACAAGACTGATTTGACATTAAAGTGATCTGTAGATTGTATTGATGCCTTTGACCTTTTACTGGGCTTATGGCATTCACATTGAGTAGCCAATCTGGAAAAACAGGATTTTCTAGTTCATCAAAAGAATAATTGTGTTAGAGATAAAGGCTGGATTTATGCAAATGCATAAGTGTGAGGGAGGCAGAAGGGAAGTGCGTATCGTAGCGTTCAACACCAAACACCAGAGTTCATTCTGAGACCACTGCAGGGAGCACCCGAGCTTTCATGCTACTGTCAGAGGAGGAGTGGACCTCAGGTTTGAAGAGTCTCCTCTCAGTGGCCTGAAGGTAACACTGGGTAACGTGGCCCAGTACATGGGGCACAGGACTTGGCACCAGGAGAACCAGGGTTCTGCCCAAGCACCTGAGCGGGCACAAGACTGTAAGCACCTTACCCCTCTTTGTTGGTCCAACATCTCCTCCCTTGGAGGGTATTTTGAGATTCCCCAGTGCATGAAGCTACTAACAAAGAGTCACGGTTGCATGGTGAGCTCTGTGTCACAAATATATGGGCCCAGCTGTGTATGGATCAGGAGCAAGAATAGGTAGTCAGTGGAAAGAGACACATTGCCAGCCAAAGGGGGTAGAAAGGTCTGGATATCCCTGTAACCAGAGACCAGGAGAAGTTTGCCTGTGCTCACCCATATTCATGGTTCATTTTATGCTCGCACACAACGACACAGACACATCCTTTTTGCTCTCCGGGGACCTCCCTTGCATATGGTATTTCCGTTACTGCAGGGAGTAAAACAAATGTTGGGCTGTAAATATGAATTTTAATGCTAGACAAAAAGCTGTGCTGATAATGATGCCAGTAAATGCTATGTCGTCTTAAAAGCATAAGTGTTTTTTTCAAATGATAAATGATAAGCCGTTACGGAAGTGGGGAGGAAAGGTAGTTAAAAGCAAATTGTATTGAAAGACTAAAACGTGAGGATACATAGGAAATGATGTGCATTATGTTGGTTTTAATTCTTTTCAAAGCAGGAGATGCAGAAAAAGTACTGAAATCTGAAATTGAGACAAGCATCAACATACAGCTGAATAATAATAATGTAAATGGTTAGAAACAGCATGTTGATAATGCTAATTAATGAGATCATAACCACAATGGTAATGATTTCTTTGATTACTTATGTTGTTCTGATGTGACTCTGAAGCCACATGCCAGATTTTGATCTCAAAAATCTCCTTTTTCTCTAAAATAGAGAAGAGAGGGACTGAAATAGTGTTATCACTGTAGCTAATAACTTAGTTGCTAGGTTGCCATGGGTGCAAGATGTGTTCCCAAAGGGGTGGCAAGGTCTGTTGTATTAGTTGTATTAGCACTGAATGTATCTGTATGGAGTTTGGTGAAAATTTGGGGACAAATAGCCTTTTCTTTTTAAAAGAAATGTACTTCCAGACTGTCTGAAAGCATTTGTGCAGAAGTCAATGAATACTTTTAGCCATAAGCAAAAGAAAAATGAAAGCAGAAGAACTGTAGATCTTTTTAAATCAAAGCATTGCAATACTTTGTTTCAAGATTGTGTACTTCTTCAAAGCCTGTCCTAGTGTGCACTTGAAAAATAATACAAGGCCCCTTCATTGCTAGGGAAAAAAAAATGGTTTTATATAAAACAAAATATGAGTAACATTAATACATTTTTACAGTTTTTTGTCTTGACCAAAGCACAGAAATCTGGACTCTGTGTGCCAGTGTGTGTGTGTATGCAATAGTTGAATTAAACCAAGATTTTAATAAAAAGGAGCAGTTTTGAAAAGGAAGGTAGCAAGTGTAGAAGCTTGTGATGGTTTAGCTGATGCCTTTTACGTTTTGATTCCTTTTTGACATTTACTACAGACCAAATGTAGCAATTAGCTATTCTTGGTTTGCTCTTTTTGTCTGTTATCTCACAGGGACTGTCAGTATATCCCTTTGAAATACTACAATGCAGAAAACAATTTTCTACTTTTTCAGCTTTCTTTTTGTTTTTATATAACTGGCATTTACAAGAAGTGCAACACATTTCCATAACAACAGTCCAGTGCATCTCCTTAATTCCAAGCACAAGGGCACATCTCTTTCCATTTCCAAAGCAACACTGCAACAGATCATTAATAACAGGTAGTTTTTTTGTGTATACATATGCAGTAGTTAGTAGCTTTCCATACAGTTAAAACCTGAGAATCTGGGCATATGAAAACAAGTAGAACACTGGAGATGAATTAATTTTCAGACAGTATTGCTCGAACACACTGTGAGACAGTGCAGAACACTGATCTGGTATGTACTCACATTAAGGGGAGGCTGGTCTAAAACTGAGCAGGTAGTTTACAGTTTATAAGAAAAGGCATTTGCATGTTCACGGGATAATAGTGTTGTTCCCAGACAGTAATCTTTGCTGCTTGGCAAGCTGGAGCAATAAACTGTGTAGTAAGAGATGTATATCCAAAGTTAGAGTTGAGCACATGATCCTCTATCTATATGCCAAAGAAGAGTGCAGGCAATGACTTTTGAGATGTGGAGCCTTACTTCTGTCTAGTGCTGCTGCTTTGAGTGCTCATCCAGACAGGATGCAAACCTACCACCCTTCCGCTGTGAGAGCAGAAAGTTCGCTTCCTTCTGCACGGGGGTGAATGGTCCCTCGTGGCCTTTACCGTGGGATTTGGTGCAGTCCTTATGGAATTGAAAGGGACTTTCTGGTGGTAGTCCAGCATTGTAGGCAGCAACGTCTAGCAATTACCTCTAGAAAATGATTGAATTTCACCTGAAAATCTGTCTCCTGGTTTCTGCTGGAAACTAGTTTCACATTTCCAATTCCCCAATGATTAAAAATCTCTTGTTTTTCCAGACTCTGCTTACTTGCTGCCATTTTGTGTCCTTTTGCTCTCATTCCAATGTCATCTTGAAATTCATCTTGAAATTTAAAAGCTCTTCTTCCTGGTGGAGAATTAGATGTCCCTTTCCTCCAGTGTGATTACCAAAAGTAATCTTATTCCTTGCCAGCTATGCCCCGACAGTATTCAAATGCTTGAAATCAGGTGTGATTTTTCTATATAAAGCACAACCAATAGTCAATGTAATAAATGACAAGAAAAAAATGTTGGACAGCTCAGTGGAAGAAAAGATATATGGTACCGTTACGACCTGTTTGATTAGTTCTTCAGTTCTTGGCAGAAAGATTTCAAGTTGGCCAGACTTCTAAGCGGATTCCTCTTTTTCATCCTCTCTCTCCTCTACCCCTTCTTCCCAGTCACACTGTGTATCATGGACTAAAGCTGCATTTTGGTAACATCAATTAAACATGGAGGGTGCACTTATATTAATGGTTTTGTTTGGATTGGAGTGCAGGTTTGAAGTGAACCCTCCTGGTTGCCCACACTTACTGCGCTTTGTTTTGTACCATGGAGTGGTCTCAGCTCGTGAGCTGCACTATTTTAAGAGGAAAATAAGGTGGAAGATGTGCTGGAGTGTAGCACTTCAGCCACAAACGGGTATTCAGACGAGGCGGCCAGACTAGAAATAGTCTGAAAATAAAAGCAAGTACAGTGCAGTCTGGAAATCAGTTTCTCAGCATCAAGTGTTTCACTGTACAGGTCTACCCCCATGTTTCACATTACTTGCTGCTGCAGACGTAGGTTTAGCCTTCTGCCCCTGTTTCCTGGCTGTCTGAGGGGGTGAATAAGCAGGCCATACCTGCATGAAGCTTGCCTCTACCCTTATAATATCTTTGCATTCATCTGTATTGCTTTTAATCTTCTATGGAGTGTGTATCCTACCTTTGGGCAAACAGACAAAACTACCCAGAGAGCAAACCAGCTGTTTCTCCCATGTATGAATGCAGTCTCACAGAAGCACATCACTGGTAATCAAGATTAGGAACCAACAATGCCTTCACCTTCTTGAAACAGATTCCTTTGAATGGTATCCCTTGGTTACCTGCTGACTCATAAACACCAGTTTGGGGATAGAGAAGACTATTGTACTAGTGAAGCCTATACTGAGATAGGTAGATTCATATTTAAAGGCTTGAGTTAATATGGCAGATTTAAATCCTGCATTTGCATATATTAACTTTTCTTTCATTGGGGCTATAAGCCTAAATATTTGTCTTTAAATCTTGCTTATTAGCTTAAAAATGCTGTCTTTTAACAAAAAGAATAACATACAAACTGGTTATCTGCCTTCTAGTCGGATACTTTTACCAGAGCTTAGAGTAGGAATAAGTAATCTTTTTGATGGTTGTTCATCTCATGCAAGGTGAGCTTTGGTTGCAGTCCCTGTGTTTGGAGGGATGTTGAACAGGGCTCATCTGATTGCAGGACCTGATCCTGCACTTACTGTGCTTGAGGTACTCTGACTTGAGAGAGAAGGGCTACATTTTGAAGGAATATTTAAAAGACAGAATACTTGAATTAGCAGCTGATCTAACACAAGTCATGGCCTGTGCCTTTGGTCCTGCAAGTTTATCAGCTTGCTTTTCCTCTACCTGTCTGAAGGATTTGCAAGGCAGATTTTAAATGGAGATTTGAGATCTCGGTGGATAGGCAGGAGTTGCAGTTCCTGTAGCAGTAATGGCAGGATTGTTCCTGGTGTTAATACAACAGTGAAGACAAGCCTGAAGCAATAACATTTTGTATTTTCCTTAATCTAGCTTCATTGTGGAATGTCCGCCACTTCCAGTGAAGATGAATCCCAAGTGCAATACATTGTTGGTTGACTGCAAAATTATATAATGCTAAATCAGTCCTTCTTTCTTTGAGTTTATTAAGTTTATGAACTTGGTTATGAGAGGGCAATGAGTGATTATGGAGAATATGAACAAGGAAGTTGTATACCTCCATGTATACCCCTGTTCATGTAACTTCTGCAAATGTAATTGATCCTTGCATGTAGGCAACATAAACTGGATGATTGTATGACTCTCTATAAAGTATCTTACGATTATTGCCCAAGGTAACATCAAAGTTAATTTGTAGACTCTTATGCAACTCTGTTCTTGGACAGAATATGTTGTGTTTGGCACACTAAATCTTTGCAGATTTTACTTCATTGTTAATGACACTTTGTATAGGAAGAGGAAATACTCTCTCACTCTTGTCATGTTCATTGTGGGGGCTTGTGACAAAGACTGAAATGTATATTTTTAAGAGCTCTCCTCAATGTGGGTTTAAAAAATAATGAATCAAACACAGAGAGATTGGTAATCCCTGGGAAACTGTTTCTTTCCACTACTTGATCCAAAGCTTAGGTATGGAGTCTATGGTATCCTGCCTTGGGTGAGTGGCTTCTCCTTCTCTAAACCCTGAATGATTTGTAAAATTTGATGTGAATGTGAGTGCACTAAATGCCATAGGGCCAGTATGCCATAGGGACAGTTCTTCTTGCTTGACTGATGTACTCCTTCCCAAGCACCAGTTTGCACACCCTGCCGACACCCTGAGCCCACAGGACAGGGCCCATAGGAAGGGCAGTGCTGGCTGGCACTGTGATTTGGGAGCCTCCCACCTCCTATGGCTCCAGAGCACCAGAGCATCAGTACTCCCTGCCAAAGGGAAGGCAAGGGGAAGAGGGCACTGGTGTGACACTGTTCCCTTCTCATCCCCAGGGCAGGAGGAGGCCAGGCTGATGGGTGCTGTGCAGGTCTCTCTGCACTCCTCTGGGTTGGCTTGGAGGTTGGACAGGGACAAGGAGGGATGTGGGAAAAGAAATTTTTCTCTCATTCCCTGTGCCTGTTTCTTATCCAGTTGGGAATGGCTTCACAGGAGCTGCATGGGGTTGTTAAAGCAGAGACTGGCACACTTTCCCCAGGATACAGTTCTGGTTTAAGCTAACTTTCTCTCTTTCTTGTATTCTTTTTAGTGCAGACATTATTAATTTGGAGACAAGTCTTTCATAAAACGTTTCTCCTCTTTCCATTTAAAGACTCCTTTTCAGCTACTATAATCCTGCCAGATACTATCAGTTCAAAGGACAGCTTATTTTCTTGCCTTCAGAACAGGCTGATGGATATATCGTTTGGGGATACTGCTAGGAACTCCCTGAGAAAAGCAGGCAGGGGGCGGGGTGGTGGAGGAGAAAGCCAAGTGACACGTCAAAGATGGTGTCTACAACAGATCCTAGTTGTCCATGGACATTCCACTACCTCTGTGCTGAGGTTGCTGACTTGGCACGGGGAAAGTCTCCTTGTTTCTTTCACACACTGT
This sequence comes from Strix uralensis, assembly GCF_047716275.1. NCBI lineage: Eukaryota > Metazoa > Chordata > Aves > Strigiformes > Strigidae > Strix > Strix uralensis. Next base: position 20,533,867 of record NC_133972.1, on the reverse strand, counting down.
TATTTTGATACTCAGCAGTTTAGAAATATCTTCTCATAAAGACCTACCTATATTTTTTTTTCCTGATTATATACACCAATTATGACAGCAGAATTGTGAAGAGCATTGACTAAATGTGAATTTTGAGAGGGAATTGAATGCAGCCTAGTTGGGCTTTGATTCCCTAAAAGTCTTTTAATGTGTTCATCTGTTTCACCACTTACCGAACCTGATAATTTGATCCTAATGTATATGTTTTCTTGGAGTGTGTCCTACTGCAGACTTTGTAGCAAAACTCATGTGCAGCATTCTGGTAGACATCCTTCCTTTTATTCAAAATAAATACAAATGGACAACCTTTACTGAGCCACCATTTTAGTAGTGTTATTCAGTGACCACTGTGTCTCACCAAGTCCTGGAACTACTCATGGCCACCCATGTTATTAGTCGAAAAAAGATTAGGCATCCATTAAAAAATTCACTAAATTAATGGTTCTGCCATCCAGAGGGAAACTTTGCTTGTGTCCCCTATGTGTTGCTGTTGTTAAGTTTACAGATAAAAACCAGGATTTTCAGAACTGATGAGTGCTTTCTGAATGATGTGGGTTGCATTTAGAATGACATTTTAGAAGGACCTAATTCTCAACATTTGGCAGCGCTTCTTGGAGAATTAAATTGTTCCCAGGTAGCTCAGGCTGAATAGGGAAAACAGAAGTATCTAGTTTCCTACAGGTTCCTCAGACTGACATCCAAATTTCATTTGTGAAAGCTTTCCTCTCTCCCTTGTGTCTATACAGTGGCTTCTGAGATGTGAAAGAGACATTTTTATTTTTTCAGTCTTTTGGATACTTATTTTTAGCTGGATGATATTTGGTTGGACCCAGTGCCTTGAATTTGACTTGTTATGTTTTTATTTGTGTTTTCATTGTTTTGTAAATAAATCCATGCATTTATTTTTAGCGCAGCTATTTTAAGGAAGTTTATCACATGCTGCACACAGGGACACACAGCCCTGCTGTGCAAGTAATCTTGCAAAGATGCTAGCAATGCATTTATAACAGCATTATTCATGGAGGACCCTGAGAGGGAGCAGAAGTCGTCTGTAAGAACCATCTGGAGCGAGTCCCTGACTGTGAGTGACGCGTGCTGGATGCAACAGTGGTCCCAATGTGCTGCCAGGGCAGCTGCTCACCGGGGCTGGGGCATCACAGGGGTTCAATCCTGGGGCATCAGGCACCCCCATGGGGCTGTGGATGGGCTGAGATCAGGCTGGGACATCAGCCCGTGGCTGGGGGACAGGATCGGCGGGTCCCATGGCTAGGCAGGGCAGGGCTGTGGGGAGCTGGAGGATGGCACTGTTGCACACTGGGGCATGGGGTAAAATGGGGTCCAGGGCCATAGGTAGGGGTAGGGCTGTCCCCAGGAGAGGTCAGCCAGGGACACAAAGGGCTGTCCATACCTTTAAGGCCCTGGCAGCAGCTCTAATGTTAACAAGACTCACAGAGCCATCAGTAGTTTGGAATTTATGGATGTTTGTGGGAAACATACTGGCAGTAAACAGGGCTGAAATTTGCTAAAGAAGTCGGCCACTATTAATAACTTCCCTTGATCAAATTAATGCATTTCATGATGATAGCACATGGTAATCTCTCCTTGGAGACCATTCTTGGCAGGGGATAGATGCACGTAGCCATAGTCTGTCTGTGTATGTGTGACAGGACAGGATGAAATAATACTGGTGAGCTGCTTATATGTGGTTATATTTGTATTCCCTCGCTTAAATGAATAAGCCCTTACTTCTGCTTTGAATTTGGCACATTGGTGGTATTAAAAGTGCCTTATAATGCTGCCTTTCTGAGTCTTTCTTCTAAGGATTATCAGTCTGTACTGCTTGCTCCCAGCTGTTGCTTTTTGCTGTATACTGTTAAACTGCTGTACTGCTTCACCCCAGAAACTGCTGCTCATCGATCTCTGCCATGGTGTTACACCCACCAGACCATACATTCATCCTTCTGAGCCTTGTGGTCCGAAAAGTGGCACAGCACAACCCAAAAGGATGCTCAGAGTTGTCTATAAGTGAATTGGCTGACTTAAATAGACACAGTCTTCTCAGCATTTGAAGACTTCAGGCTGATCTTTAACAGTTCATGGCCATGTATTTTCCAACTGGGGCCAGAACATGAGTGGGCTTATGCATCTCTAACTTCACTGGGTATTATGATTCATTCTAGTCAAAGAGTCATGTTTTAGATGATTGAGGGATGTTAGTTATTTCTGTTTTATTGCCTTGTGTTTATTCATTTTCCTCACTGGTTTCTAGCCAGGCATGGAAGAAGAATTACTCAAACTGCAGGAGAGTCTGCATTATGTTACCTCCAGCAGAAATGCCACGTTTCTGTCAAATGAGTAAATACATACAATATTTTTAGCTTCGTTTTGCTGCCTTGAGAGGTACAGGTGTGTTTGAAGAAATATCCTAATGTTTTGAGGTATAGCTGAATTCCAACCCTGAAACTTCTGAAAGTTCACAGCAATGAAACTAAGCAGTAGAAGGAGGTGCCTGAGAAGCATGACATCTGCGTTGACCTGGGCTGTCCACCTGCATCAGTAAGTACAGTGGACCAGCAGGAGTGGATCTGTAGAGCAAAACAGCTGGCACTGCAGATCCCACATCCAAGATGCACACATTTCAGGGGGATTTACTTTGGATTAGTCTAGTCTGGTCCTGTGGAATCCATGTCCGTCAGTGACTGGAGTGCCATAAGGGCAGTTGTGGAAAGCTTCTTCCAGATAAATTTCATTTGAAAGACATCTAGTTTGTGTTCCCCAGGACTGCTCACCCATGTGGACCAAAACATGGTAAGTGGAGACAATCGGGAGATTCACTTCAAAAGGGCTTTCTTGATCTGAACTAAAAGGCTAACAGAGACACACTTGTAATGTTTCCCAGTCTGTCCTGGATTTCTAGTAAGTAGTTTAGGGAGCTGCTCCACAAATCTGAAAGCACTACAGAGGATTCACATTTATTTCTTACCACAGTGCTGGCAAAGGTAACATTTTTCCCAAGCTAAATGTCCAGTTATGGCTCAAGTAGTTTATTTAACTGGTGATAAAACCCACTGTGTGTATTGGGGTTTCTAAAAAGGCCAATTTGCTGCAGTCTAGCAGCCCACACAGATGGGTTGCTTGAAAGCACACTTACTGTTTTTATTCAAGTATCATTAAGGGCATGTGAAAACTGAAGGAATTTCTTAAGACACATGGGAAAGAGAATCTGCATTTAATGAAATTTGCCAGAGGAAGAAAATTAGGGCTTATGTTTTCTGTGACGCTGTTTCTGAAATGAAATTGCCAAGGGGGCCTTATGGAACTGTGATCCAGAAGCAAATGGATCAGCATTAATTGTGTTTTCCTGTGGAGCAGAAGCACGAGCTCAAACACCTACCAGCATTTCTTGACTGAAGCTTTTATCTGTTTTATACTGTGGGGTTTTTTCCCCAGCTGAAGGTGAATAGATGTGAAGAACAATCTTTCAAACACGTAAGAGCTGAGGGAGGTGAATGGGATGCAAAGGTGGATGAATGTTTTTGTGCTAAGCTTGCTGGAGTTTTGTGCATGATTACAGAAGTTGTGATCCTGTGTGTTGTGGTCCAGGTGGTGGAAGGAAGCTGAAGCCACCAATCAGGATTCAGAATGTGAAATAATTTCCCTACTGTAAATTCAGCAGGGGTTTGCTAATGACACCTGTAAAGCCAGTATCTTATGCAGAAAATTTTGATTTTTCTGGTTCAGTCATCCCATGGTGACTTGAAAAAGGTGAAGTTAGCTGGGGAAAAAAGCAGCTAAGATAATTAATGGAGTTTCAGGGATGGCTTTTCAACAAAGACAGGGAAGGAGCTTGAGTCATAGGATGAGACAATGTAAGACCTTATCTGGACAACTGTGTAAACTTCCAGTCTTTCCTCTTGAAAGACAGTCAGACTGGGACAGTCACAGAGGTGATGAGGGGAACAGGCAGCCTAATGTCCATGTAGAGAACATTAAAAGAGCATGGTTTGGTTAGCCAAATGAGATGAAAACTTGGGGGAACATGATGGCTCTAAATACTTGAGAGTGCTAACTTCCCAGTCAGAAGGACAAATCTAAGAGAAGTGACAATAGTGGCACATGAACAAATGGATATTTAAAAGCCATGAATAAACTTAATATGCAAAGAGGATTCCCAACCACCAGAAGCGTGAGGTTCTGGACCAGCTTTCTGACAGTAGTGGGGGCAAAAAAACCATGTCTAAATCAGAACTGGAAAAAGTTTCATGAAAGGAATGATGTTGTGCCTGCAAGAGGATGGAACAGGGTACAATGATCCTTCAGGATGTCTCTTCAAGTTCTATGTTCTGATACAGAGCTATTGAAACACACTAAAGAAAACAAAGGGAAAATTCAACTCATGTAAAAGCAGGTATTTTTATAAATAAATAAGTAAATAAATTTGGCTTATTCCTTAGGATCATGTAAATGTCAAATACCATCGATGTAAAGGCAGTGTTGTATTCTTTACTGATAGAAGTACATCATCCAATAGAGAGGTCAAATGATTATTATGCTCTTGCCTGTACATTAGGTTTGGATATATTGCACCCGTTTTTACTTGCCTGGAATTTTGCTTGAGATATGTACATGCTGTAGCAATGCTACACGTGCCTGTAAACAGGAAAGCTAATTATTATAGCAATATGGATGAGGTAATGGAGCGTGACTGTCAGGAGTGCAACTGGTGAACAGGCAGATAGACTAATGACCGAGGTTTTGTAGCCTGTCAGAAAAGCAAGCGTTCTACGGGAGATGTCTGCAGTATTGTGCACTGTGGATGTGAAGGCTGGAAATGGCCAAATATAGCAATTGAAGACACATGGTTTAAGTTGAACACATGCTGCTGGTAATAGCTGAGGCTTGATGGTGTGTTTAACGAAAAAAAAAACATTTTAACTAATGGGAAAGTACAGGATGCAGTGTTTGAAGATTTGACTAAGTATATGCAGATGTGACCTGTCTTCTCTCTTGGGAGGCTACAGCTGGACCCTCCTAGGTGTTGTTTGATCAACTAAACATGCTAGATGTTGTCCAGAAAAGGTCTTACAGGTGAAGATGGTCTTGAGGGAAGACTGTGGTTAAAGGGGACTGAGGATGTGAGATCCCTTGCCAGTGAGAGAGAGACAGATAATTAGTCTACTAATTGTGGCTAGCGGGTAAACACTTGTGGAACAGCCCCTGTTAGGCAGCTTCCATGGCTCCAAGGACTCCAGAGCACCAAGAGACACTGTGGAAGAGACATACATTAAAAAGGAGAACTTCATACACATTTAGCTTAATAAAAGTAGACCACTGTAAAAGACAGCTTTCCTTGTCCCCCAAGATATCTGCAGTGTCTTGCACTCTAAGTGCCTTAAGGGAAGAATAACTCAAAACACATGTACAGTGTAGAGAAGGCTGTACAATATTAATCTATATTGGAGAGGTCTTTCCATGATCAGTACCATGGAAAGAGTTAAAAAATAACTATTTGAAGCAGGGTAATAGCCTTTACTTCTGACACTAGAGGAAATACAGTCTAGCATGTTACATTGCTCACAGATAAGATTTGAATGAATTAAGCACAACACATACCAATTCAGTAAACTTGCTAATGAAAGCACTCCTTTGATTAAAATTGCTCAGTAAAGTGATCATGTGGAAATTTTAATGAGCAGCATGCCTTGTAAAAAATGAACAAAAAGATGCAAAGTTTTGTCCAATGTTGGTTCAGGTGAGTATAGTGCAGGACTTCAGCAGGCCCCAGTAGGGCCAATGCAGCTGTTGAACTTTGACAGTATTATATTGCAGTGGTCTTGTGTCTGGGGGACATTGCCTGAGGCAGGGGGGCAGAAGTCCCCTGAGGAAGTGTATTCCCAGAAGGTTGCTGGAGGAGCCAGAGAGAGGAGAGAACCGCTGGAGAAAAGTCCAGCTGGGAAGAGGTGGGGCTGTACCAAGCACCTTTGAACCAGGAAGAATATTGCAGCAGAGCTGTCAAGTGCATTGCCTAGGGAAGCTTCTCCCAGCTGCCCCAACAACAAGGGCATGCAGGCTTGCCAAGGACAGGGGGACAGATGAGGGTGAGCGTTTGTGGATACTCAGCAGGTCAAATGTGGAGTGCTCCCTCTCTTTCCATCCTGGTGCTCATGGGGCTCCAGGTCCCTTTGGGGAATTGCTGTGCTGTACAGCTATAGACACCTCTGTGAACAGGCTGTTGGAGTGAGTTTAGGGTGTCCTTTGAGGAAGGTGAAAATGAGGGCTATTTAGGCAGCAAACCTGGATATATACTACCTGCATAGCTCCATGGCTTAGTAAGTGGTGAGTTTGGAGTGCCTCAGTTTAATGTGGCACTGAGCAAGCTGACTGCAGGGCTCCCACATGCCTGGGGAGGAGGCGGTTGCTCACCTGAGATAACCTCGGTAAGGCTGCTGAAATTAAAGACCAACCCTTTATCCTGGGCTCAGTGTGTCATGGCATTAGAAGTTGCTATCACATGCTCCTGAGCTTACTATCCAGCAAGGAGTTAAAGCAGAAAATCAGTGGGAATGCATGTTTTCGTTCGAGCCACAGCAGATCTACCAAATCCAAACTAGAAAGAAACTGTGTGTGTGTGTAGGGAAGAACCTCTCAGATACATTAAAAAGCCCCCTCAAAGCTATTTTAAGCTTGAAAGTGGCTTTTAGTGGTTTTATTCTTGGTTTTATTTGCTTTTTGTTTTTTCTTTAATAACACCTGGTAAAGACTGCTTTATACAGCTATGCTAGAAATGACAAATGGAATAGGGATGATGAAGAAAACACATGGACATCCTTTGCCATTTGGGGGGCAGTGGGGAGGGCATGGAGGGCATTTTTTGCTCAATCCACTTCCTTGGCTATGCAAGGGTAGGAGAAATCTTGGGTAGAGCACTGGGTTTTGAAGTGGAAGGACCATGCACAGATCAAGACTACTGTGCAGCATCTCAGACCTCTTACTGTTATTTTTCAAAAAACACATTGCTACCCTTAATTCAATTCTGTGAAAATGTAAGCAGGCATCTCTCCTGCCTCTAGTTAATTCATAAAATGATACTTGCAGTGTATGTTACAGCAATAGTTGAGTTGCAGTCAGGGAGAGAATAGAAAAAAAACATTCCCCAGGAATGTTTTTTGAGATATGACAGTGCCAAAGTAAAGAAACAAATTTAGTGAGGGAACCAGGGCAGCAGTCTGCCAGTGTGAAGACGCTCAAATACATCAACTTAGGAAATCTGCTGCACTTGTCTTTCTTTCAAATTCTAAGTAACTTCTTCCTTCAACAACACATTCTTGGTTAAATCCATATCCAAGAAGGCTACTACAAGCTTTGTATTTCATGGTCACTTCTTTGTATTTCATAGTCGTTACTACAAAAAGTGCAGCAAATGACCTCGTGTGTCCTGTCCTAGATTCAGTCACTCTAAGTGTTTACAAATCAGTATCCTGCAAGAGAAGTTACCCTATACTGTTAGGACTTTAAACTTTGACTAAATGCTGAAATTACTAAGTCTTGAGATGTATAAGAATAGTGACAACAGTCACTACCATCAACAAAAATTAAGGGAAGTCAAATTTTACTGAGCATTTTACTTCAAGACCAGAAGGAATAAATGTGTTGTTGCAGTGTTCTCTGGCACCTAAGAATGATGCATTTAAAATAAGAGGGAGGTGTTCTTCCTTTATTTTTCAGAGTTAAAATTAGTGCAATCTTTTCTATAATTCTTAAGGCATGATGAGTATTTCTCTTTACTGTACTTTACCATACTGTATTTGCTATAGTGTTCTCCTATGTTCCCTTTTGTCTTTGGCCAGGCAGAAGTAATCATGTGCAATAGATTGTTCATGCATTTTAGTGGCTGTACGATGCATTTTGGTAGCTTCTGCGTGTGGATGACTTTGTGTATATATGGGGTGGCCTGGTGTTGCCCAGGAAAACAGAAAATCATTCCAGCAGAAAAAAAAGCATTCTCCTTTGTGGGTCCTCTGTAGTGACACCAGTGCTTCCCACAGCTGATATTCATGAAGTTGTAGGGTCTTAATGTCTTGGACACATCCAGCGCTCTGCCACATGTGACTGCAAGTTGCCAGCGGACTCAAAAGTTAAGGGGAATTGGAAAGATAGACAGTGTGATTATATGGGTTTTGTTCTTTTCAGAAAAGCAGGCTAAAGGTCTTCTTAGTTTGTCCTACCAAATAACATTCAAATTAGGGTATGTTTAAGCAACTCTGTGAGCCCGTGGATTTCTGACACCATGTAAAACACCTGACTGTCACATAAAATGACCTGAAGTACTTATCCTGAAACAGAAATAAACATGGGATACCACTGAAGGATGTATGATATGTACTGAAGTCTGATAAGAGAACAACAAAGACTCTCCAGTGTGAACAGTGTTATGGGGAACCTCAGGGTATTTTATTAAAAGGCCAGCTATAACCATTGGGTTGTTCCTTCTCCTGAAGTTTTATAAATGTCATTGAAAAAAAGATGAAGAGCAAACACTGTATGAACATACACACTTCATCAGATGTGTCTAGTGGACACAGGTAGTAGTCCTACTCTCAATTTTGGTCAAAGTTTTGTCTAACATACACATAAATGAAGAGAGACACCCTTTGCTCAGAAAACAAAAATAATGACATCACAGAATCAATGTTAAACATACCTGACCTTGAAAGTACAGTGAAGAACTGGAATTTCTTTCTTCCAATTTAAAGATTTCATGAACTCTACAGAGACCTGGATGGAGGAATGCTCTGACAAAGAATCTGACCATTGCAGATGGACCAGGTCTCAATAAACAAAAAACCACACCAACTTTCTGGGGCCATCGCTGAAATGACATGACTTGACTGTATCAACTAGCAAAAATTGTTCTGTCTAGTCTAGCTATGTAAGTACATGTTGCTGGCATCTAGTGTTACCAGTCTTTCTGAGGTCTCAAACAACTGAACAAAAAAAAAAAAAAAAAAAAGTTGTATCAGGCTACTTAATCTATGAATTCCTCAAATACATTTTTAGTTGCAAAAGTCTTGTAACTCGTGAAATTTAAAAATAGTCAAAAGACCTCTAATATTTCCACTTTAAGTTCCATCTCTCTTTATTGGTGGGTTGAACGGGGACTGAACCAGAATCCATTAAATATAAATGAACTAAAGCCTGAGCTGAACCTAAATAAATAATGATCGAATTATTTCCTCTCTTCTGAGCGACTAAGACATATTTTATAAGCCCAGCCTCTGGATATCCTGATCTCCTTCTACGACAGAGTGACCTGCTTATTGGATGAGGGAAAGGCTGTGGATGTAGTTTACCTTGACTTTAGCAAGGCCTTTGACACCGTTTCCCACAGCATTCTCCTGGCAAAACTGGCTGCTCGAGGCTTAGATGATCGCACGCTTTGCTGGGTAAAAAACTGGCTGGATGGCCAGGCCCAAAGAGTTGTGGTGAACGGAGTTAAATCCAGTTGGTGGCCGGTCACAAGCGGTGTCCCCCAGGGCTCAGTTTTGGGGCCACTCTTGTTTAACATCTTTATTGATGATCTAGACGAGGGGATCGAATGCACCCTCAGTAAGTTTGCAGATGACACCAAGCTGGGTGGGAGTGTTGATCGGCTCGAGGGTAGGGAGGCTCTGCAGAGAGATCTGGACAGGCTGGAGCGATGGGCTGAGGCCAACTGTATGAGGTTCAATAAGGCCAAATGCTGGGTGCTGCACTTGGGTCACAACAACCCCCAGCAGCGCTACAGGCTTGGGGAGGAGTGGCTGGAGAGCTGCCAGTCAGAGAGGGACCTGGGGGTGTTGATTGACAGACGGCTGAACAGGAGCCAGCAGTGTGCCCAGGTGGCCAAGAAGGCCAATGGCATCCTGGCTTGTATCAGAAATAGCATGGCCAGCAGGGACAGGGAAGTGATCTTACCCCTGTACTCGGCACTGGTGAGGCCGCACCTCGATTCCTGTGTTCAGTTTTGGGCCCCTCACTACAAAAAGGACATTGAATGACTCGAGTGTGTCCAGAGAAGGGCAACGAAGCTGGTGCAGGGTCTGGAGCACATGTTGTACGAGGAGCGGCTGAGGGAACTGGGGTTGTTTAGTCTAGAGAAGAGGAGGGTGAGGGGAGACCTCATCACCCTCTACAACTACCTGAAGGGAGGTTGCAGAGAGCTGGGGATGAGTCTCTTTAACCAAGTAATAAGCGATAGGACAAGAGGGAATGGCCTCAAGTTACGCCAGGGAAGGTTTAGACTAGATGTCAGGAAGTATTTCTTTACAGAACGGGTTATTAGGCAGTGGAATGGATTGCCCAGGGAGGTGGTGAAGTCCCCGTCCCTGGAGGTGTTTAAGAGGCGGGTCGACATAGTGCTGAGAGATATGGTGTAGATGGGAACAGTCAGTGTGAGGTTAATGGTTGGACTGGATGATCTTCAAGGTCCTTTCCAACCTAGTTGATTCTGTGATTCTGTGAAGACATCCTGACACCTATTGCTCTCCAGTGGAAACTGTTTGAGTCATTGGCTTCGGTAGAGGTAAGATGTCTCCTGCTGCCTGCACTGCATGTATTTCCACCATACAAAGCTCTCAGAGCACTTAACAAACCTTGCATTACTCTCACAAAGGCCTTGCCCTGTCAGGGTGCATAAACATGTCTTTGCATTTTCATTGAAGCCAATGGGACTTGGTGTATTTTGAGATTTCAAACATGTAAGTTCTTTGCTCAATCATATCCAAAACCCCTGTATGTGAAAGGGTTTTGTTTTTCCATTTTTGTAATTTTTCTTTTTTTAAATCTGGGCTTGCTTATGGCCCTTTTGTTGGAAAGCTGCAGAGCTCTGCAGTCCAGCAGGACATCCTGTCCTCTTCTCTCCAACTTCATTGTACATTGGAGAGCACAGAGACATTTTCCCTCTGAACACCTGAGACAAGGGACTCAAAACTCACACAGCCTTGGATTGTGTAAACACGACTAGTTTTGTAGACTGTGGCAGGAGAAGGAAGGAATCTCTTGGAAGGCCTGTCTCCAGGTTCTCCCAGCTCATTAGGGAGCAACATGCCAAAACATTGGACTGAGAGTAGTAGCTGTTGACTTAGTGTTAAAGAAAAGATGACAGACCACTTAGTGTTAAAGAAATGGTGACAGACCAGCAAACATTTTTGTCACACTCTTCTGCCCATAGTAGGGTGGGAAGAGAAGGAGAGGAAAATAAGAGGAATAAAGTCGTATTCCATTGTAGAGAAATGATGAAAAGGTTGTGTTTGCATCTCAGCAACTTATTTCAAGATTGATGGCTAGCTGGAGGGAAGCTGTTGACTTATGACAGTATTTTACTATTGCACTGAATTTATGTTGCTTGGCAACAGGAACACACATTAAGTAAGAGTGAAGCACACCTCCCGGCTGGTCCAGCCTGCATCCCTTCAATCATGCCGACCAATGTGTGAGACAGAGATCGTATCTGTGGCCTCTACCAAATTCCTTGTAAAATTTAAGTGTAGCTGTTTCTCACAAAATTAAAGGCTATTTTAACTATATTTCTTTTCCAAAAATACTTGTCAGAACACAGGGAGGACTCTTGCTTCTCTTTCAAGGCCATGAAATTCTTAGCACATCTGGGTTTGTTATGCCTCTTTGCAGTACACAAGGCACTGTGTTACACAAACTCTGTCAGGATGGAGCTGGCATTTGATGTGCTTTTGCTGCCTTCCAGGAATTTTTCCTTTCCACCACAGGTGGGGAGCCAAATATTTCTCTTGGTGTTAAGGGACACTCATATATGAATAAAGAAAGTCACAAAAAAGGAATAAAAAACGCTGACCAGGAATAACTGATCTTTACCTGTTTGTTCAAAAAGTTTGTTCAATTAACTTGCCCATTTTTGTTTCAGACCAATTTGCTTAGATTATATCTTTTTAAATTTGCTGTCTAAAGAAATGAACAGCAAGCAAGCTAAGTCTTAAAAGACCCACCAACACATTGCAGTTTTGCCAGGCACTGCTCAGAGCAAAAAGTACCAAAGGAGCCCCATGCATCTTTAGATGACTTTCCAGGTAAAGTAGGATCCCTCCACTAACCCTCCACACCTCTCTCTACCTGTGGTGTGTTGACCTTGGCTGGCTGCCTGTTGCCCACCAAGACGATCGCTTATTCCCCATCCTGAGCAGAACAGGAGAAAATATGATGAAAATGCTCATGGGGCAAGATAAGGACAAGGATCACTGTCATGGGTAAACCAGACTTGACTTTTGGAGTAGTAATTTAATTTATTGCCAATTAATAACTGAGGAGGATAGTGAGAAATAAACTACAACCACCTTCCCCCCACTCCCCATGCTATTCTTTCCAGGGTCAACTTTATTCCTGACTCTTCCACTTCCCCCTCCCTGCCACTCTCCAAGTGGCACATGTGGATGGAGAATGGGAATTGTGGTCAGTTGCTAACCCGTCTGTCTACTGCTTCTTCCTCCTCACATGCTTCCAGCATGGGGTCCCATCTACAGGACACAGTCCTTCATGAACTGTTCCAATATGGGTCCTTCTCACAGGCTGCAGTTCTTGAAGAACTGCTCCAGCATGGATCCTTTACACAGGGTCCAGTCCTTCAGGAATGGATTGTTCCAGTATGGTGAGTCCCCCATGGGCCACAAGTCCTGTCAGAATACTCTCTGGGCAGAGTATTTAGAAACAGCCCTGGGAAGGCTGTTGAAATGATGCACTCTTCTGCCTCTCTGCTGTTGGTGAGAATGAGCTGCTTGAAAGGACAAATGAGTTACATGTGTCACTTCAGATTGGATCAGTGTGGTATTTAGGGCTTTACTAAAAACATGTCCATTTGAACAAAAGAGGAGATAAAACTCAGGAACTTTAAGTGGTGACAGTTTCAGCAGCTGAGGGTGTCCATGTCAGAGGTTTAAAATAAGTGGGCAGAGGAACTAAATACCCAACACCTTCCATGAGAGGAAGAGAAGGGGTACCTTGCCTCTCAAGCAGTCCTCATTTGAAAACATTTGAAAACCATTTAGTAGAGTTGAGAGCTAAAAGAGGAGGAGAACTGAAGTTGAAATGTATCAAGGAGTGCAGTGTTACCATTTCTCTTTCTTGTGCCATTGCATGAACATATAAAGTACCTACTGACTGATTAATTTATATCAGTGAATTTCGAGGAAATGGAAAAGAGAGAATTATGACAAAACATTTATTTTGCATTTGACTTACAAAATGGGAAAACTATATAACAATTTAATAAAACATTGTTTCAGTTACAATTAACTAAGCTAAAGCTGCATGACAATATGGTGCAGCTTGAATGCTCTGCATATACCTTAAACATTTCATGAGAAGATCAACTTTTAAGCAACTAAGGTCTAAAGCTCTACAACTATACGGAGCCAAAGTCACAATGCCAAGGCTACTCAGTTGAAGTTTTCTGAATGTCATTCTTATTACTCATTCATTAAAAAGTGTTGCCTTTCATTAGAAGCAGGATTCAGCAAAGCACTTAGGAAACTGGAAATCTGATGATTCATTCTGAGGGACTGAAGTCTCAGAATTCCCTGAGTTTTGCTTGGTTTACCCCAAGGTAAGTTGGGTGTGTCAGTTTAACTTAGAAAATAGACTTTTTTTTTTTTTTTTAACAAAGAATTAATATTTGCAATTAACTTCTGGGTGCTTGACTTTATGAAGATGGTCAGTAAATAAAATAATGGGAAAAGGACAATTGATGTGAAACACTAGTTTAAAAAAATGTGGTTCCCCCCCCCCCCCAAGTGAACCAGGAATACTGTGAGAAAGAGAAAAGAATGGGAAAATAAAATGCTTCCAAAACTAATGCAACAGTAAAAGCCTGAAAGTAAAAGATGCTTCTTGAATATTTTCTTAACCCAACACAGCTAGGGGAACAAGCCTTTGTTTGAAAAAATACTGAAAATGTAATGTAATTATACAGAATCCCTGTGGGCATTTTTTGCTTCTTTGCTGCAGGAGGGTGTTGCTGTATAGGTTTAACTTAAAACTGCTTTCCAGTTATAAGTTTCTGGCAAAACTCATTAAAAAGAACTGGTCAGGAAGACTACCTAAAAGATGGTGTTTCATGATGTTAGATTTAGATTAAATTTTAAAATTATGACTAGGTATTTTTTAAATGGCAGAAATGCAGTTCTATTTTAAAAATATAGTGCCTTTTTCTGTCAATATTGTTTTCATTGTGCTCTTTCTTACTCTCTCTCTCTGTCTATTCAGAAAGGAAAGGAGAACAAAACAGCAAAGTGGAAACTAAATAACAGTACATCTTGTTCTTTGGGAAAGGTAAGTGTGAAAAGTTTTACACTGACTACAAATATAGGAAGAGAAAAATTCTCAAGAATTTGCAAAAATCTATTGCAAAATAAAAACAATTTAAGAAATGCTATGAAAATGCTCAATCTGTTGTGGGTTTTTTAATTCCCAGTATGTCATACTTTGTAATTGGATGATTGCTTATTATTGTCCTGGTTTAACCAGGATAGGGTTAAGTTTCCCCAGCAGTGTGGGGGAGCTCTAGCCGGGTTATTCAGATACCATGCGGACGTCACATCCTGGCAGGTCACTTAGCAATGAGCATTGACAAAGAAAAATTAACAAAAGCACAGTATAACTCACGGTGTGTTTTCACCCACAATCAAGTCCCCTTGTGGCACGCATCGGACCTCTCCATCCTTCTGCATCACCCACCAGGTGCACCCAGGTCCTTGAGCAAAAACAATCCCGTGGATGGGTTTGCCTTTGCCCGGCGCAGGACTAACCCAGACCATTTTTCCCAGCAGGTCCCTCATGCGCACCACAGGGACTCTATCCCCGTCTACAACGCGTGGAAGTTTTGACTGAGCTGGGCCAGCTCGATTGGCAGATCCTCTTGTGTTCACTAACCAAGTGGCCTTTGTCAGATGTGTGTCCCAGTGTTTGAAGGTTCCACCCCCCATTACTCTCAATGTAGTTTTTAACAGTCCATTGTAGCGCTCGATCTTCCCAGAGGCTGGTGCGTGGTAGGGGATGTGGTAGACCCACTCGATGCCGTGTTCTTCTGCCCAGGCATCTATGAGGTTATTTCGGAAGTGAGTCCCATTGTCCGACTCAATCCTCTCTGGGGTGCCGTGTTGTCACAGGACTTGCTCTTCAAGGCCCAGGATGGTATTTCGGGCGGTGGCGTGGGACACTGGATAAGTTTCGAGCCACCCAGTGGTTGCTTCCACCATTGTGAGCACGTGGCGCTTGCCTCGGCGGGTCTGTGGCAGTGTGATGTAGTCGATCTGCCAGGCCTCTCCATATTTATATTTCATCCATCGATCTTCATTCTGCTGGGGCTTCACCCGTTTGGCTTGTTTGATTGCAGCACATATCTCACATCCGTGGATGATCTCTGCGATGGTGTCAATGGTGAGGTCCACCCCTCGATCTCGAGCCCACCTATATGTTGCATCTCTGCCTTGGTGGCCCGAAGTCTCATGGGCCCACCGGGCTATGAACAGTTCACCTTTACGCTGCCAGTCCAAGTCCACCTGAGCCACCTCAATCTTAGCAGCTTGGTCTGCCTGCTGGTTATGCTGATGTTCATCAGTGGCTCGACTCTTGGGTATATGGGCGTCCACATGGCGCACCTTCACAACGAGGTTCTCCACCCGGGCTGCAATGTCCTGCCATACTTCAGCGGCCCAGATGGGTTTGCCCTTGAGTTGCCAGTTGTTCTGTTTCCATTGCTGCAACCACATTTTTTGTGGGGGATTTCTGACTAGACACTGGAGCTGCATCTCTCTTGGAAGACCCCTTTCATGGTGGTCTTCCCTTTCAGTTGCTGTACTCGTGCAGCTAGGGCGGAAGTGGGCTGCCCATGCCACCTTCTCATGTTCTCCCCATTGTCACGGAGGAAGAACCACAGGGTGCCCCGTGGTGTGTACCTTCTACCGCCCTTCTCTTGGGTGGGGAAACGCCTGCTTCTAATGGCTGAGACATCGGCCCGTGCAGGTGGAACATAGGACATGTCCTGTTCCATTTTCTGGAGCCTCTGAGACAGTTCCTCTACGGCTGAAACCAAAGCATGTTGGGAGGAAGGGAGACTCCCCTCATAGTGCCGGAGCTGCATAGTCACTTCATTCACTGTCTGATTGTCTCGCCACCAGGATGCTGCTGCTAATGCTTTGGAATGTCCCTCTGGTCCACTTTGCAGGAACTTCCGCCACATCAGCTGTGTACAAGGGACCAGATCTGGATCCAATGGTGACTGCTCATCATTCAGATCACCATAGATCATGTCAAACACAGCCATTTCCCTGAGGTTTTGGATGCCTTTCTCCATGTCGGTCCACTTGCCTAACCGACATAGAGAATCATCCTTGTAGGGGTACCTCTCCCTCACAGCGAGCAGGAGTCGCTTCCAAAGGCTGAGGGTTTGAGCCTGTTTCCCTATTGCCTTGTCAATACCAACCTGCTTGGCTAAATGTCCCACCTGCTTGGCCTCTCTCCCCTCCAATTCCAAACCAGCAGCTCCAGTACCCCAGCACCGGAGCAACCAGGTGCAAATTTGCTCGCCTGCAATGTGGCTGTAATCCTTCCGCATATCTCGCAACTCACTGAGGGATAGAGATCGGATGATTACCTCCGGCTCTTCCTCCTGCTCTCGTGATGGGCCTGGTTCATTATCACCCTGTGCACTGCGAGGGGATTTTTTGGTATATTTGGTTTTCCGTATCAGGGCAACTGATACTGGTACTGCTTGTCCCTCCGGCTCAGCTGCTGTGCTGGTGGAGGCGACCGGTACTGGCGCTGCCTGTCCCCCTGGCCCAGCTGCTGTACCAGCAGGCTCACTTTCAGACCCTGCAGCTCTTTCGCCCCCTTGAGGGCAGTGAACAGTGTTAAAGATGACACGGTAAGCATGGGCAAGCCCCCAGCACATCGCAGCGAGCTGCATCTCCCGGGATTTGTCAGATTGGCAGCACACCTTTTTCAAACACTCCACCAGTTTATCAGGACTCTGCACTTGTTCGGGAGTGAGATCCCAAAGCATTGGGGGTGACCACTGACTCAGGCACTTGCCCATCTTCTCCCACATACCTAGCCATTTATAACTATCTGCCCCCGGGGCAGGTTTCCGGGTGGTGCTATTGTTGGAGAAGTACCGCATGGCCCAAAACAGGATCAGGCAGACATTTAGAAAGCATTGTGCCGCGAACACAGTGGCCAGGAGGCTCCAGGGATAGCTGAAACTCTCAAAAACTGAGAGAATCTCCTCCCCTGGCTCACCCATAGAGGGGGTGAGACCCCAAACAAAAGACCAGGCAGCAAACAGGTAGCGGTGCACCCCCACAAGCAGCGAAACGAGCCCATTATAAGCAGACAGTAACCAGTGGAGCAAAATACAGCCCTTGACACATTTTCCACCGACAATAAATGCCACTACTAGGAGCACAGAGTGGACATGAGGATTAATCCAGCCCCACCACGCAAGCAAATTGCCCAGCATTGCAAACATTTCTTATCAAACAATACAAGTAAAACAGAAAAATTACACCTAACAGATTGCTCTAACACTTCTCCTTTTGTCCTTATTTCAGTCTTCTCCAGCCTCACGTTGGAGCGCCAAAGTTGTGGTGGTTTAGCCCCTGCCGTGGTCTCAGACCCCGGCAGGGGCTAAACCACCACAATTATGATGGCAATTACACACTGACAGAAAACTACACAATATACTGGTGATGTAACAGCATTGTTATTGGGTTTCATGGCAAATGAAAGTTCTTTGATAAAGAACTCTGCAGCTTATACAATTGATGTGAGTTCTGGGGAAACCAAAATGCTACTGAAATTGTCTTTCCCCAGCCGAAAACCTATACCTGCCTACTTGTACTGCTCTCCTGGAAAACTGTCTTTCACCACTAGCAACTGTGTGATAATGACATTATGGCAGGGCAAGGGTTAGAAGTTAGGACTTTGTGATATCCATGCCAAGATGTTTGTGTGTGGGATGTGCCCACACTAAGGATAATGGATGCCACTGCAGCAGTATATAAAGGTCTTTAAGGAGCTTCAGAGTATGCGATCTTACAAAAAGATAAGTGAGACAGCAGGTCATTCAACAAGGATGCCTTTTAGATTGTCTAAGTACAGACAGAATGGATTACCTGTATCGTCAAAGCAGGCATTATGTTATTCCTGTGCAGTACCAGGTGAAGGTAACAGAGGGAAGCTGCGACATGCACAGTCGTTCCTGTAAAAGTGCATTAACTAGTATTAAATGTTGCTTCCAAATATTTTAATGCTGGATTTTGTTTGGTTTCTGGCATGGGAAATTAATATTTCTCTGACCAGTGCCTGTTAGTGTTTTAAGTTAAAATAATATGTACATGGGGATGTGAAGAAGGATATGTATGTCTAAAACCCGTGACTGTTCATGGATACGAGCCAGTACTAGAAAAACTGCTGTTCTTTAGAGGATGAAATTGTCACCCTACTGAATTTGGTGGGAGGTTTTCCATAGATTTCAGAAGGCCCTTTAATTTTTTTTTGTTGTTAGAAGATAATTCATGTTTTTATTCTAGATCTCCCACAAGCTGTAGATAAGGAAGAGCAAAAAAAAGACCCCACATCCTACTCATGAAAAGACCCAGAAGAAGAATGGGGCAGTTTACTTAAACAGAAAAGACCTAGATGGTGCCATGGATTAAAATATCTTTTTTTTTTTTTTTTTTTTTTGCAGAGGAGGAAAGGAAGTGGTTATGAAGATGATTTGCTGTAGCATATAACACAGATTGGAAGATGGAGGATTTAAGAGTAGAATTTATGGCTTGGATATGAACCTGGAGGTTTGTTCGATTTAGATTCCGATCCACTATGTGAATGGAAAAGCTCTAAACTGAGTAAATTTGAAATGAATCCCTGAAGAGGGAAGAGAGGTTAGGAAAGCATGTCCCCTTCAGTGCAAGACAGAGAAATTCAATAAATAAGGATTAGTAACCCATCATATTTTTGCTATCAACAATATTCCCTCTAAAAATGAAATACATCTATAACAATCTCTAATATTTCTGTGCTGATTTGGGATGAAAAAACTCAAATATGTACATAGGTTGTGACATTTAAATAAAATGGCATCATATATAAAATATATCCTGAGACATAGCTGGAGAGAGTTATTGTAACATTTTTCCTACTGGAAAATAAAGCACTATTTATTAAATTAAAATCAGGATGCATCAGGTACGCCTTACTTGCAGGAAGGTCAGCTGCTGAGAACAGTGTCACTTCACCTAGATAATTTCAATCCTGTTAGGACTGTCAAGAACAGATAATTTTTACAGCCTGGCATAAATAATAAATGGGTGGTTAAAAGCTCCAGATGAGGATACAGCAAATCTCATTGCCTTCTCTTTGTGGTGTGTTGTTTTGTGCCGCTGTTCAGAGCATGTTAAAATAGCTACCATGCAGTCCTGGCTGTGTTTTACATCACTTCTGTAGCATCAGTGTAATGGACTGATCAAAGCCCCAACTGGCGGAGAAATAATGTCTGATGCTTGAACTATGGGCTTTTCTGTTCGTTGCAAAAGCCCTTCCGAATGCTGCATTGGATTATTTCCAGAGTTTCAGACAAGGTTCCAGGCATTGGTGGCCACAATCCTACAGATTCACACACTGAATTAAGCAAACTTTGTTGGCATATTTTTAAAATTGAGCTAGTTGGAATTGCAATTCTAATGAATTAACTAGAGAAGTACCTAGTATAGAGCAGATGTGCAAAATTGGCCAGTATTTATTGGTCTTTAGCTATTTGTTCACAGAACACTGAAAACATGCTAAAACTGCAACTAGTTGGTTTTTATTCCTTGCTAGTATCAATGTCATTGTCTTCAGCTGATATTGGAATGGTAGCCTAAAAGCCTTCTGAAATTAATTTAGTATGAAGACAGTGAAAAAACCATTATCAGAAATCTTATCTGCTCTGCAATACTCATGTTCTTACATCCTTTGGTGTCATGTCTTTGAGAGGAAAGGATTGTTCATTATATATTTACACAAAGCAGGATGCACTTTCCTTAATTGCAACCAGAACAGCTAGGTCATTACAAAAGTTTTCAGGCAGGCTTGTGAAGAACATAATTTTTATTCCCTTTTAAACTTCACTGGATTAAGGGAATTCATGTATGTCTGTATTTTTCAACTTCTAAGGGATCAGTGGGAGTACTAAGCAAAGCAAAACCATCAGCAGAGGCTTAAATTCACTGAAGACAATACACAGCTTCACTGGAAAACTTTTATGGAGTCTTCAAGCTGAAAAAGACCAGTGACTTACATCAAAGACTAGAAAACAGTTTTCTCCTTCTGGCCATTTCTCATTTGATTCATAAAGTTCTGCTTTATTTCTGTGCAAAGGAGGCTATATGCTCACATTCATTACATAACTGAGTTTGAAACTCATTTTATGACTAACACTTCGATGCTGACCTCTGCAGCTGCTCAGATTCTCAGTATTTAAAGAGAGACCATGAGTCAAATGGCTTTCATTGCAAAGACACTGTCACATTATTATAGACTCAGGCTGAAACTAATTTAGTGCTCTCTGTTTTTATCAAAGATTGCTTGCCATGGTCAGATACATTACCCTACATCACCAAAGACCAATAGCAGGAGCTAGTTTTGCTAAGGCAAAGCATGTATGTATATGAAAATGGGAATGAAATCTATGGTCCCTCTTGAGCAAAGATCAAACTTCCACTAAGAGAGAGCAGGTGTATTTGTATTTATCTTAATAAATGGAAATTACCTAGTGGCTGTGGATGTCTGTTAAGTTATCTGTGGGAAAAGTCTCAGGCTGTGCCAGCCCCGTAGGGTGTTTTGTAGACGTTAGGGCATCTAGGCAGCTGATTCCTACTGCCGAGGTAATAAAAATGTGTGCGTCATGGAGGGGTACTGTGGGGAGCCACAAATGTACAAGAACAATGTAGCATCTAACTGTTCAGTCTGGCATAGAGAAGCTAGAATGATTTCTATTCTGTTCTCCTTTTCTCTAATACTTTCTACTTAGCTTTTATCCTAGAATTAGAAAAAATACAGAGATCTGTCTCCTACCCTCGTAGCAAGACAAACTTATTCCTAAACCCTTCTTGATGGATGTTTCATTAATCAAACTAGAAAAGTCCCTGGGATGGGCTTCCATTACATCCCCAGACAAATTGTCTCAGAGATTTCCCTTGCCTTACAATTAGAAATTTTTTTTTGTTCCTAATGTCCACCTTAAAATCCTTGCTGCAGTTTATGTCCATCATGTCTTGTCCCATCCCATGTTGATGGATTTGAAGACTGGTTCCCTGTCTTTCTTCACGCATTTCCTCTCTTGATTAAACAGTTCTTTCGTGTCTTTGCATAGGCTACATACCGTTAAGCTTTTGATCACTTTTACTCTAACAGGTTTTTATTTTAAATCAGTGAAAAATTAATTATTTGAATAAAATAATTATGCTAAATATTGGAAAAAAACAAATCCTAATGGCTTGCTGAACAGCACTTTTTTAATGAAAGTGCTGAATATGGAGATTTCTTTACATAAATGTTTAAATTGTTATTTAAGGTAATACATATGCATGCACACACATACTAAAGAATCCCACATATATGAAAATTATGAATTCAGTGTTTTATTCCTAAGTTTCCTGAATAGTTGCCCTAGTGTTGCATGAAAATGATGGGTAAAGAAGGAAGGTTTACCTGTAACAACTCCTAGATGTAGTCAGGCCTCCTAAAGTAGTTTTTCATGAGCAAAAGCACTTTAGTGGAAGGTGAAAAATGAACGCTTACAGGAATGCCACTAATTCAATCTGAAATGAATGCTAATAGAGTTTATTCTGTCAGTGATATTTGTTGTTATCGACTGAGATGCGCCTATGTGTTTGATGGCTTTATCAATTTCCCTGAAAACTGTTTATCCTGTAGACTTGAATGGAAATCATCATAAAGGTCATCCTCCTTTAGATCCTGACTCAGCAGAGCAGTTAAAAACATACTTAATTCTGAATAAAAGCTTTGATTTAACTACTTCAGTAAGAAACAAATATGTGCTTAATGCTAAGCACATTTTAAAGGGTTTTTACTAAATCACAATGTTATTTTCAGGTGGCTTCCTTTTCTTTACCATTCAACAATTCAATGTTGTCTGATTTATTGCTTGTTACAATGCATCTTTCATCACTACCTTTCATGCTCCTTTGTTGTTCGGATGTGCACTGCTGCTATAAATAATGCTGTGGTGTGAGTATGAAAGAACAGTTGCCTGCAGAAAATATCATTGTATGTTGTCACTACGTTTGTGAAGGTTAAAAATTAATGATTAAATAAGGTACTTAATAATGTTCATGTTATATATCATATATCTTCTATTCACTGGCATTATTTTTTCCTCTTTTGCTAAGGGAAGAGGTGTTATTGAGTAAGAATGGATGCAATAGCTATTTGAAAACACTGAAGAGGACAGCTGCTTTATAGCTTCAAATGCTTCAGGCTTTAAAAGTTTGGACCTTTTACTGATGACATGATGGTCTTGTCTTGCTTTGCTCCTGTGTATTACATAGCTTCTCTAAATGGAGAACTCATCTTGCTATGTAGAAATGCTGTGATGCCTACCTACAGCTAAAGGAGGGGCTGTAAAGTTCAAGTTTCTTGCAGCTGAGAAATCTGAATTTGTAAATGTAGCTGGGCTTTAAGCAAGACTGCTTCCTCTTAGCTCAAGTGTTCCCTCATTCTACTTGTCAACTTCCAGGATCTTTGCTCTAAGCACCTAACTCTTCTGACTATATATGGAGCCTACCTGCCTGGGTGTCACACAGGGTGGTGGAGAATAGAGGTGCAAAGCTTCAGTCCTCTTGTGAATTCATAACTGCACTGACAAAGTTGGTTTATCGCTGCACTGAGAAGGATCTATAGATGAGCTGATGTTGCCAGTAAACCCCTGATTTAGGAGACACTGCCTTTTATGGCATTGACATGTTATGGACCATAAAAAGGATCATTATTAACTGAGAGGCAGAAATTGAAAAAACAGCTGCTGGTAAAGTAGGAGACAGGATTCTCTTTTATCAAAAGTCAGTGATTTATTTGAAGTACTGGATCTCACACACGTCAGGCTTAGTGTGTTTTTTCTGAATCCCAGGCAGTTCCTGCAGAACCACACCAGAGCTGGCAGCATCTCTGAGGTTAGGAAACTGAAAGCTCGTGATTTTTTGGCTCTCAACAGACAGCTGCTCAGAGAAGAGACCTTTCAGAACTTTAGCTTCTCAGTTTCTACAAAAGTTTGGAAAGGCAAAGTGGAAGGATAGGGATTGTGGGAGTGAAGGGAAGAAAGTTTCCATCAGCTAGAAATCCTGCTTTTTATCTTCCTCCATTTCAAGGTAGGCTAATGAAATGTGTCTGTGCAGCAGCTGGGAATACTTGAAGGTGTAGGTATGATCACGGTTACGAGACAGTGGAAAATTCAATGATATGGGAGCACTGTGTAGTAGTGTGACTAATACTGTGGTGAGCTTTATGTAATTTGTCAGTTGTGTCCTTCCTCCAAGTTTTTGCTGGAACCATGTGGGCAGAACTGGTGTGTCAATCACCTGTAATCACCTTGAGAAACCCATCCTGCTGCCTCCTACATCTGTAGGGAATTTTCTGCTGGTTCCAATGTGCAACATGTGGGGTTCCTGCTAGGGATGCTGGAGTTTGGCTAGGCGAATGCTGTTGCTGATTTTTAAACATTAGCACAGTTACTTTTCATTTCTATTTTTCACAGGTTCTTGTGGTAAGAGTCATGGAACATCAGCTCTTCCTCAGGATCCTCCCTGCTGTCACTGATGCTCTGTCAAGCCCCTATTAACTCTGCAAGGCAACCCATAAAAGTTTACCTGGATTTTAAATTCTCTCTTTGTCCTCAAACTTCCACCTGAGTTAGGAAACAAGCATGATGCCTCACACATAGGCCTTTTAAAGTCTAGACCTTGTACTGTGTGCTTTATTTTCAGAGAATGCATGGAGTAAAAGTGGTCTTTGAAAAGCTATTTGAGGAAAAAAGTGTCACGATACTGCAAAATGCTAGAATCTGATCAGCCGCTTGCAAGCTGCCTTATTCGAGGTTTCTTATACCTGACTGTGGAAGTGTGCTTCTGGGAAAGTCATTGGTTTTGGTAGCATTGATATACCTTGCAAAAAAGGCATGCTGTAGAACAGCTGTGTTATTGATTTTTTTAATACAGTTATGGGACAATGATTGCGTGTAAATGAAATTTAGTCTTGTCTCTTCAGGCTGGGGATCAAACTGAGCTTTCACTGTGAGCTGGGGAAAAAATTCACATTTGGTTTGGTCTCGAGAAGAAAGTTAGGTGTCAAGGGGTGTGATGTTTCATTTTAAAGTCACACAGTGCTGCCTTTTCCCCACTGCACAGATACATGGAATACACCAGGGCAAGCCTGGCAATTCACCTCCTCAAGAGGATTTGGTTTGCTCAGACTCACAGGCAAGTTTTGCGTCCCAAGAGAGTCTGCTGTGCTGTAACTGAACCCCTTTCAGCAACAATCAGATGCAACGCATTCATTAATGAGATGTTGTTATGGAGGTAAGTACATCATCAGGACATGGCCACTTGGGCGGTGCGGTCACTTCATAAGCTGTCTGCTCTAGCATGTATTACCTTGGGTGGTCTTCAGGGTGGTCCATGCTGTGAACTTAACTGTTGCTCACCTCTTTCATTTTAATTGTTGGTGTTAAATTGTCAGGTTAACTCTTCCATTTGAGAGGTGGCAATAAAGGCACAGAAACCACAGATAGCCGAACACATTATTTATCCTCTTTATAGCATTCAGGAGGGACAGCCTAATGTGGTTTAATGGTCTATGCTGTAAAAAAGCATTTAAAACCCCAGACACTATGTTTATGCCACAGATGGTGGTCAAAGCCTAAACCTACCTGCCACTCAAAGTACGCCCCTAACCCTACTGTGTTCCCTAAACTGGAAAACATGAACCTCTCGGGGGACACCCAGGACTGGAGGTGACTCCTTTTACACTGTGAGCAAAGGAGCTGAGCCCAGGTGAGGAGGGCAGGAGGATGCTCCCTTCTCCATTATCTAGCTCTTCTTACCCACCAGCTCGGCTGCTACCAGGAACAGAGAGGAGGAGAAAAAATAGTCTGCCTCTGTCCTGAGCTGAAGGGTGGTGCTCCTAAATGATGCCACGCAGCTAAAGTCTGGGTTTGATTGCAGGCAAACCACTAAGAACGAGTAAGAGGCCAGTGCTTTAAAGCCTTACATCTTTTTGCTTTCACAAGTAGTGTTCTACTTAGTAAAGAGTTTCAGCTGAAATAAAAAGTCAGAGAAATTACGACTTCAGCACTTTCTCCTTGGAAGATTTCATTTTCATCATTTTGCAAGTGTTGAAACATTACAGATTCATCTACGCTTAATTAAACTAAAAAAACAGTTACCTGACCTGAAGCAACAAAGCTGAAATTTTCAATTTTCATTTCACTGCATCAGTGAGCTCACACCTCCTCTCCCCATTGTTTTTTATCATAGGTCCAAAAAGTAGCATAGGCGAAGAGGTATAAAAGGTGATATGTGTACCCAGTCTCAGCTGGGGTATGGGTATGCTATGATGTGATACAGTCTCCTGTTAATTTTGTACAGGTACCCCAAAGATTTCACTATAATTTATTTAATGTAATTGCTGACCTAGGACTGAGTATCTAGAGAGTCTGGGATGAATTAATAAAACATACATTCTGATTTTTTTTTCCAATTACAAAAATGGAATGAGAAATTGTACATATATATTATATGTATGTATAATTTATTGTTCAGGCTTTGAACTCTAATCTATTTGACAGCCTGAAACAGTGATTTTAAATTCACCTATTCCTAATTATTTGATCTCCTCCCTTGACTACCTTAACCTTCTTCAAACAGAAGAGATTTATCTTTGGAGAATGTTAGGATTTGAACAGAACAAATTAGATGCTGACATGACTTTTTTTAAGTATAATTAAAATGCATGACCAAGTCACACTTCCATACCTTTAAAAAAGCATTTTATTACATTAAATATTTAACCTGGGACAGTTAATCCATATTTATCTTACAGGACCATGGCAGTGACTGTAAAATTGGAGGCCATCGATCCTTTCTTGAACTCCTTGGAAAAGATCTATAATAAAATTACGGGCTAAGATTGCCTTATAAAATTCAGGCAAATACTCGAAGTTGAGCAGTGCTTAAATCAGTAGACCAGATTGTCCAATATTGTGCTCCACTCGATCCAAGAGGTGTTGGTCCCTGTTATGTTATTTGGTAATTCCTTGAGTGTGCTTATCAGTAGGTATATTACCTGCTTTTTTTGTTCTTGCCTGTGATGTGCTGCAGGACAGAGATCTCATCCACCTGAGCAAGGGACAGAGATGTTCATCAAAAAGAGTAGCAGAAGTTGAAAAGCCTTTACCTTGGACATCTTGCATTTGGGGATTGAAGAAATGAGCCAGATGGAAGGCATGAAACTCCAATTGAGGTCCCGGGCTTTTATGGGGAGAGGCTGTACAGGAAAGGTTGTAAAGTTCTTCATTAGAGCCTTCAGTCTTGATTGCTTTCTCTAGATCTTACTCTCAGTTTGCCATTCATTACTTCTTACCCTTCTGGTATGGGTTATGCATCGATTGCATGGACTATTTCTTTTTTATTGCAAACTAACTCTTCTTTCCCATATCTATTTCTTGGGTGTCAAATGAATATGCGGGAAGCTCTGAAATTTGGCCTGAGCCATTTAAATGTCTACGCATTTGAAAAAGAGGGAGAGAGAGAGAGATGTATGTGTATATATATATATATGCATAATATAAATTTATTTATAAAATGTGTCAGATATTTAATCCAAAAAATGGGTGCAGTTTAAGGATTGCTGGTATTGAACTCCTCATAAAAGGGAAGGTGTTACAAGAGTATAATATTTACAAGTGTAATAAAAAAATATTCTTGTAAAAAAGCTTTCATAAAATTATTTGTTTGGAGTAAAACTAATTGGTTTGTGGTCAAATAATTTTGACAACAAAGTTAAGAATTGGAACTTTTTGTCTGGATGGTTTAAAATGGATTTTATTTTTTTTTTTAAATTCCATTTGCTCAGTAAAATATTTCTTTTAGACTTTAGACTCAGTGCTGGAAGGAATACAGATATGTCTGCTGTCATTTTTATCATGAAACAAATAATGGATGATTTTTAATTTTTTTTTTTCAAAGCAACTGTCATGGATTGGTGCTTTGTGGAGAAAGAGAATAGAGGGAGTCAGGTTCCAGCAGGTTTCCCGTGAGATGCTCTAATTTGTGTCATTCCTGATACAATGTGGTGAAAGCCATTTCCAGACTTTCAGACCCTGAGGCAGGGCCAGATTAGTTGGACTTTCATCTGAGTTCTCTAAAACACCAGCTGCTAAGGTCTGCAAATATAATTTCATACTCTTCTCTGACTTAGCATAGATTCTTAGATTCACATCTTCGTGTAAATTAAACAGAAGTAGGTGAAAGGCATTTTACCTGAACAGATTTCACCAAAGGTCAGATGTTATTTGTAGTGCCTGCTGCTAGCTGTGGTGACAGATGGTTGACAGCAAGATGACTGATAACAGGAAATGGATCTTAGAAAACCGTGTATTAAGATCTTCCAAACGGAAAATGCAGATTAATGAAAGAAGATTTTCCATATTATTTCCCTATTATTACTAAAAAGACTGATTTTCTTTCATTCTTTCATTCATTCAGTCATTTAAACAACAGCAGTGTGGACAGCTGAAACTGCACAGAGGGGCAGTGAGTAAACACAGAAATAAATTCTTGCTTTTTTATTCCGTGAGTGCCACAAGAACAGTCAACAAATGTTAGAAATCAGTGCAAATTAGTAAACATCCTCTCAGCAGCCTATCAGTGTCGATTCCTACTTTTTGCATTCCCTTAAATTGTAAGTATTTCAGGATAAAAATCCTTTGCATGTGCCTTCAGTTAACTGAAACATATTGGACACTTGCACATTGCAGCTGTGCATTCAGAGCAGCCACAGCAATTCATATAAAAGTGTTCCACTTAACCTGCAAATGGGAATATAATTCAGCTAGATAGAGTGTGTAAACAGTACTTTGCTAAGACAAATCCTACTGTGAAAATGAGAGGTGGATATTCTTCTTGTAATTGCTCAGGGTTTTGACTGATGGTAAATACATTGTCATCACAGTTGAATATCAATACGTGGACCAAATCCGAGCATCAGAAAATGAGCTCTAGCTATCTAGAATATCTGACTTTAGATGATCCTTCCAGGGTCTTTGCTTGAAAAGTAAGCACAAAAACTTGAATTGTCAAACAAGGTAGATACCAGTTCACCCGTGAGCCATGCTTTAAAGCAGACACTAATAATATACTTGCTTTTGGATAAGTTTCATTATTTTTTTGGCAAATGTAGCAGTCCAAATATCAGGAGCTTCTGTTGTGTTCGGTTTGCTGAAGACAATAAAGGTGCAGGGCACATAAATGAGTTAAATAAAGTTAGGCGCTAATCTTGTTCCAGAGTTTTTAAAATATAGGACATTGTCAATCCCACACATTATTACAGGTGAAATGAAATTGCAGCCATGTCCAAAACCATCACATTGTTCTTATATCATCATTTTTATTAGATTCAGCAAATAATCTGATCTGGTAATAACAGCTGTGCATTAACAATGAAACAATCCAAATTGCACTTGAGTCTGAAAGAATCTAGCAGGGAATTCCTGGAATTAAAAAGTAAAGATGGACAAAAGAAAAAACTTACTGAAAATATATTTGATGTAGCATTGGATTTTTTTTGAAAAAACATATTTTTCATGGTAAATGTCTGCTTGCATTAGAAAAAAATTACATCACAAAAGTCAAATCCAGAAAAATGTTACCAACAAAAAAGGTCATGTGTGTGTACTCTTCAGGTTTTTGATGATAATCAAGACCTTTCATGAAAAGAGTAGTAAAACTTTTCAGGAGACAATCATGGAAATGGAAAATGCAGTTAGGTCTATCAGCTAGCCGGTAGACTTCCTAACCAATTTCATTGTTAAGCATGGGAAAAAATGAAACAAAAGGACCGATTCTTAGTGATGTTTAAGCAGTATTTGCTTAGCTCCTAACAATAGATTTTCAAAGTTTTCTAAAGGAGGCTCCCGTGATTCAACTTCTTTTGACATTTCGAAAGCATGTTAAAATCCCTTCAGCAACTGCTATGAAAAAATTCTAAAATGATTAATTCTTTTAAAAGATAAAGATATGAAAGGAGAAATCATCATATTCGTTTTATTTCTGTAGAGAAATAAATCAAAAGCTCTGTATACATATGAAATTGTTTTGCTCATCACCTTCCCAAAGAAGAGACTTTAATTAATCCTTTTCCTGAGAAAGATATTAAATCCTCATCTAATCCCCAAGCAGCAGTTCATATAAAGTCTAGAATCAGTTTGCATGTTCATAACCACAGAAAACATTATTTTCTCCTAAAGCAAATTGTGCTACAAAAACTATGAATGCTTCAAGTGTAGAGATGTTTTGCTTTTCCTTCATCTGATCTCTCCCTGATTTTATGCACATATGGATGCATAACAATTTTTTTTCTTCAAATTTTCTTTCTGTTCCAAAGAGAAAAACTAAGGAACTCTTCAACAATTTTGGTCTTTTTAAAAGTTCTGAAAACGACTCTGGGCAGCAGGAGCAACAAATATATCCCACAGCTTTGTTTCTAATTGTTTCTAATGACTTTACAAATTAGGTATTGTATTAGCTATGTTATGTATTCCGCCCACACCACTGTTATGCACTGGAAGCTGTTTGCACTCCTGTATAACTTTATTACAAGAACAGTATCACCTGTTTCAGAGGTATGTTTGGACAAGGACTGGAAATTTTTTGCCTAACTAATGGAGATGTTTCATCTGTATAAACAGTAAATCAGCTCTGCTTATACATATAAGCATATAATCATTAACACGAAGAAATTAATAACTTACTCCCAAGCAGAGTCAGCAAGCCAGATCGTCAGCTCACATGCTTGGGCACAACCAGTGAGCTGAAGAGAGAAGAGTCCACTTATTTTCATGAAGATCTGGCACAGCCTGTCCATAACTTGCTGCAGCTAGAGCAGTCGTCCCCGGCTAGCTAGCAAAGGCTGCCTAAGTGTAACGTGATCAGCTGGGTAATTACACCCATTCTGAAAACAACAAGCTTTCGCATTTCTCTGAGAGTTTGTATCATAATGCTCACATTTACAATGGTGAGCAAAGAAGCATTAGCATAAGGTATCCAAATCATTGTGCACATCTTATTGAAATGCTGGTGGTCTAAGAGCCACAAAAGTCTATTAAAATGTGGGAACATAAAAATACTGGACTGAGTTGATTTGCCTAGTTACAATTTGCTGCATGTTCAGTCACTAGGGAATGTGAATTACATCAAGTGTATCCAAAACCTGATGTCAGTTGCTAAATTTTGTATTTTTCTTTAGACAGCACTGTTTCTTTGAACTACCCTTTCTGCTTCCAAGTTAGCATGTGGAGCAGTTCTGTTTTACTCGTCTTACTTCACTGAATCAGAACCATAATCAAATGGGTTTATTTGTGCAGAAATGAAAATGATAGCAGTCCATTTCCCCATATTTTAATGAAAATATGTTTCATAATGTGATCAGGAACAATAATGGGCTGCCTTTGATATTCTAAAGAATGCCAGATAATATAAAAAAAAGTATGCCTGAAAAATGTATCAGCAAAAGACTATGGTATTTTGGAAATAAAGATTTGAATGACACCAGATTAAGTAATTTACGTCTGTATTCTAGTCTAGAAAGAGCTGGCTTGCAGGAGAGTATTCTTCTGTATTATTTGTCTACCACTAAAAAAAAAAAAGTTGTTGTTGTATAGTGTACCAGACCTGGATTGCTCTTCTGGCCAATGTATGTTATTAAAAACACCGCTTGTGGCAATATGTGTGACATGTATCAGCATGAGCAATGGAATAAAGACTTTATCCACACGAACTCTCTGATGAAGCTGACAGTTTCTTTGGTGAGTATTTTTTCACTTCTCTCTAGTCCGTCTCCTATCCCCTGCTCTGCAATTCAGTGAATTCAAAGTAAATGCTGGCACAAAGCTGCTGGGATTTGAATGACTCATCCCTCTTGCTGCCTGAAAATATACATCATCCTCCTTTAGGGAAATGACCTGGGACACAATTGCCTATTATGACCAATACTATCTTCTGACCCCCCCCACATCTGGGACACATTTCACCTGCTAACAGGGGTTTTTTTCTCTCTTCACACTGCTTTTGGAGGGGAGAGCAGTAGGTGAAGTGTGTCTTTTTCTGAGCTTCAATAATTGAGGAAGTTACACTCTTCAAACTGTTCTTCAGGTGCTTGTTAGTGGTAGCAGTGCAGTACATTTATTTTACTCTACCTTAGGCTTTATTAAAGGGAAATTGGGTGTAACTTGTTCCCCTTCATACAGTGTCCTTTTTTATTTCTCTGTATGCGTGTGTGTGTGTCCATGTGCAAGCAGTCAGAAGCATGCCTGCTACTACAAAGGATTTTTCCTCTACTTCTGTATTTCTTCAGCCTTTTTATAAGTAGAATTAAGCCTAAGAGCAGTTAGAATTCAACTGGCTGCTTCTATATTTAATAAATAATAACCCTGCCATGAAATTGTAATTGGCAATAAAAAGTCCTGCAATTCATCTAATGGCTTTCCACCTCCGTTGTAAATCTGTACTTCCACTCTGCTGCTCATCGCCAAAAGACAGAGTGTATTCATTACTTCAGATACAACTTCTTCCATAGAAAAGAGAACTGGGATGCAGGCATTTTAAATTCTTTCTTCCCACATTTCCTTTTATTCTCCTACCTCACTGTGGGCACAGAGTTCCTCCATTTTTTTGACCTACATTGTGGTTTGTGCTGGTCTTTTCCCAAGCTTTTAGTGTGGACGGATTAGACTAATTTCTCTGATCACCCTCTTCTCTCTCTGTAGCATCTGCAGTACCATTTGATTGGAGACTAATGCTGGTGATATAGTCTTAAAACATGTTCTAATGTATTAATTATTGGGTTTTGTCATGTTTTGAACTTTTAATTTTAAACTTTATCTAGAGTTGTATTTTTTCAATCTTCTGCCCAACAGAAATTCATAGCAAAAATTCAGTTTGCTGTGAAACGAGCAGCTCACTTATTGCATGAGTTTGCCTACCCGTGCTTTTCAGGGGAGGCTCGGTACAGTTTTAGCTCACTGCTGATTTCATCGGTTCAGATTTGGCACTCAAGGACTGTGATGCTGCAAGGGTGCACCCTTCTTTAAACAGAGGATTAGGTCCCTGTTTATAGAGGCTCTGTCAACACTTATAGTTGAATGTTTGGCTGGATACTCCAAGTGCTCTGTGTGCCCAGAGTCAGGGATAGCTATGCAGATGGCAGAGTCCAGGTGGACGAGGAATGACAGCCAGAAGGGTGTGAGTTTATGTCACACCTTCACTTTTTAAAGTTCTTCCCCATGGGAAAGGAAATCACTTGGCCAAGGTCAGAATGGGAATGTGCAGAGGATCAAGGAACTTAATATCTTCCCTGAACTCTAAGCCTGTGTCTTAGACATTGGATTATTCTTCATCCCTTACAGAGGAAGGTAGAGGTTTATCAGCTCCAGGCATCCTCTGCACTGTAATAGGGGAGCAACTCCTAAATCAGTGCAGGCTTGAGTGGAAATAATGGAAATGACATCTTGTGTGCAACCACCAGAGGTAGCAGACAGGGAGGTAAGGAATAGGAGGAGGGAAGTACTTTTCTTCCAAAACAGATATGATGTGATATCCATACACTGTAGTCTAAGATGGACTAAGAACTGGTTTAGACTAGACTAGACTAGAATATTTTCAGTCATAAGGGACCTACAATGATCATCTAGTCCAACTGCCTGTTAAATTGATTTTAGTTCAATTAAACGTGGGCAAATGGAAGAATAATGTTTTTAAGCAACAATATGAAAACTGCATTAAAAAGAATTCCTATTTATATATGTTAAAGGCAATATGTGCCAGTGGTGGCTGTTTAAAACACTGCAAGAAGTTGGCTTGTGGAAACCTTGAACCCAGTTTTCTCCCATGGCCTTTCTGTACTGTGCAAAACAGAGCTCTGGCCCTGCTGAGGCTCTGGCTTGTATCTCAGAAGACTGTATAAATGCACAACAAGCTGCTGATGCCAGCTGTAGACAAAAGGGAAACTAGGACCTGTGTCTGCACAGCCTCTCTACCTGCCTCTCAGTGTGCATTAGTGCTCATTGTAGTTACCTGGGACCTTGCATGGAGGGAGGAGAAGGGCAGGACATCCATATGGCTGGTGTTTTGTTCTCTGTGGTTGCCCTGTTAATGAGCATATGGTGTGCTGGGTGGTGCAGCCGGGCAGACTGGCTGTGGGCTGCCAGGCGTGCTGGGAGACAGCCAGGGCTCACCTGCAGCCACCTTTCCCATTTGGCAGTGCAGCTTTCTTTCTGAGCTGTTTTCCCTTTCCAGCCGCAGCGCTTTGAGAAGGGCAAACAGTGCCTTGGCAATTGGAAGCAGAAGATTTTGAAGGAAAAATATGGTGACGATGCGAGTTGTGAATTTATTCTACCTACCTACTGGCATCCATACGTGTAACTACTTGCCAGGACCTGATGGATGCCATACATGTTGGCTATCTGCTCAGCTTCTTAAAAGTAGGAATACTCCAAGTGACTATGTTGACTGCCTCAATATTTTATAGGAATGCACATTTATCAGGCGTCTGTTTCTGTTCATGGGGCTTGGCTCTTTTTTCGCTAAAGCTACTTGCAATTCCAGTCACTGAAGAGGAAGAAATCCTGCTCTGCAGCAGACTGAATGAATGGAGAATCAGGCCCTTGTGAAATATATGATTTTCTCGATGGTTATATTGAGGGCAACAGAGCTAAAAAATATGAAGTTTCAGTGTGTCTGACAGTTCCACTAACACAATATTCGTATTTAATGGCATTCCTTTGCATGTTTTCTTCATCTGCTTGCTTCTTTTCAAAGATAATTCCTTAAAGATTGCTTATTCTTCTGCAAGGGTTTCTTAGCAAAAACAGATAAATGGCTCTGTATCCTTTTCGTAACATGGACCAATCTGAATTAAGACTACAAACAGTAATGAAGATGTGAAAATATCTCCTCCTTTTTAAATTTATCTATGGAAGACAAACAACATGCTCATATTTTATCATTACTATTATAGAAATGTTCTGTGATTTCTACAACTCCAGTGCTTTACTATGGGTAAAATCTAGATTTTTGCAAAAGATCTGATCCAAAACTTAAATTAACAGGAAGAATCTGCTTGATGGCAGTTTGTAGATCTGATCCAAATCTGGATAGACTCTTACAGGTCAGAGATCAGGCTGGAGCCCAGCAGAGAATAGTCATCTCATTCTGTGATGCTTTTAATATTTCAAAATTGAGTTTGTTCAGATTCTGGATGAAAATCAAAGACAAATTTCCCCATAGAAGGGAAAGGTTTTTCAGCTCCAGCTGCCAGCCTCTAACTCCAGAACTCAGAAAGTCAGGGGACAGGTGAACACAGAAGGCTGTTGGCCCCATGGCCCAAGGTGACCCGTATGGCGCAGCTGGGACAGAGTCACAACCCAGGAGTCTCTGCAGCATGTAGCTGAGATTCACACGCTTGCAAAGAGCAGCCTGGCAGCGTCTGAGATTGGCAGTGTCAGCATGCTGCTGCCAGGCTCCCAGGAGGCACCTCTCAATCCTCCTTTGGGATACAGATCCTGAAATAAAATGCTTGGGCGTGAGGTTGAAACTAGCTTCTGAAATCTTGCTGTGTCCTCTGAATTTTCAAATCCTAAGTTGCAGCCACTTTATTCAGAAAGGTGGAGAATGAGAGAGGTTTCTGTCAAGAAAACCTAGTAACTGTATATTTAGCTCATAAACAATCATTGCTATTTCAAGTCTTTGAAGATTTAGAAACTTAAGGTCTTCTCCACCTGGAGGGGCTAAAAAAAATGTAAAAATGTGAGTGCAAATGTGATGGAGGAATAGTTGCATAGCTAAGGAACATATGGAGCACCCTACTTTGCACACAGCAGTGACCTCCAAGAGTTCAGAAACACTGGCGTCCCTTCCCAGCTACAACCCAGGCTCTGGGGCCACTTGCAGCCTTGGTCAGTTCCAGCTCTGAGGGGAGCACTTCAGCCTGGTTGGGTATTGCCTGCCTGTGCTGAGCAGATCCACGTCCCTCTGGAGGCACAGCACCAGAGGAAAACAAAGTGCATGCTAATCATATTGTAAGTAAAAGGAAAATGAGCTTACATCAGACAACAGGAATTGTGCCACTAATGTGCAATTTCTGCACCTCTCCTGAGCAGCAGGGATGAGGGAATGCAACTGTCCAGTGGTCCTGCACTGCCAGAGTCGGTAACTGAACCCCTCTGTGCCGCCCCCGATGTTCCACTTCTGGGGAGAAGGGCTGTGCATTGGGAAGAGCAGAATGACCTTCCTCTTCCAAAGACAGCATATACGGGTTTGGATAAGCATGTTTTTTACAGAAAAGCAATTATCTTGCTGTTCTTTTAGAAGCAAGAAATATCTCATTCTCATTCTTCCTGGAGTCTGATAGCATTATTTCTTCTTTGTGTTTAATATGATTATGCCCAACTACTCCAGAGCACAGGAAACTCCAAACAGCAAAAATCCAAATATTTTTTTCAATTTAGTCCCAATTCTGCCTAAACACAGCAAAGAGAAATCTACTGTAAATTCTCTCTAAAAAATGATATAGACTCGAGCAGATCTTTTTTCTGACCATTTCAGATGTGCCTAATCTTTTAAACAATTAGGCACATAGGAACATTTAGATTGGCTGACTTTTAGCAAATTATCAACACCATGCACAACAAATACTGCCACACAACTGTTTCAGGGAAGACAAAATAATGAAATGCATAGCATAGGAGGAATAACATATTCCTGCTTAGTCCTCCTCCTACTGCTGCTGGGTTTTGGAGAGCAACGTCCATCATGGTTGAGACGGCACCTCTGCCCGTCATGGAGTGTCCATGCCATGGTGTACAAAATGACCCTTCTCCAATCTATTGTGCTTCACAGCTGCTGTGCAGGAAAGATCAGAGTCTCTGCATGAGAAATTTCAGGCTTAAATAATCAAAATCACTGTTTTGTACCTGGTCTTTAAAAACGTTGACTCACTGCTGCTTTTTTTTTTTTTTTTTTTTTTCCCCCAGAGGTACCTAATTTCATCTATCTCATCACATGTCCTGGCTTCACTTTCTACAGTTGTACAATGTTTCCTCTTCCTGCCACTCAGGAAGATCATGCCACTGTGGGGAGATATAAGATACTCGTTGCAGGTCTCCCTCCATGTGTCTGCACATGGAGAATATGAGTTTTGTTACACGCTGCAACTGCAGAGTATTCTCTTCAGCTTTCACTGGAGCCATTTATGCTCTTAGGATTTCTGCTCCTTTGGTTCAAGGCTTTATTTAAGAAAATTAATTTGTGTAGCTTTTGAGACCAATATAAAGGGAATGGCCAATGAAGTGACCTCTAAAACAAGTCTTCTCTATTCTTCTTCCAAATAATCCATTCTTTTTGCTTAAAGATTATTTTCAAAATTGCTTAATCTTTCCTACTTATGAAGCATGTTTATGCTGTGGAGCAATACTGAAGTGTGACTTAAAAAAAGTCATTCAAAAGGTTAAGAAAACAGCATCACATTTTATTATACATCAGAAAAATATATGTCTTTGAATAATAATTAGAAAACATTTTATATTAAAGCAAAGGGAAGACTCAATTTCTCTCTCTGTAAAACTCTACAACCACTGAAAGTTCTTTTCCATGTCCTGGCTGAGGAAAAAACCAAAGTCAGTTGTAGGAATCAATCAGCTATTCCTTCTCCACAGAGGAAGTGCTAGGATTTGATCTTGCCTTTTATAAGCTTTTGAGAGTCAATCATTACAGTCTTTTAGTTCATCATTCATTTCAGAGGTATTCAAAGTTTGCTTAATCTCAGGATGGGGAGTGAGGTGGGGGAGAACAAACCCCAAACACCAAATTTCAGAGAGCTGTTATGACTGTGTAGAGGTTTAAAAATGAAGTGTTGTATCCTAGAGAATTAGGCTGATTCTAGATGTGGTACCATAGACAGTCCATGGCTTCAAATTCTGTGACTAAATGGAAAGAAAACACCATTTCAGCAAAACCAGCCATCAACAAACCAGGACAGTGACAGTGACAAAGAAATACTCAAAGACAGAAAAGCTGATAGTAATGGAAGACCTGAATTACCCCTGTGCAGCCTGGAAAGTGCTGGAGCGGGGCACGGTATAGCCTTTTATAATACCATAAGCACTACTTAGAGCAAGTAGCTGGCAAAGCCACAAGAGAAGTCACTCTTTGTAAGTCCTGAGAGCTATGCATGATCTGGCATACAGTGTAACTGCTGAAAAGCCTCTTAGTGCCTATAGTATGCTCAAGCATAACAGCTCTGTAGGAATGAGAGTGACAAAAAAAGCCCCACCATTCAGCGTAATAAATTTTAACTCTAAGAAAGATAGTTCTGTAAATACAAGAAAACAAGGTAAGAAGAAGGAAGAAGAGCAAAATAACTGGTAGGATCTTTCAAGAAGCTTGGATGCTACCTAAATACTTCATAGCAGAGGTTCAGAGTCAAGCTGCACAATCAGTCAGAAAAAAACTTCAAAAATATTTCCTCCTCTTTTTTGGATAATATGTCAATGAGAATTTTCCACATGGTTTTCAGCAAAACTTAGTCACTCTGGGACATTTTTTATCTGATCACATTCCAACCTATGCATCATTAGCTGCTGTTAAATATTGATCACTGGTGCATATGGATCAGTGCTGATCCTTCCTCATCTTGACTGGTACTAATTATCTTGGACTGATTCCCTCCTCTGAATGACTCCAGCATCTTCTGGAGAAGTCTGAATATTGCTCAGACACTCAGAGGTTTCTCCAGTCCCTAGAACAGCCTGGTCCAAAGCCCCAGATCCAAACATGTCCCAACATGGGAGGGTTCTGCTCTTCGGTCACAACATCCCCCAGCAGCGCTACAGGCTTGGGGAGGAGTGGCTGGAGAGTTGCCAGTCAGAGAGGGACCTGGGGGTGT
The DNA here is from genome assembly GCF_047716275.1 of Strix uralensis. Lineage (NCBI taxonomy): Eukaryota > Metazoa > Chordata > Aves > Strigiformes > Strigidae > Strix > Strix uralensis. Next base: position 20,495,566 of record NC_133972.1, on the reverse strand, counting down.
TGATTGACAGACGGCTGAACAGGAGCCAGCAGTGTGCCCAGGTGGCCAAGAAGGCCAATGGTATCCTGGCTTGTATCAGAAATAGCGTGGCCAGCAGGGACAGGGAAGGGATCTTACCCCTGTACTCGGCACTGGTGAGGCCGCACCTCGATTCCTGTGTTCAGTTTTGGGACCCTCACTACAAAAAGGACATTGAATGACTCGAGCGTGTCCAGAGAAGGGCAACGAAGCTGGTGCAGGGTCTGGAGCACATGTCGTACGAGGAGCGGCTGAGGGAACTGGGGTTGTTTAGTCTAGAGAAGAGGAGACTGAGGGGAGACCTCATCGCCCTCTACAACTACCTGAAGGGAGGTTGCAGAGAGCTGGGGATGAGTCTCTTTAACCAAGTAATAAGTGATAGGACAAGAGGGAATGGCCTCAAGTTGCACCAGGGAAGGTTTAGACTAGATATTAGGAAGCATTTCTTTCCAGAAGGGGTTGTAGGCGTTGGAATGGGCTGCCCAGGGAGGTGGTGGAGTCCCCATCCCTGGAGGGGTTTAAGAGGCGGGTTGACACAGCGCTGAGGGATATGGTGTAGTTGGGAAGTCAGTGTGAGGTTAATGGTTGGACTGGATGATCTTCAAGGTCTTTTCCAACCTAGATGATTCTGTGATTCTGTGTGATTCTGTTCAGAGTCAAAACCTAGACCTGAATTTCACTGTCTGTGCCCCCACTCCCTGCTATTACTGGCCCTGGGAGCCGGAGGGCCCTGCAGCCTCCCCTCTCTTGCTGCTCACATAAGCGGGGATGGGCACAGCCTCACCTGGACCATGGGTGCAGATCCTGTGGGAACGTATTGGAGACTCCTGCTCTGGCAGTTGGGGAGAGGATGTGCTGTCTCCTTAGCTCCCCCAAGGCCATCCATGCTTGTACATGCATAAGCACAGGACTGGGTTCTGCCATGAGCAGGTAATGGGAAATTGAGTTGGTGGGGAATGACAGTGGAATGCATCATGTTCTGCTTAGGACTGCGTTGGTATTGAGGCAGAGCATCTCCACAAACCTGAACAAGTTCTGGATTTACATGTGATTTTGCGCTCTGGTCAGGGAAAGTGTGCACACTCTCATCTGTCATCTTGGTGTAAACCCAGAGTAATGCCTCTGGAGATGGGGAAATACATCCAAATCAACAGGTGAGATCAGTGCCCAGAAAGTCAGTGTATAGAAAGAATGTTAATTACCTTGTTCTGAAAAGTCCTTGAGCCTCTAAGTGACACTAGCAATCTCTAGGAGACATACTTTTCCGGCCAGGCTCTCCATACTGTGAAGAAAGCTCTGCCTATACTGAGTGTGCAGCACATCTGAGCTCTTTGCAAAGATAAGTGCGAAGGCCTATTTATGATTTTTTCTTTTTCTTGATAAGGATAACTTCAGAAGTCAGACAGACACTGACAGGGAAACTGTGATAGCTTAAGCCTAAACATTTAATAGGGTTTTGCTAATACATGAGTATTGCTGCTTGTATATGGATATACTCTAATTCTGCAGGTAACTGAAATCAAAGCGAGCTGAGCTAGGGTAAGTAAGCAAAGCCACTGAGTGACATAGCAAGGCTCTTGAGCTTAATGCAGGGAGCAGGTCCATGCTTTTACAGGTGTGCCTGACTCCAGAGCTGACAACTTGGGGTGCGAGGCAATCCAGAGTCCACAAGACAAATGGTTGGGTCCATGTGTGCTGACTGTCCTACTGGCTGCTGTTCCTGATGCTGGAAAGAGCATGTGGATGACTGTCGTCAGAGTTTTAGCGAAGGAAAGCTCAAAAGGACGATGCCAGCTTGGCTTTCTTTTTTTTTTTTTTTTTCTGTCACTTAGCTGCACTGAAGCCCGATGCCTCTGGTAGCCAGTGGTGGAGCAGTGAGAAGCTGGTTTTGTTGCTGCGCTTTTACAGGAGAAGCCTGGCTGCATTAACTCTTACAAAAACAAGCACCTAGACAACTCGAACAAAATCCAGTGATGGAGGTTGGCTCCACAGAAGCCAGCAGCAGCTCCCAGGGAAGCACCGGCTGGCTGGATCTTACCCTTGTCACCTGCACTGAAACGGTGACTTTCACTGAAGTGGTGGCAGAAGAGGAGTGGGGATCCTTTTACTATTCTTTTAAGGTATTCTTTTAAGGTGTGCATTACTTTTCTCACATGCTTGCAGCTTTGGTGCATTTTCAGCACCTCTGCAGGGAGACAACTAGGATTATTGAACTTTTTTGCCCAGATATTGGTGTTCTTTTCCCCCGCAAAGACAGTGGACAGCATGTGTGAGACATTTACTGAAAAAAAAAAAGAGTTGTAGGAATTGGAGTTCAGACTTACAGGTCTTAGCCACTCGTATCTCCTTCCAAGAGGGGACAGTACAGTTTTTCTATAGAGGTATTGTAATTATACATACGTCTTTAATCAAAACCTTGTATTAGTTTAGCACATTTTTAATGTAATTTCTTATAGCCATCATCTTGACATAAAGGATTTCTTTTCAATTTTCCATCTGCAACAAACTTTGTACACAAGTGAGAGGGTTTTTGTTGGTTTTGTTTTTTTTTTAAATCACGAGTGACAGGTTCTAATTAGTTGTTTGCTTGTTTGTTTTTAACTTGAATGGGGGATGCAGTGTCTCTTGAAGGCTGCTGTTAAGAAGGCACCAGATGAATCATTCAGTAGTGAATGCTGTTGAATAACATGGGAAGTGTATTCATTCATCTCCAGAAACCATCACTCTTAGAATATGTGAATGTACGAAAAAGGTACTGAAGTTCATCTTTCCTTCAGATTTCTGTGCCTGTTTTCATTGCTTATTTTCATGCTGCGTGCTGTGTGTCACTTCACTGTTGTGGCACAGTGCACAAGCTAAGTTCAAGTTCTTAAAAAGTCTGACAAGGAGTACCCTGCCACTCCTTCTGGAGCTCAGGACCAAAGAGATCACTTTCAATCGGAAAGATACAGGCACTTGCATCATTTGACAGTATGTTAGGTAAAAGGGAATATGTTCAGAGGAAGTTTTGATTTATGTGAGAATGTTAGTGCTCTGACACAATGCCAGTGAAATCAGTGGAATTACAACAGGTTTCCAGCCCTGTTAAGGAAAAAGTTGATCTGTAGTTCTACATTTAATTAATAAGGGACTCTCTTAACATGCTGCTGATACATTTTTTTTCTTGATAAGGCAGTACTTTCTTATCTAGGATTTCAAGGATGAAAATTCTTTTTTTTCCCTCTTTTGTTCCTCATTATGTTAGACTCCTAAAACGCTCTTGAATAAAATCAGGAGCGACAAGCAAAATATTTTTAACAACTTTATCTCCTTTGTTCTTTCCACAGTTAGGGCTGTAAATCTGAATGTCATGGGAGCAGTATTTTATAATGGTAAAAGTGACAATCAATTCAATTAAGTCCGCAGGCAGAAAAATGTTCCTTAATAGGGGAGATTGAGTAAATTACAATAATTAGGAAACCATGGATAGTCATGCATGCTCATCCATTGCTAAATGAAATGATTCTGTTAGCTGAGAGCTTCTCATTAGACTTGCACTTCTCTGTCGGATGTCTAGCTCTGGCATATATAGCATGAACTTTGCAAGGAGGTTCACTGATTTCACATCAATTACTAGATGTTGATAGGCATGGAAATATTTTGACTCTGGAGACAAGTTACAGCTGGTGCCGCTGCAGGAAAGGGGGGATAAAGCACCTGCTCTGGTGACTACAGTGCAGGTAATACAAGACTCCCTGCTAGCTCCTTCAGCTCTTGGTAAAAGCTCATGTGTGGAAGGTGCTGCTGATACTTGCTGACTCGGCTGGCTGTCCTCCACTGGCACTGCCCACATTGTGGTCGTGTCCTTGCCCCTTCCAACAAGACAAGTAGCATCTCCGTCCTCTTCACAAGGGTCTGGTTAAGCAGCTGAAGTAATAAAAGTTTCATCTTGGAATAGGCTGAATGGATTAAAAAACAGAGCTCAGTGCTCAAAATGTAGCTACAAATGGGGTTTTTGTCCTTTTATTGGGATTTTCAAACACGTTGTAGCTCATGGTTGACAGTAAAGGCAGGCTGGATGACCAGCAGCCACGCAGGTTGGCTTTGGAGCCTGTGTGCCAGGATTCAGACAGGGCACACAAGTTATTTATGCTTGGGAAATGCAGGTGTAACCTATCTTACCAAAACAGTTATAAGAAAACATGATCTAAGTCGATAAATGGAGACAAGGGAGTGACACTCACCCACTACCTGGAGCAGTTCCTATGTTAATGACTTTTTAACAATTTTACCCAATGACAGCTACGTAAGGTATCTCACATGCTGCTCAAATTACAGAAGCATGCTTTGGTTTCTCCTTTTCCCCCCATGCATTAAAAGGGCAACCTGTACCCACCTAAGATAGTGTCTGTGTTATACTGTGGTGGCAATGTGACAAAAGTAAAATAATGCACCTTAAACCATTTCAGTGCCAAGAAGTCCTCTTACAGGCTGAGCTCGGAGTGTTGCCCTGCTCCCCCTTTCAGAAGTGTCTGTCTATTCCTCTTCAGAGCTTAACAACTAAATCCTGCATTGCTTCAGATTAGAAAGCATTTTTCCGGTTCAATTAGATTTCTTCTTTTTTTTTTCTTTTTTTTTTTTTTTGTTGGCTGGGAAATGGAGCATTTCATCCACTTGGAGGAATGTACATTTCCTTTCTGGAAGTCATTACTGTAGCTCCTTGGCCAGCTGCTTGCCAAGGCTTTGCCCATCAAGTCTGCTTTGGGGCCATGGCCACGTGCGCTGACTAGGCTGGCTCTCGGCATGCAGAGTTGCAGCCTTTGGGGCAGGATCAGGTGCACCCACGCACCACTCAGCATGCAAGATGAGCTGGTGCTTCCCACGGCAAAGGCACTGGCTCATCCCCACCTACATTCAGGTCTTGCTGCTGTGTTATGGCAAACAGTTCCTGAAAACCCAGACTGTATTTCTTCTTGGGTGCCTTTACATGAGTCATCCAGGTAGGTTACTGTCTTAAACCACAAGAAGTCCTGTTGGCTGTGTCAGCACCAAATTCAGAACAGATGTGCAAATTGGTATTAATTACAGCTCCAACCTCCCAGGCCAAAGGAGAGTTTATTACATCCCTTTACAATCTCCCCCATATGCATTTTATCTGTGTGTAAAAGGGCTCTAATCGAGTGTCAACTGCCCTCTGCCAAATACAGTAATCTGAGAAGAACATAGATCAGCTGAACACCTGTGGCCTTCCTCCACTTTAGGACTTTCTTATCTCTGTGAACCTGACAAAGTGCAAACCAGAAACCTGACAGGAGAGAAGTTGAAATCTCAGAATAGGTTTGCCCTGGTTGTCCACAGGGTTGGGAGGCTTCATCAGGGCCAAAGGAAGCAGCTCCCCTTGCCAGGCCCCCAACAACCCCAAAGCTTCTCCAGTGGCAGGAGCATGTGCTCATCCTCAGAGAGGGTTGAGTAGGGCTCATGTCTTTTTTAGGAGATCTGCTGAGAAACGGGGTGCCCTACTTTTATGCAAGAAAGGTTGGAGTGCTCAGGAGGAGAAAAGTCACAGCTGCTGTTCTTTTCTCAGTGGAACTGTGTTCCTATCATCATCTCCTGCCTCCCAGGAGAATGGGCTGACTTCCATCATCTAGTACATTTTCTTATTTTGTCTTCTGATGTCTAGAGTTGAGCCCTCACCTGTGCAGCAGGACACAAAAGTTTTGTCGTTCATACCCAAGGTAGATTGGGAACCCCAATCTCTCCCCTGCCAGGTGGGAACCCCAGCCACTGGTGCAATATGTTGACATCCCCCTCCCTCTGGCCCCATGAGTCCTGGTCCCTGTGCCATGCAACATTGTCACAGCAGTGATGCTGGAGCGTTAGAGCTCTCAGGAGGAACAATGTGCATATTGAATCCACCACAAATGATTTTACACATATAATCTAAATTCCCAGTTTGTTTCAGGGAGGACTGACTCTCTGCTGTGACTGTCCTCCCCCCACACCATAACATTCCCTGTAATTGCACATTTTAGCCCAAGTAATTTGGATACTAAACAGGACTGCATAGCCATGCCAGAGTCAGCACAAATCTAAGAGCGTGTGCTGCTTATCCCTGGAGCCTAATGCTCTTTACAAAGGTCAGGGCTTACCCTCTCCAGCAAAAAGCTGAGGAGACCAATGCATGGAGAGAAGGTCTGCATAGACTTGTTTTGTAGGATTTGGCTCCAGGTGTCCTCAGAGACTGTTTAAGTCAGAATCTGTTGTCCCTGTCACTTCATCCAAATGCAGGAGTCTCTTTATCTCCTGGAAAGCACTCGTCTATGCTATTGCTCATTCTGATTTTCAACCAAACCTCACAGAGCATCCCATTATTGAATGCATAATAGAAAAATAATAATGGGTGCTGTCAAATTTCTGGAGCAATCTCTGCAAATGCAATCATACATTTTAGAAAAATAAGCATATCAAATAATTCATAAGTAACTTTGCCATCTTTTGGTGGAGGGAGAGGAGGAGAATTAAGTCTACACAAATAAAGAACTTCTGAACACAGCCTCTGCAACATGCTGTAATGACTGTTGCTATTCCTGAAATGCTGCGCTGAGAATGTGATAGCTGATCTCCTTGTGAAACAAATCTGCAGTGCTTTTGGCCAGGCTGGCTTCATCTAATAGCTTAAATGCAACACAGAAGTGATCTGACTGTATGACAGCCCAACTGGGGCCAGCTCTGAGCCAACTGATTTGGGCGGTTTTATACTAGCAACCCTCATACTTCTGATTTTGGCAGTCTTATACTAGCAACCCTCATACTTCTGACTCCAAAGTCCACACAGCCACAGGGTTTGTGTCTGTCTGCCTCTCCTGTATATAAATATGCTTAGAAACTATTAATTTCTCCATCTTTTTGAGATGTTTTATTTGTACGGATTGGCATACTTAATCATTTTACCCCTTTTTGTGATTAAGAAAAAACAGTGTTTCACAGTTTTTAATATGGCTATCAAAATCTTACAATTATGAATGGACCATTGAGTGACCTAATATTATCTCTTTATGTTGAAAATGTTCTAGGAAAAAATAGATAGGTACACCATGAAAACTGTCTTTCTTGATGACATTAAAATCAGGGATATCTGTTTGTCTGCTTCAGTGGAAGATTCTTAGGGTCCAATGTGTAAAAAAAATCCTGCAATAACTGAACAGTACTGTCCTCATTTATTATCCATCTTGTACCAAAACACTACAGAGTGGCAAATGTGAACTATCTATTAGTAAAACTGAATTGTTGCCATTTGTTACTGACGGAAAATCTTCCCCTCTATCCCAGTCACACCTATGAAGGATTTTGGGGCTGGGTGAGGGGTGGTTTGTTTAGCTGTTACTTGAGCTTGGAAAGATCACAGCAATTCAAATGCATTAAATGTTGTGCACTGAAAGGACCCTGCCTCATCCTTGATGTTGAAGTCAGAGCTAAGAGATAAATTTTTTAAAAACTGAGGATTCACAAAAAGATAGATACAGTTTTGCTACATTTCAAAAAGAAGTGAAAGTAATCTTAATAACATAATTATCCCCTTTCCATGAGAAAGTGTCCTGATTTAGTGAATAGGCTTCCTCAGATTGTCTATTTCTTTAAGTCTAAGTCTAAGTCTAAAAGGGAGAAGATATAGATTTTTCCTCTGTATAACACATTAACGAGCTGCTGGGGAAGGGGAACCTCAATCCATCTCTACTCCTACGAGCTTGATGCCAGTGCCAGCAACAGATGCCCAGAGACTGCAGAGGGATCGTGGGTCAGCAGGAGAGCACCTGAAGAGCAGCACAAAGGAATTCCAGCCACTCCAGCCAGTCAGTCGGCTTCACTGGGGGCCCAACTTAAATGCCTCTATGCAAACTCATGCAGCATGGGGAATAAACAAGAGGAGTTAGAGACGTGTGCATGCCTGGAGGGCTGCGATCTTATTGGCATCACAGAGATGTGGTGGGATGGCTCTTATGACTGGAGTGTTGGTATGAAATGATACAGGTTCTTTAGGAAGGACAGGCAAGGGAGACGAGGAGGGGGTGTCGCCCTCTATGTTGATGACCAGTTGGAGTGCAGGGACATCTGCCTGGGAATGGATGAGGAGCTGACCAAGAGTTTATGGGTCAGGATTAAAGGGAAGGCAAGGACAGGTGACGTTATAGTGGAGGTCTGCTACAGGCCACCAGACTAGGAAAACTGAGTGGATTGGGCTCTCCATAGACAGATAGGAGCAGTCTCACATTTACAAGCCCTGGTCCTCATGGGGGACTTTGGCCTCTTCAGGGATCTGCTTGGCAGAGTAACATGGGATAAAGCTCTGGAGGGAAGAGGAGCCCAAGAAAGCTGGTTAATATTCAAGGATCGCCTCCTCCAAGCTCAGAAGTGATGCATCCTGACAAAGAATAAGTCAGGTAAAAATGCCAGGAGGCCTGCATGGATGAACAAAGAGCTCCTGGACAAACTTAGACACAAAAAAGGAAGACTACAGACGGTGGAAGCAAGAACTTGGTAGCCTGGGAGGAATATAGAGAAATTGTCTGAGCAGTCAGGGATCAGGTTAGAAAAGCTAAAGCCCTGATAGAAATGTCCCCCCAGGGACATCAAGGGCAACGGGAAGAGCTTCTATAGGTATGTCGGTGATAAAAGGAAGACTAGGGAAAATGTGGGCCCTTTCCAGAAGGAAATGGGAGACCTGGTTACCCAGGATATGGAGAAGGCTGAGCTACTCAACAAATTTTTTGCCTCAGTCTTAACCAGCAAGTGCTCCAGTCACATCACCCAAGATGCAGAAGGTGAAGGCAGGTACTGGGAGAATGAAGAATCACCAACAGGAAAAGATCAGGTTCAAGACCATCTAAGGAACCTGAAGGTGCGCAAGTCCATGGGACCTGATGAGAGGCATCCACCACAGGTCCTGAGGGAACTGGTGGATGAAGTGGCTAAGCCACTCTCCATCATATTTGCAAAGTTGTGGCAGTCTGGTAAAGTTCCCACTGACTGGAAAAGGGGAAACATAACCCACATCTTTAAAAAGGGAAAAAGGGAAGACCGAGAGAAATACAGGCCGGTCGGTGTCACCTCTGTGCCTGGCAAGATCATGGAGCGGATCCTCCTAGAAACTATGCTAGGGCACATGGAAAATGAGGTGATTGGTGACAGCCAGTATGGCTTCACTAAAAACAAATCATGTCTGATGAATTTGGTGGCCTTCTACAATTGGGTTACAGTGTTGGTGGATAAAGGAAGAGAGACTGACATCATCTCCCTGGACTTGTGAAAAGCATTTAACACTGTCCCACACGACATCCATGTCTCTATATTGGAGAGACATGGATCTGACAGATGAACCACTCAGTGGATAACGAATTGCCTGGATGTTTGTAGTCAAAGAGTTGCTCGATGTCTGAGCAGAGAGCAGTGACGAGGAGCATTCCTCTTGGGTTGGTATTGGTATTGGGATTGACACTGTTTAACTTCTTTGTTGGCGACATGGGCAGTGGGATTGAGTGCACCCTCGGCAAGTCTGCTGATGACACCAAGCTGTGTGGTGTCATTGACATGCTGGAGGGAAGGGATGTGCCATCCAGAGAGACCTGGACAGGCTTGAGAGGTGGGACGTGCAAACCTCATGAAGTTCAACAAGGCCAAGTGCAAGGTCCTGCACATGGGCTGGGGCAATCCCAAGCACAAATACAGGCTGGCTGGAGAATGGATTGAGAGCAGCCCTGAGGAGAACTTGGGGGTATAAGTGGATTGTGAACTGACTATGAGCCAGCAATGTGCACTTGTAGCCCAGAAACCCAACGGTATCCTGGGCTGCATCAAGAGAAGTGTGGCCAGCAGGTAGAGGGAGGTGATTCTCCCCCTCTACTCCACTCTCATGAGACCCCACCTGGAGTGCTGTGTCCAGCTCTGGGGCCCCCAATATAAGAAGTACATGGACCTGTTGGAGTGAGCCAACAGGGAAGGGCCACAAAGGTGATCAGGGGGCTGAAGCACCTCCCCTATGAGGACAGGGGTTGTTCAGCCTGGAGAAGTTTCTGAGAAAACCTTATAGTGGCCTTCCAGTACTTAAGGGGGCCTACAAGAAAGCTTGGAGAGGGACTTTTTACAAGGGCATGTAGTGATAGGACAACAGGTAATGGCTTTAAACTGAAAGAGGGTAGATTTAGATTAGATATAAGGAAGAAATTTTTTACTGTGAGGGTTGTGAGACGCTGGAACAGGTTGCCCAGAGAAGTTGTGTTTGCCTCGTCCTTGGAAGTGTTCAAGGCCAGGTTGAACAGGGCTTTGAGCAACCTGGTCTAGTGGAAGGTGTCCCTGCCCATGGCAGGGGGGTTGGAATTAGATGGTCTTTAAGGTCCCTTTCAACCCAAACCATTCTATGATTCTGTGATCCTATGATTCATGGACTATGAATGTAATACCATATAGATAGAAGTTCATGCAAAACTGCTTCTCAAGTTTGGCAGAACAGAAAACATCAGTTTGGGTCCCTTCCAGCTGTGCCTTTTTTTCCAACCATAAGGACCCATGGAGAACTGATGGTTGCCAGCACCTCTGATGTGTTGTGAAGACCTCGTGTGGCAATGCATCCCAGGATTGCCAGAATGACCTGTAGGCAGATGTTGGGAGGATAAGACAGCCAGCCTGTGAGAAATGATCTCTGTAAAGCAGCCTCTGTGCAGAAGATTTGAAAGCTATCATCAGGCATGACCATTGGTATTGAAATGGGAAAACAGCAGTCCCAGAGGCAAACCTGGGGCTGCACTAGTATTCATGCAGTTTGAATCAGGCTCCATTCCAGACCACGCTACCAAAAAAACCCAGCTCCTATAGGTCTTGTTGCCTGCCCAAATGTGTTTCTCTCAAATTCAGTCATGGTGGAAGCACTTTCAAAGAAAAAATATATTTAGCTTTGAACCTTCTCTTTTCTCAGTCCTTCTTATTTTCACATGAGTTTTCCCAGAGCTTTTTGGTGTCAATCAAACTGCTTTCCCAAACTTTTCAGGAACATATTGTGTAAATGCTGTATAGAAACATCTTCTCAGTTTTGCCTTGCTAGATAGAGAATGTTCTTTCAGAACACACTTGTATTACAGGGATGGCCAGTACAATTTCTGGTGCTTGTGACAACTGGGACATAAGATTTCAGTGATCCTCTCAGGTGTTAGTGTGTTTCTCTCTTACTGAGACAAGACCTATCAGCAAATGAATCAAGAGTGGTCCAGCCGGATTTGCAGATTTTCTTGAGCATTAGGAGGTGGCTTGAATTAATCATCTGAACTTTCACATTCAGCTGACTAACATTTAGTGTATGAAGCTTACTTCCAGCCTAAGTATTCTGTCCACTGTTCCTCTTTTTGTAAGATATTTGGTGCCCCTTGCTTTGTTCCCTCTTAACAGTCAGAACTGCTATCTACAACTAAACTATGTATAGTGCACCTACAACTTATCTTTGAGCAGATTTCTGCTAGGTTTTTTTTTCACAACCCAATTGTGTTGCAAGTTTCAACACAAGAGGAAATATGGATGTTTCCAGCTGGCAAATTAACTAGGTTTGTTCTTTTTTATGTATTAAAAAATATTTGATTTGTAGCTGGTAAAAGTAACAAGAGTCATGATCCCCTCAGTAGCATCACTTTACTTCTGACAGCTCATTATTTAAGCTGGTCATAGCCTGGCAGAAAGTCTTCATCTCAGGTCTCCACATAAGCATAAAACAAATGACATCTTATACTTTTCAAGTCCTTTTTCGTAAGACTAATGTGTTTGTGTCATTTCATTGCCAGTAGCCTTTACACACATACTCTTTCCTTGCAGAGTAAATTTTAATTTACATAAAGATTCTCACAAAGATCTGAGTTGTTCATGTTTCTATGATATGATAAATAATATACAACTTGTGCAAAGCTGTAAGAGTCGGTCAGAAGATCAGCATTGTCTCAACATTGTCATCAGGGACATGGACAGTGAGGTACCTGACAACGACCTGTTTGGAGCGCAGTTGCCGATCCCTGGAGTGGAATGTGGTGCAAAGGCTCCTGAATGCAGAACTGTGTGGCACAGCCAGTGCTGTGCTGTTCTCCTGAGTACTGAACCGTGTGGTGCAGGCAGTGCAGTGCTGTTCTTTGGTGCCTGAGCCATGTAGTACAAAGAGTGCTGTGCTATTGTTCGGTACCTGGGCCTAGCCCGAGCTGTTAGTGATAATTGCATAGCCATTGTCAAAAAAGTTGGATGGCAACTGTTGCCATAACATCGATGAAGAAATCATGAACCTTAGATGAACTTTGCTTCATTATAATACCAAAACACACCTCCTGGTTGAAGGTTTCCCGCCTCCAAGACTGACCACACCTCGGACACTCCCCCCTGCGCACGCGCGATGCCCTTGCTCAAGAAGGGCGGAGAGATGATAATTGAATTCTGAGAAGGGCGGAGACCCCTGAGGCAGAGGTGGAGCAAGGTGTGTTACTGAGCATAAAAGATGACTTCTGGACAACGAAAATTGGAAGCTTCCCCACCAAGGACCACGACGATCGACGACGCAGCATCAGTTGGACCCGGGACCGTTAGGACGTCGTGAGATCAGCGGTGGTAGCTACAACCTCTCTCCCTCCTCTCTCTAAAACTAACTTTACTTTTCTCCTTTCTTTCATCCATCTCTCTCTATTGCGTGCCGCTTCACAGGCAACACAATAAAGTTTCACTGTTTGATTACTGCTATCCCCTTTGGTGTTGGTCACCTTAATTTTGCACTTTCGAGATCGTAGCAAACGAAACATCAGGAGTCCACCGAGTGGACCGTGACAAAAGCGCTCATCTGATTACGTCTGTATATGTACCTTCTAGTTTTAATTACATTCTTTAAGAAAATAGGTCTTACGCATACTTGTGTGTGCATAATAATTCAGGTAGGGAAGGACTTCTGGAGATCACCTGTGCCAATCACTCAAAAGCAAACTCAAACTATGTCAGATTGCTCAAGGCAGCGTCCACTGAAGTTCTGAATATCTCCAGGGATGGAGATCCTTCAGCCTCTCTGGGCTCCCATCAAACACTGGTTTGACTACCCTCACAATGAACATTTTTTTTTCCTAATATCTAATCAAAACGTCTCATGTCACAAAACTTACTTGTGGCCTTTTGTCCATTCATTGTGCACATCTGAGTAGAACCTGGCCCCATCTTCTCTGCACCCTCCCGTTAGATAACTGTAGGCAGCAGTTAGACCCACAAGGTTCCTCTAGTATTTCTGCTGTGGAGGACTCTGGCAGTATGAGACAGAGGGATTTTTATTTATTTTTCTTTTGTTTATTTATTTTAAAATCTTTATGAATTATGTCAGAGGTTGTGTCACTATCATTAAACTCCTTAATTAAATTGTGCCGATGAATGTCTGTCTTTGATTTCTTTCAGTGTTGCAATCCAAAGTACAATTTGCCTTAGAGGTAAACTGACTATAAATCCCTGACTGGAATCAGTCAAGCTGCATGGCACCTGTCTGACTCAGGAAAACTAATCCTCCTGATTTGTTTTTTTTGGGGTTGGTTTTGGTTTTGGGTGGGTTGGTTTTTTTTTTGTTCCATCCTAAAGGGGGGCTGTTAAAATAGCAAATATGTCCTGAACATTTTCAGTATTGAAAGTCCAAGACTCCAGATCTTTTACAACAGGGTCAAAAAAATGCAAATCTAGTCTCCTCCATTTTCTTGCATGGCCTGCAATTAAAGTGATCATTTCAGAGGTTGAGAAAAGATTTTTCTCCTTTCTTTATCCTCTTTTAAGAAAGTGCAATGCAATCTACTAGTGGTGACCTGACCATGAGCATGACAGTTCCACAATTTAGCAAGGCAATTTATGTGATCTTCTTATGTGTTAAGAACATCCTTACAAAATTGTTTGACTTGCTCCATGATTACAATCTCAATTGCTGCAATAGGCTACACTAGAAACATAATTTTTAAAATATACCAAAGGCTATCAGTAAGACCATTTACATATTCCCAGAATTTAATAAACTGTCAACAAGAAGCTTTTCAGAGACTTAAGCCACTACTGACCTGCGATAGGAGTAATCAGTACCTCTTCTTCACCCAGATGACCAAGGACATGGAGCAGGAATGCACCAGGTCAGTGAGGACATGAATTCACTATAGGTCTCCTCTCCTCACGTTAAGAGGCCAGCCAGTCACATCAGGAATGGAGTACCTCTCCCTCTATTTTTCTGTTTATTTACTAATTTCTTACCTGGCAACCTATTTTTTCCAGGCTGTTTCCCAACCAGCCTCTGCAGCTAGAACAAAACTGTTTCACGTCAAGTTGTTTGTTTCATGTTTTTCCATTGATAGTTGAACCTCTCCTCTTATTAGACAACTGCCCTGATATGAAGCAAAGCCTTCTGCACCTCCAGACATGAGCAACAGCACCTCCATTGGGATGGGCTATCAGGTATATCGCTGTTCCACAACCACAGCTGGTGGCCTCCGACAGAGGGGATACAAATCTTGAGAAATGAGTGATCAAGGAAATTGGTTGGGGAGAAGTGAAAGGAGGGATAGCATTGTGGCACCAAAATGTCTCCCAATGGCTCTGAAATGACTTAATTATGGCCTTGATTAAAGCTGCTTGCAGGGATGAACTTTGTCTCAAATACAAAGCAGAATACACCTCTTGCTAGACTTATCTAACTCAGCCTATGGATTCAGAAATTTTGTCAGAGAGACAAACTAACAAGCCTTTTCTACAGCAAAGGAAAATGCACACAGTCTTCAGACAGGTTTTCTGGCTTACATTTCACCCATGAAGATGCTTGCTTCATTGACTAAAGCTAGTTTTACTCTTAAAGGAAATTAGCAAAACATGAATATGCACTCCAGACGTCAAGCACTTCCATGCTCCAAACACAGCAGTCTTGTGGAATAGCAGAGCATGCAAAGGTTGTAGTCAAGCCAAGGAAATCCTCTTGGCTTTGATTTGTTCTGTGACCTTAATTAAGTCAGCAGCAGCTTTAGTTTTTATAATCTAAAAGAACTGTGTATGACACTAGTCTCTCTCATGGCATTCTCATGTAATGTAGTTAACAATGCTCATTGCAAAAGCAGTCCTTGCCAAAAGCTTCTAGACAGGGGTTTGGAGGATGTTATTATCTTTCTTTTCATACAGAATGCCTGTGATGCCTGTGTAACATGTTATTAAACAATGTTTTTGTAAATCACCTTGCTGAGGATTGCTACAAAAAGAGGATTTTCGCTTGATGAATAAACAAGACATGAAATCAAACACCTCTATGTCTAAGCAACCTTAAGGTGATGAATAAAACAAAATTATAGAAAATGCAGCTGGAGTGAAATCTGAGGATCAATCAGCTCTCTCTAATCTAATAGCTATTTTTAAGATCTTCACAGATGGAGGTTTCACTGACTCAATCAATCTATATATATATAGAGTATACTTTTAAGTCAATTTTTTTTTAAATTATGAACCTGAATTCTGTGCTGTAGTTTTGATTTACTGATTTTTGGCCAGTCTGCAGTGGATCTGAAGAAGAGATTATTCCTTTCCTTTTTTACATCAGCCTTTTTGTGTCTTCAAGGCTGTGTTCAGATTTTCCTGCAGTCTTTTTTTTGCTAGATTAAACAACTTAATTAATTCAGTCTTTTTGCCTGGCTGTATCCTCTACACTCAACTCGTTGCTCTGTGTCTCTCTTGAAGCACAGCGCCCAGGGGTTGGCATAGTACAGCTGCTGGATGCAGTGGAAGGGTTAGAGCAGAGGCATATGAGATTTGTGTCGATCCCATGATGGTGGTTATCGCTCTCATGGTAGGGTGACATTATTAAATCATGTTCCACTTGTGGGGCACTTTAAGTGCTACATGTTGGCGGGGGTGGGGGTGGGGGGGGGGGATGTTTTGAAGGCTTTCCCAACCCAATGTGTTTACACCCACTGCAGTGTAGAGTACTGCACTACTTTGTTGAACAGCATCTTGGTTTTTTTCCAGTGCATTTTTCCAATTCATCAAGATCATTTTGCATTCTAATCCTAGCCTCCATAAAGGCCTTTATCACGGTAGGCATCCCATTAATAACCCCAGAAGTTTTCATTCTGCAAGCTAACACAGACTGAGAGGCTGCAGTGATTTAAGTTGCCTTTTATTATAGCTCCTTAATCCCCAAGAACTAGATCTTTTTCTCTTCTTTCTAAATGGCAGCTACCACAAATAGATTAATAGAAACTTTCACTTTATTCTTTTGTCTATGTCCTTTCAAACTTACCTCTCCTATATTCAGCTTTTGCACCTTTTAGGTTATCTTTGAGTCGGATTTAATTGTATAGTTCCATAGAGGCTTAGCCCAAAATTGCTTAACTGTTAAGTACTGCTTTTTAACTTGGCAGGAGGGGATTTAAACTGACCGTATGTGCTGTTCCCCCATGGTGGGGAAACACCCCTCTAACACAGTCTCTGTTGCTCCATAGCTATTTCTTCTGCAGGAATTGTAGAAAGGTTTGAGTGTCAGATCCTTGTTTTGTTTGTACCCATATCAGTGTAATAAAGGAATACAGAATTTCTTTCAAGAAAATGCTCTCCTGATTTTATGCCAGAGAAAATGGGAACAAGTCTTGCCCCTCGGTTTTCTTCATGAGTGAAAGATCTTTTCTGAAATGGCAAAGACAAACCCAACCCTGAGGAGAACCCACTGATTTCAAGGACAAAAGTGACGTGAAATCTTACCTTTTTAAATTTTAATTACCTTCCAAAGACACTTTCTTCTAGTTTCTGTACAAAGCAAAGCATCCCCATAAAAATAGTTTCACACATTTTGAAGGGAATTTTTTTCCAAGAAATTCAAGATATTTGCAGACACCCAAAAAAGGTGGAGGTTTTTGTGTCTAAAAGCTGAGCATCCAGCCCACACAAGTTGTCTTATCTAGGTCACTCTATAATCCATGGAGACAGGCCATCCCAAGGTAGGTGAGATGAATGGTGACTCATCTCTCACATACTGCTATTATCTAGACTACACTATGAAAATTTAGAGTAGTTGTCTCTCTTTAGAGCTTTAAAGTTAGGTAAGATGACCCAAATTGTAGATTATGCTGGCAAAAGTTATCATGCTGGGAAAAGCGAGACCATCTAAACACAGCCTTCATTGTATGCATAAGCTGATCTCTGGGTTTGGGCACAGAGCACAGCCTCAAATTGCTCATAACTGGGTCTTGCCTCTCCTGCATGCCCACACAACCCACAGGGTAGCATGGCTACCTACCTGGAGCAAAGCTGAGGCTGGTTCCCACAAGTGGCTTCCCAGTAGAGGAGGGACCATGGCTGCTGGCCAGGAGGGGGCTAAGAGCTGAGGAGGCACTAAAGGTCATGGCAGGGCTTCTTGCCCCCACTCCTTTCCTGCCATTTCATCTTCCCTTTCCATGCTCGCAGCTGAGCCATTTTCTCTTTGCAGGCAGCACGACCGGCTGGTTTCTGATCACTGGTTTCTGATTAGTGGCTGCCAAATGCTTTTAATGAGTGCTTTCCCCTCCTGCTCCATCATCAGCCCAGTCATATAGGCATGGGTCTTACTGACAGCTTCCTTCCTTGCTCAGGACAGTGCCTTGGGGTCACTTCTATAGGGCCAGCAGCTGGGATCCCTCTTCAACTGCAGCCCTTACCTGTCTCCTCCATTTTCCACTAGTTCCCACATTATGGTTTGGTATCAGGAACTAGAAGATCCCAAATGGCTGCACTGACATAATGCGAAACTCATCCCAGTTCCTAGGATGTGAACCCAGGTGACCAATGCATCTGAAGCATTGGAAAGCCACAAGAAGTAGAGCAGGGGACTGAAAGCTTTTCTGTAATTCATTCATACGGACTGTCTTCTCCTAAAACATCTAAAGCAGGGGTCTACTCAGGAGCAGCAGGCTCTGGGAGAGAGGTCCTTCATGGAAACTGGATTTACCTTTATAACTACCAGTTCTGCTGAGCCATATATGTGGGGTTTTTTCTCTCTTCAACTCTACTAATAATGTGCATATTATTGCTGCTGGATACATTAGGATGGTTTTTTCTCCTGAGCTCCCCTGATCTATGCCCTTCAAACCTAACTGTTACTGTGAAAAATCCCCTCTCTTCTACTTGTCTTTGCAGAAGAGCAGCAGAACCATCTTCTTCCATGTCACTGCATTCAGCTTTAGACAGGACAAGTTTTAATAAGTGAGAATTTGCAGAAATGCAGACTATATTCTCCCAGCTGACCCCATACTCATCAGACTTGGTTCTTCTCAGACATCAGAGCTGACTGGCTGCTATGGAGAAAACATAAACTTCATACTTGCACATGGTGAGGGGAAATCTACAGAGTATCCACTGAAAAATAACTATCCTGCATCTAGAGAGGACCAAATGGGGTCTGGTAGGCCTAAAGGGAGGGAGAAGATTGAGTGTGCACTCACGGAATAAGCAACTGTGGATAGGTACGCCCTTGCTCTCGCAGCCAGAGGATCCTAATGCTTTGAGAGTGCGAATAACGTTTTTTCCTTTCTTTTCTTTGTACACACTACCACTAGGGGACGTTTTGTCATCACGTATTGCTCGCTAAACAATTTTCCTTACAGTGGGTCATGCTTTCTTTTCAATCTTGGTGCATACCTAGACCATGGAGTGGATGTCTGAATTTCATAGGGCTTGTGGATGACCCAGACTTACTGGAGCTGTGAAGGAGAGAAGTATTTATTTCCCCCATTTTTCCAAAGGACCCCATCTATCAATATTCCTTACAAAGTGAGGAAGCTGGTTATTTCACAGTTTGCTGGAGCAACACGAGAAAACTGAGGGCTGCCTCTCATTTTAGTGTTAAGTGCTGAACACAGACACTGCTAGCGGTTTTGTGAAGATAAAAAGTAATATACAGTTACTGCAAATCAAACCAGAATGAACATCACCACCAGTGATGCATGTTAAAGAGTTTCTGAAAGAACAAGAATGTCTTTTAGACTAAATAATTAGAAATCAATTGGCAAAACTTATGTTTCACTCCTTTTTTCCATTCTCATCTCATTTGTCCTAGGATGACCAACTGGTTTAACCCAAGTCACTACCCACCCACCTACCAATATGCTTTTTTTCCTTCTCTCCAATGCAGACAGAGCAGCTGGTGACACTTTGGATTCTCTTTATTGTCACAATTTCTGGAAATGCCATTGTGCTCTTCTCTACCTGGAGGAGGAAGCGGAAATCTCGAATGACCTTCTTCGTTACACAGTTGGCAATCACAGGTAGTGTATGGGAGGGAAAAGGGCATCTGAACTGCACAGGAATCGACATTAAAATGACAAATAAGAAATTGTAAGTTGAGTGGTGAAGAATTCAGTTGGCACCTAACATCCAGCTGCAGCTTGCCATAAGACAGATGGATGGCTGCTTATCTTAGGGCTCAGTCTGACTCTGATCTAAAAAGATGTTGCTAGATGTAGTAGCATCAGATGCAGCAGCTGCAACTCATTGATTTCACTGAGTCTTATCTTCCACTTTGAATTTGCATCCACATTTCCCAGAAGTTATGTCCCCAGCTGTTGTCATGGAACTGTTTAGATTAAACTAGTTTAAGATGAATCTCTTGTGTTTTTCTACTAAACCCTTTTCTAAAGTAGTTCATAACAGTATTGCTCCATCAGTTACGCTCTTGCGTTGAAGAGTGAAAATAACTTCATGTTGTCTGGTTTAACCAAGTAAGGGAAATATGAAAATGTAAATGTGGAGAAGAGTGCATTTAGGTTTTTTTTTTGCATAGAAAAAGGATGCTGATTGAAGAACTTTGTAGTTCTGAAACAAAATGGAAAATGTACAGAAACCTGGTTTGTAAAAATGTCAATATCTCAGCAACTAGGAATGAAAACAAGAGCATAAGCAGCACATTGTTCCCCTGTGGCCTTGAATGGACTAAATTTGTGGGGTTTTAAGTTTCCCAAGGGAAAATATGCACTGTTTCTATAACAGTGTCCTTCCACTAATCCCTGCTTACAAGACAGCTGTGTTGTATTGTTTGTGTATATAGGATATATTTATATGCTTTCTGTTGCTTTTTTTGTAAGATATGGCAGGAATTACAGCCCTTTTCCACTAAAGAGCTCTCTAATATGTGATTTCTCAGCAATATTGTAACCTCCTTTGATGTCTGTTGTATCTCTGTTTGAACTGGAAAAGCAAAGGACTACACTCCCTAATTTTCAACATGCATTCTTTGCAAATAAATGAACTCTTGCTCATGGTCTCAACCATGTCTGCCCAGGAGTTTGTCTCGTTTGA
Source organism: Strix uralensis (assembly GCF_047716275.1). Classification (NCBI taxonomy): domain Eukaryota; kingdom Metazoa; phylum Chordata; class Aves; order Strigiformes; family Strigidae; genus Strix; species Strix uralensis. The sequence goes on along the minus strand of NC_133972.1, from coordinate 20,475,244 downwards.
AGAACTACGCTCAGTTGAAACAGTTAGACCAAAGTGATGCAAAGGGACTGTCCCATAGCTACAGGTGATGTAAGAGTTATTGCAAGGTGAGGAGGTGAAGGTTTGCAGTGACTCCTCTTCTGAAGTGTTGACAGCTGGTTTTCTTATTCTTCTGTGAGTCATCTGTAACAAATAGTTTCACTTCTTTTCTTGGTCATGACTTTCATGTCACTTCCTTCATGTGCCAGCAGTATTTTCAGGTAAGGCTTGTTGGTGCAGCCTCACAGCACAGTTTGAAAACATCAGTCACAGATAAAACATTACAGTGTTCACAGAAGTTGCAAAATAGCCAGTCTCTGCTCACAGAGCTCCCAATCTTGGATGGATATATGGAAGATGATAAAAAGTAGGCAACCAAGCAATAATATGGGAAGAGTGCAACTGAAGCCCCAGATGGACACCATCCATTTTCTACCTACTGTCATCAGGGAGCAAAGTATGAAGGACAATTGCCATGAGAAGGGCTTTGGAAGCAAGGACGGTGGAAAATGGCCCTGTGTGTCCATCTGGCACAGAGGGCACATGGACTGTGCTTTCTGCCTGAGCAAAGGCACAGGTAGTACATACACAGGTAATAGAAGAATAGAAGATGGGTTCTAATATGAAGAGCTCAACTAAACAGCCAAGGGTCTTGTCCTAGTAAGAAAACAAATGTATTTACTGCAGCGGAGTAGCATAAGACATGAGTGTCCAGGTGAAAGGAATAAAGCAAGAAGCAGACAGAAGTGTCTGGACCAGGATAGCTCAGGGGAAGGCTGGTCCACATGAGGTGTACTAGGAGGAGGCTACTGCTGTTGCTGCACTGGGTAAGGGCCTGGGTGGGAGTTTTGTTATTTTGGACCCATAGAAAAGGCTGACTTTTTAGTTTAGAATGGAGGTGGATAGAGAGCTATTCACTAGGGGTTCGGTTTGAATGCCATCTACACAAAGGGAGGGGAAGGCATTGCAAGTGCACTTTTGAGGGAGCTGTAATAATCAGTGGCAAAGACAATAAGGCAAATATCCCATTAGATGTGGGCATTAAATAGTGCTATCAGCTGATGTTACACTATTGACTGAGGTCCACATGTTCCACTTGTTGATTCTTATGACCTTCCCTTCCCTAAGATTATCCCTGACTTTTAAAATCAGAGCTTTGAAGTTCCTGAGTTCAACAGTCTGTTCCATTTCATAATACAGAAATTCACATAGAAGACTCACTTGACATTCACATCTGCAATGTTAAAAGAATTAGCACCAACTTGAACAGCAAGGTTCCTTTCAAGCAATGTTGACTTCTTTTTTGTGATGCAGGAGTCAGAACTCTAATTTATATTCCCACACCAAGAGTTCCTGTCAGTATTTTGGCACAAAGAAATGACTTAATTCCTGAAATGGAGCCATTTCACTTTCTTATCTTCAAAAATATTAATAAGAACAAAGCAATCTGGCAACAGTCATCATTCTTTCACAACAAGTTATGAGGTAGACACAGAACATTATGAAAACACTGGCTTGTCACATTGCTTTGACATGCCAAGCATATTTAAATCCTACCAACTAAAGCCTAATATCCTGGCAAACAGTTTCTGCTTAGTCAAGATTACTACTTCCATCTATTTTGAGATTCTTAAAATATTTATTATTTCTGCCCCAGTAGTAGAGAGAAGAATAATGGATATAGCTTTACCAATGCAGGCATTTCAAAGCCATTTAAAAACTTTTTGTCTATTGATCTGTGACTCGATAGTTGAGTAGTGTCCTCAATTCTCACATCTTCCCACTAATGTAATACCAAAATGAAATTAAAATATGGCTTTTGTGTTAGAATAAACAAGGTATTCAAATCAAATTGTGCATAATACATGAACAGGAAATGAGCGCTGTTGTTCTCCTTGACTGGTTGCCAAGTCAGATGCAGAAGAGAACTAACTGATCAAGGCTTCTTTCAACACCGCCAGAATTCGGTGGTTCAACCCACTCAGCAAATTCAGAGATAAGACTCATACTCATCCTTTACTACACCAGAATTCAATGTGGTGCTCAATGTTGCAGGGATCTGTAGGAATGCGAATAATACCTTCAAATTCAGTGTGTTCAGAGATGTTGCTGAAGCCTGGATTCAGATTATTTCGTATTGAATATATGCCTATACAATGCCTGTGTCAGTACTGCATTTAAGTCTGTGTTTAACTCTCAGCTCATGCATAATCTCTTTGAAATTATCTGGGAATTAAGCACTAGGAAATCAGCTAAGAGTTAACAGCTGAGTTGAACAATAGTACTAATCACTCAGCATCAGCTAATTTAACAAAAAGGAATATTGCCATGTTTGCCTTGTGTTCAGTTTGCTTTTGGGCATATTCCTTTTTTGTAAAAATGTTTTTCTTAGAAACAAGTTCGCCTGTGAAGACTGAAACTAAAGCTAGGTTTCCTACAGATTTCTTATCTCCAAGGCAATTTAGTTTCTCAGAAAGTGTAAGCTCTGAAGATTACCCTGTGAGGAGGGTATTTCTAGACACTTTCTCCCAAATAGATTTCTTCTGAGTTTAGCAGAAGTTATGCTCATGGCGTAGCTATCTCTCCTGGCAGGAAACCTCTCTGTCTGATGCCATTTCACATAACTCGCAGAGTCTTAGTGTCTCTAAGATCTTTGCCTCCAACTGAATTCACTGAGCGGTTCAAGAACAAAGACTGTGGTCTGACAGATGGGTGAGTTCACAGGCGCTGTATCACACTGGAAATTTTAAAGTGAACTACGGTTGTTTTCAGAAAAGGTGTCTTGTCCACACTTTTATATCCATTTAGATCACTTTACCCAGTTCTACCAAACGAAGTCTTCTTAACCCTACTCTCAAAATGTAAAACCAGCAGAACATATATAAAGCACAATTACTTGAGTAGCCTTGGAGAAGGAATGTCAGTTATTGACTAAACAGTCTGTTCAATAAAAACTGTTATTATTTGACCAATTCTAAAACCAGTCAAGGAGTACATTAAAAATATCTACTAAAAAGTGTTTTACATCTCAGTTTTCTTCATCCAATTTCAACTACTAATGACAGAGGAATATATTTAAGTTCCTTCTAATGGGTGCATAGTTTATTGAGGTTTTTTCTCCAAAATTAACATCTGGAAAGTTGGAGCTGGAAATGTCATGACGATTAGAAACTCTGTGAGTTTCTATTCCAACATTTAGCAGAAATCAGTATCTTAAGAACAGTGTTAGATTTTTTTCATTTCTGGTGTAGAAATACAAGTAGGTACTTTACTGCATGCCCAATTTTGAGCCACAGGCTGATTGGAAATACATGTTCACTAAAGTATTGCTGTGACTATAACAGAGAAAATTAAAAGAACATCAGCTAACTTCTATGGTAGCTTGCATGCAAACAAACCCCAAAATATGGCCTGTAAAAGTATTTAGCTACAGTCTGTATTGTGATATAAATACCAAAACATAAGGGATGATTTGTGAATGACATTAAAAAGACAAGGTGGTATTTTTAAAAGTGTCTTTTTATATCGTTGCTACCTTCTTCAGGTGCTCTCAGAAAGTTGGACCACAGGAGGCCTTAGTCCTTAAGCAACTGCTCTCATTTTATTTAGTGTTCAGTAAAAAGCCAATACACTGAATACTTGCTAGGAGAGGGTTCTGTGAGTGAATAGGTAGACTTGGAACCTGCTAAAGCAAGGAGTGTTTCTTTTCTGTGCTACTTCTGTCCAGAGAGAGCATGATTATGGGGCTAAAACCAACGGGGCTCAGCCACTGACTTCTGGGATGGCTTTGTTTAAGATGACTGAAGGCAGAAACTGCCAACTAATTTTCTAGTTAGATGCACTAAATAGGTGCATCTGACTCTACTACTACAATGGCTAAACATGAACAAACACATTAGAAGTTGTCCTTCCTTTCTTTTCTTTTTTTTTTTCCTACACCAAACCCACTATGACACTGGCTGCTTTAATGGACTGTGCCTGTCCTTCATCATTTTTCTTCCTTGTCTGTGACTTGAAGGAATGAAGATGACTTGTTACTCTCTGATCTGTTACAAAAGCCTAATATAATAACACCATTACCAAAATTAACATGTAGAACAATATTAACAGATAATTGTCCCTGTTCCAGCTTTTCATCTGGAAAATGGTACTTGTAATATTTCCTCACTTCAGAGAAATCATACATATGAATTCATCAGCTTTACAAGTACCTTAGACATCACAGTGATTATGAGTATTGGAAGTTAATTGCATAGAGCCAATTAGCAGCCAACTCAGCAAGTCACCTTAATGGAGGTAGACTGTTGGCAGCCAAAGAGCCCATAGAGTTACCAGTTACTGGAAAACTTATACCTTGCCAGCTGGGTCTTGGCTGGAACTTGCCATCTGATTTACATGATTGCCTACCCAAGACACAGAAACCTAATGCAGACCGCTGAACTGAAATAGAGTTTATTTCCACAGTTCCCAGAAATCCGTGGCTTTGTCCTTTGTCCACACCTCTATTTTCTGTTAATTTATGGGAAAAAAATAAAGCCTTAGGAAAGGGGAGAGGCGTTTGCTTTTTTTTGTTTTCTTTTACGTTAAGGAAATGGTTCAATATCCTACATGAAGAAAAGAAGGCTTGGAAGAAGTTACAATTGTACTGCACAGTTCATTGATAAAATTGAAAGAAGAGTATCTGCATTTCTTGTGTTCATTTTGTCCTAAAAGCTCTTGAAACTGTAATTAAAATATGGTAAGGAAACAGTCTCTGCTAATGGATCATCTGTTTTCTATACTACATGTTCCCATCACTACTGAAAAGGATATGTCAAAATTGGGAAGGAAGAGTGCATTTGTTAAGATTCCCTCAGGCACAGACACTGAAATTTGCTGGAGTACCCAATGGCAGCTAAATTCTCCAATTTTGGAAGTAGCCTGATTCCTAAACATCAAGCTGAAAGTCTAACAACTCTGCAAATCACTTGGGTGTACGCACAACTTGAAAAACAGGGAAATAGATTATATCTACCTTTCCTCTGCAGGCTAGAGCAACTATAACGTTTAGTACAACTGTTCATATTGAATTCACAGAATAAATGAGAATCAATTTACCAAGAGCAGAAATGGTGTTCAGGAGTAAACACAGCAATATTAACATTGCTAATTCAGTGCATCCCATGAAACTATGTCATAGGTCTCTGGACTGTCAGTGAATAAGAAAATTCGTTGCATGGCTGCATTAGTTGCCTGGAGAAGAAGCAATCATTATCCATCCTGATTCTGTTAAGAAGACTAATTCAGTAACTGGAAAACAACATGAGACCTATATTAAGTTAGGTGCATATTACTGTACCCCCCAAAACTGAGACATAATGCAGAATAACATGAATGTGGTCACTGTCTGCAACATTCTGTGGTAGCACATGGCAAACCAGATTTGATATCCATTGCCATTTCTGCCGATTTAATACCACCTAGCAGAAACTCAAATTCTCGTTTCAACTAACTCAGATTTAAAGATGAGTCATAGCACCCTAGGTCATAGTAAGTAACTTGGACACTGATGCTATATAATTCCAGTTTGATATTATGAATCATGTTTTACTATACTCTTAGATTTCTTATGTGAACAGCCAGGAATATTTCTGTACGTCTATATATAATCATTCTTGTCTGCATATACGGTTAGTCAACACAAGACTCAATCTTTCCTGAGGAAAATAAAAAATATCCAATACATTCCTCCCTCTTGAAATGCATTTTCTCCAAAACCAAGCCTGAAGTAAATGGGTTAAAAAGTAGAATATCCTCAGAACTTAGGCAAACAAATCCAGAATGAACATTAATGTCAAAACTGAGTGTCAGAAAGAAGCTTTATGCAAGGGAGGATACATAGTTTCTTGGGGGATACCAGGACTTCTATTTCACAATGTTTGTTCATAGAGCCAAAGGAAAATGGTCATGGAAAACAAAGCAGGTTTCATGTTTTAGAGGTGAAATCATGAGGCTAGAAGTCTGACATAGAAAACTTGGCATCCTGAAAATACATTGTTTCAGTCCAGTCTAGTAGTGTAGGAACCATGAAGTTTGGACTAGCACACGAACATTTGGTCTAGTTACACAGCTTCCTTGTGAGGTTTAATGTAAAAGAATGCTTTTAGTGCAAAATGAACTCTTCTTGAAAAGGTAAATGCTCCCACAAGACTGGGACTCTAAGAAAAGAGGTGGCCTTGAAGGATTGGCAGTGATCCTATGGTCTAAAGCCGCTGGATGGCCTTTGCCTTCTCTGTATATGGGCAAGAGAATTGGAGTCAAGGAAGGACACTAGGAAAGACAAAGAAACAGCAATGGAGCTGATCTCGGTGCAGTAGCTAGAGAGTTTTAGTCTAGGATATGGTACCCCAAAAAGCAAGCTGGTTAGTGCCACACCAGGGAGCTCTTGTAGAGGTAGGACACTCCAAGAGTTTAGAAATGAGCTGTAGGTTTGCTGACAAATACTACTTCTGCTTTAATTTCCAATTCCAAGCCGAATTAAGTGTTTTTAAGCAGACTGGACCCAAGCTTGTCTACTCTATATTTTGCCTAATGCTCATGTATTTTTAGATACCATCTTAAGGGTTCACTGGAAAGTCCAGGGCTGGACAAAATATTCATGTTTGCTGTGATTCTATCCCTTGTAGCTCACTGCAGTAGGAAACAGTAGCACTGGCACAAAAACAAAAAAAGTTGCAATGCTGTATCTGTAACAGGAGAATGCAATGTCTCTCCCATTAGTGGAAATATAAAAATAACGAGCTCTCCAAATTTGCTACTGGAAGCAAGAATGGTCATTCACTTAAAAAACCTGTAATGGCTGTTATTTATATAGCTTACTTTAATCTTACAACTGCAGGAACAAGATGTCCATGATTCATGGTCTTTAATTAATGCAATCACAACCCACTAGGCAGACATCCTTAAAACCAGCGTTTTTTCAGCCTGTTGTCTCTGAGCAGTAGTCTTCAGATCTCTTGCAGGTAGCAAAAACCACTCTGCAGCATACCTCCAGGTATAGAGCTGAGGTCCCCACAGGCAAGGAAAACTAATGAAAAAACCCTCTTCTTTCCTCAATGTACAGCATCTAAATACTGTACTAAATTGTTTCAAAAGGGGGCGGGTTTTGTGTTTGTCATCCATAGGTGCTCCAAGTGGGATTTTCAAAGTGCCTAGTGATAGAAACTGTATCCCCTCTGCAACTGCAAACCAGCCGACACACTCTCCCAGCTTGCCAATAGCCCCAGTACCAATTTCAGTGTAGGTTATGGTGATGTGGCTTTTTTTCACGTTGCACAGGACCACCTGGGACTCTGAGAATTTAGCAACAAAGATGAGATGCCCTCATATAATCTGTATCTCAGTCACTATAACACTCTCAAGCCAGAGAAATCTTTTTAAACTTCTGTTTTGTGGAGCCATGATGTATTTTCAGTAGAGGTGTGGATTCCTGTACAAAGAATTTGAGTCTTTCCTTATATAACCTTCAGGGGACTTAATAAGCTTTCGTCCACAAATCCCCCTGCTTCTAAAGCAGAGGAAAACCAGCTACACTATGCCTATAAATATTCAATACAGTATGCAATGATTATTCCTTTGCAGTGTATATGTATGTTTAAAATCACAAGCAGGCACCAGACTTCTGTTCCTAAATCACACAGGAGTGCCTTTGAATGCCATCCCTAAGGCTTGGGCCCCTTGACACTTCCACAATGGAAATAATAGTATTAGTGGAACATTCTGTGACAATCCTATCTCCCCAAATTCACCCCAGACCACACATTTTTTAACTAAGGTGGAATCAGTCTCTCTGTTTGCTTTTCCTGAGTAATAAGTCATTTCTGAAAGGATTAAAAAATGATGAATGGACCTTAGATGCCCGATCGTTATACAAAGGCACCGTCTTCTCATTACAACAGACACACACACAGCCTAAACTTCATTCCACTTACCCACCTACAGATTTCCACATAGGAGATCCACATTTACCATTTCTATTATTTTAAAAGGAGCTGTCATTATTTCAGATCTTTGCATATAAATGCTTTTCCTGACTAGACATCTGTGTGACTAAAATGAAAGTGTTTCCTTTCAGGTGGTTTTTGCTAGTAGCTTTTTTTGCCGCTTTCACCTTCAATGTAATTTCTGTAACCCTGTGCAGAGACCTGCATTGTGCAGCTAAATTACTGCACCATCACAGCTCTGCTGATACCAGTAGGGCTGTGTGAGGATTATAAAGGTTCGTCTGGCCGACTACAGCACTTTTGAGGGCTGTAAGACAAAAATGCAACGTGGTCTGAGCATGTATGCTGGAGTGACCATGTGGTATTTGAAAGAAACTGCAAAAAACAAAAACCAAAATTCTGATCTTTGTAACTTGCCTAGTTAGCCTAGTGAAATGTGAATCAGGCGAATATTTCCAGACACCTTTCTCTTGTAGCTAGGTGGTTGAGTACTTTGGTGACAACCTACATTTGCAGATCTTTGAGCCAAAGGGATTTTCATCTGTGACCTTCACCTGAGAAAGTTACTGTTATTCAGGGCTTTATACAGCATCATTTTTAGCAGGAGGTTGGAGGGAAAATGCTCTGTTAGCTTCTTGCCATGTGTACAGAAGTAGGTCTAAAGAAAGCATATGGCTTGACATCAGTCCTGGAAAGGAGAACGGGACATAACTGTCATAGAGATAATTGGATTAAGTTTCATGACTGCATTCCTGAACACTGGTATTCATATTAGGGATTATTCATGCCACCTATTTTAGGCACCTCACTGTAGGTATTTAAGATACTAAGTCACTCTCCCTGTGCTCCATTTATAGCCAATAGAGGAAAACACTCTGAGCTGCCTTTAAGTTTCACTGACTTGTAGAGAAGGATTCAATTCTTAATTTAGATCCCTAAAGTTGACTATATAAATCCCTCCGGTGTGCGTATGTCACCAAATATGTCAGGATTATTATTCATCTTTGACAACTAAGAACCTAATCTTCCACTGTTTCAATAAGACCTCAGAAGGCTCTGACTCAAAACCCATCCACAAATACGAAGTTTTACAGAGAAGGTATTTAACAGTATTTATTTATTTATTTATTTTTAAGCACAGCAAGGCTTATCAACATGTTACCTGATAGAAACATGTGATTATTTCTTTTGTGCTCAGCTCTGTTTCTAAACAGCCATCTGGAATTTGTCCAAACTTTTCTGGGCTCTGCCCAAAACACAATTTATTCAAGAGGGGTCTGGAAAAAAAGTATAGCTTCAGTGACAAGTTATTCCAAACCTGTGCAGTAACACTACAACTGTATGATTAACCTTAAAAGAGAACCTTTGCAGTGCAGATAACTGCTGTGCCCCACTGCATTAGCAGAAAGAACAACCTGAAATTGCCTAATGATGCAGTGTGGATATGGATGCATTTTATCAGCTCATTCTGTTTCTGCATGCATTTAATACACACACACATGCAGACAAAAAAAAAAAAAAAAAGGGGGGGCTTTGTCAATGTTAAACTGAGGTGACTAAACTTCGCAGTCCAAACTTTGAAAACCAAAAGAAACTTGCAAATGAGTCATTTATTTCTCCATTCCCATTAAGTCAGGCAGGCAGTAGCAAGAAAGAGAAAAGGGTGAAGACCTGCTTAACAAGAACAGGAATAGTCAAAATGGAATGGAAATTGTATCTGGACAAACCCCCAAACATTTCACTTCCAAGTCAGACTTTTTGGTACTTCTTAAGGCACGGGGATAACAGCACTGAAAAGCAGAAATTATTAGTTGATCATGCCGATTTCTTAGACTAAGAGGTTACTGATAATGAACACAAGCAATTTTTCTTGCAAGATGTTTGTACTTTTCAGTATTTTACATGTATGTGTGTCTAAGTATTTTTACAGTCATTTATGAACTGAGGAAATAATGTTAACAACAAAAATCAGATCCCATCCACTGGATGTACCAGGACAGCTTTTTATCTACTAGATTTCTAGTATAGCCTTAACTGTGGAGATAAGTAATGTACCTCTACATTTTAAGATGGTGTTGTTCTATGTATGGATATTTTCCAGTCTTCAGTGGAAGAACTGATTTCTATACATTTTCATTTCCAGCTCACATAGGCAGGGAGAAAACTGGGAACTGATGCCGCATGTAGAAGGAATGGAGAGTCTTCTTAGAAAATGGCTTTCCCATGCTACAGAGACAGGGATTGTATAAACACTGGTTTTCTAATGTGTTATGGGATTGTTGGAGTTCCTGCTATGTTACTACTAAGTCCAGAAAAACAATTTAAGGTACATTAAATATGGTAATTTCATACTGCTAGTTAGGAAATTGTCTCTCCAGTGATATCTGATGTCAACTGAAATACAAGAAATGTCATTTGCTGCTCAGTCTTTGTTTTAATGAAACACGCAAAATATTAAAAAATCAAGGGGACGTCTTCTCATTTAAATCTTTACTCAAGAGCTGCAAGGCCATGGACCTTTGCTCCTGGAATTCAGTAGCAGATCCCCTGTGAAAAAGCTGGAAAGAAAAAGTGGCTTTTTCTGTCAGCCCTAGCATGGAATCCAGTGTCACCACTTCTGAGGCCAGCTTTGTATATAACCCTGGAAAAGTGAAGGTCTTTTAGTGTTTTGTTCATCTCTCTAACAGCAGAATACCATGTCACCTCTTCCATCTTTCATTTACAGAACCAATTTAAATTTGAGTTCCTGGATTTCCCTGACAGAAGCACATGCAGGCACACAGCAAGCCTGACACATTTTAAATGCTGAGTTTGTTAGATGGCACAGCACATTTGGAGTAAGCCTCTCAGTACTGGCTGCATGGGACCCGTGAAAACTGTACTATGGCACTGATCCACTCATGAAATGGATACGTTTCCAATCTCTGATCATCTCCTCTGATGAGTTTTTACAGTGCTGTGATTACTCAAACTCCCTATGAAACATCAAATAATTTTCTTTGCGTCAAAGAGTTATTAGTGGCAAATCTCATTGCTCTAAGTCAGAAACTCTCATGAAATTTTAATGCACAGAAGACAACACAATGATAAAACTATCCACCTGAAATCTTTGCTTTGCAAAGGTATCTAATCTAATATTAATAAGTGTCAACCACATCAGCTGCACATCAGCCTAGTTTCTCTGAAGGGTCCTCTCATAATATTATGCTGCAAAATCTTACCTCTCTCAAACACTGAAGCTTCTTAAACAAACAAATCAGTAGTGACTCCTGTATCTTTGCAACCTGGCTGCAAGTGAAGACTGTCTCTAAGTCCCCCTGTATGGGTATGCTGGTACTTAGAACTTGGCAAGGTAACTGGAACATCACAAACATGGTTTTCATCAAGTACCTCCCAAATGCCCAGTCTGCTTTCCATGCAGTAAGTAAACTGGGTTTGTTCAAAATATGGTGTCTTCTGCACACCTCAGGTGTTTTTCAAAAGCACTTACTGTCTCTTCTACAGCAAACTTTTGTTCAAACCAAAGTTTGGGGTTGTGTGGGCATGTAGCACCTTGGATAACAGGGATCTGGTTATCGAGTGGGTGAGACAGAGGTTCCATGTTGGCCATCTTCTGAGGCCTTGGAGCAAACAGGTGGTTGATGGAAATGGGCACAAAAGTGTTTTGCACTGTGTCTGGGGCAGGGGAATGTGAGCATATGTTACCTCAAGTATGGATTTTCTGTCAACAATGGCATTAAAACACGTATTGCACTCTGAAGCTAGCTTACTGTTGACCTCAAACCATCTCCAAAGGCATGTAATATGGAGCAGCTAGTGTGTTTAAAATTAGACTTCAGCTCATTGCCTACAACCTTCTTCTGGATACATAAACTCCACCATTGAAAATAACTTTTAAGTGCTCTTGCTGGGAGGAATACTCACTCTCCTACATAGACCAAAGCTATAAATTATCAACATTTAGAGTTGGGAGTGGAGGATGGGGAAGGGAGCAGTGGAGAGGAGGAAAAGAAGGCAGTACAATTTACTCATTATGAAAGGCAAAGTGTATTCCACTAATACACCAAAAGGGAAAAATAATTTCCCTTTTGGGGGAGATCATATGCCAATAGAGAAATTGTTATTTGGGATAAAGATCTTGAGGCCAACTGAAAAAGCAAATAATATGTTGACAGTTTGATACTGGCTAGATTGGTGCCTGTTTGTGTGAAGATCTTACATATTGCATCATATTCTGCATCATTTATAACTGCGATTTACAGAAAGACTTCTTAGGCTACAAAACCTGGACCCTGTAGACAGTACAAAGTTAATGCTTAGTTACAGCAGAAATAGGCAAGATAGAGGAAGAGAATTACAGCAAATTTTATAACAATGAGGAAAAGAATACACTGAACCCAGGGCAACCGCCATGATGGAAAGAGTCCCCAGCACACTATGAGGATTGGCAATACTCATACGCTACAACAAGTATCTTTGCTCTCCTCTACCTGGAGAAAGCTGCAGGCCACCTGCGCAGGGTCTAGTTTTGAGAGAAAGCACATTCTCAGATGAACTCCTAATTCCTTAGGTAAAAAAGTAAACTCACATGACTGAGCATTACATTCATGGACATTGCTGAGCAAGGGATGACCTCAGAAGAGAGAAAGACGGCTCTCCAATGCATCCAGAAACTAAAGCAATATTCCACTTCCTCAGTGAACATCAAGGATGTCTTTGAAATAGCTCCATTAATATTTTACTGAGTGAAGTGGCCACAGCATGAGGGCACAGAAAGCTTTCTTTCCCTCTGTGGCCTTCACAGCTCTCCCAGAGTCCAAATTTTTGGGACAGACTCACATTAGCAGATGAGCCAGAGCACCTTGGCAGGACTGGGCATCTCCAGAGCCTCCATGATTTGAGAGGAGGACACTCACTGCTACCAGGGAGATGCTTCAGCATGCTCTGGAAAGGTTCCCTCTGTAGGAGATGAGAGACAACTCCAAGAAGAATATATGTGCTACTTGCTAGTCATTGCTTACCAACAAACCACACTCAGACACATCTTCTTGAACTGGAGGGAGCGTCAGAGTCAAATCAAACTGCTGACTGACAGGACAGCACAAGCTGCCAGCTGGAAAGCCATGGCACTAACTCCAGCAGAGCACATCTCAATAGATTACAATGCATTAGAAGTATTAAAGCATTTCAGCTTGCGTAGTTTAGAAGTTATGAGCACAAAGGGCATTTGCCTTTTAATAATGTTTTTATGAGCTGCCTGAGTGGTTTGCAAGAAGTTCAATATCCACTGCTGCATACCATTACTGCTGTATTTTCTAGAAGACTGCTTGGGAAACACAAGAAAGAAAATGACTGTGATCAAAGTGAAATTACAATACACAATTGCATTTCTGTGAACACTCTACCCAGCTAATACAAATAGACTGGAAAAAATTGATTCAACAAGATCCATCAGAAAAACAAAGCAGTGCTTCCAAAACCATATCCCTTACAGGTATGCTTTTAAATAACTCTGTGCTTCACTTATGTGGTTTATAATGTCAGTATAAGTTTGAAAGGATCTGGAAGAGAAACTGGTTTTGAGTTCTTTCATTGGACCTCTTTGTGTGCAGATAATGTCACAAACAAAATATTTTGCTCTTGCTCAGGACTGATTTGATCATTCTGAAATATCACAAACTAATGGACTACCTACTCTTGCAAGATAGGATTGCGCATTTCCAATTGTATTTCCAAATCCTTAAACACCCACTCATTAGTATATCAAATACATTTTCAAATAAGTGCTTTGTCAGGTTAGCATTGTTTTCAGCAAACAATGTTTCCACAATGCATTTTTTTGTGCTTTGAAGAAAATGTTCTTGAAAAGATAGTGATGTTATAAATTCATCGGATTGCTGGATTTATACAGTCTGTGGCTTATGTTGTCTATTTATCCTAAGAGATTGCTAAAAATATTCACATCCCCTCTTGGTTGACCATTCATTGCTCCAGAAGTGGAGAAAGGCACTGATCTGAATGAAGCTTTTCCCACAGCGTTAGATTTTTGGTGTGAATTGTAAATAAATATGAAAGTTCATACTCATTCACTATTTCTGAAGACATTCCAATTTTGGAACTTTTCTAGGATGCTGACTGAGAGGATGTGGAAAAGGTGCAAGTAAATTGATTTTAGCTTTTAAATGAGAGTTGTAGTTTACACTCTTTATACTCATCAATATCACTGAATTACGTACAGGGAAAATCCAAATTTATGTTTTTTCACCTCAAAGATACCCAGACCTTTTTGGTCAGGAAAAGAAGCCAGACATTTTGAAAAAACAAATATCCTTTATGGTTTTAGCATGCTGTGGTTTTAGTTTTGGGCTGGGATTGCAGCCTCTACCCAGCTGCTGGCTGGCTTACCCCTTAAATCAAAAATCACATGACACTGGTGGGAAAATTTGACTCCATTTTAGCAAAGCTCTGTGCAGGTCTCAGAGGCTCTGTGTGCCCTCATATTGGCCTCAGGTTGAACTGTTTGGGACTCCAAGGAAGGAGTGTGCACATCCAGCTCTGTCAGAGAGGTCTGACTTGGCCACACCAACAAACATGTGATGCGCCAGGTCTATGCTGTGCCACAGCCAACAGACATGGTGTCGTGGGTGGCATAGGCACACCCTTTATTTCTATTAGTAATGTGCTTTGGGAAAACCAAGCAGCAGCATCTCTAAGTCTGGCTGGCAAAACACTGGCCCTGTTTAATATATCTTTTCATAAATTACTTTCTTCAAAGCAACCCATTTTTTGGACAAAGTAGATTGCAAGAAGAGCAGTTGGGTTTATATTCCTATCACGCTTGGCACACACTGTGCGGCACAGGGAAACGTGAAGGGCAAGAGGTGAACTCAGGCTTTTCTTTGGGGCCCCAGAGCAAAAGCAGACATTAGGATGGCTGGTATTTTGATAACCTTTCCTGTGTCCCAGTGGTAGCCCTGCATATGCTTTCTAGATACACTCAGCAGCCAACAGACTGAACTATGTATTTTTTACATTGGCAGCAGACGGCTTTTGCAGTGTCAATTTATGCCGGTTTATAGGAAGGCTTAATTCTTGTTTTGACAGCTACAGAATTGTTCTGTGGTCCTGAAGGACTGATTATGGTTTTCCTACCTTCAGCCTGTTTCAGACATGCAAATCCTAATGACAGTTGTGCTATGTTTGTTTTTGTTTTTAATAAAAGGTACTTGGCAGCCAAGCTGCATAACCCTTTGGGTCCAACATTTCAGCATTAAGAGGGAAGTGGATTTCTTTCTGAATTGCTTGGAAAATATGTTGCCTCTAAATTATATGGATTCCTGTTTGAAAGTACAGGCAGGATTGTCATCTGACAGAGGCAACGCTTATTTTACAGTTACTCTATGTGAGAGTTTGACTTCTGTTGATAAATGAAGGTAGGTGTGCTGAGTTTTCTGCCTGGCTTCTTCGTATGCTGGCAGTAAACGTTGAGAGACAGGATTCTGTGAGGATGGTGCTGCCAGCAGTATGGCCATAATGACTATGCTTTATTCGGAATCACCACTTAGGATCTCATTAGCTCCCGTTAAAAGACATGATTAAACTTTTGACATTAGATGTACAAATACATCATTAACACCTTTTAGTCCATCATCTGTACTGCAGCATTTCTAATTGCAATCGAATGGAAACTATGCTGGAAATAAACTTTGCATACACTAAAAAGCACTGAAACAAAAAGTTACGTTAAGAACGTAGGGATTTTTTCTATTTCCTTCTTGTATATTAAAGCAGTGCTATTTATTTATTATTCTGAGTTAGACTGTCTTTGTGCCACCATCAACTTTTTCTTTTTCCCATCTTTCCAAAGGGCTGTAACATTTTCATGTGGTATTTCCTCACCTGCCAATCCGTGTGACTCACATTCATGTGTTTTACGGGTTTTCTGTGGAGAGTTACTTCCTTTAACTCCATTGCCTAGCTGGTTAGCAAATGCTTATGAAGGATTAATAGGATTTATGGAATTCAGGTCAAAGATATCACATACGGCGCTACAGAGACTTAGTTATTCTAGTAAGACCAAATACTTAGAAGTCCATTTTGGACAAGTTCAGCCCAGTTATCAAACTGAGATCCAGACTGTATGTAATGAAATCTTCAGTCTGTTCTGACATTACTATATACTTAATGGAAAACAGCTCAGTGTACATTTGCGTGTGCTACCTTTTCCACATTATGATTTTACAAGGCAATTCTTCAATTAATCTTACCAGAATGTTTTTGTTCATGCTATCAGCAAACACCAGGGGAGACAAAGCAGGTACAAAAATGGGAATGAACATTGTTCTACTGTTCTGTAATTGCAAGCCTAAGGTTGGACAAAAATTGAGCTGCAGCATGCAATATCACTGCTTGAGCATCATGGGAATCTGATTTACAGTTTGCCATGAGGGAGGAAAGAAGGCTTTATTCTTACTATTCCTACTTAGACTAAATTCTCTACATCAATGATATCTGAGCCTACTAAGACAGGATTGTAAGAAGTGCAGGTATTCAGTGACATTAATCACTAGAATGCCTGAGTTACACCAACAGAAAATATTCCCAGGATAGTCCACATTTTTTGGATGAGAACAATCATGCAGCTGCTGTTGTGACCAAGATATGAAGATACAGTCCTTAAAATACTTGAGGTAAAGAATTTCCAAAAGGATCAGTAAGGGGGATTCAGAGGAAATAACGAAAGAAACTATCTACAAGATGTTGGGAAAGGACAGAATTAAAATGGACTTAGAAGACAGAATTAAAATGGTATCTTAGAAGGTATATTTCTTCTTGAAAATGCTAGAAGTACAGGCACCACTTGAAATAAATGAAGAGGCAATGAATTACAGTGTGATTTCTATGTCCTTTGAGGAGGAATGTCTTTGCTTTCCAGTGCGTAAAACAAGCTGATCCTTAGGAGCTTTTCTTCTGCATTTACACTGAGCCGGCCTCCCCTATGCAAGATTTTTCCCCCCAGTGCTTTTGTTCTTACTACCTGTTCTGCTTTGCCCAAAGGAGGAAAGGGGAGTTAAATTAATGAGTTGCATCCGAAATATATTTTCCCAACAGTTAAATAATAGTGATGGAGCACTTGTTCTTGCTTAACTTTGGCTTACATATTCAGGCATGCATAAGTCATGTTTGTATACCTAGAGAAGCTTGTTTCCTTTTTCAAAACCTGCAGCCACAGGACTCAATAAAACAAGAATCTTAACTATGTTTTTCTCAGGTTGGCTGTTATGTTTTATAAACAGCTGCTGAAACTCTTTGTCCACTCTTCAAATCCCAGTGTGAAACTATATTCCACTGATTCTATACCGTCCTTTCAAAAAAAGTCTCTCTTTATACAGAAATTCCCACTGAGCAATTGCACAGAACAAAATAATGTTTGATCTAGTAGACCATGGTCTCATCTACATGTAAGTTACACAAGATGGTAAGTGGGAACTTTGTCTTAACATTCAAAATTATCAACTTCATCTGCCCCCACACATTCCCTCCAAGGGGAACTGCCAATTCCAAACCACAGGATCAGCAGAGGTCTGAAGAAGGGGCATTTGAATGGAAATCATTTGCCTCATCCAGTGTAACAAAATTTCCTGTCACTTCCTACGAGCTGAAGGAGAAAAAAAGCATCACTTCTGCCACTGAAAAAAATCTGCACAGCTTTAACAGGGGAACAGAACCCTTTCTGATTGGTTCATGATACATCCTGATTTTACAAGAAAACAATTCTCCAGTCAGTTCTTCACCTTTACAGGGGGAACCAGTTTCTCTGAATGACTGAAACCACTGCTGATGTGGATGACCTGGTATTATAAGCTAAATCTACCTCCTTGCTCACCCTCCGCTGCATTTGATGTGCCGCTGCTGTTCCAGTTGTCCTGCCCTGTTTAGTCAGGTGCTGTGCCTCCTCCTGCAGCACTACTGATTTGAGTCTAGCCCCTCCAGCTGTATTCCCACAGCCAGGGTGGGGTGGGAAGGAATGGTAGGAAGAGATTTATTAATAACAGTAAATTAAACAAAACCTTAATGCCCTCCACAGTGGCAGGGCATGCTGAAATTTAATTCCTAGGGACCTGCTCTCCAGCTCTCTTGTAAATGCTGTTTCTTAAGAGGTTAACATTGTGCAGTCCATGCTTTTCTCAGCCCTTCATCTTTTAACCTGGATGAGCTCTGGAGTGAGGCTGGAGCCTCACTGCATCCACCCTTTACAACATCTAGCCTAACAAGGCCTGCCTCACCTCAGGAGGAGGGGGACTTCAGAGCAGAAATGTAAGAAATGCAATAAATAAACAAAATGCTCACCTAGTGCAACAAAATTTCCTGTCACTTCCTATGAGCCAGAAGAAGAAAAAAAGCATCACTTCTGCCACTGAAAAAAATCTGTACAGTTTTAACAGGGGAACAGAACAGGATTCCTCTAGAAAATTTTCAAGTGGGTTTTTGTTTCATCCATTACATTCTGTGTTCTGCTCCAGGCTGCCAGGCCCAAAGGAGAAAACACACAAGAGCGGCGTAGTACACATCGTTGTTTCATGCAGCAAACCTGTTGCCTCACCCGTGCTCCAGCACAAGCACCGCAGCAGAACAAAGCGCTCATGGGTGAGCTTGCTGATTCCCCACGAAAGCTTAGCGCACCCCCAATTTTGTCTCACACTTCTCCCCACTTTGCCAGGGATTCTCCAGCAGAGAGCTGGGATGCTTGCACCATCTAAGCACAACCACCTCTGCTTCACATCAACACTTCTAAAAGAGTTAAATTCAGGGTGGACAGGTTCACAGCAGCCCCTGGGGGTGCCAGCCATCCCCCCCATTGGCCCCATCTCCAACATCATGTGGAGATGCTCTGCAATGTTGGAGCAAGGGACTGCAAACAAACTACCACAAACTCAGACAAATGCACCTGGAGGGATTGCAAAGAGGACAAACAGGCTATCAAAGGGTGAAAGCGTGAGGGCAGCTCTCGCCCCTGGGCCCTTAGCACCCAGCCATGCCCCACGTGCCACCCCTTGATGCAGCATGGCTGCCCAGAGAGGCACTGCACCAGGCTCCTGGGAGCTCAGTGCTTTAAGAGCTAAAATGTAATAATTTTAAAAGGTATGTTCTAGGTATCTTGCAAGTGTCTTGTCTCACACATGCCCAGAGCAGGTACATAACCTATTTCACCGTCAATTGCTGAATGAGAGCAGAGGGCTGGGTACATTTTCTATCTAACATGGTCACAAAATTATTTCTAGTGCAGTGAATACTTGCAAAGCCATGTGTGGTGTTTTCAGTGGAAAGCGCAGACTAAGGGAAGAATGGGAATAAGATTGTAATGAAATGAGCTGCAGGGGTGTCTGCAGGAGGTAGGTCAGCTTCTCCTGCTCTCTCTACCCTGTGTCTGTCCACGAGCCAACCTGACACTTCAGGAACCCTAAGTACACTTAAATTTAAATTGCTTGCACCTCAGGTCTCTAACAAAATCAGCTAGGGGGGTTTACTGACTTGCAAGGCAAGTTCACAGCACTGAGTCTTAGCTGACAGCACATCAAACGTGATACAGAACAACAGTGGCTGAGCAGCGATGGCTGCCTCATCACTTCAAAAATCACAGACAGGACCTTATTGCTGTAATAGGGCAGCGATGCCATTTTTGTTTTTAAGGGTCTATCACTCTGTTGCAGACAGGTGTTAGTAATCTGCTGCCTCTGATGCTTCCAGAGGATGTGCTCTTTGAGGAGTGGTAGGTGACAGGAATGCACATGGTGAGGTCCAAACAAAACGAGCCATGTGAAATGCTCAGCCCTGACGAGGAACTCGCACCCCCTGTCTTGCCTTACAAAATGTTGCTGCTGCTGCTGTGCCTTGTGCAGCTTGGTGCTGTCAACAAAGCGGAACAAAACATGCCTTGTTAAAATGGAATCACTCTGTAAATGACGTGAAAAAAGGGATGAAATTTCAGTAAGAGGCACAGCTTCACCAAAAAGTCATGGATCACCACATCCAACTTAATAGGACTGTTCTCATCAGGGGAAAAAATGATCAAACTGCAGCTGAGATGATGTGTGGAGCTTTTTAACCCACTGCAGCTTACCAGCACTCTGCTCTCCACTTCTGACAGAAAAGATTTTCAGCATCTTTAGGGTAAGTGTCTTAAGGGAAGAGTGGTGTCAGTACTAATAATCAAATGATAGAGATATTTTCTTGCAGACCTTCTAGCACAGATTTTTGCTTTAACCTCCTTAGTTGTAACGAAAGAAATATCCTGAAGTCTGCACAGCATACATCCCTTTGGCAATCCCATCAAGTCAATGAATTTCTATGAACAGATTAACTGGGACAGTTGTAACCTGTCTCTATTCCCATGCCAGATCACTAATTACCTCCATTTGTTTTCTATAATGGACTTCTATCTCAGCAGAGGATTTTTTGCCACAAAAATTTTTCTCACTCGCAGCAACAGCAAACCTGTATTCAGATTTCTCCCTCCAAGGACAGTGTTTCTTTTTTCACATTTTTGTGCTTGTTGGTCATACAAGGCAGTGCCCACTACCCAGGTTGCTGCAATCACATCCTGAACTGAGCAGTTCCTCTACTCAAATGCATAGAGGCAATGCCTGCACTCAGTCATGCCCATAAAAAATCCAGAAGGATTTTACTGAGCATGACAGAATCTTGGGTAAAATTGGTCTTTAGGGCCCAGGATTTTCACAGGTTGTTTCAGTACCTGCCGTATTTCCCAGCCATAGATGCTCTAGCACTATATTCAGCATATTTCAGTCTCCCCTAGGAACAGACTCAGACATTTTTTTGGTCTTTTTGATAAATGCTGTTTAAAAATGCTGCATTTTGAAATGCTGACAGGTTTGTAAAGGCAGATACTAGCTCTGCCTCTGAAGACTGGCTGTGGCCATGGTGGCGACAGGGAGGAGGCAGCTGAAGGGTCTCAGACCTGCCCAGTTCATGCGGCTCCAAGTTGTGCAAACCCCAACAGGGCATTTTCCCTCCCTCTGCACTCCAGGCAAAGCCATCTTTCCTCCCTACCTCCCTCTACTTTTCCTTATTATTGAAGTCTCATGGAATTTTTCTTTTAAATTAGTTTATAGAAACTCCACCTCCCCTCAAGAGCAAACTGCTACCATTCCCATCATACTAGTGCCATGTCATCTCTTCAACAAGGAATTGGGGTTTTTGCATTATTTCTGAATATACATTTGGCTTATGTTAAAAGTCACAAACTATCACTTGCTGATATTTTTATTTTCTATCAAAAGAGAATGTATGTCATTAATTGATTTTCCGCCTATTTTTCTGAGGAATTAAATGAGCCTATAACCACACAGTTGCCTAGCAATGCAGACGCACAACCACAGCACACACACCACTTCTTGGTAAAAAAAAAAAAAAAGAAGAGTATTAAGAAAACAGCGGCAATGACAAGCTTGCACACAGTAAGGAGTGAAGGTTGATTGTCACTGTTTTTAGGAACGAGCTTGGTGCCATTTGGCCCAGGAACATTCATCAGTGAAAGAACACAATTATCTAATATGCAAGCCATATTAGCTTAGCAGCTTAGCAAGAAGCAGTGAGGATACCAGCAGTAATGAGAACACAGAGGTTTAGAGCAATATATAAACCATGTTGGTTTCCTAAACCTGACATTTATGGCTTAGGATGTCAATGATGTAATCCAGTGACACGCACTGAGGTGTAAGCTTGCCAAAAGCAACCAGGGAATGTGTGATCTGCTGAGATCATATCGCTCAAATCAGCTGACTTCTAAACACTAACCTCTACTACAGCAATTCAAATTACATGACGAACGAGGATTTCAGATACTGTGATCGTGGCTGTAATTGCATCTGAGATGATACGTGGGTGAGGAGGATTCATCTACCAGTGACTAAAGCTCTGCTGGTAATTCATGATCTGTGTATCAGATTTATAGCACTGGCACAGTGGGGCTTTGCGTGAAAGGTGGCTTGTAGGCTAAAGCAATGTTGTGAAGATGTGGAAAACATGAAGTCTAATTGTTGCAGCTGTGATGAGAAGTAAGATAGAATAATGAGCAGCGCGTTCATTGCCTAAATCACTAATAAAGGTTTGTACCAGGTACTTGTGGCACTGGAGGTGGGAGGACACAAAGCAAGAAATGACCAGATGGGACATTCAGGGCAAGAAGCGCTGCTAATTGGTGGAGCTTGCATGTATGCTTAGCACAGGGGTTAACCAGCTAGCTGACTAGAGAGTGAATAACAAATGTGTAACAGAAAACCATGCACAAAAGCAACAGATTCGAGTGTATACAGCTGGGAGCAGTAGCACAAAATCTTTGTCACAATTGTAGGTTTGCTGCATATTTTCCTGCCTGCTGTCTGATCACCTGCATGAGACACTTTATTTACTTGGTGGCCCTATGTAAAGTAACCTGTGTCTGCATGACAAATCCTCAAAAGGTGTGCAGTTGGGTCAGACTGAGAGAGTCTGGTCCTTTGAAGAGATGGGATAAGAAACTGCCTCTGTAACGGTCATTAGGAGAGCAAAAGAGTGAGAAAAGTTGGTCTGGTACTTGGTAGATCGAAAAGACAAGACAGATATCTGGAACCTGCAGAGGGCATGAGGAGCTTGTGTGGGAGAATGTTTCTATAGTTAGAGGGTATTGAGAAATCTGGCTAATTTGACACACACAGAGTTGGCTGCATCTGCTTGGGCACGTACATGTGTGTTGTGCTCAGGGGCACATGCTCAGAGGAGTGTGTGCTGAACCCTTCACAGTGATTCAGACACTCAGCACAAAGAGCTCTTAAAAACGTACCTCTGGGGGAGAGGAGCTGAGGCTGCCAGCACAAAGAAGCTGTGAAGTTTAAACCTTGCCTAAAAACCTCCCCAGTCACCAGAAAAACCTCACTCAAAGGCTTTCAAGGGAAAGACATTTTTGAGTTGTCTTTAAAGCTCCTGAAGCACTTATGGCTATAGCTATATTGGTAGATAATGCTGTGCAGCAGGAACAGATCTGTAGCATGACAAAGATGGAGCTGATATCCACACTGTGCATTTATGGGGAGGGGTCTGCTACAGCTGAGTAAAACCCCCATTGTCCCTCAGCCTGAGCACTGGCTAGCAGATACATGGTGTGGGGTGCATGAGGGGCACCCCTGGAGAGCCCCTTCTCTTTGAGCATCAGCTGAAGCGAAGGCTCATTCCCCTGTGGATTCTCCATCACATGAGCCAGTGAAGTGGGGGCCATCCACAGGTTAAAAAACACACTCCCGATGCAAATGAAAAAGCTGACATGGGCATACACTGGAAGTGTGCTTCTGGGCCTGCCCAAATTGCTTACATCCAGCAGGCAGTTCCACACCCAGTGTCCTGCAGACCACCAGGACACTGGCCCATCTCTCACTGCACCTGCAGGATGCACCTGCAAAGCACTCTCTTAATGCATTGGAAAGGAATGGCAAAATGGTGGTGAGGAGAGGAGACAGCTGAGGTGCCTTCCCTTCTCCCTCCCTTTCCTCTAGAGAGCACAGAGATGGGTAGGAGGGAGGGCAGTCCCTGTGCCCTCTTCCTCCGGAGGGAAGCTGACCCCCCATTTACCACCTGCTTGGCAGATGCTCAGACCATCAAGAGCTGGAGGATACCCTGAGGTGAAGCTCTATTGACATGTATTACTTTGAACCTATGAATATTTCATCACTGGAGAGAGAGAGAATATGAATCAATAATTCAGGAGTAAGGAAAGGGGAAGGGATGGGTTTGAACCGCTGCTGGAAGATGAGTTTCACTTTTTGAAACACTTAAACTCTGCAGTTTCTTCAAAGACCATCTTAACTATATACACCTACAATCTTTTCAATAAAGTCTTAAAGCCACTATACTCATCAGAGAAACAGTCGTCCCTTGCCCCATCACCTTTATCAATGAGCAACATTTAACATAAGGTTTCAAACCATGATTTTCTGCTGCCCTGAGTGGGTATGAGAGCAGAGATTACAGAAGTGTTGGTTGGAGGGGCCTTCTGGAGGTCATCTCTGATCCAGCACCCCTCTGGAAGCAGGGGAAGAGAGAAGGGAGAGAAAGCGGGATTGGGAAACAGCAGCAGGGGAGAGAGCAAATCAGAACTAATTGAACAATAAGGTCATAAGGAGGGAGGCAGTGTAGTTACGTGCAACAACAATGATATTTCTGCTCTAATTTAATTTTGAACTGAGCCTTGAAGAAAAAGAGGAGATAAAGGATTGAAGAAAAAGAGGAAATAAAGGGTTACTGATACAGAAAAGGTAATCCTAGTTTTCCATTGAAGCAAAACAGGTCGCTTCTTCTAAAACATTAAGCTGAGATCTCAGTTTCCAGCTAGAAGTATCTGGAATTTCTGCAATTTCAAAGGGCTTAGAAGAAACTAATTTTGCCAAATCCATACCTGTTTGCTTGGAAGTACTGGTTCAAACTGTTTGCTGCTCAAAAAAATATATTTTGAAATTGTTGAAATATCTTGTTTCCAAAGCCTACATTTCAAACCAAAATCTTCTGTTATGGAGGTTAGGATGCCTTTATCACAGTAAACTTCAGAGACGGTTTACAAATGTGTATAATGGTAGGATCAAAATGAAACATTTTACCTCACCACTCTAAATTTTTAAAATATGGGTTGAAGCTATTTCTTTGTATTACTTGGTTTTGTCCTGACAAATCACACAAAATGTTTTCCCAACCTGCTCTCTCCCTTTGTGGTAATCTGTCCAAGAAGAGCAACATGCTGTGTTACTTGAAGTGGCAGAACACTGGATTGACGCACATTTTCTTCCATGGACAGCACTTAAAACATTTATCCTGGCCTACAGGGAGAGAACTTTTTTATTATCTTGGCTTTAAAGACAAAACTTAGTATCACCCATATGTACAACAGCACTACCAGCTTTTGCAATTCCTTTGTAAAACTTGCATCGCTGTGAGCGCTCATTTGTTCAATAAGAAGCAGAACAAAGGCTGGAAAATCTCCTTAGATTTCCTCACAAAAAAAAAAGAAAAAAAAAAAAAAAAAAGAAAAGATGGCCTGAGGTGTATTTATTTTGGTGAATGCAAAAGTACTGGCATAAGCAGGTTAACTTTAAGCTGACAGGGCAGGGTTAGTCATTAAATAATTAAGCTTGCAAATAAAATCCTGACAGAATTTCCACTATCTTCAGTAGCATTTGGATATCACCCCAGGTGCTTTTGCAGGAGACATATTTCTTTTTATAGTGAAATAAAAGTCAAAGAAAAAAAGACATTAAGTAGTTCAATATTTGGCACAGCTGGGATCAAGCTGACGCACTTAGAGACTAACCTACAGTTTCTCCAATGTTATATTTTATCCACACCTCATGTAAAACCTGGGGGCCATTAGCAGGTGGCGTTGAGCCTGGCACCTCAGGATCAGGCCCACCAGGCAGTCACCTCCACATCTCTCATAATGGACAAGCCTGAAACCTTTAAGTGTATGTGGGATTAACACCCATAGGTGGTTTTTTTTATTCAGCTCTACTCACAAAAAGCAAATTGTTATTTTAGGAGGAATTGATCTCAGTTAATTTTAGGCATCTTTGGTATAGATTCAGGTATAGACCAGGACCTGCATCCACCCTAGGGCTGATGTGGCCATCTCAACTGGTCACCTCACATCCTTTTATAAGCAACAGAGAGAAAAAGGCACTTTAAGGGTGCAGCTCATCTGACCTGTTTGCAATGCCAGCCAGGCTGAATTGCAGCCCAGAGAACAGAGGCAAGTCGTGCTCACGAGGAACCAGCTGTGGGCTCCAATGTTTATAGGAATCATGCCCTGTCTGTCTGAAGGGACTGGCGTTAAATTAAGAGAACAAGAAAATAAATACACAAAACTTTAAGTGTTTTCTGAGGCTTTCCCAGCTCCTCTAGCATCTTGGGCTGACCTGTCATGGCGTGGCTGCCCTCAAGACTGAGGGAGCTGGTACATCCCAAGGGTCATACCTGCCCCTGTGGCTTGCTGGCAGTCATGTGTTTGTTTCTTTTAATACTTCTTCAATTAATTTTCTTTGCAGATTCATTT
The DNA here is from genome assembly GCF_047716275.1 of Strix uralensis. NCBI lineage: Eukaryota > Metazoa > Chordata > Aves > Strigiformes > Strigidae > Strix > Strix uralensis. The sequence goes on along the minus strand of NC_133972.1, from coordinate 20,449,153 downwards.
ACGGGACTCATAAACATCATGACTGACATCATTTGGCGCTACACTGGAGATTTCATGGCTCCTGATATTGTTTGCAGAGTTGTTCGTTACTTCCAGGTATAGAAATCTTGTCCTCCCCTGTATGCCCAAGCTCATGTGGCTTTGTGTCCCCACAGCAATAAACCCTAACAAAAATGCTGTATAGACATTTTTCTAGCATCAGAAGTGCCAAATGCTGGGAGCGTTCAATTAAAGCTGAAACACTTTTAATTAAAATATATTAAGTCTTTTAAATTTTGTGGACAAGATAAAGGAAAAAGACTGGTTTTTAATAAAAGTTTCAAATATTCCTAGTTCAGTGTTCTCGCTGACATTATTTTCTGCAATAAATGTGTCTCAACTGCTGTCTCATATACCTCTGCCCCAGGTGGTCCTTCTATATGCCTCAACTTACGTACTCGTGTCACTAAGCATAGACCGGTATCACGCCATAGTTTACCCGATGAAGTTCTTGCAAGGAGGTAGGAGAATTTCTGTACCTTTCTATTGCTATGGATATTATTGGATAGTTTTTTAGTTTCAAAATTCTTAACCTTGTTGCCATGAATTATTCATTCCCACTGTAGCAACCTTTGGACTCAGTTACAGTTTTCCAAATGGCAAAGGAGCTGTGGTTTCAAGATTTATTTAAGCTGCACTTAGCCCTCAGCAGTTCTTATAAGCATTGTGTTAACAAAGAATGAAATGACATTTAAAAAAGTATAGAGGTTTTCATTATCTTCCAGCATTTTGAGAAGGTTATTATGGGCAAAAGCTATCCCTCGTACAACTACACTGACTCTAGGAGCTGCAACAGCTATATTGTCTATTTATTCACATTAAAAAATAACTTGAATGTAGTACTGAGAATTTGTACAATAGCTGGATAAGAGAATTTCAAAAGCTGTAGCATACAAGTTTGGATATCTATTGTTTCTTATAACTTCTTCTATTTGTTATTTTTACAGTACTCAAATGTATTCTGACTGCTTGGCAGTACAATTTAAAGAACATAATTTCTTTCCTACAGAGCCAAAGTGGGATGCTAAGAATGTTACACTGAGTGAATAAACAGAACTAGCAGGTGGAAAGGAAGGGAAACAGTTACAAGAATCATGAGGTCTGGAAGACACACTTTAATCTGATGCAAATATCATTCTTGTTTTGGGGTAATGATGGCTTTTGCCAGGCTGCTATTCAGGGGATCAGATTAATGGTCCTTTCTGGCCTTAAAAATCTATGAATCAATCACAGCCCAGGCAGTGGTGCAGCTTTGGAAGATGTTAAGTTCTGAAAACTTCAAATACTTGTGTGAAGTTTAGCCTCATATTCCCCAGCGTGCAGACCAACTTTTTCAGAATGGGGAGATTGATATCGAGGCTTTCTCAGTGGGCTCTGGGAGGCACGGTGCACTCTGCAGCTCCTGCTGACCTTGTGCTGGGCTGGGGAGGGCTCATAAAACTGCCAGCTGAGCAGGGCAAGCTGTGAGACAGACCCACTGACATTTCTCCTTCATCCGTGGCACAGGAAAAGCAGCACTTGTTAAATTACCACCTGGGCTTAGTAAAGAATTTGGTGGTTAATCTTTGCAAAGCACTTTGAAGTTGAAAAAAACCCCCACCAAATCACCTTAAATCTTTATAAAAGCCTTTTTTTAACTCAGTCCCATTTCCTATTCCTATACTACAAAGCTTATTCTTTTCTTTTTAAAACTGGAGAAGAGCAAACATTACACCCAGTTGAGGGGCAGCTGGGTGCAGCTCTAGGAGGTGAAAAAGCCACAGCAGAGGTAACACTGACAAAGCCCACCTGTCTCTGGCGAGGGCTGGCTACACACTGATGGACAAGCAAAGACCACGTTCAAAGGGAAAAAGGACGCAGCTGTAAATCCAAAAGAAGGATCTAGAGAGGTATATTTACCATAGCGACTTCCTGGAATATACATAACTAATCACCTTTTGCACCCAACTATTCCTAGCACAGGTGTCATGGGAGGGGCTTTTGAAATGCCCTCTTAGCCGTTCTCCAGATGGAAAACAAAGAGATTTACAAAACTTTGTCATTGGTGATGACACATAGAAACATTAAAAACAATTCTCAGTCAACCTGTGGCAAATTTCTTTCCAAAATGAAACACTCATCCCCCAAAATCCTTCCATCAAGAAACAAAAGAATTGTTTCTCCTTACCAATTTTAAAAATTATGTTTACTTGTAGCCTTGAAATACCATTTTGGGGGAAAAAAAAAAAAAACTGAAACATTTTGCTTTGAAAATGTCAAATAATTTTTTTTCTTTTTAATTGTGGTTTATTTACTAGCCTCAGGTCCTGGTAAAAAGCATTTGCAATGAGCTGTACTTTGTATGGCTTCTAAGAAAACAAACTTCACTAGTTAAATATGTTATACTTATTTTGCAAATACATAAATGACCACAGAAAGTTCAGGATGTGGAAGAATGACACGTTTTAATTCTAATGCTTATACTGTATGAGGTACGTAATTCAATAACCAAAAGGGTCATTAAAAAAAAATAGTAAAATAAAGATTGAAAAGAAAAGAAACTGAGAAGTTATAGCAGAAGACATTTTATGAATATTTCACCATGTTGAAAAGGTATATGCAAACAGTATACAAACTAAGCAACAGGTGACAACAGAACTGCTTAAGTAAAAGACAAAACCCAAATAGTTTCAAACTGTCCCTTGCGTGGCTTTGGGCTGCAAATGATGATAAAGTCCATCAGATCAATGACATTCTGGAACCGCTCACTCTCTCTGGATTTAAAACCTAATTTTAAAATGGTGCTCACTTTATAGAAGGATTTCATAACATTGCCATTCATGGTAGTGGGGAGCAAAACTCCTCACAAGAGACACCTCCCTGCCACATGTGGCTGGGAGCAGGCAGATGTGCCCAAAACCACTGCTGCAGCACACGGATGGCGGGAGTGGAGCAAAGGGGACAGTGACATGAAAACATCCTTTAGGAGAATCAATGCCAGAGCTCAGGACTGAGATTCCCACTCCCACCCTGGGTGTTAGCCTTGACCACCCAAGTATGAAAAACCTTCCGTTTAAAGAGCAATATTGTTTTTAAAGGAAATTACTGAGACTGGCCGGATAGAATACCATAATTCAAAAGCTGTTATTTATTTGATTCCATTTATAATTGGTGTAGTTCTAGTTATATGATTTGCTGGCATTTAGAGCATATTAGAACATTTGCAAAAAAACAACATAAAAAACCCTGCTGGTGAGGCAGCCAATTAACATTAGTCTGATAAAACAAAAATCTACTTACCTAGATGATATCAGTGACCTGTAAAGCCCTTTAGACTAGCAAGGCCATATTCTACCAAACACAAGGGACATTGAAAAACACAAATAAATGAACATTGCAGGTAATGTTTTATAAAACACAAAGATAAAACACCACTCTTGACCAACCCAAATTTCCGACTTCTCAAATTACAGGCGTCACTACACAGTGTAAAAAATATATTATCCAAGTATGATCTTTTCCCCTTAAAAATAGACGAGTGGGCCCCACTGAGGCTTTTATGTATGTAGTTTAAGTAGTTAGCTCACAGTTGAAAAGCCCTTTCTGTCAGGAAATATTTTGTGAAGCTTACTCTTAATATTCCTTTTGCTAAGTTTATTCTGTTACGGTTTGGGAAACTTTGCAGTTCTCCTTTGCCTATGCAATATTTATAGACTTAATCTAACCCTCTCACTTACGTAGATGTCATCAGAGTTCCCTTAAACCCTAGATTAGCAAGACCATATTTTGCTGAACGTGGGTAGCATTTAAAAATGAGCAGGGTAAGTGAATATTTGCAACTGATGTTTTATAAAGCATAAAATTACTTTTTGAATATTTCTCCCACATGTTTTCATATTGCTCTTTGAGCTTCAAGGAGGGAAGACTTTTTTTTGATATGCATAATTTAAAGTGATTTTCTATTTCACACAAAACCTCGGGTATTTTGTAGGACAATAAAGTATTTCAACACCAAAGCTTCCCAGATCAAAAACTCTGTCCCCATCTGTTCCTTTCACAATCTGACTCAGGAAGAATAACTGCTGCTGAGAATCACTGGTACTCCACAGATCAGCCCTTTTCCCCCACACTTTTAATCTAGAGCTGCCTGGATTTTAGCCAGAAGATGGAGATTTATGAAAACAAAAGTCTTGGGGGTGTTTGCTCCAATCCATTGAATTTTACAAAGTCCCATGGATGCCACCAGACATCCTTTAGTTTCCCACCAGTTTACCCCACTTGGCAGTGGAGGAGGCCAGAAGTCAAGAGGAAGCAGTAGCCCAAACCTGCCAAGTGTTTTGGGATCCTTCAGCTCCTCTTCTTCACTGTGAGGTCCAGCAGGATCTCCTTGTCAATGTGGCATATAAAATGGGGCTGAGCACTTGAGCATCGCCATCTGCCATTTATCAATCCACTCTTGGCATGGCTTGAGCATATGCCCATCAACAGCTGGGTTTGGTCTCCACCATGATGCAAGGAACTGCAGGAGATGCCCAGGCTCTGCAGGATCATGTTTCTTTGGGGCAGAAAAGTTGCAGATGGAGTTAAAGGCAGCTGGTTGTGCAGTTTTGTTCTGTTACTGAACTGAGGCATTTTCTCTTTCCTGATAGGAAATGTTTTGTGAGCTTTCTCACTTCAAGGTGCATCAACATGTTTAATTTCTATTCCAAGGAGGACAATTCCCTCAACAGTACATCCAGCTTGCTCCAACATAGTTTATGCTTTAAGTAGCCCTTTCCAGTCTCAGCCTTCCTCTGTTATCTTTAGCACAAGGTCTCCTTCTTTTCTGTCTCTGCATCCTCCTTCTGACCACTGCTTTGCTGTGCCAGAGTAAGAGCTTGCGGGCCTGCAGTCCTTTGCATTTATTCATGATGTTGTTTTGGTGATGTAGAGGAACCATGTACATCTCATGTTCCTGACTTGCTGACCCTGACCAGTGCCTTTCTCATAGCACTTCAGATTCAATGGGCTCTTAACATCTCTAAATAAAACATGTAAAATATAAGCCCATAATGACATGAGTTTTTATCACAAGAAATGGATGAAATCCTCATTCTCCTTTGCAGTCTTTTCAGCATCAGCCAAATGCAGCCCAAAATTCCCTTTCTTCACCCAGCTTCCTCCTCCTCCCTACCTATCAGTACTGCTACAAGGGGCCAGTTGTGCCAGCATCCCCATTAACACCATCTGTTTGACTCTGTTGCACAGAAAGACAGGCGAAGGTTCTTATTGGAGTGGCCTGGAGCCTCTCTTTCCTGTTTTCCATACCGACTCTGATTATTTTTGGGAAACGGCAGCTCTCCAATGGGGAAGTGCAGTGCTGGGCTCTCTGGCCTGATGACTCCTACTGGATACCCTACATGACGGTGGTGGCTTTCCTGGTGTACTTCATTCCTCTGATCATTATCAGGTAAGCCTGAGCCACAGGCCGCAAGTATGTGATGAAAGCTGTCAAGTGTGCAATCAGCTTAATGCTTTAATTTCTACTCACTCATTCTGATTTCATTTCCACACCTGCCTTATAGCGACTTCAGTTTTATCACATAATGCACGGGTCACTGTACTTGCCCTGGGTGTTCTCCATGCGGTATTAATAGCCAGAAACATTTTCTCTGAAAAAAGGACTGAATCTCTAACTGTGTCCACTTATCTCCACAGCTTCAGGCTTGAAACATATCTTTATAAATCCAGTATGAATGTCTAGCTATTATGACAAAACATAGTTTTAATAAAAGAACAGGAAACCACACTTAACACTAATTAAACTAAAATTAACTTGAAGTGCTCTCAAGCTTCATAATACTAGAAGTATGTTTCTTCACCAAGATCGGAAAGAAATCTCCAAGCATTTGAAGCTGCCAGCTACTTCTAAAATATGAGCAAATAAAATTCTTCCCATTTTGTAATAGGAAACCTGAGCTGCAAATATTTTAGACTGATTTGTCCCAAATCACAAAGATGATCTGCAGCAAAATCTATTTTAAACTGAGGTCAACCAATATCCCAGAGTGTGCTTAGTGATCAGTGAATTTTATTTCCTCCCTCTAGGGCACTGCTATTCGCTGCTATTAAACAAAAATTATCTAGCCATGAGGAGCTACCAGTGCAAAGGAGCAGTCAAAAACAGATATGGAAGGGGACTGAGGCTTCTTAACTGCCTTGACAGGTGGCAGTAACCTGTTCTCTGAGCCCTTTCCTTTCTTTCCCTTTTATTCTCTTTCAGTCACAATGTTACAAAAGGATTTCTTGGTGTCCATCTCTTCTTTGTGGCAAAGACTTACTGGGACTCCTTTTTTCCCCCATAAATTGGTGACACACTGGGATGTGAGAGAGGAGCTATGTTTGCATGTCCCTTGGATGCCTCTCTTGGTCCATCTGCTTTTCCAGCAGGTGATGAGCCATGAGTGTCCATTAGCTTCCTGCTCATTAGCACCCCAGGTGAGAGCAGGGTTGGGGGGCTGGTCTTTTCTAGATGATGACAGGACTGGCTACATAAGCTAGATAGTAAAGACCGTTCCTTTCCAGTTGAGTTGTGCCTTGAAGTTTCTTACTGTTTAATCAGAGAGATTCAGTTCTGCAGCTTCTAATGGCAACAAGATTATCTCTGATTGATAGAATCAAAACCACATGCTTGAACTCATCTAGCTTGATTTTTGATACAGGTTCAACATTGACCAGTATTGCTCCCTAGAGAAAAGGGACAATTTTTATACTTTGCTCATAACACATCAGTTTGCTAAGCCTTTCATTTTTGTGCCAGATTGCACAGATATAACAAACAAAATCATGAAAAGTTCTCCTTAAAGAAAGGACATGATAGCAATAGAGAAAAGCTACTCCCAGATTGTCCAATCGTTCTTCCTTCTTAGACAGGATCATTTCTCTTTGTATGTTTTCCTGTATATTAAAACCACCCTAGTTTTAAATAAACCAAAAAATATTCTTGGGAATATGTAAATAAATGTAGGTGGATCTTCAGCCCAACACTAGCAGCAAAAAGAATAAACACACACAGAAGAGACAAAAAGTGATTTAACTGTGAAAAGAAACGGCACTAGAAAACTTTGAGGCTGGTTGTTACTATAAGGGGAGTTTTGTTATGAATTTTCTCAAGTAGCTAGCAATCAGGAAATTCTAGCCAGCATCTGAGGCGTTTTAGGAAAAAGGCTCATAGCCAGTCCAGTTATCAGTCATTCCACAAGTGTGTAAAACATCTCTTTCACACTCAAACTTACAGATATGCACACTTTCTATTAGAGATCAGCCACTCCCTTTTACATGACATATATACTTGTTTGACAAGAAAAGGCAATCTACACAGCACCAAATTTTTCAGAGCTGCTGACACTGTGCTCCCCTCCTCCCTGTCAAAGGAAGATACTCAAACCAGATCAGCTCTGTGACTTGCTTTACAGTAAATCCCCAGAAGCAAGAAGGTGATGAAGACATGAGGGGAAAGGAAAAGGCAGTGAAACTGGCATTTCATGAAATTGCCCTGACAGCTGAGACATGAATAAAACATCCTAAAACTTTTTCAGCCTTGACCTTAAGCGACTTTCACATGAGAAGTTTGTGGCAGGACAGGAACTTAAAACACTGGTCTTGGAGCCACGGGGCAGCGTGGTCCCTGTTGCCTGCCCAAACATGTTCCTGGTTTTTGTGTACACTAATACAAATGCTCCCATATCCTTGCCAGCAGAAGTCAGATTTTTGACAGGTCCTAAGTGTTGTCTGGCACTGGTAGGAAGGAAGTGGGGTAGCACAGGGAAGGATTTTTTTGTGCCCATTTATTTCTAGTTGTCAGTGATACTATTTTCTTCAGAATAGAGAGGATTATCTGAAATCACATAAGAAGAGTATTACCATCAGGGCAAGGTCAGCAGAGACATTATGAACAAATGCCATGAAGTTTGGGAAGAACTGGGTATTTTTTAGAACATTTTTTTCAAACTTCAAGCATACAACTGAAGGCTGCAACTTCCCATATGATGCATCTGTCAACATAGCCTCAAAGTGTGACATCTATTTCTTTAAAATTTGTCGGCGGTCCAGGAGTGTAAAACTAATCCACCTGACGTGGCTGCAGCATATAAATACTCTGGTAAACATTTTGCTGTTAAAGAACGTCAGGAATGGCTGTTAACATCTGCAGGGACTTGATTTCTCTGCAAAAGTTTTGTCCCACAGAATACTTTCAGATGCATACTGGTTTGATGACAAATGAGACGCTGTTTCATGAGGGTGAATGAGAGACATCATGTACATTGCAGTTGTGTGTTACTTTGTTAGAAGATCAGTTATAAAAATAAAAGGTGTTATTTAATAAATGAATGAAGTAATTCTGTGATTTTTCAAATTTAATGGCCTTTAGCTGAAGATGTTATTAAAAAAACCCCACAACAGAATGATGGAGACACGGTCCATATATGTGCAACTGAAAAGTCAAGGATCAGTATCCAAGAAGCCACAAACACGAATAAAGAAGAAGAAACCAAGGCACACACCACACTTCCTGAGGAAGTGAGGTAGGGTGCACACAGAGAAAGAATAAGACCTTTTCTGCAATAATTCATTTTGTTTGCACAGCTACTTTATTTTTGCTACCGAAGCTCTCTGATTTAGCTGCATGGCAGGTGCCTGATGCAATGTGGGACATTGGCTGGCGGAGTTAATTCTTAATTAGTTCTGCTGCCTGAATATGCTGAAAACCTAACCTCTAGAGCAAAGCAGTTCACTGATGACAGCACTTTTTCTGGCATATTTCATCCGAAGTGCATACAAAGGATAAAATTTTACTTTTCAGGTGCAGGACTTAATTCCACACTAGATATGTCGCTTTGGCTGAGCAGTTTTCACTTGCTACAGTCCAGGTACCATCACCTTTTAAGCTTCTCTCATCCATCCCTCAGCAATCTCAGCAGAGCTGATTTCACACGTTCCTGACACAGCCTTCAACTAAGTCACAGGAGGTGTGTTATTCATAACACCGCAGCCCATGGAATGAATTATTTAGCTGATAACCTTAAGCTCAGTCTGGAAAACCCTTCCACTGACGAGCTAATCCCCCAGACATGGTGTAAGCAAACCCTATAGATTCCAAGCTGAAACATGAACTAGAAGAAAACAACAATCTGTCCCTTTTTTTTAATCATATCTATAAAAAGGCAATCTATGAACAAAACTGCAACAGCCCTGAAAGATTTAAATACTTGGGACGTCTGTTCCCACCACTTGTTCACAACTGGAGAATCAGCAATCAGTTATCAAACAGCTTGTGGTTTTGTGAAGAGTTTTTACCTGATTACAATACAAATGAACAAGACCTGAATAATGAAAAGAGAAGGAAAAGCTGTGAATAGATTTTTAACCCAAGAGTGTGGTTATCTTTGAGAGCTGAGAAAAGGGGAGAATATTTGTTCTTTTCATGTAAAAGCTCCTTTCCTCCCCACTGTCTTAGTGTGGGGCAGGGAAAGCCACAAATCCTGCATCAGGTTCTTCCTTACAGCACTTGAAAATTTGGCCCACTCTTCTCTCTTATTTAGACTAATCTACCACTTTTTCTGCAGTTGATATTATCAACCTACCAAAAACCAGAAAGTTCAGAAAACTGAATTAGGCAATCTGCAGTAATTAGTTCTCTCCTATTCTGGGACAAATGTCATCAGCTATAACCAAAGCCATTTCTCCTACGCCAAGATATGCAAAGCAAAGCTCAAATGGTATCTGTGATAGCTGAATACCTCTGGGACATTGCTCAGCAGAGGTTAAATATGGGTCAAATCAGGATTACAGACTTCTCTTCTGCAAATATTTGCACCTGGCCCCTTCAGGTCCTGTGGTGGGGAGACAGGCAAGCTACTGGTTTTCTGTTCTGTATTGCTACCCTCTGCCAAACCATAATTATATTCTGGCATTTGGGTATCCAGAAATTAAGAATCTTTTTAGCTGTTACTCATGATTGCCAAATATATTTTTTCTATTTTAACCTGATAAATATAATACATAGACATTTATCTAACATAATTACAAATTCAGGTTAAAAAAATTACAAAAGTTCCTCTTGAAACACAGAGGAAAAAATATCCATCTGCTGTTTAAAATCAAAACTCCAAAGAGAACATTTGCTTTGGAGCAGCAGAAAAATAATTAGAAGAGAAAAAACAGAATCAGTTAAAAGGAAAAATATGGAACTAAAACCAACACATTGCAATGAAATAAAAAATAGATTAAATAAAAGGTATTTGTCTGAATTAAATCAAATAAAGAGAACAAAAATACCATTAATAAAAATATCAAAGGTCATTTTTTGAGCTTGATTCAGCGAGCACAATCATTTTGCCTGCAACTTCCATTTCTAAATAAAAAATCCTAGATCTTGCACATATGTTCTAATATCTGCCCGTCTATTCACTTACCCATTACACATGCCTACAATGGTTTGTTCAGATGAAGTTACATATGCCTTTTGTCTTTGGATAAATAGCGCTGTAAATTAGCTACCATAAAACATAATGCAGCTGCATCACTTTGCACAAATAAAGTACAAGGAACAATAGACAATGCTGGATGATAAATACAAGCAATTAGCAGAGAGCTTAAGTGTACTTTCTGCCATGATAAAGGCTCATTTTACTAGTAAATACTGAGGCTGGGTGGGACACTATCATAATGCAATCATCTATTAAAAAAAAAATTAAAATCTGTGTTTAAAGAGCAGGCAGATCAGTAACTCTTATGATTCTTAATATCAATACATAGCTTTACCAGCTTTATTTTCCAAAACAAAAGTGATCTATGAATTAAAAATAGAGTGGGACTATTCATGGTAGCATTTGTATGACTAACCATAAGTTAGTTATTTACATGGACAAAGAATGCTGTAATTACCAATGGGGCCATATTAAACAACATCATTAACTAATAACATGCTACAATGAACATGCATCTTAGTCCTTCAGAATTTGTATCAAGCTGAATTGTTTCTGGAGATGCAATGAATTTCATCTGCTGAGATACATCCATAGTCTGAACCATATTCTTGTGTTTTCCTGCCACCTCTCCAGATATGCATTCTATCAGTGCTAGAAAAATCACTGCATTTTCAGATCAACAGCATGTCCTTTCTATGCTATGGACTTCAAAGCCTGAGTAGCTCCTTCTCAAAAAGTCTGGAATCATTTTTGCATCCAGGTTTGACTACTCCACCTGAGCTCTTTTTTCCTTTTCATTAGTCTCTCACTTGCAAATAACAGTCCACAACTCATATAGTATTTTAATATCATAGTATGCAATAAAATGACTACAGCACATGTTTATATAGCCCCCAAGAATCCCCAGTGAGGGCTGGAAGACCAGTGCACTACACACTTACAGACACAAAAATACCTGACAACATGTGGACCTAATGAACTGTACATCACACCTCCCAGTGCTTTCAGTGGAGACAAGAGCAAGCACCATGCAGGCATGTTACATGTGTTGGAAAATGAGATTTGCGACAATGTGTATGGTGTGCTTTACATCTTGGCAGTGAAGGCTAAGCAGCTTGATGTCGAGAGGAAGGAAGCAGAGATTATGATATGGTCAGAATGGTACAGACCATTGCTGAACACCCTCCTGTCCATCTCAATACCAGTTGTCATCTGTTCCCCGCTACTCTTTGTTCATCTGCCACTTCATTTTCCATCAAGTAGGAATTTCTTCCCACCCTGTGAGATGTCACCAACCACCACATCCTCCTCCAGCTGCCTTTTACAGAAAGAAAGAAGCTACAAATGCATTCTGAAACAAAACTGCCTTTCCCTTGTAAGAAAAATACCACTTTTCCGTAAGTGCTCTCTTTTTGTTGTTGTGGCTTTGAAACACAAACACAGATGCCTTTTATGATCTTAAGGTTTGGGTGACACATTTCTGGAAACTCCAGTTTCTTAGCTCCATGCCAGCCTAGCTGGGGAAAAAAAGAAAGATTAGGCACTAATAAGATCTGGAGTCCCAGAGAGATCAAAGTGTAAAGACATCATTTTGACTGGCAAAACGGTCACTGGGAAGTGTACCTAGCATGACAAGTGACTCGTCTTTCCTGACACCCATCCTGAGCAGATTTAAACCACCTCTGGTCCCCTCCTGATAAGGAAGGCTCCAGTGGATCCAGCTATAGTGAAAAGAAAGATGAATAGAGGCAAAAGCACCACTACAAATCCATTATGTTGGCAGCACTTTAGAAGCCACTGGATTAAACCAGGAATTAAACTTTCCCCTGGACTTCTAAAAATTAAGGATTCAAATGAAAGAGCATGTAATCTCCTGTGTGAAATGCCAAGGGTATCCCAGTGCCTGATGTCACATCCCACGACTGGTGGATGAAGAAGACAGCCATCATAATGGCATTCGGTGAAAGGGGTGCTCCTACCTGACTCTGCAGTCAAAGGGGCAGGATTTCTGGGGTTGGAGGGAAAGAAACTGAGGAGCCTGACTTTGTAATAAAATGCTTGCAACACCTGGCTAGAAGTAGGGAGTCTGAGAATTTTGACTACAGAGTTAGGCTCCTTCATCCTGATGCTTAGGTAATGCTGAATATGTCCTGCTGGACATATGGAGGTTTGCATCAGAGGTGATATTGTTTCAACAGCAAACAAAAAGGTCAAGCTAGAGATAGCAGAGTAGGGAGAAAATAGAAACAGGACTTTTAGGAGCTGGCTGGAAACTTTCTTGAGATGACAATCATTATCATTATAATACATTCTTATTCATTGGAACAATCAACGGAGAAATGATACATGAATTTTCCACCATTGTCAGTACAAAGTACAAAGGAACTCTCAAGTGCACCAGCTGATAAAAAAAAAGGGTTCTTGAAAAGCCAGGAGATAAAAGGAAAATGTTCAAGTCAGCTGGGAGCCATGCTGAACCTTTGAAGGGATTAAGGAGAGCAAGCTGGAGTCCATGGCAGATGCATGCAAAACCCTCACTGGGCAAGTACACTACTGCTCTGCTGCACAGCCCAGACTGCACATTAAATTTCCAGCTCTCACCTATTGAACCTGGAAACCAGATGGCTCAAACTTCCACAGGAAGGAAACCTCCACAAAACACAAATACTGCCTTTGCAAACATGTCTAGGAATTGAGGGGACTGTAGGAAAGTCTTGTATATCAGACTGAAAGCTCTAACAAGTATAATGTCTCTTCTGATAATACAATAAACCACATTATAGTAAGACACATTTTTGTCTCTATAAAACACCCTGAAATAAGCTCCCTAGTTGCACCTTTTTCACCGAGTCACCACTAAGTTTTATGGTGGTTAATGGTCAGGCTGTCACAGGCCTCGCAAAACACCACGGTGTATTGCAGACAGCACACAACAACTTCTGTTATGGTGCTTGGTTTTTACATCAGGAAAACATGTCAACCTGAGTACATTAGCTGAAATATTCTTAAATTATTTTTGTATTCCTTAGCAGACTAAAAAGGAAAACACCAGTCAAAAGTATGCTGTTGCTTAGTGATTTTAGGTGCACATTATGCATGCTTGCAGAAGAAAAGGCAGACAGAGCAAGGCCTCATATTTTTTTATGTAAACTGCTGAAAGGTATCCTCATCCAGGATGTGGGTTCAAACAGCTCTTCAGCTTGAAGGAATTATTTTTACCTATTCTATATTAAATAAATAGAATTCCAGATTAGTTATTGTCTAGGGAAAGGTCATAACTATCTATGGTCATTGTAGACTAGGGCACTTCTCATCTTTCCCCTCTAAATATACAAATTGTGGTGGATCTGGTTTTGAATCACCTAACTCTTCCCATCTACCTGATACTTCTGTCCTCCTCGATTTCCGACCCAGGACCTTGAGACCTGAAAGTGAACACCACAGTACTTCATTGTGTTTCTCATGGATCTTGCCCCTATTGAATTCCCCACGGTACCACTTTATTCGTCAGCTTCATACTCATAAAGTAACACCAAAACAGAAGTGTACACACAGCAAAACCAGGTCCCTCCCCTCACTTCCCCCATTTCAGGGATAGTGTTCCAGGGCTGGTACCCAGGCAAATTTGGCCTCAGCTAGCTCAAAATCCCCAGCGAGGTCTTGCCTGCAAAATCTTGGTCAAATCACTGCATTCCTCTGAGCCTCAGACTTGACATCTGCAAAGCCAGGACAACGATAATGACTTCCATGGTGAAAACTCTTCAGATCTGTTTCTGAAAAGTACTACAGGAGAGTCATATGTTATTTATTATTGTCGTTGTCATTATTATTATTCTTCCTATGCAGTCTCATCATCTCTATGAGCTTCTTACACATAGATAAGTGTATTCATAGAGCACGAATGTCTGGGATGTCAGTTAAATTTACTGTGCCTCATAATACCAATGACTCTTTCCTTTCTGTAGTGTCATATATTCAATCGTGATTCGAACCATCTGGATGAAGAGCAAAGCTCAGGCTGTCATCATATCCAGCTGCCCTGGTGAGTCTCAGCACACACATGTCTCCAGCCTTGTGATTCAAATTCGGCCAGTCCCCCCAAATCCAGAAATGCCTGGACACGCAGTGTCATGTTGGGGCCCCATCACTGCTGTGGGGATGGGGTTTCTGTAATTCCTCATTCATAACTCTTTTCTACATTTACTTTCTTTCCTTTGACGCTAAATCCCCTTTAGAAAAATGATAGAAGACATTTGTGAGAAAATAATTAAAATGTAAAAAATCCTTATTCTAGAACTTAGAATCCCTATTCCTAGAACTTTGTCCATTTCCAGTATAATTTTCTTCTAGCATATACTTAGATAACACTTTTGCTGTGTTTTCACGTGCCCTTGCAAGTCTATATTTTGGTCAAGATCAGAAATTCCTAGCTACAGAAAGACACAAAATGAGTTGAGATTCCCACCCCAAGACCATAAACATTTTTGGACTGTTCTGAGCTATTTTGGCAAAAAACGCAAATCATTTCAAAATCTCCACTTGTCACCTGCCTTTCCTATTAGTTGTGAAGTCTTCTTTTCTTTTCTTTTCTTTCTGTGTGTTCATTTACGCTAATGTGTTTTACAACACAACCAGTTAGTGCAGCCAAGTGGTGAATGGAAACATCAAAGCATGGGGACCAAGTTGCTGGTACTTGCCTGAAGCAGGATCCCGGATCATATCTGGTACAGGAGGAAGTGTCCTAATGTGATGTTGTACATATTCAGAAATCCTTGTGTCATAACCTGGCATCTGTCAAAATATAAGTTTTACTCATCCTTTGAAAAGCTTGAACAGGACTGATTTCTAATGATCCTGCCTTCATGACACAATCAGTATTAACTAGTCTTGAAAAAAATGTCATTCTCCTCATCCAAGAGATGTATTCTGTTCCGTAAGTCACCAAGTGATTTACAGTAAAATTAAATATGGACTAACTTCAAGCTTCTACATGGGATGTTTCTCTGATAACAAACCCACATTAATTTTATTTATATTTTTTTCTTTAAAATTACACAGCCTTGATATGCTGGTTTTATAAGAGGCACAAGAAGCTGTGTATACAGTTATTTCTAACTACATTAATCAAAATTCCAGTCCTAAGTTTAGGCTACAAGAGTTTAAAGATGTTTTGATAAAAAATGACCTTCTTGTGTATTCACTATGGTGAACCTAATTATTCTGACCCAGCAACATGAACAGCAAATTGACATTAATAATGAAATCAGGCATGTTATTGCAATCATGCTGGTACTGTTATTCATATACAGAACTTGATTCTCAGAAACATTAGTGTGACTTCAGAGGAAATGAGATCAACCAGCCTTGGTGTGAGACTGAATAGAATTTGCTTCTCAGTTCAAGCCACACTTCATTTCTGAAAAGCTAGTCTAACAGCATTTCGTATTTCATTACTGAGTCAACATGGAGAGTAAAATGCATGACTGACTATCCAAAGCATCAAAAAGAGTAAGAGGTTAAAGGAACGGAGTATGTAGCTTTTAAAATCCTTCTGACTGAAATGCAGTTAAAAGTGAAAAAGTAGTCAGTTTTGCCAGGTTGTTTCTTCTCTTTTCGTAATTACAGCTGCCTGTTCCTTTCAGAAAATGTCTCGTATAACACCACTCTAGTGTTTTTGTAGCTGTGACAGCACATGGATTTTATTAGACTGATACAGCTGGGCATGTAGGCAGTGGTTTTCCTGACTAAGTGTTGAGGATCAGGAATAGCCAGCTGCCACAATGCTTCAGGAAGATCTCTTCTGCTTACATTTCCTCTTTTGATTTTGGGTGGCTCAGGTTTTGAGTGTTCAACTTGAGCAGGTTTACAAGTGTCTGAATTTCAGGAACTACCAAACCCTTGCCTGAGATCATGGAAGTATGGGCTATGTATCACTGTTCTGCCTGTGGAGGTATGCGCTGACACATCCATGCACCAGCCCTGCTCTTTTACTAGCTGAACTGTTCTTTCCCCAGGTGGCAAAACCTCCGCTGGTTACAGCAGTCGTGCATTCATATCTAGGGCGAAAGTGAAAGCAATCAAGTACAGCATCGTAATTATCCTTGGTAAGTGAAAAGCCCCACAGCTGGTAGCTAGGGGGGATGTTGATGTTAGGAAGCTGGTCTTCCTCAGCTCCCTCTGTCATCAGTAGGTTAAGTGCAGTAGATGGCTTAGAGAAGGAGCTTTACTTAGACCACTTGACTTGCCTTCTGACGTTGTCCTTCCTCTCTCCCCTGGCTGATAAATTCCTATTTTAGGCACCTGACATAAACCTCGAATTAAATTACATGCACAGCCTCTCATGTGCATAAAGAGAGTAAAGGACGGACATTTCCTAAAAGGAACAAAGGAAAGGATCATCTCCTTCACATGGAAGCTGGCAAAAGACTTGACAACTGAGTTGTCTTATAGACTTAGAGACTATGTGTGGGACGTTAGGTGCTGGGGTGATGCAAGGGAGAGGAAGGAGAGGTGAGGGATGCAGCGCAATCGAATTTGATGTCAGAAGTGTGTTGTCTGCTGAGGTGGGAAGAACAAGCTCTCCTTTCCTGACTGGGCAGCAGATGACTCAGTACAGGTGTCTTCCATCTCCCAGGGAGATGACATTATTCTGAGGGAATGAGGAGGGTGACATTCTATCTTGATAAATAAAGGCAGCGTCACACAGGGCTTGTGATTAGCTGCCAGAGACAGTCAGGAAGGAGACGGAAGCTATTTACTCCTAAGGGCTGACAGCTATCCCCTACCACTGAAAAAGAGGTTGCTACTCTTTCCAGTGCTACACAAAATTCAGATCAGATAATATTGTGATAATAGCTACTACTGAGGTGCTTAGCTCACTGTTTAGCAGTAGCATCTGCAGACATGAGAGGCTGGTGTGATTCATGCTTTTAAGAAGCCCAAGAACAGCTTCTCTGTGTTTGAACTTTTCTGTGTGGCAATCAGAGAAAGCTTTTGTCAGAAACAACTACTATTGCAATGCCATCAGATGTTAAGAGCTCACCTGGATGCTTAGTATTTCAAAGGACCTTGATAATAAGGTGTCCCTCCCCATGGTGGGGGTGTGAAACTAGATGATTTTAAGGTCCTTTCCAACCTAAGCCATTCTATGATCTCTTGATGTGTAAACAGATTAAAGCACCTAACATTCATGGATTTCTTTAAAGCCACTTAAAGTTCAACATAGTCAGTGCTATGATCCATACACTGACACACTGACACTGCATATTGTTATTTTGCTGGTATTTGTGCATTGACACTGCCTGTTTGGTTACTCTAGAAAACAAGAGGGGAGTTTACCTCTTCCTTCCACATTCAGTGAGTGCTCAGGTAACCACTAACAAAGAAATACTCATTAATGTGACAAGAAAGTAATCACAAAGTTGGTCTGCTGTCTCATTTGGGTCAGGGAGTGATCATGTGTCTGATTTCACAGATACCTGTACATCTGCAACCCAGGTACTTATAGATTAGTTGAGTGAACTGCCTGTCCCAGTGTTTCTATATAAATCTTGACTCAAAAGCCTTTGTGAAAGGAGATGACATAGAAATTTGTGAGGGACAGATTCATTCCCTATGTCTGCAAATAAAGGTAGATCTGTGGCGTTTGTATTTCTACCACCTCTGAACAAAAGCAGGGGCTATGAACAATACAGTCCTCTCTTCCCTTCCCCAAATTAATCTCTTAAATTGCCATGCAGGTATTAGAGAATCTTCCTGTACACAGTACCTCCAACCAACATGCAAAATGACATGTTGGTCTGCCATAATGTGGCATGAAACGCTGTCATTCCTTGCTCCTGGGTGTCTAAGAGACCTTTTTTAAAGGTGGTTGTGACAGGCAGCGCTGTCACAGAGCAGCACTTCAGTGGTGTGTACATTTAGATTGGCTGCTCACTCAGGGGACCATTAAAAGAGCGCTTCACTATAACTGATGATGCTTTAACTGGCTACCTATTTAGCCTTTATGTGTTGTGTAGTGTTCAAAAGTGCCTCGATATGTCTAGAGGGAGCACTCTAAACACTTAGAAGAGCACACATAATACATTTTATGGGCATTAAAATAAAAATAAAGACAAATAAAAGCACAATCTAATAACTATTGTCTTAAATAAGACCCTGAATAGGGAGAGATTTTTTTTTTGCATGAACAAATATTTATGTGTTATGACAGTCTCTCTATGTGTGTGTGATTACCTCCCTAAATAGCTAAACTATCTAATGTCAAGCTCTTCCTCTCTCTGACTCTCTTTCAGCATTTGTACTCTGTTGGAGCCCTTACTTTCTTTTTGATATCCTGGACAACTTCAACATACTCCCTGAGACCAAAGAGCGCTTCTATGCATCCGTGATCATTCAGAACCTGCCAGCCTTGAACAGTGCCATCAACCCCCTCATCTACTGCCTCTTCAGCAACCGTCTCTGCCCCCCTTTCGAGTATCACCCCTTTCCTGTCACTCTGACTACCCCCTGACAAGGGAGGGAAGATATAAACACAGACCCTAAACCAACTACCTATTTTTCTCTGTTTTAATTCTGACCATTCCTTATTTTCTTTAGGGAAAGAAGAAATCGAAGGCTGGGGGGGACCTTCCGGGACAAGAGTGATGGAGGGCAGGAGATGCAGGTCCTGTCCAAACCAGAATACATCTAGCACAGACAATGCTCCACAAAGTTACACCGAGACCTGCACTAAGGAAAGCGGAGGTCCCCCACAAGCCCCATGCATCATGAGTGGACAGACACTGACTGGAAAGAGCCTGCACCTCATTGCTGTTGAGCAGCATGCATATTTTGGATCGGCACTGTAGCTTCAGCAATTGCACAGTGCCAGTGTCAAACTCAGTACAAGGAGGGGTTTGCATGTCACTGTTGTGAGGGCGCATCTGGGCCCTCTGTTTTCAAGCAAGCTGTAATATATATGTACTCCAAATGACAACAAACAACGTAAATGGTGTCTAGTCAGAATCTTCTCTATTTTTCAGGAGCCACTAAAAGACATCTACTGTAGCATCTGGCTCGTATAACTGATAAAGAGTACTTACAAGTAGTTACAGAACAGGGACCCTACTTAAAATGAAAACAGAGGCACTTTTCCAAAGAGAATACACCACCATCACTCTATGTAGTTATATCTGAGTTTTATACACAACCACTTACAAAGTCATAGCCAGAGAAGAGGCGACTGAAGGACTGGGTTACTGCCCCCCGCCTCTCCTGACCTCACTTCTCAGCGCACGCCAGTCCTCCCAGCTGCACCATCCCTGCAGCTTGTTGTCCCCTTCCCATGCAGTATTTCCCTGCTTTCCTACACTGACATGTTGTTGGCATCCCAGGGTCCCTGCAGGGCTCCCATGTGACACATCCAGACAGTGGTTTATTTCTGGGCTACTGCATTAAGGCAGCATTTGCCAGCCCCTCCCAGACCCCATGGTGCATCACATGCGCTGATCCTCACGTGCTTCTGTGACAAAGGCCCTGAGCAGTCTTTTGGGGACCCTACGGAGAGCCGCCATACAGGGCACTTCATCAGCACAGATCAATCTCGTCACCCACACAGCAGCATTTCCCTGGCTTGTGCCCTATATAAATCATTCATGTCACTTAAATCGTGCAGGGAACCATACACATCTTTAGACAACCTCAGAGCTGGAAAAAGATCCGAGTGAAACCATAAAACTCAAATTACGTTCAGAAAAAATTTACTGTTGATGGTCCAGTCTTGCAAACTCATTGTAGTGTCCACAGAGCACCAGCCCTCAGGCAGAATTTTGCTGCACAGAGCCCAAGCAGTTCAGCATCCCCCTCCCCCAGCCCTCAGGGCATCCTCCCAACACACTGTTCTCAAGTTTAAGGAGAAACATTCTCACGCAGGTTCAGCAGGTGGGTGGATGATATCGACTTCAATGTGCGTTTTACCACAAGGCAGCTTAAAGTGTTTGTATGATAATGCATTCTAACCAGCTGTATGGCAAGTGTGTGTGCTTCCTCTCAGTAAAAAAAAAAATGCATTCTTACTTAAGTGGAGTCAGTTTAAACAGGGTTTTTTTTTATTATTATGATGCTTTGCAATGAGTTTGTTCCCTGCAAAACAAGAACTGAATAAAACGTATTTATCATTACCTATATTACAAAAATCTTTTTTCCTAAGTAGGAGATACATAAAATTGTGGGGCTTTATGTTCTCAGGAAAACAAATAAGGTTTCTCTTTTTATTATTATGAAGTTCTGTTATATCTAAATTTTGGTAACAGCTTAATTAAAACCATGAATCTACACCAGCCTTTGCAGCAGCCACCTTGGATACATTGTATATAAGAACTAGACAACATTTTTTCCTGTGGGCATGTTAAAACTTTCCCAAAACTGGACTGCTTGGTTTAGGCCTCATAGTGATATAAATTTTGTTTAACTTTTTCATCTGATACATATACACTGGCTACCTACTTTTGAACAATTAATGGAGATCATAGGCTTAATATCTGGAAACCAGATCACATTTCTGAGTAGCACTTTGATTTGCAAATTTAACATGACTCAATCCCACTAAAATTTACATATTATTCACTGGGGTCACCACATGAATTATCCCATCTAAATTAAGCATATGCATGAGCGAACGTAGGAACTCCAGCCTTAAATGAAGCCATTGCCCATTTATTTTCAAATAAATAGTCTTTTTGTTTCATTCATTATTGTAGCATGTACCATTTACATGTTGTTCATATCCTTTTTTGTCTGGACATGATTGTGATGCTCTTCTTCATATGAGGATCTTTCTGTTTAAATAGCCTCACACTGCTTTTGTCTCCATCCTTTCCAAGCTCTTAAACACAGAAATATATAATTAATCTCATTTTCTATCCTGCTTTCTTACTGTGCAGGAGATAGCATTTTACTACCTTTTCATATTCCCCAAAACATTTGTTGTAAAGAAAAAGGAAAGGCTGAGTTTTTCCATTAGTCTGGAAAACACTTGCATGGCCCTCCTTTGTCTCTTGAAAGAACAATTTAGGGAATTTCATCTTACACCAGTAGCTTTCTTATTTCATGTTTGCAACTTGCTCCATGTCTGTGGACTGTTTAGTTGCTTAATTGTGAGAGTTGTTATGAAAAACCCCAGGCCTATGAGGAGAGGTAGCAAAAGTTGGTATCAAGTCTGAATGACCAAAGCGAGAGTCTGAACACAACAAGAGGGCACCCAGCTGGTTCGTCTGTGCCAGTCCACCAGGAGCTGTGTTCTTCATCAGCTTTAACACTTCAAGATGCATCCATGAGAGCCTTCTGACATTCCCACAGCAACCAGAAATATTTGTATGCATGACTGTTAAGACATAAAATCTTGTACGATGGTAAAGTCCTGTATGATTATAGATTCCCAGGAAGCTCAGATACTCATCACTCAGAGAAGTCACATCAAACAGCATAGGACTAGGATACTTTTCAAACTAATACATTAATTCAAGAGAGTAGAAAATGTGTGCTTTCTGTGACATGTTCAAATAAAATCTGAATGAGAAAGCTATTTAACTTGCTCTTGGACATTTTTTGATGTAATTTAAAGTTCAATTCTCTTAGTCCAGATTTCCATCTACTGCTGAAAGTGTAAAGCAGTATTTTGTCTTTCATCTTGGTTTTGCCTTTGAAATTTCAGTCTCCTTTTTTATTTTTACTTTGAAAAAAACTAATGCAAGACAGCAAAATTTAACATTCAAATCACTGGGTAGGTATAACTCTCATAATGGAGTACAATATTTCACACTGTGACCATGGAAGAATAGCAAAGTAAAAGCCTACCTAGAAGCAGGTAGCCACTGACTGGTTGTTTGTATGTTTGGGTGCTTTTTTGAAAGATATCTTTCATGGAAAAATAATTAGATCTTTTGATATGATACAGGATGATTTGTATTCCACAGAACAAAAAAAAAATAATTCTTACACATCTTTAAGACTTGTAAGGCAAGAATGAATGAAAGGCTATACTCTACAAGTTAGCTAGACATTTAAATATGAATTGTTTTAGTGGGAATCAGGCACATAAATGTCATCACAGAACTGGACTTACACAATAAGTTTTTAGAGTATTGCAAGCATCAAACCCCTACTGATAGCAGTCCCTAAGAAAGACACATAAACAAGAGAAGTAAAAACAAGTCTAGTACTTAGTTTAGTTCAAGACCTGGTGTTTGAATAGCTGGAAGGCTTTATACCTATTCAGATTTCATATTTTCTTGACACTACAAAATGAAAGAAATCAGGAAAATCCTCTCCCAAACCACAGGCCCTTATACAAAATACAGGAACAAATGACTCAACTAAAAATTTTTGAGCATTTTCAAAGTGACTTTGGCAGAGAATTTCTCAAGATGTGAGCGCTTTGGGGTAAATCTGATTTGAGATAACTAAGAATAGTCTCTTGGCGCTCACTTTGCAAGGAATACACTTGCTGGCAAGATGCCTCAAGTTCTGCGTCCCTTCAGAAAGCCCTACTTTGCTGCTTGTGCAGATTTGTTTCAGACAAGAACCCAGAAGGCATCACGCTACCTGTCACTTCACCTTACCCCTCACAAGGGCTGCATGTGCTCTTCAGAAATACTTGATGCGAACAGAACAACTACAAAAGAAATAAATTGCAGAAAGTACAGCAAAAAAGTAGATATATACGCTGTGGGCACAAGTACCTTCTTTCAAGAGAGGAATCATTCCACAGAGAAAAATAAATCAGTGCAGAAGCTATCTGTCTCTACCTTCCAACCCAGAGTCTGGTGCTTACAGGAGCAGAGATTTTAGTTTATTCACCAACCTTGGGAAACATGATTAATTTGGGGAGTAAATGCAATTTTTAGTGTAAGGTAAAATACGTTTCATTTTCTTTAGTAAACTGTAATTTATTTTACACAACGTTTAATTTAGATAAGCATTATATCTGAATGGTTCATTAGATAATCTTTTGTCATGTTCAATGGCATCTTATCCTGAGTATGCATAAAATATGAGGGTAGAGGTTTAGGCATACAAACACAGGCATGAATTTACAAATAGACATCGTTGATTCCTCAGAGTGAGTTGGTTATAGTGGTACGTAATTAGAAGCTTAACTGTTAATTTAGACTCAAGCGAGGCAAATTAAAATGGGCTAAAATTCAGCAGCTTTAATAAATTCAATGGAAATGAACAAAGACTGAGGCATCACATAGAAAGAACTGGATGATCTTCAGAACCCGAATAGCAGAAATATGGTGAAATGTACCATGCTGTGTGCTAATAATCAATTACATCAATTACGACAAATTCTGTTATAAGCTGGGAGCTCATCAGCTGGAAATATCTGAAGAGAAGACAGCCTTGAGTGTGTTCATTGGCCAGATGATGCCTGGTTACCACCAACAACTCAGACCATGGGATCAGGGGGCTAATACAATCCCAACATGTATCTGGTCAAGCATTTTTCAGAAGAGCTAAGGTTGTGCTAGTGTCACTGTTGCCCTCTGCTGAGATCACTCTGTGCAAAACAAGGAAAAAAAAAGAACATGGGAAAGAACAACCTAAAATTTCAGCTTGTTGGGATTGGTAAAATGGAAAGCTAAAAAGGGGTATTTCTGCTATCTGTTAATACAAGGATGTCAATGGGAAAAGGAGGGAGAGAACTACTTAAAATACATGATAAATGTGCAACAAACCCTGCCCCCTGGAATAATCTCACTATGAAAAATTTGAATAAATTCAGCAGACACAATGATCAGCCTGCCCAGACCTTATTGCATGGGTCAAGAACAAGCTTTTTGGTTATAAGAGAGCCCTCCTAGTTTGTGCTAGGGCTGGTTATTGAGATCTAAATGCAAGGCAAAGCAAGATTTCCTGTGCAAGCTTTCCAAGGGGACCAGGAGCTGGTTACTCTCATTCTGAACTGTGCTAATGGCTGTGCCTTTGCAATGGTGCAGCAAGGAGATCTAATATGAAGAGTATCAGTGGGGGACATTTATTTGGAGAGAAAATATCTTCTTAAGTCAAGCTGATGGAGCTGGAAAAGCTAACGAACTTTCAGGCATGAGTATGCTCTTCCCATCCCTGCCATACCAACTCACATCACAGGTTTCAGAAAAGTGCTAGGCAGCAGCTGGCCTTTTTGCTTGTGTTCAGGCTTTCAGGTTGACATCAATGCTGATGATAGCAGAGTTATACAAGCATTACTCTTTGAAGTATAATCCTCTCTCTTCTTTGCCCAAGACACCGTGGCTCATACTGTTTGGTCTCACATGACAACCTTGTGTTGGAGCAGCAGTCTACAGCCATGCTGGCACCTTGCAGACAACCTGGGTCGACTCACCAGTAGCTGGGTTGTCACTCTACTACTTTCATATGTGCTCATGGTTTTACAAATAAGTGACTAAGAGCCTGTAATCAGGCATACATTTATGCATGACGTGACTGGAAAACTGCACCTCCAGGGCAGTACAGACTAATGCCAAAGGGAAAAATTCTTGTAGCCATAAATTTATAAAGTGTCCTTGACTTAAAGGATTTGAGTCCCTTAAATGCATCACACAGAAAATTAAAGAGAAGTCAGACTCCCCTGATCATGCTAAAAGCTAAAAGGTACTTTATGAAGCTACCGTAGAGTGAGAAAAAACTTTAAAGTGATCGAGTAGGAAAATATCAGTAAGTCCCATTTGGAGCCCATGGTTTAATCTCCACATTTGGGAGAGAAGGATTACTCCAAGATAGTTTTAAAAAACCTAGACAGGGGAATTACTGATTTTTATAGATGTAAGGTAAGTGGAAGAAGCGTGCTCAGTTTTGGTACGGTGCCAAAATAACAGCTTAAAGGTGACTCGGCACTGCAGTGTTTATAAAACGCTATGGATGTAGGATAATTCACAGAGGAAAGTCAAATGCTGTCACTCTTTTGGGAATACTTGGCAATTCCCTGAACATCCCCCAAAGAACAGGCTGTTAATGTGGTTATTTCCATGGGACAGGGTGCAGTGTCATCTGGAAATATTTATTGTCAAACAAACCCCTGCAGCAAATTATTATTTTTGAGAAAACTTTGATTTTGAAGGGTTTTTTGCGTGCAAACAAACAGAAGAGGGAGGCACCTCAGCACAGCCATGGCCATGGCCACAGGTTTAGTGAATGTGCTTAAGCAAGGTCTTGATGTAGCTTCCCAGATCTGAAAACCCCAAGGCTATACAACCAGGTGCTAAACAAATATTCACTCATTCAGATGAGAACAGCTCCAACAGGAGAGGTAAGGAGATGCTCTCTGGCAACTTCTCCCACATGGTGCCCAGCATCTGCCCTGTGGTGGTGACCCCTCAGACTCATCTCACCACTCCCCATTCAAGGGGGAAGACCTTCAGAGAGGAGTACCCTGGACCTGCCTTTGTTTTTACACCCCTCTGCAGTTGCTCCCCTCTTTCTCAGTCTATCTTCCCTCCCACACCAAGATTTTCATGTGGTTTGGGACATCTTATAGAGTCTGGAAAAATGCCTGCAGTCTTAAGACAGGGGAAAAAAAAAAGAAATTTCATGGAAATGAGTTTAACCCAAATCAAGAGGGGTAACATGGCTCTGCCTCAGTTTTCTTAAAGAGCATTGCTTGGTAGGCAAGAATCATTGCAACATATCATGCTACATGACTACAGTAAACACTCCTTTCAAATCCCAAAGACGTGGGTGAGATACCTAATTAACAGCATATGGAGGCACGCTGTTGATATGGCTCACACAGGGACTCAGTAAGATATCAGAAGGGGCCTACTGGGAACCCAACATTACACATTTGAACCTGTTTAATATTCTGAGCCAGATTCTCTGTTCATGTATCTCAGCAGGTCTTTATCACCTTCCAGTGAAGATATGGTGTTTTTTTATTAGATCAGGCCTACATCCATGTATCAAGGAATACACGTGTGAGCCATTCTGAACCATGATCAATCATCAGAAAACAGGCATAATTATCATTTTATAATTATGAGAATGATTGCAAAAGATTAGTAGTCTACCCAGCTGGAGACTTTGCAAAAGCCTGAAGTCAATTAAGCTGCTATATTTTGAAAGTATCTAATAAATTTAATTTCTTTTCTTAGATAAAGCAGCATGAACTTCAGTTCTCATTGTCGGAGGAGGCCTGTTGGGTGGTGAATAAATATTACTGGTACTTTAACACAACCCTATCACAAGTCAGGAAGATTCTTGCTGGTTTCAGTAGGAGTTGATCAGGCTCTATTCAAGGAGAACACAAGACCTGTTTAATGTGTTTACATCTACTATTTTGGGCAGGACTGAACTGATTTAAGTGTCACCTCAAATCAAACTAACATTTAAAAAATAGGTTGCAGACACTTTCAGGTCGGCCAGGCAAAATGCTAAGAGAAAATAGTGCACATTGACATAGGATTATCTAAGAAAAACCTAAGAGATAGGATGGGAGGAATGACTTAAATGGTGACAGAGGGGAAAAAACCCACAAAGGCATGTTTCCTAGAAGAACAGGTCATTCCCATTGCTTGAAAGAAGACACCCAGCTGAAGTTTAGTGGATTCAAATTATACTACAGACAGAAAAATCATAGAATACCAACAGTCTTGAAACAGCGTGTATTTGGTGACACTATGGGGCACAAATCTCTCCAAGAACACTGCATGAATCTCAAACATGTTCTGGATATTTTTATGGGCTCAGCAGTGGTAAAATATAATTCCTGGATCACTGAGTGCGCTTAGAGTCACACCTATAAGAACTAAAGGCAATCTAAGGGATAATGTAAGCCTCTCCCTACTCGAGATCAGAACTCTGCTGAATTTCATTCCTTTCCACCCCAAACCGGGATTAAGCAGCAAAAATCGATAGAACCTGTTTCAGAGGTTTCAATAGACAAAAAGTCTTAAACACAATAAAATAAGCTACCCTGCCCTCAGAGTGTGACCAAAAGTCATATACTTTCAAAAGCAAGTCTGCAGTATTTCACAGGTGCTGAGATCTTCATGAAGAGTTTGGGGAGTTACTGTCATCTT
Organism: Strix uralensis; assembly: GCF_047716275.1. Lineage (NCBI taxonomy): Eukaryota > Metazoa > Chordata > Aves > Strigiformes > Strigidae > Strix > Strix uralensis. Next base: position 20,421,609 of record NC_133972.1, on the reverse strand, counting down.
CCCTTTGCACCCTGGGGAAACCCTGGTTACTGTGTGGTAACTGGTAACACTTGCTGGTAGCTGCAGTCTGAACCCCAGTCTGGAGAGAGAAGGAATCAGGCTGGAAAAAGTCCAGGAAAGATTTACTCACAGTTAAAAGCCACATCCAAACCCATCATTTGAGTAGTCCTCTGTTTGGTACTCCTGTGCATGTGTGGAGTTACAGGCAAGAAGTCAGTACCTTGACCATTCTACTTCATATTCAGAGCCGGTTTGGATACCTCTGCCCACTGCTGCACCCAGCTGCAACCTTAGACAGTGCTTCTGTATATGTGCCACCCTATGTCTAGGCCACAGTCACACCAAGTCTGACATCTACCTTTTAATAAAGGCTTTTGGATAAAAGACACAGCATTCCTGATTGCTTTATTGTTTGTCCAAGAGGCACAAGCAAAAGGTGAGCTTCAGAGTAAAAGTGTTTCCCCTGTCAAGACATTATTTTTTAAGAATCATAATATAGCAATCTGAGTTTAATATTTCTGTGGTATATAAAGCCACCCACCACTCCATCTCTGCTTCACAAAGCTAATATGACTCAGATAATTAACTCAAGGACGAATGATTATCAAGCTATAGGATGTTCACCGGGGGAGTCATTAAACTCTTTAAACATATAACCACTGCTCTATTGACCGACAATCTATGTGATTAGCTGAATTCAGTTCATGATCTTTTCAATCACTCAGCAGCACAAAACACATGACTGCAGTTTCCCAGTCCTCCTCTTCCTAATTGCTACATTAGCCTTCTCTGAAGTTTGAATCACAAGGATTTGTGAAGCTTCTTCTGCTACCTATTAATGTGATTTATGGTTCATACTATTTCAGGTGGCACACCTGCAAGCAGAGACATTCTGTTCTAAAGCTGCTTTTAAGTTCTTTAAAACATTGTTGAAAAGGAGAGGGAGGAAAAAAAGACTTTTCTAGTAGAGTGACTCTCAGGAAAGTTTGTTTACTGCAACCCACAGCTACCATTAAAACAGCTGCATGACATTTTGTCATATCAAAGCCCCATATTTAGGGCTTTCTCCTGCTACCCCATTGCAGCACCATAAACCCCTTATGGTGCATCAGAAATCCTCCCATCACCATGTTGCAGCGTGTTGGAATCCCTGAGCGCACAATATCCTACTGGGCAGGGATCCCCTTTCCATCTAATCCTCCAGTTCCAGTTGCTATGCAGACAAGGGACAGGAGGAAATATGGGGATTAGCAGGGGACAGGCAGTGCTGGCAGCAGCTGACAGGACAGTGCAGGCAAAGAGGGCTTTGAGTAAGCACCTTCCACTGAAGGTCCTTTCACCAGGGCTCTTGCAATCACTTTGCTACCAGGTGTCATGCAGTCTGAAGCCTGTAGGCAGACCAAAAAGTGTGTGGAGAAATATCATATTGATCTGACTCAGTGCCCTTATCACTGATTTGGAAATATAAAGGAAATCACTTCTGCTGAACTATGCAGATGGCAAAGAGATAAACATGGACGAGGGTTGAGTGTTCACAAAAACAGGACAAGGACATTCAGTAAATTAGTCCTATACAAGAGGTGTATTAGTTCGGTCAAATACCAAGTTATACATCAACAGGAAAAAAAGTCCCCTCTATCTAGAGAAAGTGGTGCTGTGGCTGGAAATCTCAAGACTGGAAAGGAACTAGAGAGAATAATAATGAACAAACAACACAGTATGAGCTCCCAGTGTGATCAGTGGATCGAAGGAGATCGGGGAAAAGAAATAAGGGGTTATTTGATACCTCTTCACACACAATGGGAAGGACAGCTGTGGAAATCACATCTTTTCAAAAAGCTTTTACAAAACTTGACTAGGCTGCCAGAAAAGAGCCATAAATGAATCTGAGGATGGAAGGAAATCTCCTACAGTAAGAAATGTCAAGATCAATCCCTTTTGCTTAGAACGAGATTACCAATAACAGCACCTAAGAACTTTCACAGGGAGAAAAACCACAGTGCCAGAAAATTAAGTTTAGTGGATCAAGGCATTACACATCAGTGGTATAAAGCTGAAGCCTACAAATAAGTCAGACATTAGGATTGCATATTAACAGTGAAAATTTTTAACTAGTGGAGGGAATTGCCATGAGAAATACTGGATTCTTCATCTTTCATGTCTTCTAATCAAAGTTGAGGAGTTTCTATTTTGTAAACACACTTCAACAGTCCTTCCTCAGTTTAAAATATTTGAAAATCAAAGTTATATTCTGCATAGCTTTGAATTATTGCTTCTAGCAATAGTTAGCTGTATTGGGTAATGTAAGAACCGAAGGTTAAATGGTTGGCCAGCTTCCAACCTGATTTTTGCATCTTTGGTTTTGGATTGAAACAAACTCAAAACATTGATTGTTTATATTGAATCAAAAGAAGTAAAATGTCAAGGTATCTTCTAAAACATGTTGAAGCAGCACAGGGAAACCAGCGGATGGGACGTTCAGTCTGGGTAAAGCAGACTCCTAACCTCATCCCAGCAGGACACAGATAAAACAGAGCATGTTAAAAGAAGGGGTGAACAAGACCACAGCTGGGTAGCAGGAAGAAACTTGCAGGACTGTGAAGGAGATATCCTGGTCCTACTGCCATGAATGGAAATCTGCCTTTGAGTTCAAAATGAACACAGAAATATTGCTTAGTTTATCTGGAAAAAAGTCAGAATCTGGACAACATGATGCCATTTATACACTGTTGGTACAGTTGCCTTAAGAGGACAGCAATAAAATATAAAAACCAGAGATATAGAATAGGTTGGACACTCCTATCTGTTTTCTCCCATAACCAAAGAAAAGAGAGTATTGGATCCAATTAGAAAGGCAATCACACTTGTAAGCCATCACTGTAAATGCAATATATAATTAACACATCAGTATTTGGAATTCATTACTCCATACAATGCTTAATCAGTTTAAATCTTTGTAAACTCTTCAATGCTTGACCAAAATGAGCAGCATCTGCATTTACTGTAGCTCTGGGTAGGTTTCAGATTAGAAATATCATGATTGCTATATTTGTAGGTAAAAAAATACCATAGGTGGAACCAGAAAGAAATTCCACTCCCTGAAACATAAAGCTGTGAATGACTGCCCTGTCACGTATCACTTTTTGGGTCTGTCTCCTTTTTCCTCTGCTGATAAACCCAGCCAAGATCACTCTACCGGTAAAACAGGACACTGGGGGAGATGGTCTCTAACTCGTTTGAGGATGTCAGTTCCCCCCTTTTCTCTTCTAGAAACTGTTTTGGGTTGATGTAAATCTTTGCATGTGGTACTTCATGTGTAGCAAGTAGGAAAAGAGTCATTTTTCATTTTCACAGTGCAGAACAACGATATTACCAATTGCAAATTTAATCTGCAATGTGGATTGCTTATAGCTCTACAGCTGAGTCATTGTGATTGCTTGGATCTGCTTTTGTAATTTTGAGAAGGATTTATTAAAAAAAAAAAGGGGGGGGGGGGGGAAGGACTAAACTGGCTAGTTGGTGCTTGGCAAACACCTGAGTCTTCTTCTCCTGAATGGAGGATTAGTGGGCATTAATCCTTCCTGAAGACAGTATATTCAGCAGATTCCCATGGCAAACGTGGTCCTCTGTGACTATTGAGATGTTCTGCTTCAGAAAAACTTGACAACTGCCCTTGTCTAAGTGCCAGGATGCCTGTAGCCAAGCAGCAATGGGCCAGGCTGCCCCTTAGAGAATCTCAGTATGCAGGACCCCAGCACACAGGTCAGCTAGGAAAAATCTTTTCCCTCCATGACTCCACCAGTGATGCTGAGGCTTCAACGTGCCTGAGCCATCCGCAAGAGACAGCCTCCCTTTGAAAGGACAAATACGTGCATCAGCATCTCATGTGTGGGAGTGCAAGGGCAGGACTTACAAGCACAAGGCAGGCTGGTAAGGGTCTTCACAACATTTAAGTTATACTAATTTTTCATTCAATTCTCATTTCATTTTTTTAAGGCCTGAAATTGGAATCCCACTAATGGCAAAGTTGTACTATCAACAAAAATACAGAATTAAGCCTGTTTTCATTTCTTCTAATTGGAACAGGAAGGTAATGTTTGTGAGCGTTCAGGGGTTTTTTTAATAACCTCTCTGTGTTCAACTGCATCCAGGTTTAGTTTAAATCTGTTGCTGCCTCTTCACCTTCAAGCTCAGACGATGGTGCGTTTTGTTCAGTAAGACAGATGTGGAAATTATTCACTACCTGATGAAATACTGGCAGCTGAGGAAATGAATCCATGAATGCTTGAGGGAATTTGTTTACATGCACTCTTTCATTGTCAGTGTTAACCAGACTGAATGTCTTTGACTTCCCTTCTTTTTTCTTTCCTAAACAAGACATTTGGAGACATTTTGAAGGTTAATTTAGCATTTCTCAAATGTCATCCAAACTCTCAATGATAAAGTTTATGTAACTTCTTTTTCATCCTCCATCACAACAAACTGTTAGCAATGTACTCACTTAACAATTCTTTGGGCCATAATTGCAACAAACTCAAGACATCTGAAAGTATGAGCTGAGCTCTTGGTCATGCTAGAATAAATCCCACTTCCTCGTGTTTCTTTGGTTTCTTTAGCTTCATTATTTCCACAGAAGATAGCAACAGGGCAGCCGATTCCACTTACACCTCCCTGCACTTACTAATCAAGGATGCTGAGAATGAATGGGGGGGACATCCTGTAACATAGCTTTTACACCAACAGCTTGTTAGGTCCTTTGGGTAGCAACTCTCCATGGGGTTTTGAAGTCAATGGATTTTCTCACAGCTACTGAAGTCCATCTGAAGCTGATGTGCCACATCAACCAGGCTGGAAGGAAGATAACTTTATTTTTGTTAGGGTTGTTTCTAGCCAGATCATTTCTGAGAACCACTAGCGTTAGCATGCAGAGAGGTGGTGGGGACACGCTGCGGAGGATGGTGGGAGAACAAACTGCAGCAGCCCTGATGGATCAAATCTGCACCAGGATCACTGCAAAGGTGCCCATAGCCATGTGCAAAACTGCCTGCAACCTGACAAGCCTGATGAAACACCTCTACCTGACACAAAACAAGGCACCAGGAGCAAACTCTTCACACTACCCAAATTTCTGCCTCCCTCACACATAGTGGGTATCCTGCCAAGGTCTCAACCCTGTAGACACACAAAATGAGCCAAGACATGGGTGCTCCAGGTAAGACCTGTCTCTGGCTAACCTGCAAGAGATAGACAGTCAGGCCCCAGGGCCACTTCACACTTCCCCAAAGTGAGCCATCTCACATTTCAGTGTACATCTGTTACCAGACCAGTACACAAGACATCAGATTAGCTGATGGGTGGACTGCATTGACCTAAAAGAACTTCCCACTACGAATCCTGAAGAACGAATTCACTGCTGACGAACCCCCACTGAGGATGGAGAGGTTTGGTCCAGAGATTTGTGAAACCTCTGTGCCCCACAATTCAGCTATTACCATGCTTGCCATTATACATCTTTCAGTAATCAAACAACAGCAGGTCATCACCGTTACAAGAAAAAAGTCAGCCTTACCAGGTTATACAGTGACCTTGAGCTGACTTCTTCCTCAGTCAGTATGGAGTGGGAAGAAGAGTGAAACGGAGTCACCTTCCCAACATGTTGTCAGCATCCATCCAAAGGCATATCCAAATGAGCTCGTCTGAAACAGATGAGAGCAGCTGGTCAAACTCCAAGTTTCAGTTATTTACACATTTGCTAGAAAAACTTGGTTCTGACAACTCTTCCCACAGGAAATTTCCAAACATTATTTCTTCTGCTGCTGAACATGACCTTATTTTATTTGGAAATACCAGCCACAATGAGCAAGCTCTGAAATACCAGAGTGAAACAATAGCAGGAGGCTGGAGGAAGGGAGGAAAAGCATTCAAAGTTACCAGAACTGCAATTTTCCAATCAGCTCACGCATGAGGGTTCATTGACACTGTGACAACTAGTGTTTCAATCAGCCTGCAAAGAGTGTTTTATCTAATTTGCTGATGAGTTCAGGCAAAGCCATCCTGCTCGCTCAGTTCCTTGGTCTAGTGCTAGCCACGTTTTCCACCGCAGATTGTGACATCCACCTGTGTTCTCCAGGGACTCTCCACCCAAGCACAAGTGTTCAGATGACACCTGCCCTGCTTTTGCGATAGCATAGAAAAATCCTTTTTTCAAAGTCAGTGCTAATCTAAGAAAATCAAATATATTAACAAAAATATGATAGCAATAAAACAGCCATACCAGGCTAACAGCTTTAGAGAAAAAGATGCTGACATTGTCTCTATAACTATAATTACCTAATAAGCATTTAAAACAGCAACATAATTACTCAGCCCTCACTGTAACTGTGCCTTGGAATTTCACAAATTTGATGAAAAGAAACCACCAAGGGTCATTACAACATACACAGTTTTCACACGGCATAGTCCCTCACCATGCAAAAAGCTAATAAGATGGGCCAAGAAAGACATAGACTTTCCCATGGGGTGGTTCGACCCCAAAGAACGTGGGTCTGTGACACAACCACTCAGCCATTCCTGTCCCAGGTGGGAAACTTATTTGAATTTGGCAACTCAAAACTCACATGGCCCTTGTTTAGCCCTGTACAAATGATGGCAACACGGTTTATCCTCCGCTTCCCTGCTCTCCTCAGCCAGGCAAGGAGGGAGAGGAGGAAGGAGCATGAGATCATTTCCAAGAGAACAACATTGCTTCTCACTGGCTGCATTTTTCAAAATGAGCCAGGCACTGCCCCTCTGTGTATCAGGTCAATCTCCACCTCCAGCAGAGCTCTAATGCAGAGGGGTACTTCAAAATACAACTTTATCCCACCAATTACCCTTTCTACAAAAGGTTGTGCTACCATCTGTCAGATCCCATCCTCCTGCATTCCCTGGGACATTTGCTTCAGGAGGATAAGAGCAGGCATGCAGGGAAGCTACCTTAACGTGATGGCATGCAATTAACTGAGCTGTCTATAACACCATCAATAGCAAAACCATGTTTAAGTGTGTGAGTATTCTAATGGAGACAGACTGAGCGCCGAGATGCCAGTTCAGCCCATCAGTTCCAGGTACAGGACACCAAGCTGCCTTCCTTGGAGGAGCGTATGTTTCTCTTGCACCCTGCCAGCCCCCCAGCCACAGCACACCCTGCACTTACAGCAAAACAGTTCCCCAAAAGTGAAGAAACCCTAATCTGAGACCACGAGTATAAAAGCAGGGGCAGGGAGACTCCAGGCACCTCACTAAGAGGCTCCATGCAGGGCTGAAGGAAAAGGATGCCAACCAGATGTCTATAGAAAATCCTATTGACCACCTCTGCCAGCCACAGCAGGTTTTTTTGCTGTGCCACATAGACTGTGATTTACACAGGATGCTCAGATTTTGTCCCTCACCTTTCCTTGGGGCAGTGATGGATTTTCCCAGATGTTTGTTGAGCTCACTGAGTAGCTCACACAGTCACTTGCGTTACTGAAAAGCACACAGAAAGGGCCATCATCCAGGTTGGTGCACCTTAACCCACAGAGCAAGAAGGTTGGTACCACCACCCCGACCTCAGCTGGAAGCAAGTCCCAGGCAATATGAGCAGAAGTGTGGCTGTAAGAAGTGGATTCATTTACTCAACTTCACATTTTAGATACCTTTCTGAAGCTATTTCTGACTTTCTAAAAATGTCATTTTTATTCATTCAAGCAATTTGCAATACTAAATTTTAAATATTATTCAGAGGAATGCTCTGTCCTTTTCAAAATGCTGTTACATTCATCCAGGCACACATATTTTTTATTTAAATGCCTTTTTTTAATTCTATCTTACCGTAGTACTGAAAATGAAGTGCATAACCTTTGACTACACTTTGAATTCCTCTTTATTTGCATGGCTTCAAGACTTCACACCACATTGAGCTTGTTTCCTTTCCTTCTTTGAAACATACTTGTTCACAGGTAGGAGTCAGGGCTGTGTTTCCCTGACTCCTCGCCATTCAAACAGGAGCCCCATGATCCCGCAATGTCCCCAGTTGTTCTCCAGACTGCAGGAGGTCATGGCACAGCTTAGCCGTGCCCAGACATCTGTCTGCTCTCCAGCACACTGACGGTGCAATATTAGGGATGCAAATACAGCTGTGCAGATGCACATAAGGTGGCTTTTCATCTGACTGGGCAGGATCCCAAGATCACCTCAACTCAGAGGCATATCTGCCTAAACATTCAGGACCAGCACTGCTTCAGCTACTTCTTCGCTTTTGTCATCTGAGCTATTGAGATAAAAGCTTTGTGCCTCTGCTTTTATGCCAGCTACAATCTTTAAATCCCTGACTGCAGAGTCAATACACTCTCAACCCTTTAACCACCCCAATCTCATTAGTACACAGGCAGCAACATCACATGAAGGACCATCACAGTGCTGCAGGTTTCAGGCTCACCCCTGAAACACTCCCTTGTCCCTAGCTGTAAGTCAGTGCTTGGGAACAGAGGGGGTTTAAAACCAGCCTAAATCCAAAGAAAAACAAAGTAGACTATTTCCAGAATGGTGAAATTCCATTAATTTTGTATTTCCATTTGAAGTGAGAATTCCTTTCTGGGTTATATATTAGTATCTCATCTAGTTATACAGCATACAAAGGACAGTATTTTGACATAGGAACTTTTACACTGAAATGAGCTTGCACAAAAAACATTACAGAGAATATGAAAAGGCAAGAAAAGTTGAGCATAATTTTCTAGAGCTCCAGCATGTATAATTTATAGAGATAACAACATATCAAACATTGAACTGAAAGCAAACTCCAGCCATTTTGGACAGTGACTGACCACCTTTTGATTGAAGGTGACGATGTGCATTCAGTATTCCCAAATGCCTCGTTGTGCTGAGCTTCACTCCTGATCAGTTAGCAGATACTACGCTGTGCTGCCAGACAGCAAACTGATCTCAGTGAACATCTACACGCTCTTTCAGCCAGACCACTGTAATTCAGGATTTCTAGGTGCCAAGTGTCCTGAATGTGCATGACTCCAGCAACTCCTTCAGGCCACTGTGTGTCCCTCCAGCGAAACAGGAGGGTACTGGATCTGGCCCACTCAATATGGGCTGCTACTGGGTACTTAGCCAAGTTCAACAGACCAGTCATTATTTTTTCAGCACTTCAATGCCTGGGACAACAACTGCTAAAAGCCTACAGCTCTGCACCAGGGGAGGTTTAGGTTGGATATTAGGAAAAATTTCTTCACTGAAAGGGTTATCAATCACTTGAACAGGCTTCCCAGGGAAGTGTTTGGGTCACCATCCCTGGAGGTATTTAAAAGACATGTAGGTGTGGCACTTAAGGACATAGCTTAGTGGTGGGTTTGGCAGTGTTAGGTTTATAGTTGGACTTGATGGTCTTAAAGGTCTTTTCCAACCAAAATGATTCTATGATTCTAAAGCACTTTTGTCCCAGGATAGACACAGCTGACCAGTGCCAGTGGGGGACAGTCTGTATCCACTACCTGTCCTTCTGGGTGATATAGGTGGCATCTATGTACAGCAGTGCAAAGCCTGCTTGCTTTGATTGTTCAACACAATCAAATACCAGAATCAGAAGAGTTATTCTCATACTTCCTAGCAATTTTATCCTGAAGTCTCTCCAAATCTCTGGCTGTTTGAGCTGAAGACAAGCAAGCTCAAGAAGAGAACTTTACTCCTCTTGTATTTGGCACGGTTCAACCACTTAGCTTTTCTTCCTGGATTTTCAGAGCTGGGTCAGTGTTAACTGTTAGCAAAACACTAGATGGGATAACTTTGTTTTTTCTCTTGTGAGCCATTTTGCAGTCTGAGGTTTTTCTTCACATATCACACAATTGTTCTCTTCCTCTCTGAGGAAGAGTGTGGGGGGAGGCTAAATAAAAATAACAAACTCTTTACCTTACACAGGGTATCTCAGACATCAGTATAGCTTCACCCTACAATACAAGCTCACATCATACAATTCCCTCCCCCATGTGTGCACACATAAACCTGGTGACTGCTCAGGTGATGACCTATATTTATCATATACCTTATTTATCATGTGTATCATGCACTTCCTCTTTCCCTCTTAATCAAAAAAATCTGAATATAAGCTTGAACAGTTGTCATGAAATGTTAATAATTTTTTAAATGATGGAAAAAAATTCTGCAGCTTTAATGTGGAATTTCTCTCTCTGCAACAGAAGACATCTCAAGTACTGGGAGGGGTGGGCAGGGAGGTATTCAGCCATGGTCATTTCTCTACCCAGGACACATTTAGAACCTATTCTGCTTAGTCTCACAGATGCTCAACTTCGACATCAAAATCAGATCTCACTTTTCACAACTAACAAGTCTAACACTTCAGGCTTTAGGGTGTGACTTAGTAACACACAACAAGTTTATTAGAGGGCTTGCTAAGGGTTTCCAGCCTTCCCTCACCTTCAGCTCTCAGCTGTGGGCTGCATGTGTCCACTCCTATGCAAATGTCACACAAGCACTGTTACCTTTAATTTCAGCAAAACAGTAAGTATTACCTCGACTAGTTCCTACATCCAGTTCCCTGTGTGGCTGTATGAACACCTCAGCTAACCAAAGGAGAGGGTGGTGGTGGAGGAGAACCAGCAGACCATGCTTTCTGGCAGCAACAGCAGTTTGTGGGGCTACTTGTAGAGCCCTGATGCTGCCTTTGTATCCAGAAAGCAGGCTGCCTTTCAAATTGTCAAAGCTTTCCAAAATAACTGTCTGGTAAAACATACTCTGAGGACAAAGCATGTGAGGGTATCGTGGATTAAAATTCTGAGCCAGCATTATGTCTAGCAGTGACCCGCTTGGATACACACGTGCCCTCTGACCGCACAGCACACAAATGCAGTTGTATGCATGTCCAGACACTGGAAAACCCACATATGTGTCAAAGTTAATCCCTTCAAAACTAGCACAAGCCCAAATTAAGGTTGTGTGTGACAGTTAATTTACTCTTTCTTCCTGCATGTGGACATAACACAATATAGAACAGAATTACTACCACAAAGTATATTTCTTTTACATAGTACATGGACTAGACTACTCTAATTCTTTTTTATTAGTTTAACTACTCCCAAGTGTTCAGTGCATGGCCACACACCTTCACTTCATGCTTTTCAGGTGTGCTGCCTTAGGTTTTTATTTCATACCCATCATTGCACCATGAGCTTGCATTAGACAAGTCCATGGAAGTATCTTCGTGACACCCTTGTGAGGAAGCATATCATTCCAGCCATACAGTCACAGAAGAGGAGTTTTGCATCATGTGGTCTAAATTTATATTTGCAGATCAAACCTAATGGCCTCATAAGCAGCTGTGAGTGCTCAGCACTCTTTAACACAGATTCCACTCGCATCAGTGAAGGGGCTCAAGTCTGGAGAAGCCTTGTTAACCCCTTAGTTTGGTTGACTTAGTTAAAACTATCAGCAGTTAATAAATGGGGTATGATATAGCTCAAGCATGTCTTAGGAAATAACCTGTTACATTACAGAAGCACACATCACTATCGCCCCCAGAACTGTGAGACTCTCCAGGTCAAATGGAGACACAAATCCAGACACAGCCCCACACTTCACATCCTTGTTGTCCCCAACCCAGTCCCCCTGAACCAGTGCACTGCACAAGACCCACAGAAATCCCTTGGCTCCACAGCTTGCCTTTCAATCCTGCACTGATGTCTATGGCTTAACACATGGCTGCAAACCCCACAGCCCCCTGGCAGCTCCCTCCCTGTGCCTCCTGCCCCTTGCCCAGCCTCGCCCCTCACCGTCAGCCAGCCCAGGGAAGGGTCACCAACTGCAGGAGCTTGTGCTGAACTGCAGCCCCCTCTGGCTCTCTGCTGTGCCCTTGGACGGAGGACTTAGTTTCCACAAACCAGATGATGACTTGCTGGATTTTCCACAGCTCTTCAAGTAACATTCAAAGGTCCTGTCTTGGACCTTCCTGCAGCAGGTGCTCATCCCACCTGTGCTGACTCAGTGCTGCTCAGCAAAGGGTGGGTGTGCTCTGCAAGAGCTGCAACAATCATGTCCAAGCCCTTGGGCCATGGTGGGTGCCATGAAAGGGGCAGGGAGATGCATCCACTCAACCACAACCTGTGGATATAAGGCAGGAGAAGGGCTTTTTTCTGGAGGGGGGGGTGGATGGGGATAATGTCTCAAACTTAGGCTGGTGCAACCATTATGCCTTATGGATGCCTTGTAGGCATCTTGATACCTTCTGACGAAAGATCTCTCTCTTTCTCCTATGTGTAGAGCTGCAGGAAAAATCTCTGAAATACAAGCACTTGCCAAAGGAAAAATCTGGTAGCCCTATGAACAGTGAAGCCTGTTCTCCTTAGCTTCCCCTCTCCTTTCCTTTACCATAATAACCCCTTTTTCCGTATACTCTCACTACATCTGCACAGGCAAGAGACAATAGCATTGCAGCTGGGACAGGGGTACTCAGGCATCTAGGTTCTGCTGGTTTTGTAGTGGGGAAGAAAATGCTGTTTCCTCTTGCCTTCCTCCTCCTGTCTATCAGTTTCACCAAAGCCTGTAAAAAATTATCTTTAAGAGCTCTAACTCCCAATAAAATTTCATTGAGCTTAGGCAGGAGCTCAAAAGTTTTTTGGTAGGCATTGACAGAGATGAGTCCTCCTGAAGGTCCATCATCACAGACACTTTCAACCAGGCTAGGGTGGCCCAGCCACTGAAAAAACTAGTGTTGACTGTCTGTATCTCCCTCCATGATGCCTTTTCTCCTTGATTGTTCCAAGGTTTCCTGTAGTTGTATGATGAATGAGACTAAGTACTCAGCTGATGTAAAAAAAAAATTATTTTGCCAGATGAGTTCATCTAGACCAATTCCTGATCTGTTTTATTGCACTGACTGCGTGAAAGTTTATGCTAGCATGCAAGCTGCCTGGGGGAGAATGACTTCTTCAGATTATGCTGGTCTGCCAGCTAAAGCTGTGGAATTACAGCTTTAGCCAGACTAAATCCTTCCACCATTTTAAAATCAATGAGCTGGGAAAGCCTTTAGAAGATTGTATTTAGCATTCTCATACCTGTATTTTGCATTAGTTATTCTCTCTGAGTTAAATTAACTTTTTTTTTCTTCGAATGTTTGCCATCCATTTTATTTTTAATTTAATTTCTTTCTTATACACTCAACGAAAAGGAATAATTTATTACTGTTTTTCTCTAAGTGAATGTGATTGCTGTGTTTCCCCTCAGTCTTTCAATCTTTCTCAGAGAATAGTTCTAGGAGGTGGTATTACATCTTGTACAAATTACGGGGTTTAGGCTTCAGTAATCCTGAGGAAGTAGAAAATCTTTGCCTCAGGGAAAGTTTAGTTTATGCTACTCTAAATTCTTCCAAAATCAAACACACGTGCTAGTAAATGGACAACGATGTTTCATCCAGTGATGAGACTGAATCCAACTGCTCACGAAACAAAACCTGAGGAAAATGGACTCCTAGGTGCTGGAAAGAGGGCTAAAATGAAGAGCAACCTCCCCAAAGTCAGTGGCACTTGAATGGCATTTTACCCAGCAGTGATACCTGCTATAGATGAAATCTGATTGAACGCTGGCACATCAGCTATGCAGGGCAGCATGCTCCCTGGCAACGGCCCACAGCATAGTATGTGACCTTCCCAGGTCTGAGTCTGTCTTTTGGATGGATCTTACTGGTTGCTCGCTGCAGCCCATCTTTTTCTCACAGTTGTGAATCAGGTAGTCACACAGGATCAATGAAGTTCATTTACAGGGTCTACTTCCAAGAATACAAGTAACATTCAGAAAGATTTGCTGCAATGGACATCTGCCACTGACTGTGAAGAAATAATAAATACAGAGAATAAACTGAGCCAGTAAGAGAGTTTGGCTCCTTCGTCCTTTACCTTAAAACGGTTTCTCTTCTCACTTATTCTCTGCTATCAGCTCAGATGGCAGCAGTGAAGGGCAGTCTGCAGTCACACTGTGCCATAAGGAAGAAAATACAAAAGCGTATCAGGAGACCAGAAAATGTTGAAGTTTGTCTGTACTGTTCACCCTCAGTTGCATTTCCAAATTGTGTGCTTCCTTCATCCTTGGTTCTTACTGAGTGTAATCTGGCCCATCAAAAACAGATCAGTGTGATTCTGTAACATTGTCAGAAAACATCTTTTGGCTTTTTGGTCACTTTATCAGAGGAAATTGCCTCGATTCGTGAAGCTTTCAGTAAAACTTGCACTTATATTTTCTGTATTTTCTTGTCACAAATGTGCAGGAAAAAGTTCCCAAAGGAAATATAGACATTTACAGAGTGGCAGCAGCATCAAAAAGTACATCACTGTTATGTATTTGTGAAATGTAAACAGGGGAGCACAGAGCAGGTAACTTTCCATTGTAGTTGCTTGCTCTGCACAGATGGCATTTAAATCCCTTTAGTCACACAGAGTGGAGTGTTACCTATAACACAAAGGCATTGGGAGAAGCACGTTGCTAATAAGGGAACGAAAAAAGGGGGGAAACACAATGTAAGGTAATAGGGAACGCTGAGGTCCATGACACCACCCATGTGCTGCCTAGGAGGGTCTAAATGATTTGAAACAATTCAGAAAGCACAACAGTACAAAGATAAATGAAACAGTTAAGCTGGCAGACAACAATGCCATGAAATAACATCGCCAACCACAAATAGCTCAAATTTTGTGGTTTTAAACTCCCCAGACATGTCACCTTCTGTTTCACTCTGAGAGCAGGGGCGGTGATTGCATAGGTTACATGTTCATTAAGCACAGCTCTTCATGAAAGCTTTCCAACTGGACTACTTGGCATAGCAGAACATCCTCCTGCTTCTTTTTCATTGACTTGTTTCAATGTGCTTTAACATCAGTCTTAGAAAGAGGGGAAAAAAAGAGCCTCAGAGCAGAAGGATTGTGTAATTTTTCATGTGGGAGCAAAAAACAACTCGCAAGCTCCATTCAAAGCAGAAGAGCAGCTTGAAAAAGTGCTCATTGAGGATCAGATGATCTTTTTAAAACTAAAAAGTTCTTTCTTGAAATACTTCCAAGATTTACTGTATCTACTGTTACACAGATAGCCTGGAGTAAGCTACTAGTAGGATATCAGTTTCTCTCCTTTTCAGCAAGATCTGGGGGTTAAAGTTTTGCTTTAAGTCATCCCTTCTGAGTGACTGACTTGACCAATATTTCTTTCTGGAAGTTGGGCCAAGACTGCACACCCTAGAAAGAAGGCACACAAAATTATTCACAATTTTTCAAAAGCCATTCCTTCAACTCTTTTGTGCTAAAGTTTGTTCATTATGTTCCCATTGATTACCAATCCCAATAACCCCTCATTTTTCTGCTGCAACCTTGAGAAGCATCCTAATTCTAGTCGTCTACAAAATTGGTAATAAATATGAGTATTTTGAATGCGGCAACTATGACAGGAAGGTCTTTGATGTCCAGTGTGCCTCCTCTGTGCTCTTCTACCTGGTTACATACATTAGACAGACCAGATTAGAATCCTTCTGAAGGATTACACCATGATACAGTATATGACATTTGTCCAAGGCACGCTTAAATTGCAGTCAAAGTACGGGAAACTTGGTCAAAGTCTTGAAAGGAACTTGGTCACTATGACCTAACACGGATGTCATTCTGATTCATAGTAGCTTGAATTATTTCTTCGCTAAAACACACTTCTGGATTTGCTGATTAGGTTAGTAGCAACATGCTTAGTCCTCAATGAAAATAAGCTTAGCTACAACTAGATCACTAGTTCAAGACCACACAGAAGACAACGTGGCTTGATCATAGCTGCGATACATCCACTTCAGTTCCTTTCATTACAGCCCAGCAGAGCATGCTCTTGGTAACTTACTGTGGTGAGCACCTGTGTCACAGAAATAAGTTGAGATCTGCTACATATGGAATTTGCAGCCAAGGAAGCTATTTTCAGACCATATAAACAAACACAAATGACATGTGTTGGGTTTCTTTTCTCCAGCTGTGCTTGTTACCCTTTCTGTGAGGTCCTGATGATGATGCATACTCCAGGTTTAACCTTGTAATAAGCCCAGGCTCTTTTTAACTCATTAATAAATGAATTGCAGAGCAATGGAGAATGATGACAGACTACCCTGGTACAGAAACACCAGCTAACATGGACAGCTTCCATCACCTAGTTCATTGGCATAAGTCAAGCATTTTGACAAGGTTTAGAACTAAACAGGTCATGTTTAGAAGTCACAAACACCTTCTCAGTTTCAGCTATGCAATTTTGTTCAACTCTATTCTGTTCAGTTTTATCCCATTTCCCAGCATCAAAGTGAAACAGAGTAAGATGAAATAGAGTACAGAAAAAAAACAGAAAAACACATTCCAAATACAGTCTGACTTTATTGAAACCATGTTTCCTTTCGGCAGTCCTGCTGCACCTTGACATTGCAAATACTTATGTTTTTCGATTTGTTTCAATTGGAACTTTATTGCTTTGCTACCTCCTTATGTGTAAGGACAATCTTACAAAACAAGCCATCAGTGCTGACAGGTTTCTTTCTAAATTCAATTATCAATTCGGTTGCACATCAAGGATTCGAAGGAAGGCAATGCATGTCACAGGCTTCTAATTCAAAGGCGTCTTTACAATCCCTTTTATTTCAGGCAAAAACCTAACGGATGAAAGAAACCTGCCACTATTCAAATAAACAGACAAGACCTCATTTGCTTAAAAATTAGTTACAGATTCTGACAGCACCACTTGCTGAGTAACATTTGATTGGTTTTAAGCATTGGGGGGTAATAAACTCCAAGATTAAAGTGCTGAATAAAGAAGTCATGGAACACAACTTACTTTTGATCATCTTGTTGCCATTTCTCCCTTCTCAAAATATTTATTCCTTTTAAATTATGTAATAATGCAAAAATGGCCAAAAAGTATCAAATCAAAGATGCTGTATGCAGCGGCCTGTAGCGTGGTAACTACAGCTAAATCCAGGAAGCAACTAGAACAAAGAAAACTAAGGTTAAGGAAAACATCTACTCCTTTATACAACTTGCATTTTGAGTTGAATGGCCTTTGAAATACTTCAGGAATACAAAAATTTCTACTCTACCCATCTACTAAGCTTGATTCTAACTTTAGCTTATTTTTATGAGCAGTGGAAGACAAACTTCTCCAAATATAGATGCATTATATTTTCATAATCAAAATCAAAGAAAAGCAAGGCAGTAATTCAAGCACCCTCATAAAGCTAATTCAGGAAAAAATTAGGAGGCATCCTACTCTGAGGTATTTTCAGCCTTTGCTACTGTTAGCTAAGAAAAAAGAAAGGCTGGATTTTTAGAAATATTTAAGGTATATACTTCAGAAGAGGCTAGGGTATTTTTCAGAAGTCAGGCAGAGATATCTACAGCAAACCACTAACTGCTTGCAAATAATGTTTGCTAACTGCATCCTAAGACACTCCAGGGACTTGTAGTGAGAGAAGCTGAGCAACCAGTTGCTCAGTAACATGAAGATAATACAGCTCAGGTGTCTAAACACAGCAATAATTAGTAATGAAAGTAAGAATTTGGTGCACTGGCTTTTAAAATAAGCTTGGTCAAGCCTGAAGAGTGAACTTGAGTGATTTGTTTCCTTTCAGATGAACATCAAAAGCACAGAGGTTTTCCCTTTAGAAGCTGTCCTGTTTCAGGCTCAGTATTACTTTTAAATGAGATCCAGTAAGTTTTCATATTCTTCAGGCTACGAGCTAGACCTCATCCTTCCTGCCAAACAGGCAAAACAAGTGCTGCTTGAAGTCAAGAATCAGTTTATACATTGATAATCTTGACAGGGTGGAAGACTGGCCACAGGGATCCTGCCCGAGTCCTCAGCCAGATACGAAACCAGTCATATTCATTCACTCTGCATGTATGTATCTCATGATTTATTGCCAATAAATGTTCTATACATGCTGTAATACGACGTAATAAAGTTGAACTACTACATGATGAACCCACTCAACTATTTCAGACATTATATGAATTTCATCAGTAATGGAGAATTACAGCACAAGATCAGAAACAAGCCAATTTGCTGAGAATGAAAGAGATTCTGCCTAACCCTGTAAATCCTTCTACTCCTCTGCTCCAACCCAACAGGTCAGCTTAAAGCTCTGCTACAGACAGCTTATCATAATGTTTGACTTTGACTTTGTACTGAAATAGAAGTGCTCATGTCGTATAGCTACAGCTGAGAATTTGTAGCACTGAAAGGTTTCACTGCCCAAGCAATTCCTGCACAGCTGACTAGCTCTCAGATTTAGAAGCTCTGCATGCCATTTTATGTCCCCAGTCTTAATATCACTCAAAGTATAATTATTCCTTAACATCTAAACTCTATTAATATTCAAACAGTGAAGTCTTCCTTTCACAGCACATCTGCCATCCTACTTTCCTCACAGTACAATAAAGCTTACATAGAAAAGCACTACTACCAGTTAGGATTCGGATTCCTTTGTCCAGCTGCTGAAATGACTCAGGAGCAACTTATTCTTTTGGGTTTTAAAATATCATGTTGTTTTACTGCAGTCCTTCGCATTACATTAACTTAGGTGAAACAACAACATTTCTAGAAACTACACAACAATGCAATCTGAAAACACAGGTCCCAAGCCATAATTAGTGGTTTGTAACTGCTTTCAACAATGCTGATTTCTGACAACCCTGTTTATACTCTTCCTTACATATTTGCTTTTGCTGAAGCAGTTTTTTTAACTTCACTTGGAGCGAGTCCTGTGTTGTGGAACTCAATGTCTTGATCATGAAAATTCAAGAGATACTGACCGATTCAGTTTCACTGTTTAAGCTGAACTGCAAAAAAAGGCAAAAGCAAAGACATTTTTTTAAATGGCAGATGACAATGATGAAGTGCAAGGCAGTACTGAACAGGATTTTGCATCTTTGTTTCACAAAGGTACCTCATTTAGTCTCCATACTAAATATTACAGTTTGCACAATTATCAAAAGTTTGATAACAAAATGTAATTGTGGCCATTGTACTGAAGAAATTTATTGCACTCAAAGCTAGCGATATTTCAGATTCCAGCAAATAAATCTGTATGATCCAATATTACTAGAATGTAACAGAAACTGTTTTCAGGTACTGAACGATTCCAGTCCTGTGCCTAAACTACGTCAAGACGAGCACATATTTAAAAATGAACTTACTTGAGTTACAGATTTATTCATTAGGATCTTGCAGAGGGAAAAACAACTTCAGTGAGAGCTAAGAAATCTCAAATATCCATTTTCTGGTTCAAGTTGCAGTGAGAAGCATAATGTTAAGATGGTGCTCCTATGGGTAAAATGTTGTATTATTTAAACTCATATTCTTTCCTTTGGAATTGAGAATAAATTACTGAGATGACAAGAAATTCATAACATGATACACTCAATTCAAGAATTCCCATGTTTCTTCCCCACAATCACATAATGCATTTTTTACTTCATATTTTTCCATTACTAGATTTTATCATCTTTACATTAGATGACAATAATTATTTGTGTTTAAGACAAGTTCAAAGAGAGGGACAGTATAATATCCCTCAACATAAGCTGAAAATTTACAGTGTCTGGCCATGCACTCAGTAACAACAGTGAGGAACATTTTTACTAAAGTACATCTTTGAATGTTAACTTTCAAATGTTTCTTCATTCTAGCAGTACTTGGGCTTCACTCTTGATTACCTGAGTTTAGAAACTTAGAACAAGAAGAGAATAATTTTGAACTGCCTTCCAAGTTCACTTTGCTTGGTAAATAGGTATTTGACATTTTCTTACTATCTTCTCACATATTCCTGCACTAATATTCTAAATAAAAAGAAGGCCGGAAAGAAGTGTGTGAGTTTGGTTTAGTTATCTGAAGCACTTCCGTGCATTGTTTAGTTGAGGGTTCAGCTTCAGTTGTACCTGCTGTGGATGCTATATTAAACTTCAGTTTAATAGACATAAGAGCAGAAATGTAACATCCATCAGAAACATGAGAACAATTTCCATTTTTTTTCTTTTTTATTTAACCACATAAGTACATGTCAACAGTTGGCATAAACTTCATAAAAATACAGTACCTTTTTGTGCTGTAACACTAGTCACAATGTTTATATAAAGATTTTTTCCTGCTTCCTTGAATTCAATTGACATTTTAAAAAGTGACTTCCCAAAAGCCCTTTTTGTGAGTTTCCTTATAGAAATTTTTCCAAAATCTATTCTGTAAAAGTTAAAAAGCTAATGCATTTTCAGCCATTCTCCCTCACCCTCTCAATAAAACAGATTTTAAAAAAATAAGAGTCTTAGAATACTGATCAGTTGTTACACTACTACTTTATCATAGGCTCCCATTTAACTGACACTGTTATAGGCGTGATGGATGCTATCCCTAGAGCATCTAATATTGCTAGATGCCATCAGGGCTAAAAAGACCAGTCATATCAATAGACTGATGTCTGAACAAAAAAAAAAAACTAAGCCAAAACAAAACCAAAACATGAATGATACACAGAGAAACATTAGACTTTAGAAGTCTTATACTGTAGAACCACAATTACTGTGATATTTCCCTATGGCGATAAACATACAAAAATTTTATTGTCAGTTAAATGACTAATGGGTGTCCTCACACTGGATATCTTGGAAAGTGAATTCTCTAAATTCTTTATTACCTATAATATTGGTGTGACACCAAGATGACAGAAAAACTGCAGAACAAGTCTAATATTGTTGGAGCAATTATACCCACACAACTGACTATACCCATATCACGATTTGGTTAAATTTCATTTTTCTTTAATGCTGATGATAAAATCCAGGCAGGATCCAGTACACGGGGAAAGAAAATAGGGGATAAATTTTGAAAGTAATTTCTTATCAAGTTAGGCGCTGAAGGTCTAGTTAAGGCAGTGAAGGATTTATTTTAGTATCTTTCTAAGGCTATGACAGATTTTTCCTGAATAAAGCATATTCCCTTAAAAATTTAATGTATATTATGCCAGCTTGTTCTGAATGCATAAGAATGCTAAAAATCCTTGGACACTGAGAAGCTAAACTATTGCTCACTGCAAATATTACCCTTATTAGTCGTCTTTTTTAATATCAGTAAGATCCCAAGAACATGCACCTAAATAATGAAGTTTCAAGTCTGCCTATAAACTTTTCCATTTCAAAAGCAAGCTTAAAAGCATGTGTTACATGATCCAAAATGATGAATGTTCTTAGTCCTCTCAAAGAAAAAATTTATTTCTCTCAGATATGACTAGTGAAACTACGTGACTTTTAAGAGAATTTCTAGTATCACCTTGTCCAGAAGGGAGATGGGTAATGACAGTGACATGAGAAATGTGATGCCAGATGCTATAGCACCATTCCTTTGTTCCTAGCTGCTAGCACCAAAGCTTTAAACAAACTTCCTTTGCTAAGACATTCTGACAGTCCCATTTCACAATATCATTGGTTTTGAGAATGGAGTTCCTTTCCATAGCTACTTTTAACTCTTTTTGGATCAGTGTTAAATAAAATGTGCAAACATATAATCATTTGCATAGCAAATCTCAAGGGACTGACCCTGAAATAGAAATCCAAACTGTTAGGTTTAAGATATTTCTATAATCAGAATTCACTTAAAATGGTAAAAAATAAAATACACATTTTTCCATTTTAAGTCTAGTAGAAAAGGTATTTCTGATTTAGAATTCTTATAGTTACTAGCTTAAAAAGTTGAAAGACTGATGGTTCTTTGCATTGAAATGTTACTCCTTTGGAATCTTCAAGATTCTGTAATTGCTATTTTCAAATACTGTGATGAAATATGGCCTAGAATCCTTGCTCATAAGGGTACATAAAGGAATTTTGCCACTATTAGCAGGATCTTCCACATCCCAAATTTCAGGCATACTGCAACCAGGCCTAGAAAACATGAATACAAAAAGAGAAATGAAGAAATGCCATCAAAAAACCATACAGCTTGCTGAACTCAGTTTTATAACCCCCCTTTATGAATAGTTGATTGTGCCATCTGTATTTTTTTAAGTTTGTCTTTATACTAGAAATTCTTAGCAGATTACAAAAATCAATAAATACAGTAGTAATTTTAAAAACATTATTGAGAATGTGTAAAATTTGTCTGCTTTCGTGGTTACATAATTAACGAGAATTAATTTGGAGAAGGAAGCATATAAACCAACTCAAATTATACAATATACAGTACCACAGACGCTTAAAACTGCCTATAAAATGGGGGTGATGTTCACACTCCTAACATTTCTAAAGAAAACTCAGGAAATAAAACACCTTTTAAAAAAAAGCAATAACTCCTTGCTTTTTTATTAAGGCAATTCCCTGTATAGTTATCTTTCAAAAGTGAGAATTACAAGAATTTCCTAATTTTGTCAAAGATAATTGCAAAGCAATAGAAAAGATTTAATTGTATTCTAAATGCAAAGTAAATAAAATAAAAAATCCAAACTGATTGTGTCTAAAGGCCAAAAAGAGAAACTGGTGGGTAGGGGCGTGGGAGGAGGATGGGGAAGCACAGCCTTTTCTTAAGGACAGTTTAAATGTGACAAAATTTTCAGTGACCAGCAATGGTGATAATATTTTGGTGCTCAAACTACCTTTTACTCTGCATCTTTTATTTGTCCTAGGCTTTCATTATACACACACACATCTGTTGGCTTGTTTCCTTTGTGAATCTCTTCTGTATTTTACAGTGAAGTTTAAAAATACATACAACACAGCTTTTCAGGGGCACTCAAAGATCACAAGGTTGCTAATATGGGTAAAGTTATTTAAACTTATTAATATCTGGAGACACTGGACAAAAATGTATTTTGGACACTTAAAGCACAGATCAACATTTCAAAAATACTACTTGATATGAATCCTAGACTACATATTTGAGTGGCATATCATTCTTGTGAGAAAGAGAGATTACTCACTTTTTTCTGCTTACACACAATGACTCTTCCAGAATGTAGTAATTCACTCCTAGTTTTACCAATTCTCGTTTTACTTCTTTTGCAGGTTTTCGACTGTACATGGAATACACTACTTTAGTTCTGGCCCTTCAAAAAGAGAAATATAAAAGTTAGCTATCGACATAGCATGAAAATGTAAGCTTTAACTTTAGATTGAACGGGAAGGCTTTTTATTTCACAAGACAACTAGGCTAAAACAAAGATTAAATTAATAATGCCATTTGCTTTAATGTGATTATTTCTTCACAAATATAATGTTCCAATAACAATGTATACAGCCCTTTGATTTTTCTGTAGCAGTAGACAACTTTGTAACAAGATCCATGGTTACTGTGAACGGATAATGTAAAGATGTCAAAGCAGTGCATTCACCATATAGTATTCAAGGCTAGAAACAACCTTGCTTGGATTGGAGGCGATCAGAAGAAATCATTTCCCCAGTCTCTCTGTAAAAGGTCACACTCATTGCCCTTGTTTGGACTTTATAAAATGCAGTGTGCAAGACCTGATGTCTGCTCATGCTGAATTAAGCAAAATCATCACTTGTAAACCATGATCCTGTATATATTATCCAGGAATATCCTCCTTTGATTGTGCAAAGCATGATGTTGTTAACTCCTGTTCATTTTCTGATACTGTATCATCTCTAGCTTATTTTCCCCAAACATGCCCTGTCCTGTATTTCTGTAGTTAGAATAGGACATTTCAGTTGGAAGGGGCCTACAGTCATCATCTAGTCCAACTGCCTGACCAGTTCAGGGCTGACCAAAAGTTAAAGGCAGTTAATGCCAGACACAGAACTATGGATATAAGGCATGTAAAATTAATCACCTCCTTTTCTCCTTCATCCCTACCTTGTTGTTTTCCTGTTGTTTTTTTTAACCTATTTTACCAAATTACCAAAAAAATGGTGCTACAATATTAAAATTAAAAAAATAAATGCATGACCTTTTCAGATAAATCAATTTCAAATCAGAAAACTATTCTGATTTTGAAAAAATAAAAGTACAAACTTCAGTAATTCCATTACAAAATTTCAATTTCAACTTGTCTTAATATTTCAATAATTAGATATATTATCATGAAAAAAAAAAAATGATGACGAATCCCAGAAAGCTAATAGGAATAACTAAACTGGCTATCTTGAGAAAAAAAATCAAGTCTGTCTACAACGTCAGGAGTAACTAGAATGAAGAAAAGATATAATAGTATTCGTTAATTACAGTTCCGTAATTATATTCTGATTTTTTTGTGTATAAGTTTGAAGCCATATCTATCCTACAGTATATCCTTTCTGATAAATACAAATCCTGAAGAAATAATGCATGTGTTTTCAATCAGACTAAAATAACAAATCAAGTTCTATGGGCTTTTAGCAAATTTTACAATATAATGTGATGCCATTCCTACTGTATATTACCAACATTAAGAGAATTAATAGCAAATAAAAATAAATCCTCAACTTTGAAATTTACCTTAATCCTGCATCTTCATAGTGAGGATGATTTACAATAGGACGAAGTGTAGACAATTTAACACTTGCCATTGTAGGCATTGCTCCTGCAAAAACTGCATCTGAAATACAGAATGAAAGGCATGTGTGAAATGAAGAATCAAGCAGTAAAAGCAGAGAAGCAATCTTCAAATATCTAAACAGTAATCCTGTAGAAAAACTTAAAGTGGGTAAGGTACTCTTTTGAAAAGACCTTAACATGGTACCAACAGGAGATGCAGAAAATAAATTTTTTTTTTTTCACAAAAACCTTGAACTCAGTATAAGCCATTAGATAACTAGACATCTAAGAATGGAGATTTAATACATCTTATTTTTCTTGAATGGGCAGAATAACAAAGTCATTATGACAACACGTTTTTATTGTTACTTTTTACACCATTCCTAACAGAGCAATAAAATCTTAGTCCACTTTGGCTTGAAAGTATTTTTCTGCCAAAAAGGTAACTGCTTGATTTTCAAATAGTCTTCTGACACTTTTACTCATTTTAGTAAAAGGACGGGTGCAACCACAACACACACACACTTTGAATTCTCTTCTAGCAAAAGAACCACTGTCATTTAAGTAAAAACCATTGGACCGTGCAAAACCACTTTTGTTGTAGAAATACTACACCAGTGGCTAGAACCTCCAGACTGGTAGCCTGGAGTCTAACAAAGCAACCTTTCAGTGTATTTTCCATTTGAGATAGCTTCTATATGGACAAGTATACGTAACTAAATCATGCCTTTAGGATAGTCCCAAGGCAAAGCCACAGATGGCAGCAATACCTCTGCACTCATTCATACCAAGTTCTATAGTTACATCTCACAGTAAATGGGGAACTTCATACATTATTAAATAGTTTACCTTGTCTGGTATTGACTTTTATCCACTCTAAAAGTTCCTCCTGTGGCAAATTGCTAAATTCTCCCATGATGTTCCATTGAGTTTGAAGGTTTGCTGATCCCTCTATTGCCATCAATGCTAAAATAGCAAAGACCAATGTTTTGGGCTGGATTTTACAGAAGAGCCATCCAAACAACTGAAATGCAAGAATCAATTAATTTCTAGACAACAATTCTGTAATGTTGTATGCAGCACAATTCATTTTTATTTCTCTAAAAGGAATCTAACATATAGTACAATATGAAACATCTCTGCTATTGCTACACTAAACTTCATTGAGATCTCATAAGAAGTATTCATGTCTACCAGATGTAGGGCATTATATTTGTAATTCTACAAAAAAAAAAAAGAAAATTGACATTAATGCAGCTTTTAATGTTGTAGTTCAAATGCCAAATTCTGCAAGTAAAGATGATTCAATAATGCTAACTTCACTTTCACAGTATTTTATCTCCTATTTACATCAAGAGTTTCTAGTTATAGTCTATGGCTTAGAGATTATACTGCAAACTTCTGAAAAGCTGACTTTGAGGATATAAGCTGGATGTCGCTTTATATCCTACTCTTCCCTTTCTTGAAATGAAAGAGACGGCCCTTGCATTTTTTCCTAAAGATAGTTTGCTGGAGGCTCTAAGCAAATACTCATAAATATGTGAAATGGGTAGTTAAGAAAGAAGTACCAAAGTTGTTATGTTTAAGTTTAGTTTGAGCAAGAACACTTTATCTCATCCGCATCTGACCTAAACCTTAAATAAGAACAAAGTACAAATTACTTTTTTTTTTAAATCTATTGTTAATTAAAAGTAAGGCTTCACATTTCAAAAATATGAACCTGCACTAAATAAATACTTTTAATTCAGAGTGTCTTTACTCATTTTTTTTAATTAAAGCATAAAATGATAAAATAAAGTTTCACAGTAAAACCTCCCACTAGGCTGACTACACCAGCTAGGCAGTGTATTTTATCTTTGTTATAAATTAACCTTAAACTACTTTAGATTATTAAAACTTTCAAGCTACCTCTCCAAAAATACAGTGTACTCAACTCTCATCCTCAAAGACTTGCTAAATGCTCTACCAAGAACAACAATACTATCCAGTGAAACTTAATATACCAAATATGCCTGACCACTGTGTAGGTCTGGAAGGATGAAAGGAAATGAATTCTACACTGCTCTACATGAGCAAACCTCTTTTTTTTCTTTTTGCCAATGGTTGCAAAAATCTCACTTCAAGAACATGTTAGAACATTGGAATTCTTTACTGAGTTCCACGGCTTTTAAAAATCAAAGGAAATCACTTTCCTATCATGTTTTTATAAAACACCATTAATGTTCAAAGTATCTAAATTTACCACTAGTTTGTTTACATAAAGAGCCTAGAATGGTCGAACATATATATGCAATGCAAAAGAAGCATTTCTTTTACAGGACACTGTTCCTCGTGTGGTTTTTATATTGATTCAAGGTTTCTCATTTGTTTTTGTCAAATTAATATGTTCAGTCTTTCTCCAGCTATTCTTCTTTGCTTTCAAAATTTCCACTCAGGATAGTATAATTCATCCTGACAGAGGAAATGAGCGGATGTGAACAGTTATCATTTTTATTGTCCATCAGGTGCCACAAGCTGCAACACTGAGGCAATGGAAAGTACACAGATTCATGCAATGGGCTGAAAGAACACAACATACAAAATTCCTTTCCATGTGCAGAATAATTCTAGCATATCTTTTGCCTGTTTGTTCGCTTTTGGTTTGTCTTACAAATGTCCATCTCAGGCTGACTGTTCACTAATAAAATGAATTCTGAATCAATATTGCACATACGGTCAGATTTTTCAACCTCAAAATACTACTTTTGCTCAGCAGCCAGTAAGGACAGAAAAAGCTCACTAAAAACCACTTGATATTTTCCTGACCCTACAAAAAAAAAAGGTTTTTTATCCCTTTGCTTGCTTAAGTCAGAGAAGTCTTAGAAGTGGTCTGACTGATAGCGGCTCAACAGCCTTATGGGCCAGTGTTTCATGCTGAAGCTAGTCATGTTTTACCTGGAAGATTACTAGCTGCTCCCTATTAAAGAAAGCATATATCAGTCAGACCACAAAAAAATCTGGCTTAGCTTTTACAGGTATCGATCAACACCAACCTCAGGAACACAGTGATCAGGCAACAGAACCTTCACTGATAACAGGACAGGGGAATTAATTTTTTTTTACTTATGCTGGTCACCTAAAAGTTGGGTACTCTTGAACACAGGTCTGTACTTCTCCTAAAGCCCAAGCCAGGGCTAGGATAATCACAGGCCTTATTATATGGGGCAGTTGGTCATTTATCACCTTCTGCAGAGAACAACTGTCCAAACTGCAGTAATCTAAAGCCTTACCTCCCCTAGCATTCAACACCTATTTCTTTCAAGCCAACTATGCCTCCATGATGCTGCAAAGGAGGAAAAAAAAGTTGGACCTGAGCCATCTGGTCCAACAGGGGCAGCTCCCACAACAGGTTATCATCTGCAATTGCAGCTTCCTGAGAAGCTTACTCTCACTCTACAACCATAGGAAACAGCAGAACAACCAAAGGGCCAAAATGCAGTTGGAAGCAGAAGAAAAGAAAATATTGATAAAATATTCTGAACCTGTCCTCTTCCAATATTTACACAGTGATAACTTGTGGCATCCTCTAAGATCACCAAAAGCACCAGTTTCCATTAACTGGCCTGATGGTATTAGTTGGACTACTAAAATAAAAAACACAAGCCGGGATGAATTACTATAGTGCCATTACTCAGGTGTTTTAAAAAAAGAAATAAAGATCACCAGCTGAAAAATTTTACTAATTTGACATGTAGCAGCTAACTTACTACACGGAAAAAAGCAAATGAGGCTACATATTAATAGAAGCCATTCCTAGCAGCTCATCTTTCAGTCATTACCAGTTGCAAGGTACTTCTTTCCTATCTTTCCAAAATTATTTCTCTCCATACAGGAAAAAAAAAAAAAGGCAGTTCAGATCTTTTTGTTTTTCAGTTCTCAGAAGGCTGAGAGGCCTTTTCCTGTGGCACAAAATACAGAAAGACTTTTCGTTCTAAGTTCACCCTCTGGAAAATTCTACAAACATTTTTCAATAATAACAGGGTAGAAACACCTATCGATTTTACTCTATGAAAACATAGTTACAAGAAGAATAATTAAGAACAAATTAATTTTGGACAGAATTCATTTATATTGTAATTATTCTCTAGAAATCGTATATAAGAAGAAAATACTTTTTTTCTTTCTGCTTTTCTGATTTGTGAAAAGCAACTTCATTTCAAATTACTCAGAAACACCTCATGAAAGTTCATTTAGAAAAATTTAACCACAGTGTAACTGCTATTACTTAAACAGCCAGACCACCTAAGAGGACACCAATATTTCAACTACAACTAACTAAAAGCTGGGAAGTATCATAAGAACACCTGTGAACCTTACAGAATAGCAAAAGTGTAGAGGAAATTACATGTCTCTTAAGTCCCAATACTCAGTTACAAGGTGGATAAAGTTACTTTTTAAATAGTTTTTGACAATTTTTTAGCATTTTATATGTTGGCAAACACTCAGCACTTCTAACTATGCCAACTAAGAAAACAGGCATCAAGAAAGCGATAAGCACAACATTTAAGCAGACTGATACTGTGTAGCCTGTCCAGCATTAGGTTCCCTGAAAGAACATCCAAGGAAGCAATCCAGTTTTCTGGTAAACAATCATTTGTTCAGCTGCCTTAACAAGGGACAGATTTCTCCTCTTCGCAGAATTCTGTCTCATTCACTCATCTTCCAGTTGTATGACACAGGCATCAGATGTTCCAGACAGTTAACAGCCTTCACCATACAACCCAAATTCACCTTTAGGACAGGCTTCAACCACGGATACTGTGGGTAAAACAACGTCTATTGGGCATTATAGTCTGTATAATACTGCATATACACAAGGCAGCCAGAGAAATCACAGAATCACAGAATCGTTTAGGTTGGAAAAGACCTTGAAGATCATCCAGTCCAACCATTAACCCAATATTAACAGTTCCCAACTACACCATATCCCTCAGCGCTATGTCGACCCGACTTTTAAACCCCTCCAGGGATGGGGACTCCACCACTGCCCTGGGCAGCCCATTCCAATGCCTAACAACCCGTTCTGAAATTTCGTAAAGAAATACATTCCGTAAAGAAATGCTTCCTAATATCCAGTCTAAACCTTCCCTGGTGCAACCTGAGGTCATTCCCTCTTGTCCTATCACTTATTACTTGGTTAAAGAGACTCATCCCCAGCTCTCTGCAACCTCCTTTCAGGTAGTTGTAGAGGGCGATGAGGTCTCCCCTCAGCCTCCTCTTCTCCAGACTAAACAACCCCAGTTCCCTCAGCCGCTCCTCGTACGACATGTGCTCCAGACCCTGCACCAGCTTCGTTGCCCTTCTCTGGACACGCTCGAGTCATTCAATGTCCTTTTTGTAGTGAGGGGCCCAAAACTGAACACAGGAATCGAGGTGCGGCCTCACCAGTGCCGAGTACAGGGGTAAGATCCCTTCCCTGTCCCTGCTGGCCACGCTATTTCTGATGCAAGCCAGGATGCCATTGGCCTTCTTGGCCACCTGGGCACACTGCTGGCTCCTGTTCAGCCGGCTGTCAATCAACACCCCCAGGTCCCTCTCTGACTGGCAGCTCTCCAGCCACTCCTCCCCAAGCCTGTAGCGCTGCTGGGGGTTGTTGTGACCCAAGTGCAGCACCCGCCATTTGGCCTTATTGAAACTCCTACAGTTGGCCTTAGCCCATCGCTCCAGCCTGTCCAGATCTCTCTGCAGAGCCTCCCTACCCTCGAGCAGATCGACACTCCCACCCAACTGGGTGTCATCTGCAAACTTATTGAGGGTGCACTCAATCCCCTTGTCTAGATCATCAATAAAGGTGTTAAACAGGAGTGGCCCCAAAACCGAGCCCTGGGGGACACCACTCGTGACCGGCTGCCAACTGGATTTAACTCCGTTCACCACCACTCTTTGGGCCCGGCCATCCAGCCAGTTTTTTACCCAGCAAAGCGTTTGCCCGTCCAAGCCTCGAGCAGCCAGTTTTGCCAGGAGAATGCTGTGGGAAACGGTGTCAAAGGCCTTACTGAAGTCAAGGTAGACAACATCCACAGCCTTTCCTTCATCCAATAAGCGGGTCTCCCTGTCAGTTCTGGCACTCTAGATTTTGAGTACTGAACTTTCTAATGTTACTCTTGTATTCCTTCAATTTTCAAGAATGGCAAGCCTAACGACTCAGGTTTCTTATTAAAAATCCTAATTTTCTTCCCCAGCCATTGCTAGTTTCCCCACTCTGACAAATATTTTTCTCTTTTCCTTCTTCTGTATTATGTCCGCAACAGTTCTTAGCGCTGGATTCTTTCTCCCACTCATCCTCATGCTGGTGTTCTCCATATAGACATTTTCACTAGTTCCCCATCTTACCTTTCCAATTTGTTTTCTTATTAGTAAGCTCAGCCCACTATTTATCATAATCTTTCACTCTTTCAATGGGGGATATTTGTGTGATGTAAATAACACTTTCGACAAAATCACAGCATGGTTGAGATCGTAAGGGACCTCTGAAGGCCATCTGGTCCAACACCCCTGCTCAAGCTGGGCCACCTAGAGCCAGTTGCCCAGGACTGCGTCCAGATGACTTTTGAGTATCATCAAGGAGAGAGACCCAACCACTTATCTGGGTAACCTGTGCCAGTGCTCGGTCACCCTCACAGTGAAAAAGTGTTTCCTGATGTTCAGAGGGAACCTCCTGTGCTTCAGTGCGTGCACACTGCCTCTTGTTCTGTCACTGGGCACCACTGAAAAGAGCCTGGTTCCTCCTCCTTTACATCCTCCCTTCAGGTATTTGTATATATTGATGAGATCCTCCTAAGCCTTCTCTTCTCCAGACTGCAGTCTCAGCTCTCTGAGGCTTTCCTCATAGCAGAGATGCTCCAATCACTTAATCACCCTCATGACCCTTTGTTGGACTCTCTCCAGTATATCCATGCCTCTCTAGTACTGGGGAACTCAGAACTGGTCCCAGCACTCCAGCTATGGCCTCACCAGTGCTGAATAGAGGGGAAGGATCACCTCCCGCAACCTGCCGGCAACACCCCTCCTAATGCAGCCTGGGATACCGCTGACTTTTGCAGCAAGGGTATGTTGATGGCTCATGTTCAACTTGGTGTCCACTAGAACTCCAGGTCCTTTTCTGCAAAGCAGATTTCCAGCTGGGCAGCCCCCAGCACATACTGGTGCCTGCAGTTGCTCCTCCCCAGGTGCAGAACTTCAGTGCTTCCCTTTGTTGAACTGCATGAGGTTCCTGTCGCCCATTTCTGTTGAGGTCCCTCTGGATGGCAGCACACCCATCTGGTGTACCAGTCACTCCTCCCAGTTTTGTAGCATCAGCAACCATCAGCAAACTTGTTGAGGGTACACTCTGCCCCATCATCCAGACCATTAACAAAGATGTTGAACAGGACTGGACCCAGTATTGACCCCTGGGGTACTTCGCTACTATCCTTCAACTAGATTTTGTCCCACTGATCACCCCTCTCTGGGTCTGAGATTGAACTGACGTTCAGTCAGTTTTCAATCTACCTCCCTGTCTGCTTCCTAGACAATGGACTGCTTACTCTACTTTTGCTGCAACAGCAAAACATCTAAAACAGCTATTTAGATACAGATTCAATCAAGTTCGCTTCTCAAAAACACAGATACTGAAACACAGAAAAACAGTTCTAAGATCTTTTATATCTGGAGAAAATCTACTAACTTCCATGTTACGGCTGATTTCAAGCTAGAAAAATTGAATCTGAATTGGGCGTATGACTTCTAAGGCTGTAACGTTTTCAATATACAAGACTTCAAACCTATAATTCTGTAAAGAATTAATACACAAAAAATATGCAAGGCATTAAGCTCTAAAGAGCTGCAAAAAAACAGTGTAAACAAAGTCAAACATTATCTAGATAATACTAATAGTCAATAAAAAACTTGTAGTGGCATAGAGGTGTGTACATACAGTAAAATCCAGAGTATGTCTCCCTATGCTCAAGCTCAATACACAGCATATTAACTCGTACAATAATGCAATTGGACAAGTCGCATAAAGCAAGACATTTGCTTTATTTGGGGAGAGGGGAGAATGGAACTTGTGTAACCATATTTTTCGGCAGGCAATATAATCTGGTTTATTTTTAACCAGTACACTCAGATTCAGCAATTACACACACAGAAATTTGCTTGAGGACAAACATCTGGGTAATACTGTTAAGTACTGAGATAGCTACAGGATTAAAAAAAGATCTTACCTGTTTTGAACACACCAAGGAAGCCATAACACATAGATGTGGTGTCAAAAAGAGTTTTAGTCTCATGATTAAAATTGCTAGGACGCTGTACGCCAACAGCTGCAATGCATGGTATACCAGCTGAAAAAAAAAAAACAACAACAAAAAAACCCCACACAGAAGCATAATATTTGCATATTTTCATCTGTCTTAAAAATACAACTTCATTTTCAGTATAGCTTAAATAATGAGCTTGTCTGAAAGACTAGGTCAAACTAAAGATCCTCATATTTCACATAGTGATAAGGACATTCTGTTATCTTTTTTCTAAAGTTTATGTAGTATGCTAAGGTATGAAACAACAGGAAGGATAAACAACAAAACCAAAAGGAGCTGGAGAAATGGCTAGCTACACAAAAGATCCTGAAACATAAACACGCAGTAACATATGTAAAATTTCTTGTATAACCTCTTTATAGATGTAAAGAGACCTTGCTATTTAATACCTAAAATACCTAAGTATGGAATGAAAGAAAAAGATAAAATCATCCTTGGTACTCATACAACCACAGACAGCTTGCTTTAGTATTCTCAGAAAAAGTTCAAAAGCATCAGAAATGTCACACACCACTCCTAACACTGAACCTGTGTTACCTGCGGAAGTGCTGCGGTAATCACAGAGGCATTTTTGCAATCAGTGCTTTTATCTAACTGGTTGATTATCATATTTCGAATAGCATGAGATTTCTCTCATAGCACAAACCACAAATAAACTTCTGTTAAGAAAGTTTTGCACCATCATTGTTTACTTAATTGCAAATAAAGAAACCACATAAGAAATCTGTCTTTCAATTATATTTCATAGAATCATAGGATAGTTTGCGTTGGAAAGGACCTTTAAAGGTCCCCTAGTCCAACCCGCCCCTGCAATGAGGAGGGACATCTTCAACTAGATCAGGTTGCTCAGAGCCCCATCCAACCTGGCCTTGAATGTTTTCAGGGATGGGGCATCTACCATCCCTCTGGGCAACCTGTTCCAGTGTTTCACCACTCTCATTGTAAAAAATTTCTTCCTTACAGCTAGTCCAAATCTACCCTCTTTTAGTTTAAAACCATTACCCCTTGTCCTAACACAACAGGCCCTAGTAAAAAAGTTTGTCCCCATCTTTCTTATATGCCCCCTTTAAGTACTGGAAGGCTGCTATCAGGTCTCCCTGGAGCCTTCTCCAGGCTGAACAACCCCAACTCTCTCAGCCTTCCTTCATAGGAGAGGTGCTCCAGCCCCTGATCATCTTCATGGCCTCCTCTGGATCCACTCCAACAGGTCCATGTCTTTCCTGTGCCAAGGACTCCAGAGCTGGATGCAGTACATTTTTTTTGCATATTTTCATTATAAGAACCATGTGTAGAATTATCTTCCTTATGGCATATTTCAAAACAGAATTTTAACATTATCAGTCACGTGAAACCCCAGTAAAGGAACCAATCTGCTTCACAGTCTATATGGGGAAAATGGTTTAGGTCCAGCCTAATTTCAGAGTCTTTCTGCACTGCTACAGCAAAAGCCCAAGACTCCTCTCTTGCACTGCCACCCCACCATTAGCTAGCATATTTTTTTGTTCAAGACCCCAGAGTTATTCTGGTGACATACCAGACCCAATTTAAGACAAGGGAACAAAAAAATGTAACTACTTAGCTTCAAATAAACCCCGTATCAGCATCAGACCATTGCAATCTGTATTTTAATATTGAGTATTCGCATTAACATACGAATAAAATTGTGCAGAAAAAGAATCTTACCTCACCATGGTTAAAACGTTCCTCTCTGAATAAAAAACAGGAAATCACATTATTTGTTTATGTACTACAGAAGCATTGGTTTTACTTTAGTCATCTATAATGGCTCTAGACAACTGAACTAATACAGTAAGCATGAGTTAGAGCCTGCACAGATTTTTTTCCCCTCTATAACAAGCTTTGAAATAAACTGCAAATCAGTAACTATCCTCCTCAATCCCTATATTTATTTGGAAATACGAAAATTAATTTTAGCACTTTTACTTCCCTGAATTAGTTCCTATATAGAACAGCTTATTTAGAAAATGAAACCTCAGTAACGTAAAAGAAGCAGAGCACTGGTACCAAAAGAAGAGTCAGTCATTTACTCAGGTACTACATAGATTTGTTCTGGATTCTCAGGAGGAAATACAAATGTGAAAAAAGTCAAAATCATGTACACTTGTTCTCCAAAACATCTGTGAAGACAGGATGCTGAATCCTGCTTGCATCTGTTGAAACTTTGATAATGGCCATTAGACTGTGAAAAGCAGAGATCACTGAAATGGTTAGTGATAAAGTAAAAAAAAAAAAAAAGAAGCAAAAAGATATGTCAGTGAAATTACAAGATTCCATTGGACAAATTGACTGCTCTTGAGCATAGCATCAACAAGTGATGCTAAATGGCTGTGACAGGTAGAGCATGCATTACAGATATTTAGGAAATAAAATTAATATAATTGGGATCTCCTCTTAAAGATGAAGCTCAGGTATATTTATAACCTAAAAAAAAAAAAAAAGGGAGGAAGGAATTTGCATTCACTATTTATAGGAGAAAAGCAAATAGGCACATTAATCATTTATTTTTTCTGCTCTGTTCCTAAACCAATATTTATTTAATTGAAAATTTGGGAGTAAGAGGGTTACAATGTCTAAAACCAAGTTCAGCAGCTAAACTTACTTTTAGACATCTTATAAAAATACCAAGAGTACATCCAAGCCATTCAGTTAGTGAACTACACAAAATTTACCCTTCAAACAGGACCTACATAATGTAGAATTCTGATTTAGCATATAGCAAATAAAATTAAATTCCAGCAGAAAATTCAGTTTTACATTAAAACGACAATGTTTACCTTTCATATTGGCCTGTCTGAGATAAGACCCACATAAGATATTTAATTGCCTGAAGGAAACAAGAGCCAACAAAAAGTATGAATAAACTTTCAAAAGCATTCTAAAGCACTTTCAACATTTGCTAAATTAAATTACACCTGGGTAATCTCATTTTGAGATAATGCTAAGATAAAAGACATGCAATGTTTTAGCTAAAAATTCTTTTTGAGGATGTTTAATTAGCCAGGCAGTTAGCAGTTACCCATCTGTTCCTGTGTAAACTGTAAGTTGTTTTTACACAAATTATACATAATCAAATTTACAAAAACAGGCATAAACTTCAGTTATAGTACTCATCAGCTAAGTGACAGAAATTTTTTTGGCACTTAGCATCAAAGCAGGTTTTACCACTAACTCAGGACTGGACCTTTGCAAAAATCTATGTAGAGAGAATACAGAATTTTAAGCAAATATTTTTGAAAACCTGTATTTCATCTAACTGTATTGGGTTTACACGGCAAGGTTTTGGTAGCAGGGGGCGCTGCAGGGGTGGCTTCTGTGAGAAGAGACAAGGGGCTACCCCCATGTCAGACAGAGCCAGTTCCAGTCAGCTTCAAAACAGAGCTACCACTGGCCAAAGCTGAGCCCATCTGTGATGCTGGTGGTGCCTCTGTTGATAACATGTTTAAGAAAAAGTAAAAACCACTGTGCAGCAGCTTTGAGAGCAGTGAGAAAAATGGGAGAGAAGCAACCCTGAAGACAGCAATGTCAGTGAAGGCGGGGGAGGATGTGCTCCAGGCACCAGAGCAGAAATTCCCCTGCAGTTTGTGGAGAAGACCATGGTGATGTAGGTTTCCCCCCTACGGCCCATGGAGGACTATGGTGGAGCAGCTATCCACCCTGCAGCCTGTAGAGGACCCCATGCCAGAGCAGGTGGACATGTCCTGAAAGAAGCTGCAAGCCATGAAGAGTCCACAGAGGAGCAGGGTCCTGGCAGGACCTGTAGCTCATGGAGAGGAGGTCACACTGGAGCAGGTTTGCTGGCAGAAGCTGTGACCTGTGGGGGACCCACGCTGGAGCAGTCTGTTCCTGAAGGACTGCACCCTGTGGAAATTACTCATGCTCGAGCAGTTCTTAAAGAACTGCAGCCCATGGGAAGGACCCACTGAGCCTGGGAGGAAGGAGGTGGGGATAAGAGAAAGGTGGTTTTAGTTTTGTTTCTCATAATCCTACTCTATTTTTAATTGACAATAAATTAATCTTCCCCAATTCAAGTCTGTTTTGCTCATGACAGTAAATCGGTGAGTGATCTCCCTGTCCTTATCTTGACCCATGAGATTTTTCAACTCTTTTTTTTCTCCCCCTGTCCTGCTGAGGATGGGCATGTGGTGGGCACCTGGCAGTCAGTCAAGATTAATCCACCACACTAACTTCTTCCCATCTCAAAATAAATAGCGATCCCTTCAAAAAACCTAAAAAGTAAATTCAAGGTAAAGGTGATTCATTAAATCAATCACTTACCCTTTTGATGATTACCCCAAAAACCACCAGAACAACTGGTAATAGCAGAGTCTTTGTGTATCTTACTGGAGTCTACAATGGAAATAAACTGCATTAATTTGCTTTCCATTCACCTACAATTACTTCAATGGTCATTTCAAAGACAACAATATAAAGACTTCTTCCTCAAATAAAATGTAAATTTAAATATTCAACAAGAACCAAGCAAGCTTAAAGAAACTAAAGTTTAAACTCCACCCAGCAATCATATTAGAGGTCATTAGTAAATTATTCCCAGTTCTTTAGCAAGACACCCAAAGACTAAAAGTAGATTTTATCTCATCTGAATTTGAGCACTATGGGTTGAGCAACCTATAAACATTCTAAATACCTATCTACTGATGAACTAAAGAGTCTACTAATGCCACATTAAGAAGCTTCAATGCTCTTCTGTAGTCTAAATCTACCACACAAGACCATTGCAAGTCTCAGTACATTTTCCACGTACTCAAAAAGTTACTGACAGACATAAAATCTTAAGTTTGCAGAACTGTAACCTTTCATTTACCCCTGAGCAAGCACTTCTTTCTTTCAAGCAAGCACATTCCTTAGATCCAAAATCAAAACACTGTTTTGGTTTTAGTTCATTTAAAAGCAGTAAAATCAGTTAAATTTAGCTT
Source organism: Strix uralensis (assembly GCF_047716275.1). Taxonomy (NCBI): domain Eukaryota; kingdom Metazoa; phylum Chordata; class Aves; order Strigiformes; family Strigidae; genus Strix; species Strix uralensis. The sequence goes on along the minus strand of NC_133972.1, from coordinate 20,383,769 downwards.
AAGTTCATTAATGTCTCTAACTTCACGAGTAAGCACTTGAACTTAATATGACAGTAGAAGGTTATAGCTCATGGATGTTTTAAGTTATAAATTAAGATAAAACAAGAAGTTCCCTCTTCCATAATCATCTATTTTGATCAAATTACCTCTTTTTCCATGAAGTCAAACTCTGCAGCACAGGTATACATTAATGTATCAAAATCCTTGTAGCCAATAAATTTAGATTTTAATATATTTCCAATATGAGCCTGGTAGGATACACAGGGGAAAAAAAGCTGTAGTAAGCAAAAACTGTCCTGTTTACCACAAAGTAGTTTGAATGTATATGAAAAATATTTTTAATTAGAACAGACGTTTATATCATTTACAGTATTGATATAAGAGCACCAAAAATCTCTTTCCAGTATACTAAATGACATCTTCGAGTGTAACTCAGATTGGACTGTGTTAAATAAAAAGCAGAAAGCAGCAGAGAAAAGGTTGTTACAATTGCAACTGGGTTCAATGAGAGTATTTTTTATATATATATATATGTTTTGCATACTCATATTTTAATATATGAACTTCCTGTCTTTTGCCCCCTGATGCACATCTGCAGATCGGTTTTAAGAGTAGAATCTGACAATCAAGGGGCTGAAGTGAAGCGAGGAATCCTATTCACAAGAAGCATTTCAAAACTGTCTTAAAAATTAGCTTCTGAGGAAAGTAAACTAAGAAATTAAGTAAATAAAGATGTAGGTAGAAGACACCCAAAATAAACAAAGCTCTATACATCCACATTTAAAACACACAGAGCATTTACTAACTCATAACAAAAACATATGTCTTTTCACAAACTTTGGTAGTAACACCTCAAATATACCAAATATATTTGCTTTCTCATTCCTTATCTATTACCATATGCAATCCCTCTCCATTTCTGCAACACAAATCTTAGAATTTCAGGAAAGTACATCAGTAAGATGCAAAAATCAAAATATTAAGGATTAAAAAATTTTTGAAAGACAAACCAGATACTCAGATAAGAGAACTTACATCATCAGCTATTCCAAGTACTAAAGAAGTCAGGTATTTCAAGGTGACTGTCCCAAATAACCAGGCACATCCTTCAATGACCTTAAAAAAATATATTCAGAATGAAATAAACATGTCTCAACAAACTTTTAAAGAAACCTTTTATTTTTTAAAAGGCTTATTAAATTTAGCTACTAGTTGCAAACTCTCCTATGTTGTCACCAATAAGTACAGTAATTTCTAACCAATTACACTTCCCAAATTTTAGTACACTGGGGTATTCTAAATTTTTTTGTATTTTCTATTACAGCTGAAATAATTTTATGCAACTGATTTAGATTACAGCTGTACAGCTGCACACAACATAGTAGTAGGAGAGGTACCAAAGTTAACTTTAAACAGGGGCAGCCTGTCAATTCCATCTGTTTTGCATACACCAGTGTGTAGTGATTATTTCCCAACAATAGCCTCTTCCTAATATCTGGTTGTACTACTCTGGTAAATCAAATCTTTGGAGGAATTTGCTGATTTATGGTACCTTCTTAAGATAATCTCAAGTTAGAACTTGAAGGAAATATAAAGAAAGTATGCACAATTACTACTTTTAGTTACATATCATGTTTATCCCTGTACCAGAAAGATTAAATTCTTGGCAATCCAGCTTCATCTATACAATTCTTTATAAAACTGGATCAACTGAATAGGACAACCTGGCTCAGTATCTTGTATCTGGGACCAGCAGCAGATGCTTTCAGAGAGAATGTAACAATAAAATACAAACTGATCTTTACCTAATGTAACCAGAGTTTTTATGTGACGATGGGTTGCATTCAATCATTCCATTTCATGGCTGCAAATGAACCTAAATACCTAGGAGGTAACTAATCCCTTTCTGAATGCCTCTATTTTTTTTGCTTTCACAGTATCTTTCTTCTCTCCTCTAAGTTTATTGCCGCTAGCATAAGGGGCACTAAATAAACTATAATTATATCCTACTTCTATTCACTGGCTTTGTCATATTTACCTTTATTTTACAAGATGTAGAATTCTAACCTAGTTTAAAGTATCAGCTATTTAGTGATTCTACATTAAAAATTCTTCATACTCTCTACTTAAAATTGATGGTAGTACATTTTGGGGAAAGGTTTTTTTTTTTTATTTGTTTTAAGACACTGACTGAAATTACATGCAATATTTAGGATGCTAAATAGGAGTTTACAAAATAAAAAAAAAAAATTCTGCTTTCTCTGTAGTTCCTTCTCCATTACTTCCATCATGTATTTTCCTTTTTGGTGCCTGTTCAGTAATGAATTGATGTGTTCAGAGAACTTTTCACAAGAATACCAAGATTCCTCTGCTGAGTGGCAAGGACTTATTTAGGATCAATTAGTTTATATCCATACTTAGGGTGGTGGTGGTGGTCTTCTTTCAAAGACTTACCATTTAATACCACCCTTTGTTTCTTACCTTCTAACATTCACACCTTATCCCATGGAGCTTATTTTCTTTTATAGTTCCAGTTAGATATCTTCCCCAAAAGGTTTCTGAAATTCAAGCGCATTACATTCACCCACACACCCTTATCTACATCCTTCAAAGAAGTCGAAGACATTTGCAAGGCATGACTTCCTTTCACAGAGGCTGTCTTGGACCTATCTCATTATCTTGCATGTACACATAGCCTTAGCAACTTTATCACTGTTCCAAGTTTTCATTCTTTTACAAAAGTTAGACTCACTGGTCTGCAGTTTCACAAATACCTTGGATCTCCTTTTTAAAAACTGACATGAGATTTGCCTACACTCCCATATTCCCTGGTACCACAGCTAGCTACATTGGCAGGTTACGCATGCACTACATTTTGTTATATTTTTTTAATGCCCTTATATTCTAATTCCTTTATAATAATAACTGTATGAATTCTATCCAGTTTTGCCTAACAGGTCACCCTTCATTTAAAAAGAATGCTTGTCTTAAACCAGGCATAGTCTCAGTAGGCTCCCATTTCAGGCATTTTTACAAGTTAATGTTATGTCCTAAGCAGCAAGTTGCTTCTCACGTTTTCTACAGTGTTATATATTATTTGTCATAGTTTTGGGAGCATCCTCCATATTTGGGCATGACTTCTACTGCCCTCAAACCCCACCCACACACCCTACACTGTTTTACTGACTTGCTTCCTTATGTAATTACAAGTTGCTTACTGTTGTAAAAAACATCCTAAAAAAAATTATATAGGACACATTTTAGGGAATATCTAACGCAGCATCTTAATCTCCATTTCTGCAAGAACTATTAGCCTTTTACTTGCCTTTTCTAAATCATCCTTTATTTTAAAGGGATTTTCATATAGATCTTAGGTTTTCTAAATATGTTTAAGTTGGTAATTTAAAATGAAATGCCATTTGAAGGCTATTTCAGTTTTCTGATATAAATGTATGCTTATGCCCTTTTTCTTCCTTCAGTAATTTAAAATTAATTTCTAGGAATATGGATAATGTATTAAAGAGAGTAGTTCAGCTACATTTCTTGATTTTCAGCTATTGGAAACTAAACTAGAAGTTATTTCTGTATTTTACTAAAACAAAAAACAAAGTCATAGTTCTTTTCTGAAATTCAAAATATATGAAATTCCTTACCCATATATAGATTTCTCTTCTGCCACTTTTCAAGACTTTTGGACTCAATTCAAGAATTCCCTAATAACAGAATGAATGTACATTTTCAGGTAACATATAGTAACAAGATATTCCAGTACCCTGGATAAGGCTTTTTTTTGTTTGGTAAGCACCTATTGTACCACATAGCTATTTATTAAAAACCCCTCCATAATTAATACAACCTGAAATTTGAGTGAATATATAACATTGTGATTTTACCCTGCACCAGCAAAACATGCCAACATAAAAACTCTTACTGCAGTTTATATACATTAAATAGAAGACTACTCTTCTCCTTAACAAGTAAGATTCTGTATTATACAGTTCTAAGCTTCTTTATATCACAGCCAATGGGAAACTGAACTATGTCTGCTTCCACAAATGACAAGAGACATCTGAAGCAATAAATAAATTACTGGCAGCATAATACAAACAATTTTCAAACAAGGCAACAGGATATGGGTGGTGGGAAGATTTACTCATGTTTTACTATTTCATGTTATGTTCTTCATGTTATGACAGAAGGAAGACTCATTTTAAGCTAATTTGATGAACAATGTAATTAAGAAAAGCTGAGAATGAACTTAAAAGCTTTCAGAAATCCAGACCATATGCGAGGCCGAGGCCACAAATAGCAGAGAAACAATAAATATTCTTTCCAAAGCAGAAAACAGGCAAGAAACTCAATGTACCTGTACTTAATATATAATTACAAAAGCTGCTACAAGAAACTAGAGTGGGTTTATAACAAGCAGACTATACCACATCAAATACCAGTGGCCAAGGCAGCTTATTGTTAGCATCAGTGAGAAATTACCACTTTTTTGCTGATGGACAAAATATAAACAAAAGGGAAAAAAAAAAAAATCACTGAGCTCAGCCCAAGCTTCTAGGAGAGACAAAAAGAATCAGAAATGGAGACGATTTGTAGTATGCTAAACTAGATCTGTTCACACAATCTGATGTCCTATTTCCTATGCACATAAATCCCCTAAGAGAAACTATATGAAACTAAAAGAGGTTGGGGGTTGCTTTTCTTATTTAAAGAAAAATTAAGATAGTGAATGATGAGATGATGAGTCTTCAGTGAATAATTTCACTAACATGGCAGTATGACTCAGCAGCTTCAAACAGTCTTAAACCATCGTCATATATGTTTTAGTCATTTGTTCTGCATTTGCGGTTTCACAATCAATAAAGAAGATTTAAAACAAACTCCTCCTTGCTCATGTTCTTGTTCTACAATTACTCTGGTCAAAAATACATACGTGGTATATTTTAAATTTTTATGAAAAGAAGAGAGCTATGAAAACAAGAGAACTGAGCCTTAACTGAATTTCTCTTATAAAGAGGTCTTGGTGTAAAAACATGATTTTTTAAATTAGTATTTACCCATTCTCCAGATATCTTTAAGATCTAATTCTGTTTGTCATGTGAAAGATACCTCAACTAGCTGAAAATGCTGCAGTTTCACATTTTAAATCAATACATATATAACAGTACAGCATTACACTCTTAGCATATGATTTTTTCTTAAACAACTTACCCAGATAACTACTAAAGATGCAGCATAATATGATGTCAACAACATTGAATTACCAAACATCAGAATAAAACACACTACAAGAGATACCTGAAAGAAGAAAATAAAAGTAATTAAATTTGAAATAGAAAAGGTAAGAATTGCCTAAGTATAGAAATTACTTTGTGTCAACAGCTTTAAAGACACCTACTTCACAGCAAATGCAAGCTTGATACTCAAGCTTAAAGAATTGTTCTGAAAACAGTGATTATAATGGCAACAGGTAGCCAAGTGTATATTATTATGTCAATTTATATTTTAAAAGTACTTATAGACAAAAAGATTTTATCATAGGACTAACTCATGTGATATAGCAGCTATATTTTTTAAGTTATTCCTACCACATTCTTTTTTTTTTTTTAAATTAATCCTGTTTGTTATCTATCAGAATCCTGGGCAAACAAAAATGTTGAATAAAATGTTTGTTGTCTTCTTTCTTCCAAACTGAGAAGCATCTATTTAAAATATAATCATCACCAAACCAAAGTCAAGGAAGCAGAACTCTGACTGATCGTATGCACTTAACTAAATGAGGTTGAAAGTCAAGGCTGAAATACAACTTTTATCTACCATCCTGATTCTCCTACTGTGCTTTCTTTTTAATAGAAAGCAAGCTGAATTACATTTTCTAACTTGGAGAGCAAAATCAATGATCAATCACTGTCTTCTATACCCAACAATAAAGAAAAATAATGTAGTTATTTGTAAAATATGCAGACTTTTCTACTCCCCTCCTCACACAGACTTTCATTTTCCACAGAAAAGTGGCAGGGAGCAAAAATTGAAAACACCACAAAACAAAGATTGGCAGTTTACCCAGCATCATTAAGCTTTCTCTGTAATATAACATGATTGTTTATCTATCTGAAAATAGGTTTTTTATGACACTTTGGCACCAAAATTATGATATAGCTACTGACATAAACCAAAAGGCTTAAATATTTCACCCTGCTTCTGTCAAAAAATTACTAAAGCAAGATAAGATATTTGTTTGCAAGTTTTCCTGGTAAGTCTGACTGGGAACAAGCATTTGGCATCCCAGGTTTATATCATAGATGCATAGAACTTACTACTGCCTTTAATTTATCATTTACAGTATTTCAAAATAGGTTTGAAAACATATGAAATACAATTAAGCTCAAAGCTTCTTATCTTTGGTAAACATTCTCTTTTTCCCCACTGAGTTTGCATAGCACAATTTTAGCAAAAATATATTTTTAAAGACAACCGTATTTCTTCAAAAAAGTTGTTTACATCTTCCTGTATATTTCAAACTGCAATCTCGCTTCAAAGAGCAAAACTCCTCATAGAAAAACTTGATCATTATCTTAACTTCAAAAATGAAAATCAGATATATTACAGAGAAACTTACATGCCTTTTACTTATCTCCTTCCTTTGCTGACTTTCTCACCCGTTTTTGAGAAAATAGTTTTTCCTCAGACTAATAGTTTATTTTCTTTGTCCTCCTTTCTAAATATCTCCCCAAATAGTTCAACTACAACATCTTTGCATGGTCAAGACTACAGTTGTCTTCAAAACCCAATTTTAGTTGGAGTTCTCCTTCAATGACAAAAGTCTATTCTCTAATTTTGACATACTAATATCTCATTTTTTTCTTTCTGCTAACGTTATGGCATGAGATGAATGCTGCCTTTTCGACTTTTTATTACTCATGCTCTATTACTTGTTTTCTAGTCTGTTGTTTGAGACAGTATCTTCGAGTCCATGGAATGAATAGAGACAAAAAGGAGAGGCAAGTACTTCTACAAATCCTTTAGGTTGATAATTTTTCTGGAGTTCAAAAATTCCTGTGCACCACAGGGATCCTAGTTTCTGACACTGTGACATAAATACACCTAAGATCAAATATTTGAAATCAGGCTCCTCTGTCCCTTATTATTGCACCTTTTCAACCATCTTGCAACTAAGGAAAACACTTCACACAAATGGCCTCCTTTGATGCTCTGACTTGTTTGAGGGGATTCAAGTTTTTTAAAAAAATATTACCATATGAGCAGAGAGTATCTTCTGTAATTTGCAGGAGTCAATATAACCCATAATACACACAGCAAATAATGAAGCTATCTAGAATCAAAAATGAAAAGATAAGTTAAAACAATTTACAGTGGTGCACTCTTTCTAGCAGAATACAAATTCATACAAAAAGAGATTATTCAAACAATAATTAACTTTTATTGCTACTTTTTTGCTAAGCAAATACTTAGGCATTTCATAACGGTTTCTTTCAAAAAACCTATTGTGGTGCTCTGAATAATTATCAAACATATTTAAATATTTAACAAAAATTTGAAAATATGCTTTATAAAAATGCAAGTCACCAAAACACAGCACTAACACATCATCTTTCACCCACAGATTTAAAAAAAATAAAAAACCAAAACAAACCCATCCAGTAACATTATTTAACCTTAACTTTTCAGCAAAGTATGGAAACATCCATAATTTGCTGCTAAGGAAAATGAGATTCTTTCATTAGACAGCTTGCTATAAGTCACATGAGAAATTAATGAAATTATGAATTGAACCTTTAATTTCAAATTTCAGGCCCAGCATCTTAAACAGGTTATAGTGATGAGTTTCTCACAATATTTCACAGAATTTAATGGTTTCCTCTTCTGCAGTTAGAAAACTTGCATACCACAGCATATATTGATTGTTCAAAATTATCAACTCAAACCAAGCAACATCTGCTTCAAGTAAGACAGACAAGTGAAAAAGTATGGAGCCATAGATGGACTTCAATCAACAGGCTACTTTTCAATCAATTTAAACACTAAGAAAGTGTGCTGTATGACAGTATCCTACTGCTCACATTAGCATCTACTATATTTCAACACTAGCTAAAAGTTATTTCAACTGTCCAAACTCTCAGACAGTAAGATTATGTCACTATTCAGAGGCTCATCAAAATTAAATAGGAAATCATGCAAAATCATGCCAGATATTACATGCCATGCAAACATTGCTCCATTTAAAAATTTGGAATAGCCTAAAAAGATGCAAGATCAATGCCTTCTTTAGTTTTTTACTTCAATATACAAAGTTTTCTCTTGTTCTGAGCTTGTTCTAATGTACTGAACTTAGGCTAGAGCCTGCTTTTATGGGAAAAGTACATTTTTTAGTCCTGGAAACAGAATAGTGAGTGGTGTAAATGGTCGACTTTTAAATTTAAGACTAGAAAAATACTGATGTGATAAATGGTGTGAATCTTTCCTGAGAGCAAGAGTGAAATCTGGCTAAAAGGAAATCGTCAGTATGATTGTGAATTCAATAACTGTCTATACAAAGCAGTCAGTTTGCCTAGAAAAGACAAAGAAGCAAATATGGTCTTACCTGTGTTAGAAGAACAAACTGAGCAAACTGCCAGGGAAGCATGAAAAAGATATTAGAAACACACAGTGCAATCAAGCTTCCTGTATTAATATTCGGAATCCTTGGGAAAAAGAGACAGAATAGGCATCAGTAAGTAAAATTACACAGGTGTTTGCATATTATTGAAAAGTACAATAGAGAATGCAATAAAAACAAAATTACCTTGGAAGTTAGCTAGCAATATTGATCAACTACAAATAACACTGCTCAAGTAAATTTAATATCCATTTTCCACCAGTTTCCAGAAACAATAGTTCTGATGTTTAATGTTTCTTAACTATTTGATGAGTCACTCATTACCAAACAAGTCTTCTCCTGGCAGCATGTAATATAGCAGGCCAACCTATGTCACCTGAAGTGGTCCACCTTCTTGTAACAACTCTACACTCAGGTCACAACCATTTCCACTTCAGCTGGGATCACAACTATTCACAGAACAGTCTGCATTTGAAAGTGATTTCACTCCTCTTCCTCACATTTCTTCCATATTTACTTTCTGCAACTTTCTGCTAGTAATCCTGAGTGAGGTTTCAGGGCAGGAGACAATGACAAATACATGAAATTCACCTTTAACTAAAACCAGCCCATTCTCTATGTCCTGCTGTAAGTGTTATTTATTTAATCCTGTGTTAGCTTTGAGTCCACTTCAGAAAAATGTCATGTGCCAAATTTCATTAAGTGGCCTCCAACAGATGAAGACACCATAAATGTTCTGCTGTAAAACCAAACCCAACAGATTACAGCAGTCTCAACAAATTCTGTAAAATTTTCTTCAGCTTCTTTTACAAAGCCTCAAGATTAACTTCGATTGGAATTCATGCTGAGCATAAGTCCAATGCATTAAGTAATATGTTATACAAATGTGATAGAAGTGATACAAATAATAAGAGAATTTAAGTTCTAGTCTCTGTTTCAAAGACAGTTCCTATATTTTATTGGAATATTGCTATACATAAAACAGAGTTGCTCTTGAAGCAGGAATTATAACTGAGAAACAGAAAGTTCAAATGTTTTATTCCCTTTTTGGAACCTCGCTCTGAAATGCTTAGATTAAATACCTACTTCTCATCTGTAAGCAAGCCCAAGTACTATTTTATGTACCAAGGTTTGAAGAACAGTGGTGAATCTATCTAATCAAGAAGTTCCATAATTGTAGGTACAGAATATATGTGCTCTGATCACCCTAACTTAAAAGTGAAATTTCCTTGGTTTTTGTTTGAGCTCATAACTTAGCATTAAATGAACAGGTGTCTTTCTAATATGAAATCTAGCAATCATTCTACAAACTATCCCTCAAAATATTTTTCTAGACAGCATTTATCTTTTCCTCACTTAAAAACCACAAGTTAGTGACAAGCACAAAATATTTTTGGTTTAATCATCAATAACTACAAATCAGTATGACCTAATAAAGGAAAATCTGCGGTTACAAAGGAAAATCTGTGGTTACAAGTACAAAGTTCAGCTAAATCATAAATGTACTGCAAATCTGATGCAATTGAGTTGGTGGAAAAGCCCTCAAGTAAGAACGATCATGCTTATTTTTCAAAAGAGAGGCAAGACAGTAACATAATCATGTTGCAAGCCAGAAACAACCATGGTAAAGCAGGACTAATGAACTCAGCAGCACCCCTGCATCAGTGCAATTAGATTGCTCTAAATCATTGAATTAGTTAATTAGTTAACTAGTTATAGAAAACTGCAAGAACATACTAGCTTATGGGTGCCTATAGCATCCTCTGTTGCATAGCATAGGCTTCTTCTAAGTACAACCAACATACCACTCTCCAAGAGGGACAAAACCAATTGATGGAGTATCAACTTGTTTCTCACAGGAAGAAAGTGACATCAAGCAAAAATTCTGATTTTTAGTTTAGATACATATTTGCCAACACAGTAACTCAGATTTTTATTTTAATCATGTCTTCAAGTTGCAAAGTTTTTCCTTTTAATAAGCAAGTAATACACTGCAGTTCTACTAGTGCAGTGTCTGCAATGTAACAGCCACAGGAAAGTTTCTATGTTAATGATATCATTGCTATGGCACACAATGGCACTTAAATAAATATTTAAACAAATGCATTTAAATAAATGTCCTGTGACATTCAATTTTTTAAATCACTGTGAAGACATAAGGATAAATTGAGAGGTACCTGAGAATATAGGTCAAAAGCAACATCTGAAGCACAAGGAATGGGTATGAGAAACTTTCACGAAGAGGTGGAGTCCACATCACGCGAGTGCACTAAAAATAAGAACTGGGTTAGATGATAACACTTGCCGCTACATTTCCATAAAACAATGCATTTGTATTTCAAAATGAATGACCACAGATACTTCAATAAAGCAAAAACCAAGCTACATGAGATTTTACTCACAAACTAAAAAAAAAACAAGCCAGGAAGCAGAAAAGAGGAGGAAAAAGAAAGCAGCTTCCAGACTTGAGATCTATGATGCACTGTTTAATTAAAATAGATCACTGCTTTTCCAAAATTAAATGTGACAGCTAGAGAACATCCAAGAAAAAAGCCAGGACAGCAGCTGCTTGTTCCTGCTTCTGCTGAAATTAACAACTCATTCAGGTAACTATAACCATGCTCAAATTCAGGCAGTGCCTTGCCATACTCAGACCGAGAAAGTGTGTGGGGAGAGGATCTGAAGGATAAACCAACATACTCTTCATTATGCTAGAGTTCTCTAGGTTATTAACATTTCACATTTCTACCAGTGACAGCACAGAAGTATAAAATACAAAGCTGCCCTCCAAAACAGGCCAATAAAATTGAACACACAAAATTAAGCTCTTACAGAGCTTATACTTACACTTACTTCGCTCTTTAACCCTAATAAAACAAAGCATAATACAATGAAGTCAACTGAATAGCTTTTTCATTAATTTCTTGGGGTTCATGGCAAATGGCTCAGCTATAACTGTCATCTCCAATGTTTATATTCAGCTCTTCATAAAGTGCTTGCAGATGGCACTGACCATCAAAAAAATAATTATAACTTTACAGGACAACTTTGACATACAAACAAATGGGTTCAAAATGGCTATCAGCAGATTTGCACTAAAAATTAGAAGTAGGTTCTTTAAAACTACAGGACAAAATTGCAGTTCATCTTAACATGGACCGCAGTGAATCTATGAAAGCTTATAGGATGTGGATGCCAGGATGTTCCTTCTCCACTTCCTATAATCTTAAAACCATTTTTAAAAATACTGTTTTACCAAAGAAGTCACTAGAATCAAAATTATATATCCCCTTGCTTATTGTCTTGCTATTTCACAAATATTTTAAATTAATAGTGTAAAAATAAGTGCAAAGTACAGAAGCCTATCACATTAGTCAAACACAGTCCTTGCTGTCTAAAAGCACTCTCTGTAAAAGCTGCACCCCGACTACCATTAAAATGCCTTTCATAAATATATGTATACTAATGTGTTGTCTTCAGCTGACTGCACAGATGTGATTAGATAAAATTATTTTTATTAGCAATAATTATAATCATGATTATTCTAAAGCAGTGTAGTCTATCTGATTATTTTTCAAGACTATATCAACATCTGATTTACCAAATCTTTTGATACTAGAGAAGATAAAGACAGGAAAGAAATTACGAGGATATACAGCCATAAAAAGGAAGCATTACCTTAAAAGTGGATAGACTAATTTAGCCCATGCTATTTTTCTATGTTTGGAACGTAATACCAAACTCAGTCATCTGTGGATGATTTATCAAGGCTGTAAACTAACTTCTGCTGCAGGTATAAATACATCAGCTCTGTCTCAGCTTGCAATCATTAAAACACAGTAGCACAAGCAAGCGCAAATAAAAACATACTGCCTTAGGATCATTAGCTCAGTGCCAGAAGGCTAACCACTTTTACACAGCACTAGATCTGAGATACCAACACTCTCAGATCAGGCTTACTCATGTAGCTCAGTCCTATCCTTCCAGAAAAGGAAAGAAAATTTTTAGCAACTGGTGTAGCTCCACTGAACAGAGTGTTGAACCACATGCAAGATGATTTCACACAATCAAAGGCCTACGAAAGAGTTAAATAAAATAGGGTTTTTTTATACACATACATGTACACACTCACTCCCTCCATGTGATTCAACAGTACACACAGTGAAGCTAGACCACCTACATACATGTAACTACATATATTACTGTACCTATATACACAACAATATCAAACAACTCTGAGTTATTTCATTACTCACAGTACAAATGCAAAGAGCCAGCTGAGATCTAACACTGCACCTCTGCAAGTAAGTCCTATTGCTCTCCAGAAATCCATACAGCTGAGCCTGAATCAGAGTCACCCTACTTAAGCTCTACCTAAGCCCAGACTACATCTGTGTAAAGCTAGTGCAGACCTAATTTCATACCATTCTCCAAAATACACACATTATCTGTGTTTTACCCCCAAGTCAAGTCATCCACAGAGAGAGACAAGCTCTCCTACAGAGTCTCCTATGGGTAAGAGAACTGCCTGTGTCATAGCGAAATAAATGTTTCTTTTCATTATTGCTACCACTGCCTTTGAAGTTTTCAACTTGTTCCCTTCTGAAGTTACGCTTTATCACCTTCACAGACTTGGCAAAACAGTGTGTACTCCATCAGTATTTCCCAGCAAAGGATAAAACATTCCCTTCACTTCAGAACGCCATTAAGAACAGAAACCCACATATTTACCCTTTAAAGCATCAAAAAAAGTTTAGAAACTAGTGTTTACCTGGTCTGGACCAGGCAGTTAACATCCATTAGTGAAAATTCTTCACGAAGGATATTTAGAGAAAAACATTTCAAACGCAACTTAAAAATAAAATAGCTATTTCATCACACAGATTTTGTTTTTATAAGAAAACTGTCAAAGCTCACTATGAATAGAAGCATCTTTGATTGTTATGTTCAACTACATATTCTTACTACTCAGAGTTTTCTATCAAGTTCAGCTCAGTAAAATAAGAAAACAAAACATAACTTTAACCCTTAACAAAATTGTAAGGTAGCTAGTTTCCATCTAGAAAATCTTTCCAGTACTGCTGCATTTTACGTAAAATAAAACAAACATTTATATACATAAAATGAACATTAAAAAAACCCAGAAACACTGCCCAAGGGTAGCTGAATGAAAGCCATGAGTCTTCTTCCAAAATATAAAACAGTGACATGAATAGCATTAGCTGGGGATGCAGGGAGATGTTTTAAGTTACAGTTTCTTTTTTTTTTTTTCTCCTCCTGTAATGCAGTTTACTAAAGAAGTTCAGCATCGGAATTCTCTATACACATATACAGTTTCTAAATTCTGTGTCTCCTGGCCATAGTATATCAGTACTACAGAAGTTTCTTTGCCTTTTTTTTTTAGGGGGGTGTGTATTCATGAATTTCCAGTAAAATACATAGCAATTTGAAGAAAACCTCCTCCATTTCTGAAGCTTGTTCATATGGTACATGTAGCTCAGTTATGTCTGGAATGGGCACAAAAATAGAATATTTTGATGTTTTGAAAAACTTGAAGTCATTGTGCTACTAAGATTCCAATCTCAGGACCACTTTACAATATATTTCCTTTCTGAATTATTATTTTTTTTAACATCTAAGGTGACACATTGGACTGTGCTATACATTTTCGAGTCATGGCCTATTTTGCTTTCAATAATGTCTTATTCCCTTTAAATCCATCCCCTAATAGATTAGCAACATCACCATCTTTAATGAAATGAGAATTAGTTTAAACTTAAAAAAAAAAAAAGGGGGAGGGGTGTGGTTGGGGAGGGAGACCTACCTCTCCATGGTTGAAAAAGAAACACATCACGGTAACAAGGCCTCCTAGACGGCTCCCACTGTGAAAAGAACAGGAAAAATAGGTTCAACAAAGTCTCCTAACAGTCAATGCTGCTTCAAAAATGTGAAGCAGCACTTATGTACAGCTAAGTTTGGGGGGGGGGAGGGGTAAGAATGCTTTCAAGGATCAAGGGAAAGCAATCTACAGTGTACATACAATATTAAAATACTAGTTAGTCAGCTAATATTTATTTCAGAGCAGACTACTCTTCATATATCAGCTGTCTACTGCAGAAGACCAATTTTAACGTAAATAATTTGGAAAACAGTTATTCCACTCCTCACAAACCTTGGTTTAGATTATTACATCTGCTGTTTCATCTGCTATACCCAGAGCTTGGTCTTGAAAAGTGCCAAACCTTTTTTTTCTTCCTTAAACACCAGGCAATATAAATGGACTATTTCTTCCCTAAGATGTTGAGCATAAAACTTTAGAATTTTCATGCTCAACTACCCAACAGGGAATTTTCACCTGAATCTAAGACTATCTTAGGGTAATCAAATCAAGCATGTTCAAAAAATGTATTTAGAAATGAATTTGTGACATGGTCAATGCAAGACACAATTTAATTCTTATGTCCAATACTGTGATGTTAACATGAGAGTTTTTCCAGCCCTTGACTTAAGGATTTTTACACATTTCTAAACCAACCAAATTCACCCGTTGAATAATTAGCACCATGGAGTCAACACTGAAACCAAAGATATTACTTAGATTTATCCCATCTCAAAACAGCAATATATAAGGTTCCTATGTTTGATTAGAGTTGTAATTACTCATGTCCTGTGATATAAAGCAAAGAACATTTTTTGTGCACACAAGTGCACTACTACTATGAATGATGGAATAGATCATTTTTTCTAATAAACAAAAGTATCAGCCAGCTGTTAAGATTCTTTAAAAAAAGTAAACAAACCTCAGATCCTCTCAGATCCTTCACCCATCACTAATATACAAGTCAAACAGAATCAGTGAGTTCTGGGTACACAATCTGAGGATTACAGATATCAACTGAGTGCTAAAACAATCTCCAGGAATTGTGCATTCTTGCACATAAAACTCAACCTTTCATTCCACAAATTCTGAAAGCATCAACACTGAAACCCAAATAGCTAAAATATGTGCTTAATATTAAAAAATGTTAGTTTTAGAAACAAAGCAAACTAAAAATTTGCAAAAAACACCCAAACCCAGAAACAAAATTCAAGGTCTATGCTACAGGTTAACATTATGATAAAACCTTCAAGTCTAGATACAAAGATCTTAGTTGTATTATGAATGCTTTAGAGATACCAGCTTCTATAAGGGATCACTATTTTACCACATGACAAAAGATCAGTAAATCCGTAGCACAGAATAGGGAAATGCACCTTGTCAGTATCTTTTCCAGAAAAGGAAGTGAATAGGGCCTATTTCACAGAGGGTTATGTGTAGTGTTGAGTTACACTGGTTATCTTCTAATAAGTGCAATGCTATCATGTAGAAGATACAGTAATTAAACCTTTCTATGCCAACATAAAAGATAAAGGATAACTCTTTCCACTGAAACTCCCATACCATACCACAATTGGTGAAGTACATGCCCTTCAGTTGGAACTTACTTCCCCCATGTTTAATATAGAAAAATCTAAATTTAATAAATAATTTGTAACTTTTAAAGTGTTGCAGATGACCCGAACAGTTATACTTTGTCTGGTAGAGTCAGCTCTGGAATAATGAAAGAACTACTCTTTTTACTCCCTGGGTACAATAAACTGAGACTCAAAGTCATCTGGGGAAATGTTGTAATTCATTGCTTATTAACATGAAAGAAACAAAAACTGAAAAAAGTACTGTCAGAAGGAGATATGGGAAATTTGCTGGTAGTTCCTCAAGATGCAGTATTTGACAATCAGCTTAAGTATTCTGTCCCTTGACTACAAGGAGAGGTGGGGAAGGTTGGGATAAGGCAGAATCTTACAATCGCATGAAGCACTTATCAACCAAATGCCATTCCTTTGTCCAAATTAAAATGGCATGAGTTCTAACCACATTGCTTCAGTTATCTTAACACAGAATGCTCCAGAATTTGAGACTAACTCGCATGATATAAGAAGACTCCACAGTGCATTCGCATAACCAGAAACCATACACAGCGTGCTAGGGCAGAGGCATACCATGTCTGGCAATCTTCTAACCTCGTGGGAAAGTTGGTTAAGGAAGCTAAACAACAAAAACTAGTCCCACAACAAAAAACTAGTCCTACAAAAACAACTACCTTTCTGCTAGCTTAACTCTTTGAACAAGCTCATTACAGAGTACAGCAAGCACAGACATGAGAACACATGCAAGCTTGGAAAATAATGATAAGAAAGTGGTCTTCCACTATTCTATCACCTTCCATCACTAGTCAAAGTTGTAAAGAGACTAAAAGCAAATAAGGGCTGAAATAAAATGATTACACATTCTATGAACATATAGGGAGACAAAAAAAAAAAAAACCTAAAAAAAAATATTATGTAAGCTTGAGATTATTACTGCTAACAAATTCAGGAACAAAAAGACAGAAAAAATATTTGAGGATGGTTTCCCACCATCAAATGAGTCAGGCTATGAAAAAGACTTTCAAAATGCATAGCAGAAACAAGTCAGCTTTATGAAGGAGACTTATGCCAATTCATTAGATTACCTACTTCAGTGTTGTAGAACTGCACAATTCCAGATTCAGTTCTTTTAATTTTTCACACCTTATGGAAAACTCTAAATATTCTGGCTTGCTCAGACTAAGAAGAACCTTGGAACAGCCATAATGACTAAGCAGTTATCTAGATTTGGTATCCAACTGTGAATATTCTTCAGAACAAATAAATAAATAAGAACAAAATCCTACCTGCACAAAACTTTGTAGTCACTTGTTATTTTTCACAACTCCGGAGAGCTAGTGGTTTACACCTTGAAAGAACTGCATTTATATTCTAGTCATCTTGACTACCTACATTGCAGATCATTTATACTAAAACTTAATTACTATCAATACTTGATAGTTATTTACATTCAACACAGTCCAAGCCTAAGAAAAGCACTGAGAAATTAAGACCTTAATGATTTTTCAATGACATTAATACATAAAATGTGGATTTCCATACACCTCCCTCAAGAGAGAAATGACAAGTTAATGATACCAATATTCAAAGTTTATGTACTCCCTCAAAACATGAGACATTCATTTCCTATGTTAAGGAATACAAACATATATGCTTTACCCTCAAACACCTAATAGTTGCACTAGGCAGCTTCCTCTTTTCACTGTCAGCAATTGCCCTGCACTATGCTTTATCTGAACTGCCAGAACACGCTTCAGAGAGAGCAGGAAAAACACACCAAAGACAGTGAAGCCAGGGAACAAGAGGGAAAAGCAATTGTATCTCTCAGAAGAAAATGTAGCAGCCTTTTGCTTTTTTGTAAAACTGACAAATGAAAACAGAGGTAAACAGAAAAATATTTCCACTTCTGTTTTTCTGCTGAATGTGGAGTCTAATTTTGTGTAAAAGTGTATTACAGTTCCTGAAATTTAAGGACCAATACTGAAAACAGAAATTCATAGAAAAAGGGAAGTGTATACATATCTCGAAAACAATGCATTATCTTAAAAATATTTTGCCTTCTCAGTTAAGTTAAAATCGAAAGACATGCAACGTGACGAGGCAAATCACTGGGAAAACTCCAATCTTGGTTAAAAGTATACTGTCATTCAAACTTTGCTTAAAAATGAGTTACAGTGATCATTTCAAGAGCAGAAACCTGTCAAAAGCTGTTTAAAACCCGTACAGCATTTAGTTTTATCCACAACCCGGTGCTATCAATAAGATACCGCTTCACTGAAATTTTCCACAACGTTTTCTGGCATCATCATTTATTTTAAGCAAAAAACTTCTCTGTTCCAGTAGTTTTTTAGTGACAACATATATGTAATAAAAGGCACTACTACTGTACAAACAAGCAATGTCCCATAAAAATTTCGGCATTCACTTTTTCAAATTTCGTATAAAAACTGACAGCTAGTACCAACTAAATAGCTCAGTCTCAACTGCCTTACCTGAGGTATGTACCGTATATGAAGAACAGTGACATCATTAATCCATTCAAAAGAAAAATCACAGCAACATAAAAGGAAGCAGGGTCTCCCAACCCTAACAAACAAACAGTTAACACATGTTGTCAAATATAGAAGAAAGATCATATCGCTTATAAACCACCATACAATCAGTGTAATACAGCACACAACATACTACCTTAATATATCTACAGAAAGAGACAACAAAAAAAGTTAATGTCACCAAGCTTATTGTGGAGATTCAATTGGAAGGCTACACTTCTGGGAAAAAAAAAAAAAAAAAAAAAAAAAGAAGGGGCAGACACAGCACTGGGGCAGTCAGCAACAGAACAAGCCAAGAGGGAAGTATTAACTGTAAAGAAAAAAACTGCAATGTATAGAAGGCATTACTAAGAGCTTTCTCTACAGACTACATTTTGACTTCATAGAGCTTTTGAGAACAGGTTTGTACTCCCTGTACTCTCATTTCCCACCTCTTGCAGGAATAAATCCATCTTTAAGCATATCACACACAATGCTCTTTACTTTGTTTCATTAGAAACCAAGAAATTTTCCAATAATGCAAGTCTTTCAATTTATTCATTCACAAACACTTCTGCATTCACACTTCCGTTGTTATTCTCTTCCCCATTATTTCTTTAAACCCTCCCGGCTCTAATCATTTCAGCAGTACAGCATAAAAAGCCTTATTCATTGTAGAGAAGGTAGCAAAACTTCATAGTTTCATATGCAGAAATGATTATTCACCATTGCTGAAAACACAGCAAGACAGTTCTCTAAGATGATGATATGCTCACCAAACGTAGTAGTCTCAATAGTTGGTGTTTTTGTTGGTTTGGTTTTTACAAAACACAGGAATGAGAAGGTATACATTTATTCACTGTTTGTTGTTTCTGACAAAATTAGAGAAAGTGACTCATTCAAGCTCTTAAAGTTCTTATAGCCTTTGCACAAAGGAAAAATACTAAATTGTCACCACACAAAAACATTTTAAATGATAAAATGAAACAACTTCACAAGCTACCACCTATCATTCAGCTTTAACTGACTGTAGACCACCTCAAAAGCACTTCTCAGCAAGATACTTTTATCATATAATACTTACTTGACAAGCCAATACTTTAAATGTGGAAAAAAAACCAAAACAGTGGCAGTGTCCAAGCTTTGGTATCAAAATCAAGGTATGAAATTGAAATTCTTATGCTGAATAGTAGGTCACAAGAGGAAGAGGATTCTTCCCAGGAGAATCACTACACAAGATTTCTCCAAAAGGCAGCCTTGTGGTTACCTTTTTCCCCTTCCTCCCACTCTTCAAGATGTAGTTAGGGCAGGAAACACAGATGGTAAGTTTTTGAAATGCAGGAACTTGGAATGTATTGAGGATTCTACAGAAGCTACAAAAATTTAAACATGTATGTACAGTGGCCTCCAATTACATTTAGGACATCTTATTCTTTGTAACAGTCCAACATATGAAGGCTCAGACTACAACTCAGAAGTTTGAAGTGCAGTATAGGAATTCGGCCTAGGTAGGAGGAGCTATCTAATAACTAAAGCCCACATTCTCACCCCTGGTACTCTTAAAAGCATCTTTTTTTCATGCTTCTCGCTTCTGTGGTGAACCTGCCAAAAACACAGGCTTAGCCAATGAAAGCACGTCAGTGATAAAGACACAAGAATATTTATTACTTCTGAAATACGTAAAGCTGCAATTATATGCTTCCAGGAAGAAACCAGAATAAAACACAACTCACCCTCGCAGCTTTCAACAGGACTAAGCCCTTTTCCTCTGTTTACAGTCCAACATGTCTTTGTCGGTACACCAAGGAAATCCATAATGGCAGTATATACGCGGTACCAGCTGGCGAGGACCACCTAGGTGCAAAACAGGATTTGCAGTTTCTGAAAAGGAACTTTGAGATTAGCTCAATGCCCAAGGTAACCTCTCACAATAACTGGCCTTCATCCAGGATTTTTTTTTAAACTCTGAATTTATCTCAACTACTTAGCATTTTTGACCATAATTTCCTAAAGGCATCCAACATAGACCAAGTGTTTGTTAATATACTAAAATTATGTCTGCTTTAGAACAGAAATTTCATGTATCAAACTGCAATATTTGAAAAAATTATATATTTCAATGTTGTCTGGAAGGTTCCCCATTTAACTATTTTTAATCAGATACTAAAATCCCAGGTTTTATTGTCAGAGGACAGTTAGCCAAATTAAATCCATTAAAACCAATTAATTTTTTTTCCACCTGGCAAGAGTATTAATGGACCAAATCTTTAGGGTTTTTACTCAGTGAAATTTTGATAGGTTAAATTTAAGCGTGCATTAGAAAGAGCTTCCAGATGCAACGTAAGACAGCATTTCCATTTTCCATGCAAATGTCATAATATTCTTATAAAAACAAACTAAATCTCAACACCTGACACAGAAAACATCAGTATTTTACACACAGAAAAATAACAACTCATCTCACAGCAAAGTCACTAGTTAACATTACCGAGCTTTTCTGTCAGGATATAACTGACTCTATAGAGTTCATAAATGAGTAATGTGGCCATTCCAGTTGAGCTGCTTTGAAAGTTATAACTCAGGGGTTCCCAGACTGAAAATATGTTTCACCACTGCAGTATTAGCTGTCTCAGCTCTGTATCACAGAAAACATGCACAAGAAGGATGATTCTCTCTTTTCTTTCCCCATACAATTAATAAAACTCTTTATGTCACTTCTATCAAGACAGGCAAGAAGGAAACACAGGGAATTACACATCGATCTCTGAGAACGTGATGGAGTAAGTCCTCCTGGAAACCACTTCCAAACATACTAAGGACAAAAAAGTGTCTGGAAACAGTCAGTATAGATTTACAAAGGGGAAATCACACCTGCCCAACTTCATAACCTTCTGAGATGACTGTCTTGGTAGATAACGGGACAGCTGTGGATGCGTTTTTTTTTATCTGGTGCCAATTCTGTTCTACGTCTTAAGACTAGATGATGGCACAAACGAACATCCTCAGCAAGTTTGCACATGATAGAAAATTGGAAGGAGTGGTTGATGCTTATGCTGCCATTCAGAGGGACCTCAACAGGCTAGAGGAATGGGCCAACAGGAGTCTCATGAAAGGGAAATGCAAAGTCCTGCACCAGGGAGGAATGCCACCATGCACCAGTGCAGGCTGGATTTGACCAGCTAGAAAGCACTTTTGCAGAAAAGGACCTGTGAGTCCCAGCAGACAAGTTGTATTTGAGCCAGCGATAAGCCCTTGTTGCAAAGAAAGCCAAATGTATCCTCATCTGTATGTCACCAGGACAAGAGAGGTGATCCTTCCCCTCCACTCAGCACTGCTAAGACCGTATCTCCAGTGCCGAGTCCAGTTCTGGGCTGCCCAAGACAAGAAGGACACAGAGTAAAGATGACCAAGACAGACTCTTTTCAGCTGACAAGAGACAATGAGCACAAATTGAAATACAAGAAATTCCACTCATACATAGGAAAAAACTTTTGTACTTTGAGGGTGGTCAAACATTGGAACAGATTGCCCAGAGGTGGAGATATTCAAAATGAAACCGGAGATGGCCTTGAGCGACATGCTCTACTTCACCCTGCTCTGAGCAGAGTGTTGAGACTAGACAATCTTCAGACATCTCTTCCAACCTCAGCTGTTCTGCAATTCTAGAATTCATTAATTTTTAATACCAGGGCTTCAATTATCATGGCTCACTTAATTTGTGGCCTTTGCACTCTCACACTGTAAATCTTATATATATAAAATACAACTACATCTTTCTAGACCAAGACTCCCTGCCTCAAGATTGTGTCCTGCAAAGTACACTATCCTGAATTCCTGGAGGCTTTCTGAACACCTGTGCCCTGGCACTTCTGACTGTCCATGTGTGCATACATGGACCAGACAGCTGCCTCATCTCCAGACAGGCAACAACAAGACTGGGGAACCAAATCCAAATCTTTCCTCTTATCATCTGAATGTGGTTTGTACATGGCCAACAGAATGCATATGGCAATTTAGAGACATCTGTCTAGTATATTTGTATCACCAGCCCTGAAGGTGACATTACCCTAAGCACATAAAACATTCTTGCTGTACCAATGTTGCACAGAAAAAAATCTATTAATTTATCAACTTAAGCTTTTATGTCACAAGTGTTTGTGTCTGCTACAGATGTTACCACACATGAATACTCCCTAAATAGGTACCAGGTTAGGTACTTCATGCAAAACACAGAAACATTTTTTTTGCCAAAAGCTACTTTACATGAAACAGTTAATATGGGCAGAAAAACAGAAGCAAATCAGTAGCACAAAATTGGTAGGTCAATTAGAGCACAATGGTGTTTTTGGAATTTCTGCTGTCTCATATCAGATGAGGCAGTAAATGCAAAACTTGGAAAACAAAAGACCGGCTCTCAGACCCAGGAGATCTCTGTGGGTCAGGCAAGTCCTTTGCTGTAAAAGAAAAGCCAATCCCTTCTACTAGTTGCCTTTGAGTAAGCACTTCAACTACACGGGTCTTTGCAACACTCATCACTCCAACTCAAATTTTCATCATCACTGCCACACACAGAAATATCAACCGTTCTGTAACGATGAACAGCCAGAGAGCAAAACTTAACACATTATCTCTCCACCACAGAAATTAAAACATTATGTCTCTACCATTTTGCATCAGGGATCACAGATGAAAACACCACCACAACTAGCGGAACAACCTGACTATGCAGCAAACACGTGGAAAAATCAAGACTTTAAGTGGACTATAATATTGTACAACTACAAAGACTGACTTGCTGCTTTTGACAGATTTTTTTTTTTAATGCTTACATTTATAATTTACACAGATGATGTAGTGATTAATATGGACTCACTTTACCTTTTTTTTCCTTCTTTTGAAGTTTTCATAGCTAGTACTGGCTCCACATGCAAGTGAATTGTTCTATTTTTCTTAATGGGTTTAACATCCTATTTAGTAACTGGATTTCAAGGCTATTTCTGATGCAATTAATTTTGAAATCTGCTAAACAAACACTTTATTAAAATTCAGCCTTAATGCTACTATTTGGGCTGAAAGAGCTGGAAAGATCCTAAAATATCAAACAGGAAATGAAACACTTTCAGAAAACATGACTGGATACTGAGTATCAGAAGGAAAAAAAAATTCACTGCCAAGAAATAAATCCACAAGCATCTTCTCACCACCCAACCCCATTATAATCAGAAGTAAAATTAGATAAATTTGGAGAACATATTTCAGATGTCAGGTTGCACAGATTGACAGTTTTATAGATGTAGTTATGTGGAAACAAGAGTACTCAAGAAATACACTTTTAAAAAATCCTATTTACAGGAAGGCTAGACATCAAGCAGTAAATGACAAAGGAGCAGAGAAGACTATTTGTCTGCTTTGCGTGCCCACACAGGCACAAAAAAGATGAATGTATTCATACCTTATCACCAAGTTCTATGAACCAGTACGATCGTAGAAAACTCTGAATGAACTGACAAGCCTACACATTTTGCACATAATCTACCTAACGTTCTTACAGAATGTCAGCCACTATATCTCATTACTCTTGTTTTGATTTCATCATCCAACTGACTTTGTCATCTTTCACGGTGATACTGATGATTCTCTAAGATCAAGTTCATTTGACCAGTTACCTTCGATTTTTGCAAGTCATACTATAGCTGAAGTCAATAAATCTCAGCTGAATAACTTCATAGCATTCAAATAAGGCACGTGTTCCTAATGTTGCGTTTCTAGAACTGAACTGCAATCTCTTTGGACTTAACAAAACAAAACCACCAGAAAAACCTCAAACCAACCCAAAACCAGTGAGAGGGTAACAAGAAGCACTCATCTATAGCTTTTAGTTCTCCCAGAGCAAGGAATTAAGAAGCAATGAAACCACTCCATGCAAGTTGCATAAATACACGCTGAGAACTCTTGCACATATAGTTCCTGAAAGCAGCTCTGCTCCAACAGAGCAGGAGAATGAGTATAAATGCTAGTACCCAACTATTACAGACATTCTTACTCCTTGATTCTCCAAAAAATAAGCTGTTGCTGACATATGGAGTTACAGAAATGTACAATAACCAAAGGAGTTTTCCCTTCTCAGAACGTTAAGACACACTGGCAAAACCGTAAGAGAGAAAAACAAATGTTTCTGTACTTAAAGATGTTCTTTTTAGTGACAAAAAAGCAGAGTAGGAATGTAGTCTAACCAGGTAACAAGTCTAACATCAAGTAACTAGCATCAAGTAACAACAGCAGTCAGTCTTCTACAGAGGAGTTTCTGCAACATGTTAAGTAAACTATTACCATTCACAGATTTTAGCGGCCACAGTGAACCGTGATGTGTTAGTTCATTGTCCTATACAAAACGCATGCCAAAATAACCTCTCAGTACCTGTATCACTGCAGGCATTGTCGTCACACACTACTAATACTCCATATGCCACATTTCCTGAAGTACAAAATGTCAGCAACTTACTTGCTTTCAGTGAAAAGAACAAAAGAAGACAAGTAGTATAGAATTGGATTGCAACTTGAGGGCACAAAATACGAAGATATAGAAAGTATTCACATTTGACTGGACATATTTGAAGTCTGAGAATTGATTACAATGTATTAAATCTGGAACTAAAATACAGTATTTAAGCAACACTTCATTAGTCACTATACCTTTACAACCACATTTTCAGAGTACCATTTTTTACAAATTTGTATTCAAATCTAATGAAACCAAAGATTTATCAGAAGGTATTATTTTTAAAACATAGCTTACCTCTGGATAAAGATTGAACCTTTGCAAGGTGTTAATCACTAAAGGATACTCAGTTAGCCTGTCATTCATAATTGCCCACACTCCATTCCAAAATGATGGTGCCTCAATAATGATCTTGAAGTAGGAATAATATAGACCCTGCAGGAGAGCAGAATCATTATGTACGATTAAAGAGGTCACTTCTGCTTCATGAACTGCCATATACAGCTTTGTTTTTAAATCAAATTTTGTAATAGAACAAACAGGACAAAATTATTCAAGATGACTATCCAGTTTTACAAATCTCTATTAGTGCCACCAAAACAAGCAATGTGGGTTATCTTCCACCTTGTTTCAGAGCACACGTGGAAATCTCTCATTTGGGCTGCTACGTACTACATAGTATTTCACAATTCTCAAAATAAAAGCAGCTGAGAGGTGTATACATATGTGAACATTTATTCATTTAAAAATTTTTAAAAAAAGCTGCATAAAAAGACTATAATTGAAAGTAAGCTACAAGGTACTTGTAGTTTTGTATTTTAGTTCCTCTAGAATCATATTTTTAAATTATAAGTGAACTGTGAAGAGATACGTTCATAGTAATCAGCTGCAAGACACACAAATGCTCTGTGCGTAAAAGTGTAATGCACATTAGTTGCAAGATATCCATATATTTACTTATCCAGAAGGTATTAAGAAATTTTGGAAAGCCCACTATCACAAGATTACAGACAGAAGTTTTCCAATCACTGAATTTTTATTGAAACATAATCTAACCATTTCCGTGCGAAAAGCCATTTCTCTTTCTAGCGTTGACAGGTGAGAAAAATGACGGTCATTTTCAAAAAGAGTTGTTATGTGACACCTGTTAAAATAATAATAATTAAAACTGAATAAGGAGTTTTAGAACCTGTACAAAGTCATACATACCAAGGAACAGCTGGCAAAACATTCAATGAAGATCCAAGTTTTACTTACAAACTGCTATTTTAATTTACTCATATACTATACCAACATTCTCCTCTATTCAGATTACTTCAAATGGAAAAAATATGAACCCATAGTAGAATTAAATAATTCTCTATAGAATTAGCTATAATACTGTAATGTATTTTAACTGAAGTGCAGACGCTTAAGGATCAAAAGTTTAATGCTATTAAAACTATCAAGTCTACTATTAGGAAAGAAAATTCAAATATCTGACAAATGAAAAGAAACATAGATTAAAACTGGGGAAAATAACAGTGCACATACAAGTAGCATATGTTTTTTCCACAAAAATCTTTCCTGACTTGTATTTTAATGTAGTTATCCGCCATTATATATAGATGCGCTTACCATCAAAAGTATATTTAAATAAAGATATAACTAAAGGGGGGAAAAAGAAAGAGCCAGGAAAAATGCAAATAACTTCGGAGGCAAAACTTACAATTACCAAGAGGAGCTTCATCTCCAGAAAAGATAGAAAAAGAAAGAAACAGAGCAGTGCACATGGCTCTGCTTTTGAATAGGAATTTGCAAGAAACAAAGTACTAAAAATCAGTAGTTCTTTTTGAGCTAGGAAGCAAAAATAGAGTGGCAGAAGCTGTTACTTTTTATCTCTGCAAAAGCAGCCAGTGAAAATCACTACAGAAGCCATTCTACTTCGAGTCTATACTACAATAAAGGGTGAGGATTAGGATAGAACCTGAAACCCGAGGATTGACAAAAAGTAGTTGAAAGGCCATTCTTCCATACACAAAGAAAACATTGGCCAGACTTCTCTGAAGCAGTTAGACAAAACATGATGTAAAACTAAAACAATTAAAGCAGAATCTAAATAAGCAGAACATAGGAGAAAGTTGAAAGGATTTACATGAACTTTCAAAACCCCCTGAGAGTAAAAAAGGTCTGTTAGTGAAAATGCACCTGAATTTGTATAGCCAAGCAACAATTTTCCACCTGGAAAGCAGGCTTCACTCTTCACTGAACAGGCTTAAGAAACCTTTCACGTCAGTTTCACGAGAACAGAATTACTCATCTTAGAGACAACAATTTGGTTTTGAGAGGAAAGATCTAAATATGAATTATCCCAATAGCTTGTCTAAATACAAGTCAAAATTATACTTTTATTATTTTAAAATACCGTATTACTCTCAAGCAGTAAGTTTAACCTTACCAGTGTAGGACTCCTGCAAAAGCAGCTGTAAAGGAAACAAAACGTGTCAAGTTACTCAAATATTTGAATAATTGAACATGAAATCATGTTCATTATAGTAATTACAGTACTACTTCAGAGATGCACAGAAGGTGCCTCCAGAGGAACAGAAGAATAGGAACATCTGAATTAACTTTCACGGCCAGCTCTTCAAAGATTTGAAATTATGCTGATGGTATTCAGCAACAGGCAATGTTCCCACCTATATCCTGCATCACTCAAGTTGATCCATCAGAATCTAATGCACTCATTTCATTTATCAATAACAAAACTGAATTAGAAGCATTTTTTTAATAAGCTAAATATTTTCAACATTTTTAAGATACCTACTGTGACTGTTCACTCAACCACTGCTCAGATTTTGGCCAACACACAGCTCATGCTAAGGCCCGATGTATGCTACATAAGGTCAAAGCAAGGGCAACACACAGGCAGGACATGGTGGCCAGAAAGGACTGAAGGTCATTATGCAGCCATTATCACCTGCAGCTTGCTCTCTCCTGCAGCAATAATCCTCACTTATCGATCATCTGGCAGTTTCTTCAGAATTTGCTAACTCATGAAAATGGTATAGACCGAACTTCCAAGATGGAAGGTATAAATACATCAGCTTACCCAAAAAGTTTTTGAAGAAAATCCAGCAGCAGCTGGACTGCTGAGGCTTTTATGCTTCGAGGTGTGATACAGAAGGACACCAGCACCATGATGGAAGAGGAAGGATGAGCATTCCCACCATCAGCTATGTAACTATTTTGCTCACAGGCACACAAGTTAGGAGTTGCAAGTTAGAGAACTCGTGAGTTAGAAATCTTATGTCTTAACTGATGAATTAGTGAATTCCCATGTTAGACTAGTCTGTACAAAGTGGACTAAGCCCTTATTTGTCATGTTTGTTTGTTTTCTTTCCTAATAAGCTCATAAAGTAAAGTTTAATTTACAGAGTACACTGTCCTGTAAATTTGAGCGATTCAAACAGACCATGAGAACCAACACAGATTTAATTGAGACTCTAATTGCTAAAAAAAGTAGGCTCTGCATGTAATAACATTCCCTGTGTCCATTCGGAGACTATTTGCACTGTTGTCAAGTAAGTATAGAACAAGGAAGGTGATCCAAGCGACAAAGGGAAAAGACAAATGGTGATAAAGTGGTGGGGAAACAGTCTAGGTCTCTGACTTCTTGAGCACAACAAGATCCACAGAGAGAAGTCACTCCATTTTGCTCGGGCAGCATTTACAACATATCCAGAGCTCACCATGGAAGCAAAGCCAGCATGAGCGAGGGATAAAGGGTGGGCATTTAGAAGGACCACGGTGCTCCTTCTAGACTGAAGGTGACTTGGTTGCCCTCTAGGCACACAGTGGCTCTCCGCCATAGAAAAAGGTCAGGTAGACTGGTTGACTTCAAACCGAGAAAATCTTTAGGTTAATGAAGAGCCCTCTTATTCACAGAGGCTACATAGCTCAGAGAGAAAGAGGAGAGGACAACCACCCTCCCTGCTTCCACCCAGACGGAGCCAGAAAGGTGCTGAGCACCGTGTCCCTCTCCAGGGTGCTGATCTGCACACACCTCCTGCCCCGCACAGGCCCCAGGCACCACCCTCGCCTCTCTGACCGCCACGTGGAATGGGTCAAATTGCTTGCACATAGGCAAAACATACATCAAATGCCTGCACACTGATGTAGAACATAGTCGGAGAGGTAGTGAACGTGCACGTGTTCAGACTGCATGTTACATGCGTATGGTGGCCTGTTTCTGGGACAAGACAAACACCTTTGCAAAACCACTACATTTAGGCGGAAGAGGAGTGGACTGAATGTACACTTCATGCCCTAGTATATATTTGCAAACCACATGTTCCTCCAACACAGAGCTTGGAAGTGGTGCTGCTGGCAGTACTTGTCATCATTGTCACCACAGGTCATAATGCAACAAACTACATTTATGAACCTCAATTTTAATATTAAAGTTTTGTATGCAAAGACACATGAGGTGAAACTGGGCAAGACAGGAAAAAAAAAGGAAAAAAAAAGAATTACCCAAGGGGAAATAAAGTTTCTACACTACCTGCCTGTACAATTTAACATTTGCCTCGAGTTACATACTTCACATAGTACTTGAGTTTGTACAATACCATTGTACGATATCACACTGAAACTTCCTTAAGAGCTTTTCAGCTCTGCTTCAGTCAGTGAGTAGTTTTCTCACAGACAAGCCTGGATTTCAGTTAGAAAATGAATACCACAAGTTTTCATTTAAAACTTTACATTTTTACATATACTTTCTAGAAAAAAGAAAATTCACCAGGGGATTGCTCAGTATAGTTCACATTAAGTGGAATTTAAAGTCTTAGGAAAGTTTCAGGAACCACAGATTTTTTTATACTAAGGACATCTATGTTAGTTCTCATGGAAAGCTGCAAATTCCTTTTTCAGAAAAGCAGGTATGGATAAGATATGGAATTCCAGGTAGGCACATTAGCTATATCAGCAACACAGCAAATCATATTCCATAAACAAACACATTTTGTAGTAATTGTATGGAAAGAAACAGAGCAGTCCATAGCTCTCTTAGTTATTACTTACTGAGTCTCATATTTGCACAAGGCATTATTGAATTTTTCAGCAACATTTCTAAGATTCCCAATAAGGTTAGATGCTGAAATACATTTACATATACACACAACCCAACTATAAGAAAATACCAGTTTTAAGACAGATTACATGTTAGGTAAGAATATACGGTAAAGTCAAAATAAATGCACGTTAGCTACCAGTACTGTTCACAATCTCAAATTCATGTAGTTCCAAATAAGCCAAGTATGCAGTATTTTATTGTTGCAAATAAATTATCTATTAATATGGAAATTACATTTCAGATTCAAACATAGCACTTATTTCATAAAGAAAACAATATATTTAAATCTGATTCTTCCCTTCTGTAAATGTTTTATTTAAAGTCAATGCATTAAGTGTAAACACATTCACAGTTATTTTGGAGAATTTCATATACATTTTTATAAAACTTCACAGTATCACTCTATTATAAGTATAAAACGAAGACCTTTTATAATCACACAGCAATTCATGTAATTACTCACATTTCAAGAGAAAATACGCTTAATTCATAGATTTCCACTATGAGTCCAAATTGGCATTTTTCAACAGACTGCATCCAGACTTACATTAAGCTAGTTTCTGATGGAAAACATGCAGATCAGCTCTCTTAAATTACCATCCTTTGATCCCATTAACGGCCTTATTGGGGAGGGAACGAAGGAGAGGACAGGAGAGGAATACTAGAGTCCTAATGCTACAAAGACTTCTACAGCTACTATGTACTTCAACTTGCAGATGCCATTTTCTCACCCAACCTAAGAATCCTTAAAAGCAAAGCATATGATCAGATTTTTGCAGACTAGGGCTATTATGTAAAGTCTGATAGTTTATTCTTCAGATTTCCTATTTTTGCCTGTGCTCTGTTCTAAGAAAAGCAATATGAATGGCATATAAAAAGCATTCTAATTCTGGAAATTAAATACTGAAGAATAAAGCCGTAATATACAGAACTCATTTACCAAGAGAGCAACAAATGCTGAGATACTGTAATGCAACAGGATGTGAAACATATTAGAAACTGATTAATACTCTGCAAGTATCCCCAGAGTGACTAGGTAGGAATACAGCAGCACTGGGAACAATGAGGAATGTGCAAGCATTGACTACTTCTCCAGCTTAGTCAAGATGTTTCATTGTGAGATTCTGTGCAATTCAAGAATAAGGCCTCAATTCAGTAGTCAATTAAAAGAAACCCAACACAATAAGGCAAAGTGTTGCCTAAGAACGTCCTTGAAAATCTGACAACTTCATTGTTGCACGTAAATTGGAGAAAATCCTTAAGAGAAAAAAATCCACACCCTATAACAGAACTAGCTCCAACTGTGGGAGCCTCTGTTTTTAAAATCTGGGCCTTAAAGCTTAAGCAGAACAACAACAAAAATTCAAATACCACTAAAACTAACCAAAACCCACTATTTTTGAT
The DNA here is from genome assembly GCF_047716275.1 of Strix uralensis. Classification (NCBI taxonomy): domain Eukaryota; kingdom Metazoa; phylum Chordata; class Aves; order Strigiformes; family Strigidae; genus Strix; species Strix uralensis. The sequence goes on along the minus strand of NC_133972.1, from coordinate 20,352,129 downwards.
GTTCAGTATATGTACATTCTTTGCTAGTGCAAATACTGTATGCTGCTACATGCTTTGCTATTAAGGGTTTACTCCTATTAGAAATATAAATAGCTCCCTGAAGTATTTAATTGGCTATCTGGGTTTCACAGTCAAATTCAAACTCCAGAAATTATAAAGCTCTCTACCTAATCTGCTCTCATATTTCAATCAAAGGAAAGCATTTTTCAATTTTGACCATCAGTTTAACGTTTCTATGTCATTTAAGTCACTACTAGTCTAGGAAATGCTGAATAAACAGCGGTAAGCAAAGCAATTCAGGAACACTTTATTCATCAATTAGTTTGTAAGCTAAGGGTTGTTTTCCCTGCTACCACCTTGCAATGTAATCCATCAAACTGAAGAAACTCCCTTTGGCAACAAGCACTACTGGTGGTGTGATTAATAGTACCAGCATCTCTGGAATACCCTGACAGTCTTTTAATATAATACCTTTAAGAGTATATCTAATTGCGCATCTGACAAATATGCTATTATTTAACATCTGTTAACTTTAGGAATGCATTTCTTATTTAATTTTGAAAATACTTTAGGTGCTTTTTCCAAGACTTTGGCCATTAGCCATTTTGTTATTTACTCCGAAATATTCCCAAAGATAATAACATCTGAATTTACATCCCCCTACAGCTGTATGTTCTTTCACCCGTAATCCTTCCAAAACAAGCTGTTTTGATTGCATTACTTTATAAGAGTTGCCTTTTTTTTTCCTCCCCTCTCTAGAAATTAATGACTGGATAGGAGAGATCCATAAATACCTGGACAATTATTCCTAGTTCTGATACCACATCAACTTTACAGTAACAGCTTTACAAAAGTTACCTGGTGGGAAGTTATTTCCTGTCCCTTTTCAAAAAAAGCTATGCTTTTTTGTTTTTCCAAGTTATATTCCCAAATATATTTTGATTCAGTTTACATTTCCAGAGAAAGAAAGATTAAAAGAACAGTATTTATCCCTGACATACTTACCCAGAAGGAAAGTGAGCCATATCTTGCTGTCAGCTCTTACGATGAAGGCCTTTCTGTCATCAACAAACACTGGCAAAAGAAAACAAATACCTTAAGGATCAATTAAGAACATCCTCTGTAAAAGGAAATCTGTTCGAACTCTGCAGCATTAGTTTTCTGTAGAAATCTTGTCTAGACTTCAAAAATGCTGAAAGAAATTTCATACCAGTTAGTAACTACACATAAAAGCTTTAGACATCACAGACTATTAAGGTGACTACACAAATCATCAGGTTCTTAATTCCTGACACAACTTTTACAAAGTAACTTGTTAAAAGATGATTCCTACATAGATATGTTATTGACAAATCTGCTCAAACAGAAAGTCAGCCTTTTAAAGAGCACGCAACCCTCCATCCTTTCAGCAAAGCGTGATCAAGGAACAAGCTGGCCATCTCAACACTACAAACTGAGCTAGTCAACACGATCAGAGGCTGTTTTCACGAGAGTTCGTTACACAAACAGCACGTCTTCCCATTTCTTCCCCAAAGGATGCTAAAGTGGTAAAAAGCCCTTTCGCTTCCCCTCGCCCCCGATTCGCGCCGAGACCAGCGTAGGTCTTGTCAGCTTTGCTTTTTTTTGTGTGTTTTTTTTTTTTTTTTTTTTCTTTAACCTCCTCCCGTTGTGACAGGCTGGAGGACGGGCACGGGGAGAGCAACCGGCCGCCCGCCGCGGCCCCAGGCAGCGCCAGACACCCCCTCCCGCGGGGAGCCGCCGGGGGGGTGCCCGCCTCCTGGCCAAGGCGCTCCGCTCCGCATCCCGCCGCCCCCGGACCGCCCTCCCGGGGAAGGACGTCCCGGCGCTCCCCGTCCCCGGGCGGTAGTTTTCCAATAGCCACCTGGTGCGACGGGGGCTTTCGCGCCGAGTCGGGCAAGTCGACCGACCCGGAAAAGAGGGGAAGGAGGCGAGACCGAGCCCCATCCCACTTCCCCCGGGCGGAAGGGCTGGTCCCCCCGCCGAGGGGGGGCAGGGGGAGCGGGGGGGCAGGATTTTGGGGAGGGGGGCGGCTCTCTCCCCTCACCCCCCCCACCTCACCTCGCAGCCGGTCTCTGCAGACGCGCAGGAGCCTCAGGGGGCCGCGGCCCAGCGCGTCCCGCTCCCCCTCGGCCGCGGGCCCCTCCCTGCAGGGTCTCTGGGGGTCGCTCCTGCCCCCCCGCCGGCCGCCGCCTCCCTTCCGCATGGCGCGGGCCCCGCCGGGGACCTGCCTGCCGGGCGAGGGCGGCGGGCGCCCGCGGCCGCCTCCGGGGCTGGCGCCCGGCGACTGGTGCTGCTGGTGCCCGGGCTTGAGCGGCGGCGACTCTTTGTTCCTGCCTCGGGTCGGGACGACCATGTCCGCATACTCCCGGCCGGGGCCGGGGTGCCGCGCCGGAGCGGAGCGGAGCGAAGGGGAGGGGAGGGGGGCGGTCCTCAGCGAGGAGGTTCCCCCACCCCCGGGCAGGGCCCGGAGGCCGCGGGGCGGAGACAGAGCCGGCGGGCTCGTAGTAACGGGGCGAGGGGGCGGCCGGTGACTACTCCGCCGGGCTGCGCCGCCACTGCCGCCGCCGCCGCCGCCTGCTCCGCCCGGTTGGCCACGTGGGGGCGGGGGCGGCGCTCCCCGGCGGGGCGGGCAACGGCTCCCGGCGCCAGCCCCCCCCTTCCCTGCCCCGCTCCGCCCCGCCGCTCACGCACGCGCTGCCCCGGAGCCCAGCAGAGCCGCTGCTCCCCCGCCCCCCCCCCCGCCCGCGCGCGGGGCTCCCGCCGCCCCGCTGCCCTTCCGCAGGGCCCGCAGCGGGGGGGCGGGAGCGGGGTCTTCCCGCTCTCCTCCCCCCTGAGGGGCGGCCGCGGTTTTCCCGCCGGCCTCCGTGCGGGCGGGGCCGCCCCAGCCTCTGCGCTGCCGTGGCCTTCTGCTCCTCCTTCCCGCCTCGTCCCCTCTCCTGTTCCCCTCCGTTTCCCGTCCCTTGCCCGTTCTTAAGCCGTTCAGCTTGGTAAGCGCCGACTCTGTTAAATCCAACCCACCCCGGAAAAACATCTCTCTGCAGTGCCCCCCCCCCCCGTCAAATCCCCCAAATTTAACTGCCAGAAGGTGACTTGGCTGTGCTGTTGCCATGTTCCAGGGGCTTCCCGGCCGCAGAAAAGGCCCCTTCCTCCTCCTCCTCCTCCTCGTGTTGGAGTTTAAAGGGAGGTTTGCCTGCTCGTGTGCCGGCGATGTGGCACCCCGCCGTGGTGGCACCCCGCCGTGGTGGCCTCCGCCAGCGGCAGGAGAGCACGAGGCAGGGCTGCCGGCAGCACCCAGCCCCCGGGCAACGTGCGACTCCAGGCAAAACGTTTCCCTGGGTTCAGAGGTTAAAGGGTCCTGTTGCACAGAGGTCCTGTGTGACACGGACACTCGAGACCTGAAATGTTGTTTCACGACTTTTCTGGAGCAGCCATCTTCAGCACCTCACAGCAGCAATTCCTGTAGCTCCTGCGCTAACGGCTGGAATTACTGTGTTTGTAAGGGTGGTGAATATACAACAGGACTGTCAAACGAGACCCAGCTACAGCAAAACTACCTTTCCTCCTCCTACCTGTGCTGTTCTGCTCAGCACACAGCAGTGGCCAGACAGTGACTCATCTGATAGGGATATATTAATTATCATTTTTTGATAATGTTGACTAAACATAGCAGAGTAAAACCTCATTAACTACAACCTCTCCAAACAGATCCGTTTCACTTTTTCCTCCCTGACCTCTTGTTATTTTTTTCCCCTGGAAATTCTTTCTTGACCATACATACTCCTTGCCTCCCAAGTGCTCTTCATTGCTGTCTTGAGGCTTTGACCCTGCTCGCTCTTCATTCCTCTGTATATTTTTCTGCTCCCAAATTTTCTCCATGTTTGAGTTTTCTTGGCATCATCTTTCCACTCAACTCTTTGCTTGTCTTTCCTGGCCTTTCCAACCTTTTCCTCTGATGTAACAGATGTGCGGCTCTTTTCTAAAATGTTTACAACTTCTGGTTTTTATTTTCATCTCCTTTTCCTAATTATTTGTATGAATCATGTCCTACAAAATGCAAGGTTTGAGCCTTATGCAGCAAATACCGTACTAAGTATTTAAAGAAGACATTTAAGAAATATATAGTTGGCATATTGTTAGCACAGGAAGGTAATTTTGGTCCAAATTCAGCTGCCGAGGTAACAAACATATGAGAACAGGACAGCCTTTGCTGTCTTTGTGGTAGTAGAAAGGCTGTTACCACAATAAAGGATAAAGATACAAGCTGGTACAGTCGGATAAAATGAGTCTGTGGGACTGAGACCCCATGTGTCACAGGTACTCTTGGCTCCACATTTCTTTGCTTGTTGAGGGAAAATCATCCTTCTACCTCCAGGTGTTTTGGGGAGATAGTTGCAAAGGGCGTGTGTTACATTGATCTCCAAAAATGAGCAAGGAAGAAATAGCATTTTCCATTTGACCAGCTTATGTAGCTACATAAACCGGGCAGTCTCCTGAGCACACAGGTCCTTCTTCCAATGTGAATTACCTGTAGCAGTTTAACATTTCAAGAAACATTTATCTGTGCTTATTATATACTAAATATAAATGAAAACATAAAAAGAACACTGTTTGAATGTTTGAAGACTACATACTATTTTCCCACCTGCTTTCCAAGAGAAAAAGTTCCACAATCTGCTCTTTTTCATATTTGATTTTTATCACGCAGCCTTGACATGAATTTAGTAACCAAAGGAGTCTATTGTTGCTGGCTGAGTGTTTGAAATGTACAGGCTCCAGATAGTTAAGGAGTTCCGTGTGTAACTGGCATAGAAAAAGAGTAATATGATATGTCCTGCTGATTTTTAACTCCTGAAACCTATTTTCAATTTTTGCCAAAATCAAGAGTCATGGAACACTTAGGAACTTGAAGTGTTGAGATTATTAAGGTTGAAATGGTTGCTGTGGCTCAGCCATTGAGATTAACTGGGCCTGCTCCAGCCTGCAGCAAATCAATTACCTTCAGGCTGTTTTATTTTAATAAACTCTTCAGGCAATTTATTTCAAAAGGTATGGCCCACAGAACCTGATTACAAAGGCACGTACTACTAAACTAAACAACTCTAAAGATTTTGAAAGTTGTTATAAGAATGCAAAGACAGAACATCACATTCTTAAATGTAAAGGTGCCCATATTCAGCAACTATGAAAGAAAACCATCAACGCTACTTCAAAAGAGCTGCAGTAGAGCAGTACACCTCTAAAAATAAAATGTCACTTGCTTCAATCTGTTGAAGACACAAGTAGTAAGAAATAAACCTTGGGTTTATATCATCACAGGAGTTGCATATTTCCAACATCACATTTCATACAGAGTAGCTCATTACTAGTCCTGCACATCACAGCGAAAGGAGCGATCCCAGTAAGCCCTCACATACCTTGCTGTTCATATCAAAAAGGGGGGAGGGAGGAAATGTGATAACTCTGAAGGTTAATTTGATTTCTCTGAACCCTTGAGGGGGCTGAAGGATATCTACTCGGCCACAGGAGAGACATTGTCTTAATCAGCTTATCCAAACTTCTTTTGTCCAGGGACAGCAAAATCCCTAAAATGTTGGTCCACAGTTTTCTTCTGTCCCAGGACAAAGCACATCCAGGAACACAGCATTCCTGTTTCTGCCAGGTCTTCCCTATCTCTCTGACCATACATTTTCCATGATCACTGGACTGTCTCTTCATATTTCCAAATCACCCTGCCAGATATCAGCAGCTTCAGGATGCTGAGTTGGATGGTGGTTATGACACACTGTCAACAGAGATAACTCACAGTCTTCAGGTATCAGGCCCTGCAAATAAAACACATTGCCTTGGCAGTTCTTAAATATTCTCTAGAAGTGTTCGTTCCTCAAGACACGGGACATGCACACCTCGTCACCAGATAGTTGAGAGCTTGCTTTCTTTTACTCGACTCATTCTCAGATCCTGCACTATTTCTTGCCACCAGTTCTCTCACTCTTCCTCTTGCCTCAAGAGAGATCTTCACTTTGCAGTTTATTACCAATACTAACCCCTTCTGTCTCCCAAGGTTATCTGAATAAGAGTGCCCGTAGATAATTCCCTTTTTATACCTATAATAATGCTTCTTGTACTGCTCTGCTTTGTTCCAGTGGCACTGCTTCAGAGCATATTCTGCAGATTCTGTGTCAAGGCTGCCATTGCCACCTACCACAGGGCTTTGCTTCTGCGAAGTTTGTGTTGATCCCACACACTTTCACACATTCTGCAGCAGACTTAATAATAGCAGGACTGCATTGTAGCAAGTTAGGGAACTTCAGGCTCCCTTTTCTTGGTTTATTTAATCCAAGGTTAGCATGCAATGAAGGCATAATCTAGAAAATATGTCTCTTCAGCAAACAATTGTGTGGCTGCTGCCTGGTTAGACGTACTCAACCTAGCATTAAACTAGCCATTTTGAGTGCTGACAGCAGCATAGCTGCAGCAGTGTGGAGCTCAGAGCCTCAGGTAACTATCCAGGCAATTAGAGTATTTTGAGCTCCATACCATATGGCCATATCTGACTTAACTCATTATTAATCCTACTTGAGCTTCAGTCACAGAGCAGACAAAATCTTACCTAAAGAAAGAACTCTATGAGAATGGAAGTTGGGACTGCTTCTGAAGACCAGTGCAGAAGGCTAAGGAGTCTCTTAAGGCAGAAGTAAAGAAGCAGGATTGCCCTCAGACTTTGTACATGGAGGAATCTGCCTGGAAAAACCAGAAGAATGTAGTGGCAAACAAGTTATAGTATGCAACTTGTCGTATTTAACAGCTCTGTGGGGTCAATTCGCTTTCTGCAGGATACAAACATCCTCCCCTGAGTTAACTCCTTTAAACATGCGTTGCCTGTATTCTGAAGAGGGAAAAATATGCTCCTGGTGAGTTAGTAATACAGCAATCTGATCTCTACTTGCACATGTCTGTTCAGATCTACCTTCTCTCACTTTTAAAATTGCAGTTGCATTTTAACTATATATGTATGTAACTATATAGAACTGGAGCAATTGCAGCTGTATTTTAACTATATATAAAACTGTATAGAACTGGAGCAACTATGTCTGTATGGCTAACTTCTTATATGAGCAAAAGCTTGTTTCTACTAGAAACAAATGAGAACAATTTACCCAGCTTGCCTACCCTGGCAACAAAAAAATCACATTTTTAGAATGAGAGGTCCTGAAGACCCTTCTTTCTTTGACACAGAAATTACCTCCTTGATTTCTATAAAGGTGATTATAAGTCTCAAACTGCAGGCTGCCACAATAACACTGAAGAACATTAGTGACTCAGAAGACCTGATTATTCTCCACCAGACATTTTCTGATTTCTTGGCTTTCACTTTCCAGTACCATTTTCATGCTACCTTAAATGCTTCCCCGAAGCTCTGAAAAAAAATAGTTAAAGGAATAAGAAATACTATGAATATCAGGAAAAAAATTCAAGCTATGCTGGTAACCTCATAGGTCTAACATATCTCTAGTTACCCTTCCTTCCTTGCTGCAGACAGAACGATCAAAGCAGCACAGCCGTCCACTTGCCCTGTTGAGCAGCTGATTGGGAGATTTGCCAATGCCCCCTCTTACAGCATGGAGTATGATCATCTCCTCCCAACCGGGGCCTGGAATGTTTCTGTAATTCTTCACCATTCTGAGGACTTTTAACTCCTCTGCACGATATAATCTCCTTACAGCTTTCGAAATTAAGATCTCTTGCTGTACGCTCCACGTTCTCACTGTGTGGCGTTTAGCCACAGCGAGTAGTCATGCTAATTTGGCATAGATGCCATGATTCCCAGCCACAGCAACTGCATCTCGTTATGCTTCTATTTGGAGGAGCAAATTATAGAGCGAGTTATCAGAGGACCACAAAACTCATTATTACAAGCAGAAGTGATGGATCCAGCTTACGCTAACCTGATTTACTAGCCACCATGGTTTAGGTGACTCTTCATTTTTTGCAGAGTCAGTGTTTATCTGGTGTGTCTCTAGCTGCTGCCAAAAGATGCATCAGAGAAGACAGAGGAAACAGCTTGCAGCGACAAGCAGGAGCTAAGTGACAACAACAGAACAGGATCATATGAACATGGGCTGAGCTATTGTATTTCATAGCAGATGCCCTCTGTGTGAGATTGGGAATATAGACACCATTTATGGTGGAAATACGCAAAGGCCAGCAATGGACTTAGAACAGAAACATGGGAAAAGCAATGACCTGGAAGTGCTCACAGAATACCTTTTCAGTTAACAACTGGCAGAGCAGCCAGATGTGATAAAGAGTAGGCTCTTGAAATATGTTGCCATATCAGTCAGTAAACCTACGCTGCTGGAGATTTACTGGCAAATCTGCTTTGGCAAGAGAGTGAGAGAAGCTTGTGGACCACTGTGAAATCCTTACAGACAACTATATCAGAAACAGAGGCAGGGTTTAAGTTTGTGTGTTCAGATGTCAGCAAGTTTGTTGTTGTTTCACCCTTTGCTTACCTTGATATTCATGTCAGTGGGGATTTCAGTATATCCTTTACTGCCCTGGTTAATGAAGGTAGAGAAGAGGCAGATTAATTACCCACAGACAGTGATAGAAAGTACCTTTGGCAAACTAAGCAAAATGGCAGACCGGCACAAAGGCAAGATGATCCTACACATCAAACACCCCTTAAATGGCAAACAAAGCCATGACTTGGGAACGTTGTTTGCTTCCTGTATATGACTGAGAAAAGGTGAATTATTTGTGACAAAGTGACTAACATGGTCATTTTGAGGGCTGCAGGGCATTCTTTCTTGGTAAATCTGGTCTTTTTGCCAGAGACCTTATCAAGAGGAGAAAAAATGATGCTGAGGCTACAAACCCTTTAATTTATACCCACACATACTTAAAAATGTAATACAAATTTTACACACAAAAATTTTGAAAATCCCTTATGGAGTCCTTGTTGGTGACTAATAGCAGCAGTTTATGTCTTCCTCGTCTCCTTCCTCACCTTTTTAACTTTTTGATCATCAGTCTCAAATCACGATCCTGACTATTTGTGTGCTTTCATTATACATTCTGAGACCTTGCTAATAACCGCACTGAAATCAGCCTTTAAAGACCGTGTTCCCAAAACATCCCGTAACTGTTTGCCACAGTGTCAAAAAACTTGATGGAATTCATCCCTTTCTTCTATTTCCCATGTAGAAATATAGTTCATTTGTAGTCATCATGGTTTTACACTACCTATCTGGCTTTTTCCCCTTAATTTTTCACATCAACACTCTAGTCTCTTGAACTACTATGAAACAAGGACTGCTCCCTTTCCGGTGGAATAACGCGTTTGCCTGCGTCGCATCAGCTGTGCTGACAAACAGGTACAGCTATGGCCCAGTTTCGAGCGTATTTTTGAGGTCACAGTGCCCTCTACTGTCTAAGGCATCCTCTTCTGCATCATCTTTGTTAAAAAAAACAGTAAGCCAGGTATTTATATATACTCACTAAAAAAAGCAATTTATTTTTTTCCCCCAGAATTAACACATTTATTTCTGTTTCAAGATACACTTTCATCTAGACTAGCAGGCCAAATCTGGGTTGTTTGATTCAACAGAAAACAGGTTGGCCAGGGCATAGTCGTTTCTTGCTGACTGCAAGGCTGCTTTGCCAGAGTCCCTGTTAATTTAAATTAAACCACTGATCTATGCAGAGCTTGAATCACACCTGACTTGTAAGTGTTGAGTAATTTCACATAAGGAAGTACTCTGACATACATGCAAAGCAAGAACAACCAGGCCTGTGTATCAAGTACAAATTGTAAATACATCTGCCACAGATTCGTATTGCTCCTGGTGATCATTCCAACCATGCAGATGCAAATCACCTATTACATATGGAGATGTTCTTTACAAACTCCTCTCCTGTTTGTGTTTGCCTTCACCATCTCTCTTCAGGAGTGATGTGGGGTTCTGTAGGTGGTTTCACTCCCCTGTGGGGGTCCCCCTGCAGCACCAACATCCCGCAAGTGAGCCTGAGACCGTCCCTGTCCTCCTGCCAACCCATCCCTCACAAGTAACCACAGACCCCTTGTGACACTCCCCCCTCACACCAAAGCCCCATTTACCTTCACACAAGAGGTGGGATGCTCTGCTTACCCTAACCCTACCATTAGAAAATCCTATTTGTTTATGATTTTAACAAAGAGAATTCAAATAGAAAGAAGCATCTACAGCCAACAAAAATTCCTAGCCTGTCCCACTTCTTAAGAAGCATTCAGCAGATAACACTGAAAGCGTTATGGGGGGGTGGGGGGGGGTGGTGAACATTTCTTTTAAAATATACTGTTTGTTTCATATTCTGAAAATTTTTTAGCTTGACAGAACAACTCATTATGCTCAGAGAGCAGCAGCTGGCTTATTGTTTCATGAAGCAGGTGCAACCACTCCAGCTCCTCAAGGTGCTACAACTTGTTTCCCAGTAGGGGATCTTGTAGCATGAATCCCCATAGCATGACACGTAGGTGTTCAGAGGATTTTTCCTTTCGGAGAGATTACATTGATGATATATATCAATGTACATATTAATGATGGAGTGAAGCCCGAATATAGTACAGCATTCATTTTCTCGTGTTAGTCTGATAGCAAAATGAGGAGAGTTCACAAAACAATGCACTTTCAAGTGTACACATACTCATACATATATAAGTGTGTGTGTTTGCATGCATGTGTGTATAAAAAGTATCTATAAAATGCTAAAAATCAAACAGTGCTGCTGGGCATGGAAGGCGTATTTCAAACATAGCAGATGTACTTGTCTTTATCTAGCCATTTTTTCCATGCAACTGCCACATCATAACGTCACAGATAATTTCACTGATAGTGAGTAGAGCTGAGGCTCCAGAATGAGCCCCAGGGCTGCACTGCAAGGAAACTGTGGCCCACTTGTAATCCTGGGTTTCTCTGAAGAAATACTTCACAGGAAGGATGCTTTTAAAATTTACCACTTAATGAAAGGAGAAAAGGATGTCAAAGAGCGGAGAGTATGCTGTGTAGGGTGAATACTTAGGGCTGGTTTTGGGTGCAAGAACACACTGTTGGGATCATGCAGGGGAGCAGAGAAATGCAGAATGACTACCAGGAAAAGGCGATAAAGTTTTAAAAGATATTTTCTCTTTAGAAGGGTTTCCCTTTTCGCATGTGCTGGGGCAATACTTGGAAAAATTCTACCCACTTTTCAAACAGAAAGAGCTTCATTGCCCACTAACAACTCACAGACTACGTTTAAAGTAACTTCATGTTTACATGACGTATGCATATGCAGAAGTACATTTTGCAAGCAGCGTGAAACCTCTGCATTTCAGCTGTCACTATAAACCTTATTGCCAGCACTTTTAGAAAAAATGCAGAGGAAAGAATGCAAAATAAATGATGACAGTCTTAACTTTATGGTAAATTGATAAAAAAATCTCTTACATTATAGTGAAATCAGTCAACAGTGTTGTACAGCTGTGGAAAAACAAAATTTTACACTGGAGTATGTGAAAAGGAGTTTCATATCTCACTCATGAAGTCATCTATTGACTCCAGTTAGTACTGGTGAGATCTCAGTTAAAGGAATGTGTCCGATAGTGAGCACTGCACTTCAGGAAAGATGTGGACCCACTGAAGGATGAGGATTTTTCCTAATCTCCTTTATCCCTTACTGTCATTCTTATTTTACATCAGCCATGGTAGTTGCAAAGTAGATTTCTCCCCACCAAACACATACCACAGCAGAAAACCCCCTTGAAGTCTACACAAGGAGGATGTGAAAAATAACGTGGAAAAGAGTAATCAGAGTCAATGTAATATCAGTTTTCAAATAGGCAAAAGGTTGCTACAAGAAGAGACAGAAGCACTGGATAAGGAGTGAAGGGCTAAAATTACAGTCTGGGTCAGGTTAGACATTAGGGCCAATTTCTAAGGAAAGAATAGTTAAGCATCGGACTCTTTAAAGGACCTGTGGAATCTCCATTGTTGGAGGCTCTTAAAAGCAAGTAAGATAAACATCTTTCAGAGGTGGTTTAATTATAAACTGATCTTGGCTTGAGCCGAAGAGATGATCTCTGAAGATCCCTTCCTGCCCTACTTTTTATTATTATATACCAGCTAATCCCTCACTGAGTCTTTATGAAAAAATTTCATCCCAAGTATCCCCTGGCCCAGCTGTGAGCTAGAGACCACCCAGCTCCTAATATACCGAGGAAAATGCTACTTTTACCCTGAGCTGCCATTCCATGGTTGTTTGTCATGAAGGTTCCATGTAATGCAGAGATTATCAGTCTTCTACAATGAAATATATGGCAGTGCCTTCAGATTTTGCCCGCACCTGAAAGACAAACAACAGAAGAAAAAGGACTCTGGAAGCAGAAGAGTAGGACCAAACCTGTAACATTTGCTTGGGCTTTTGTTTTCAGGTGAGGGAGCAGAAGAAAGAGGAAACACTGAGTTTGCAGTTGAAAACTAGCTTGGGTCTTAAAGAGACACCTGAGTTTCACTAATGAGTCTGCCACAGATCTACTTTGTAAGTACAGTGTATGATCTAAAATGAGGCAATAACAAGGAAGGAAGGGCGTTGTGACAAGAATTGATTAGTAGCATTGAGAACAGGGACTGTGGAACAAAAATAGTATGTGGAACAAGACTGGAGAGGAGCAGGCAATAAATGAGGATGAAAATGAAAAGTCAGAGGACAAAGAAGGGAAGAGGGAGGAAATGTCATATTGGAAAATAACCTTAAATGTGCAAGTGCAACAGAGGCCTAACTCCAACAAAGTTTATGCTATTTTCAGCGTTTCGTGGGTTTTTTTTAAGGAGTGCTATGGGTAGAAAGGAAATGCCTAAATGCTGGAGAGGATCTTGGTCCTAGAACCTGGATCCCCTGACCTGCTGCTTATAGTAGGCTAGAGGCCCTGAGGTCTCACATTTCTGAAACAGTACATAAAAACTTAGTCAGTCATAATTAAATTTTTCGTGTAATTCGAGATTGAGAAGACGTCCTTATATGTACATTCTCTATGCCAGGATACAATAAATGTTGCTTTCCCATGGAATGATACTCACTCTATTGCCCACATTCAAGAATGGGTCGGTCTGTCTCTCATGAGATGGATTTTTGCTGCCTTTCTGTCTTGAGCTGACTCTGGAGGTCTCTTCCTCCTCAGGGCCTTATTCCACAAATAAGTCCCAAAGGTCTCGTGGAGAAGATGTTTCTGGTCCTTTCCCATTTCACTAGGGAATCCAGGTGAAACATTCTGATCCTCCAGCAGAGACTGTATTTGTGCCTTTCAGGGGATGACTCCATTTCTCTGATTGTGTCTACTTGAATATAGAATCCAAAATCATGAAGATTAAATATGAAAATAAGTCCTTAAGCTCATGATTTTTACTCAGTTTTCTACAGAAATAAGTGTCTATACTAGTATGTGCATATACAAGTTTGTCTAATTATACCAAAATCACTTCACTATTTAGCTAATTTCAACTTAATTCAGTGGTCACACTTTACAATTGTAGGGTGTGGTTTTATATTTGCATGGTTTCTGTACTAATAACAGTTTAGATCTATGCAGACAGTGGAAGGAAGAGAGGACAAAATGTTGACCACTGCAAGAGAATAAATCACAAGGTCTCTTTATAGCTCACTGTCAGCATGCTGTCTGAGACTCAAAGTGAAGGTCTGCAAACATATGAAAATTATTGCCACAAAAGAAAATACATGCATCTTTATGCAAACATGCAATCTACACAGTTTTGCCCTGAGTAAGGTGTTAGGTGTGGCACACTTACCCGGTTCAGCAACAGCAAGTCCTGAACAACTACTCAGTTACACAACTCTGGTGCGGAAAGAAAGCTTTAAGTGGGTGCAGACATCTGCTTTAAGCCTTGTGAGGCTTCCTGAGCATTATAAATTGGCTTTTGTGTAAATGAAAATCAGGCTGTGTATTTTCTGCCTGGTATGGTGTTGAGTACATGTTCCAAAAGTATTCAAAGATAACCTCTTCGTTAAGATATGTACCGGTATACTTGTTTTGTGTACCGGGAAGAAATTAGTAGCGTATGTGGATACGAGCTAATTATTTTCTCTTGTTCACATAGCATTTATTACAGACAACACTAATATTTGCTGAAAATAAGAGAGTAAAAAAAAAAATATATCTTACCATCCATAATCCAAAAAGACATTACAGTTTACAACTGCCTGGATGCCATCCAACCAGTAAGTAGAAAACAAACAAAACTACTGAGATAAAAACAAACCAGAGAAAAGCCTAATCAACTTAGGAAACAGAAATAGATGGCTGATGCAGGCCAGCACCCTTTCACTCACCATGTGGAATTTTGCACCTGAGGACCTGGCAGAAAATCCAAGAAGATCTACTCAAGGCAGACAGTAGGTTGCATATTGTGTAGGAAAAAAAGTGGATAATGCTGCCTGAGAAACGGTTGAGGCAGTACAACGCAATTTTGCCACAGTGACAGTAGTAGGTTACTGGGAAAAGAACTGAAACAACGCTGTTGCTGCGCGGGGCTTGAGGTCAGAGGACGGAGGCCAGCGGGAACAAGGGAATTTGGGGAATACCAGTAACAGCATCTGGGGCACATGGGCAGTTTTGGATACACCGTATCTTTTTTTTTCCTCCTTCTCATTTTTCCTGTTCCCTGTTTACTCTCCCACCTTCCCGTGCCTCCCCGAAGAGACCCCACGCGGAGCCGCTGGGCCACCCTGTGCCAGGGCAGGGGCTGCTGCTGGGGGACTGGGGGGGGTGGGGGGGTGCGAGGGGGCTTGGGGATTTGGGGGGGTGCGGGGGGGGACTGCAGTGTCCCGGCGGAGGGGCGCTGCGCCGCCGGCAGAGGGCACAGGGCGCCTGCGAAATACAGCGGCTGCAATCCCCTACTTGAGAGCTTTTTCCCTTCCAGGTGGCATTTTTCTTACAGTTGTATCCAAGTACAGGAGGGGAAGGATCGGATGGTATCCCAGAGACCATTAGCTTCTGTTTAGAAACAAAGATGGGAATTGTTCCTGTGTCTAAGTAGCTTCAGGCTAGGATGAGTGTTAGGGCACACTTTAGGAAAAAGAGAAGCTCACTGACGCCTGACAAGAAATTATGAAGGTGACGGCCCTCCGTTTAGCGCAGCACACTCCATCCTCCCCTGCAGTGGCTGCCTCGGTGAGTCACCCCCTGTGAAAAAGTTCCCCGATGGTGGTACCTGAGCTGGAAGCATTTCCCTGAGCTTTGAAGTTTCACGTCCAGGTTGCGCTCTGCCAGGAATCGTGTGCGTGCACACATGGACGTCAGCACGGACATCAGGTGGGCTCGGTACAACGCAGAGCTCCCAAGCCCTGCAGCATGGCAGAGAAACAGGCTCGGGGCACGGAGCGGTGTGAGCTGTTGACCCCAAGTAGAGCACGCAAGAGGGAACCGAGTCCCTACCTGTAAAGGGAGGTTGGTGGAAAAGGGCAGGGCTGCAGCAGCCCGGCCATGTAGGGCCCCTCCATCCTCCAGAGTCAGCGCTCCACAATGCTAGACCCTGCGGCATGCGGGGTCGTGGGGAAGGAGCAGCAGCCCTCAAAGCACTGACCTGGTGTGTGCAAATGAGGGTCTAAATCTATTGCAGCACCCCAAGCTGCAGAAGGGGGTGTGAAATGACATACTGTCTCAGCCTTTACGGTAGTCAGGCTGCAATTTTATGTTAGAGTGCGGGGGGGTTTTGTTGGGATTTTTTTTGGCATCTAACAATAAAAAAGTATAATGGCATGGCAGTGTATAATAATGTAAAGATTAGATATTTAAATGAAGGAGTGTGACTTAGGACTCCACATGGTCAACAAGTTCAGTGATGAGTGAATTTGTCAAAAGAAAGACCTGCTTCCTTGAAACTGAAATGAGTTTCTAATTCATACCAAATGATTTTCAGCTGGAAATAAAAAGACAGAACTATATTACAAGTTAAAAAAAAGTTCTTTTGATAGGTGATACAATGTTTTAATATTTCATTTTGAAATCGATGTAAATAAATAAGGATAAGTGGTAACTAACCTGAGGACAGTCAGATATTTTCAGCGAACACAACATTGTGCATTTACTCAAAATGCATGGCTCCTCTTGTTCTTCTTTTAAATCAGCCCTTTATACTCCTCCAAATTCAATTTTTGCATTTTCAATTCATTCTGAATTAATTTTCCCCTATTTTTCCACTTCATCAGCCAACCAGAAAACATTCACAAGCCCATTATTTTAGATTCCTAAGTAGAGCTGCGTAAAAAGTGACAGTGAAAGGTCACTTTGCCATTGTTGTTTATTTTGGTTATGAAACTGGAATAAATTATGTTAGAAGTAAACGTATTTGCTGGCATAGCAACAACAGCAAAAGGTATTCTGCTGTTTCCAGACTCAAATATTTAAAAAAAAAAAAAAAAAAAAAAAGTAATGACCTAACAAGGATCATTAGGTATTTTAGATATTATTAACCTGAATTTTGGAGCAGATTTAAATTTTCAAAAGAAAAATCAGAGGGTCTCTTGTGGGAAAAAAAGGGTGCCCTAGTGCTGAAGTATTTTAGTCTTAAAATTAATTTATGGGGATTGCAGCCATCCCACATTCAAATTTAAAATTAGTCTTGTACCTTACAGCTCTACATCTGGATATCTGATACATGTGAGGTTGGGTGGAGCAAAGTAAAACAACTAGTTTATAATGTCTTGTAGGTATAAATAAGGAAATCCAGTAAAAATAGCTGAAACCACATTTGTGTTTCATGAACAAGCTCCCTGCTACGGTCCCTTCCATCACAGAGATACATAGCACTTACAGAATCAGATTTATGCCTGAACTTTATCATGTTTAAGAATCATTGCTTTCTTTACTATCAAAAGTGCAGACCATCACATAACATTTCTGCAAAGGCTTGCATTTTTTTAAAACTTGTGATTTCCTCACTAGCTTAAAACACTTCTTGCAAGCGCTACTTTCCAAAGCGACTTCACATGGAGAAATCTATTTTAAGGCATTTGTTAATTCAACATCAGTGAAGTGTGGAGCGAAACAAAAATGAAGTCATTGTTCGTTTTAAGATTATTTATGTCATATTCAATGGTGGGGGAAATTTTGCAGAGCTCTGTTTCTTTTCCCAAATTTATTCCAACAGCTTGGTGCAGTTATTAATTCTTATGGATTTCATTATTTAAATGAAGATGATATACAGTTCTCTGTTTCCTTTTCTGGGGTCTTTTTCGTCTTCTCTGAATAATTTCTCCATCTGGATGCACACTCAGCCCTTGTCATGAATCACAGATAAAGCAGAAATCCATTATTGTTGTCCCATTTGTTGTCTTTTTGTGTTTGAATAACTGGTTTAGCCCCAGCCATGCAACTAATTTTATGTGGACATACTCCAGAACCAAAGTAGTAAACAGGGAATTAGCAGTGAATTCTAACACAAAAATTAGGATAAGCATTCATTTTTCCTGTGCTTAGGCATGCTTATACAGATGATTTTTAACATTTTCGTCAATCAGGATCTGGTATAGTTGAAACTTGGATGTATGATCTGGTTTTCCTTCAGGTTACATGATTATAGAGACCTCCTTCCTAAGCTAGAGTTGTCTTTAACCATACTGCAGTTTTGTTTATGATCATATCGCACGTGTAACTTTCAATATTCTTTTTTTGTGGTTTGCAATTTCTCATGCAATTTTAGGTTTTAAAATGTCTCCCCTAGTCTCCTGTTATCATACAGTGCCTAGTCAGTGCAAAGTTTTATGCTTGGCACATAGAGCAATTCATCTCAAAATTACATGTTATTTGCTTAATTTGGTATTTCTATTTACACTAACTCTAAATACCCACTTGGATCTTATGATCAGCTTCCAATTTATTTCTACTGTAGCATCCGGACAGTTGCTATTTATGTCTTTCTAGTTTTTCCAGTGTGTTCATTCTGGTGAAAGTGTCCATCTCATCACAGCTGCATTGCAGATTCACATTTCCAGAATAATACAAGTGTTAAAAATATTTTAAGTCATAAGATTTTGTACATGTGAGAGAGACTTGAACATTGCAGATCTTGGTTTCTAGTCTCCTAGATCACTAGGGGAATCCATAGCCTTGAAGGGCTCTAGGCACAAGCTGACAAGGCACTTCCTCAACATCAGATAGTCTGTGTGTCTTTATGTTTGTGGACAAGGTGGGGACAGACCGGTCCCAAACCTGCTGCCTGCTCTTCTGCCTATACCAAAGCCCTGAAGAGCAAAATGTATTGCTTTTGCTGTGGGGGGAACTTGAACACGCTGGGCAGCAGCAGCAGCTGCTCAGGAGCAGGGCTGGAGGCATTGCTTGCTGGCTGCGGTAAGAGCGTGCTGATTCTACGCTTCTCCATGTAATTTTACATTCTGACATCTCCCAGTTTCTTTTGTGGCAAGGCAGCTCTAGCCCATCCCCCATATTCTGGACATTAAAATTCAGTTTTGCCTATGTTGCCTAGATGACTGCTCTGCCTTTGAGACAGGTATATAGACTATTCTTCTGCAAAGCGTAAGGAGAACTAAGCTTCCAAGAAGAGGATCCACAAAAGCACGTGTCCCAAACCCCACAAATTTTAAAAAAAAAAAGATAAATTAACCTCTGCAACTTAGATGAGTGCTCTTATCATTGAGGTAGCAAGTAAAAAGGAAGCATCCATGTGTTCTGTAACAGTTTGGCCAAGGTTGAAAGAATAGGAGAACAAAGGCATGATATTATGGCATGGAGCAAAAGAAGCTTTAAAATACTGTTTCAGGAAGGGATGATAAAACGTTTAGGCTGGTCTCTCAAAAAAACGTAAACTTTCCAAAATAGCAAACACTATAGTGAAGACATCCAAACCAGGACTTGGAAGCATGATTCTTCCTAGAATTAGTGGTATCTGTGCATCTACATCCGTAATGGCTTTGAAATCTCAGCCTATAATATTCCTTGTTAGTCTTTTCCCTCATCAGGTATGTAAGAAGGAAAATATTTTCTGTGACTGAAAACACAAGTAGTTGTCAGTCCAGAACTACTGGAAACCATGCCAAGTTGTCTTAAGTGTTAGGCAGGCTATACAGTACCTACTAATTCATTTTAAAACAACTGGAAAATGTTTAAATCCTTGTAAAAGAAATTAGGGAGCACAAGTATTAGACTTTTATATGTTCATACAAAAATGCACATGGTTCCTAGTGCATTGTAAAATGAAGGACCAAAGAAGGCCAAAGTCTTTAACCATCTGAAACAATCTAATCATCCTCTGGAAATGCACTGTTTGGGGTGACTATGTTGACTGAAAATGGAGTGATTAAATAAAGTCAGGCTGATAAATCTCCTGAGTACTACTAACTTATTTGTAATATCATTGAAGATGAGTAGTATGACTGGTGTCTCAAGTCTAAAAGCTATGACATTCAGAGGAAAGTAATTGAAGCCTGCCATTCCAAAGCCCTGGGTACATGTTCAGATACTATCAATGCAAATTTTACAGCCAACGATTTGCATCAAGATAAAAATTAATTCTTCTTTTGGCTGCCTTGGGATCAGTCCATGAGAGAGCACAGGAAGGAATAATAATAGATTTGTAAGTGACTATGTATCAGCGTGACTTTAAGACAGGGAGTAAGATAAACAGAAGAAAAACCTGCTCTCTCCCACACTCAGCTTCCACACCAGAGAACACTAGTGAAGACCAACAGACTTTTTGTCTCATAAAAGCATACAAAAATGCAGGTGCAGACAGAACAGGAGGGGTGATTTTCAATAGAAAGACCCCTGATTGAAGGCAGTCCAATTCCAGCAGCCCCTATTAAGCACAGACTACCAGTTTAAGAATCACAACTTATTCCAGCTCTGTGAGAACTCAAAGAGTGTGGACTCTGATGACACCAAATACCCAAATGATTTACTATTTTATAGTTAAAATTATGGTATGCGTTGCCCCTAGATGCTGATTGGAAGACAGCGCAGACTATAAGTAAAGACATCATGAACTTCTCCAATGCCATATTATTGCTTTCAGGACATTTTAAGATGCCTTAAGACAAAGACCCAGGTAAAAAGCACACTAATAATTCTGGTTTGAGGCAACAAAGACACATGAATGCATTGCCTCAGAAAGAGTAGATAACAGACTTCTGACACATGTAAAAGACACGGATTTTTTGCTATGTACTTCACCCCTTCTATAAGCCTCTCAGAACAACTGACCAGAAGTCAAGCATCTAAACAGAGAAAAGCTGCGGCTCTTCAAGGAACTATATCACCTCTATCTTTTGGGGGCTTATTTATTCTAAATATTATCAATTACAGATTCAGTTGCAAGCGTTTACCCTTCTTTAGTTCATCTTACTGTTTGAGCTATTCCCCTGCAATGGTTGGCTGAATTAAAACAAAGAGCTACCTGAGTGCCCCTTGCATACCTGAAGGACGATAATTAATCTCATCACCATTTCCGCTAACCACCCTTCTCCAAACACAGGAGAGCGCAGAACTTTGAAACAGTCAATGAAAACATAACTCAAAACCAGGAGATTCTCTAGGTCACAGAAACCTGAAGCAAATCAAAAATTATTGCATATATTCCTGGTAGGCTTCACAATAAGAATAAAAACAAATCAAAGTCAACTATTAGACAAAAATAATTCAGCCTTGTTTGATTTTAACTCAACAAATTAGTTAGTCAATGCAGTCCCTGTATTAAGCCTGTTTTCCAATTGAAAAAAGCCTTAAAAATATTAGATTTTGCTGGATTTGCTTGTAAAACTGTATTTTATATTAACAGAGGTAAAAGTGCTGCAGTGGTGAATTATCTAATACTGTCTACATTGGGAGACATTATCATCTTACTCTTAAAAAAAATCCCTCTCTGGCAAAGTTTTCTGGTAGGCATCCCCATAGGTTTTTCTTACTCCCCCTGGGTATTACTCTGGAGAACAAGGACCAGCTTCTGTAGTTCCACAAAGGACTCTGAAGCCTCACTGACCACCCTGATGTCAATGACTAATAAGGATCTTGAGCATTAGACCACTGACAGTTTAATTCTTTATACTTAGCATTATCATTTCTGATTATTGTTAGTTTATATATATTCATGAATATATGAACTGATGGTGTATAATTTAAATATTTTATGTGTATTTGAAATGGACTTTTTACTCATGATTGAAAATATCATTTGTTGCTCTGTATTTCTAGCATACCACTAAATCAGTGCATTCATCGTGCTTCTGCACAGGAAGTTTGGAAAGTATCACTTGCCAAATAATTTGTTTTCTGCACTGCTTATCTCTAAAATAGATAATTTGGATACAAATCTGTTTTCTAAATGTGAAACACAAGGCAGCCTACAGTCGTCATGACTATTCAGCTGTCTCTTCAGAGTAACCCTACCGAGAGGCAGCTCAGAATCTTCACTTTATTTAAACCCCTGGTTTCTCTTTGGACAATAGCAAATAAAAACTTCAATTATGCAGGTGTTTGTTACAACTTGTCCCAAATGTCTTGATTCTACAAAGCAAAAGGAGCTTTACAGTTGCAGAACCACTGAAATACTTAAGCACTGATTTACTTTAAGCAAGCAAGCCTACTTATTTCAGTGAGACCATTGGCATAACTGTATCTTGAACCAGCATACAGCCAATATTTCTGATTCAGGAAAGTGCCAATGCACACTCTTAGTTTTACATTTAATCAAGAAAGCCCCCTAGCCTGATGTTAAGCAAAAGACTTTGACAGCACTGAATATCCATGAGAGAATACACGCTTTTTGCTACCAAGATGACATAAAAATATAATAGACAACTCAGTAAACTGTCCTCATTTTCATGTATTCCAAATGTAAAAGAGATACATTAACACACGGTTGCAACTCAGCATAGTTAAAAGTGGATTTGAATTACCTCAGGCTGTTCTCTTCTTGCTTACATTCACAGACAAAACCAAATTAGAGCAATGCTACTACTGTTCATTAGGACTTTGCAGCTCTCCTATCACATAGAGTTTCTTTGTAAGCCAGCGACTCCTGTGAACTACCTGCAAAAGACCCAGCAGCTGATCTCAATTTGAGGACAAGCTGGGCTGCAAGTGTGTAGGTTTTTGTCAGAAGCTGCTTTAAGGGATGGCTCTCTCAGAAAGCTTGGAAGCACCTCAAGAGATCATCTGGTTGTCCCAAGGCAAGATTAGCTCAAATCACATCATTCTTGACTAATGCGTGTTCAACCTGTTCTTAAAGACTTCCAGTGATAGACATTGCTCCTTATCTTCTCCAGGCGATCCAGTGCTCTGCTTCACTATCCCTCTTCTTTGAATATCTTAGATGTCTCGGGTAAATCTCCCTTGCTTTAATATATGCTATTAAAATAGAAATAAAATCCTATTAAATAGAAGCCCACAGCAGATACTGAGAGGAATTTATTCCTTGCTTCTTTACATTCTTCATACATTTGAAAGCTTTATTGTAACTTTCCACAATCTTCAGTTCTCCAGACTAAACAGACCTAATTCCTTTCCACTTTCTTCTTAAGCTGTTTCCTAGGTCTCTGTTTACTAACTTGGGGACCCTGGAACCCCATATTTTAGCCACTTTATTTGGACTCTGGTGGCAAAACCAGCAATTTTTCTGAATATGATTGCAAGGCACTTTGAAAAAAATCATTTGTGTAACTATATGCAAACTACAATTGTATTTAACTATAGTACAACTATCACTCCATACGGATCCAACATATAGACTTTTTTTTGCAGATGAGCAGCCCTACTGGATTCTGTGAGCTCTCAGAAAAATCCGTCTCTGGTTCCACTGCACTCAGTGACTTGGTTAGAGGATAAACAACAGAAGCAGAAAGATTTGGCTAAATAAGAATGATATATCAAAACACCCAATATTTTAATGAAAGAAACTGAATATCCACACATTTGCACTTCTGTACAATTTTTGTGATATATATATATAATTTTAAGCTGTTTACAAATAACATTTAATGCTTCAAATATTACATAATGTTGATATTATATTTCTAGCAGAAATAAATATATTGCACTTAAAAAGAAACTTTTCATTAGATGTTGCTTCATAGTTTATGTTCATAACTTCTTTTTCCATAAAAAGATTTCCCCCTACCCCCACCCCATACACACAAACACACACTGCAGTACATGGTGAATGTGCTCACGCAATGCATTATAAACAACAAAGTCAACACAGCAAACAGCAGAACTGTGGTACATTCTGTTAAAGAGGTTACATCCAGTTTTCTACCTTCCTTATTTTGAAACCAAAACTTTCCTCATGTTTCTGAAGGTACATTTAAAAAAAAAAAAAAAAAAAAAAAGAAAGAAAAGATTGTTTAAATGTGCTAAAGGTAAAATACAGCAAACTGTATTTTTTGTCCTTAAACTATCATAAAAAGTTACTTCAGAGTTTACTTAAATCACTGCTTAGTTTTCTTTTAAAAAGATAAAATAAAGAAAAAGAAGTTGTCATTTGATATACTAGAGACTATATGCAAGGACAGTTTATTACAGAATAATACATAAATCCTCTGGCCGGCAAGTAAGTGGTTAGTAAAGAAACCACATCTCCTGCAGCAAAAAATGCTCTGTAAGGAATAGTGAGAATAAGATCTCACTAAAACCAAAATTAATCTTGCCTTGAGTGAATGTCATCCCTCTGCAGATGATGAGTGTGAGCACTGTGGCCATAGCTCTCTCCCAGATAAGGATCCCTAAGTGTTACATTGATCTCACTGTTGATTTTATCCCTTATCTAGGGGTAAATTACCACAATTTATATTAACTTACAGTTTTGGAAAGCTCCCCAGGTTTTTGCAATAATTTTCATTGATATTTCTGTTTCCCTATAGTACACGCACATAAAGAGGCTGTAGTGCATAATCAAGTTGCCAGCCCAAATGTTTTCAGTTTAAAAGAGGTTCATTTTCAAATGCTGGTTGGTGCTTGCTGGATGTTGGAAGCAGCAACATCTTCTTATGCGTACACACTCATGCAGTGTCCTGGCCTCCATGGATAAAGCCTTCTGGGAAAAAATTTGCAATTGCATTTTGTAGGTTGTACTACCAAGTATGTTAGCTATCCTACAACTTACCATCTCTGAACTCATGAAGAAGCATTTCCATTAGAAACTCTGTACCTTTATCCACTTGGTGTATGCTTGTTTGTCAGTTTATATCTAGAAGAGTACCACTGAAACCCAGTGGCATTGAATTTCTGTCTTTGACAGTGCTTCAGGCTGTATAAAGCAACACTGCAAACCAAACGGCCAAATTCAAAATGTTTTTCATGTCTAGATTCTCAGAGCTCCAAAAGTAGTACTAAAAAAAAATAATCAGACAAATGCATCTAAATCAGCTTTGTTAGTCTTTGGGATGCCTTTGTTGGATAAAAGACCTGAGGCTGTTGTCTATCTATGGATAAAATGGTAATCCAGAAAACACCTAAAAGTACTTGTAACACTTTAGAGGATAATCTTATTCTCTTTGAAAAGCATATTCAGGCACGTTCTCTCCACCTTTCTTTTAAAAAACCCAACAACATAAACCAGTACCAGTTTGCTCAGCCAAGAGAGCTCATAAAGGTGAAGAGTACTTCTCATGGGATATAAAAATGTGAATTATACTGGAAAATAAACTCTAGATTATATTTGGCATTCCTAGACCATCTACCAGCAACAGATGTTCTGTCCTGAAAGTGATATAGCTTTGACAGCAGTACAGCAACTCCTTAAATAAATTATATTGAGTTATTCTCAGAGTAGTACAGATAATTTTTTTTAAGGAAAAGCAATTTTACTCTTTAACTGATTAATTATGAATTTACATTAATTTTCTTCCAATTGTGAAATCAGTGCTAAAGCTGATTTGTAGTGGGGTTTTAGTCTTTTCTGTAGAGTTCCTATATCGTTGCTGTTGCTACAGTCACTGTTCTTACAGTTAGACTTTATTTTTAGGTGAGAATGTTGAATGAAATCCTGTCTCCACTGCAGTCAAGAAATTCGCATCTGACTTCAGTAGGGCGGGAATTTTGTCCCTGGAATCACTCCCATGCTGCCCCTGCCCACAGGAAGGTGAGAGAGACATGGAGAAGAAACCTTGTGAGGTGGAAAGACCTCCTTGCTGGGTGGCCTGCGGTCTCTGTGAACTTAATCCCCTCAACCTCAACTCTACACAACAGGTTTTGGAGGTAGGATTTTGAGGGCAAAGAAGAGGAGGTGACAACTGGATATACCTATTGACCTTATTCCTGGGGAAGGCTCTCACAAGCTGCCTTTGTTCCCTTGCTTGGAATCTGCCCATGATTCTGCATTAGTGGGGAACCCAGTGGGTTTCTGATGCAAAGGAATTAAACAGTTGAAGAGCAGCATATGCCAGAGAGAAGTGCCGGCAGGTATGAGCACACTGAGACTTGATCTGACTGGAAAAATCTAGCTGTGGATTTTGACAGATAGTTCTGCATCATCTACAGTATGAGGCTTCTCACAAAGAATTTGGATAAGGAATTGGCCTTATCACATTTTTATACAGGGACAGTCTCCTGCCATAGTTTTTCAGATATGAATCACATTTTATTTGTAGTGAAAAACACGTATCTGTCATTTAATATTTTTTGTCAACGATGTTGTCGAAATCCAGTTTCATTCTTCAAGAAGGCCCTGGAGAATTTTCTCTGAAACAGTATCAGGGGCATTTCTGCATGCCAAATAATGGTGTTTTCAGAACAGGGACTGGGACTGGACTAAAGAGATTGTACAGTTTATTTCTCTGAATTTGGTTCATGAAGGAAGGACAGGTCAATGTACGATCAGGCTTTATGTGACTTGTCAAGCATGCCTAAATCAGCCTACCTGTTCCGAACTTATTTGTGCAGTCGTGTAAAAGCTGCCTACTTACTTGACCATTTCCCGATGGAAATATCAACATTAAAGCCACTGGCTTGAATTCTGAACCTAACCATATCCCCTGCAACTCTAGATAAGTTAATGAAGCTGCAGAGGGAAATAGATAAAAGAATTTCCCCACACGCTTTAGTGCATGTCATCATAGGGCTTTCATACAACTCTAAGAGAAGTCAAGCAACTGAAGGAGAGGGATTAAAATTTTCTTCCAAATCTGCCCTGAAATTCTCATTTCTGTGGAATCATATATGTACTTGAAGAGTTATGATGTTGTGAGGCCAGAATCATTTAATTTCCTGAAAAATAGAGCATTTGTATCAAAACAAGTCATAAGTAGACACAACCTTACAACATGCACTTGTCAGGTGAATCTAATAACCTGGAGCAAAATCTAATATTTGGGTACATCAAGCCAACTTCAGTGTCTGATTCTAAGCCATTTAAATACTGCAGAGCTTGGCCTATTATATTCATTTATGGAACTCCTTGTAGTAGCTCTGAACTCAGAAACTGTAAATAAAAGTTCATTTTCATTCAGCACAGAAGTTGCAAAATGCCTCAGGTCATTTTTTTATCAGCAGGTCCAACAGTGAATAAAGGGAAATTAGAATGATACTGCAGATAGCTGAGGTGATTTAAATGGCCAATTTGACAAGATTTTAAATTCAGCTACTGGGAAATACATAAAGATGGCCCTTATCTGTGGAATGCAAGTACTGGCCTACAGTAGAAACTGGGAAAAGCCTGGGAGGTTGTCACTGCTCTGTGTGATGGGGCATGTAAGATGAGGCAATGAGACAAAAAAAGGCACGTCACTTGCCTTGCACTTCACAGAGATGGGAAGTATGTGACTCAGTGTACTGCACTCTACTTCTTACCATACGATACCAACACACACTGGTCAAAAGTAGAGGAGAATAGTGCCAAAGAAGTCTGTATTCCACTCTGTGTTCCAGCTCCACACAAATCTTTAATATATGAGATTGGATTGCTAGTTCCTTTTTATCAGTAAATGTGTTATCATCTATAACTTGGATGCAACTCTACACAGAAACTCTGTGTTGACTTCTTATTTACAGTGAAATCCCAGCTCCTGCCACACAGAAAACCAGCATCACACTGGTAGTCTTTTCAGCAGTGCAAAGGACTCATGCTAGCTCTCTGCAGAGAGGTCATTTTTTCTTATACCTCTTCAGTTCCTCTGTTGCATCAGACATATCATACTAGAAAAAGTGGACAGTACTTTGAATAAAATCCCTAATTAATAACTGAAAAAAGGCAGATATGAACTAAAAAAAGTCACATGTGAAGTTTTTCACTGGCATTTTCCCAAGGAAACTCCACCATTCTACAGGGACATGGAAAAACAGACAGTACAACCCTCATTTTCCTGGCAAAAGAGCTTGTATAACAACAGCCATGACCAAACCCGAGAAAATCAGACGAACACTCCAATGCCACTCATCTTATACCAGTCCATTGATTATAGTTTGATCTGGAGAGTCTATAGACTGATCTAGCCTGAAATTCAGTTAACTCGATACACATTTGCAGCTAGAAGCAGGTCTTCAGTGTCAAGTGCAGCAGCAAAGAAGAATTGATTTAAAGATTTGATATCTTGGGTTTCTAAGTTTAAGTAACAGATTTTCCCAAATCAACATTTTCCTTCATCATACCTTAATAGACAGTTAAATTGCTCCTCCTAGGATATAGGACAAACTCATTTTCAGACTGAAGGACAGAATACATCATTACTGCTACAGTCCTGTAACACAGTTCTTTTTTGGAACTGATAAGTGTTTTGTGAAAGAAACAAAGAAAGAAAGATTTGTTAATAATTTTCTCTTTGGAATTATAGTAGCAACTAAGAAATACTGCTTTTGGTGAATATAAGCCAGTCTTTTAAAAAGGACAGTGGTCTTCTCCACTTTGTCCCATTCCCAGCAAATGTGTGCTGAGATAGCCTAAAACATGCTCAAAGTTATAGCAATACATTTTTTCTGTTTAGATGCTCATCAGTCACAAGAAGAGATGAAGATGAGTAAGAGTATTGCCTTTTTCAGAATTTTTCTAGCATATGAAAAAAGACCTATACACAATTAATTTGTACACTGCTGCATAAATGTAATCTCTTTCCCCTAGGTATAATGCACCTTTGGAACAAGCCATACGTGACCAAAAATCCTGGGAACTTTGGGATCCATTTCAGCTGTGTTACAGATAGATCTGTGAGCAGCTCCAAGCTGCATGCTCTCTTCTCGTGATCCCTCAACAGAGGAATCTATATCCATAATGCATTTTCTTAGCTGGTTTGTTATGAGTTCAGAACTCCTGCCACAGGCCTTTTGGGAAGGTCCCTTGTTTTTTTCATACCAAACTTGCACATTTAAAATCTTGTGTTTCTCTTGTCTTACGTCACTCATACAAACGGCGTCATCACTGCAGAAGAGTGACGCAGTCCCTGGATAGCTGCATAAGGACCCTGCTGAAAATAATGGTGGTACCTAGGCATGTGGAAGGAAGGGAAAGTGGGGCCACTACCTTGCATGGAGCTGGCTATAGCAGAGGGTGTAAGAGGCATTCCCAGGCGGCTGTACGGAGGCAGAGATCCTTGGATTGGATGAGGAATGGGTGTAGCTATGGATGCAGTGCTGGTACCCAGGGCACTCAAAGACTGTGGATGCTGAAATCCAGGAAAACTGGTTGAGGAGGATACCCAGGAACTGAGGGACAGGTTATCAGATGTTGTAAAGGCTGATCCTGCAAGCAAAGAGAAAGAACGCCTGATGTTTGCACTGCAACACACAAAGCTGGTAAAATAGCAAAAAGGAAGAAATAGTGTCTTTCACAGCAAGACTGATTTTAATGACAAGTTGTCATTGGAAATACTTCCCAAATACTTCTCTCTCATCTTTCTTCATATTATTATTTGCCAGTTGCTGTCCTTTATCACTACATCTTAGACAAATTTCCATTTTAAGAAGCTGGTTGTAGTAGCTTGAACAGTAAAATCAGCTTTGCACGTTGGATATTTTTGGTATTAAACACCGAAGAACCTTGTAATGCTGCCACTAAACACTGAAGCATCTACTCTGACGTGGAATCTAACTGCATTACACCCCTCTTTTGAAGGCATGTTTGTAGATTTTTACATCAGATCCTCAGTAGAACTGGTTATTTTTTGCTAAAATTTCAGTCTGGCTAAAATGCAGGAAAAAGTAATTTGCACTACAAGTTCCCTCCCCCCCCCTTTTTTTTTTTACCCCAGTAAAACTTGTCAACACTGCATCTATTCACTCAATCTCACTTTTTCAAAAATATAGAACAAAATTCTAAAATGTCAAAACATTTGTTATTTTTCCAACTGTGTACAGTGCTCTAAGAAAAAACACTAAAGTTAAATCATAGTAAGAGATGGAGGGTTTTAAGTGAAATGCACAAAAATATTAAAAACTTTCTCTCAGGGCAATTATCTACCTTTGATCAAATGGAAGTGTTTTCTTTGGTGTTTTTTTAATCTGAAAAGTTCCAAAAATTATTTTCACAAACCTTCCACCTCTAAAACACTTTTTCTCTGACAACTGCAGAATCATAAAAAAAAGGAAAAATGACTTCTTAAATTTGAACTACTTATTTTATTTTGACAGTAAAATTTTGGGGAAACATTGAATAATTTGTTTGTATAATTATACATGGTCATTTTCAAATAATCTGGTGACAATGTTGCCCTTCACCTCTGCAGTTCCTCTATGCATCTGGTTATCATCAGGTGTCTGATTTCTAGAAATGGGAAATCCAATAAAATCCTATAAATAAACTCTTAATTTTTATTCCTATTCAAACAATAATGCAGCTCATGTTCCTTCTGTATTTTCTTTCTTGTTCAACTTCATCCATTGAGAAAATGTCTCTTACTTTAAGAAATAAATCCACAGGCAAGAATATTTGACAAAATACAATTTCAAGCCAATATTGCAAAACATTCTGAAACAACAAATTTTACAACAGGTATTAGTTTTGTAAATCTGATTCTAGAAGATATGTTCATCCAAACTGTGAAAAGAAAAAATATAAAGACATCTATCTGTCAAGGTAAACTTATTGTATACTAACCAATCATAGCCACATATTCAAAACAAAGCTATAAGCAAACAATTCAAAACAAAGCTATAAGCAAACAACAATAGAAAGAAAAAACAAAAACTATTATTTTTTAAAAATCATAAATCTCTCTAGGGATATATTCTCAAAACAGAGCTACTCATGATTAATTCCTCCTCTGCTTAATGAAACAAGGAAAATGGCCTAGTAACAGGAAAGAGAAATTGTGTCAATTCAGCACTAGAAACAGACTTGAACCCAATTCTGGCCCTACCATTGAACCAAATCCTAACTGCTGGGAAGTTAGGATCCAGAGCCAAACTATAAGGATAACACTATACTGACAGACCAGAGCAAAACCCATTACGAAGCAGGGGATATCTGAGCATTATTGCACTACAGGGAAAGCGGGATGCGAATCTGGATTTGCCTAGAAGGTTTACATTTGGCTCCATTCCAGGTGTCTACTATGAATCCTGTGTGTGGATACTGGAGCAGAGGCACCCAGACATTATGCATTAAAGAGTTTTAATTGGATTTATATATTTCATATCTGTTAATTCCTTTGAAAATAGACTGCTTGTGATAAATATACTACTGAAGGCTAGCCACTTCCATCTTTAGATGGCTGAAATTGCCTGAGCTGAGAATGCTCTGGGTGGGTGCTGAAGTAATTAGAGATAAATAGCAGTGATAGACTTTCTTTGTTCTAAACAGAATAAAGTATATGATTCCTTCTCATGATCAGAGGTATGGAACACCTCTCCTATGAAGAAAGGCTGAGAGAGTTGGGATTGTTCAGCCTGGAGAAGAGAAAGATCCGGGGAGACCTGATAGCAGCCTTCCAGTACCTAAAGGGGGCCTATAAGAAAGATGGGGACAAACTTTTTAGCAGGACCTGTTGCAACAGGACAAGGGGCAATGGTTTTAAACTAAAAGAGGGTAGATTTAGACTAGCTATAAGGAAGAAATTTTTTACAATGAGGGTGGTGAAACACTGGAACAGGTTTCCCAGAGAGGTGGTAGATGCCCCATCCCTGGACACATTCAAGGTCAGGTTGGATGGGGCTCTGAGCAACCTGATCTAGTTGAAGATGTCCCTGTCATTGCAGGGGGGTTGGACTAGATGACCTTTAAAGATCCCTTCCAACACAAACTATTCTATGATTCTGTAATTCTCATGAGGAACATCCATAAGCAGCCTTTCCTCCAACTGCAGTGGTCTCTAATTGCAACTTAGTACTCCGAAAAGTCTCACATACCACATTTGCCAGCACCAAAGAAATGTGCCATAGCAATTCTGAGGCAGCCAAGGCCTCAGAGAGCCTGCAACACACACCACCCAGCAACATGTATGTATTTGGCTGTCAGCTCTCATACGTATGGAAGGGCATCCCTCAATTTTTCATGCAAGGTAGTTTTAAAATGCGTCAGAAGAAATTAAAACATCTGAGAGTTTCAGTAAGATCATTATTTCTCTCCTCATATCTTGGAGGACTTTTCCTTATTTAAGGACACCAGACCTAAACAGAGAGTGAAGGCAGTACCAGTTATTCATCTGCAAGAGCAGTGTGTTTTACCCTCTGTGCATGCCTCTGGTTGCCCAGAACAATCACATCCTATGCTAGCATATGGCTTCCAGATCAGAAAAAAGTTGGTTGCCACAACTCATCATCTTCCTCACTTACTCATTTGCCATATTGTGAGCAAATGCAGAACTGTACATGAAGAACTGTATATATTTTACATAAAATTAATTGTAATAAACTATTCTTTCCTCCTATGACACCTTCCTAGGGATTCTCTTCAAAAGAGAAAGACTTTAATGGCCATCTCTCATACTGAGGTTCACCTCATTCACTTTGTCACTCCCAAAGGAGGACATCATACCAGGGAGAAATTTAATTCTTGGAGAGAGAGAGTGCCTTGCTCCAAGCACTTCTGACAAGGTAAAATTTAACACTGTCTTCAACAATAACTGGCCTAGGATCTAAACTGACATGAAGCAAGGTAATCCCTCAGAAGTCTGTGAAAAGATGCCATCGTACCAGCTGAGGAGCTGCTTTAGAAACTCCACAATCTAAGGAACTGGTCTTAGAATAGAGATGTATGAACAAGCTCACCTAATCACACTTTGTTGAAGAGCAACTTGTGGTTAAAAATAAGTGTGTTTTCCCTGCACAAGTCCAAAGAGCTTATGACCAGAAATAATGCTCTTATCTTAGCAACACTGTATGAAGTTAGAGGACAAGACAAGGGCACTGCCAGTCGGAAGGCAGATAGAACTGCTTTACCTCAAGTGGCTGTTGCATATCAGGCAGGTCACAAAGTCAACATGCAAAGTATAATGCAACACAAGTTTATGCTAGTCAACGATCCCACAGGATGGATTTGAGATCTATTTCCAGTGGCAAATTATGACAGATGCAATTTGTCCAGCAAGTATACCCACAAAGAACAACTGTCTTGCTACTACTTTTGAGACTGCTAAAGTAGACAAATTTGAGGTGAATTGCCTCAGCAGGAAAAGCACCTTTTAGAGACCAAGAGATAGCAATTAAACATCAGTTTTCCAGGGAGCCATGGACTTTTCTTCCTGTAGAGGCAAAGCAGGTTAACCACAGCATGGTTGAAGATGGTCAGAACAAAGTCCTCTGTTCACAGAAGGCTGGAGGGGCAGCAAATGGCACATCTACACAGTACTTTACAAATGGTGCTGAGGCCCAGCTAATAAGTCCTGCCCAGGGTTGAGGAGTGTTAGCTTGTTCTCAGCACCACATTAATGAAGTTGCCTGGTTTTCAGCCATCTTGAAAAGGAAGCAGAGATAGTTCTGTTCTGATGGCAAAGGCTGTATAGGCATCTCTAGAGCTCCGTCCTGAATTCTCCACCCACATCAGTGCCATGGGCATATCAGATATCCAGAAGAGCCGTAAGGTAACAAGTATTCTTCTTCATGATAGGACTTCATGGCAGAGAGACACAGAGAAATGCTTCAGAGTACCACAGTACTGACTGTGGTCCTCCTTTTCTCAAGCATAATTAGGTCACCTCAATTTATCTCATGAGCAAATTTTCCTACCTCTACTTTGTGTTGCCTGGCTGTCTTCTCCAAGATCATCTTCTCCTCCATAGGTTCGAATGGGGGATCGGGCATAGGAATGCTTTTGGATAAGGCTCTCCACGCTTTCTCTGTGAAAGGAAACAACCTACTGTATCAATAACATTCAAAAGAGCCTCCTAATTCATTAGGTTAAATACAATGAACATGCTGCCTTTTCCCTGTTCAGACCACAGCTTTCTCACACAGAATCTCCCAAATTACTTAACAAAATGGTTACCTCATAGCATGTCACTGGAAATGCCGAACTTGGCCTGTGGTGTTTTAACATTGCTGATCACCTCTTACCTGCGTGGTACTGCTTCTTCAGCAAAATAGCATGAACTTCCCACTGCATTTCCTGGTCTCAGGATAGTGAATATAAGACCAGCACTCTTCATAAATTTGAAAACATAAGCTCTGGGGTTATTTGTGCTTAGTGATCAGTCTGGGTTCAAAGAGGCACCTGTGGTCCACCTCCTTTCAAACAAACTTTCATACCACACATGACCACCTCATTTAGCCCTCTCCAATTTTTTTGAAATCAGGGGCAAGAGATAGATGTGTCCAGAAACAGCTCAGCTCTAACCATGCTCTCTCAGCATCAGAGTTGAGGCCAGTTCATAGCAGGAAGTCTACAGATACTACCAATCTCGTGCCACGTCTATTCTGGGAGGTTAGACGTGTCTGCCAGGACCCCGCCTTGCTGGTGGCACAAAGCACTGAAGTCACCCAAACAATTTTTAAATAGAAGGAAGGCATATCTGCATGATAAGCCATAGCAGTTTGTAAGGAAGATCCAACCTTACACATTCCCAGCGTGTTTCCATGTAAGTAGGTGGCATTATACCAAAGATGAATACGACCGAGGCACATTTCCAAAATGGCTTTGACCTTCTGTTCTCGTTTAAGAAATCTAGGCATTGAGAGCTGTTTAAATCTGCTGCTTGGTGAAGGTTTGGTCTGAATTTACCATTTTGCCATTCATACTTGCTAATGCCCTTTGCTCAGAGAGCGTGGCTGTTGCAGAAATTCCAAGGAAAAATATTTTCCAAGTAACACAATAAATCACAATGGCACATGTTTTCCTTTCCTACAGAAAGCCCATTATGGTCATTTTGTCCTTGGTCTATCACTGGCATCATTACTTATGCTAGTCTCCTCAGAAAAAAATAAATAAAAAGGGGATCTTATCAAAGTGATTTACTTGTGTCAGGCTTGGAAGTGGACTGAAAGCAATGGCAGTTCCTACACAGAGGATGATATAATTGAATTACTGCCTTTTAAGTGATTGAAAACAGTAGGCATATCGGGACTATCTCGAAGAAGATTTTACAAAGAAAAAGACAGATGGCATTGTTTACATTATGTGCTGAATGCCTCTTGAAACTTTTTTTTCTGAAGCAGAATGTGAAATGCAAAGAATTTTACTTAGCCAGAAAGATTATCTCAGATGCGTACAGAATAACAGAATAATGAATTAGACCAGTGTTGTCTGAGTGATTTAGATACCAGTTTATAAACATATTCATAACCAAAGAATTAATAATCTTTAGAGGTCTGAAACATAAATATGATTCAGGTGATTGTCTGTATTGTCTCTATTGACTTTATTTCTAGTAAAGGTTTGCTTATAACAATGGACATTACAGCATGTAATAAGATCCTGATGCAACAGAAACAATGCAGGCTCTAGTTTTAGTGCAGTGGGCCAAATTCATCTCTAAAACATTGGATCCAATGGTGGTTTGGGGATAAACTCACCCCAATAAATTTACATTTGAATTACCTAGAGGGATTTAAAGCTAAATCAAATGCCCACAATTATTGCAGACTAAATTCTTTCCAGATGGGTTTGTATGCTAGACAGAGAACTCTATTATTCTATATGGTTGTCTTCTTTTAAAGGAAAAAGAGATGACTTTTTAGTGAACCCTGAATCTGCAAAGTTTGAAACCAGGGAACTATGTGGTAGGTTTATTTATTTATTTTTAATGTTGTAATGTTGCAGGTAATATGTTAAAGGTTTTAGAAGATTAATCTCATTCATTGGCACAAGAAGCAAAGTTTTTTATGGCAGAAGGAGCAGTCTAACAAGGAAATCTGGATCAGGGAAAACAACTAATTTCACAGAAGCAGTTCCTTTTGTGCAGCTGGGATTTAACATTCAAAACTGTATATGCTTATCTTGCCTAACCCTGTTGGTGGTTTATGCTATAATCACAACACGCCTACTAAATTTTTCATTTTAGAGGTTGTGGCTATGATTCATATCATGAGCGCAAAGCATTGAGATTCGCACCAGAATTTAGGCACCTGGCCCCCACAGCCTTCAGGTGGACACTCTTCTTTGTATATACCACACATGCTGCATATAAACCTCCAAACAGACCTATGAAATGCAAAGGCTAAGCAGGAAACCACCTAAGCATGCAAAAGGAAACAAAGAAAAACAAGAAGTGGTATATTTTCTCCACTCATGAAGTATATCTCTGAGTTATCCCACCATGCACTGTTTCTTCCACCTAGAAAAACAAGAGCTAAAGTCTGCACTCAGGTCTCCCCCATCCTGGACCCAAGTTAAGTGATAATCTATCCTTCCCTTTGTGTTTCAAGGGAAAGGGATGGTGGTCTCTGCATCATGCTCAAATATTTCATGCTCAGAGAACACCACCCAGACATCAGATCTTCTTGGAGAAAAAAGGAGTTAAAACTCATCTAATCTATGGAAACTTGTGGAGTTTCCCACATAGATTGGGAAGAGGAGGCCAATCTCCTCCACCCTTTAAAGACCCTTTAAAGAGGTAGGTGCTTTAGGACTTTCTCCAAGGTAGATGTATAAAAGGAAGCAAAACTTAAACAACAAGATTTCAGTGCCTGTGATATCTAGTTCAAAATGCAGGAACAAAGCTGGAAATCTGGAACACAGGATCCTGCTTATACTCTTTTTTCAACGAGGGCCAAAAGGATTTAAATCTCAAAATCTTAAAATTCTGTTTATGGAAGTGTGAACTCTTTAGGATATCCAGAATATGGTGCTCTGTAGAGTGGACCAATAAACTAAATTTTTTTAAATTCCAAAACATTATAATAATAATACTGCTACTAAGAGGGAAAGATATTATTTTAAACCTCTGGCTTTATAGTTCTGTATGCAACATCTTCAGATATCTCAAGATATCTCAAGGTTCAGAGAATTTATGGAAATACTTTTTAAAATCACTGAATGGTGAATCAATAGTTGCTATTTTATGATTCTACTCAATAAGAAAAACTATCAAGTGAAGGGTACGGTGGAGTTGTTTTAAAGCTTTCCTTAGTATTTTTCAGAGCTCATCCACACTAAACTGGCTGAAGAACAAAGTGACTTCAAGTTACTCAATGTTCAGCTTCTGTACTTCTGTTACGTTGTGATCAGACACTTGTTGTCTAATACTTGAACCTAACAATTTTTACCTTTTAATGTATCTTAGAACTCCATAGTTTTTTCTATTAGCAATAAATTAACAATAAGCTTCGTTTTGAGAGGTCACAAGCTGCCAGCTGGATAAAGGAAAGATGTCTTCTTTCTGTCAAACTTTTGTGTGGTCTACCAATAATTTTCAGTCTTCCAGACTGCTCTTCAACACACAGATATCTTGTAAATACCCAGAGGAGGGGAAAAACACATGCACAGGCATCATATATTACTATGATTAAGCTGTGCTATGTGTACAACTGGATAATAGTAGCAGATGACAGGCTGGAGCAGAGCAAGTTAAGGGCTGAAGCTGTTTGAGAAAATGAAGGAGGAACCATGTGCCAAATGGAGAGGAAAAACCTAAGCTTGTATTGGCTAGCACACCCACAGAGAAGATGCTGAGGCAGGACAGATGTGAGGAGAGGTAATAGGGAAAAGGAGCTCAGGCTGATCCAAATGATCTGCATTCTGACAGAAGCACCCCTTGAGCCCAGCCCTGTCAATAAACCTCTGCTTATTATGAATGAAGCACTTCTCTCCTTTGGGCAGGAAATAGAACAGCAGATTTTGAACCAGGAATCAAAGGAAGTGAAAGGTTGGGAGAATTTATCAATTAGCAAAGTTTTAGGGTGCACAGGGAGCATCTTGCCATTCTGCAGGTTTTAACTTCTTGACTGAACATTTCACTCTTGTCCCTGCTGGCGACTGATTCCAAAAACTAAACTTCCAGCTACGGATACTTTGTGTCTTGCAGCTACAAACTGAGTCTTTGGCCTTGCTTAGTTAACAGTGCCCTGTACATAGAGAGTAGTCCCAGAGGATCAAAAGTAGATAGGAAAATCCTGATGTAGCTGACAAATGATTCACTAACACTCTACAGACTAAACCCAAGATCTAGCCATGGATATGAACTGGGAGATGGCAGAAAACAAAGCTGACTTGGGAAGCAGCTGAGGAGCGAGGCCCTGCGTGAGGATGCTCACTTCCTTTTGCTGTCAACCCAGATTACAGAAATTCTCTTGGGAGATGGTAAAGTCCCAGATTACCCTGAGCAGGATCTTTAATCAAGATGAAAGAACAGTGCTTCTTTGTAGGTGAAAGCAGGCATCTCTTTGATGCTTCTTTGTGTCATTTTTTTCTGCTCCTTTTGCTGTTACTCTGCTTCAGCTGTGCATTCACAGCAGCCTGATGATCCCCATGATCCTGATTCTGAAGTGCATGACCACAAACCCTGTTGATATGGAAGAGGGCTCACCTGGCCAGAGGGCACTGTCATGACTGATGCTGCTATGTGGCTGCATGCACCTGAAGCTATGGGTTTTCCTGAATCTGGCAGAGAGCACACCCAGGGGATGGAGACAGGAAGCCTGTCTTCTCCATTTCGGATGAGGAGGCTTCAGGCAATATATCTGGTTTTGGCAGAAGGTGTTAGAAAAGCTAACCCAGAACTAGCTTGCTGGAGCCAGGCCTGGGTTAGTATCCATCTTAGATCGATACTACAGCTCCAAAGAGGATGAAGTTGATGGCAGCCACTCATTCCACTGGAAACCAGGTTCAACCTCCTTTGAAGACAATGTGCAAAAGCCAGTCTGCAGTGAGAAAGAGCAGTGGCAGATCCAAGCACTCTGAACTCATATCTTCTGCAGAAGTTACTGTCTCGGGAATGGCTACAAGAGGTACAAATTTCAGAGCAGAGTTAAGCAACCTGTTAGTGTTTTCTCTTTTTGCCCTTATTATCCAAGTGCTAGGTAAGCAAAAAGGTAAGGATATCCTCAGAATCCGTGCCCAGTTCCTTGTGTCATGGGGTTTGTTATTTTGGTTTTTGTCTTTTTCTTTACAAGAAAAAGGCAATGTTAATTAAAAAAAAAAATAACAGAAAGAAAATAATAAAATAATAAGACTGACAACCATTATTTTGCTTGGCCATTCAATTTAACACAAAGAAAAATACAGAACAGGATATAAAGTGTATGAATTATCAGTTTGCAGCCTGAATGACTTCTTTAGTTCTGCATTTCAAAGGTTTCCTTTTTTTGTAGCTGCCAGTTAGTATGTTTGGAAGAAAGCCCAGATAACAGAAGACATCAGAAGTGAGGTGAGGTGAAGACAGATGGAATAAATGGGCTGAGAAGGCACAAAAATAAACTTGTCGGAAGTTGCACTGTAGTAGAATTTTTTTTAAGGGAAAAGATGACTAATTTGTCTAAGACACAAGTGCTAAAAACAAGTCTGTAAAAAAACCCAAAACAACAAAAACCAAATAAAAAAACCACCCCCAACACGTCAGGAAGAACAACTACAGTTCCATAACAGCAGCTAAGAGTGAACAACAAACACTGTCAGAACCACTGTTCAGATATCACTCAGCCTTCATGTTCCTGTGGCTTTTAGTCACTATTTTACACATGCATAAACATACAGACATATTAATTTGCTACATATAGCTGCTTTTATACTGATAGATGAATATTACAGGCTGACCATAGGAACCTAATTCAGCTCTGACATGGTACAGATCAAATATTTGACCAGAACCAAGTAGCTCCGTTCCACTACTGTCGTAGTTTAACCCCAGCCGGCAACCAAGCCCCATACAGCTGCTCGCTCACTCCCCCCACGGTGGGATAGGGGAGAGAATGAGAAGAGTAAAAGTGAAAAAAATCATGGGTTGAAACAAAGACAGTTTAATAAGTAAAACAAAAGCCATGCATGCAAGCAAAGCAAAACAAGGAATTCATTCACCACTTCCCATAGGCAGGCAGGTGCTCAGCCATCCCCAGTGCTCCATCACACGTAATGGTTAGTTGGGAAGACAAATGCCACCATTCCAAATGTCCCCCCCTTCCTTCTTCTTCCTCCTGCTTTCATTGCTGAGCATGACATCACATGGTATGGAATATCCTTTGGTCAGTTGGGGTCAGCTCTCCTGGCTCTGTCCCCTCCTAACTTTTTGTGCATCCCCAGCCTACTCGCTGGTGGGGTGGTATGAGGAGCAGAAAAGGCCTCAACTCTGCATAAGCACTGCTCAGCAATAACTAAAACATCCCTGAATTATTAACACTGTTTCTAGCACAAATCCAAACCATAGCCCCATACCAGCTACTATAAAGAAAATTAACTCTACCCCAGCCAAAACCAGTACAACTGCTTAGACTAAAACTGAACCAGTTCCGATGAGGGAAGAACCAGGGCCCATCAGACTACATTGGCTCACATGAGCTGAAGTTTAATTTGGCCCAAAAGTTAATACAGAGCCACCAAACACTTTCACACAAATTCAAAACTATTGGTCAAATGTTGGATGGATGCAATACTCCAAGAATACATATGATTTTAAGAAAGAAGGAAAATGAGAATTAAATTATGAAAAAAATAGGTTTTGATGATTGCAGAGGAAAGAATAAACGTATCTCCAAAGCGGTGTTTACTGGTACCCTCGCAATAAACATCTGGCTACTGATGGCAATTCTGCAAGAGCTATAATATGCAGGGAGGTGACGTAGACTGGCTGAAGCCATGACATGGGAAAAGTCATGACACTTATGAAGGAGCATGAGTTTATTAAATATACCTACCCCACTTCTCTCAACTGTAAATAAAAATGAGAAAAACAGCTATCTTTATACTGGGAAAGGAAAAAAACCCCAAACAAACAAACAACAAAAAAAGACAAAATTACATTTCTCTTCTCTGCCTTGGAAAATAGCACACGCAAAGTATGTCAAAGCTTTTTCTCTCTATCTTTTTTCACCAAATGCAGTGACACACTTAACTCTAACATAGCCAACCCCACAGATCTCCGTCCAGTGACTGCAACCATTTCTTTCTGACTGCCAGACAAAGGTGAGGACAAGCAGTACTGTGAAACTGGGATTGGGGGAAGACCCTGGAAAACTTCTTCTGGGGTGGAACCCATGGGTCTGATCTGACGTCATCCCCTCCCCTTACGCACACAATATACCTGCACCAGGTGAGTGGAAAACACTAGCAAAATAAAACTTTTTTATACTGTTTTGCACAAGTGAAAACATAGATAACAGAATACCTGAGTGGAAAATGAGCCAGGGTATGAGTGCTTAAAAGCCTGGGAACTGAAAAAGTTTCATGGAGGGTTTTCTGCTGGGAAAACGGAACAGTTGCCTGGCTACCAGTATGCAGAGTTGGAGGAACTAGATTTGAAGGGAATGCTTCAGGTGTCTAAATGTAGACAGATAGGGCTTTCTAGATGTCCTAAGATATCCAACCCCTCTGCAGTGGTCTGGAAGGGATGATGCAAAAAATACAAACAATCCGTCTACCCCTCTGGAGCAGCAGCTGGAGGCTGAAGTAACCTCAGCACATCTGGAATGGCATCAGATACCAGGAATTTAGGCACCAGAGTCCCTGGTGTTCCTTTCTAAATTCAGGACTTCACTTCTGCCAACCTAAACATCAGAGATGACCTCCCATGGCTGGTTGCTGACATTCGCAGACTGAGAACTAGCTGAGGATAAAAGATCATCTGGGGAGTTTGACTTGTTGGAGAATTATGACAAAGCCCTACTTAACCATGGACATGGGAGTAAGTCATAGAGGGTATATATTTCTGGCTGTTGGGGGCTTTCAAGAGTCAGGGAAGTTCTTCTAGACCAGCAGTAAGCAGTGGGAATCAGGCAGAAGACATCTCTGTGGGATGAGTAGGGATGAAAGAGAGGTCTGCTGCAGACAGCACATCATTAAGCATGGCTTTGACTGCTACTTCAACAAAGCAATGCCCACATCCGAGCATCAGCATCCATTTTGCTTACAGCCTTGTAAGCTGGTAGAACATATTT
This sequence comes from Strix uralensis, assembly GCF_047716275.1. Classification (NCBI taxonomy): domain Eukaryota; kingdom Metazoa; phylum Chordata; class Aves; order Strigiformes; family Strigidae; genus Strix; species Strix uralensis. The sequence goes on along the minus strand of NC_133972.1, from coordinate 20,310,683 downwards.
CCACATCTCAGACATGAAGTTCCTCGGGGGAAAATTCAGAATCTGATTACCATGCAAATCCAGCTGGGATGCTGGGATACAGCTCTCTTGCTTCTCCCATCCCCCAATCCTTCCTTTCTCTGCCTAAAATTTACTTGGGTGTGCAGCCATACTTTGCCTCTTGAATTGTCTCTTTTCCACATTGTCTATCTACTTCCCAGAAGCGTTACTGGACTTGTGCAGATGGGTTTACTCGCTTAGGTCTCTTTAATAGTTACGAGTCCACACTGTGAACTTGCCTATCTCATACTGAATCAAATAGACAAGCAACGTTCAGATCATGATTATGATCTGCCATTTCTTGTTTGATCATTATTTTACAGTTCAGTAGTTCTGTTGGCTCACACTCTTGAAATGATCACCTTTTTCACTGGATTGTTTGCATGATATTTAATTGCAATGGTTTTATTTATTTATCTATTTATTTTTAAACGGCTAATTCTTCACGACAACTGAAAAGATAATTTCAGGCTCAAGACAAAAAAATAAATCTGCTGGGTTCTGATTTTGCAGCCTTTATGGCTTTGGAAGTTTTTTCTTAAGCAGAAGCATAAAGATATTCCCTTAAAGCCTATCTTCAGAGTGAACTGCTCATTATAAAACCTGCATTAGTCTTCTTTACAAAGGTTACCATTAAAAAAGATCACGTTCATCCACATTACTGCATTTGGCATCCCATAGTCAACATCACAGTAGGTTAAGCTCCACATTCTGACAATTGCTGCTAAATAAACGTTCAGTTTTTCAATCACAACCATTGTGGGAGCCTTTTTATAATAGAGGAAATGTAAATACCACGTAAAAAGATCAAAAGGTGAATCAGCAACTTATCTTAATCACAGTAGCCCCAGATAAAGTCTGCCCTGTTGCCATAAATAGATTACCAGAAGTAATGTATGGAAAGAGTTGATGGTAGAAGGAATCTCACATCCTACTGAAAATTCAATATATACCAAACTCACCAGAGACTTTTTCAGTAGTTAAAAGCTTTGCATATATGTAGCTATGAGTACGAGGAAATCATTGTAAGGTATTTAGACAGGAACAAAAGAAAATACAGGCACTTCAATAGCTTTGCTGTTGCCTACCTCCTCTACCATTCAGCAAATTTCACTACCTTTACATATATTATTTTAACTCCAACACATATAATGCAAACAGATTTAATCCTAAAGGCATTTGCAGCTTGAATTTCCTACATAAGGATCGTAAATCTAGAGTGGGAAGCCTGAAATCATTAAAGCCACATATATATAAAATCATATTCAATTAGGTTAAAAAAGTGCAATTTCTGTCATCATGTCATAAAAAGATGTGTTTTTCTCTCAGATCTACTATAAAGAAAAGCTCCCTATATTGTTACAGATAGAGGCTGTTTTCAATCAGTTACAAGGAGCAATCCAATTACTGGATGGTTTAGTGCAGTAACTGACTCCAGACTAATTTAATTTCTTTAGGTCTCTAAAGATCAATTGATCTGATTTGTTTCCCTCCCCAAAGGCTGTTTAGGAAAAAGCACGCTTAAATACCTGGAAATGAAATACAAAGCTCTGTACACTTTCACACTACTTAGGTCATTCGGAAAAGCTGGAACTCACAATAAATGAGTGCTCTCTTGGCCCTAACATCACAGGATGTTTTACAGGAGACCATTAGGATCACGGCACAGCACCGCAGATTATGCATGCACGTGCTGTGTGCAGGCCTGCTGAGGAAGCAGTGCACGGAAGGCATTTTTCACAGCTTCTGGATAACCATTCAATTTCCAAGAGATGTGCAAATGTGCATTTGGCCTGCATAGTCTTTTCCCTGGCAAATAAATGTTTTTCTCAGACACCAATCTTCTAGAAATAGCTACATTTCCAACTAGACCGAGCAAGAGTCATGCTGTACTATTCAACGTATCACCTACATCTTGTAATGCATGTCGTGATGGACATCAAGCAGGAAATTCTTCCTGTTGTCATATCTCACTTTGCTATTTCTTTTGCTTTATATCAGATTTCTTTAAGCAATTTTGCTGGAGCTAAGATGAAATCTATAGAATCGGGGGGCACTTAGAGAATGACATTCTCATCTACCTGAATATTTTAATGCTGGAACTGAATAAAATCCTTGGTATTTCTGGGCCATATCAGATAACTTAAGAAATTCTAAAACTGTCTCTTACCAGCCCTCTTGTGTGTTACGTTTTTACTATCTCATTACTTGATGTGTTGTGCAGCAGGTTGTTTTTTTAAATACTGTTGTTCTCTAATCGGGGCGAAGCTTTCCAATTTAAGTCAAAATAAGACCTTAACCAAACTCGGACTCTCAAATCCAAAGTTTTAATGTCATTTCAATACTTTTCACATTCTGTTTCTTGTATTTATTGTAGGTTTCACATTTGGCTACCTTATCTTTCATGGCAACGTTCATGCCTGGTCTAGGCTGTCTGTCTCAGGCTCTATTCTTACACTTATCAATAAACAAAAGGGCACTGCGGTTTATGGTCAGCATTTCTGACTCCATGCCATGTGCTGTTATAATAAGATGTCCTCTGGAAAAATTCCCTTCATATCCAGCACCATGATAGTCGGTTCATCTGCACAGAGGTAACTAAGTTTTTCTCCTAGCTTATCTGTTCAGACGCTCTCAGCCCTTGCAAATCTGTCATTAGATGTCGCCTGTCTGTAAAACAAGGAAACTGAAATGCAAAAAATCAAAGTCTCCTCTCTTCCTACACGTCCTTTCTTGACTATTTATTGCATGCAAACCTGAGATTTGGATGTTGTTTACCTTAGTCCTCTGTCAATACAGCAGGCATTTCATTTTAATGAAATCTGTTTTGAATTTTTTTTTTTTTCATTTTCAACAAAGACTTTCACTTAGGAAGCAATTTTTAACAACTTTGCAAGTATGCACTGCAGTCTAGAAGCTTGTTTTCCCCAAATTACTGTTCTTCTACCTAGTTACTCAACAGATCACTAATGTTCTAGTCACTAATAAAGGAAAAAATATACCACTACTTCCCATCCATGGCCCTGCTTAGATTGATGTACTTTTGAAATGCTGTAAAGACTTGCCCTAGCTGTATGGATATGACTTCACTGAGCAGTTTGTCCCCTATATGCACCCGTGAAAGATGATTTACAGATACATCTGGGTATTCCCACATAGGAACCTGAAGGGTTTTGGCCTCTCCAAAATTTCTTTCATGATTATGTGCTCATAGGAAAATTTGGACATGCTATATCCATCTCCATTGAGTTCTCCTCCAGCCTAAAGGACACAGGCAGCTTAATTTGCTTCATTTGCCAAACTATTTGACACGATATCATAAAAATGTGATGCTCTGGAGAGCTACCAAGAGATTGAAGATTATTTCCTACTCAACTGTGGGTTAATGCTTCTGTCCCTATGGCAGCAGTTGCTTACACTGAGCTGTACACACACAAAACTCAACAGTTTCCAGATAAAGCTTTCCCCTAATGCAGCCTACAGTACAATTTTGGTGAAACAAAAACGGCATCTTTGTCGCCAGAGTGGGAGTTATGGGATTCGTCCTGATGGCAATAATTGCTGACTTCAGTGTCTGGGACTGCTGAAGTGTATTTTGGGAAGCTCCCCTCTCTCTTTTCCACTGTGTGGAGCAGTGGGGAGCTATAAAGATGTTTTTCACAGGACCACTGCCCTTGTTTCCCATTGACCCAATTCACAGCCCTCAATAGGATTAAATGGCATGATAAGAAAAAAGCTTTTCATTCTGAAGTTGTAAAACTGACCCTCTCCCCCCTTCAAGAAGCCCCCTGAGGAAGATGAATATATTGGTCCCAACTGGAACAGATGTCAAAACTCAAACCAGCTCTTTCTTCATAAAGTTTATAAGTATTTTTAAAGAAGGTGGAGGAGGCTTACTATATGCAACAAGATAACGTTAAAATGCACAGCTTCTCAGGAGTTGAAAGGATGCTTTTCCTACAAACTCTCTCTTCTCTTTATCTTATCTGCATGGAAAGTAAACAGAAAGTCCCCATTACCTCTCGATATCAGTGAGTCTGGAAGAGTCCCGGAATCCTTTAGCAAAAGGGTTGCTGTCAATTTTCAACTTGGTTATCTGGAAACACAGAAAAGAGCAATGCAACATGAATATAGTGTTAAGGTATTGCAGCGTACAAAGTGTTAATCAATCCATCCTCCTGACTTCACTGCTAATTTTATCCATGCTCCTTGTCTGTGTGCATGTGTGCTACTCTTGAGATGCTGCAAAGCTGGGGAAGCAAACCAGCGTGTATTATACATGCAGCAATGGAAAGAACAAAGGGCACAGTGGGCTCAGCCTTCATGTTACCCAGAGCAGGAAGAAACCACCCACATACAGCATTACTGCTTCTAAATACTTTAACAGCACAAATCAGGATGTCTTTTCCATGAGCAATGCACAGCACCCTGCTAACATCTGAGCCTTGTTGGTGGAGCTGCACATCAACTAATATGAGTCCAAACTAGAAGCCACTGCTTGCAGACTTAAAGAGGTTGCTTTAGTTCAGCACCACTTTTTCCTTTTTTTAACTGGGATGTAAATGTTCTCAGCCAGACCTGCCACATCACATAGGGGCAGTTTAACTGTTTTTGCATGGAAAGAAGCTGAGGAAGGGAAGGAGAGAGGAAAAGTGTGGGGAGAACTCAGATTTAAGGTGACAAAGCCTGGGTCAAAGGAGTAACCCCATTAAAACTATCACAGTCCTGGAAAACTAGGGATCTTACAACAAAAGACTCTCCTCCCTTCTTCAAATGTCGCTACAAACCTGCCCAGTGCATCCTGTCAGCCTTTCCATTCTGCCAGAGTAACCCACTGATCAGGAGTCCCTCTGCCCCAAAGCATCAGGCCTCCCTTTAACTTTGCAGTGAAACTTTTCAGGCATAGGTGGTAGCATAGGTTCAGGCACTGTGTTTTTCTGGGAGCAGGAAAAAAATCCTCTATTGCCCTTGTGAAATTTTCTAGCTGTCCAACCAAATGAGATTTAGTGAATAAAACTTGAGACATCATCACAATATTCAGAGCTTCCAGTCATACTTTTTCCAATAATTAAAAATAAAACTGTAAGTGGGAGTTAGAGCTTGACGAGGGACAACACAGGACCTGTCCTGCAAGGCAGTGAATACCACCAGCTCTAGCTGAAGTCCATGAAAATCAACAGCTCTCAGCATTTCATACCGAGCGGCTATGTCAGCCTGGTTTTCCTCAAAAAAAAAGCCTGTATTGAATAGGCCACAACCTCATTTTTACTAGCTGGTCCTCGAGACTTGGAAAGAAAACGGATCTTTTCCAAATCCTCAAACAATCAAATGTATTTCAAAATGAGGTAGCTTTTCCTCCAAAATTTAAAAAAAAAAAAAAAAAAAAAGGAAAAAAAAAAAGAAAAAAAAAAGAGAAAAAAAAGAGGACAACTGAACCCAACTTTTCATTCTGAGAAAGAAGTCTTCTGGGAGAGACACACAGAGAGAGAAGGACAGGCTTACAAACACAAAACCTGAGTATTTAATTACTGGTCTGCAGCATATGAACGATGCGCTGAGCAGCTGCCACCCACCTGCTCTGCAACCCTGGGAAACATGCTGTACTCCTGGGCTGCTGCCTTCCCTGCCCGGCATTTCGGGTCCATACAGGGGCAAGCTCTCTGGGGAAGGTCCTTGCTTTGAGGCACTACGCAGGAGGTGCTGCAGCTCACCAGTTGTTCTTGTGGGCTGGTCACACAACATGGGACCTCAGTGCTGGCTGAGGGTTTGAGGCTGTCTCATCGTGCAGGAATGACTGGTGGAAACTACCCTGAACCCTAGCCTTGTCACAGGACCTTGCAACAGCGCAGCAAGGTAGTTGTAGTCTTGTTCTACTCCCAAGATACCCATAAGCCCTTGACTCATGGTGATGTTGCAAAGAGTGATGGGTTAGTGCCTCACGTACAGCGAACATTTTTATGGCAGCATTCTGAGAACTACCTTGAAAAAAGGCAAGCTCTAACTAGTTCCATTGACTTAGATCACCAACACACCGAGCCAACTGCACTGCAGAATAATAAGGAGGTCTATTCATCTCTTGAGCGTATTTTCACCAATCAAACTTCCATTTTCCTAATATTAAAGATTTGGTATGACATCACAAGAGAAACTTTTTGTATCCACCGAAGCCAGATGAGACTCACAATCATTTATGACCATATTTTTCCTGAGAGACTGTCTCACAAACAATCAGAGAACATCTGCTAGAAAGCATTTTAAAATGAAATCTGACCTACAATTCAACTCTGTGGCAGTGGTTTGGCTGTTTAAATAAATGCATGCCCTTTAAATCTTAAATTATGAGATAGTTTGTTGAAAGTGTAATGTATTTAGCTTTTATCTAATAACCTCCAGAAATGTAATCAATCCCTCCTTAAAACAGTTCTGAAAGAAATGGCAAAAATGAAAAAAGGCTCCATTTTCATTAGTCATAAATAAAATGACAGCATCAACCTCTAGGGGTTCCGGAGATGTTCCATTGAGAAATTTTCCAGGACTCAATGTATGTGCTTTGAGAAGGTTAGTTTAGAAACATCTCTGGTGTAAATATCGACGGCAAACACAAATCCATCCTACCGAAATAAATTCCAGGTTTAGCTGGTTTTGTGCCTGTTACTATTTTGCTGGTTTCTACAGAAAGTTACGTGGAAAAATCTAACTCCCTGTCCAAACATTATTCTTGAGATTGCCAGGTGCTGAATGCATTTTCTGCAGCATTCAGATACAAACCTGAGTTTAAAATCAATACATTCTGATATTAAAGCCTTAAAGCGGGATGCAGGGTCTGTCATAAGGACCAACTTAATACTACTACTATTATCTTCAGAGCTTCTTTGGCTCCCTAAGCAGTAGTTTAATTTTATTCATAGCATTTAGAAACTAATTACTTTTGCTTCATATTAAGAAATGCAGACTTCTTTAAATAATCCAGCAGGTACATTGACTCTGTGATGCTGCCTGCCCACATGTTTGGACAGTACTTATATTTTTCTTAACTTGGGGGAATTAGAGAGGGAAAGAGGTATTTTTCTGAAGTGCCATAGTCATTAAGCCCTTAAAGCACACTCTGAATTGCACTGAAGCCAACAACATATTTCCACTGACTTAAATATTAAAGCCCTATCCACTGTCAAGCAGAGCCTCTGCTCTCTGACTGTTTATGTACTTCCTAAAATTACTCATTAGCAATCCATTGTTATGATCTCCTCCATTTTGTATATATTATTCACTGGCATGCAAATTGAAATTCAAACATCTGGATGTAATCTGGGCAGCCTCTGAAAAGCATATCTCTGAGTGATTTCCCTTATGTTTGAGCCTTACAGCTTAATTAGTCAACTTTTTAAACCCATGAAATCATCATGTGCAAACCAGAATATCTCTCAGCTAATAGCTTGTGGCATGAAAGATCACTGCAAATAAGAACAGTTCCTTAATGAGCTATAATTAGAAAGGGACTAAAATATAATATGCAAACAGCTTTGTATAGACAGAAGGGAAGACAAATGAAAGCCTCTTTCATGTCATCTTTACTCCCATGAATAATCCTTATGGCTCTTTAAAGTTAGTAGTACTACCCGTATACGTAAGAATTACTCCTGAATATGAATTAGATTGGGCACAGTCACTAGAGACATTGGCATGGAAGGGTAGGTTATATCAGAAGGTTTCCTAGCTTAGATGGGGGGAAAGAGTGTTTTCAGCCAGGTGGGATTTAGTTAAATCCATGGAAATTAACAACTATACTCACCAATTGATTCTGGTAGGCGGTAACAGCAGTAAAAACTGTCTCTGGAAAGATAAATGTCCTGAATTCTTCCGATTTCAGATTTAGCAAAGAAGCTGTATGATCCTTCTTCTTAATAATGTGGACTCTTGGCTGGTACTTGTGCATGGAGTTCAAAATGATCTGCAAGAAAGAGCAACAAGGCACTGTCCTGAGAGGAAGGTTAACAGGAACCTCAAAGGCTGTAAAACCATAGGGGAAAAAAAAGATCTAATTAACACTGCAGGGGAGACATCTGAGATCTAACTAGCCAGGGGCTGATATTCAGAGCAAACTCTCCAACTCCTTTGGGCAGTTTCAGGAAATGAAGGTGGAAAAGCAGGCATTCTGGGAGCTAGTTTCTTCTCACTCCTACGCCACTGGTGAGCACATGTTTTTTTGAAGCATAGATACCTGTTCCTACAGGTGAGGTGTTCTACATACAGAATTCGTTATTGCTAGTGTGTGCCACAGTTTGCAGGTGTCAGCTGCAAGTGTAAACATCTAACTCTTGAAAGATCATGACAGAGAATCCACACTTGCAAAACTGTGCAGGTGCAGAATGAAAACAGACAAGAACCCCTCAAAAAAAAAAAAAAAAGAAAAAATAAAACCCAACCAAAAAACCACCACAACCAGCAGCACAAACCAGCTGACCAAAAATAAAACTCCCCAGATCCTTTTACTATGGCAAACCTTTAAAGCAAAATACTTCATAGATGCTCTTCACCGCAGACTACCAAAAATGAGAGCAAGAAGGGAAACCAGACCGGAACCCCAAAATGACCAGGTTTTGCCATTTTATCCTCATTAATAATTGTTTACGAGCTCCCAAAACAATTCTAAACCTAATGTAGCAACTAACCAATTTCAACATTCACTGGCGTCAAACCGAGAGTCCCACTTGCTTCAGTTACCACTGGCTGGAGGCCTGTTTGGCTGCCTCTAACCACAGTATTACAATATAAGAATTAAATACAGAGCTCGGCTCGCACCAGTCCTTGTTTTGGATATAATCACAGTCACAAGTCAAAATTGGCAATGGTGTGGGTGGTTCTATTTTGCAGGGGCCATAACGACATTACAGTCAGCTCTGTACATCTGGAATAGCTAATGTGCATTCCTCAGGAAGCGTTAACTTCGGCTGAAACACAGTAGAAATGGTGCAGTATTTCATGCTAACTCAGTCAATGAGAAAGGTTGCACGCTGCATTGGAGTGGAGAGCTTAGAGACAGCTCTAGAGTCATGCCTAAAATCTCCATCAGCATTTTCTTCGCTTCTCCTTTGGGGCCAAATATTGCTAAGACTCGCACTGTGACTTTGTGGGGGGCACACAGTGAGAAGAAGGTCATTACAGGGGTGGGAACCATTGTCCTGAAAGTGTTGCATGTCTGCTTTTACCAACTCAGGTCCTTTCTCAAATCACTTCACCATTTTATATATGGACACACAGAACGGCCATTAATATCCTCATCATTTTTCCCTCTCTTTGTGAAATTTTGTCTTACTAGCCTAGTCACTTGGGCTGCTCTAAGCAGCTGGAAAAGACTTTTAAAGGACAGTGTGTGGATGGTGGTGAGCTTACTGAGGGCTTAGCCCACAGAGCTCGACACTTCCCGTTGCCTTTCATGGCTGCTGTATCCACACCAAGGCATTACATCTGAGCAGCAGCCGAGCGGAAGGAGGAAAAAGCTGTGACAGAGCAGCTCCCACACATGCCCCTTCCTTTCACTTCTCTGTGAATGCAAATTGTGATGAAGAAACTCCATTTCTCAAACAAGACCATGTAATCATTTACGAAAGTTTTCCAAAACCAAAAGCGCACGTGGATAACATCCCCTGCCATGATGCTCTACCCTGCATGTTCCCACCAGAGGCAGGTTGGGTCTTTCAGGTACAAAGCAAGTAGCGAATGTAGCCGGGAGGTCACAAAAGACCCATGGCCAAGGTTAAGGTCACTATTTCCTTTTCGTGAGAGTCTGTGTATCTAGTGCTCCATCTGCATCCCCACACAGGCTGCCAATGTCGCAGTACTCGCTGATATTAAAGTAGCAGGATATTGCGCAAAGTATATCTGTGCATCTTCTTACGTTAGGACCATCAAAACAGCCTAAAAGAGTTAGATACACAGGGTGCATCTTACAGAGTAGCCCCCAAGGGTGGTCTCAAAGTCCAAGCACCCCCCTGCCTGCATGGTGTAGCTATCAGAAAATCCCTGATGAGCTCTGTGATACTCTGGCTGGTGTGTCTGGAGAGAAACACCAGGTGCACATATACTTACGGCAGCCCCCCAGCACATGCTTACTGGCAGTACAGTGTGGTCACAGGCCCCCAGCCGTTCCATCTGCCTTCGTGCTGACAGCCTGCAGCAGGGAAGATGACCAGGATCCCTCCTTACAGGATCCTGTTTGCTGTAAGGTCAGGCAGGTTTGTAGGCATCTGGCTCCCACTGGCTACAGACTGGTCACCAGAGGCAATCTGGATGCCAGCTGCAAAATCCCTGAGGTGGCTTTTAATTCAGGAACTATGCTGTGAATGCAGCTTCCTTATTCACCGAAGAAGAGTGTTACCAGGAAAAGTTTGCTCTCTAAAAGCATGGAGGTTCCTAACTTCTGCAAGGTTGGCTTTAAAAAAACCCCTGGGCATAACTCCTTGTGGCTATTCTGAAACGTCTGCTTTCACAGTTACTTGTTGGCCATGTTCACACCTTTGTGTTTACTTCTGCAAACATTCATGTGTTTGAGTTTTGCTATCATAAAATCCAGAGAAGCAATTACAATAATGTATACACTCATGGTTCACCTCACCATAAATGATGCCATGCCAGCTAAGTGCCACCAAAAGTTCTAAAAGAAGCAGTCTGTGTGAAAAACATCACCAGAAATCTGGAAAAAAAAAAATCACGTTCATAAATGTTCCACAACCAGAAAAATGGGAATTATTCACTCATCTGTAAAAATCCAGAGACAGAAGCCATTTCCTTCCTCTGGTAAGGATATCTGAAAGTGTTTCCATGGAGCAAGCTGTATGTCATGCACACAGAGATAAGACTTCTGCCTTGATGCTTGGGGAAAATACGTACATAGCTATGGGGTTATGCATGCTGCTGAAGAGATGCTTGCCAACTCCAAAAGTCTCGGAATAAGAGAAAACAAACAAATGCTAGAACAAACAAAAGCCTCTCTTCTCTCCAGATTCTTTTTCAGGAAATGAACCACCCTACAAATAAAACACTGCAATTACCTTAACAACCAAACCTGTCTTCTGGAGGATGGAGAAAGCAAGTAACTAGAACAAACTGGAATCAGGTTGGATGCAGCTTCTCTACCTATAATGGTATTTAAAGCCGTCTTTTAGGTCATTAAAACTTCCTCAGGAGCCACATACCTTATCAAACATAATTGAGATTTTTAGCAGGTCAGTTAAGATCTCATGAGTGAAGAAGGGCTCCTTCAGGCATTTCAATTCTCCCCTTCTCTTAGTACATAGGAGCTCAGAAATGCCATTGGCCTCAGCACAGTGAGACTTCCTTAAATGCTCCAGAGAATGAATTTCTTCCTTAATTCTACTGAGCATCCAATGATGGTATTTACATAGTTTCAATAAGGCAGCACATAAAGCTTAATTTAGAACACAAAACCCCACAAAATATCAAAAAGAGTGCTCCGCAGAGGTGCAACACCTGTCACGCAAATCTCAACATGGGATCAAGCCTTTGGGGTTTATTCTTAACTGAACATGCAAGACTTTCCATTGACTTCGGCTGTCCAAAGCCTTCGTGTAAAGAATGGCATCCACCTCTGCTGCTTCTTTGAAAGTTGATTGGGAGGCCGCATCTCAAACACTACAGATCATTTTCTCCCACTGCTTGTATCTGAGACGATTACATCTTCTTGCTCTGTCACATGTCTCTGTTCCCGACAGCTTCTCAGACCTTCTTCTTTTTTATACTCGTCTGGGCTTCTGGGAACTGCACCGCTCCTAACTAGTTTGCAATATACTGCTGCGAGCCCTTTATTAGAGGCACACATGGCCCCTGTTATGATGAAAAATGCTTCTTTTTAAATGCGCACGTATACTGCTCTATCATCACTCAGTGATAGAGCCCACAAATCTTCAGCTTTGCCCTTCTACAGATTATGAAATAAAAGAGAGAGGGGAAAAAAAAAAAAAAAAAAAGACATTCTCCACTAGTCAGGAAAGGAACAACAGTGGAAAAACCGGATTCAAGAAAAATATACGCACAGATGGATCTTTACAAAAGAAGACGACAGAGGCATCTATCTGGGCTTTCTTTTGGTTTGGTTTGGGTTTTTTTAACTACTTTTGGTGTTGTTGTTTCCAGCATGTATTTTAAATGATCATGACTGTGGTTTAATTCTTAGGTCTTGAAATGAGCAAAAATTCTCTTTCAGATGAGAAGCATTTGCACAGAAGACAGCTCAGACAAACGGCCACTGTCTCACACAGTCCGAAAACACAATAAATACCACACTAGGGGAAGGATTTTTGATACCGTATATGCCACAATTATTCAGTTTTACAGGCTAGTTACCCCTACACATGCTTCAGAGTTCAAAATCACTCATTTCTTCCTGACAGCTCTTTTACTAACACTGACTTTACGCTTGTTCTTAACTGCCCCGTTCTCAGCCAGCAACCCTTTCAAATCCATCCCCCTGCTCCTTCAGCCTTCCCCTGGGGAGCCACCAAGCCCAGAGGCAACACTTTTAGCTCTTCCTTTGCAATTCGGAGGTGCTACCAAGCCATTTCTGCACTTTACAGGCACTTTTGGAGAGGGGACAGGACAGACAACACTCTTTCTTACCACCCATGGAGCCCAGGGCCAGCAGCTCTGTGTCCTATTTATCAGATATCAGCCTCAGGGCTTGTGACAGCAAATTGGTACTGATCAGAGCAGGGACCTGTTTCCTTTAGAGGCCCAAGCCCACTCTGTGTCACGTTGACTTGCAGGTAGCCTAAGTTATTTCAAGGGCAACTGAGGCACACTTATTTTTATGATTCAACAGCCCTTGTTTTGGTGTCACACCAGTATTTTCTGCTGACTCTGTGCCCATGCTATGTTGAGTCTGGAAGTAGAAGAGCCCTTATTGATGGACCCAACCCCAACAGTTTGCCTGTAATGAGAAAGAGCTTCCAAGCACGCATGGAAAAGCATGTGAACTTGCTAACCAGTGCACGTGGCAGAGCATACTGCCATGTCACAGCAAAATGCGTGCAGAAGCATGATAAAAGGCTCACGTGCCTCCTTTTTCTCCCTTACTTTGATGCTTGACTCCACTCTGAACTTATGTCCAGTGGATGTTCTGCCTCTAACAGCAGTACCAACATAATTTGAATTCCTGTGTTGACCTGGGTTCTACTTTATGGAAGGTAAAAAACCTCATTTCTGAAGTCACCTGTTTCTCAACAACAGAGATTAAAACCCAACATGTTTAAGCTTCATGCAGCATCTTTCTCTACTGTGGTACAAAGGGCCAGCCAAGAGAGGTCCACAGAGAGCCATGGCAGTCTTTCCCCATCACAATCTCTCTCCTGCAAGCTTAGCCCTGTGGCTCAAGTGAGCAATTCCCTTATGACAGTTCCTTTACGCTTTCCCACCAGGAGGGCTACTCACATGGCCGTGCTGATCCAGCTCGTTGTTGGTGAGTTTGACTTTTTCAAAGGACACCATCTGCTTCAGCAGTTGCTCTCCTGTGAACGGGGAGTCAGGGTGCACGTACAACCTGGAAAACACAGGGAAAACGCCTGCTCATAAAAAAATCTCACCTCTTGTCTTGCGTGTGGGCACCATTTCAGTATGAAATTTTAAAAAGCCTGTAATATCTTAATTTTGGAATATGCGGTGGTTTCATGGACATGGATTTCCTGAGAGCTTAGGGTTATACAGATCAGCTACTCAAACAAAACACAATCTTCCCCAAATTAATGAACGCCTGAAATACAACCATTAATGACAGACAGTAAAGCAATGACTTGAGTTGTTTAGTTCACTGGAATGTAATGAAGAATCCCATGTCTGAGTGCTAGATTGGTCTCTAACCATACCTATTATTTTATCTAGTTATCTAAAATGGAGACATTAACTAACATTCACTGTTGTGTCTTTTCCCAAATGAAAAATTGATCATGTCTTTCCCCACAGCTGTACTAACAAGCACTTAAAATAACAATGACTACAGCTACAAGAGAAAAAACATGTTGTCATTAGAGAGATAATGGGGGAATGTAGATAAAAATGCATTTTTCTTTATATGTAACATTAAGTCATGATAATGATTTTAACCTGCACTCGATCACACGTTAGCTGTGGCGACGTCTGTTTATAAGAGGTTGAAGGCTGCAGTCCAGCACAGTGGTCTGACATGAAAAATTAATTGCATCTCTGTAATTAACAATCCACCACTTGGGAAATTAAGCAGAAGAAAAGGAAGCACAGAAGACGTGTAAATACAATGATATATACATTATGACTAGACTAATTACAAGTGCCAGGCTATCTAAAAACAATCATTTTATAGGAATAATGTATCGCTGAAAATTAACTCAAATGTTCTTCTGTAATAGTGAATGAAGAGCTGAACTAGACATTCAGCTAGTGTTCTGCTTCTGTCAGTGTTGGTTGTCACTCGCTAAGGGCCTGACTCTCATTTTGGGTGATGTCTTTGACCACATGGATGGATTTCTTCCATTAGGTGGGTGGGGCAGTGCTGAGATGACGGGTTAGAAAGATAAACATTTTTGTCGCTGTTGAGCTACGATTTTGGTTAGGCAAGAGCAGAATGGAAAAACCACCAAACGATGGGGCGTAACTTTCTGATAGACTACACTGATCCCTAATCAAGGAATGCCTGTAGTAAAGACTCCAGGGAGCACAGCTCTGTTACTCAAAGAGGAAGGAGATTTGATCCTGCACTCTCCACTTTTGCCAGCAGAATCCCCAAGACACAGTGAAACTAAAGTTTTACCAGCGCAGCTCGCTTCAGATGTACAGGATGTTTTCCTTACACTGATCCAAAGCACAGCTTGGCTGGTATAGCTAAGTCCACGGGAGGGATGCTGAGCCAGGGTTCCTGTCACAATAAAATATTCCTAGCATACAGGCGTCCTCATAGCTATCAACTCTGCTGATTGCACTGCAAGGCTCATGAAAAATTATGAAGTATCTGAAAAACCAAGACCTGGAATCCTGTTATGTCAAAATAATCCTACCTCTCATGAAAATTAACTTTGCTTTCCTGTAAAAAACAAAAATCTCAATCTTTAGAGCCCTGAATTAGAGAAAGCAAAACAGAAAGAGTCCCAAACATGACCTGCAACTTTTCAGCCAGTCTTGTGATATTTTTTTTGGAGCCTGACTTCTAACTTTGAATGTCTGGATAGCTAATAATGTTTACTGTGATCACAGAGTGTCAGGCTCAGCAAGGTTTGGCTAATTGGGACCAAAAAAGCAAACTATTTCAAATATGTGCTGGGGAATGAGTAAAGATCTTGATGTGTCTAAAAACTGAGCACAACTGTTTTACACGATAGGCAGTTAATGCTTGGCACTGCTTTCAAACTACGACGTGCCTGGATGATAGCAGAGTGCTAACAGGAAAATCACTGAAGGATGGACACCTGAACGTCAGTTAAGTAATGTATTAATGGACCTTCTTTTTCTTTACTGATTTGCTAGATGCCATTGATTGCACTGCAACATCTGGTTCCACCTGGTGAACTACATCTATCTGCACACTTCTCCTACGGTCTGAGCTTGCACGCCTTGGAGGGGTGAAAACTAGATGTATTGCCCACTGAACTAGAAGTCACCAACAGGACTGTGTGTGCGCACGAGGAAACAGGTTAGAGAAATAAATGTGCACATTCTGGTGCAGCACACGAAGCTCCCCCAGAAGTTCACGCAGGCTCTGCTGCCTAAGGCCAGCCAGATGCGAGGGGCTGCTCGCTTCAATTCACAAAGGCTTTAGAAGCCATATTTGGATATGAGTTTGCTCCACGGTATATAGTTTCATGATATATGCAAGGCTTGGGTACTGCTTCCTTCTTGAATATTTTGGAATGCTCTCCTTCTGTTTAGTTTAACAGTTGGTCTGGTCCTGCAAGCCCCATGCACATAGCTTTTAATTACCTTAATGTCTCAAATAATTTGCAAACCTTTTAAAGGTTTCCTACCTAGGGTCCTCTGTAAGCGTGTAAACACTATAACTTCATTAAACAAATTATTGTAGCCAAATACAGTAAAAAAAAAAGTAAAACAAGACAGATTTCTGAGTGAAAGAAAGGAGGTGAAAAAGGAAGAAGAGCAAATAAAGGTACATGCTGAAACTTATTAAACTGATGTTTCACACAGTCTTAGCAATTTGGAAGAACAAACACAAAATATCACATAGGTATTCTATCCCCAGATAGCACTTTAGAAGATTTACAAAAGACTCTCTGAAAAGTATTTTTATTTAAGTGTTCGTTGCCACATAAACTTGTCTTAAACATTGACAGCAGGAAGACAGGGATAAAACCAGTTTTTATAGAAAGTTCCCTGAAGGGCTAATCTTTCAAACAGAATCACAGAATACTTATTAATTTGGAAAAAAAAATAGCTGTCTCAGCATTGAAAGTTATTTTTATAATGGAAAGAGCAAAACACCTAACGGGTCCGATCCTGCAAAGTCTCACACCTATGCACAATGTGACTCCTGAATAATTCCCCTGATGCCGATGTGCCCCTGCAGATGCAGGCAGTGACGTGGATGGGGAGTTAACACCTTGGTACCAGCGCCCAGGCGCTAAGCACATATACACCCCACGCTGACACTCCTCAAGTAAGGAGAGCTAAGACCGCGTGTTTGGAGAAGAAGAAATCAAAACTTCGTTAAGGGCTCCTGTTACTGGAGCAGGACCAAACCCGTTTCAAGATGGGAGGAGTATTACTTTTAATTTGAGCAAGACTGAGGCCTCCTACCTCAAAAGATGCATTAACACTCCAGAAAAAGCACTAGCAATGCAAACATTGGCACGCTGAACCTCTTGACATCTTTTTTCTCGCCAAACAGGAGCATAAGAAGGAGAAAGTGCATAATTGTATATCTAAGTACCATTCATACAAAGAAAAAGTAATCTCTGCCTGTGTTGTGATCCAAAAGATCATTGTGTTTTGGCTAAGCATCCTGAAAATGAAGCAGTAAAGATATACATTTACACACAGAGGCACTGATCCAATCGGGACCTTAAAGAGCTACCACAGTATATGATAATAAATATTAAACTCCAAGGAGGTTTGACCCCAGCTCTAAAACACTCAGTAGGGCAGTTGCTAATTATTCCAAGGATCAAACTCTTGTCTTATATTCTTTTATTTCCTCATTGAGCTAGTCTATGCCAGACAGAGTGTGAATTAGCAATTGATTTAAAGGTATCCCAGAAGGTACTTAAATGGGAAAATAAGAAGGGGAGAACCCTGCCTTAAAACTGTGTCTGTCCTTCCCCTAATTCTTCTTTTGATGCTGACTCCTTTGGAGTAGGATCCCTGGTTTTTCTTTGGGTTTTGATCAGTGCTCATTACAATACGTCAAACGAGGCCCTCGGACGTTAACCACATTGCAAGAAGGAGTTTTTGGCCATGAAAACAAAGCCGACATAACTCCTAGGTTGCTGTCTTTAATCACAGCTTCTCTGCATGCGCTTTTTGTTTGTTTACTTCCCTGAGCCGCCTTCCAGAGATCAGCAGTCAGCAAGCTTTCAGCTGAACTATTTATATGAGGAAAGTGTGCAGGATTTGGTCCTTATACTCACACACACAAAAATATGCTTCCATTTCTTGTGTTTCACTTCTAATTTCTTTCTCTGTAATAAGCAAGTTCTTAACCCCGGGCTAAGCCACCTGGAGCAGATCTGTGTGTCTGCACAGAGCCCTCCACAAAAAGTTTCTTTGAAGCCAGAGAGGAATCCACGTTATTTCCATATCTCCAGCTCTGACTCAGCAAAGCCGTTCGACATGTGCTTCAGTCTTACTGGACTTGGGGACTTAAGTACGTACTGAAGTGCTGGGCTGAATACGATGAAGTGTGGGTCTCCCCTGAAGCGCCGTCCTACTGTACAGCCTAGTGCTGCAGCCTCAGTTGGAATGATTTTAGAAATTAATTTTCTACAGCATTTTGTTTCTGTATAGAAAACGGGGGGAATTTACTTGATTTTTTTCCTAACATCTCAGAAAATGTCATGGTTTCTTAAAAAAATATATAAATCTCTGTGCTGTAGAACTGATCTATACTTTGCCTGCTGTCTAAGAGGTGAGTAAAAGCAAGAATAAAATTATCGTTTAGCAAACGCTGGATGTATTATCAAGAAATAATATCATTTCAAGCATAAACAGCACTGAACTGTAATGTAGTATTTCTACTTGGACTTGGCTGGTGGTGCCTGGGTTGCTTTAAATTATGAGGTCAAATGCCAGGGAGGAGGCAAACCCAAAAGACAAATCAGGTTGGTTCTTTTTTTAAAGCTTTCTTATCTGAATCAAGGCAAACTTCATTTTTTAAAAATATATATATATATATATAAAAGACCCTTCAACCAAATCCTGTGTGCCTTGGAACATTCAGTATAAATCAAGCCTTCAAGTCTCAAGCAGAGGTTTGAGGCCCGATTCTGTATCATAGAAATAAATGAATTTTGCAATCAACTTTGTTGAGCACAGCCTCAACGTCTCAGAGCACTCTTTGCAAACAGCATGGAAAGATTAATAGCAGGTATTTCTTGAAGAGAAAAAGAAAAGAAAAAAAAAAAAAGGTAAAGAAAATAAAAGAAAGACCAGCAGTAACATTTACAAACCTTGCAGGGAGCGGAGGATCAGCTTTTCCAGCCACTAACCAGGAAGACCTGTGGTAGGCATATCTATATCTTTTATTGTCCACAGGAACTATATCCATTAACACAATGTACTTGGCTTCAGGATCCACTCCCGAGAAGGAAACCCTGATTGTAGGAAACATTCTCCTGAAATAAATGCAAATCAGAAAATAAATAGGTGGATGGAGAACAGAAATAAGAGAGCTTCTGAGAAACTCCTAAAAGTAAGAATTATATTTTAACCACCTGAAAAAAAAAAAAAAAGCATCTATTGATTCTGCTACAGTGTGATAGAAGTTAAATCCTGTGTATCTCTAATATGCACAGAAAGAGCAGCTTGAAACCAGAACGATTTTTTGAAAGCAAAAAGAAAAAAATGGTAAAAGTGAAAAAGTTAAGGAGAAATGTACTTTTTGCCCGTTAGTTAAAAGCACACAACGATTTCAGAAAATAGGTGTACCTAAGGTACAGAAGTCTTAAGCAAAATGGATTTTTTTTTTTTATGGGATCCATACTAGTGTTAGGGAAATATTGCAGAAATTATATCCGTTAATATTCTCACATATTTTCGACGCATGTTCTTTTAAGCCTGCTCACGATATTTCTGAGAGGAATTTTCAAAACTAAACTTTCCTTTCTTCACTTAATTTTTGACAAAATGCAATCTTTAAATGTAAGGTTATGCCATAGACCAGAAATAAAGTTAAATAACTTTAAACAGTTTAAAATTTTCAACTTCAAATTGCAGATTTTATACGTAATTTTTTTTTTTTTTTTTTTTTTTTAACACATACTGGTAGAGCTCGCCAGTTAGGGGGAAAAAAAATCGTCAGGGAACTTCATTAGTAAAAAGCGACTTTGGGGGATTACAAAACCCGACAAGACATTTGGCCCCTCCGGACTGCCTTTGAGTGACCCAAACCCCAAAAGCTTTACTGAAGAAACGGCAAGGTTGAGGTGATAAGAAAGCCTGGGATTCTTTTGCACATTTTTGCAACCGAGAGAAAAGAGAACCAAACCAAACCAAGCGCTGACTGAATTATTTCCTCCCCACTCCTCGTTTCCCTGTGTCTCTACCACCCAGCCCCGCAAAAATCGCTGCACGAAGGAGCTTTCAGCCACAGAACAAAATTTTAGGGAAACGACATTTCTACCCAGCCGCCGGGACCCTCCCGGCTGGATTTCAGCCGGCCGCGCCGCACCGCACCCCGCTGCCGCCCCGGGGCTCCGCGCACCGCACCGCACCGCGCAGCGCCGGGCTGAGCCCGCCGAGGGGCTGCTGCCCAGCGCGGCGGCAATTAAGGGGATTCACTATCCTCCTCCTCCTCCCCTTACCCCATCCGTGCTGCTCTCCCAAAATAAAAACTGCGGGGTTTTGTTTGTTTTGCCCCTTTCCCCCCCGTCCCCCCACCCCAAGCCGCCTCTGTGCGCCGGGGCTGCCCAGCCTTACCTCCCGGATTTGGTGATGATCATCTCGGTACCCAGCTCGTGAAACTTGTCCCAGAGCTCTTTGGTCTCCAGGCTGCAGGAAATTTTGGCCATCTCCTCGCTGGGGATGATGGGGGTGGTGGGGATGAGGGGCTCGGTGCACAAGGACGAAGGGCTGGTGCTAAAATCCCCGTGAGGGTCCAGGCTGGATAAATCACTCAAAGGCTGGGCGCAAGAGGATTTCTCAACGAATTGTTCTGCAGGGTTTGGGGAGGGGGGGGGGAACAAAGAAAGAGAGAGGGGATTCAGCCAGGACGGACCGAGCGCCGAGAAAAAATACTTATTTTCAAAAAAAAAAAAAAAAAAAAAAAAAGGGCATTTGTGGTTCAGCTGCCCCCCCGATGCAGCACCCCGCGAGGTCAGGGATGGTGATTTTTCGGGGGTCGTTTTCCGGAGGCGTACGGCGAGGGGTGCTCGGGGGGGTGGCGGGGAGCGGCGCGGCCGATACCCGCTCCGCGGGTCGCGGTGGGGCAGGGCGGGCCCTGCGCGCTGCCTCCCTGCTTAACCGAGGGCTTCCATGGAAGGGTCACTTAATTCTCATTAAAACGGGAGCGCTCGGCTCCGAGGGGGTGCTGAGGGCCGGGGTCATGCGGGGGGGTGGGGGGCGCGGGCGGCTGCTCCTCAGTTGCGCCGCTGGTAAAGGGCGTAACACAGAAGGAGGCCGAGCGCGGCCGCGCAGGCTCCGCGCTTCCTCCGCGGGAAAGCGAGCTCCTAAGACTAACTCAACCGGGTCTGCTCTGCCTCCAGTCGGTTTGCTGAGCCTGAGCACACTTCCCTTGGAGGAACAGGCTCCGGGGGAGCTGCATGCAGCCGCGCAACCTGCGCGGAGGCACTGGTTCCCCCCGGCTCTCCCCCCCGGGAGGCTGCGGGGGCTGAGTTTCAGCCGAAGGAGAGGAGGGGAGGGGAGGGAGCCGGGCTGCGGGGGTCTCTGCCCCGGCCCCGGGATGCGGCGCCAAGAAACGGGAGGAGCACAGATGCGCCCTGCCCCTACAGAGAAAGATTTCGCCCAAATCTCCGGTTAATAAAAGCCGAGTTACAGGCAGTCTTTTCCCCTCGATTTCTAATTGAATGGCGTGGGGGAATGAGTGAAAAAAAAAATTGAAAAATAAATTGAACGAGCGGTTTCGGGAAAAAAAAAAAAAAAAAAAAAAAAGAAAGAAGAAGAAAACTAGCTACGTCTAACGCAAGACTATGTAAATATGTCAGACGGGAATACTACAACATTCTCGGCCTACGTTATCCCCTAGACTAAAAAATAAAGTTTGCAATGAATCCCTGGAGTACGTGAAATCTATTGAGACAGTTGATGAGACGGAGCAGCCGCCGAGAGCGCTGCCTTTTCTAAATTCTTGTAAGACTGAATGTAATCTTGTTCATTGGCGCCCTGAAAGCTTAACATATTTTTTCGCAGTTTTCTGCGAACTCTTGGATACATGCAAGGACCACAAGCCGCAGAAATTGGAAAGGGGAGGAGGGGAAGATGCTGCTATTTTTTAAAAGCCTTCGGGAATCTGAATCGAGGCGACAGAATAGAAGCGAAATCCCTTACCCGAAAATCGCGCTGAATTACTATAAAAATCCTCCCGGTCGTTGTAAAGTGACACGGTCTAGATGAGCCTACATCTAGTAGCTGTGGAGCGAAGGGATCTTCAGGTACAAGTTTTACTACCGCTTGTGAGCCTAGGCACGATACCGGAGATTCTCTTATTTGACTTCAAAAGCAGATATGATTTGTAATATATATTGGAGAGGTTCATGTCACACCAGCGAAGAGCAATGTTAACTACCTTAGGGTGTGAGATTATTCTACGAACGGCGAGGCTGGGTAAATAAACGTCGTGATTTAAACTGGAGGAATTCAGCGAGTAGTTTCTGCTGTAAAGAGCCTCGCCTGGAAACGACGGTGAGTGTCGGGGAGACTTGAACCGGCTTTGGCGGCGCGGCTTTTCCTTCTGCAGGGAAAACCTGTGGGCAGGGGGAACCCGCCGCTGCCTGAGCCGGCTACCGGAGCTTTGGGGAGGGGGACCCTGAGCGGAAAGCGGGCTCCGCCGGGGACGGACAGACAGACGGACGGACAGACGGACGGGCGGGCGGACGGGAGCTCCGCGCCCCACGGACACCGGCGGTCCCCCCCGTCCCCACTCACCCAGCGGCTTGATGGTGCTCTCGGGGGACTCCTTGTCCTTGGAGCTGCCGCTCGACATGAGGGCGGCGATGGAGAAGGCGTTGGCCCGGGAGGAGAGCTGCGGCTTGGGGGGCGGCGTGTACTCCATGGCCACCCCGGCGGCGCGGCGGGGCTCGGCGCTGCCCGGACGGGGCGGTCGGTCGGTCGGTCGGTCGCACCGCGGGGAGCAGCGCGGGGGTAGCAGCCGGGCGGGAGCAGCTCTGCGCCCGGCGCTGCGCGCTCCCCCGCCTTAACGCGGGGCCGCGGAGATCCTATCGGCCGGCGGCCAATCGGCGGCGGGACACGTCAAGGGCCCCGGCCCGGCCGCGGAGGAGGAGGAGGAGGAGGAGGGGGAGGAGGCGGGCAGGAGGAGGAGGAGGAGGAGGAGGAAGGAGGGGAGGGCAGGGCTCTGCCCGCCCGCGGGGTGGGCAGGGGGCGGCCGGCCCTCGGGCGAGCTCCCCGCTGCCGCTCCCCCCTCCGGGCAGCCCAGCCCCGCTCCCCGTCGAGGCCCCCGCTGCGGGTCGGGGTGCGCCCCCCGCTCCTCTCAGCTCGGGGAGTGGGGGGGAAGGGGGCAGGCCACACGGCCGAGGATGCTCCCGAGAAGGTCCCTGGGCTATTCGCTTTGTCGAGGCAAGAATCAGGGAGAGATGGTTGAAAAGAGGAAAAGAAATTGTTGTTTTTTCTCGTGCGTGCGTGAGCCAGTTTTCTGTTTTAAATTCAAATTTTAAAAGACCACAACTTCTAAAGCAGCCGTTTTCGTCGCTCTTGCCTGCTGCTGGGACAGAAGGTTCCTTAAGGCTGATCGTGCGCTCGGTTTTCCGGCACCGGATCCCAAATATTGTCATCCCAGTCAGATGTACTCGCCCCCACCGACTCCAGGTGAGCCCCTGGCTGGGTTCCCGTCCCAGCCAACCCAGTGCGTGGGCCACTGATCGCACAGTTTTCTTCAACACCGTTTCATCGGCTCCACCAAACTAGATAGTGTTGATCAAGCACGTAAAACAGAGAGAAAACCAGGACGGGCTGATGGTGCCGACGAGCAGATTATTCCCAGGCAGTGATTTAAGTAAGTTGCTCGCCAGAACTCTTTTAAACACATCCTCCCATAAATAAAAAAGCGGGGAATTTGACTGGAGTTCTTTAAATAAAAAGAGGACTGAAAATATTCCCTCGCTAAAACGACTCAAGAGGACACGCAAATTTGCCACTAAAGTTCCAACTTCTAAACCTAGAACCGAATCCGAGGGGCTTTTAATACGCAGGCTTGTACCAAGAGACATGCTGCTGGAACAGATCAGTGCCACTCCTATTCCTGCCGAACTTAATCAATTAATTAGGAGAAACAATTATTCAGGTCACCCTTCACAGCCCGTGAAGCAGACAACACGAAATAGTGCTTTATCGCTTTGAAATGAGCGAGAACCGACCGCGGTTTGCCCTCTTATTACCTGAATTTGCGAATGGATAGAATAAAATAGATACATATTCCATCGCAAACAGGACGTGACTGAAGCGTTTGGCAGAGGGCTAAGGATTTCAGCGTGGCCCACAGTGGTCTGGGGGCCCGGACTCGCCTAAGGCTAAGCCGGGGAAGAGGGGGGCAGCGGGAGAGGCCGGGCAGCCCCCGAGTCGGGCAGCCGGGAGAGCCTGCAGCGGCCAGGGCAGCTCACGAAGCATCTTCTCTTGCCTCGGCGAGAACGAGACGAACGATTCTCCCCACACCAATCCCAAGAAAACAAACAAACAAAAAGTCCCCAAACCGCTTTACCGCTTTACTCCGAGGGACATCCCTCTATTTAACAGCCCGGATTCCCTGCGGGACAGCCCCGCTCCCGGCGTGCGAGGGGCGGCGGCGGCGGCGGGACGGGGGTCCGGCCCTGCGCTCCCTTGGCCCTACCTGAAGAGCAGGGTCCGGCCTGCCAGAAAAGAAAGACAGGGAGGGAACAAATAGCCTGAGGAATTATTCTCTTCACCCTTCATGTGGTGGTGGGGATGCCTAAATCCCCTTTGGTTTCCTGTCTCCTCTATGCGCGGCGCAAATAAGGATAATAAAAAAGCCAAGCTCCCGTCAAAGTAAGAGCGCAGATCCTGGGAAGGAAAAAAAAAAAAAAAAAAGGCAAAAAAAGAGAGCTCTCCCTTTCCCCCTGCTTATCTCCGTCCCCGAGCAGCCAGGTCGTACCATACCTGTCCCTAGCAGGGACGACCCCGGCGTGCCCGGCCCGTCGGGGCTCAGGGGAGGGGGCGGCCGTGAATATTTCGGTGCTGAGGGCGCCTGGCTGGAAAACCCCGACATGCGGGAGTCGGCTCAGCCCCGGGAGCTGCGGCAAAGCCCGGACCCCTTTCTGCTTTGCCGCGCCGCGGGATTTCCAGCCCCGCGGGGGGACCGGTCGCTGCCTTTGGCTGGGGGAGAAGGACCCAGCCCCGGCGGGGGGAAGCGCTGTGCGGTGAGAAGGGCACGGCGCGGCCGGGCGCGGAGAGGAGCGGAGAGGAGCGGAGCGGCCGGGCGAGGGGGAGACCGAGGCCGCGGCGCGGCCCTGGAGCGGGGAAGGGGCTGGCGATCGCCTCCGGGCAAGGGGTTGCTCCCCTGGGAGAGGGACCGGCTTTAGGGGCTTGCGGGTCTCTGCTCGCACCCTGGAGAACAAAAACCCGGGGTGGAAAGAAACCAGGAGCTTCGTTTTATTTTATTTTAAACGGGACCGTCCACACGGGATGGCTTTTCTTTGCTCAGTTAAGCCCTGCAATTTTTCGCTCTATCCCACGAGAATCTTTATTTTCTTAGTTTTTCCCTCGCTCCGCCTCCGATAAGGAAATGAGCCTTGTCTAGACGCCCAGAGCACCCCCTCCTCCCCCGTGGGCAATGAATGGGGCTCCGCTCCGGCCGCCTAATCCTCGCTGTGGCTCCCTCCCCCGCCGGGGCCGAGCCGAGGAGACACGCGGATCCGCGGACCCGTGTGGGGAAGGGGAGAGAGACCGGCTCCCCCGGGCTGCGCTGCCGCCCCTGCCCACGGCCCTCTCCGGGGCTAGGGGGGCCTTCAGAGACGAGGGAGGTGAGTGTCGGGGTCACACACCACTACCCCAGCGCTCTTGGTCCCCCTCTGCTTTCCCAGCCAAGGGGATGTAATTAATACGTCATTAATAAACCCCTGCGCGCCCTCCCCGGGGGACGCGAACGGGAGCAGCCGGTCCCCGCCGTCCTCCCCAGCGCCCGTCCCCGTGGCAGCAGGGCGGCTGTCACCGCTGCACCGGCCCCGCTCCCGAGAGCGGAGTTACGAACCCTGCTGCACCCCAGCAGGGCGGCTGCCTTGTACGAACCCGTTTAAATTTAATCCTTCGTTATTTCTTTCACCGTATATAAAGAACACGCCATCTGCACCGCAGAGTTTGTTTTCTATCTAGCAAATCCGCGTGTTTGTCGCTAGTGTCAGCCTGGTATGGCAGAGTCATTTCAGTAGGCTTCATTATGCTTTCAAAGTACCTTTTTTTTTTTTTTTTTTTTTTTCACCCTCCTGTGCGCAAAAAGCTCCTTGCTGTCTTGTGCTCTGGCAAAAACCAGCGTGCGGGGAAGCGCTGCGGATCGTGGCTGCGCACCTCGCTGCGCTCGTTCAGTCACCACCTTTAACCAGGATTCGATCTCATTTTCACCGACAGGTTTCTGACAGGGAGCTTGCGGCTCCCCCCCCTCCAAAACGTCTCTCTGCTCCCTGCAAAGCAAAGACGAGAAGCTGATCCCGAGAAGACGATGAACACCGGCCGCTTCTTCCCGGCCCTTTTCTCACCTAGACGCAATCACGACGGGAACGAGACACGAGGGGCAGAAACCTGCACAAACCCGCCAGGAAACCTGGCGTCCTGCCCGGCAGGAGGGATGATTTCAGGTGCGCCTTTGCTTGGGTGACGGGAGCTCCGACCCTGCGCGCTTTTGCGCGGCCGCGCAGCCCCACCGGCGGGCGGGGTGTGCGGGAAGGGGCGCACACCGGGCCGAGGACCGCGCTCAGGTTTTTTAGCGACTGTTTCGCGCAGTGATGGAGTGGCCACCGCTCTTTTTTTTTTTTTTTTTTTTTCTCTCGCAAAAGCCCCCGCGCCGCGCACTTCACGCCGCAGAGCCAAATCCGTGCGCAGCCCCGCGGCGGCCCCCGGGGGGCTGTGCCCCGAAACCGGCCCCGGCTGCGGTTTCCCCGCAGAGCACCGAGCTGAGGTGATACCCGCTCCGCTCCCGGCCGCCCCTTGGGATAACCTGGCGCCCCATCCCTCCTCCCCCATCCGCCCGTTATTTCCCCGTCTCCCCCCCGAAGCCCTCTCCCGTGCAGAGGGCAAGACCCCCCTCACCCCTTTAATTAGAGAGGAGCCTAAGGGTGCGGAGTGCGTCTGCCGAGACCCCCACCGCCGCCTTCCCACCCTAACCGCTCCTCGCCCGGAGCCGGTGCCCGACCCTTCAGCCCGCTCCCCCCGCCGCAAGGTGCCCCGCGGTGCTGCTCTCGGCTTCGACCCGTTCCCGCCTCGGGAGGGGAGGAGTTAAAATCTCCTTCTTTTTCTTATTGCTCCCCCCCAACCTGTAAACAGTTTGTCCTGCGTAAAGAATCGTCTCTATTCGCCCGGGCAGGGGGGCAAGAGCGGTCGGTCGTGTCCTGCGAGGCATCGCTACTGTACACAGCGATGACTACAGGGCTCTCCGGCTCTGCTCTTCTGCAAGTTTATGCGATGATCAGCTCTGCTTTCAGGCGCTTTTTTTTTTTTCCCTTTCTCCTTTTTTTTTTTTTTTTCTTTCTCCTCTGCTGCACATAATTATGTTGCTCTCTCCCCCTGATTGACCCGCTCTTTGCGCTCCCCGGTTTCGCAGCAACCCCCGCTCCCAGCGCTGTTTCTGCGGCGGGGGCATCTCCTCTTCGCGAAAAGAGCCGCGCCAGCAAGGCACAAGCCCAGGTACCAATTTCACAACAAAAACATCTCAATGTCACCTACACCGAGAAGGTGGCTTATTGGAGCAAAATGCGAGGCATTTTAAACCCATTAGGCATCTCCCAGATGCAAATCCAATGGTGGAAGGAGAAAGGCTCTATTAAGACCCGAGGGCTGACAATTAGATTATAGTCCAATTGCCAGTGGATAATGTGCTAAAAGCTTTCCCACTTAGTGTAACTCCTCACTGAAAATTATTCACACTTTGCAGGCTGCTGCACTCCAGAACCGGGAGGCGTCTTTGTCTACGGAGAGCGCGAACGGCCGGGCATACGGACCCACGGACAGACACACACGCAGGAGGTCTCGCAGCCAAGAGGATAATTAAACACATCTATCCCGATCCAAAGCCATACAGCAAAGCTGCTTCTGGTGCAAGTTTACGACCGCAGGCACACACGCTGCAAACGTGAGGGTATAGGTGCATCCACAGGCGCACGAACACCTCTTCAGACGTGCGATCTTGGGCACACACACATCGGCACGTCAGCTGGATACGATTAGACTTCTGCGCCCCTTTCATGTGCAGAAAATGCATCGTATTTTCCATATAAACCTAAAGTTTACTCTTAATGGAAGCGATGACATTTTTATTAAAAAAAAAAAATAATTCCGAGTTTGGGTACTCCACAGATTTCTTTTCGGTTTAAAACACTCACTAAAAGCTGACGAAATTTTCACTAAGGGGTTGTACTCCTAAGGCTCTCCGGCTACAATTTGAAGCACCACCAAGCAGTGGCAAGACGCCGGACGCGATCATTCAATTAAAATATTGCAAAAACCTCTTCAGGTTTTAAGATTAGCCATCGAGAAAGCTGCAACGAAAGCACGAAATGCCATTTTTCTGGCCTGAGCTTATTAGCAGCCCGACTAGCCACGAAGGTCGTTATCCAAGGCAATTACTTCTCCCTGTGGCAGGCAGTGCGTTTGAGCCAGCCGGGCTGGATTTCCCCGAGCGCAGGCAGCAAACAGGCAGGGGATGAGGGGACTGCGGCCGCCGATGCTGCGCCTGCCCCCACCGGGGGGAGGTTCTGCCCCGGGGATGGAAGCCTCCCTCCCCCCGGCGGGGGCAGGCGCTTGTACCCCGGGAAGAGGATGCTCCACGGCGGCCGGCGAGCACCCCATCCCGCCCCAGTAGGTGAGGGGGGGCTGCCCTGGACCGGAGAGGGGTCCAGGGTAAGGCTGGGCTCCCCATGGCGAGAGGGGGTAGGGAGATGCAGCAGGGCCGGCCTGCCTGCCTCCGTGCAGTGAGGGACCTCTGCCCCCTTTCACATCACATGTACCAGAAGTCATGAGCCTTTTCTTTTTCTAGGCTTTTTTTTAAACAAAAAAAAAAAAATTAATTAATATGCAAGTTTGTCTTAATCAGCCTTCTCAACATCATTTAATTGAAAACCAAAGCAAAACAAGTCATCCCAAGCAGCACCCAGAACAGCAAAGACCTAGGCAACACACCACGCGCCTGCAGTGACCAAGCACCCGCTTTGGATTTTGGGGTTTAAAATAACAGTCAGCGGTGTTACAAAAAGCCACATGATCTTTAACAGCTCTATTTTTATACATCCATTTCATGCTCAATTTCAAACCAAGGTCCTTAAGAGCCCTTCCACCTGTTTTGCAGAGTTAGAGGAAATATGCACTGAATTAACTGACAGTACTAAGCAGAAAGGATGGGTTGTTGGAGGGATAGATAGGTTCAGAAAAGCTCCTTCACAGGTCTTAAAAACAAAATCAGAGAATATAAAGTTTTCTATTCACAGTCCGGTCACTTTGTTGGAGGGGACTGCATTTCAATGGCTTGCAAAAGGATCTGCTTGCCTGATTTCTTTACACAAAAAGTATTTTTAATTTCTTTACACATAAAGCATTTCAGAACACTCTTCAAAATTTTATAAATCATAAAACGTGACTTGCTCACTTAGCGGACTGCAATATTATTCAACATGAAAAATAACTGTGTGCAGGTATACATAGCTATACACATACATCTGCAGTACCATACATTTGAACTTGCCCAGTGGTGCTTTTCTTGGTTGCCTTCCATGAATCAATACAAGCAACCCGCAATCTGCCACAGTGCAAGATTTACTGTAAGCTGAAACCACTGCTTTGGACCAGAATTTTAGTGGAAAACAAGACTTCTGTATTTCAGTGCTCATTTTAAAGATGCAAAAATGTATGTCAGTGATGTGAAAGCTGTTTGCTGGAGCATCTGAAAAATCTCTTCTAGTTCATGACTTCTGAAGTCTCGCTGAAGTTATCATGTCCTGACAGGCATATATACATCTGTCTATTTGTCTGTCCTAGAGGTAGGACCGAGCTCGTTCTTGACTTTCAACTTGAGAACAGAAATCGAGATGCAATTCCTGTCAGAGTGCAAGACTGTGATGGCTCCCTGTCCTTTGATCAGATACAGCGGTCCTTCTGAAATTTTGGGCTTGCAGTTTCCAGGAGAGCTGTCCCTGCAATTGTTTGTTGGTTGAAGCAAATCTCTGGCTACTGAGTGATGTGACTGTGCAGTGGGACTGCTTGGAAAGTGTAGTCGAGCTCCTGAAACAATATGAATTTATTTCTTTTTTTCTGTATCTGTGACAGATGTTTTAAGTGAACCTGTTATAATTTAATTTTCTTTCAGGCCTTCTTGACTTTTTCCATATTTCATATTTATTTTTCAAAAAATTAATAAATTGGCACTTTTGAGCTTTATTAAGCCACTGGAATTTCAGTAGGTCTTTTGTTTGCTGTTTAAATAATTTTGAAAATTGCATGTTTAAAATACATTAATAAACAATACATTGCCAATTAAAAGTATTTAGAACAAATTCAGCTAAATAAAAAAGTCTCAAGGAGCATTTTTTGGTTTAAAAAAAATAATCACACTTTACACAGCACTCAATCTTAAGATGATCACACGCACATTATGAGAAAAGGCAACTTTTTCCCTCAACTTTTGCAGGCTTTGGATTGGAAGGAGAATTTCAGAGTTGCCTGTAATGGCAATATGAAAATAGGAATAGCGGGAAGTGTGGGGAAGGATAGAAACCTCAAGAACTAAGAAAAAACATTTTCTGGCAAATGCTAAAACTTTTTTTTTTTTTTTTAAATAGAAGAGTCTCTGGTTTTGAGTCTCCGGTTTGAGATGTCTTGGGTGTTACTTACTTCATCTAGATTTATAGTTCCTTGACACTTCTTTTGTTGTGTCCAAAGTTTTGTCCCAAAATATCCAAAGCTAAGAACCTAAAATTAGAGACTGCCTTTGAAACTGCTGACCTCTGCATATTTTCCCTCTGTGAACATACAGCAGTAGGAATACGCCCAAAGACAACGAGTTTTGCTTTGAGGGCCGGCGGTAGGAAGAATTAAAAAAAGACTATCAACCATTCTCCAGAAACTTCAGTAGCGGATGCTTTTCCATTTTTGCTCAGTGATGCATCTACATTTTGTGTCCCACGTCTCTCCTGACAGATGTAAAGGAATATGGTAGTTAAAAGAAAAAAATAAAAAGAAAAAAGTTAGAAAACAAGGAGATATAAGGCAAGTGCAGAACAAAGATTTAATTTCTGGCCTAGCGAGCTTGAAAAGTGAGAAGAAGAGTTGTGATTTACAACTCTCCCAGATCATACAGAGCAGCTTGTAATAAAGCGTGTTATATGGTCTGGGAGCAGCATTGCTGTCACCAAGAAACTGCTCTAGCAGCCTTCTGCTGCCTGAAGCCTTACAGTCATGATCGCAGAAACCTAGTGCGCGCAGATAGGGCCGTGCTGCCAGACCCATCAGGCACCGCAGACGGGGCTGCCAGATATTTCTGGCTTATTTCCACACTGTAAGGATGGAGGAAGAAGCATTCCCACACCGTGGCGTGGTGAAAGGCATCGCTTTTGCTTATTTTAACAGTATGGGGAACAGGATTGGGGGTGTTCTGGCATGAAAGGGAATATTTTTTTTTTTTTTTTTTAAGCCTGCAATTTCAAAAGTATTCAGGATTAGGGCTTGGAAAACATATTTCAGTACCCATAACATACTGCTGATTTATCTGGCAACAACTAGGCTTGCAGAGGGAAACTAAGCTCATTTGAAATAATGTGGTCGTAAATAACATTGGGGGAAAGCAGTTCACAAGTTTGTGTAATTCTCGGCATACACTTTGCTGGAAGGCTGGCACCGAAAGGGTTTTCATTTCAGCGGTGTGAAGACAACTGTACGAGTTAAGCCCTTCCTGCCCTGCCGGTGCAGGTTTGCAGAGGAAGCCAGCTTGCATCCATTAGTTATATCAAAGCGAGGAAACCAATCAACCTGGAATCTGCACCATAAAACGTGGCTAAAAGCCAGGTAGGTTGCCATCAGCTTTCAGGCCATCAGAGGTGAAAATCTGGCCCCTTTATAGTTAACAGTTCATTTAGCATGGATCAGAGAAGAACTTGAACCAATACTTCAGTTCAACCTTACCAAGCCTCTCGGGGATTTTTAGGCTGGTTTCAGAGCTTAACTTGTTGACTGTAGTACAGTATTCATGGTTGATCTTAAAGCTTTCAGCAATAATGACTGTGGTAATGAAAATACAGATCAATTAGGCTTCTGGGTGACATAGAAAATAACATTTCCCTATGACAGACAGGAGACTATAATGGTTTATATTTAATATAAAGTGTAGTTTTTGCTAATGAAGAACATTTATAATCTTGCAGTGCTCGAATTTGTTAGTTTAAAATATGGCTAAACGAGAGTAAATAAGGTGTTAGTTCCAAGCGTTCTTGCAGGATACAAAGTTGGGCTGGGTTTTTTGAGATATAGGAAAAGTTTACAAAATTTGACAAAATTGTGACTGTTGTTACTGTGAAACAGAAATGAAGCAAACATAACTAATAGAATAATACCTCACTGTAAATGCTGAGTAAATAACCAATACATTTAATCAAAGATATAGTTTCTAAATGTAAGTCATGTAAATTTGATATCGTAGAGATAAAAACAATGGGAAGGCATGAAAATAACTCCTTTCCAATAAAAAAGACACCACTTGTCATGCATCTTATTTTTGCCATGGCAGAGAAATCACTATTCCTAGGCTTTTATTTTGACGATTCTTTGTTACACAAGGATTTAACTACATTTGCAGTCCATTGTGCTCTTTTGGCCCAGCATTAGGAACATAAATGGGGAGCTTATTAAATACTGTCAGGTGAGAGCAATTCCTCTTGTGCAAGGCGACCATCAGGGGAGGAAGGCAGCATACCCTACCCTCCATCCACCACTGGCCTGCTCCTGCCTCCAACGAGGCTGCAAGGACTTCAGAGCAGGAATTGGCCTTTCTGTATGTCTACAGTTACCCAATACAGCTGAATCCCACCACTACATAGTTGATGATTAGTAGCAAGGGCAGCCCTGAGCTACACTAGTAGTTGATTAGCTTCCTAATCTTCACCCCTAGCCACTGCTGAGGTCGGGGCTAAGCCTAGCCCAGTTAAACCAACGACTTACTTTGCCTCCATGGTAACCTCTTAAATTTAGGGTTAAACACTTTCTCCTTTCCTCTTTAAGAAATCTTTCGTTGATGAAGGGATTGATGAAAATCAGCCTGAAGCCACAGGCTGTAATTCCATCCGTATGTGGAGTCAAAGTAAAAAAATATTTGTCAAATAATAAATCTCTTTCATTAATGGAAATTATTGAAATTATTATTTAAAATATGCTAGAATAATATATTTCAAGTTAAAAACATATTTTACATTGTGACTTTTTGGCAAGTTAAGGATTTGACCAAGAGCTTAGGTCTCACACAAGTTGAAATAAGTGGGTTCTCTTCAAAGTCCATGGCATAGCCCCTTTTTATATACCTAAGTTTATATTCCTCTTTCTTTTACAGAAACTCTTGAGCAAGTATGGAGTACAGAACCTTGTTGTGCATCTTTCAATTTCAAAGACAGCTGCTAAAGTACAGTACAAGAAGCAACGGTTTAATAAACTTTCCTTTCTAGCACCAGGAATACTATGAGAGCTGGTGCTAAGACAAACCTTGTCTCTCAGGTTTGAAACATTTAGATGTAAATGATCCCGTGGAAAGTGATTATTTACCTTTATACAGTACACAAAATACTAAAACTGTTCACTGATTAGTGTGGATACCCTAAAAAAGCCTAGAACAGATAAGACTCAAAAAGAAAATTCTCTTTAGCATACCAGAATGAATTATATGGATTTACTAAGCACATAGTAAAACCGAGGCTGGCACTGTGAAAGAAAGATAATGGCGTACAGTAGGCATTAGCAGACATAAGGAGGGGAAAGCCTGGACATAATTTAGTGAGTGCTTTGAAACAGATATTTTGTATCAAAAAGGGAAAACCAAGGTTAATTCTGGCAAAATAAACAGACATATCTGGCAGTTTGTAATGGAAAGAAAATTAAGACCAAAGGGTTGAGAGAGAGAGAAGATTTGGTGCTAAGTCCCAGGAATGGAAATACTTGCTTGGAAAAGAGAGTGGCTTAAGTGCGGCTAAACTTTTACGGCAGTAATGACAGCTTTGTACCCCAGGTGATGCCTCTACCCTTCCTTGGCAATGCTGCATTTGCTCTCAATCAGTACAAGATGGTAACTAGAACATGAGACTGGAATTTACTAGTCTTAGACTCTAGCCCAGAATTGCAACTGCGCCATGTTCCTGCTTTGGTTTGCCCAAAACCAAGCACAATGATACCAGCCTGCCATATAAGAGGCTTTGAAGTATGCTGATTAAAAGCACCATATAGAGAGCTGGTATTAGTACTGCTTATAAAACAGGGCATTTGGAAGACAGCTTGATTTGTAGACTCCGTCTGAGCTTTCACAAAGAAGAAGATAGAGTCTATTCTTAAAGCTGGCGTTGCTGCTCACTAACAGCCGATGACACTATCGCATTCAATTAGGTCAAATTTCGGAGTGCTTTTTAAATATTTTTGTTATCAAAGCAACCAATATTTGAACCCTTTCTTTCCTAAGTTCAGTTTCAGGGGGTTGTGAGCCTTTTACACCAACGTGCTCGTAGGGATTGGAAAATTCTGTGTTTAACACACACTCATGTTTTCAGCAAAAGAAAGGCTGTATGAAATCTGTCACTTAATATTTGCAACCCGCATGGCATCCTTTTCTTCAGTTTGACAGGGGAGATTATGCCCACAAATAAACATTCTCAATAGTATATTTGGGCTCTTACCACTTGGCATCTGTCAAACAACTTGCCATCAGCTTTCTAAAATTGACAGTTTCAGTAGATTTCTGCTAAATGTTGAAAAATAGTTTTGCTGACCTCTTCTCTATTGAAGATTCAGACACCAGCTGAGGCAGCTGTCCAGTTTGCAGTATGATATAAGAGAAGAGGAATTAACCCAACAGCAATTGAATTTGGAAATGTCTTTAGAGAAGCCACTGACTGCTGCAGGAAAGGGAGTATTACTTAGTTCTGCTGTCACTAAAATGGATGACATGTGCTAATCTACAGTGACTGATCCCTCTCTAATGTGTGACCTGAGCACTGGAAGACAGAATGGATACAGACTGCAGTCACAAGCACAATACAATGGTCACCATTATTTTGCTGATCTTCTCCACTAAAACCTGAGTATATACAGTTTTGAATAACATGTTAACCTTGGTATTTCTTGTCTGTCTCTCAACTGTGCTCTTTTGCCTGAAAATTTGTGTCTGTTGTGCTTTCAATGGTGGTCATGGTGGAATTACAGGAGCAGTATGCACTTGTCCCACTGACAGTGGTGTAGATGGTAGTGATGGGGGCTGGAGAAGCAGACACTGCAAAGAGAGGGGGGATTTCTAATGTATCCCTGTCATTTACCCTGTTTTTATTCTGTTGACACAAGGGTGCGTTCTTAAAGCTGCATCATGCTGAAGTCTAGAGAGCCAACTGTCATGGGAATGAGAGGGCTTTCACACAAAATCAGGAATGAAAAAACCAACTTTTGAGTGCATGTGAAGTTCATAACTGAGAACTGCACGGGCCACAGGGATAGAGAAGGGAGGTTGTACACACAGAGGAAGAAAGGAAGGGTTAGCCCCTTTGCAAGCCATCTTTTCTCTTTCCTGTCTTCTTTTAAAGGAAAGAATTTTCAGTTTATTCAAGCACTGCCTAGGTCATCTGAATGCTATCTCATGACCATCACTGGCAGCCTACAGTCCTCGACATCTGTAACTCACTTTGGTTCTCATTTTACTTTTAAATTCGTTTTTAAAGAAAAGCAATTTCTGCTGTGAAATGTCAGCTCTCTCTCAGAGCACATAAGCTTCGAGGTAAAGCTGAAACATCATCACATTCAGCCTCACATCCAGAGGAGTTAATAAACAGTGATTGTTCTGCAATGTTCTTCCTGTGGTGTGTCACCGTTTTATATTCTTAAGCTGCTGTTTAGCTGGAGCTTTGCTAACACCTGGAGTTACTGGTGAACTTAGCTCAGCTATCCACAGGAAACATGCCATACACGATCTAGTAAAGATGGGGTCATTTCAGCCGTTAACCATATTCCTGAAGTGAGTTCTTGGTATCTTAAAATAACCTCTCCTCAGAGCCATAAATCAAGGGGGAAGGACTGCATCAAACTCTTGCAGACAAACTAAGAGTGAATTATACTAAGAGGCTGTCCATAACCCAGTCACACTTTCTTCGTTGACTCATATGATTGACACCAGAAGCTGCAGTTCCTCACTGAACTCTTTACCTAGGTCCTTGCAATATTCCTATCATTCTTATCCCTGAGCCTCTGTTTAGTAACAGGTAGTGGCGACATGAAACCTACTTATCATCATCTGTCTCTAGTAAAGAAGGGACAGGCCTGACCAAAGAACTGGTACTTTGAATCTCCTGGAGGGGAAGGAAGGGACATGAGAGACATAACAGAGCTGATGAAACTTGAGGACACTGGTGCAGGCTTTTCCTGTGAAAGGAAAGACTTCATAACTGACTCTGCATATGGAACCCAGATTTTACAAAAGCTGGGTTCCCTTCTTAAGAAGAAAGACAGAAACCAGATTTACTATCTGTTCAGCAGACTTTATATCAACATGCCATGCTGATACCAAATAGCTTTAGATGGGTTTAGGTGTGGTCCTGTTTGAAGGCTCATGGTGAAGCTCCTAACAAGCTTGTTTAGTCATCCAAGTGCCAGAGACTGGAAGAGATTTAAACTATTATACATGAGATAGTAGCACATGCAACACAGCTAAAATTAATTTTACCCCCTCTGGTATAATTTGAATTTACTAAATTTTTTTTTTTTTTTTTTTTTAACAGAAGCTTATAAAAAATTAATCACATAAACCTGTGTAATCAAAGCAAGGAAGAACATGTCAGATCTCACAAAAACTCTGTGTTGGGAAACCAGACTCCCAGACTCACTCTGTAGGCTTGAGGAACAAGCCTTTTAACACATCTACCCCGGACTGAGTTTACTGAGGACCAGGCCATTCCTTTATGATGCAGTGGAGTATGCAGTGTGTACAAATTTAGGCACAATTTCTCAAGAGCATGTATTGAAGGAGGCATAAAAAAGAAATACTTGACATAAAGTAGCAGAATCTATGAAGGCTGGTCACTCATGAATTTATGTCTTGTGATAAAGTTTGCTATGTGAATAATTATCTAATCAGAAAGTGAACCAAGTCATGTTATAATTCTTCCATCAATGGAAGCATAAAGAAAAGCACTGCCTCCTATATTAGTCTGTCTACATTCACAAAGTAAGTATACATTTAATATCATTGACATCCTGTCCTCATTTTTAAGTGAAATTGAAATTGGGCAAGTAGTTCAGAAGTTTTGTTGGAGGAGGGGTGGAATGGACAGACAGAATTGTTTCAGCCTTTTTTCCTTAAGGAAGCCAGTTTTAAGAAACAGGCAACCAGCATAGTTTCCCTCTTGGTAATATCACAACAACGAAGTGTATCTGTTTTGTGTTATATAAACAAAGACAGTACTTTGGGGTCAAAAAACTCTGGAAGAGACATTAAGATGTCTTGCAAACTGCCTATCTATTCAGTGTTGAAGATGAAGGTCCTGCAGGTGGCTCGTTACATTAGACCTCCCTCAATTAAAAAAGATACTGAAAGCAAATTGCATAGTGTTCACGTCAGGTGAGGGTAAGAAGCAGCAAAAAGCAAAAAGACCCCTAAGGCAGGCCAGGGGGAGAAATCCTGGCTGCTACTTCCCCATTGTTTCATATCCTACACTTCTGGGGAGGAAAACAGGCAGCATTAATAAGGTAAGATCACAGTACTTCAGGAACTTTCCCTGCTTTTTGCAGCTTGACCAGCATCTGGTAAAAAAAAAAAAAAAAAAAAAAAAAAAGAAAGAAAAGATAATGAAATACTGTAGAAGTGGGAATATTTTGCCCTTGGCAGCAGTGAAGAAACCCATATAACTTATCTAATATGTCAGCAGATTGTTAGCAACAGACATGACCCCAGTTGGGTGGGTACTGCGTCTATGCAGAAGTATAATGGTACAGAGAGGAACATAATGAGAACCAGGCTGAGCTGCAGCATGGCTCACATGGAGAAAGGCTTTCTTTCCAATCACTGTGATGTGTCAAGGAAGTGGAGCCTTTTGTGAGCAGCATCGCTAGTGTTCCCTCTGAGGGACACTGCTGAAATGGCTAACAGACCTGAACCAGAGCTCTAAAGGATGAAAAAGACACTATTATATCATCTGAAACCTTCCCATGCGACTGATGGGAAGGCTTGACTCGCTTTCTGGTTTCAAATGGAGCTTTAGAGCATTTGGGAACCGAATCTGCTGTTTCTTTTCCTCCTCACAGAAGTCCTCAGAGCTTTGCAGAGCAGCAAATTGCTGTAATATAGCGAGTAAGAAGAGTGAGCAGAAAAGTAAAGACGGCTTTGGACAGCTAGCCTGTTTATTAAAGTACTGCTTGCAGGGCTGGGGAAACTGCAGGAAAAGCTCCAGGGAAGCAGTTACCAGTTCATCATCATATGACACACATCTTTGACATGTAACATGCTACTGCCCTGCTGCTCTCTTCCCCCCTCCCCCTCAGTTCTCGTCCATGGCTAAGCATTTGAAAGACTTGACACTGTGGCCATTTGTCTACATTTGTGAACTAAAAGCAGTAGATTTTGTCAAAGTTCATTAGTGCTGGTTCATTAGTGGGCCCTGTGCAGTCCATTGCATTGTTGAAGTGCCCGCTAGTAGAAGCGGCATGAAAAAAAAAGATGATCAGAGCTCTAAGTTGAACAGACATTGGGTACTGCCCATACTTTTTCCTCCAACCTCTTCAACCTCTTTTTCAACCGACAGCTTCAACCAGCAGAGGAAGGCAACAAAGCACCATGCATAACTGTAAGATTTCAGGGCAATGTACACACAATTCTTTTAATGATTCATTAATGCAGATTCACAGGGAGATGATGCCGGTGTTAGCCAGCACATGCCTCTGAACTCTGCTGGAAGGAAATGTAAGCTTTATGGTTGAGCAATAGTATTAGGCAGGTAATTGTATAACAAGGGCAGCAGGGTAAATACCGTTCATGAGCCATGAGTATCCATCTGAGGAAAAAAATCATAAAGCACTTTATCTTCTTGCTACTTGTACAAATACTTTTTTTTTTAACATGGTGAGATTCTTCCTTATGTGTGAGTATAGCAGAAATATGTATCACCTGGACTAGCTAATGCAAAAGCTAATGGTGTTTTGCAGAGTATATTCAAATACTGAATAATAGTGTGCCTTCTAGAAAGCAGCCATGCAGGAGCAGAAAGCAGTGCCCAAGAAGCTCATGAGAGAAGGACTTCGTGTTTCCAGCATCCCCAGAATACAGTGAAATTCAGATGAGCTTGGACCACACAAATGGTCACTGCAGAATACTGTAGCTGTCGATTCTCTTTTCTTTCTCAGGAGCTGCAGAGAGATCTGTGGGGAAGCGTTTTGGTTGTTTGTTTCTTAACAGCAGCTGCCCGTGCTCTGCAGGTAAGCTGCAAAAGCCAGAAGACAAGGCTGTCAGCCTGTAAGAACACACCATGCCAAGGACAAGGGGAGATAACAAAAAGGCACTCTAGCAAAACCGCTACATTATGCCTCAGCACTCTCCAGAGAAAGTGTGCCACCAAGTGTCTATTCAAACACAAGCTGCTAAAAGCACCAAGCATCTGATTTCAGTTCATTAATACGTGGAGAATCTGCATGAAGGAAGCAGAGAGTACTCATCTGAATACTAGTGAGATTCAGTTTCACTGGCAAGCATGATGGCATTGCTTCTGTATCACTCATTGTATCAGAGGAATCATTCTTTTTAACCCATCTTTGGTACTTAAGGAAACAAAAGAGCTCAGCTGCAGAGTCCCAGTTCCTGGGCATTTCTGCCGAGGTGCAGTGATGTTCCTAGGGACCCCATGCTTAGCTCAAGCTACAGTTACCAGTGCTTCTGCATTAAGAGTAATAAGTAGCGATGAAAAGGCCTTTTATCACACTTTTCAGTGGTACAACTCAAGTGCTTTGCAAATAAGTGTATTATTGTGACAGGTAGGAAAGAAGAACTACACAAATTGTTTCAGCTTTGTCCTCCAAACTACCAGAAGGTAAATGCTATGGTAGGAAGCACATGCATGTCTCCTGAGACTCAGCCCAGCGCTATATCAAATAGAAAACATCCATGCTCCTTTTTGGTATATAAACAAAGAAGCCACCTGAATACAGATGCTTGGACTGGTAATGAAATTCTTCTGCCATGCCAGGAATCCACATCCAGAGATGCAGCTGTCAGTCTCCTGTCAGAAACAAGCAGCCTGAGGTACCTTGCAGGAGCAAAGCCTCTCTCATGGCTGTTTGGCAGTCCCTACAGAAGGAACAGAGTTTCTGTCTGACAGGACAGTCGTGTCAACGAAACCAAGGCATACAGCACTTCGGCTACAGAAAGAAGGAGAAAAAAAAAAAAAAAAAAAAAAGAAAAAAGGGGCCATCTAGGCTATGATCTCTACAGTGCCCAGGGCCTTGTTGCAACATGTCACCATCATGAAGACCCAGCAGATGCACTGATAAAACTGTGGCAGTGGTGGGGGTGGGTTTTTTTTCTTTACATATTATATTCATGCAGCCCCTATACAAATGTTTCTTTACCTGCATGCAAAAGCCCATTATGTCTGAGTAGTTTATTCCTTTTTCCTTCCAGAAATAAGCCATGCCAGTATAAAACATACCTTATGTTCAAAAACAAAATGAAAATTCAGAATTGCTAGCATGCCACATATATTCTGCAGCCCACAGCAGAAAAGTTCCAGGACACGTTTAAAGTAGCTTTTATTTCATCTCATTTGCTTTGCTTCCAAAGTAAATTCAGCAAAATCAGATTAAGGACTTTTAAACTCTGAATTAGGAGTTTGACTCAGGAATTTAAATGGAGTTTAATCATAAAATATACACTTTTAGTTCATTTGGCTTGTTTTTTCTGTATGTCCCTGTATAGACAAGCTATTAGACTGCACAAGCTTTGATGGTCGTCTTCATTCACAGAATGAATGCAACAGGATCTTAATTTCAGCTCAAGCTGTTAGCCTCTATCCAGACACTATGGCAAAATTAACAGTAATCACAAAGTTTTACTGCTACTTACTTTGTCTTGCAGATTGTAGGAGATAGATGCATGTTTTGGTTCATAAAGCAAAAAAAAAAAAAAAAAAAAAGACACATGGAGTCTTTCAACCAGCACAATTCTCTGAGATTAGGAGACTGTCATTCAGCTTTCATCTCTCATTTTTCCCTTTGCTCATTTTTCCATCTAAACAAGTAGTAGTATTAAATCGAGAAGATTAGCAACAAGATCAACACACACACACACCCCCCGAAGTTTTGTAAGGAAAGAAACATCCTGCAATGACTTGCAAAGCACATGGTCATAAGCACGCTGCAACTGTAGATATGGGTGTGCAAGTAGATGTTGCAGCTCAGCCTCCCATTGCTCAAACAAGCGATTCAGCTAGGGCTACCTGTTCTCAGGCTCATTCAGTATTATGTTAGGGAGAGAAGTCTCGTTGTATCAGATCTGACAGGCATGTGTTCCCGAGGAAGTGGAGGGGAAGCCCTCCGTTCATATGACTAATTAGACAGGCTTCACGCTGGGTTGCTCTTTTTTGATGCTGATCCCTGTACTAATTGTCAGTTTGTTCCTTGGGAAAGCAAGGTTGAGTTCAAATGCTGCAGCGCCTTGTTCCCCGTTAGCTTTCCTGACCTTAAACTGATGCGAATTGACAAGGAACAGACTGGGAGAGAGGGAGCGTGGTGCATTCCGCTTGCGGAGAGCACATTTTGGAGTCGCAGGAAGAAAAGCAGGAGCACAATTAACAGGGAGCAGTTAGATAAAACGGGTGGTCGTACTCCTGAAGCAACAGCACGAAGAGTTTGAGGAGGAATAGGCAACATGATCAATAAGCAGCCACTTCTAGCTGAGATTCTGCAGCTCCCTTAGGAAAGTGTAGATGGTTTAATTTTTAACCAGATCTCTGATCAGATTTTTTTCCTCTGCTTTTCTTCTGGATAGATCTGCAACAATTTAAGACCAAGCTACCACAGCTGAGCCAGGCTCATTTCCCACCAGCTGCCTTTTTTTTTTTTTTGCTGAGGCTGTTTTAGCTCTGGTCAGGCTTTCATGGTAAGAGGAGGGGGGCAGGGAAGAAAGGGGGAGCATTTAATCAAATCTGACATTCAGGAGCTCAATCCTGCAAGGTACTGAGCTCATTGACCTCAGTCCAGCAAAACAATATACATAGGACTTCAAAGGGGATACTCACATGCTTAAAGTTAAGCAGATGTCTAAGTGGTGCATTGGATTTGGGCCAGAGAAAGCAGGGCCTTCCAAAAAGCTAAGGCGCTCCGGCGTGCTCAGGTCTGCAAACTGCTACCTTTATCGACTCAGCTCTCAGTGTAGCTCCAGAGCAGGTGTTACAATTATAGTAGGGTCTAAGATGAAAGGGGCCCAAGGGCTTGGCTGCAAAGGCAGGAGAAAACTGGCAGTTTTCTGGGCCATGGTCCCCATTCTGGTCCTGGCAAAATAAATGCTCTCTTATGCAATTTCTGATTTAGCATGAAATAAGGCAGCCAAATGCTCCATTCCCCTCTAAAGTCCTAAAATTCTAATTTACAGTCGAGGCATGACAGCTCTGCAAAAGAGGGAAGAAATATTTCAAATTTTGTTCGTTGGGCTTTTTTCCCTTTCTTTCTGATGCTTTTAATTTTAGTAAAAGTTCAGGAGTGCAAAGCTATAGCTTTCTGATTTCAGAGGAAGACAGCTTGGAAATCACTGTGTGTATATAAGCATCCTCAGAACCTGACTTGAGAAAGTTGGTGTTGTGCAACATTAGCTATCAGAGTTTCCTCCACACTGTGCATAGACACCTGAGGGAAACAGGAGAGTTTTCAGCCAAGTGAGGACTCTCTTGGTCTGATTTCAGACACTACGGTCTCAGGAGGACTTCAACTATCCAACATGTCTTGGAGGCAATGAGCAAACAAGACCTGACTCTGATGTTAACAGCAAGAAGAAAAGAAACCCCAAGCAATGATCTGTACTGGAAAAAGTAGTGATTTTTGTCCAACATCCTTCAGTGAAATATGTTCTACATAGGTACATATGCACACACCTATATATCTTCCAGTTCTTAATTTGCTGCCCAGTAGCATTTAGACAACTGGAAAGCTTATTTCTGGACACAGCACAGATAGTATTTCTGTCCCCCTTAAAGCATGGAAGTATGAGCTTGTGGGAGGGATCCAGTTAGAATGTTACAACCTCCAAAGAAATTAATTCTGCAGAAGTTCAACTGGCTGGACAAGAACTAAGCAATTATTGAAGATCTATGAAATTCCAGCCTTTGAAATGTCTTTGAG
Source organism: Strix uralensis (assembly GCF_047716275.1). Lineage (NCBI taxonomy): Eukaryota > Metazoa > Chordata > Aves > Strigiformes > Strigidae > Strix > Strix uralensis. The sequence goes on along the minus strand of NC_133972.1, from coordinate 20,267,489 downwards.
ATACGCTAAGAACATGTACTAATCAGTATAGTATGCTAAACGTCAGCTTTCTGATAAAAGTCCCTACTAAATTACAAGGGGTTTAGGGCTCACTCATAATGTGATTTTTAAATTTCCTTCCAAGATATGACATTTAAAAAATTTTCTGGTTAGGATATGCTTCCTTTTTCAGTGAGACTGTCCAAGTAAGGAAGAGAGAGCATGCACTCCACAAACAGGTGGGAGAAGACGGTGAAAGGAGAGAGAGTCCAGACAAGCAAAGCACTGTCATGGGTCCAACCCAATTTAAAATCTGTGATATAGGTAAAAGCTAATGTATATTAAAACAAACCCCAACCTTTCTTAATAATTCTTTAAAACAATTCAAAAGAATTTTTCATTGCTGTTTTAATAGCCTACCAGTGTGGGTAAGAGAGTGGCTGCTCCAGCCCTGCTCTCTTGTGACCCCTCAAGAGAAAAATGTCATCTTGGTCTTTCAACATTTGGGGGTTCAAAGGCTGGCTCTTTCAAACCTGCTACAAGCATATATATTATATATATCTAACAGACCATGCAATCTTTCTCCTGCTACCATCTCTAGCTCTGGTGTCTGGTCTGGAACAAAAGGAATAGCACAAGCGAAAATTCACCTCAGGCGCCTTTCTCTCATGACACTGGAAGTAACAAAACATCCTTGCTCTCATACTTTGACAGCACAGGGTTTCTATTTTAGCACATGAGAAGAAAAACAGCTTCGTTGTCACTGACTGCATCTGTAGTAGGCCCTATTTTCATTTAAATGATGGGTTTTCAACCTTCCGTGGTCTAGACTTTGTCTAAATAGAGGAATATTATCTCATCAACACCTTCCTCCACATTCACATCAGCCCAGGCTTGCAAGAGACTTTCCTGCAGAACTTTATCAATAGGTGTATTAGCAATATATTTCAGAAAACTCTTTAAAGAAAATTAATAGGGGTATAAGAGAGAGGTCACAAAGTGTCATGCCTGATGTACCCATTCCCTCTGAGCATGCAGTCTTTCAAAACTAAAGCAGCAGGCTCCCTTGTGCAGCTATGACCTCTGTCCCTACATGTCCTCAGAAAGTGCTTGCTAATGAAAGAGGGGACTTGCAGAATGCTAGAAGGCACTGTCTTATGTCAAGTCTGCATTCAGATTGAAGACCTTATTCCAAATCCTGTCGTAGAAAGCCCTTACGAAGCCTTGAATCAGGTGTATATCTTAGACCTTCAACTTTTCCTTTTAAATTCAGAAAACTAAGAAAAGCCATTATTTTGTAACAGTTTTAAGAGTCAGTGGTAATCTCCTATTAATCTGTGAAAGAACCACTTCTCTGCATCCTATTCCCTTTTGTTTGGATAATGTTCCAACAGCATGTGTTGAGTAGTATGGCTAACTTGAGTGCAGCCACAATCGTGTGGTTGTAAAAGCTCCTGTTGCATCAAGTGATCAGAAACACTGGATGCTGATATCCTCCTGTTCTAGAGTTTGTACATCTGTAATAACAGCTCTCCATTGCCAGAGTTCAAGATAACAGTTACAATAAAAACACCAGAGTATAGATGGCATGGTATCTTCCCCCCCCTCTTCTTCCTCTTTCACATACCTGAAACAAAACAAAGCAAGGGGAAATAAAGTGTAGTTATGACACAGCTTTGAGAAGAACAGTTTAAGTCCCATCATTAGGGCTTCATCAGAACACACACAACAATCAAGGTTTCCTGGAGATCACTGTGGAGGGAATCTATTTCAAGTCATGCATGTGCTATGTAGACCATCTAAGGCACAAAAGAACAGCAGGATACCTTTGCTGCAGTTCGAGGTCATTTGCAAATGTCTGTTGAAATGAGTCTCATGAAAACAGAGCTCTTGATATTGCAGAGGTCATCATCAACAATAATTATTCCACAATAACAAGCTTAGCTGCAACAATAGGAACAGAGCATCGGGGCAGTAGAGTCTCCAACCTGCAATTTTCAACTTCAGCCTCCCTATTCAGAGTGGAAACAGCAGTGTGTGTGGCATGCCCTCTGACTGATGTACAAGGTCAATGAAAGCAAAAGTGTAGCACTTGGTGAAATAAAAGTTTAGACTAAACACTGGGTGATATTGTCAGGACTTGACCATGTGAAGGAAGCTTTCATCACCAAATCACATTTTACCAGATGTTCATGAGTACACACCCTCAAACTCACAACCTCTTGTCTATTAGGAGGAAATTCATGCCATTTTCATTTGTTCATTAGAATAGGGTCCTTTTTGGACTAGGTTTATAGAAACATTTCAACGTATAATAGCTCCCATTGTAGACAGCTGGGAGTGAACACTTGAAAACCTAGTCATCAGATATCATCACTGTTGGAGAGAGAGGGAGAGGCTAGGAGAGCTCACTAAACACAGTGCTACCAACGATGTTATTCAAAGGTTGCCACAATACTAAATGAGTAAGGTGAGGAAAGAGAGTTGGAAGGATTGAGGGGACTTTGGGGTAGATGGTGATGAAAGGTCATAGTTCTGAGGGAAGGAACAGAAAACTCTGGGTGGGAGAAGTCTGGGAATGGGGAAAGAACTTGAAGAATGAGAGTGATGTGCTGGAAAAGCATCAGAGAACTTAGAAGCACTGGGGGTACTTGAACTCTAGGACAGGAGGGTTTAGAAGTAGATTACAAGTTCCTATCACCCAGATTCTCACGCTAAATCAGGAGGAGATGGGATTATCTTTAGCTAGAGATAAGCAGACCCTCATTAGGAGTCCAGGACACACAGAACTCCATCTAGTTTTTTTCTTGCACTGGACTACCAAGACATTCTCCCTCTCTAACAAGCTGAAAGTATTCTAGCCTTTCCAGCTTCTCTTAGCCATAGATTAGATGTGTCAGAATTTCCTAAACAGTTTCAGGTATCTTTCATGTTGTGCTCTGTCTTGTAAAAAAACTTCTTCCCATTATCCAAGAAGTTCTAACATATCATCATTTACCAGTCTGAGATGATGCATGTGTTTCAATTATAGCAAAACAACAGTTTGCAAAAAAATGAAACAAATAACCATTTCCCCCTTGACCCCAACTGGTCTTAACTAATACTCAAAGAAAACCAACATGTTATGGTGTTCACAACAAACACCCCTGCCTTGACCCTGATAATTGGAAAGTGCAATCTGGGTTGTGAGTATATCTCTATGCTTAGATCCTTTCAAAATGGTGTAAAAGCAGTGAGTAGACTCTTTGTATGTGAATGTCTACAAAGAACATTTCCTAAAAGTTAACATTTCTTTTAACAAAGGGATCTCAATGAAAGTTTGACAATTTCATACTAAGGAATAATGAATTAATCCTGAAAACAGTGATGGTTATCACTAAATTTTTTTTTTTTTTGAGATTTTGTTTAGCTTTCTGCTTGTTTGTTTCTTTTGGCCCTCACACTCCGCTAGCACAAACAACTACTGTGGCATTGGAAAAGCCAGTCTCCATTTCCTACTTTGATACACTTAAGGCCCTAAAGATCTTCTGAACATCTCCATGGAGGAAAAGGCAAAGTAGTTCATCAAAGTACAAAACCACTTATTGTAAAGGTGACTTCTGCCATCCTTACATTGTAAAGAATAGCTTAAACTAAGTGTGAGAACCAATTTTTTTAACTTTTAAAACCCCCTTTTTTAAACCCTTAGAAATGGTTTTCAGATGCTGGTGACAAAGCAAGTGCTGATGAACTCTCATTTTCACCTGATCCCATCCCTTGCAGTCTCAAGGAGCCATCCCACAGCCCCAGGCCCATCCTGGGGCTCACTGATCTCACCCATTGCAACTAGTTGAGGAAAGGGGATTAACATGATCTGTGCTAACTAACAGCTGTGGGTTAATTTAAGCCATGACTGGCTTTGGAGAGGGTTCTGAGGCAGGTGGAGGGACACCTAGTGCAGTGCAGAGATAGCAAAGGAGGATCAGAGTGGTAGAGCTTTGTTCACTGTTCACCTTTAAACCCAGCACCACAGTGTTATGAGAGACATGACAATTGGTCCAACCAAGCTCTTGAAAAAGACTTTATTTGAGCTACAACTCACCATGTACCTCCTGAATGTGTTGCTGCCCCACAGAAGTACCAGGTGGAAAATATGTGTTCATTCAATATCATTTATGATGGGGACCAAGTAAGGAACAAGTGACATAATTTGCATAGAGGTAGCTAAGATATTTCACCTTTGTAAGTTCAAAAACTTAGTTTCATTAGTTTTCATAGATTTTTCCCCCAAAGATAAAGCACTGGGAGCTAACTTATTTACTTCTATGATCTACGATAGCTTAACTTTCAGCCTTAGTTAGTCAGACCTCTCATGGTTATAAAGTAGTATCCTAAGGCAAATGACACTGTCTCCATCACAAAATTGTCTTATTTTTCACAAGTGTGAAAAGTTAATACAAAAATAAGTTTCAAAAAAAGCGTAAGGTAGAAGAGCACAGCATCAACAGAAAACTGAGTAAAATAATAAGTGTCATTGGAGACAAACCAGACGAAATTTAATTGAAAAACTACTGTCACAATTTGACTTTAAGCATATATAAAGACAGGTAAAACTAAGTCCTATTAAACTACTCATCGGAGATGCATCAGAAAAAGTTTTCTCAATAAAACAGGAATTTTAAATAATATTTAAGAACAATGTGCCTAAAAATATGGGATGTCACAGCTAAAACAAGTGGGTGATGGTATTTACTTCTCACAAAACAATCGAAGAGACACCTGATGAAATTATCCTGCAGCAAGCTTAGAAGTAAAGGAAGTACTTTTCCATACACATAGTTAAAGTCTATGACTTAGTGCCAAGGAAGGCTGTGAAGGCCAGGAGTATAAAGAGAGGTTCAGAGATGAATTAGGCAAATCTGTAGAGGATAAATCCATCAGTGCATATTCAAGAAACAGCAGTACTTAAATCACTGATGTTTGCAAGTTGGGAAAATATGCCAGAAAAAAGATCCCTCTCTATTTGTCCAGGCAGCTTGTAGCAGAACAGCTAACCGAGTATTGGCCTATATTGATCTTCTGGTCTGTTTCACTGTAGCAGTACTTATGCTTATGGGAGTAAGAAAAAAAAAATAAATCTTTTATACCCCTTATTCACCAACATATTTTTTCCATTTTATCCCCACCTAGCTGTTTAAATGTGATGCTATAAAAGCCTGTTATTAGTGTCCTACTGCCTATATTAATAATTACTAAATGCACAAAAAACAGGTATAAAACTGATTGTAAGCAGAGCCATCATCATAATCTTTAAAATTAGGCACATATTATAATTTTATAGCATATCAGTTCAGCCGCAGTCCTTTAAAGTTTGTCATTATCTCTTTTAATACTCTAGTTTGAAAGTAATCCTAATAGTAGTTTTATGTTTTAAATTTAAATTAAGACTTAGCAACTAAAAAAAACTCAGATCAAACCCAAAGAGTAACCTCTTTTTAAAGTTATCTTCAGCAGCATTTCTTTCACCCAAAAACATACCCCAAAAAATATACAAAGAAGGAATGTGGGAGATGAGTAGGTTGGATGAGACCAACACCCTGACTAGAAAACAAGCACCTCAAATGGTGCATGACTTTATCATTATAATACAATTAGAGTTCTAACTCCAAGGTCCAGAAAATTGATTATTTTCCAGTTAATGACAATTCTTTCCTAAACCTCCATGCTGCACTCAGTTCAATTTAATTAACTGGAGACTATGTTAAAACATACAGCACCAACTTGAGTTTTAAACATTTCTCAGGAGCACTAGATAGCCTGTTAACCACAGCTGTAGAAAGTATAACATCATTGCTTGCAAGCAGTTTGTGTGATAAAAGGACAGTTTTAGAAAGGGAGAATCAACATAGCACCAGCTTGAAAAAACAGCATAGCAAGGAAGGGTTACCTGCATATAACTGTCCTTGAGATGCTCTGTGTGTACACTTGGCGTCGCAGCAGTATCTGTATGCTGGTACCTGTTGCATGCAAGAGGCGTGAATGTAGAAGTAGAGGACTGCTCACAGTAAAGTTAGATATTTCACTGAGTTATTAGTACTACACTCCCCCCGCCCTTCCCTGTTATTCCAGTAATCTCCTTGCTTCTCCATTCACCAGTGCAAGCTCCAACAAGCAAGTGGTGGTTTTCCATCACCCTTCCCTCTTTGGTACCACTAACCCCACAGGCAACACAAACGTTTCTCAGACTTCTGGATAAACAGGAGCAAAACAGGCCACTCACTAACCAGGAAATAGTCACATCACTCAACTGCTTTACTATTCCATGTTGATTTTAGCAAGGTCAACACCTGCCTAAGTGTACCTAGAAAGAAACCAGGAACACCTGAGAGCTCTGAGTAGATTCCTCACTCTGGATATGCTCTCCTATGCAGGGAGGTATGCCTTTGTATACAGGTGTAGTAGCTCCATGCTTGGTGGAGGGATGCTAGGTACTGATTTTAAGCTCTGTGTAGGTGCTATTTGTGAATGGTGGCAGACAGCTTTACCATGTTCACTTATCCAGAAGAGCTGAAGCAGTACTGCAGCCGTTCTTCTGTATATTCATTAGTGGTAGAGAAGAAACCTTTTTGCCACCTAGAACTGGATGACTTGAATGGCAAACTGTGGTCTAGATTGAGACCACCCAATGGATTTTGCTTGCTGAAACCCTCACCAGTAGTGCCTGCATCTTGGTAGAAATGGAGAATGTGTTTCTCATAGCTTTCCTGCTGTCTTAGGAGGCTGTTGTGAAGCCATCACATACAATGACCAGTGGCCTAGGACCTGAGTATTTCTTCTGGTTGACCATAGCTCAGTAAAACTGCCTGGAAGACTTCAGTAAACATTAATTTAGTAGCTGTGTCCTCAAGCTTTACCTTTCAGGAGTTAAACATCCCCAGAGATAAGAAGTTATTTTGTAATCGCCACAAACAACGAATTTATATAACCCAATATGCTACATGACACCTTCTTAGCAACCAGTTCAGCATCAGCTCTTCTCACTTCATTAAATTAAAGCCTTTTAAAGGCCTGTCTAGACCTGGCTAAGAAAGGTATTTCTCATTCTTTCTACCCTATGCTTCCTCAGATGTTTTTGTGTTTTAACAAAAAGTCTCCACTAATAACATCAGTGAATTTTTGAAAATAAATAATAATTTAAAAAATCTGTTTGGGAAATGAGAAGCCCACAAAACTGAACTAACCAAAGCACTGCACATCAGCATCCATTACTTTGAAAAGACATTTTCAAAGCAGATACTTTTTTTGCAGTAGTTGGTTTTATTATGCTACCAACTCTAGATCAGCACATAGAACAATACATAGTTTAATTAAAATTTGAACAGCATTTGGGGTGGGATTAGTGCATTAGAAGATTAGGCACATCCCTCTTAGTGGGGACAATATCCACTCCTCTCTACCATGGCATCACTTGCTGCCTGTTTTCTTTAAGACAGCCAGTTACTGTTAGAGAGAGAAATAAGAGATTTCAGAGAAAAACAAAATCAAGGCCTTGACAAACTGACAGTGATTTCTTCCTTTATGGTAAACAAGTTCTTCTGTTCTCTCAGAGTGGCATCCAAAACCTGCTGAAGGTTATGGAGCCTCCCTATTGATTTAAATGGGCTTTAGGTCTTCTCTAATTCCCTCCTCACAGTTTTATCTTATTTCTAAAAGGCCAGATGCTGGGTCCATATCTGCTCAAATCTATATTTTGCTAATGGAGCTCAGGTTTCCATAGAAAGAAATGTAACCGAGTTCCTCTAATACCCATTGCTGGGTGACTCTAAAGGAGAGACTTAGTCCATCCTGTGGTGGAGAGATAAGAATCATATTTTAAACCAACCTACTTTAAATGAAATTAGATAGCTGTCAGTGTTAATTGAGGACACTTGTCTGTGGAACCAAAAAATCTGACTTTATTTCTTCCTTCTAAAAGAGCTGCACTTATTTCACCTCTCCAAATGGTGAGATAGGGATGACCTCCCAGGAAACTGAGGAGATAGACGTTTGTGCAAGCTGCTTTTAGGGAGAGAGGGAATCTTCTCTAAGTTTCTGTATAATTTGTGCTTCACTCACCCTTAGATAAAATGACAAATAATGTATACTTGGACATTTTAATAATGACTTTTGGCTGTTTGTGAGTGATGAAGTATCTTACCTGTCGTATCCAAATTCAAAAAAGATAATTATAGATAGGGCATGCGAAAAAAATGCTGCAGCTGAGTGCCCTGTGCCACAAACGATCTCATGCACGTGACATGGCATTTAACATGCTGGACAATAGTCTGGGCTGAAGCAGGGTCACAGAGCAGCAAAAGGGCTGTTCTGTGGTTTTATCTATAGGTGGTATTATAGACCACTGTATTCTTTGATGTCCTTTCTTTAAAACATCATTCAGATTAATAGAGAAATAAATCCAAATGAAACAAATATGGAAGAAAACAGTTGAGTTTTGTCCAAAATTTATAATTTCCTTCAAAATACCCGTCCTTTAAAAAAAAAAAAAATAATCTAACAACCTTTTGTGTTGCTGCATTTATTTCCAGAAGGTTATTTCTCTCAGTTAGCACAAAGTCCTTTGCCAGTGTTTGATATTCAGTGTCTGAACTGTACTAATTTGGCAATCTTTGTAGAAGGAGATACTAGACTTTATCAGACCAACAAATGTAAGTGGAAGAAATTATAAGCTTCTGGGTTAATTTGTTCAGACAAGCCACACGGTATCATCTCTGCTTATTAGAACAATGAATGCAAGCATCTCTAGCTTTTCCTAAAGGGATTTTCCCTTTAGTCATGTCAAAGTCATTCCTAAATTGCCTCCTTTGAATATGCATACCAGTAAAACTCTATCACTCAAAAATTTGCAAGAAGCTATTCGGAAAACACCTAACATGGCAGGAGAGAATTCACTCAGAGAAACTCACCAAAGCATAAAATCTCTTTTTGCACTCACTGTGTCTGATGAAAGCTGCAGAGTCTAATTGCTGAGATACTACATGCAAATTGTCTCATCTGCTATCCTTAAGACTGCAAAAATCATCCCCAGCAAAATGTTTTCCTCTTAGTTTGGAGCTTATCCCTTTTTGCTTGAGCTAGCTAGTGAAATTCATCCTTCCATATGTGTTGCACTCTAGCTGGCGGAGCTAACTCTGAAGCAGTGGTCCAAATGCTGCAGCTGTCGTGCTAGGAAAGTTCAGAACTTTTTATACAGCTGTTAATTAAAATAATACCTTCACTAGCTGCTAAAGTATATCCCTTTAAACATATCAAAACAGATCAAGAGTCAAAGGTTTATATGATGATCAAAACTGAATGGCCAAATTGTCTACAACTAAACAGAGGTATAAATTAACCTGGGTACAAGCAAAAAATTCAGTGAAAGAGAAATAAACCCTGAATGATGTCTTTCCATTATATTTAAAGGAGTCAAACCCATTTTGTCCACTGATACTTTGGGGAACAGGAGAACTGCATTTTGTTTTCACACATGGAATGAAATGCAGAATGTGCTCCATAAAGGATGAATACTCAGGGGAGTTCTTCATTTTCCAGCGTGGTCTCTGCTTTTTCCTGTGTTTTTCCCACCTCTTCTTGTCCACCCCCAGTGCTTTTATTCAGAAAAACACAGCATGAATAAATAAGACCACCAATAAGAATGTGAAGTATTAGTGAAGGAATCTTGTCATATTTCTTTACTGTGGCCACATATAGAACTTGATTAAAAACTAATACACAGCACATTACACATTAGACTTTATTAACACCCTCCTCCCACTTTTAGTTTTTCCGTTTGATTTTCTCAATTCCAGGCTTTTATCACCAGAGTGGTTTGATAAAAGTCTGGCTTACTTGTGTGACACTGCAAAAAGGATTGTACTCTCAAAAACATTCTCACCATTTCTCAAGTATCCAATTTTTGTCTCACTTGTACTGAAGAATACTTGCCCCTTGGGGTGTTTTCAACTCCACTTGAGTGCTGCAGTTTTTACATTTATACGCTTATTCCAACTATGTCATTAAGTTAATATTTAATGGATGGCATTTTCCCCTACCTGACTGGGGTTAAGGTTAGATGAAGTCCTGCCTGAGCACCACCGATGAACACTGAAGTTGTTCCTATTGATTGCTGTCACTGAGGAACATGAATACCTGAATGATTTATAGTACTGAGAGTACTCTCCAGGGTTTAGGACTGCAAACACCTGTCCACAACTTTAAAGGGTGAATGTATCCATGTTAGGGCCCTGGGTGGATTGCTCCATCCTGGCGGTCTGGCCCTGAGAAGCCTCCGCAGGTCTCCCCTTCCCTCCTGAGCTGCCCAGAGGCTCAGGATCCCAGCCCTGGTCTCTGCCTGAGCTACGCCACTGGTATGTTCATGCTTGGACTCATACATCCCTGTCTCCGACTCCTGGACTAGAAGTCCTGTCTTGGCTGTGGATCTGCCTCATCACCATGAACTCATCTAGTGACTTGGGCTCTTGGCTCAGCCTGGTGACCATCCCCAGACTTGCTGTGCTTGTTGTGCTTGGATACCATGAGACAGACCCCAAAAGGTTTATTAATTAAGGGCTTAGAGGTATTTTTTAGAATAAGAAACGAGCCACGGCACTCATCCTGTGCTTTGTGGAGAGGATTTCTGCAAGCGCGAATCTCTAGCCCATCTGGAGATCCAAATTCTGATAAGCAAAGAAGAGCATGGAAATATTTCAAGACTTAGCTGTATTATAAGAAATCTTCAGTTTGGCTTCATCTAGGACCTTCAGATGGAACACTTGAGGGGGGGAAAAACTCCTCTTTCCTCCTCAGAATATTTGGGGTTGACTAATTTCTATCAGATCAGAAAAAAATGCTGAGCAAGGCACTAGTGGGGAGAAGTCTTTGCCAAGAAAAATGCTTGTGCCACAAAAGGCAATGTTTTCATGAAAAAGAAGATGTTTATAAAAACATGTGATTGTTTTGTGGCAAATGAGTACCAGTTTCAAAACCTGCATTAAACTTTCCTATTCTTTGTTTTTCTTGTCGTTTCTTCTGTTGCTGGTAGATAAACCATTTGCTGCTGGTTACAGTTTTCACACAGGCTAAACTAACCTGACTCTGTTTGGAATATGAAAAAAGCCCATTTGGACCCAAGAGGACCATTTTCATAAAAGCTCAGGCAAGTACTGAAACTGGTGACTGCAATGGCAGCAGGAAATGGCTGTCAGGGAGAAGACCACCATTTTATCTCTTTCCATTAAGACCTTCTGGGTTTTGGAGAACAGACTGCCAGTGGGGTGTCCCTTTTCCCTTCTTTTTCCTGCCCTCTACCTTCTCTCTTCCTCTCCATCGCAGAATGATGAGGGTCTGACAGGAGTATCCCTGTGGCCTGGCTCCCGTCCTTGCTGGGTATGGGAAGCAGCCAAAGGGGATTAAGGGAGAGAGAGAACCATGCTAAGGCACAGGCTGGGTTAGCTCAGATTGGTGCCTGTTGGTGGCTCCAGCCTGATGCCCAGAGCCAGTCTTGGAGAAAGGAGGAGGAGAGCAACATGCAAAAACCAGGAGACACAGACATGAGTGACCCACATTTTCTACCAGCACTGAATTTTGTGGGGTTTTGAACCCGAAGTGCTTTACAGCACTGCTGCATTAAGAGCGGCAGGATGAGGAGACTTCAATTCATCAAAGCCACAAAACAAATCCTGACTTAAGCCATCAGATTTCACATGAAAAAAAAAAAAAGAGAAAACAGAAGCCGAAAACGTTCAATAAAACCACAGAGACAATAAATCAGCCCAGTTTCATGCAGAAAAGTTACCTTTGAAACATCCTCTGACAAACCTGCTGAGAGCTTCAGGTCCCTAATGAAACCTGAAACCTGTGGGCTTGTGTTTTGGCTGTTAACTCAGCACAAGTAAGGGAAAGAACTACCCCCACAACTCGAGGAAAAAAAAACCTTACAACATCTCTGCTGCTTCTTTCTTCCCTAGGCATTCCTGTATTCTGGTGCCTCCAGGAGGAGACGAACCCGGCAGATTCATTGGGAACTGGTGGAAGAGAGATGCTGCCTAGGTTTCTGAGAGCTTTTGGGTCAGGCTTTGGTGCTCTGTGCCTGAGATGATGCCCAGCCCTAGAAATGAGAGGAGTGGTACCCTCTAACACCCAGTCCTTAACTATCAGCACACACAGGCAAAGCACGGGGAGCATTTCCCCACAGCTCCTCAGTAAGCGATACAGGGATTTCCTCTTCAGACACATTCAACACCATTTCTACTTCTTTTCCATCTACTTATTACTATTCTTATGGCGGAGAGCTTAGCAAGCCAAGAGAAAGTGCCAAAATTGCTACTTTCCTAGGGACAGTGGGTAAAGGGCAAGACTGCCCTGAAATTAGCAGATAAGAGTAGACCTTAACTGAAGCTTTTATCGGTTGTTTGTGTTCACCGAGGCCAGATGATTTTCAAGGAGCCGCTTAGAGATTTAAAGCGCTGATGTGACAGGAACTCTTTGATTTTAATGTTCCTGCCCTCTTCTTGCAGCCAGTGTTTATGTAAACTTGAGAAAAACTGCCACTACTGTTCATCTCCCTCATTTTTCAACCTTAATGGTAATTACATTCCACGCATGACAGGAGACTCAGCATTGCATTCAAGACTGGGGCTGTAACACTGCCTTTGACATGCCATTACTATGCATTAAGTCCCAGTTTCAGAGAGGGGGAAAAATAACATGTTGCAAAAGTGTGGGCTTAATGAGCATTGCAAAAACATATTGCTGATGTGTGTAAGAGGTTTCAATGAAACACTGTGGCTTGAAGTTTCCAGCGGCATCCAACTGATGGAGACACGACAACCCTATTGGAATTTAATCAAACCAAAGCTTCCAGTTTCCCTGGGCTTGTTTGAAATCCCAGCCTATAAGCCTTACATTTAAAGGGTTGTAGATTTTCTTCCTGATCTTCTGGAAGACAGCAAGGCAGTCCTCTATGTGCGTAAGGGGGTTATGAGGTGGGAGACACGTGTAATGTGGGCGTGTGTCTATATAGTTCTGCCCAACCAAATGATCCTTGTTTCTAAGCCTTTCTTTCTGCATAAGTACCTCAAGTTTTATACCTAATGCTTTTGTGTCAAAGCTTCCTTTAGTACTATTTTTTCAGTCAGATCTTTTTTAGGGACAAAATTTCTGTTTGTCTGTGCAAGATCCCCACTATACCCTTCTTTGCTCTTGGCTTTTCTCTCTCAGCTGATAAGTACTCTTTTTTCTCTGTGCCTTGGAAAAATCCCATGCTACCAAATGTTTGTTACGTCTGCCCAGTCCTGCTTGAACTACAAATCTTAACAAAGGTTGCCTTTTGTTTACTGTAATGAGAAAAGTGGTTATTTTAACGTGATGCTTACTTAGCAAGGAATTCCCTCCCTCTCCTTAATTTCATCTGCTTGAAGCTTGCTGTTCCAGATACGATCTGGTCAGCTGATAGTGTGAAGGGAGGAAAAATAAGTAACGGTTGCTAGTTTTCTCCTCCAGATACAATGCTGTCTGCATGGCCACCTGACTGATGGATGCATATATCACATTTCTGAGAAAACAAAGCAAGCTGCATCGTTAACAAACTCTCACAAGATACAGATTACGACTGCTTTCTGTGTGACATGCAGTCAGAGCATTGCAATGTACACGACCATCATCTGAGACATCTCATAGCTGCGAGCAACAGGCAGCAGAGCACAGAGAAGACATTTCAGTCTGGAAGCAAAGTTCATCCTCAAGCTCCCAAATATCATTACCCATCTGAACCGTGCTCCTCCCAGCCACAGGCTAAAATAAATGGACCACAGTGAGTGATTTCAAGCAAGTCTTGACATAAAAGCATCTTTGAGTCACAGTTTCAACCCTGAAACAAAGCCAACTGCTCTGGGCAAGGATTATTTCTGTAGCACTTCAGTTTCAGCCTTGGCTCCAAGCTCCTGGAGAGGAAAAACGTGATTTTACCTTGAGCAGCAGCCAGGTTATTCCCCCACCCCCAGCTCACACGGACTCTCCTGCCAGCAGCCCCTCCAGGACAAGCCCCCAGCTGCTTCGACAGCCCCAGGCGTTGCACATCACCTCTTCCCCTCACAGTCCCTACCCTCGCCTTGCTCAGGCAGACTCCAGCTGAGGCCAGGCCAGGCTGGTGGTCACAGCACAGAGGTCTGCTCTTAGTTAATCATCTGCTGGGCTGATTTACCTACTTGCAAGGGTCAGTAGTTGCAGGTGTTGGCAAAGGAGTACTGTGGGGCATCGAGGGGATCATGCCAGCCAGCTGTGCCAGGGTGGCCAGCTGGTACTCCAGCCCACATCACTTGGAAGCAGCAAGGTGCCACAACTTCTCAAACAGGTAGGCAGCTTCAAGATTATAGTAGTTTTAAAACTACCTCTGTTGAACAAGCAACGTTTTCTCTCCATCCTGGAGAACAAAATATACGTGTGTATGTAACAGGCCAAAAGCTGCATCTGTTACTCTGCAAATGCAGATTCTCTAGAGAGGAGAAATACAAAAAAAAGAAAATAATTCACCTGTGTGTTTGATCTAGTCTATGCTGAGAGGAAACAACTCGGCAGTATCCTCCTTCTAATGGAAATGGACTGTACACTGATTATATTAGTTTTCATTTTTTAAATTACAGATTAGATTTTTAAATTCCACACCACTTGCAAAGACCTTTTTAAAGGCCTTTTTCAGGGTTTTATGTCATGGCCCTTACAGAACTTGCTTTAGATGACACAGACAAAAAAATAAAAGAAAAAGAAAAGAAAAAAACTTAAACCCCAATCGATTGTTCTGGTAATGGAAATGGAAACCCTGCTTGTCCTTATTATCATGAGCCTTATTACCCTTGTCATCACCACCACCATTATGCCATGAGGCTTTTATTCTCCAGGCATTGTAAGGAGGTTCAGCGGCAGAAGGGGCAAGCACCCAAATCTCTTCCTGCTCAGAGCTGCAGAGCCACGCTCCCATCTGTCAGTCCTTCCTTTAAGTGGAGCTTTATCTTCTCTGCCTAACGACTTACACTTTATTGTATCTGTCTCACAGTAATGCCCCAAGTTCTCTGCTAAAATCAGGGATCCTCTCCAATTACAGTTTGTGCATACTTACATAAAAAATAGTCCTTGCATCACAAAACTTGCAATTTAAACCATTGGGGCTTTCCAGGCTGGATCCCTGGTCTCTCGTGATGCACAGAGACTTGCCTATGAAGCAGGGTATGCAGGGCACTGAGCAGTAACAAATCAGTAAGTTTCACTTGAAATATTCACTTTCACCATCCTATTCAGGAAAAATGATTACCCTAAAGTAGTACACAGAAGACCAGATTTCCTATAGATGCAGAGGGTCAAATTCCATTATTCAGCATAGATGCAAGTCCAGGTCAGCTCTAGCAACATAAATAGAAATTACCAGAATTTTAGGAGGATTAGTGAGAGCAGGGTATAGCCCACAGCAAATACTTTTAAAAAATGCCATGTTAGTGGCTTTTCTGCAGGCACACACACACAAAAAGCAGGTAAGGGAATTGTAGAGGGGCATGTCGGTAACCTCATAATTTCAGTAGAATTATGCAACTGTGATTGTGTATTTCTGTAGACTAAGATGGAATAATAGACATTTTTCTCCTGAGTGACATACAACAAACTGGAATTGGAGTGATTGTGCAGGAAGTATAAGGCATGACTGTGGCAATAGGATTAGACCAAAATATTTCCCCTCATCTAGAAATCCTGGCAATATGAACAGTCCCCTCAGGTTCTCCAAATGATGTTTTGCACCAAGATCTATAGATTTAATAGAGAAAAACTCCTCAAAAAGTTTATTTCAGAAACAGTTTTTTTCCAACCTGGGGAATATCAGTGCTACTGATACTAAAATGCTGCGGGACACAAGTCCC
Organism: Strix uralensis; assembly: GCF_047716275.1. NCBI lineage: Eukaryota > Metazoa > Chordata > Aves > Strigiformes > Strigidae > Strix > Strix uralensis. The sequence goes on along the minus strand of NC_133972.1, from coordinate 20,251,590 downwards.
CAAGCGAACACCACATCTCTTGAAGGTTCTGGAATGGGCTCCCATAAAACATACCACTTTCCTAATATATCCCCAAAACACCTGAGTCCAGATCTCCCTATGGTATCGATCCTTGGGTGCCTCCAGTGCACATGGAAAAGAGCACTACTATTTTTTGTGGGAGAGCTGCCGGCAAAGGACCTCTGCCTTCTCCAGGGTGGAGCAGTGGGGTCAGGCAGGGCACTGCCATCACCCAGCCACTGTCATTTCAGGACCAGAGCTGGCACCTCTGCGTCATGCTGTGCTGTGCCACAGGGACTGTGCCCACTGCTGAGCATCGCTGCAAGGATGCTGTGTTGCAAAGTAGAAATGTACTTGAAGGCCTTTGAAGAGAAGGCTGTAGAAGCAGAGGGAGTTGAACCTTTATTTGAGCTCTGTGCTTGTGTTCTGGGCTCCAGATCCTTACTTCATCTTCAGCTGGCAACCAGACCATCTAGAAACTCTCACATCTCTCTTTCTCCCCTCTTTGCCTTGTGCACCACTCAGTCTAATTAGCTGTTCCTATTATTGCTACCTTTCTCCCATGATTGCCTTGTTCACTCCTAACAATGAGGAATTCGACTCCCTGGCAGTTATCAGCTAATTGGGGCTGAATAAGGTCACTGGCTAGGCATTATCCTGACCAAACCAAAATGTGCATTGACATTCAGTGCAAACATTATCCTCTGTTTGAAATATCCCAGCTTTAACCAGAAGCATGCTTTCCAAATTTGGCTGAAGCTGCTCTGCAAAAGCTCTGCTGTGGTTCTGTCAGATCCATGGGGATAAGCTGCAAGAAAGAGCCCACAGATGGAAACGGTGCTCTACGTACTGTGTAAGCAAGTTTTCTGGCAGCCTTATTCTCCGAGGCATCCAGTGGAGTGACTGTGGTTGAAAGTAGGATCATCAGTGGGCACAGTAATCACAGAAATGAACTTCTGCATTCAGTGAATCTCACACGGCTACACATCACAAGAGTGGTCCCAGAGAGTCTTGCTTCATGTTGGGAGTTGATATTTCTTTTCCACAGTCTGTTTGACCAGGTTGCAAACCCTTGCTTTCAAGCATTCATTTGATTCCTGAGTGGCTGTCCTCTTTAACCTTTTTGGCATTCTGCTTTTATTTGCTAATGGTCTGTTTACACCATCAAAGTTTTGTTGATATGAGTATTTGAGACATGTCTATTAATGATCCTAATGCCCATATTCATTCGCCTGTTCGTGCATCACCGTACCTTTTTTGTTATTCTTGATTCACTTTATAAATCTTTCAGTCATTCAATTAGAAAACTGAAATAATACCTTGTGACTGAGGTGCCAGTCAGACAGCATGCTTAAGTCACGAAGTGGCTTGCTAAGAGATCTGCTGGACAAGAAGGCATGAAGTCTCATATGAGAAGAAAACATCTTTGTAATTCGTGGAGTATCAGTTTTTCTGCTGTTGGGAAGCAAGACCCACAACATGGGCAGGTGTCTGCTATGGTTACGTTCTCTGGGAGGCAATCTGGGTGTCCTGTGTGGATTGTTTTGAGGACGGGTGAAGCATTAGCTGGTGCAAGGCGGGCAGGGAGGAGTCTTTCACCTTGTAGATCCACAGTGCAACTCCTAGGACAGTTGCAGCAGTGGCTTCACCGTCTAAGGAGGACAGCTCTTAACCACGAGAGTGGCCAGTCACCTAGGAGCCAAAACCAGGTCCTATTCATAAAAGACCAGGATTTAGTCTTTGGTGAAACGGTAAATTCTGTCAATGATATACAAATAAGAGCTGGAATTGCCTTTGGCTTTTGGGATTAAAGGCTTTTCTCCTCATAGCACCATTTTCATTTAACAAGGATGTCAGATTCTCAGGGCTGATACCTTCATACACCCAAGGGAGTCTGTAGTTTTCCTGGCCAGTACTACTTAATATAGGTGAATAATAAGGAGTACCTGAGTAAAAAACCTTGTTGAGCTGGGGGCTGAGTGATAGAAGGATATACCTGCAGCTCAGGCCGGTTGTACAGTCAGCAAACAGTGGAGTGTAAATAATAGAGAGGATGCTCCCTCCCTTCAGCAGTAGAGGAAAAGGGGGGCACTCTTCTCTGCCAGAAAATCTTCATGTGCTGATCGTTGACACTCAGATTTTAGATCTTCTGACAGAAAGCAAAGACTTAACCAATCAAGAAGATTAACAGTGATGAGGTTGAGGTTTAGCTCTGATATGAAGTGATTTAACACTTGGCTGTGCAAGCACTGAACAAGAGAGTTTCCTTGTGCCTTCAACCAAGCAGAAAATCTCTGTGAAATTAACTAAAATAACGGTATCCTTTATGAGCTTTCATCCCCACATCATATGGTTTCAGCCGGATGAGGTTATTTCCATGCAGTACCCTGCACTTGGTGCACACGTGCGTACGGAGCAGTATGTCAACCGTCCACCTTTCGTACGCAGGAGGCCACTGTTTGGGCACTCACAAATTTCAACGGACTGAAATTTTCCAGGTCAAATTTCTAGTTCAGGATGATTCTTTAAGTTTCATTGACAGTCATGTAGAAAGTCTGCTTCAATTGAGAGGCAATTTAATTGAATGGGAGTTTATAACTTCAGTGTTCTTTAGCCTGGGCTTTCAGTGAATGAAAGTGACTTCAGGTTTACTTCAATGTCATTTACAATTCTTATTCATTCAAAAATGAAGAGGATGGTGATCCCTATCTGCCAGTTACCCTTTCACTAGCCTTCCTGCTTTCTCCGTTCCTGTTGCCTACACAAAATGAAATGTGCTTGCTTTTGTATCTAGAAGAAGTTGATTAAAAATATACCACGCTTCACTGAAATTCAGGAAGGGACATTCTGTCTTTCCACATTTTCCCTTTAATTCCATGGACTCGGCAATGATTATTTTTTGATTGTATGTGTTGCCTGAGAGCTGCCAGAACCAGAGGTTGACCTGGGCAGTAGGGCTCCTTGCCATGGCCTGGTGGAACCAAAAAGCAAAGCTTTCAGCCGTAAAAAAGGATTGGGCAGTATGCTTGAAGATGTGTCTGTTAAATTAACTAATCAATACTACACACAATTTGTTACTTAATTCAATACATTCTTACTGTATTTCCTTTTTGGAATCCAGCATTTTACTAGCTCGGATTTAGGCTATATGGATACCTACTGTTTTTATTCCTTAGGAATAAGTTTGGCTATGCAACCTTATCAATTTCCTCTGGTAGTGCAGATGAGCTGCCTCATGCAGCTGTCATCTCCCTCTTGCCCAGTCGCAGGATAGAGTGACCCATTTCTTGCAGGACTGTTACGAAGTCTGGCCAAACATCTCTTATCAGCAAAGCATTGAGGGTAACACATTACATTATGCAAGAAGCCAGGAAGTGGGCTGGCTCTTCCTATACTACAAATATTTCATGGAACAAAGATGACAAAACAACATAAAAACTATCTGGCTTTTAACAACTGAGACACTACTGTCATTATTCATTTCCCTCAGCATACACTTTTAACAAAAACCGCCATCTCCTGTCTTTTCACCAAGGCCACATTGGCCTCAATTAAAAAAAAAAAGTCAAGATAAAAGGAATTATCGCGAGTATGTATTATTTTGTAAGGCAATGAGCATAACAGATATGAGAATCCAGTAGAGACAGGCATTACATGTCCTGCTACTGTCAGCAAATGTTTTTTATAAAAACAAAACCAAACTCAAACTCAGCTGAGTTCCTTCTTTCCTACCTGTTCTCAGGGGATATCCATTTGCTACAGAAAGTTGTTCCATTTCCATTTATTTCCATTTTGGCCACACACAGTTGCTCCCCATCTGCTGACACCACATTTGCCACACCATAATGATGCATTGATAAGCCAAGCTGAAGTTTGGGCAGGGGGCCAGGATGCCTTGCTCCATCCTGCCATCCCTCCCCTGCCAGCAGTGGGCTCTGGGCAAGATACATGGGTGTGATGTGACATCCCACCAGCCCCACAGCTCCTGTGGGAATGTGGTAGCAGTGGTTTGGACTCTCTGCTCAGGCCCTCACAGCATCAGGAGATGGTGTGTGAATTTGGGAATGGCTCATGTCCCTCTGATGACTACAATCGGAGCTGCAGCCTGGTCTTGGTGTCCTCTCCCTCCCCAAAACCCAGTTGGGCTGCTAAGCAATGTCACTGCCCTTTGCCCCTGCTCACATCCCCTAACAGCCAGTGGAGTCAGGAGATACTTGCCCCCATTTCATTCCGCCCGGCGAGCAGTGACCCCAGCAACTATCTTCCTTGCAGCACTGAGTCTGCGGTTTGGCTCGCAGTGCCAAAAAGCTACAGTCCCCAGATGTCTTTCTCTGTTTATATTTCCCCCTATCAAGGCTTTTTTCTAACACCCGCAGTATCAGGGTCTGGGGGGGGCAGGGTGATGTCCTGGGACTACCTCAGATATCCATTTTCCAGCAGAAGGGCTGGGGCCTTTCGATGTTAGACAGCCCTGTAGGATGTGGAGGTGATTTTCTCTCTGAATGTGCTCTCCCCATGTCTCCGGTTCGATATCTCAAACTCAGCACCAAACTCTTTCCCTGATAACTGTAACTAATGGCTTTTGGGATCCAGGGGGATGTTTTGGAAAGGACAGAGCATAGTGTCTCACCCGGTCACGGACCACAGAGAGTTTTAGTGATTCAGGGTTGGATCTCCTCCGGTCTGCACCCCCCGTGTGCTGCTTACACCCCTGCTAACACATCCCGTGAGGCTGAGCATACTGCCCTTTCTGAAGGAGACCATGAGATAAGGGTGAAGAGGAGTGGGGGAAGAAGACAACCAAAAGGTGGTGGGTGGGAGAAGAGATGGAGGGAGATAGCGCCATTGCTCAGGTGTGAGAAGAGGACCCCTTGTGATTCCTTCTTCCTTTGTAGTCCAAGAGTTTCTTCTAATAAATTCAGTGAAAAGCCCTCTGCTCTAACGAGATCTCCCAAGAGATTAATTGGAAAACCACCTACTGACCCTTAGGACCCAAATGAGTCCGTGTGTCTGCACTGTAGCATCATACTTGGGGGTGACAGGGATGACTGGAAATCACGTAGGCACTTCTGAATTTACAGCCCGTTTTCAAAAGCGATACAGGTTCTTGGAAACAGAGTTCAGCAAGAAAAAAAGTACCAGAAGAAAAACATCTGGATAAATGACAACAATTCTGAAATTGGTATTAGTTTCTAAGTGGTTTAGAAAACAGAATACTAAATGTATATGTTTTGTTCTGACACTTTGGGCTACCTTTTCTTTGCTAAATTTAAACAAAACATATGAAAATGAAATGTCAGGTTTCAGGTTAACCTAAAAACACTCTCTTCACTAGTTCAATCCAAAGCATCTTTTCTCAGTTTTTCATTAGGCAGTAAACAACATAATTTTGTGCTGATACAGATTAAATCCTTTCTAAACCAAGAGACATAAAAACGCCCAAAATAATCATACATTCTTGCTGCTCAACTTAGAGCTGCCATGGAAGGTCGATGAACTTGGGCTTCCCCATCATGCTGGTATTCTTGAATATTTAACACACATGACAATATTTCCTTACAGTTCCTGAGTTCCCAAATCCACAGTGACAATTTCAAATAAACTAGCTTCATTTGCAGAGGGCATGTGTGTCCCCTAAGTTACTGAAACTACCACTTAACCTTCTGGGCTATTGCAATACCTTGTCATCTTTGAAAAAAAAAGTCAAATCAAGTGTATTTAGGGTATATAGATGGCTTTCGAGACAGCTTTAAACACTGCCTTTAGGGCACGAAATTTCAAACTTTAATCCAACTTTAATATATTTGCTTACTCTGTGTGCTGAAATACGTTAGTGGAAAGGGGTTGAAAGAAGGTTGGTTCAAAGCAACTTGTCTTATTCTGTTACCTCCCCTCATCCACCAAGTTGGAATGAGGGTTTCAGTTTATAACAAGCTGCACGTGTTTTGATCAGCCAAAGATTTTCCACAGCCAGAAACTGCCTTCATCATTTACTGCATAAACTGTGGCTTGAGTTTGAAATTGAAACTCCTTGGCTAAAAACTGTTATAGATAGCACTCAGTTCACTGGGTGGAAGGTGTTACCATGTACAACCTGAACAACACTAAAGAGATTGATATCCTGTATTACAAATAGAATTATTTTAATGTAATGAGTTAATTTTATCTGGAAGATTCTTCTAGTATTTCAAACCGTAAAGGTTTTGTTGGAAGAGTAGAACATCGACACAACTGATTACAGTGTGAATATTTCCAAATAGTCCTAAATAAGATCTTATGCATCCTCAAATTTTTCAACCCAGCAACAAAAAGAAACAACTTTGCACCTCCAGAAACATATGGGCCATTTACAATTCAAAATATTTTCCTTGCCTTCCAGTATGACTGGAAGGAACGTAATAGCAGATTTGATTTTTTCTTTAAACCTGTTGAGAAATTGAATCAGCTCTGACATCTCTGCTTTTTTTTCCAAAAAGAGAAATCTTTGAATCAATTTTTAATAAGATTGTAATTGACAAATCCATTGGAACATTAGTGAACATTTAAATACTAATTAGCTAAACCACTGCTAATCTCTCCTCAGCAGAGCTCACAGACACAAATGTCAATTAAACCTGAGTTTGTCCCCAAGGAAAGAAAGGTCAGAGGGTAGTGTTCAGTCAGCTGTGAGATTATGTTAACGCAGCATTAGGAGTAATAATGTCTGGAAAAAAAAAAAGCTAAACTTTCTTTTACTTTTTTTTTTTTTAATAATTACATTAACTATAGTGTGGAGAGAGGAGAAACAAGAGAATTACAAGAAGTGAATGAACAACTGTTGCCTCTTTAGCAAAAAAACAACCATCAATCCTTTGCCTAAGGAGTTAGGAGGCAGCTCATTCCCTTCTTGCAACTAAATCATTGAGTATTTCAGGCAAACTCCTCTTTGTTTTCACCATGTTAAGATTTAGGTTTTTATTTACTCCTGAAATTGCTGTAAAGTGTTTACATTTGAGGGTTTTTTCTCCTCCTCTAACAGCTCCCCTCCTTTCCAAAACAAAAGCATACCTCAAGGCCTCACACTCCTCCATCCTTCCCAAGTCCCGTGGATCTATTTGCTGTGACTAGCAAATACAGGACAACAAAATAAGTGGTGTATGCTCACCACACTTTCCCAGCTTTCTTCCTTTCCATTTGCTTTTCAAAGCACTTTATTTCAGTTCTGCACTTAGGAGGCGGATGGTTTTGAGTACACAAACAACCCCATTAAAGTCAAGGGACTTCTCCTGCACTTCGAATTACACAGCTCCTTAAGTGCTTCAGTAGACTGAAGCCGTAACTCATTAGGACTGGCAGCACAGGGGTATGTTTAAGTATATGCTGTAATGTTTCTGCAGATCATTTATTTATGCTGTATTGATGGACTTCAGCACCTGTTTAAAGTTAAGCACTTGCTTCCTCAACAAGGGACTGAAATACCTTCTTTTTTAGTTATATCTAGCATCCCTTCTTCCCCACACAATCTTCCAAGGAAATGCTGCCATGGAGAGTCGCTCCCGAGACACAGAGTCTCAGAAGTGCAGCTCTACTGATAATGCAAAATCAATCATTCCAAATGAGGAGGGAAAGCACGCGATAGATGATTCCTGACCCCAGCCGCTGTTGTGAGAAGTATGTAAATTAACAGCTCCCTCTTATCAGAATATGGTTCTTGTATCAGCCTGCTTTGTCAAAATCTTATATTTTATAAAATTTGTGATAGAGTTTGAGCTGCCTACAGCATGGTAAAGTTGAAGTTAGAGTCAATATAGAGGCACGTGGAAATTGCAAACTGCTACAAGAAGTGTTTTGAAAAGCCAAACAAGCTGAAGTGACATAGCTTGGTGAGACCTAATGTGCAACATATGAATTCTCCCTGCTCTTGGAAAGCTTTAGCATTAGAGCCTCTTAACTGTGCTTAAAAAGAAAAAAAAAAAAAAGAAATCTTATAAACCATTCTTCCAAAAAACAAGATTAAAAAATCCCCAACATATCTTAAAAAAATTTTTTAAAATCTCTTCATGTACCATGCTAGTTATCAAGCTAAGTTGATTTATTTAGGAGCTTTGGAGAAATCTCAGCAGAGAAAAATATTACAGCTTGCTGTCATAATTTCCTAAAATTTAAGTGTTCATAGATTTGTAATGCTCCAAGCTAGGAGGGGCCACTCTGTCATCCAGTCTGACCTGTTGTATATCACAGGTCATTACATTTCACCAAGTTACCTTTGCATCGAGTCCAATAAATTGTGTTTTGCGAAAGACTATCTCCAGAAAGGCATCTGTCTGGATGTAAAGACTTTAGGAGCCAAAGAATCCACCCTCCCCGCCCCCTAGTGTGTTCCAGTGATTAGGCTCACTCTAATAAAAACACGTGTTATTTTCAGCTTAATTTGTCCAGCTTCAGCTTCCAGCCACAGGTTCAGGTTATGCTTCGCTTCACTGGACTGTAAAGCCCTTTGGTGTTCAGGCTTCTCTTCCTGCAAAGACGCCTCTCTGGAGGACCTTTATGGAGGATAAACATGCATAAGAAGCTCCAAGTCATTGCTCTCCAACCCTTGATTTTGTTTTACAGCTGTCTCTGTGCTCTCTGGGTATACACCTTACAAGCAGAACTTGCTGAACCTGCAGTGTTTCAGTATCATTCTCACCAGTCCCAACCACAGACGAGTTCAGAGCTCAGTAACATCTTTATTCATGCAGATGTTACTGGAGTATTATACTGCAATCCCCTGCTTTCCTTCTGGTCCAATATAACCAGTAGAGCCTTTTGTTTTCAACGATAGGGCCTTCTTCCTTGTAGATGAGGACTGTGGTTTTTATTCTAAGGTATACAAACTGGTATTTTAACTGTACCACTTCATTTCATCGGGCTATGCTTACCAAGTCATTCAGACCAGTTTATATCACTGCTCAGTCTTCCTGAAACCATTCAGACCGTTTTTGTCTTATCTCCAGATTATGATTTTACTTCAACTCACAGATAAAGATGTTTAACTGCCAGGTCAAATACAAATTTCTGCTGAACCAAACCAGAAAAATCCACATTCAATTAAAATTCCTCATTTACCTACAGCTTCTTCAAGGTTTAGTCCACCTAATATATACCTTATTAACAATGCATAATGCTAATTTAGTTCTGATAAATGGAATACAGAAGGTAGTGTGATAGATACCTTACAAAATTGTATTACCTCTTTTAGCAATAAATTTCATAATTCCAGCAGAGGAGGACACCAGCTTTGATCTAAGGACTGATATTAATTCTGTTCCTGTCCTTGAATACTTCTTTAATAGATCCTTGCAGAAATCAGTTCATTATTTGGCTAAGCCTGATGTTTGCTTAACTGGTTTGTTACTCTTACTCTTTGTGGCTACCGACTGTCTATTTAATATGTAAATATTGGTAGTTTTACAGAGTGTCTCAGCTCTTCTGTGGTCTAAAATTCAGACAAGATGAGCCTAAACTCACATATTTATGGTCTGAAGATGCCTATTTTACAACCGCTTTAGCATGCAAAGAACCACATTCATGTGACCTTACTTAAGTAATTTATGGGGTTTTCGCAAGAAAGGTCTTGAAACACGCTCTTTTAAAGCCACAGGAACCCAAACCAATGGACTTTGAAAGGAGTAAGGTGGTGCTGCATGGTTAGTACCAGTGTAGATTATCCTCGCTTGAGAACACTTACATCCTTCAGCCATTTTACATGAGAAATAGCTACTGAGTAAATGTGACTGCACTTGTTCCTGAAGATGCTACTTGAGCCTTGGAGTTTGTAGATCTAAAGAAACCCTAATAACTTTATCCCAAATAAATTAAATCCACTGTGGGGTATCTCCAGGCCAGGAAGACACGTGCACGTGCCAATATGTTTATTTTGCCATTTGTTCTGATGCTGGCAGCCCTGAGTGGTGGAGCTGTAGTGGACTTATCAGCTCTTCTCCCACTTGAATGCTGGCAGGGAGCGTGTCTGCATCCCCATCCCGTACAGCTGCCTGTCACCCCACGGTATCTTGTTGGGTTCCAGGCCTTTTCTTTACAATTATCACGTTCCACTTCCAGTCACCACCGGTCTGAGTCATGCTCGCCAAAACTGATAGAGTTGCAATTTTGACATGTTAAAATCATTACACAAGCAGAAATCTCCTTATCCCCAATGGCTTCCCCTCCAGCATGGACAATGTTGTCCAATAAAGCCTACATTTGCTCCAGAACTAAAATTATGCAAGATGTATTTTATACTGTGCGAGAAAGAATACAGCTGTAAGAGTTGCACAAAAATCCTGAATTTAGCTCTAATCTTCAGATAACCCCTGCTATGTAATTTGCTCAGCACCAGGGGAAATATCAAAAGATGCTTCCAAATAATATTTTCACATAAAAACTTGCTAAATGGCAGACCAAATCCTCAGCTAGCCTGCATCAGTGAAGCCGCGGAAGTTTATCTCACCAGGAATCTGGTTCAGCATGATGTACATAGAATTAATGTGGCTTTGCTTGCCACTAACAAGTAATGAAATAAAAATAAAATTCACAGGGCTATAGAAATGAGATTGGGGATTTACCTGAAGCATGCACTGATCTTTTAACTTGTGCAGAAACTGTGGCCTGAGATGATGGCCTCAGTGTGGAAACGTAGATTGATTAGATACCTAATCTGCAGCATGTCTTTCATCCCGGAGTGGTTTCCAAACATTATTGTCACAGCTTGCTTTCTCTGATAGCTCCCCTGGTATGTGATTACCCTGTTTCCTAGAAGCCTGGGCTACAGTTCAGCACGGCTGGTTACAAATGCGCGTTGGGGCCATCACTTCAGCATCGGGGCTAAAGTTGGAGCTCTTTTACATTTCCTAAGCACATACATTACTGGATCTGCAAACTTTTGGGGCTTTGTAAGACAGGATGACCCAGAACACTGAGACTTCAAGCACCGGGAACTGTCACTTTCCCTGTCTGTGAGAAGTTTGGAGGAGGGGGAAGCGCAAGGAAGTTGATGCCCAAGGACCAGCAGTCTCTGCTGGACCCCTCCATGGGCAGTGGGGATGGGTGAGCTAGACTGCAAGCCCTGGGCTGCTCCGGGCTCCCTCCATACTGCCTGACACATCATATATAACAGATGCTAGCGTGGACACCACCAGACAGGTCTCTCCCCTCTGCAGTGAGCATCCTCATTATCAGATGTGCTCTCCTTACAGCACAATCAATGTGTATTTCATGACACAAGACAGACTAGGTGCCCAAAACAGGGCATGGGTTCTGCTTAGCTGGGCAGCATCCATACGCCTTTAATAACATAAATCAAGATACCTTGCAGATCCCAAACTTTTCATCCCAGACACTCAGTAGTCCAGTGGAACCTAGACAGCACCAAGTATATTTTGAATATTTGCCCGATATGCTAGGAATGCATCAGCTTGGGGGTTTGTGTGAATGAAGCTGATTTTATAGTTGGAATTTGGACACTTGCCACCACTCCTTTCTTTCTGCTGTCTGTCCTTCCCCTCACTCCTGTTTGACCTTTGCTACTGCCCTCATTGATCCCTTCTGTGATGAGCCCTGGGCACCCAGCAATCAGCCCCACAGTCTCCAACCAAAGCCAGAGGAGCCCCCCTCCTTGATGAGACAGATGCTGGGCAAGGGCAGCTCCGGACCCTCCATCAGTTCCCCATGGTACCAGGGCCATGGACTGCCTTTTCTCTGCAGAGGGGACGAAGAACCACTGCTATGGGACCCACAGAAATCTCTTTTCGTGCATTATTACTGCGCTAGCAAGCTGCAGCCTGCAGCAGTTCCAAATCCTGGATAAAACTCCCTCCCTCCTCTGATTACTGCTAACTCATACTTTCCAGAGCTGATTTATCCCAGGCCTCATAAAAATGCTTCAGAGCAGCCAAAGCATGTTGCCTTCAGAGCACACCAGATTCCTTCCAGCACCAGGTATTTTAAAAAGATGTATCCTTGAGGAGGATGCCTCTCCCAGTCCAACCCCTACGTATAAAGGCTTCACACTTACCTTAAATCACACAGGGTGTCAGCTGGGCTGAACTATCATTACTACTGTTATTATTAACACTGGTAGTGTCAAGACTTGCTCATTCTAGTCCCTGCCTCTTGCTCTGAATGGGCAAAAAAGAAAGAGAGGGTAGGAGGAGGGAGGAAACAGCTGAGCTGCTCACAGGACCATGGCAGGAGAGAGGCAGCAGCTGGAGTAAAATGTTGGACTTCCTTAAATCTCTGCCCAGTACCCTGTGCATTTCGTCACTGACTTGCTCTGTATCTCCACAGATGTCCTGCTCATACTCTGCATCTACTTTCCAGGAGCCATAGGTACTTAAGCGAGGTGCAAGTCACTCTAGGGGACTACAGTGCAGCTAGGCTGTCATTAGCCAAACCCATCTCTGATGACTAGATACGTTCACCTCAGTAGGCCAGGGGCAGGCAGAGGAGGTCACCTGCCCATGCTCAGCTAGGATGAGGATGCATTTACTCCTAAGATTGTGCCTCCAGCCCTGTGTTCTTCTTGGAAGCAATGATGCCAAAAAAATTTGGTTCACCACTCACCCAAACCAACTACTTTTACTCTGTCCATTACCAGACTGTTTTTAGGTGTTCTCTGTTTATTGTAACACACTAAAAAATGGACCATTGTCTTTCACTGGCATTACTCTATAGAAGAAAAACATACAGAGGTAGCAGTACGCTAAAGCAGAGCCAAGCAGCAGTAAAACATCACCCTGTTGCACCCCAGGGAAAGGGTCTACTAAGAGGCAGCAAGCTGACACTCACCCAGCTTCTCTGAATCCCCCCAAAACCTTGTCCTGTTCTTTTGTCTGGAGAAACAGAGAGGACAAACAACCTTAAACGCTCCCACATGTAAACACGCTCCCATAACAATGAAAAATGGAATATACCCAGCAATCAAAGCCCTTGACTTTCTCCTAACTTGGCTGGTGGGAAAACAGACAGGCGATGAAAGAAGAGTAGAATACAGACCCTTGGTTTTCTTGTTTCCTACAGCCCAACCAGCACATCCATTCCACCCCCGGCAGAGTAGTATCACGTATGCCTGCAACCACCATGCAAGAGGCTGTGCAGACACATAGGAGAGGACTAGTCTCTGCTCTGGCCATTTTATGAACTAAGTACAGTTTAGACATTAAAGTTACTTATTCCTATTATTGCACCTGCTTTTGAGGAGTAATGGAGATGTCCATGCCCTTTTGCTTCACTTTATATCATGTAGGCACATGTTAGTCTCACACAAATACAGCAATGCATACACTAATTTAAGTAGGAAGAGTCATCTACTTCAAAGGACATTAAATACAATCCTCTGAATATGATTAAAACCAGTGGGACTATTCAGTGGAATCTGGATAAAGCCCTGCTTTACGGGGTTTCTATGCTGACAGATCAGTCCAACTTCAGCAGTGCTTTTCTCCCTGAAACTTTAGATCCCCATCATTCTTGACACCAGGCAGGACACTATAGCAAACAATCAGATGTCTGCAGTGAACAACGTCTCTCCTTTGCCAAAAAAACATCCCACAGACTTAACATAATAAGTTATTGTCTTCTTAAAAAGCAGCACACACACTGATCACCCTCATTAAGGAAGCCGGACAATTTTCTCCTATAAAACTCCAGCCTTCATAAATGTTGTAACTGGTCCAAAGGGAGAAGTGGAGTAGTTTAGTAGCCAGAGGAAAAATTCACAGCTTCCCCATATGCTGTTGCTCAACTGGGGGAAAAATGAAAGGGGAGGGGGGAATTTGCAGTGTTGAGCTGCTTTTTTTCTTTTCTTTTTCTTGTTTTCCTTTTAAGAGCACCACTCTCGCTGTGGGGCAGTGGGTCACTGGAGGGATGGTTTTCTTCCCAGCAGCCAGACCGCATCCATCAGTTCAGCTTGCTTTCCAGGCTCGTGGCAAAACATCCTCAGCCAAGGCCCTCGGCGTTAAAAATTCACTGCCCCTAAAAATCTGCCAGGGCCCTCGCTTGGCAAGCTGCAACCTATATTATAAGGCTTTTTGGCTTAATATGCTTTTTAATTATTTTATATTTTTATTTTCTTGCCATGAGAGCAGGCAAGTGCTTAATGGGAATTGGTTCAATGGGGCTGTCTCTGAGAGTGAGTCGGATATGTTTGTTTATATTGAATGGCAATTTGCTTCCCTACATCTGCGAGAAGTACAGCTCTAAATAGGTGCATTAACAAATAACCTCCAAGCTACCTGGCAGCCCAAATTGTTTTCCCTGCTTTGTAATTTTACATGCATAAAGTAGACCACAGAGATGCTAGTTGGGGCCAGGTAGGGGATGAATAGGAGAAAAAATGAGCAGAGATGCAAAGCCAGAGCTTTTCAAGATAGGGTAAAACAGGGGAAAATGACCTTAAAACACCACCAGACAATTCCTCTAGCATTAAAGCCAGCAAAATGTTTGCTGGAGAATTGCACATGACCCTAATTAGCACAGCAAGTCCTGGAGGAAGGTTCATACATCTGTGGCAGTCAGGATCCAAACCACTTTGTCTACCTGCATCAAACCACACCACAACCACGTGCCCACATAGTATGTATGGTGTGCACTGCAGGGTGAGCAGCTTCCTCGCTCAGGAGGGGACAGGAGCACGGGAGGTTCTTCTTCTTCGACAGAGAGTTTCCTCAGGCCCAAGAGGATGGAGGGACCATACATTTTTAGGAAATGGTGTTTGCCAGTGGGCATCCACCAAGACTTTGGGTTACTGAGCACTCCAGCAGCAAGCTGTCTTTACAACACTCGAGCATAGACTGCGTCTTTCTCCCAGTGCTTTCCCAAAGGTTTCTGGTGAGACTCCAACCTAATAAATGTTATGGTGAAAGGACTGAACCCAAATTCCCACCACCATGTAATTCCAGAGTGTAACAGATGCTCTCGGGTAGTTTTTGTGGTGACCAAGGAAAATGAATGCACTGTTGAAAAGGTGGAGACAAGGGTTAACTTTTGATCCTTTGGCAACTAGAAAATTTGTGTATGGTGATTATTTAACATGGGATTAAAAGATATTCCTTGTTCTACCCTCATTCAGCTTGTTTTGGCTATCGCTGAGATATCACTGTATGACTAATTTTGTCATTTGAAGGAATGGATGCATGCTAGGATGCCAAGCCTTATTCTGAATTAAATCTACTAAAATCCATATAGAATAAAGATGTTCAGAGGGACATTATTTTACATTAATTCCATACAGGAACACCTGTACGCTGAGAAAGTTAGAGAGATCTTGAGCTATTTAAAAAAAAAAAAAAAAATCACATTAAAAAGCCAACATGTCCATAAGCAACAGCTGTTATTCTGCTTTTTTATACAGACAAAACAACCCAAATTATTTCTAAAAGTACTAAAAAGATCACCTGTTAAAAATGACCACCCTAATTTGTAATATAAACACGTTATATCCCTTTTGCGCATAATACAGATGTACACGTCCATTCACTTCAGTTTAACCTTTCACTTGCTTCTTCAATCTCCTTCTTATTTCTTATGATTGCACTTCATTTAAATACATATATATATACACGTGTTAACTTCTGTTACAGTGGGAGCATAACCACTTTTTACTAAAATTTCACCATCTTCCTAACAGCAAGGGTTTCTGGGAGACAGTAGCAGCAGTTTTGCAAAACCACCTTGAAGTGTCCTAATGGTACCACTGCAGATCCATTTTATCCAGCAATTACATTGTGTTTCCTTCAGCTTTTTTAGTACACGTCCTGTTGGAGAAATAGATTGCCATTTACATTTGAATCCCTTTTACCGGTGGTTTTAAAGCAAAAACCTCAAACCAGAAAAGGATCAACACATACTCTACTTACCTGAGCCATACGAAAATTGCTGGCATTGCAATATCAGCAATAACCAGCAATTCTGTGTCCTTTTTCTTTACAGTGTTATTGTTGGTGCACAAAGACTGTTGGCTTTGAGACTAAACTTTGGCCAATAGGGTTTCCATCTCACATAATGATCTTCTGTTCCCTTTTTCCATTTTTTTTGTTCTCTTCATTAACAACTAATCATGCCTGGTATCTGCAGTCTCTCAAGCACAGAAATACTTGTATTTTGGCACAAAGTCATGTACCTGGTTATTCCAGCTGGCATTTTCTGGATCTGAATGCATAAAACTTCTGAGGTCTGATGCTTTGCGGTTGCAATGGCAATCTAACATTGAAAATGCCCTATGGGGAACTTATGTCTTTTACTGTGTCTTTGTTTACTTGTTTATTGAACAGAATTGATTTAATTGTTAGCTATTCAGATTTATAAGTTACACTGATCTAAATAATTTCCTAGCCAAATGGCAGACAGAAACCCTGAGGCTCTGGGCTTTGGTGAGATTAAATCAGTTGTATATTAACGATGTTTTAAAGCATTTGATCAAAGTGCATTCAACAGACTACCCCAAAGACATCCAGCCCTCTTGCTCACCAGTCTGCTGCAGTTTTCTATGGGAGCAGTGGTCACATATATCTACGATAACTTAAAGTTGTCCACTAAGTGTAACTGTGTAAGCCTTTTGCATGAAGAGAACCTTGGTCTAAAAGTGGTAACTCCAAAGACTGGGCATATAAAGTGCTGGCAAAGCTACAGAGCTGCTTTATAGCTCACTTTAAGTTTCAGCATGACCAAATCAAGCCTTCTCTTACAGAATTACTCTTCAAAATATAAATCAGAACCTCAGCAAGTGTATTGCCTTTTTACTGTCTTCTTGCATCCCTCTGCTCCTTTCACATAACATCACATTTTTATCTGCTTTCCCCAAACTGGGAAGGCATGTTCCACTGAAAAGCAGCTCTCCGAGGTGTAACTTTTCTGCTTTTACAGAAATTAGATCAGAAAAAGAAACTTGGGCAATGGCTTATCCCACTTTCCCTGGCCCAGTTTAAAATAAGTTAGACTTTTTGAAGAACTTCTAGGCATCAGTTTGTTTGTGGGTATTCTTTTCTTTCCCACAATGTGCCCTCCCCCAATTCTTCTATTCCTACTACTATTTTAGTGGCAATGTGAATTTTTGCAATTTTGTACTAGGACCAGGGAACTAGAAGGAGAATTATCTTTAAATGCCTCTATCCAACTTTATAAAACTTGCTACGAAGACCTACTGCATTTACATCCACATGAAACAGGAGCAGCATCCCTGAAATGACAGAAAAAGCAAGGGAAAATCAGATGCATGGCATTAAATATTGACTGCAGTCATGTATATGTGTGTGTATACAAATCTGCCCAGCTAGAGCTTCTGTGGTATTTGAAAGGACAGTAAACCCTGAAGAGCTTGAATGTTCAGAGGGGAGCTTATCAGTTGTTGATGAGGCCCTGTCCAGCCTTACAGACAGACAGTTTCCTTCTGCACCAAGGCACTAGTTTGCTGTGGAGCCAGCAGAAAGGTGATAAGCTGCGGAGAAGATTTTTTAGGAGTCTTGCCTATCTTTCACACCAAGTGGCCAGAGCACATTTTCCACAGTTGCCACTTACAGATAGGCTGGCTGCTCTTGGATAAGGTCAAGAAAGAAATAGGAAAATGGGTTCCAGTTTGCTTCCTCTCACAGACCCAGAGGACTCTGAGGTTAGGCCAGACTTTTTTCTTTTTTTTCCCCTTTTTAAATATATAAACCTCCCAGAGCTTATAACTGCACCAGACAAGGTAGCTCAGGAGTTGACTCAGAGTGAGAGACAGATTTCAGACTGGCTATCAGCAATTCCCTGTCTGCAACTGCCAGGCAGGAAAAGGCTGCAAGTTCTGCCAGTTGATAGCAAAAGCCTTGGTTAAACTGAGCAGCAGAACTTCTTCAACGCTCTCAGAGGAAAGAGGGTCTCGCAAAGTTCACCTTTTGCCAAACCCTGAGCGACTCTTTTTGGGTCAGGCACTGAGGTAAGGGTGATGCAGAGCAGGATGGGTTTGCTGCTTCACTGGAAAGCAGCACGCGATGTCCAACTCCGTGGCAGAGCAGCCTCATCCCTTGCTACCCAGGCTGCTTCTCTAGATACCGTGGGAAAGGCAAATATGGGTGGCTGAGGTTAGAATTCAGAGGAGATAACATTAGGGAACTCCATGGGGGGGCTTAAGCTGATGTCTGAGGTTGTTGTATCTTCATCTTTGAATCTTGCTCTGAATGTTTGACCCCCTTGCAATTGCTAGAAGTGTACCAGAGTGTTATCCTGGTCACTGCTTTCTAGGGTTGCAAACTTACACTTATAGGTTAAAATATTTAACCCTCAACTTCTAATGATAAGAGTCACCTCACGTTACCTGCATATATTTTTGTTTAACACTCCCATTGGGATAATGCTATTAGTACATAACAATACACAATCACTATAAATCTGATGTCCTGTAGGACTGTGGTGGTATTGCATTGACCAGGCAATTTTCTTTTACAGCAGAAACTCTGCCAACTGCAACGTTGCATCAGCTCCTCTCAGCATCTAAGCGAGACATCTTGTTATTGCCTTCCACCAAAGAGCCTCCCAACAGAAGAAAGAGATTCAAGCAAAAGGCTACGCGATGCTTCAAAGGCTTAGCTCAATCTTTGCTGCTCTAAGGCATAAATTTCAAATAATAGAGTCCTGTGTTTGAGAGCTGCTGTGCCAGCCCTTTTGAGTATTGCCAGTATTTTGGGGTCAATGTGTTAATGAAGAAATGGCTGAAGGGGAAAAAAAGATTTTAAAAGTCTCATTCCCAGTTCAAACTATCTCTGGAGTCCAAGGCCTGCGTTTTCAAGCTGCCCATGTGCGGCTGTCTCTTCTGTTTCATGAAGGCATTGATATCTTCCACTTCTTGCCGGCACAAATCAAACGCCTCTCAGCCAAGCTCCTCTTCCTGCAAGCTACTGTGACAATTTTGTCCTGCTGATATGCAGAGGTTGTCCCCAAAATGTGTTCACACCTGGCTCATGCAGCGCCAGGCACAAGGCAGCCTCGATGAGTACCAGAAAACAGCTTGCCTGCCTCTAACCTGCAAAGGGAGTGGAAAAGGGGCTTACTTTGAATTTCTTGTGGTTTCCACGTGGCCTTACAGCCCCAGATGGGGCTTCTCCCATCCATGCAAGTGCAGCAGGGCACTGCCAGCATCCTCTGTGGCTGGCACCCACTGCAGCCCCGGTGGGTTCACCCTGCAGCATGCCAGACACTTCACAGCCTCAGGCCTCTCCTTTGCAAAGCGATAATGCTTCTAATCAGCACCGAGACTTCCAAAAAGGGGAGCAGAGGGAGGATCAGGGGACACAGAGGTGGCTTGGCCAGGACCGCCCCACTCCTAGCAGTAATGAGGCACTGGGGCTGGAACAAGGAGAAACTGGGAGATAAGGGAGGGCAAGAGGGGAATATTTTGCTGACAGAAAATAAATATACTTGGGACTAACGTCTAGTGCCAGTGATATTTTAATCTCATTGGCAGGGAGCTGTTCTTCCAGGCAGGCAGAATTAATTTGGTGGTTTTGGTGTCCTCCCATGGGTGGATGGGCAGACAGAGGGACACGCTCCCTTGAACACACACCACCCTGGCACGGGGGGTGGAAAATATTCCCACACCTAGCAATCAAGAATTCATTAAAGAAAAATAAACTGGAGGCCTGATTTTCCCTTGGGGCAACTGTTATGTTGGTGTCACCAGTAACCGCAGTGAAGTGGCCCCTGGCCTGTGTCATGCAAAGAAGGGAAGAGCCAAGTCTGCAGACTCTCGGACCCCCAATCCTATCTAGCAGTGGCAATTAATGAGGCACCGCTATGGCTGAATTTCTCACTGCAAGACCACCTCTGTGACCCCTATGTCTGTCAGCAGCAACAGGAGCACTGACCTAGCCAAAACATTCTTGGTGCTACCAAGAAAGCTCAACACAGGGGTGTAAATCCATCGTTCAGAAGAGCCCAACACCAGAAGATGGTATTCCTGTTTTATGGTCTGCAACCAAAAAGGCACCATGTGCAGGATAGAAGAGATTTTTTTGCCTCTTTGCTCCTACAGATACTAAATGGAGTCACACACATGCACAAGGACATCCCTCGTAGAAGCATACATTTCACAA
Source organism: Strix uralensis (assembly GCF_047716275.1). NCBI lineage: Eukaryota > Metazoa > Chordata > Aves > Strigiformes > Strigidae > Strix > Strix uralensis. The sequence continues at coordinate 20,231,509 of NC_133972.1, read as the reverse complement.
GGACATTGTACCATCACAGCCACAGCAGTGTTTTTCTACATCCCCATTTGCAAAACACTTGTTCCTTGCTATACCTTGATGTTGTCCTTGTGCAGCATTTCCCAGTGACGCAGAGATAAGAGATTGGCACCAGCTTCGCCTACAATAGACCCATAAACACCTTCCCCAGCAGAAAAACATGTTATCTTACAAGCCAGTTTTCTAACAGGGAGATTTTACTAATTCCTATCTTATACCTCATAATGAAATAGCTCAAAATATAGGGCGTAGGAAAGAGGAAGCTTTTGACTGAACTCATAGTACTTTCTACGGTAAGTAATTTGATGATTATCAATTAAAAAAAGTAGTTGAATAAGTTATTTGGGCAGGCTGTTTGTGATAGCTGCCTGAGTTAGACCTGGGACTATTAAAGCATCTCAGTTCACCTGGGGTGATAAGAAAAATTCAGACCACCTCTTCTACATAGGTGGATCAGTCTCAGTGCCTGCTGCTGGCACCCAGTTTAGTCTTTATGCCTAACAACTGCAACATTCACCCAGCACAGCTAGATGAATTCTTATTATGGATGGACAAGGAAGGAAATACATGATTTTGCTTTAGTTTGATTTCTGGAACATCAAAGGGTGATCCAAGGGAAGAAAAAAAATAATGTTCAGTTTACTCTTTGCAAGGTAGAGAAACTAGGCTTGGAGACATGCTACTTTAATCAACCAGATGATCAGGCCCAGTCAGCATGGGTTTATGAAAGGCAGGTCCTGCTTGACAAACCTGATCTCCTTCTACGACAGGGTGACCTGCTTATTGGATGAGGGAAAGGCTGTGGATGTTGTCTACCTTGACTTCAGTAAGGCCTTTGACACCGTTTCCCACAGCATTCTCCTGACAAAACTGGCCGCTCACAGCTTGGATGGGTACATGCTTTGCTGGGTAAAAAACTGGCTGGATGGCTGGGCCCAAAGAGTTGTGGTGAACGGAGTTAAATCCAGTTGGCAGCCGGTCATGAGTGGTGTCCCCAGGGCTCGGTTTTGGGGCCACTCCTGTTTAACATCTTCATTGATGATCTAGACAAGGGGATTGAGTGCACCCTCAATAAGTTTGCAGATGACACCCAGTTGGGTGGGAGTGTTGATTGGCTCAAGGGTAGGGAGGCTCTGCAGAGAGATCTGGACAGCCTGGAGCGATGGGCTAAGGCCAACTGTAGGAGTTTCAATAAGGCCAAATGCTGGGTGCTGCACTTGGGCCACAACAACCCCCAGCAGCGCTACAGGCTTGGGGAGGAGTGGCTGGAGAGCTGCCAGTCAGAGAAGGACCTGGGGGTGTTGATTGACAGCCGGCTGAACAGGAGCCAGCAGTGTGCCCAGGTGGCCAAGAAGGCCAGTGGCATCCTGGCTTGTATCAGAAATGGCGTGGCCAGCAGGGACAGGGAAGGGATCTTACCCCTGTACTCGGCACTGGTGAGGCCGCACCTCGATTACTGTGTTCAGTTTTGGGCCCCTCACTACAAAAAGGACATTGAATGACTCGAGCGTGTCCAGAGAAGGGCAACGAAGCTGGTGCAGGGTCTGGAGCACATGTCGTACGAGGAGTGGCTGAGGGAACTGGGGGTGTTTAGTCTGGAGAAGAGGAGGCTGAGGGGAGACCTCATCGCCCTCTACAACTACCTGAAAGGAGGGTGCAGAGAGCTGGGGATGAGTCTCTTTAGCCAAGTAACAAGCGATAGGACAAGAGGGAATGGCCTCAAGTTGTGCCAGGGAAGGTTTAGACTAGGTATTAGGAAGCATTTCTTTACAGAAGGGGTTGTTAGGCGTTGGAATGGGCTGCTCAGGGAGGTGGTGGAGTCCCCATCCCTGGAGGGGTTTAAGAGTCGGGTTGACATAGCGCTGAGGGATATGGTGTAGTTGGGATCTGTCAGTGCTAGCTTAACAGTTGGACTAGATGATCTTCAAGGTCCTTTCCAACCTAGATGATTCTGTGATTCTGTGATTCTGTAATTTGTTAGTGTATTGCATGCTACTACTGAGAGCTTTGACTGTAAAGAGCCTCCAGTGTGGTCCAAAACAATAACAGGGTATTTGTCAGGCAGGAAGAAAATGCACAGAAGTTCATTATGCTGAGGGACACCAAAAACTGGAGAACAGACACTGGAAAAAACATATTACTGCAGCCTGGGAGCAGAGGTCTGCCAAATCCAGAGAGTGAAAAACAAAAGGGCTGTAACCTATACTGGATAATATCAGACTACAGCAAAAAGGTTGAAAGAAATAATCCCTTTCTACCACATGTTTATTGCCTGCCTTTGTTCAGACTTACAAGCCTGAAGGCTCATTTTTCCCTCTTGATTGCTAGTTTTGGGGATTTTTTGTCATCATTTTGTACAAGATGTTGCTTCTCTTCAAAGAGCTCACATAGACTTCAGTGAAGAATTAGGACACTGGTCACTCCAGGATAGGAAACACCAAACAAGTATACAAACAGGCGGAGAAAAAAACATCCCAAAAGAAACCAATCTAGCAAGAAACATGCACAGGCTTTCTTGTAAAATGTGACAATCAATATAACAAAAAGAAATGAAATTCCTGCCAACCCTCTGATAGACATGTGCATGCTGGGCCTGGATATTTCCTCCTCTTCCTCTCTGCCTTAAAAAGGAACATCATTTGAGCCAAACATGAAGCTAAGCCTGTCAAAGATTTACTGGCTTGCTGACAAAGTCAACCAGTTGCTGGCAGCACCATCATGGAGAGACTCAGTGAAGGCAGGAGCACAAGAGTTGCTCAAGAAAGCATCACTCAGACTGATGGGGGCTAACCATTGTGTATGTTTGCCTAAACTACCAGCTAATTGAGGTGGGAAATGATTTCTCAAGAAGACGAACACTCCTCCTGATCTTGATTAACTCCCTTTGTATTGTGGTTTACAGAAATATGTCAGCGTTCTCCATCAATCTGCCAGCAAGTCTTTCCTCTAACATATTTCAGCTTGCCACTTGGCCTTTCACTGCGGATAGGTGCTGCCAAAGCTGATATAGCTCCTGCATGACATCAAGGAGTAGCGCTACCTCTTCCCACTGGTGCTGACCTTCCCCATCACAATAAAAATGAAGCAAGTCAGCAGTTTAAAAAAAAAAAAAAAAGGTGTCCTGGAGTAGTTGTAGTTGTGGTTTTGGAAGTGAATGCTTCTCAGGTGTCTTTTCAAATCCTCCCTAAGACTGAGAATAACTATAAAAAGTAAGTGTTGGGGATGATGCCATTGAAGAGTATTGGTGCTGCTTCGAACACATATCTATTGGTATCACTTTCCAAGTACAATTATAATATTTTAACTCTTAAAAATATTGTTTTTCTTGAAATCAATAGGGTTATGACATCTCAGTAGGGCAATTTTCATTGCAGTCAGGAAGAACAGAAGTTGCAAATGCAGGTTGGGAAACACCTGCAAGGGCAGCCTGATGGGAAAGAAAGTGGGGCTTACAGCTGACCATGACTACTCAGAAAGCCGCAACGCATGCCTCTGTAGACTGTTTGGCACATCACTGTGCCCTCTCTACCCCTAATAGTGCTCCACTGGAGTACTGCATTAGGTATCAGGTGCAGTACTTCAGGCAAAAATAAAGATTTCTCAGCAAGATGCATTTACAGTTACAAAACAGCTTGAGGAAAGGAGAAAAGGGACCCAGGATGGGGAAAGCTGGGCTGAAAGTCATTCTCTTAAAACCCTCTTATGCCTATAGACCCTTTCACCCATCCTGTTTTCCTAGGCTACCTTCCTCTTTCTGGACCACCATGTTCTTCTGCTACCGCAGGAGCAATCTGTATGGGGGCTAGCAGTCTGCTGCTAGAGGAGACTAGGGAGTCTAGAAGAGGGCATAAAGGGAGCAAGCAGAGACTAGAAAATATGCCTTTGAAGGAGAGGTCAAAAGAATCAAAATACCTGCTGTGTTAGTTTAAAGAGACATGGGGAAAGGATATTTAATTTGCTTATTGCCTATCAGAAATGACACAATATATAAAAAACAAAAAAGGAGAATAGTAACCAAGTACATACATCACTCAGATGTCTAATAACCTTGTGATTTATCCATTTCAGGTTGGGTTGTCAGAGGAATGGCTCCTTGGGGATGTTCTGTATTGCTACTTTGGGAAAGACCTCCTTTTACTGTGTCTCTATAGAGCACCTAATTCAGTAAGGCCCTGCTCCAAAATGAAAGTCTACAGGCAACAATACAGAAGTCCACTTAATAAAAGCTAGCTAGTTTTAAATAGCTGGAGTAATTGGCAGGGAATATTCTATTTGCTTAATATGTCATTTGGTTATTAATAAATCTACATAATATTCAAGATCCAAAAGAAAAGCAGCCTCAAAATCCACATTCGATTTTTTCCATTACCTGGAATTTGGGTGGTTGACATTTGAACTTCATACATATATATATGCCAGATCATTAAAAGAAATAAAACCCAAGAAAGCCTCACTTAATATGTAGAGTACTAGTAAGCTAAAATTTTTGCTATGTTTATTTTTTAAGTTCATGAAAAAAAAATCTTACTCATTCCTAAATGTAGCTATATAGCTAAATGAATCATTTATCATCTTCACTACTGCAGAGTCTGTGTGTTTTTCAGCTGTGCCGTGAAAGGTCCAACTACCTTTTCTCCTCCCTTCCCTAAGGGAGGATGTGCATGAAAACTGAGTCTTCATGAAAGATGCCTGCTGCAGTGCTCCACGTGCTAACATTACTGTGAAGGAGGAGCGTGCAGAGAAAGGTGAGCACAAAAACGATACATGAAAACCAAATGGGAAGGTTTCTAAGCTAGACGTTTTATAATACATCTTCCTATTGGGTAATTAACAAGTCAGTTTCTCTAAACTTCTCAGAGTAATTTTGTTCCTTCATACCTTAGGTGGGATGTTTTTTAAAATGCAAGTATTCCTGAATGGTTTGCTTTCTTGTAGGTGACAGAGCCAAAGGACTTAAATAATAATTTTCAATCATCTTACAACCTTGTTGATCTGCAGCAACAGAGAGATATTTTCTCATTTAGGAGGAGGAAGCAACCAACTTGAATCGATTGTGGACCAGTCTGTGAATGCTGCCTCCTTTTTTTTTTTTTTTTTTTTCTTAAGATAGGATGGGTTAATTTCCCAGTTCTACACAATTTATCTGTGCTGAGCTGGAAGAGTGTTGAGTGGGAAAGGGTTTCATTGTCCACTAGGGCCTTATGGCTCTTCAACACCCACCACTTCTGCCTCATGTCAAAGAAAAGCAAATAGGTTTATTAAATAGCTGTCAGGCCGAATGAAGCTGTACAGAGAACAAACAGAAGGGAAATTGGATTAGAGGCAGAGTACATGCCACACTAAACAAGGGTACAGATTTACGGCTTTCTCTGCGCAACTGGACAAAGGACTTTGAAGATGAGTTTTGGGGAGGGGGGAGCCGAAGTCTGGGGAAGAAGGGGCAGGCAACCCACACAGCCCCAGCAGGGCGGCAGTCATCCTCCTCAATAGCTGGGACACAGAGGTGAAGATACCCTTCCTGGCTGTATTTCTCCAGCACATCCTTTCACTGTGTGAATATAAAACATACCCAGGCTGTCCTCTGCCCACCTCCCTCACGGAAGATGCCTTCACCCACTTTCCCAGGCATCAGTCCTAAATCACACCATCTAGCCCAGCACAGGCAACAAGAGGGAAGAGGAGTCATGGCAGAGCTACAGAGAATTAAACCTTCCTCAATAAAAGCTTTGGCTCACAGGCAGGCTCAGAGAGGCTGGGCACTTTTACAAGTGGCTGATAGTTATTCCCAGAGAGACCCCAGCCAAATTCTCACTGTGGAGGAAGAAGTGCCAAAATATTTTCAAGTTGTTTTTAGCTGGAAGTAAAAGGATGAAAAACGCAGACATACTCACCAAAGCGACTGCAGGGGCTGGTAAGGTCAAAAGGATTGTAATGCACCAAGCGATATAAGGAGCTATGTGTTTGGGGCTGGAAAGCTGCAGACTTTAGCTAGTTACATGTACAGTAACTGGAACTGACCCCTACCTGTGTTGCTATAGCAGCCTGAACTTTTCTTTTACTAAGGAAACTATACCACATCCCCCAGAGCACAGTAACTGCTCCACCATAAGAAGAAGCAGGTCTTGAACTGTTACCCTTGCATCCACCTTTAAAACCTGTATTTTTGTCTCCTACAGCCAAGCTGCAAAGCAAACAGCTAGATCCTAGGTGCTCCTACACACTTAGGTCCAAGACCAAGCACCTCTCTGGGCCTTTGCCTCAGCAACCCACATCCAAACCCCACCAGGCAGGTTGGGTTTCCTTTACACCTCCAACCCAGCACAGCAGCACCATCATCTTGAGAGCACAGGATTTCAGGAGGGCAGAACCCCTCCAATGTCTTCATCACTGTTACAGCTTAAGTCCTGTCTTTGTAACAGTGCGGGTAAATGCGCTTCTCGGCTGTGCATTGACCTGCATATTTGCATCAATGGAGTGCTTATAACCGATGTTTCCTGTAGTTTGAATTGACTGGCACTGGGATTTCTCCTGATTTGCTAGCATCTGCTAGTAGAGTTTGTCCAACCCCCCGGAAAGGCAAGAAAACACGGGAGAGTGGATGCATAGGGTGAATTTTTCTATAATTAATTGTTAGAGTTTAGTTTTATGTTTGAAATCGTTGCTACTTAGCCAAAAGAACATTCCTACCTCTTTCCAGCAGAAATGTGCAATAAAAGCGTAAGCAGGTACAACCCTGCACTTTCCTACAAATTTCCAAGTTACCATTCTCCTAGTGACAACGTATCTTTCCATGTCTTCACTCATTTAACTTGACTTTGCATATCATCCTCTGAGTTATTTAAGCACATGGTGACTGTAGCGTTTTCTTCAGTGCTTGACTGTATCACATGCTGTGATACTTATCTCTCACCCAGTAATTTCAAGGATCATTTGTCTTCAGACCAGGGTGCATTTGGACTTATTCTTGATTATTTACATGGCAGGAATTTTACTCTGAAAAGCAGTTGTGAAGGTTGACATGGGGCATCGAATACATTGTCTGTAATGGTGCAAAGACACCTTGACATGATGTTGCAAAAAGAAGGGTCTTCACTCTGTGCACAGTCCTTGTGCCATATTCTGCAACTCAAGCTCATCTAACAAGGTCTCATAATATAGCATCCAAGACGTTAGACAATCCATTTTTTTGTCACCTGCATACAGCATCCAAGATATAAACCTTGGCTCTTCCGTACTCCAGCAAAAATCTTCAAGTCTAACAAATGAACCAGTGAAATTCTTTGAACAGCTACTGTATTAGCATCTGTAAGAAGATGGTTGAGAACATGAGGAAGCATTCACATATTCTGGCAAATAGAATGAGACAGAGAAAATTAAAGAGTTTGGGTTTGGGTTTTTTTAGAGAGGGAAAGTGCAATCAGGATAGCCTGTGTCACACTGGCACTAAAATCTGATATCTCAAGGTCTTAGCCTGAAAACATCAATAATCCTTTTACCATTAGGGGATGGATCAAGACCTGTAATTCCAGCTGACCAAAACATGAACTAGCTTAGGACCTTAGGCAAGCACAATGTGTTGTCAAACTAATAAGGTCAGTATAAAGATAACCAGGTCTTGAGGGATCCTGCCAGTAAGAGCAACAATGTGGGTCTGAGCGGGACTACCCAAACAAGTTGACAATGTTTTTCCCTTTGCCTGGAAGGAGGAGGGGAATGCCCCAGTCATCTGATCCCACAGTAGAGCTTGGCAGCCTCCCTTCACAGCTGTGCTGGAGGAGACTGGTCTGAGACACACCATATGCCCAGCCCCCTGGGCGCCGCTAGCTCAGAGCGGGGACAGCGAGCTGTCATCCCCAACATGTTATCTGTCCTCCGAGTGACAGGTGCCTGTCATCAACAGCCAGGCAGACCCATCACAAGTGCTGATCCTCCTGGTCTGGGGACGGCTCATCCCAAGGCACTGATCAGCTTTGGCTCACTGCGGAGGCCAAGAAATTAGCCACTTGCGCTTCAGGTGTAAGTCGGTGCCTCTCTGAGCTTAGTAGGTGTTGTCATAAACCACAAAATTTAGTGTTATGGTGGAAAGTGCTTTGCACAGCAGTCACGCAGCAGCATGTGGTAAGGACAGTGAACTACAATGGCAGGAGAGCCCAGGCAAAATCTGTCCCGGGACAGCTCAGGGATCAAGAGCTAATTTATCTTACAAGAAGACATGTTTCTTTTGTCTCAACACTGAAAACGCAAAGGCTTCCTCTCCTTCTCCCCACCAGTTTGTCAGGAGCCAACACTGTTGTTACCAGAGAGCAACTGAAATTTTTCCTGATGTACCGCAGGAATTGGAAGCGAAAGGCTGGTTTTGAATGCATTTTTTGCAGTGATTCAGTTGGTCTGGTTTGGGATGCTGTGGTTGTGCTTAATTTTATGGTCCTATTACATGCTGATGGATCTTACTTTCTTTAAATTTCACTAACAGAAAGCACCAGTATCTTGCTCATGAATTATCTATACAGTTTCAGCTCTCTCTATAATGAAACATAGATCAGAGGACAAGTTGATTAGTAGCATGCTTGTAAAATATTGCACATACACAAGCACTGGCAAAAGAGCATTCAAGCCAAATGTTGTAGGTTTTAGATTGTTTGCTTGAAATAAAACAGCTAGAACTACGTACATGTTGAGTGTTAATTATGTGTACCACAGCAGCGCACACAGGTAGTAGCTACAAAGTAGGTCAATACAGGGATAGAAGGCTGGCTGGACTTTATTTGGGGCTGAGAACAGGATGAATCTAAATTTATAATGAGAAAGATTTTGAGGAAGTGATGACTGTTGGTAAGACTCTTTTCTCACATCAGTGGTGAGACTCATCCACTTTATTAAGAGCAGATTTAAGTCTACATGAACTTTAACAGAAAAAGGGTTAACAGTGGTTCCTACTGAAAATCCCAGCCATTATGCATACACCAGTACTGAATTAGCAAGCAACACAATAAAATCACAATAAATCAAATAATGATGTAAACACAGCAATAAATCTTATGTTACACATCATTATGAGTTTTAAGTCTGGCATTAAGCAGAAAATGTATTTAATTGAGATCACAGAAGAGCTTTCCTCAGAAGCCACAGAACTGATAGTACTAGTGTTATAAAACCAGGCTGTGTGTAAGAGCCACCAGGCCTTGCTTTTTCTATATGAACTAAAAAAAATCAGCAGCTAAATGTACCATTAAGTTGCTTTGTGGCCTTGCCTGACCAGAGATTTTGCCTTGAGCAAGTTTCCTGCACAATCAGGCACATGATAGGCCTGCAGACAAAAATGTTGTGCTAGATACGGAGAGCAGATTTGACTGATTAACATATACTACAATATAGAAGCAGCTGTTAAAGTGTTTGGAATGTGGTAGAAGCAACAGATTGATAAGCTTCCAAAACAAGCTGTAGATGTTGTCCTGTCTCTGGTAAAAGAATGGTAAAAAAACCCAGCCAAACCCCAGAAGCCACTGAAAGCCTAAACCAACTAACCAAAAAGCTGGTCAAGTTTCAATGATCTGTGAAATTACTGAAGCAATAAAATGGAAGCAAGTGAAAAGAACATGCACCACAAGTTAAAATCTTAGAGAAAATTAAGGCCAGGTCTGCATCAGCAAGCAGTAACTCTGCAGTAGGAGGGGATCTGTAGAGCAAAGCAAGTGGTGGCAAGAACCCAGCTTCCACATGCGTGCAGCTTAGGGGGTGCTTCAGCCTGGCTCTTGCCCGGTTCCCCCAGACTTAGTACTCTTCTCTGGAGCACATCAGGCACATATCTGCTTTTAGTCCTTCCAGGAGAAACACCATTTGCAACCTCCAGGACTGCCCTGCAGCACAAACCAAAGCATACTAGGTGATGGGAGATGGACTTCAAAAGCGCTCCTGCCCTACACTGATATGCTGCAGATGCACTGTAGGTGCCACCTAGCTTATCTAAAAGGGTACTTGCATTGGAGAAATCTGTTCAAACTTCGCAATGTGATGTTTTTCATTCTGCAGTGGAGCTTCTTTTAGAAAGTGTATTGATTGCAGTATTCTTCAGTAACTAGTACCGAAAAAAATTATCTTCACGTTAGACATCGTGACATATGCTTTGACTTTTTGTAAGCCCTGAAGTAGTCAGGCAGTTGGACTGGATGATCATCGTAGGTCCCTTCCAACTGAAAGTACTCTGTTCTAGAATTCACGAACATTCCCAGGTCTAACAAGCTGGAGAGAGCAGATTTTTATAATTATGTCTCTTTCAGAAAAAAAACACCAAAACACTTGATTTCAGCATGTATGGGAGCTGGACTGGTGCATGAACAAGGCAGGAAAAAGTAAGTTGCTGCAACACTGTGCTGACTATAGCGTCATGGGTGCATCTGTCTGAGATTTATCACTCAGAGAGGTTAGAGAATTCTTCCTACTGGCAAACACAGGGAAGTTTGCTCATCATGCTAACCAGACTGCTCATGCTGGTTTATCATTTTTGTGGCATCTTTGAATTAGCACATAAAGAAATAATCTAGGGCCAGTAACAGGAAATATCTGTGACCACCTCCTGGTAAGTAAAATTGTTCCACTCTCCACCAGCAGTTCCCCCCTCTGCCTTTTTCTAAGGAGGGACTGTTCCTTTTGAGCAAGAAGTAGATACCAAGATGCACTGGGCCAAGTTTATCCTTGCAGCCCACGGGTTCATACAGTGGGTTTGTAGACAATCATTACAGCCTGTTGCTCCACACCAGCTTCTATGTTTCAGGTAGATGCTATCAAAAAAGGCAGCTGGTCACACCATTTTCTCTAAGCAGCCAGACTGTGACCACATCAAGAAGTCTAAACCCATAACCATGAATTTCTGAAAATGAGACCATGCACATTACACTTAGCTCTCTTACAAGTTTTAGAGCAATTTGCTCACCCCGTGGCATTGAAAAGACATAATGCTGAACTAAACTCTTGGAATGTCTGTAAGGTGGTACTCTGTCATGAAGACAGGCACTACTTGCCTGTCATCCTTGGGGGGAGTTCTATGGTTCATGAAGGATGGATAGGTCTTGATACTGGACTGCTCTGAAACCTCATTGAAACCAATACAATGATGGAGGAAAGTTGGTTAATGACAAAGAAAGACTTTCTTTAGTAGTATGGTTCTTTTTTTTACATGGATCTCACTTCAACTTTCCTATGTCAAAAAAGTAAACACGCTTTTGAATAATCACCACCAGCTCACTGGTCAAGGACGAAGTGAACCTCCCAAGTTAATTTAGCATAATTCTGTTTGATTTGAAGTTTATCTACTATTTGATAAATCATGCCTGTCATGCTTCAGGGGTGGTTACAAGAAAAAGAGGTCCTGAGTGACAGATAATGTCCCCCGTCCTTCACCTTCTCACCTTCCAGGCTCTTTGGACCTTGAATTTTGATTTTAGTTCCTTCCCAGGAAGGATCAAAAAGACAAAAGGTTTTTTCTCAGACTTGATAGGCAAAGTCCCAGAAAAGTAGTACATTAAACACTAACCTGTAGCTCCAGAAAAAAACAGGACTGGTAGTTGTTTGTAAAAGCCTGAATTAGAGACTAGCGACTTGAGATAAGATAGGCAATCAGTTCTGACTCTGCCACTGCAGACTTCTGGTCTACTTGCAAGAGAAGACGTGTCATCATTTCTCTTGACAGTGCCCAGGATTTCAGGGAGCTTGCCTAGCAGTCGCAGGAGAAAGGGGGAAATGAAAACAGGACTCTTAAGGAAGAATGAAGGACTTTAGTAGAGAAGGTCTTAACTTTATTTTTAACAGAGAGTCTACACCAGCTCTGAGTAAGGTTAGATATGGTTACATATGTCATCTCCAGATCATTGACAGGGAAACTGTGACTATTGATGTAACACAGATTTTGCTGTTGCAAGAATCCTTTTCATAAGGGTCACAGTGACAAAAGAAGCCTGAATAGAAAGGAAGGTCAGTTTATTTTTTGTACTGTGCAGTAGTTACTTGAATAACATCCTTTTTTTAATCAGAATTTCTTCCTAATCTGCCTAAGCCTCATGTGCAAATACATTGGCCATCTTACCACTGGAAATGCATTTTCCTAGATACTTTATATAGAAAAAAGGTCACGTACTACATTAAATCCACAGCTTCTGTATCACAAAGTAAATCTTTCAGCTGTATGTTCAACTTGGTATTCAAACACTGAAGTAATAGGACTGAGTTGGTCAGTCCACAGGGCTGGTTTGCTAGGCATGCTTGTGAGGCTCACATTAACCTCTCTGACAGATCGGCAGAACCCTGGATAGCAAGTGCCAAACGTGAGCCGATAGCACTGCAGCTATGCAGCAGCTCCTTTAAATGTCAACTGTGGCAGGCTCTATTGCTGATGGCTAGCTGCATGGAGGATGAGAGGATAGGTGCTAGTCCATGAATGGTTGTAAGCTGAGGAAAATTTCACTTGATATTATTTCTTTTCTGCAGCGGAAATTCATGTACAAGCAGATGTCATTAAAGAAATAATTTTTCCACTACGCTTTCTCAGGAGGCTACAAAATTACTTTGTGCCCACATCTAGTTATTAGAGACGGTACCTTATTCCACTGTGGAGGAAAATATGCTTTAGTTAAGATCTTCTAGCACAGAAGTTTCACTTGCCCAGTTGTTCTTGACTGGTTGAGGTGTTCACTGTTCTCAAAAACATGCATCTACTGTCAGGGCTACCCACAGAAATAAAATACTGCTCATTCATAGCCAGACCATTCCCTGGATTGGTACCAAAAGAAGCAGAAGAAAGTGTTTATGAATCACAAGAGAGTTTAGGGGAGATGGAAAAAGGCAGAAAGGCTGTTGGAGGGACTTTCCCCCTTTATGGTGCACAGTTGCCGTCACACAGAGCACACAGGTCTCTACCTGGCTGTGTGGCTCTCCAACACTGAGAAGTTGGAGGCAACTACACTATCACTGAGTGCACCATTGCTTTCTCTCCTCAGTACTCATGATACCAGGCATATAGTTGTAAACCTTCCTAGCCCAAATCTGGGCTGCTTCTATCACCTCTATTGACTTGAGGGCTCTAGCTGAGCCATTTGTCACCAAACCCACTGCACCTGTCCCCAGGCTTCTTAGTACCTTACTCAGCAAACACTAATTGAACTGGAAATTATTCACAGGAGGGTTGTCCTTTTCTCCCCTTTCTTCCCCAAAGGAAACATCTCCTCCTGCTATACGCTCTCTTTAATCTTGACACTATTCAGAATACAAACATAGGAAGAGAGTTATTGCAGCAGAGCCTTTCTTCTTTCCAGAAACAAATAAAATGAAAAGTTCAAAAGTCTCATGCTTTTGGTCACAACCTTCAGGCCAGTTTACCAGGAGGTAATATATGTACATTTTTATTTTATACAGCCTTTCTTCTTCCTTCCCTCAAAGCAGTCCTCTAAAGACCACACAGTATGCAGCATTTGGAATTTTTCTTTCCTTCTTTTTTTTCCTCTGGAGCTCATTCTAAAGTGCTTCCACAGATATTTTTCTTGCTTTGTGCTGCATTTCCTCTGTAATCCTTAAAAGACTTGGCAACACAACTTCCCTGGTTGGTATAAAAACAGCCATAGATATTTTTAAAATCACAAAAGCAAACCTTTCTACTCCCCCTCCCTCCTCTCCAAAACCCATATCATGCAAGCATCTCTCTCCTCCTTCTGATGGAAGTAATTTCATTATTTTAAAAGCACTTTTGCAACCAACAGAGGCGACACCCTGTGCATGTGCATACACAAGCCTCCTCAGGAGTCAATACGATTGTGCCCTCTCCCTACTTTCTCCTTTCTCTATCCTTCATCAATATTCATAATTTTCTTTTGCATTTTAACTAGGTGCACGTTGATATTCACTATATCTATCTTAAACATGAGTTTCCAATGTACAGTGTTAAACCCAAGCAGGTTGCTCCCTTAGGTGGAAAAGGCAGAGAATGCCCTTTTGATGACTTATACAAGTCTGGCTTCATCATAGAAGTTGTTTCCTTTTAACAGAGCAATGATACCCCAACCTCTGGATTAACTCTGCACATCCCCAGGCCCTGTATATGCTTAGGGAATCTTAATTTATTGCAGTGGTTCCCCTTACTCTGTAGCATATTAACTGCAGTATCACTTCTTCCCAGTGTTTGGAAAAGATGTTAGCTGATTTTTGGTTTGAGACTGTTTTTGTGTGGGGATAAGAAGGGGGGTGGGGTTTTTTTTGTTTTGTGTTTTCTTATTTGTTTGGGTTTTTTTTCCCTCTTTCTTCAATTAGAGATCAATTACGCTGGCCATTTCTTAGGTTTGAATTCAGAACACCTCACATAACATTACTTCCTACTGAAGGTATCTATATTCTTGTCCATTAATTACTTTTTCTGAAATCTAGTTCTACTAATACACTTCCAACTAACAAAAGCAGTTACCCACATTATATATGCCCTGAAAGGCAGCATAATAAGCAGCTAGAGAAAATGTTGACATAAAAAAAGTGAAACACCCCCCCATCACTGAGCCAAGGCAGTCTACCAGAAAGACTGGACTGAGACTGTCATTCCAGATAACTGACTATTGAAATGGGAGTGCTGTACTTCAGACAATCCATTTTCCCTCCCATCTCCTGAAAAGTTAAACATCCCAAGGTAGGAGATGCTCTGAGGTTTTTTGGCCCTTCTCAGTGACTTCTGTCAATCAACAAACAATCCCAACTTTAGGAAGGTAATTTTTTGTACAGTCTTTCTTTTGCTATAAACAGTTCTACTTATATGTACAGGCTTAACAGGAATAGTGTGACAGGCAGAAAGGGGAACTGTGTTATTCAGCAATTCCACCTTTGTCTGGTGGGCTATGAGGAGGAAGAACTCTGCTGTCCTCCCCCTCTCTCCAGATATCAACATCTCCTGATCAAAACTCCTGACATCCCTGCAGAGCAGAAAGATCTTGGCACATGGTGACAACATTCAAAGAGAGCAAAGAGCTGTGCACTCTATGTCTTAACATCCAAAGATATTTGAGCTTCTTCAGAATGAGAAAATATAAAGATAGCCTGAAAATGCCAAAGATACAAAATTAAGATTATTTTGGGATGTTAGAGCTTCTTGTAATTTATTTTTAAAAGAGGAAAAATGTTTCTCTTAAGTATACTGATTCCTCGTGCAATTCCTGCTCTCAGGTATATTTAGAAGCAGGTTGCTAGAAGGGCTCTATAGAAGCCCCTAACAACAAATCCCTCCTCCCTGCTTTGCTTTGTTTTGCAGCCCTGCACTGCATAGAGTGTGCAATCCCCACCAAGGGAGCTGAGCGATGTTCCTCCAAGAGCAAGGGACTTGGACTAGTTGGTAGTTCCAGTAACCTTAGGTGTGAGAAAAGAGTCAGTGACACAACGGTCATTCTGCACACCCTAACATACATGCTCCCTTCCTGGTCTCATTACACACGTTAATGTCCATTAAATGATAGCAAGTCCTGTTGCACTCTGCTTTGCCAGTCTCAGAGTTTCTACTTCAACAAGACCTCCCCAGTACTGGTGTTAGTTGTCTACTTGTATCCCTAAGAATTTTATTTATTCAGTTTCTTTACTTCTTTTTACCTGACCCAAGCAATGCTTTCCATTGTTAGAGTAAATTCAGTATTCGGGTTATCATACAAATATTACAGAAAACACCTGTAGATTCTATAGTAACACCTTATTTTTCCAGACCCTTGTAGTGTCCAACAATATTTCTTTGTTTATACATTTGGTCAAATGTACACAAAGTAACACTGAAAAGACAAGAACAAATAGATGGGCAAATATCACAGTAAGCAATTGTCAGCATGAGGCAAACTCCATTTGGAGAAACATCAACAGAAGTTCTGTGATGGGTCTGCAGAGAAATAAACCTGTAGTAGATATCAAAGAGCACAGACCTTTACCAGGACTTCCATAAAGGCAGCGTGAATACTGTGCTACTCCATGAGCAAAATCCTTTAAGGAAAATGAGCAGTACTGTGCTATTTGCTCATTTTCCAAACGCAGGCTTGGCAAGAGAAGACTGACTGTGGAATAGATGTCAAGAAGAGTAAGAGCTGGAGAAGCAATGGCAAAACAAACATGAAGAACTGCCTCCAGATGTTTGGGCAGATCCTCTTTTCCTCTAATAAGAGTCATGGAACAAAACGGCAGCTGCTCGTGTCTGTTCAAGATTTATATTAAAAATGAAAGCATCAGCATTTGCCTGTCCTCCTTTGGGGTGTGCTAGAGTCACCCAGGCTCCAGCAGTACATAATCTGCACGTGAAGGTTAACATGGTTGAATCAATCTGATCAAGGATGAAGATTCAGCTGCTATCGATTCCCCGTTTACACTGATTGCCCTTCCCGGGTCAGAATGGAGACCCATCCCATTGTTCAGTGAATACAGTATTCTGTTCACTACATCAATTACCCTGACCCCAGGGGGTCCAAAAGCCTCCCTGCTCACCCATTTACAGTGACAGCTGTCATGCTAATGAATCCACATTGACATTATAATTAAACCATTACACAAAGTGAGGCCTCACTCTCAGCTGTACCACAAACACACACAAGGCCACTTTAGAGAGGCTGCCTATTAGAAATGTAGTATAATAAGATGAGGTATCCCTCAAGTTTTAAAAGATGAAAAATGAAGGCAGAAGATGCAAACTTAAAGAGGGATTAGAAAACAAGGACAGCCCTTGAAGAAGTGACTTTTGGTTTCCTCTTTAGAGTAACTTTTGCTGAAGAAGTAGTTTCATGACAGATTACCTTCCTGACAAGTCTCTTTTTGAAGTAGATCTTAGAGAAGAAGGAGCACTTCAGGACAACAAGCAGTTCCACAAGCAGAGTCAGAAGCACAAAAATCCCCAAACCCTCTGCACTCACCTCACCTGAGCTAGAGATCACAACCAGTCCAAAGAAAAAAAAAAAAACCAACCCAAATATACACCAGCTGATGTATACATATGTCAGTTGGCCAAGAGGAACCGTATTTGCATTCTGCTTAGCAGAAGCCTTTTGCTCCACAGGGGCATGCAACTGCACCCAAGCCATAATCCTCCCAGGGTTCCTTTACATCCATGCACCCTTTTAAAGTTTGGTCATTACTGACCAACCACCTTAGAAAGTGGTTAGGGTTTTTTTGTGGCAGGGATGGATTGGGTGGGTAGAGAGCTTCATATCATTCAAAGGGCCTCTGCTCTTTGCAGGCCTAAATGTAGGAGGCTGAAGAAGGTTGAAAAGGAAAAATATTGATGTTGAAGAAAAAGATGCTCTTTTGCTCTACCCTGTGAGTACTGATCTTCCCACACAATATTTTGCAGTTATATGGCAGCCTATTACATAAAACTTTATTAGTGACTGAAAGATTTTCTTCTAAGGAAGTATAAATTACTCTGTGCAATAGATAAAGAGTGCTCATCTAGATGTAGAGTGCATTCTACAGAAGGTAGTGTTACAGGGAGCATGGAGGTAGGCAATTTGGTAGTTTGAAGTCACACAGTCTGGCCTCAACAGCACAAAAGTGTACTCTAACAATATTTAGTTTATCAGAAGTCTTTTATTTGAGTCTGATCACCAGAGGATTTAAAAAGCTGTATTTTATTCCTTTTTATTTCTTTTTTTTTTTTTTTTTTAAATACAGTGTATTCAAGTACAGGGATAAGCTCTGGGATGTTATTGCATGTTGCTGTTTGGGAACAAATCCTCATATCTGAGTAATGAAAAACACTCAGTACAATGCTATATCTCAGAATTGCAAGTTTGATAAACTTAAGGACATGGCTGTCCTTCACCAGAAAGGATTACCCGAACATACTTTGAGACCTTTGTGGTCATCCTGAAGTGATTTCAGATCTATCAGAATAAAGAGGAATCTGAGTTTCTGGGACTATCTAGAGACTTTTGTGTCTATACCGAAGATGTTTAGCAGAATTCAGTTTCCTCAGCTCTGAAGACTTGACTTCACTGCTCTGACAGGTCATTAAAAGCTGCTGGAAATGCTCCTTGTTGGTTTCTACTACTGATGAAGGTCATATGGCTTCTGCATAGGTACCACGTTAAAGATATTTCCCCCAACGAAAAACCCATTGCAAAGAGCCATGGTTTTCCACACCATCCCTGCCAAAAAAAAAAAGCTGGTCTTTATGTTCTTAATTACCCCACCAGAGAATAAATTCAAAATTTAAAATACAATAAAAATCTAACCAGAAACCTTTACTTAGAATATTTAGAAGTTCTACAATAGATGGAGATGTTCCAGAAAGATTCATTTTCCCTACAGAGAGAGAGCAAACTTCAGCACTTCCAATTGTTTTTAGAGTTACCTACTTCAACTGATAGCCACCACGCTTCTTTCCACCCTTCAGCCCCTCACTATGACAGATTACCCCGTATCCTAAAGTAAAAAATAGAAAGGAACAGACTTATAAGGAGGATCATGGAGTTAAGCATTCACAAGTTGGGAAGTGCCAGAACCACATCTAGTCTACGACCCTTAGATCAGCCTATGGCTGTGAATACGTTACATCATCTTTAACTCTGTGCAGTTGCACAGAGCCCATTCAGTACACAGAGTATACACCCTGAGTTCACACAGAGTATGCAGGGTATATGCTGTGAGTTTACATCAACTTACAGAGCCCATTCTGTACACAGGGTGTATGCCCAGCTATGTACCAGCCATCAGTAGAAGAACATTGCTAAATTCTTATAAATCACAGGGAGAGCGGAGGAAGTGCACACCGGGAATATCATGTGGCATCACGCAGTCTTCCACACAGATGATCAGAAGAACTTAAAGTCTTAGATCCCCCATTATCATATTAGGGCAGGCCAAAGCAAACATTTAGTACTGGAAGGGGATATAACCTGGCAAAGTTATGGGCAACTGAGAGTTGGACCTTGATCAACAATTTCAGCAATACATTACACTTCTGGTCCTACTTATAATACTGCTGCCACATGAACAGAACAAGATCTTAGAATTTTTTTTAATTTTTTTTTTTTAATCAGCATAGTTCCTTTGCCTTCCCTAGGGCTATGCAAGTCTACAGAAGCTGAGGACTGCCTGTAATGTATGTTGTGTTATTCTGGTTTCCTAAACTGTACTTTGAATGATGAATGGGAGGCTGAAGCAGCTGATAACAATGCTAAATGGTGAGAGACCAAATATGCACCAGTAGCTCGGCTGAAATTGCGTAGCTGGCATAGAGCTGGGCTTGAGCTGAGAAACAGATGAAGTGTTCTGAGAGTGTGTCAGCCCTGGAGTCCTAGAAACAGAGTTTTCTTTTGCAAAACATCTTTCTCTTGGGGGATGGGACAGAGGGAAAGAGAGGGACTTTTTAAAAGCTATGAACATTATGACTTTTAACCAAGCATACAATTAATATATCAATAACTGAAGTGATATCAAACAGATCAAAGGTACCTGCAATCAGACCAGCCTGCTCCTCTGTGGAAGGGGAAACTGCACAGACAGGGAGGGCATCTGCTTCCACGTTTTGTGCCACTTAGTTGTGCCCAGGGCAGGTCCAACTATATGTTTGAGCAGGAATTTAGATATTTTTAAAAAGATCTGACATTTTTACAATGGGATTCTTCTCTTCCATGCTCTGCATGCTGCACCTAGATGAAAAAAGGCTCAGGAGTCCAGTTAGGTCCAGATTTACTCTTCTGAAGTCAGTCTTGCTTTCTCAGGGCTTGAATAAGATGTCCCAGAGGCTCCTTTATAAAAGCCTGTTTGCTGCAACCAGTGGAGCCCAGTGCTAACTGATAACTTCAGTGTATGTATTTCACTGGCATATCTACAGGAGCTGTGGTGTCTATCCTCTGGTGGAACAATTTGCTAAAAGCACCCCAAATCCGTAAGTATTGACAAACCAGAACATTAACGCTTTCCCTGGAACCTCTTTGCATGTGGATAAAACCCAAAACATTCTTACCAAGCTAAGTCATTACAAGTGCTGGAACACTGGCTAAAAAGAGATTCCCTCTGCCTTGGTATATTTAGTAAATTGTGATGGTAGGAGAGACATCAGTGACCAAGACAACACAGTTTTGCTGGGAGATAGTTGGTCCCAGCTGAAGCAAGATGACTTGAACTGGAAGGCTAAGTTATATGGAGGGAAGAGTTAGTGGGACTCCAGGATAAGATACTCCATCAAATAAATCCAAACATGAGTTTGTAGGCTTGCTTTTTGGTTCTTAATATTTTAAGAACTAACATTCAAACATAACATTTACTAATTCAGCATGTTTACACAACACCCGAGGCCTCTGGACACTTCTGAACTACAACCAACCAATGATATTTGGATTTAGGCATTCAGTCAAGACAGAGGCAGAGAAGGGGGCAAAGAAGTCACAACACTGAAAACCACATTTTTGCATTTAAATATTTTTCCTCTATTAATCTGTGCCAGTCTTAACAACGAAGAGACCTGTTTTTCAGTGCCCTGTCCCTTTTTACAGATCGGTCCTAAAATTCCCCCCAGTGTAATCCCCACTGCCTGAAATTTTGCAAGATCCCTACAGCTCTTCAATTACCTTCGTTGGCCTGTCAGGGCTCCAGCATCTCAAATTCAGTTAGCTGGTGTTTGGACCTCTGCCAAGGGCCAGCCTTTGCTCCTAATGACAGCCAGCTGAGGGGACACTGAGAGGGGCTGAATTCAATTTGCAGGCCCTCTAATCTGATTAGGGGAGCAGGGTTTTTATTTTCTCCAAAGTTTGCAGTAGCCAGGATGAGTGATGGCCAAAGGATGAGCTGTCAACATCAACAAAGGCTTGGAGACAAACGAAAAAAAATGAGGGGATATAAAAAATTTTTTTTTAGAAGAGAAATGAGTCTGCTCTGATCGACAGCACAGAGAGCTGTTGAGTGAATTGTTCAGGTGACAATGTTGTGTTTGCAGAGTGTCACTCTGTGTGGGCTGTTAAAGCAGGAATGGATCCAGCTACCAGGCAGATGTCAAACAAATTCCAAGGAGAGCTTTTCTTTTTTTTTTTTTCTAAATAGATCCAGTGTCCAGTCTCTAATAAATATCTTACTATTCTCCCATCCTGGTCTAAAATATGCAACAACTTCTCCATTTTCTACTTCATGATACTCTATTACAACTACTCAGCCACAACAAAAACTTATTATATAGCCACACACTCTTAATTTTTCATTCTTGCACATTTGACAGTTTTATCTTACTGAGCAGACTTGAGTGAGTTTTATTTGCTTCACTTTGTAATAGAGTTATGACAAAGTCTAACACCACTTCCTCACTATGGTTTTCTCAGTGTTTGAACACCTCGCTTTTTATAGTTGCCCACTCAGTCTTTAATGATATAATTTTTGTATCACAAGAACATGAGCCTGGAGAAAGATGGTGGAGCTATGGCATTCTGTAGGTTCTGCTCTTCCTCTTGCGACACCCAGCAGGGCACATTCAGCACAGCTATGGGTTCCCCTACTAACTCTGCACATGTTTATTTCTACTCAGTACAGATCCTGGGGACAACTATTTAAATAAAAAGCCTTCACTGATGAACGGGCATGGAGCCAGCTCAGACACCAATCCAGTAAAAAAGGCTCCATAACACAACATAAGAGATAATTCATATTCTCAGGATTTCCATTCAGAAAGTTTTTGTAGTTTAGAATCCATCCTGTAAGCCACAAGCAAAGTGAGCAGATTTGAAGAAAGAGATGCCAGTGGGAAAATCCTGGTTCCAGGTCTGACCCTGCAGTGTCACAGCTTCCTTGACTTGGGTATTTGAGTGACACCAATATGATTCACAGCCCTGCAAAGACCATGATGACTTTAGCTATCCATGGGAATCCCTTAGAAGGCTACATTTTTCACAGTCGGGGCTTCTGAAACTCCCAGCCGGGAAGGTAAGAGTCTGCCAGCCCCTCAGAGTACCTCCAAGGCAATATATTGGTTAGCAAAAGGCCCAGCTCAGATGGCACATACCACCACCTTTTCTCATTACCCTGTAATATCCACCACAAAAAGTCACTCTCTCATCCTGTGAGCGCATCAACTGGCAGAGCAGCATAAACAGACAATTTTGGCTATCAGACTTGAGCAGAGAGCCTGAAGGAACAGCAAGGTAGAACTCAAGACACCACCACCACAGCTGCTTCACCTGAGAGCAGGAAGACAGGCATGGGCTCAGAGACAACCAAGCAGGCGCTGGTCACGTCTCAAGAGCCACAGGCCAGCCACAGGAGACAGGGAGCCCAGCATCCTTCAGGCAAGCAGCACCATAGTCTTGTGAAGGAGCACAAAGCAGTTGCATCATTGCCTTAGTGTCTGAAGGCCTGAAACTGGGGGACTGACATTAAGATATGTTAGAAACAAGCTTAAAAAAAAGAAACAAGCAGAAAAACCAAGGAGCGTGTATGATGGAGAAAGGACTGTTGCTGTAGCCACAAAGAGGCAGAGAGAATTAAAACAAAACCAGTAATAACTCTCCTGCTGTTCTCCTGTATGCAATGTCAGAACATGTGCATAAGCGGTCTTCTCTAGCAGGAGGCTCACTTTGCTAGCAGTTCTGACTCATTTGTCATCCTGAAGTATTTCTGGGCACTAACCTCGGGTAAGACTTCCCTTAACTTTGTAATTTGGTGATGGAGAGCTGGTGAGGGGGTATCTCTCAGACACACGCAGAGCTCTGAGGTCTCCTGTGCTTGAGAGTAGAGGCTTAGCATTTGGGAAGTAGCTTGTTGTCTCATCAAGGATGTGCTTTCTGCCTCTGTACATATTCAAAGCCTCTGCAAAAATAAATTAGCCTTCACAAATGCTCAGCTGGAACCTATTAGCTTGTCTGCAAAGATCCGTGATGGTCGCATGCTCTAACCTCCCTCAGTTCTTGCGTTCAACCGGATTAGGCTGTCTCCACAGAACATCCCAGGGCTAAAGGGCCAAGTAAAATGTTTCTTGCAATCACTCTTCCTGCAGTCTTTTCTCCTGTCTATCTGGGGCCTCTGTGGAGCCAGACAGGAGAGCTGACAAGGGGGAAGCTGCCTGTGTTGTGCCCTCCACTTCCCTTGCTAATGCTCTGGCAGAGAAGAATGAGAGCAGCCTGACAAAGCTGCAGAAGGGTGAATAAGCAGAGAGGAGGAAGGAGAGGAAAAGATGAAACTCAGATGAATGAGGAAAGCACATAGGAAAGGAGATATAAGAAAGATAGGAGCAGACGTGGACACATAGGCAGGAAGGGCAGCAGCTGTGAGGAACAATTTTGGAACAGGAAGGGTAAAGAGAAGGCCCACTGGCCTGTTGGAGCCTGGGGTCAACACCCCGAAGTACTGACTTTCCTCCCTTGTCACAAAATGCCCGAGAACATCTTACTGCTCTTAGCAGCATAATACCAATAATAGAGCTCTGAGCTCTTATAAATTATATCATGAGCTCAGCTAGTGCAAGAACCATTGGACAGACTTACAGATCCCACTCCTGTTGTGGGGTCTAGGCAGGGAAATCAGTGTAATGGTACATGATCACAGTATGCTTTAAATGCTATATGGGTAGGAAATTACAACCCAAATTACATGGTGGAAAGGAAAGGCTGCAAAGCCAAATACCCTAGTGTTAGAAAGTGGCAGAATTAGTCACTCATGTTTATGATATGATATGACCCAAGCTCTCTCAATCTGAAAAAGTCATCATATTTTCAAGAACGCAATATCCTTTATGTTGAGATAGTACTATATAATGGCAAAATAGGGAATACCTTTCATGCCTTGCTGAAGTCTTTTGATCTAAGCCTGAAAATAACCTCTGCAATGAAACCATCACCTGTGCTTGTTCATTGCTTTGCATCTTTGTTTAGAATAAACTGACCAGTAATGCCTTTGTATTGGCATCCAACCATTCAAAAACATTAAAAAATTACAGAACAGCCCATCAGTAATGCTACAAGTTAGATGCTAAGTGGCCATTCCATATTCTAGATCTACCTTTGGAGTCTAATAAGACTCCAAAAAACCAAGCCAACTCCACCAGATAACAAATGCAGATGGAAAAGGCAAAAGCACTGAACATCCTAAAAAGCCTATGGATGACAAAACTTCAAAAGATACTGCATATGTTTACATCTTGTTTGAGGCCATTAATGCAGTTACACCATGGGAACATTTGGCCCATTATTCATAATATCCAGAAGATGAAGAAGAGTAACACACTTAATTGAAACCCTTGTCAAAATGAAAAATTAATTATCCTCCAAAGATTCTCTGTCAAACTGTCTCTTTCTATTTGCTACACAGGGACAATACCAGCAAAATAGCTCTGCAAGTCCCCTCTACCAGCAAGTATATTATATTACGTACAAGTAATGAATGCAGAAGGAGCCAAGTCAGGAATTCTGCAATGAGGAACTCTTTCATCAGAAAATGCCTACTCTGAAACCAAGCCTGGTTTAGGAGGGTATGGGAAAAGCTTCAGGCATTGCAGTTTGAGCATGCCTATCTCTACTCAAAAGGGAAGTTTCTGAGAGGCAGGAAGAGTCATCACAGAACTACAAGACAGTCCAACAGCACATGCACTGTCCCGGCCCGGGAAAGACTAGGCTCTGCTTTGAGTAAAAGCAACAAAAATCTATGCTGAAAGGAAGGACCGTGGGGTCATTGACTGTTTGGGCTTCCTGATGCCTCTGCAAACAGTCCTGAGACCTTCCAGGGGAACAGAAACCAAGGAGAGGGACTTTCACATCTCAGGAACTACTGATGGATGGTACAATCATTTTGTGTCCATCCCTTTTCTTAACCAGGAAAGCAACAGCAGCTCAGGCAGGGCTCGCACCCCTCCAACTCTGTGACCCCTTTTCCACAGGCATAGATGAGGAAACAGAGCACTTTGATAGCAGGCACAGATGACTCAAGACAGTGGCCGTCTGCCCAGACCCAACCAGAAATATTAATTCAGTTTCTAAATCTTCCTTGAGCAAAGGCCTACAGTTTCCAATCACCCAAGTATTTGCTTTCTCTCCTGCCAAGCACTAGCCCCAAGACAGAGAAAGAGTAAAGTGCCAAGTGCCTGTTAAAGGCCCCAGTCTACCAAACCTAGAGCATAGCTAGAGTGGAGAAAGACCCCTGGCTTTTTTCACTTGCGCCACATTATCACAGAAAGGTGGATTAGAAGTTATCTCAGCTCTGCTTTCTTTCAGAGCTCCTTGGCAACACAGCCACCAAGATATAAATATGCACACACAAAAATTTGCAGCAGGCATATGTGCACGCACACACACAAGCCAACAGGCAAAAGCATTTCAAGGCATGGGGCAGATATGGCCAGGAAGGCAAAGGGTTTCTGGAAATTCTGGGAAGAGGAGGAAAATAAAGGAGACTTTTTTTATCCTCTTCTTGAAATTTAGCTTTTTTAACAGTTAAAAAAAACTCACCTTGGAAAATAAATAACTTCACAGCTGCTCTACCTACCACCAGCAAGCTTCACACAAATTGCTACAGTTTCAGTCCTGCATAGTGTAAAATATAATTTAAATGAAGAAGACCTAATTCTGACTGAAATAAAGCTGACAAAGGATGAACTTAACCCAAGCGCTCAACAGTACACTGATTAAAGGACTGTAGACAAGAGAGCCCCCCATCCCTGAAGGTAGCAGGCAAGTAGCGTTTCATGGACCATTTATTACTTTTCTATACCGTAGGTGGCCATTAGCACTCGCACCAAAATTAGGGCCAAGGATAACACATTGGCATTACCTTTTGTGTTCAGCCACAGTAACAGCAAGTAGAACAATATACACCAGGCATACATACAATATACCTGAGGTGCCCTGTGCCGTAAGGAGAGCAACACACTTCTGTCACTCATGCTCATACCAAAAAGTGGCAAATGAACCCACTACACCAAGTCCCCGTACACAGCAAGTGACAGCCCTCACCGCAGTATCTAGCTCCCTAAAGTCCTAAAAGCTTTTCTCAGCAAAGGCCAAAATAAAAGCTAGTCACCCCAAGCTTCTTATGGCTTTGCTTTCTTCCTGGCCAGCTTCGGGCAGGGAGGGGCCCTCCCTCCTCTTTGGGTGGGAAGTTTTCCTACATGGTATGGATGTTGATACAATCAGACACCTGGAGCAGATGCTCTTTCTCCTGGATTAGGTGGGATGGGGATTTAGCACGGCATTTTGGTATCTCCTGTCTCACAGTTCTTGTCCCCAGACACAGGGGAATATGTATCTGATTCCTAATGAGCAGCACCAGGTTGGGAGAAGGAGCAAACATATCAGGAAAGCAGTGCTGGGAAAGTCTTTGGGTTTGTGTAAGCTCTTCCCTTGCAGTAGGTAGGAAGGGATTGTTTATCAGTTGCTCTTATAGCTCTTTTTTTATGTACATGCAAATTGTTTACATATTGAATTTTGTGCAGTAAGATGAAGAAATATTTACTCTGAGATGTCTATATTAACTATTCTTAAACCAAGAACTCAGCTAATTAGAAACCCTTCTGTGGCTCAGCTTTATTATTGTGAGAAGTGTTTCTGAAGTCTACGTGGCTCCTGTGGTCTTCGAGGAAAGAACAAATGTAAGAGTCTGCAGTGGAACATGAGAGTCCTGCAAGTATAACACATTCATCAGGAAACTCAGGCTCCAGGAGGGCTGAGAGAGGGAAAATCTTACTGATTCTGGTTTACTGACAGGCCTTTTTAGAGGAAGGTATCAAACAGAAATTTACTCTTGGTCCATCGTTTGGAAAAATGTACAAATTCCTTGATTTCCCTGCCTTATGAGAAATCTTCATCACTTACACTCATTCCAAGTTTTGAACCTAGTATTTGAAGCCAGGTATCAATACTGATTGTGAATTTGATAGGACAGTCGGCAATTCTTTGGGAAAAAATCATCGCCATATTCTCCTCAGCTCACTTCCTTTCCCTGTCCACGCAGCCATGACAGGGTCAAATGTATCTACTCTTGGATGTTTTTCAGGCAGTCTTTCAGACCACCATCCATCTCTTCTGAGATACCTCATGAACTGCCATTTCCAAATGTTATTACTGCCCTCTAACACGTCTCTTTCTGGTCCTGCTGGTCCCCGGGGTCTCAGTCAACATCTGGCTGGGTGAGCTGCTCTGCAGTCTCTTTCAGTTTGTTTTGTAGGAGCTGATACCCTGCAGAGTTGATACTTCACCATGAAAGAAGATCAGACTCTTCCCTTAACATGAGTCTTCATTAGTGAATTGCTGTATCATGGTCCTTTTATGTTTAATCTCCTCAATTAGTTCAAATAATGAATTTACTGCCAGGAAAGTTTACAAAAGCAGATCATTTTAAATAAATACTCACTAAGTAAGTAGTCACTAAGTGCACTCAAAACCTGCATGTGCTCACCCCAGCAGGCAAAGAGCTATGCAGGGGGGTGGCTGCAGCTGCTGCCACTATTTCTGTGTTAGACAAGGGAAAGGAGGGCTCCAAGCTTTGGGAAATACCTGCTTGTTATTTGGGGGTGCTCTGCTTTAGTCCCAGCTACTTTTTGGTATCAATATCAAGGCATTTGTAAAGATCTATTAATAACTGATTCCTAGGAGAGCTGCAGGTTAGGTATTACTTGTGTACACTACCTGCCAATTTAAATCTCATCTTCCTTAAATCTCTCACAAAAAGCAGAATACATTTACACAATCATTTACAATGGCAGAATGATTTGGATAAACTAGGTACTACCGTTTTGTCTTAAACTAGCAATTACTGACAAAGCAGTGCATTTTATTTCTGTGTTTTGTGCACAGACCTTGGAGGTAAGCCATTTCCAATGGCATGCTTTCCTTACAAATCTGGCTTAAGTGACAATGAATTCTTTCAGGAAATATTCTTTGTTCAGTTAAACAGTTCATCTTCCAAAAGCTCTGAAATTACTTGGTATTTTGGAAGATGTTCATTCCACACTATTGATGGCACGCTCAGATTTCTGAAGGTTTTTCCTCTGATTATATTCTTTTCATCTAGAAAAGCAGATAATTACACAAATTTTTAATGTCAGTTTTTAACAAAGAGACTAATATTTCCGGTTTAAACATCTTGTTTGAACAGTTAAAACATTTTCTCTTCAAGGAATAAGAATTAATACCTTGAGACTTCTTTCAAGCAAGAAAAGAACAACAGAATAAAATGAAATAGAGAAAAAATATTTTTTGTACTTCTTTACTCTTGTCTGCTAGGCTAATGCTGGAAAACCACAAGAAGGTAAGGGAAAGAACTTTCCACAGTCTAAATTGTCTTAATTTTCCTATGGGGGCCAAAGAGAAAACAACCTATTTTTCAAATGTTCTAAATGGGGATTTTTGTAATGAAAACTCCTATTTGCCCAGTAAGCTCTACTTGGTCTTGTTCAGGGTAGGGTCCCTATAACTTGTTATGGTTTTGAATATTGAGTCTCTCCACTAATGTCCCAGGGGGTAGCTTTCTACATGTTTCAAGACCTCCCTAATCGCTGTAGGAAGTTTGAATGTCTTCACGTTTTGGACCCACTTACAGGTTTGACATATTCTTTTCAAATAGAATTAACTTTTTTCTAAGGCATTTTTAGAAATATATTTTAAATACCATGGAGCAACACAGAGCACTGAGGCCTTGACCCTATGAAGCTCTCCATGGGAGAGGACATAGAGTCCCCCGATACCTTGGTGGGACACCCAGGTGCTTTGGAAGGACCCTGGTCAGGCGTCCGCACGTAAGAGCAAGACTCGAGACACAGCACTTATGTCCTGTGTCTAAAGTCTAGAAAGATGAGCGTGGATTGAGAAGCAACCCAAAATCTATGTCAGTAATACCATGGATTTTAAGGGTAGCCCTTAGCCTATGGATTTACTTAATTTTGATTGAAATTCTAATGCCAAAAATATTAGGAAACCTACTTGCTGTTTCCTAAGCACTCCTCCCAGCCTTGGAGGAAAAGTCAAGGTTATTATCCCTTGTAATCCATCATGAGGAATTTTCAGACATTCGGCAGCGACTCTTTGGTCATTTTTTTGTGTCACCTTAAGCCCTACAACTGCATATTGTTTTCCAGGCAAGGATAGCAAATAAACCCATTAGTTCAAGTACCTGCCACCTGGGTCAGGAACGTCACATCCTCCTATATACAAACACACATATATATATATACATAAATAAGAGAGAGGGGGTGAGACAATTTCTCAGCAGCTCTCAGAAGAAAGCTCTTTCATGATGAAATTTTTACTGAAGAAAAGCTCCTAAATCAATTGCTCCCAGGGGAGAGGTGGGAGGAGGGAGGACGAGGAGGGCTGCATTTTCCTTGCTCAGCAGTTTCCCATCGCCCTCCCCTCCTCCCTTCCCTTCCCATCATCAGTTGCAGGCACTGCTCAGGGCCAAAAAAAGGGCCGACCCCATGGCAGGGCACCTCGGGGTGCTTGAATGGGCAGTGAGGGCCTTGGCTGGCAATGCTGAAACATGTAGGGCCAGGTCCCTTTCCACCACATTTCCTTCCAGCGGGGCGAGAGCAGGACTTCCCTATCAGTTTAGCATACCAGAGACTTAGAGGGGCTTACCAGGCTGCTCTGTTCAGGGGATAAAAGATGGGAGCTTGGCAGGAATAAACATGTCACTCGGGGAGCCTTGCTCCACGGGGCCTGATTTCCCTCTCGTGTTGGCTCACTGCTGGCGCAGCTCCCCAGATGCCACAGCACTAATCCTGATTTATGCTGAGTTTCAGCGGGTGCAGGACCAGCCCCTGCGTGGCCCCCCAGGCATGCTGCTCCCCCTCGCCTGGGTGCTCGCTGGTGCTCAGGAGGAGGGAAAATGTGTCCTCCTCGTGCTGGTAGGAACAAAAGGCATAATTAAAGCATTTTTCTAGCTTCTTGGGTGGGAGACATAGCTTTGCATGTGTTTGTGAAGCATCAACATGTGGCAGGGAGCCTGGCAATCCCAGTGCTCACTGGGATCGGGAACCGCAGGGTTGAGCTCTGCTCCTCTGCAGCTTCCCCTGAGGTTAGGTTAGCAAAATCAGATGTGATTTTGAAGCATCCCTGGCTAGAAACATCTACAGGGTGTGCTCTTCAGTGAGCAGACACCTGGCACTTTCTGCCAGTGAGGCAGCTCATGGCAGCTCCACCGTGCCCAAGATGCACGCTGTCTTGAGAAGCAAGGGGAGGACTGCTTGCATACCTTCTGGAGGGGAGTATTGGGAGAACGAGGTCATTTATTTAGGGTGGCTCTGAGGTGCTCATAGGAGAGATAACAGGGAGTTGAGCTGGCCCTTAGCAATATGTTTGCTTTGAAATCACTAACTTTCTATTTACAAAGGGAAGACTGGCACCAATGTTTCCATGTTGTTTCTTGGTCTTTCCCTAAAGAGAACAGTGGGGGGAAACATTCCCAAGACTTTACAAAGGGTCTTAGTGGGCTTCCCAAAGATGTCTGTTTAACAGGACTAGTGGTCCTTCACCATCAGCCCGGGGTAGCCAGGCACACGTAAACAACACTTCATCCCCATCACACAGTGCACAGAGCAGTGACACCCCAGATCTCAAGGGGAAGTCCACCAAGGGCAAAGCCCTCCCGGAGTTTTTTTTGGAGGGAAGTTATCACTCTCTCCCTTCCCTTTCCCTTACCTCTGCTCAGTTGTGGCGACATGATTCGGCTTGAACCCATACTCCCTGAGAAACTGCAAGGTCCCTCACAGATGTTTGGTAACACATCAACGGCATGGCCCAACACAATGTAATGAAATTCCCCCCCAATCTCCCTCAGACGTTACCTAATTGATAAAGTTGCCGCCCCGCGCCGCAGCAGCTCCCTCCCCAGCTCGTGCGACACAGCCGGGCTCTGTTCCCTTTCGCCATGACATCATGCCGACACTCGCCGCCCATGCATCATGCTGCCTGCAAGCTTCCTCTTCCACCCCAGATAAACACGGCTGAGACAAACTCCCTCAGCACTACAAGAAAAAAAAAAAAAGAACTAAAAAACCAAACAACTTTCTGCAGCTCCTGCCCCAGCTCCTTGTTCCTGCCTGGGTTGTGGTGAAAGCTGCTGGCCGGGGGCTTGGACATGTAGCTTGTCTGCAGTGGCCTTTAGCCTCCCGCCGTTTGCTGGCAAAATCCAGAGGGGGAAAAAGCTCAAAAATGCAAAGGTTTCTGCTATAACTTCCAGGCATGAATACCAAAGTTACTCTTGCTTATACAAGTGTGTACACATCAGCAGAGTTTCCATGGGGTCAAGTATGAGACCAAATGAGAACATCAGGCTCAAACTGGCAAAAATCTGGCATAACTTGGTTGGCGGGGCTGTAGCTAAATTTGCCATAAATTTGGTTTACTGTGCACTGTACTTAATGCATAACTGGAAAACCAGGTTGATCACAGAGAGAAATGTGTGAAAGTAGTTTTAGCAGAAAAAGAGCTATTTTCTCATTTTCTTGTTAGTAGCTCTTGATTTGAGATTGCCTGCCAATGTTGTCCTCCCTCAATATGTAGTCTACAATGTCTTTTTGTAGTGTAATCTCCCCTGTGATTTGAATGCTGAATTCAAAGTTATCCTTCACTGTCTAGTCTATAGATCTGTCATGAAAACAATAGATGTGAATTCTCTGTCATCCTTATCATAGTGGGTCTTTGCAAAGTTTTCACACAAATATAATTACTGAAAGTTGCAATTATCCACTGACCAAAATTATCTGTAAAACCTTGTGGAATTTAGCAAATAAGGTCAGAAAAAATGGATCCAAATATCTGAAGTTTTCTTTTCTAAAATTATATATTTTACAAAGGGAATTTTAGTTTATAGAAAAGTTGGGTATCAATTCAAAATACCATTTTGTTTCAAAATCAAACACACTTTTTCAGTTACGAAAGAATCCCACCCCCCCAAATCATGCAATATAACCCAAAATATGTATATTCATGCATGTGCACACATGCACATATAATCATGCAGAAAGACACAGAGAAAGTGAGAGAGAACCCACAAAGAAAATTAGCTCCTTTTTATTTAAGTCCAAGCTAACCCTCAATAATTTTTTCTTTCTGGTTTCTTAGTTCAGATATCAAACAACAACAACAAAAAAGGTCAGCTATTCACTCCTAATGCTTACACACAATATCCTTTACTTCCTCCTCTGCCGAAAAAACCACAATGAACATCCAGGCTCTGAGGTCTAAATCTGTATCTATGAAACACAGGAAATAGTAAATTTTTGAGCCTAAAAGCAAAAAAAAGAATAACAGAGGTTGTCTTCTGTTAATGCTGCTCATGTAATTAATGCCCCCACATTAATTACAGGCATTAATTGCCCCGCACTTAATACAGGGTGCTGTGGGGTTTTGTGGGATGTTTAATGAAGTGGTTGCTGAGTCGTCATAACATTCCTCATCCCGCAGTTTCTCTGGCTGCAGAGTGAAGCAGTTTTGCATCCAGGACTGGGCTGCCACAGTATTTCTCCTGCCTCCTTACAAGAGTGAGAAACGGAGCCAGAGCTCGGGGTTGGGCTGCTGTAGGCAAGCTGGCAACACACACGCGAGAGGAAAAGGCTGAGCTGCGGATGCGGGTGTAGGTTGCTCCAAAGCAGGACCCGCTCACCCTCAGCCATGCCCATTGGGGTACAGGAGCCAGCCCGAAAAGCGGTGAAGCCCCTTAACATGGAGGCACCACAAAGAAGAGCACCACATCTGCTTGCATCTTAAATCCCTTGGCGTTAATCTCTCCCCACTGCAGGAACACAGGATGGATGAGATAGATACAAACAAGATTTTATTTTCCTCTTCTCTCTCACTCGAAGAGAACATGGCCATAACTCCACCAAGAATAAACAACCCCACAGCTAATCTTCCCACTCCACAGGACAGTTTGTTGAAATTAGTGAAAAGATGCAGACGTTGCACAGACTGCTTGATAAGAGTTATAAGCACTGGTTTGTTATTATTAAAGAGAGGGAGCATAACTTTGCTGTCTCCAATGATTTTAAAACACAACATTCTTGCTCACAGCTATCTCCCTACCTACTCTATTTACATTAAATAGATGCGTGAGTAAGTGTGGGGATGTGCATATGGAGGGAAAATAAATGGCTTCCAAGGGGAGGGTGTTTTGCCTATTGTATACATTTTTTGAGGATGTGGCAATATAAACCACAAAATCAAAAATGAGAACAACTCAGAAAGCACCACCACAACTCAGAAAAGCCCCAAACAAACAGCAGAGCCTGGGGGTATGGGCAGCTTATTTTCCTTGATACATCAACACAGAGGCCAATAAGGAGATACAGGTACCAGTTAACAATGTGCATCTAGGATTACCCAAGCTTGCACGTGAAGCTTCATGTAGTGAGTGGCATGAGTAGTTTTCCCTTGATCCTTCTCAGGTGCCCCAATGCTAAAATCAGGCTGCTAGTTTATTTGATAGTTTAATTCAAATACTAAATACGTTAATACTTCAATTTACTTCAAATACTAATACTTTAAAGGTAACACCAGCAGCAGAGTGTCAACAGTGCTGCTTTAGGAGTGAGAACTCAATGTCTGTTCAGGCAGGTGCCCCATTGCACCCCATTGCACCCCATTGCCTAGGGTGCTACCAATGCCAATAGTGGGTGTTGAGTATGTGAGCACTGGGGTGATCCATTTTCTCCAGCTGTCTGCGGGGTGAGGTACGTGACACGTATTTAGGCTGCAGCTGCTCTGAGGCAGACCAAGAGACTGTCTCCATATTTTGTATCACCCCAAGCGCCGCAGGATCCCTGACTGAGGCTCCTTGAAGCTGCGGTAACAGAGATAACAGGCTGTCGTCATCTCTGTCGGCTAGAATAGATGTAAGTGGAAAAATCCTTCAGCTAACGTTGATCTGGCACTTGCTGAATGTGCAGGGAAGGTAGAAAGATGGAGGGCAGCAACAAACGACGGGGGGAGATAAATGTAGGATTTTCCATATCTGATTTCACAGACTCTTGATGGCTTTTTTCTTTCCCATTGTCTTGTCAGTGATTTAGCTACATTTATTTATACCCTAAAGAGGCAACTCTACTGCTGCCATTTGTTCTTTGACCAAACACCACCTAAAAAGGAACTTTATGCTGTTGTTAATACTACTGTTGAATTAAGCACCAATTCATTACAATGGCTTTATTAACTATGGCTATGTTTTTGGAGATAACTCTGGGCATAGATGCTTCCAATCTAGTTTTAGGCAAATTCAATGCCAATTGTAACTTCAGTACTGTTGAAGTTACAAAAATCAATCTGTAACATGAGCAAAACCGACATAATGACATTAAGTTTTAAGAAGAATGTATCTGAATGGCAGAAGATTTAGAGTGAAAACCAAGCAGAAACATGTCTGCCTTCAAAATCCAAAATTTATAGTTAATGGAGTGTGTGTAAATCTATAACGGCTGTTATTAAGGTGTATAAAATTACTTCATCATGCATATAATTCTGTCCAGCAGATCAGTTGCAAAAATATTGCAATGTGGTCTTTGTAACCACACACTTCTGTGTGGTTTTTGCTGTTACGGCAATGTGGGAGCTGGACAGCAGACACTGCACACCTCACTGCACACCTTGATGCAACACAAGCCAGTAACATATTTCTTATTGTGTCACGCAGCAAAATATTATTTTATTGTTATTATTTGTTTGCTTTTTGAAAGGTAAACATGAAAACAATGTAGTCTGAATTGTATGGGGTTTGACTTTATGTATAAGAAAATGATGGGTAGCTAACAGATATTAATTCTGCACTTTCTGAAAAGCAATGCAGGTTATCTAGCAATCATGTGCATGAATCCTGCCACAATTCCTGATATTTCGCTTTGTGAGCTTTTTTTTTTGTTTTTTCTTTAACATATTCTGAAATATTTCTTTCACCCAGGCAGGACAGTTTGGGCCAAGTCCTGTATGCTTTTTAGAGTCTGACTATAGCCTTCTGTATGTGCTGGTACCATAGAAATATACAGAGGTGTGTGCATGTGCATATACATATGTATTTGTGTGTATATACACAAGACCCACATGCATCATATATTTTAAATATGAGAACAATTTCTTTGTAATAATAGAAAGGAAGAATGTGATGTGCTATTTCCTTTCTGTGCAAAATAAGCTACAATGGTTGGCTTTTAAAATTTTGCTGTCGTGCTGGTTACTTGCAATTGTTGTCATCTCACAGAACCATACAACTGGTGGTATACCTTCAGCATAGCATACTTGCTAACTCTGCCACTTTTGCATGCCATGCAGTCATGTGTTTGTAATCAGAGGTCCATGGAGCTGGCAAGAAAATCACTCTCTTTCCAGCTGTTCTGTCCTTTTACTGGCATCACATTTGGAGAGCAAACTGTAAATAATAAGGAGTTGATGAAGCTTCCATAGCTAGCAAATTTCCAACTTCAAAAGCTTTTCTGCTTCTGAAGTTAATGATTGACTTCCCTCTGGGTTCACTTTTCATGCTTTTAGTATATGCCATTGTAGACCATTAATAACTATCGGTGTTTGTGGCTATCATACAAGGACTCAAAAACATATGACCATTCTTCATGGTTCAGATGTTGCAGATCACAATTGTGTTCATAGTAAAAGGCTAAATGAGTGTTTCACAGCAAAGCATTTTATGTTATAAAACCACTCTCAAATTTAGGAGATGCAACAAACCTTCTTTTTCAAGAACTGCTGGACATTTCTGGACGTTTCTGGACATGTAATATGAGTCAAATACAAATAGCCTCTTTCGCATTTAAGCTCTGGGGCTAAACTTGTGGGAGCCAATGGACCTTCTGTGTGAAGATCTATTCTCCACTCAATGGGACGTGCACATCCATGGTGGCGATGAGGCAGCACCCACTAGCTACATCTTTTTGTTTGCTGCATGCAAAACAGTCTTTGAGGTTAAAGAAGAAGGTCGATAGGGAAGAATTTGAAGACCACTGGGGATGGTGTTGAAAGATTATCCTCTCTAGAAGAGCAGGATTTTGTAGTAAGGCAGAATATAGCTCACTATTTAAAGTTCAGATACATAGTCACTGAACCCATTCACTTCAGATTCAAGTAATAAATAATATCAGCAATATTTTTAAAACAACTATATCCCTAAAGAAGAAAGCAACACTTTCAGACAACACTAAGGACGTATTCCACTTCAGAGCTACAGAGTAGGAAACACACATCACAGAATCACAGAACTGCTCAGGTTGGCAGGGGCCTCTTGAGATCACAAGGTCTGTCCCTGCAGCTCAAGCAGGGTCACTAGAGCACGTTGGTCATATCCAGTTGGGTTTTGCATATGCCCAAGGATGGAGACTCCACAGCTCTCTGGTCAACCTCTGCCAGTGCTTGGTCACCCCCACAGTAAAAGACTGTTTCCTGATGTAGAGAGGGAAACTCCCGTGTTTCAGTGTGTGCCCATCACCTCTGGTCTTGTCACTGGGCACCACTGAAAAGAGCCTGGATCTGTCCTCTTCATTCCCTTCTGTCAGGTATTTATACATATCAGTGAGAACCCTTAAGCCTACTCTTCTCCAGGCTGCACAGTCCCAGCTCTCTCAGCCTTTCCTCATATGTGAGTGCTATAGTTCCTTCATCGTCCCTGTGGTCCTTTGCTAGACTCGCTCCAGTATGTCCATCTTTCTCTTGTACTGAGGAGCCCAGAACTGGACCCGAACTCCAGCTGTGGCCTCACCAGTGCTGAGAAGAGGGAAAGCACCACCTGGCAACACTAACAACACTCCTCCTAATTCATCCCTGGATGCTATTGGCTTTCTTTGCTGCGAGGATGCATTGCTGGCTTATGGCCAGATTGTTGTCCAGCAGAACCCCACGGCCCTTCTCTGAAGAGCTGCTTTCTAGCCAGCTTCCCCCCAGCATGTACTGGTACATAATCTCTCTCCATTGTAAATGGATCAGATCAGAAGGAGAGTGCCACCTCCTGTGTGCCAGGTAGCAGCTTGTCACATGGAGTACAACACATCACTGACGACAATGTAGAGATGTACCACATGGAGACATGACCTTGCCCACACTGAGCACGGTGGGCAAGATCCTGCTCAATGATACCAGAAGTTAATCAAAAGTAAATCCATCCTGGAAAACAGACCCTACCGTTCATCATTGATTGGTTTTTGATGTAGAGCAGCAAAAGGACAAAGGCAAATAGAAATCTCACCCTGCAATGTTCTTAAAGTGGACATAGCCTTTACAGGTGAGATCACCTGTAAGCTAAGATGAGGGTTGGCACTGCAGGTACAAAATAGGAGAAACTTGGACCCTGTCCTGAAGTCTTACTACCAAATCATCAAGATATTTCAACATTTGAGCCAACATCTTGTAAATGTTTCTTTGTTCTCTGTGATAAATAAATAACCTTATCTTCCTTTGGGTTCTATCATCTCTGATCTTAGTAGCACATCCAAGCCTATCAAACACCCAGGTGAATATGTTCACATTCCTGTGATCCAGCCCAGATCTGATCATGAAGCCTGTCTCAGCAGTTCTTCAAGAACATCTGCTGAAACTGTTTACCAAGCTGAGTTTCTTGATTGCTTTTCCTCTCCCTCACATTAAGCTATGTTTACACAAAGAATTTCAGCAGTTAACATATAAAATCTACAAATTTACAACTGTAGACCAGTTTGGGACAAATAGCATTACAAATTCTTTCCAGTTTGCTCTTTTCTTATTCATTTGCAATTCTGCCCACAGAATCCTTGCCTCAAAGATCTAGTGTTACCCCTTTGCTTATACTTTACATACATACAAAACTTAGTAAAAATAATTTAGACAAATATTTTATCGTTGCATTGCTCAAGAGAAAACACACAGTGAGAAAGAGAACGAGGCTGTCAAGCCCTAATGATTATCGACCATTCAAACACAAAGATAGTTGTTTTCAAGACTCAATGGACAGAAGTGGCTCAAATCAACTGCCCTTGCACAGGCACCCAATTGACATGCCCCAGGGCACCTGACACGTTAGCACAAGGCTGGCACATATGACCCAGACCAAGTGACCAGCAGCTGAAACCCAGATGCAGTGCCGTAGGGACATATCAAACAGCATGTAAACATCTATGGGTGAACATCCAAATCAAGGCTGGCCATCTCACAACTGCCTATAGCTAGGCAATGTGTGCAAGGAACTTATCCCCTCAAGTTCATAGAGTGGTTTTAAAGAAAGCACCCTTTGGTATCTGTCCTGTTACTTGAGCATATTTGAACGATTTAAATTCAAATCACCAAATTATAGGTTGATGTAGGCAGAGAATATCCTTCTGTAGTTTCTGCAGTTGCTTTCCACCCTGTATGAAATATTTATATAGTGAATGAGACAGGCATCAAACAAATGCCTCTCCTAAACTACTCCACATGTAGGCGAGTGCCAGTTCCCCCAAAATCTAGATGCTTTATTCATAGTGGAACATAATCAAGGGACTGAACTAGAGAAAACTTTCCCCAAGTATGTCCTAGCCCTGCAACTGGGGCAACTGCTCTGTGTGCCTGCATCCCTTCTAGTTACAATGACCATTCTAGAAGGTCCTGAGATAAAAACTGCCATTGCCATGAGATTTCATTTGCTTCTGACTGCAAAAGCAGAAAGAGAAAAAAAAAAAAAAGAAAAAAAAAAGATTAATTTATTCTGAAATAAATTAGTTTCAAGCATTTTTAAGAGAGAAAAATGAAAATATATGAATTCCTCACATGAAAACTTAAGTTGCTCTCAGCTTTTTGATCAATAGCCAAAAACCATAATCCAAAACAAAACAAATTGTTCACACAGCTCTTAAATTTAGATTAAATGAAATTAACTTTTGATTAAACTAAATTGGATGTGTTTTCTAAAAATGGAAATGAAACAAAGGAAGCAGAAATTTGACCAGAATTACAGGCAAGCTAGTGGTGGTAAACATGGCTTCCAAAGATGTTTGGGAATCACATATCTACAAAGTTTCATATTCAAATCTGTGTCAGAGCAATCTCTGACCTTGATAAGACTCACTTAGGATCCTATCTGTTCAAGACAGTCTTTTAAATACAAAGGTGAGAAAGAACAGAAGCAGAAAGTGGAAGAAACAACTCTACATATTTTGTTGAGTAGATCACCTTCCAAAAATTGGCAGTTCCTGTCCATCCTCCTCAAAAAAAGTTACACAAAAAAATGTAAGCAGGAGGTCTCATTGTTGGCTTTTGTGGGGAAAAGCATGCATAACAAAAGATGACAGGATCTGCTAGTATACAATGCTGTCAGCATGCATTGCCAGCTCTGAAGAGCTATATCTCACAGTGACAGAGCACACATTTGCACATTACAGATGTCCATGACCGTATCTGTTTTACCTACAACAGAAGACTTGTACTTCAAGACACTAGCAGACTAAAGCAGATGTTCCAGTGAAAGTACATTTATCCAAATAATATTTCTGAGTATGCTGCCACATCTTTGCCTAACACCATTCATACGACAACCATGACTAAATTTATATAGCAGTTATAAGCATGTCTTGCATTCTGCACGTAGGTGACCAAACAGTCCTACAACTCTTAAATATTGATGCATTAAGGCAGCTTTCCTGCTAGCTGCCATTGCATGTGACAAGACAAAAATAAAACCACGGGCCTCTTGTAAACTTTAATCACCATATTAACACCCATGAGAAAAGCTTTGGGTGATCCCAATCTTGTTTAAGAGGGTTCAGCTGTAGATACTTACAGGATGTTCTGCCCCTGCTGATTGCTCATTATCCAAAATTAGCTCTCAGAGCAGTCTTTGCCATAGTGTCTGGCAAAGTGGAAGCTGGACCTGTTTTCAAGAGCTTTTGACATTCTCAGGACCTCCGCTCTTCCAGGAATGCATGCCTTCATGGAACAGGACATTACACAACTTTCTGCAGGGAGAAGTCAAAAACGTTGCTACTCAATGAGGAAATAAACCCCTTGAATAATGGGGAAATTATGATTTTGTTGATTTCCTGATATACTCAGTAGTTTATTTGGGTTTTGGCTTGGGTTTAGTGGTTTTCAAGGCTAACAGGTTCAGGGTCTGTAATAGGTCCAATAGGTCTTGAACACAATAGGTCCAATCTTACAGGCTTTTTGAAAGAAAAATTCCTGTTGATCTTAGTGACGTTCTCCCAACATTCAGAGGAAAAATGAATCATTTGTGCTTTCCTCAAAAAATATACCTTCACCCTTGCTGAAAACCTTAGATTATGAAACTACCCTCAAAATATGAATATGCATGCCTACAGAAACAACAGCTCTTCAGTCAAAGTGGAGCAAAAAACATATGTCTTTTATATACATAAAATCTCATGAGTGCATCTTGTATAAACTATTTTAGATGGTAATTCAAGTTCCTATTAAGGCCATGCTTATAGTTTCTAAGCTCTGAAAACCTGTAAAAACAAATTACATTTTGAG
The DNA here is from genome assembly GCF_047716275.1 of Strix uralensis. NCBI lineage: Eukaryota > Metazoa > Chordata > Aves > Strigiformes > Strigidae > Strix > Strix uralensis. The sequence goes on along the minus strand of NC_133972.1, from coordinate 20,191,106 downwards.
GATTTCTTCAAACTTTTCCTTAGACAAATGGAGGTTACAGTAGCTGTTGATTTAATTCTAGTAGGATGATGTGCTGATGTAGTTTGTTTATTAGCTGTAACAATTTTCAATGATACTTACAGTAACTTTGAGCTGATAAAATGCTGGAGAGGTTTTTTTCTAACAGACAAATGCATTTTGCCAAAACCTAAGCTATTTCACAAATTTGCTCATCAGAAGAGGTCTGATTATTTTGTGTCAACTCTTGTTTTGATATTGTCAAAACATTTACATTTGTATGCTTTTCATTCATTGCTATACTATAGTAAACTATTTGTTTTACATATGTTATATACACATTGCATACTACATTTAACAAAATGTAACCTGAACCAAAACTGACCAGAGTAGCAAAACCAAAATCAACACTTCTCACCTTTTCAAGATGAAGATCTGGTTTTCCAAGTGAAATATTTCAATTCTTTCACACGACATTTTTTTTTGTGACTCCTCATGAAAGTTTCCTGTAGAATGCTGTGCTTCCACTGGCTTTGTGATAGGAGTGGAAATGTGCTCACTTTGAGCACTTAAAAAAAAAAAATCACATCCTCTCATTTCATTTTTTAAATTTTTCCTGTTTCTTTTCACTACATATCATTAATATATTTTTTTAAACTTTGTGGTAACCACTGCTTGGTATTGCTACATTTTTCCATATGAAAATTTCTTTTAATGTGGCCATTATGTAAATAAATATGTCTAAAATATACTTTGCTATGTTACAAAATGAAGTTTTAAAACATATGCTTCTTATAACTCTTATAAAAATTAATGAAACACTCATTCTTACACAGTGGGTGTAGCTTAACATTGAAAAACTATGTGAAAACACTAAACTAAAATAAATGAGATTGCTGTTAATGTAAAATATCCATCTGAAATACTTCGGTATTTAAATTTAGCTCATTCAGCCTCTGGCGTATGAATTTGGAAGTAAGCCAGTTTCTCTTAAAAATAATAAAGTACTATGCAAATCCAGAATGGATCATTTTGGAGCAAAGCTGTGCTTTTGTTGCATCAACTGTCTTTGGGTGTAAGTGAGGGGAAAAAGCTTCTTAAACATTAAAATGGTGGCATAGGAATGCCAACAAACAGATTTTTGCTTTCCCAGTTGATTCTGTCTGGCGTTTCCCAAATCCTGACAATTTACTCCCATGGAAGCTGTAGTCTGCACTAAAATAAGTGTAATTAAGAAAAGCAGTTCTGGACTAGTGCTGGTCCCTGCCTGTGGTCACGGCATGGCTGGACGGCAGCAAGGAGCCTGAGGCAGAGCCATGCACGGCTGTGGGCTGCACATGTCGGTCATCCATGAGTTACACCTGCAAAGGGCTCTGCCTCCAAGACATGGAAGAGGTGGTGAGCATGCCCAGTGGCACCAAAAGGTGGCTGTTTTGGGGTCCGCCTGGTCCTGATGCACCCAGGAAGAGCCAAGCAGGAGGGGAAGGGGAGTTTGGCTTGGGGAGCAGGCATGGATCCCGCTCATAGTAGGTCTGTCTCCCTCAGTATAACAGGGGAAAACTGATGTTCATCATGGAATGTCCCAGAGGTATGAAAGGCCTCAATAAGTGCCACTGCCATGCCACATTTTAGGCTGAACCTGAAGACCTGTAACAGTTCTGCATGGGACTTGCCTCTACGGATAAGTTGAAAATACTACGGAAACTGTGCAGGTGATGGAGGAGCCATAGTCGCTTGTCAGGGTCACCAGTAGCCGGGGTCCTTACTTCTCCATGCGGGAACAGGAACGACACAACACCAATATGATGATCAGATTGTCCACCTTTATTTCCCAATCCTGGTTACATTTATATTCTACTAAGTTCCATACACGCACTCATCTATCTTCTAATAGGCTACAGGTTATCTACACGTGCTGTTCACGCGCCTCTACAAGCATTTGCATTGGTTAATTGCAATTAGCACGTAAAGCCCAAAACTTGCCAAAAACTCCCTTATCTCATACCCTGTTTTGCTCAGACTTGTGTGCTTTTGCTGACCACAGGTGTTTCTCACTTATCTGCTATCTTGTGTGTTTTTGCCAGCCTTATTTTGCTGGCCTTGTCTTCGTCCTTGCATTCTTCTGCCTGCACTAACTTCCCTCCAGCATGGCCCAGACTCCTACAGTGGCTCATTCTGGGCAAACCACAGAGAGAAAGGTGGGAGAGAGATACATGGCTCTCTAGTGATAGAACTAGACAGAAGAAAACCCACTCGGTATTTATAAATGAGCAAGACTCTACAGTGAGTGTTTCTGTGACTGTGGCGACTTGTCTGGCAGCCCCCCTGCACTGGGCCTGTGCTTTGCCTGAGCGGGCATTGCACAAAAGAAAGGATACCCCAAGCTTAGCACGGTGGTAATATCTGTGGGCGAAGCACCCTGTACAGTATGTGTCACAGAAACACACTCTTCAGAAATGCATGTTTTTCTCCACTTGCACAAAAAAGTCAGAATAAGCAATGCCTTTGTAATCTGGCAACTGGTGATGGAGCAGGTACATAGGGAAGAGTTCAGGACAAAGCAGAGGAAAGAGGAGCAGAGCGGCACGGTTCAGCTTTCCCTGCGGAAAGCCGATCTCTGCTTTTCAACTCACAAATAAGACAGGAAGCAATGCAGCCTGATCAAAGGGCAGTTTGAACCACATACAGCTTCCACTTAGAGCAGCCTGCAGCTGGCCAGCCCTTTCCAGGATCAGATCAATATTTGGCGCAGGCGACTACTGTTTGCTTTCAACTTGAGTCATTAAGAAGTCCAAAGTTTTTCAAGTCATCTGGACAATTCCTCCCCCAAGGGAACGTGAAAAACATGAGTATTTGCCAAATTGAGGGATATAAAAATGATATAACATTGTAGTTGTTTTACAAGAAGCAACTTTTCCAAACATTACACATCCTTATTAAGAATGGCATTAACCCACTTAGAAACAATACTCTACATCAACGTTCAAGAGGATTTATTCTTGATCAGCCTGCTATTATCTAGGACACTTCTTGAATCAATCAAAGCCTCCTGTAGTGGAAATATTCCATAGCAAAAATTGTCATACCTTGTAAAAAGGGAAATCCATTTCACTGCTGGATATATCACATCGATAAAAAAATCACTTATCACTGGACAAGATGATGGATTTTTTTCAAAGTGGCTGGGATTTTGGGGGGAGGAGAAGCAGAGGTTATGGTTAATGTTATAAGATTAGGACTGCTGTTTGCAACTTACCTTTTGAGTGATGTATTATGTTATCCGCTGAAGCAAATCTACTGTGGCTTTCATCAGTTTCTCTTTTAGTACCAACAGCAGTAAGAATGAAACTCCGAATTTTTGTAAGGAAAAAACAAGAACTAATGAAAAAACCCCTATAGCTTGCACACTTTTTTCCCTCCTATCTTTGTTGGCATTCCCATTTTTCCTCCAAAGGGCCAGTGATGGCCAAGGATGAAGGTTGTGCCTGGGACAAGGACAGCTTCCCCCCACCTTTGCATCAGACACACAGGGGTGGCGATGCCTGTGCTCTAAAAACCAGTTTCCTACAAGGGATGTGGAGACAGGGTAAGTCTTGTCTTGCAGCAGCGTGGCCACTCAGAAGCGCGAAGGTGGGAAGGCTGGAGAAGTTTGTCTGGTACAGACATGCTGAAACCTAGGCCCAGATCTTGGACAATAACTGAAGAAAATAAACCCAGATTTACTAGTTTCAAAAAAGACCTGAGATAGCTGAGAGCATCAACAGGCACGATTGCTGCAGAAGTTAGGTACAGGCTGACCTGAGAAGGGCAGTCACTGTCATTCACCCTACCTTAATTTGGTGCAGCGCTGGTGGAGTAGACAAACATGTTTCAGGATAAATAACCCGATGGTTTGATTTAGCCTTTTTTTCAGCAAAACAAGGCAGATTTTCCTGTGGGAGGTTTGGAGCCACTGTTGAAGTGTATAGAGCATCTGCCGGGGATTTGTCTGGCCTTTCCCAGCTCCTTTCATGACAAGGCTAAAAGGAAAATGCTGCGCATATTCAGTTACCTCCGCTGGTGGGGACTTGCTAGCACTGTGTGGCCTGATCTCTTTGCTCAACATCTCCCCGGCTGGCAGATACAGGCCAGGAACAGGCTGGCAGGTACAGGTGTGTAAGAGGATACTGCACTCTGTGCAGGCAGTGGCAAGTGGGTGGCAGAGAAGCAGGCAGCGGCGCCGGTGGGAAGGGAGCAGGACTGGGGTGCTGAACAATGGGTCCCAGTTCTCTCAACATCCCCCAGATCAGATAACAAAGTCCTGAACCAGTGCTGGGCACAAAGAGAAGTTGAGGGGTCCACGCATGGAGGTCAACAGCACAAAACCTCTCCTGCCTGGGGAGAGCACCCTCTCTAAGGATCCATTCGCAAAAAGGTACGGGGACAGACCTCCATTCCATGACTTTGCCTGAACAAGTATCAGTTCCACAACAAACATCACATAGCATCTTTTTAATCTAGGGCTTCCCTGCCTCCAGTTTTCCCTGGACACAGCCTTCTCCCTGCTTGCCTCCCAGCAGATCCCATGTGTGCTGATGCTGGGGCATCGCAGCATTCACCCCATCACGGCCAGAGCGTGCAGTCGGCTCAGTGCGTGCATCAAAGGTAGCCCTGCGTCTGACAGGCTCTGATCTAGGCCTGGCCCTGCCTGGCTGGTCTGTGCACAGGAGGGGCTGGAGATGACAGGTACATATGCTGTGGATAGCCAGGGAAACCCACGCAGAAACCGAACAGCTCTAATAGAAAAAAAGCTCTGTGTGTTCAAATAAACACAAATGAGGCCAGACCCATCCCTAAGCAACACCAGCTTTTTGCTGGGGGGCTGTCTTGCTGGGAGCCTTGCTGAGAGGAGCATCCCTGAGCACTTTAGGAACAGGAAGACTACTGTGAAATTCAGAGCCTGATCTGCAATGTGTAGTGCTTTAAGACAGAGCCAGTGCCGACAATGCTCCACACCTGAAAAAATTCTCCTTGCTTAGTCCCTAATACTCTTGAGTGTGTGTCTCAGGATTCATGTGTGATGGCTCTGGCATGACCAGAGGCTGACTAGGAGAGCAGGAGACCTGCGCTCTGCCCTCTGCACCTTCCAGCTGCTCAGCATCTCATTTCTTTGGTAGAGGAGCAAAGCTGAGTGGTAACTCTCACACAGGCCCTGCATGGTGATGCAAAAATGACTTTTCAGTTAGCTGGCAAAGGTTGCCTGAAGCCCCTTTGCAAGGCAGGTGGGCATCTCTTGGAAAAAAAAGAGTGGCAGGGTAGAGCTGTGGATCCTCTCTGCCTGGCAGAGGAGGACAAGGGAAGAGAGGCGAGCACAGATCCTGGCATTTTACATCTTTTGATACGAAGTTAAGGATGAGCAGGGTGAATGTAAAATACTATAAAAATTTCATGTTGACCCTGTGGAAATAATTTGACATCATAAAATGATTTGTTCTCATTAATTCCTCCATAAAATGACGATAAAGCCTATATGTTTTTACAACATACTGAAATTCACGGATCTGCTCCTACAGTGGAAGCTTCATCAAAACTTCTTTACTGGCCCTTTTTTAAACCTTGTGTAGCCCCATAACTGGAGACTTAACTCAAGTGAAGCTTGTGACAAAACTGAGTATTATGGAGAAGCTCTTTCTACAGAGGGAGATCTTTTAAATTCAGCTCCTCTGTGGTTACAGAAAAAGTAAGAAATTCTGCAGAACAGCCTCTCACAGTTCTTTGTTCTCCCTAATACTTTTAATTTCCATTCAATCATTAGGTTAAAGAAACAAAACACACATGCGCACATGCAAATTCATCCAGAAAAATGACAGAGAAAACAGACTTTTTCTCCCATATAAGATACAAAGTCCAACCTTACCATCTTTTTTGTCAGCAAAACTCTCCCTGAAGCTGAAAGGAGGGCAGGACTGGCCCCCAGTCATGGCACAGCAATCCACCATACTTTTACTACCTGCTGGATCTCCCCATTCACTTCAGGACCTCAGTTCTTTGGTGGTCTTCTGTTTTGACATCTGCTTACCCTTATCTCTAATCAGTTTTGCTGATAGACATTTCCCCTGAGTATGGAGACGCTGCCTAATAGATTTTTTTTTTAAAACCAACTACTACTTAGTAGTCAGGAAATTATCTTTGTGGCCTGCAAGGGTGAGAGACACTGTTCTAACATTCCCATGCAGACAGCTAAATCTCACTCAACTTTATCTGATTTGCTCTATTCTGCTCTTTATACTCATAACATAATGGCATAATAACCGCAATACATTTTTGTTAAACCTGCAATTAGGCAGAATGTACAATATCCCAAGGCACCGAATCACCAGGGAATGCACCATAAGTAATTGTTAAATAACACAGCAATTTACTACAACTTGTATCAAGAGTTACACCATCTGCCAGACCAAGAAACTGAACTTGGAACATGTTGCTTAAAGCGAGGAGTGGTTGTAACGATTAGTTACTTGATGCAAAATTCTTCAGAAAAAAGGTATCACACATCACAGTGCAAGGTTTTACAGAAAGAAATGGGTAAAATGAATTGCTTTGATCTCAGTTGATACAGAGGCTTACTAGAATACGCAGCAGCCCACATTTTGCTCTGATGGTTGTGCAAAAGATGGTGGCTCTCCAACAGATATAAATGCCATAGCACACCATAACAAGGCATGAGTTCTTGTTATTTTGCAATGGTACATTGAATTTCCAGCTATTGTGCATGATGGACAAAATATAAAATAAAAATTGGTCCAAACACCTTCCAAAAACTTAGAAACCATAACTTGAAGCAGAGTACTAGAAAGTATACTGTGAAGAAGTTATTATACATTGGCAGGATGTCTGAGAAATTCCCTGACAGACTTCTTGTTGTTGATTTTAATAAAGCAAAAAGAACCACACAGATATGAGGAACTGAGTCCTGGGTGATTTCTATTTGAACTTTCAATGGGAGTGGGATGGTAAGGAATGTCTGCATCTGGGCTTTTAAATGGTAGTCTTTCTTTTAAAAAATCAATTTTTTCTGGGTCTATCAAATGTAATTTTTATTGAATTTCCTTCTGCTGGTTTGTTTTTATTCCATTTCAGTGAAAACAAAGAGCACACACTTGCAAAAACACATCTGAGTCCAGACGGTCAGTGCAGGAAATTCCTGCAGTTCTGGTGAAAACTGGGACTGGAGGGAGGAGGGGGGCACATATTCGGCGCCTCTGCTGAAGGATGAGCTATAGCATGAGTCCAAGAGACACCTGGCCATTTTGGGTCTGCCCTACCATCCATGAGCACAGATACAGGTCAGACTGCCAGCTGGCAAGACCTCAGGTGTGGTGACGTGGACTTTTACCTGATAGTTCACGTGAGCACAAAAGCACTCAGTTGGGAAGGGGAAAACCCTAGCAAACATACACGGGGACTAACCTGAAGCTAGGGCTTCAAGGCAGCACTGGCAGAGGAATCCATAAGAAATCTGAGGTTTCAGTTCCAGTGCCACAGCATAACTTGTTTTCACTTGTTTCTAAAGCATTGTGCAAATCTAGAAGTTGTTTATAAATTCACATATCTATATTCACAACTGAAACAAAGGGTGATGTGGACCCATACAGCATCCCCAACATAACTCAGACTGTTCCTTTCCCCAGAACGGGTAATGACTCTGTGCCTTGTTAATTACAGTTTATAAGCTCATGTCATTAAAGTAAGTAAATACAGCAAAGCCAGGAATGCAAAGTCTGTGCTAGACGTTCCTGTTTTGATGGCTCCTCATCTCTGGGCCTTATCTGCAGTCTTACCCGAACGGCTGGCAAGCACCATCTCCAAAGTGCTGATGTCTCTGTGCAGTTGCGGATAGGGAAATAACATCAGATCTGCTCCCTGGGAAAAGGCTATGCAGAGCCCTGAATTGTGCGGCCAGTTTTCTTGTCACTCCTTGCAAAGCGGTGATCTCATCCTTGCCGCCTCCAAATTTTCTATCTCCAGTGTAGGAGAGAAAGGCAACAAGGGACAAGGGGAGAGGGAGAGGGAAGCTATGAAAAGAAAGATCCCATTGTTAGAGTGCTCTTATTTGTGTGAATGCCTGCCAAGACAACAAGATTGGGTCTGATGACATGAACTCGAGGGTCAGTGGGGAGCTGTGCAAAAATGCCTGAACTCCTTGTGCTCACGATCCTTAAGAAAAAAAGCAATTTCCAGATGTGAGCGAGCCTTCTTTCAGCCATCCAGTCCCCTAAACCTACCAGATTATATGGTCTGAAGACGCCTGCACCCATTTGCATGGCTGAGCAGTTGCAATATTTGCCTTGGAGGGAGAATGGCATCAAAATCCTAGAGCCAACCACCAAAACACTTCAGGTGTGTTGGTATTTGATTAAAGTTGAATTAAACTTCAAGAACATGGTCAAAAAGGACTGGACAAATCCAGGATCCTCCCTTAAGAAAAGGTTGGGAATGAACTGTAAAAGCCTAGGGCTGTGGTGTACACCTTGCATGAGCTGCATGCAGACATCCAGCCTCTCTCTCTGTCTAAAAGCAAAAAGAAGACTGAAAATACTCAGGTACTAACATGTGTTGCTGGAAAGTCAGATTAAAATGTCAGGTACAAGCCCAGTGTCGGGCTTAAGTAACTCTCTTCTATGCCCTCATTTAGGAGGGAATTTATTCTGAATTTGGGTCAGTTTACACCCACTGAGGATGTGCCCACCCCCGCATCCATCCATCTGGGTCTCGCAGAAAGCAATCCCAGCTGTTGGGAGAACTTTGTGCTGATGGGGTTGATAGGATGCACTGACAGAGCAGATACAGTGCCTGCAAAAACCAGTATCATGGGTTGCACTCAGAAGGGACAAGCCAGCTCTTATTTCAACTAATGCTTGCTAGGTACTGGGCTCAGAGGGGACTGCTGACACTTAGTTATTAATTTTAAAACAGCTCACCCTATCCTCAGGGAAATGATTCACCTCCTGCTTAGCATGGGCAGTACCGTTTCATTGCCTACAGCTGGACCCAAGCCTCAGCCTTTGGCTGGAAAAGAAAACAAAGCTCTTTCTGTATAATTAAGAAAAGGGGAAAAGTGTTGGGTTGTTTTGTTTGTTCCTGGGTTGTTGGGTTTTTTTTGTGGTAAAGCATTTTTTTGCAAGCTGCTCTTGCAGCAGGTGCCCATGACTTTGCAGTGGACGAGCAGGTCCAGGCCCAAGTCCCCTCTTTTCCGCTCAGCCCAACACCACCTTGTTTCCTCAGCTCCCTCCTTTCCAAGCGTGTGATTGAATGAGTGCTTGTGAAGGCTGTAGGCACTTGCTAATTTGGGGTTTGTCTGGTAATAGTCTGGTGGGTCTGCATTTCCAATGTCTGTGGAGCCAAACTGACGGTCAACTTGTACTCCCAGTTTTCCCTTCCTCCTCTGCAACTTTTTCCAGAGCCTGTTTCTTGCTGACATCCACCTCCCTGCAGCCCCTCTGTCCAATTCCCCCGCCTCTGTATTTTTTAAAATCGACCTGGTCTTTGTTGTACTAATTAGATTATCTCTGCCTGAGGGACCCAGAGATCAGCCCCAACAGAGCACAGCCTGGAAAGACAGGACACATAATCCCTGTTATCAAGGGGGCTGTCATTTGGCATGTAGATCAACTAATTCTTTCAATACCATGGGAGCAATTGTACATCTTAATATTGATTTTCCCCCCAAGATATGATCTCCGACATTCCTACATCAGTCTCGCTTGCCCTGGCTCCGTTTATTATAAGGCAATATGTGTGCATACACACCCGCCAGCTTTTTGAATTCACAAATGAAAAGGTGCTTCGTGGGGAGGGTGAAAGAGCGAGCAAACACAGATCAGGCAAGTTAACACAACAATTTCAGGGAGGAATGGGGAATAAACCAAACCCACTGCACTTTCACTTTGCATTATGAAGTAATTAATTCAGAGCTGACTGACATCAAAGGCTGAAGGCCAGTCATGGGAAGGGGCATTAGCAATAAATCATATGCTAAAAGCAGTAATGCTTTGAGTCAAGCCATGTTGCTACCATTCAGCAACCAGCCTGTTAAATAAGTTTCTGCTTGTATCTCTTGTTCTTCCTTTCCACCCACCTCAGTATTAATTTCAAGAGATGCTTTTCATATTTTGTGCTCCATACAAATCACCTATTGCTAGTTGCAAAAAGGAGAAACACAACAATGGACTGACCTTCATAAATGATAATCAACAAATCAACTTGCAAAGGCGCAGACCCTTTTATCATGATGCCCCTTTCGAGGATAACCATGTGTAACTGGATTCTCAAGGTATTCATTTCTGTCAGTTTAGAGGACATTTATTGTTGGTGCACCAGAAAATTTCTTAGCTTTAGGTGCTCTACATTATCTTCCTGGAAATGTGTGTCACTAGACAGCCTATGTTCAATTGCTTGCACGTTACCCTTTTTTGTACCAAATTACATTCATATCATGACTCTTAAAAGCAGGTTTGGATGATACAATTCATTTTCTATGCTCATTCAAACTTCTGTTAAAACCAAAGAGGAAAGAAATAATTCCCAAGCAAAGGAAGAGGGAAAAATTCCTGCAACTCCACCATCTAAACAGTTCTCCTGACTTATACCAGCTGAGGACTATGCAGCTTTAACAAACAGCCAGTAGAGCCTGATGTTGGCACCTGTTAATACCATCCACAGAGCTGAACACATTTTATTGCCAAACAGGAAACTTTATCCACAGCACTGGGATCATGTCCTTCTTTTCCAAAAAGTGTCATAGGATCTCTCACTTCCTCCTGGACAGTCACCAGAGCCAGAAAAAATAGGACCTGGGTCCAGTGTCTCAGCTGAAAGCAGCCCTCCAGCAGTGCAGAGCTTCCTGTAGAGCCTGTACAGCTCTGCCAGCATCAAAGACAAATACACGTTGTGGTTTGAGGACCACTCTTTTGTTTATGGGCTCCCTCTGCCTCAGTTACTGCCTCTCCCCTTCCTACTAGCCTTTCTAATTCTTCTCCTGACTTCTCCAGCTAAATGTTGGCCTTTTTGTCCAGACTGCAAGGATCCACATACCTAAATTATATTCAACATGTGACCAACATATGGACCTCTATAAAAATATATATATTAATAAAGATTAAAAAATCACAGACGTTTATACTTGTGTGATGCAGAAGGGTGATAAATCAAAAAAACACTTCATGTCCACCACCATGGTTCACAGATAACTACAAAAGGCAACTTCATAAAGCAGCATAATGCCTTCAAAAATCAATTCTGGGCTGGATTCTCAATGGGGAAAGAAAAATCTTGGCAAACGAGATTTAAAAATACCCAACCTGCCTACTGCTTCTGGTCAGAGTGTTGCAGGGATATGCTTTTGTTCCAAGAAATGTGAGGTCTCCCTGCTTCTGTGGCAGTGCACAGGAGTGTTAGCAGTTCAATAGCACCCTGTAAAACAAGAGCATAACAGGCACACAGGGCGAAATAGACGATCGAACACCAAAGGACTTTCAAAAGCAGGGCCAGAGGCAGATGCAATATTGATGGGAGAAGGAGACAGCGAAGCATTTCTCCCATCCCCTGACATAGACTACATGTGCTGGATGTTGCGACTGGAGAAGAAACGGGAAGAGCAAGCAAGAAAGGTGAGGAAAAGCCAGAGCTCACGTTGTCCCTCCATAACATTGCCTCTGAGATCTCTGCGGTTTTTGGCTCCTTCTCCCACCCTAAGCCCCAAAAAGCAGCATTGACAATAAATATCTACTGACTTAATTTCTCCCCACTGCCTGAGCAGGAGGATGGCGAATTCTTTATATATCACAGCAATAACTCAATAATGGTATTGAATGAAAGGCGTAATTTTCAGAAGGGATTTCAGGGAAACAATTGCTGTGACTGCTGAAAAGCACACTTAATCGGTGGCTTACCTTTCACCCAGGAGGGATGAGAAAAGGGAAGGTAATGGAAAAGGGACCCTCTTTGTCCTTTTCAAATGCATGGCCACAGCCCCATTCCTTACAGCCTCCAAAAAGAGGATGGAAATTTATAGGCATTACTGAGGGATCAAAGTGTGCAGGGGTTCTGGGAGCCAGTCTCTTAGGAAATGATAGATCTGCAAGCACTGGGACCAAAGAGGACTGGTTTCTTGTAGTTTTGCATCTTGCAGTTGTGTTTTCTGGTGTCTGATAAACGCAAAATTTTGACTGAAATGGTTCCAAATGTTGGGGGGGGGCGGGGGTGTGCATCTTTGAACTCTCTGGTGTCTGTGAAGGCTTGAGTTCACCATTTCTCTCAGTTGGGGCATGAATAGGTTGTCTATCCTTTAATCAGTATTTCCTGCCATGAAACCTGTAAGGATTAAACATCTCTGAACTTTATTTCCTGCTGTCCAATGATTTTGAAAATTATTTTTGAGGCAGAGGTAGCCATACACACAACATATAAAGTGCACCATGAAACTCCATGTACCACTTTTCCTTTGGGATTTAGGCTTAAAATGGGTCTTTCATAAGAAAGCACAGCAGCAGCTGAGAGAGATTTTCAAGTTTCTTCTAGTTTGTTGTATTTTGGAAACTCATCCCGTGCAGATATTTAGGGTTATTTTCACACAAATTAAAAACAATGCCCAAAATCCAGTGAAACTCCAGAATCATGACTCCAGAAAGACTTGTTATGATGGCAAGTTCTTGCTGTACTTTCACTTTGGGGCTCAAGCCTGCCCAATTTGTGCAAAGTTTGAGTCTCCACAGAACAAGGCAGAGGTATCCCACCTCTCTGGAGACTCCACAGAGTGCAGGGGCCCTCACTCTGGTCCCACCTAGAAGCAATGATATTTCTGTGGGTGCAGTGCCGTGTCTGGCTATAGTAAGAGGAAGACACATCATCTTCCTTTCCAGTGTGGTGAGAGTCATTTTGGGGGCTCTGCATTGCCCTCCACGAGGCTGCACAGATACATCTAAAGTTTTTTTGTGAGAGCTCAGCTCCCCACCACAGTGCCCAGTGCCCAGAGCCAGGCAAAGTGCCAGGGAAGGTCCCTGGAGAGCTGCAGGGGAAGACAGCTTTCCATGATGCCTGCCAAGTCTGCGGTCCTAGCACAACTCTGCCAAGGAGGGGAAACCTGAGGAAATACGTAACGGCACATTCTTCAACATCACCTTTCCCCTCCCAGGCTTGCACCTACTGTGGCCCAGTGCCACACAGCCATCTGGGGTGCAGGAGAGCTTCACTGCACCTTTTGCAGGATTGTGTGCCTTAATGCCCTCCTTTTCCTTTGCCACAACCCAGTTTTCTGCTCCATACCTTAGTGGTGGAGCCAGGTGTGGGGATTACAACCCCACAGGTTTCTGCTACCTGCTGGGTAACCAAGATTATTGAAGCATCTTCAATAACAAAAAATAAAAATCCTTCTATCTGTCCATAGCCACTAGCGCAGGAGAGCCAACTGCACACTACATGGGGAAAAGGACACACGCAAACCCACTTGGTGCTGGGAGGGCTCCAGGGCTTATCTCCTGCTGGGAGGAAGGTCTGGGATGTATTCTGCGCATCCACCCTGCGGCAGAGGAATGTGATTGGCAAGGGGTGGCTGCTATCAAGCCCAACACATTCAGCAAATTCTTTGGCTCTTGTCACCTACCCAATGGCTTTTCCTAGCCTTAACAGCCTCACCAGCAGGGACCAGAGAAACAGAGCTGGCCAGCACCATGGTTTTTCTCAAATTAGCAGCCAGCACTAACGCTGGGTGTGTCTTTGGGAGGTGTCCCCCTGATAGGGGCCACCAGTGAGACCAGAGTGGCAGAGAAGATGCTGGCTCAGATTAGGAACCATGCTCTTGCTTTGCTTCCTCCTCCTTTCATGTGGGCCATCTAGTCTTGGAGAAATATCCTGTGCACCCCAATTGCTGCTAGAACAATTTAAAAAAAAAAAAAAAAAAACACAACAAACAGCGCTAAGGCCAGAATAAGGCTCAGAGGCAGACAAAACCCCAGGGGCTGTCCTAGTCACACTGGTAAAGCTAGATTTTCCTGCAAAATTTTGTAGAGACTTTTTGTGTTCCAATGGATTTCTTCTAGGGGAATATCTATTTCTCACCAAATTTTCAGGTTTCGGGGGTAGGAAAAGGGTGAGGATGAATACAAACACATATCCATCAACAACTCTTTTTCCATCCAAACTTTCCCCACAGGAATAACCCACACTGCCCAAGAGATCAGGCAAAACAACTCCCAAGAGGTGTCTGAAAGTTTATTCCCTTAATGCAAGAATGCATTTGCACCAGATCAGGCTTATTAGGTATCTTTCTCTTGGTCTCCTCTCCCAGACATGCTATACAATAAAAAAAAGCAATCACCTTGCATAAAAATCATTCAGAAGTTTTCTATATCCTCCACTGGAGATAAACTCTCAGCAGAAGGAAGAAAAAAATCTTTGATAGGCAGTTGTTTTTGCCTTTGACAACAGGAATATTTCAGTGCAGATGACCAGACAACATGGCTTTGGATAGGAAAAAAAAGATTATTTGAAATGGAATTTAGATAGGCTAAAAAGAATTAACAATCTGTAAGAGTATTAAGCAATAGAGTGGTGGAGAGGAGAGACTCTCCCAGCACCCAGGGAGTTTCACAAAATAGCTAGGAATTCTCAGAAAAAGAAAAAAAAAAAAAAAAAAAAAGAAAAAAAAAACAGCCACCCTTAAGATATAACTGTATTTATCCTGGCAATTACTAAATGTCTCATATCACAAAGCAAAACCAAAAAAATAACAGAATGACATTCCAAATCACCATCTGAATGCAAACACTGCTTGACAGGGAAGGGGCAGAAGGCTGTCTTTTCTCAGATCCCAGTTATGTCAGATAGCTCTAGATCAGGTTCACCAAAAAAAACCACCATGTCAGAAAAGTGTCCTCTACAACTGGCTCTTCTTAACAACCCGACTGCCTTTCCTTCCTGACTGTAGGAAACAGAGTGGGAAAGCTGGGATCTCATGGATCCAGGGCCATCATTTTGTCACCTCATCAGTGTGTGTAGCCACATCACAAAGGCATAGAAAACAGAGGCGTAATTTAATAGCTCAGAATTTAAAGGTGCAAGTAGGATAGTTTTTCTTGGAATCCTTTCACTGAAAAAGTTAATTCACATTCATTTAATCAGGTTGTTATCCTCACATACTCTGATTTCTGTGCACGAGGCTGAAGAGCTGGCAGCTCTGTGCTTTCTGATTGCCAAAGGACTAACCACCAAGCAACAGTCTGCTATTTAAGCTCCCTGACATTTTTTTCATCACAAAATTTTATTTTCATCTGCTTTGCAAAACTTCAGGATGAGGTTTCCATGGCAGCTGTCTGAGGCTAAGCACATGATGTTTGCTGAAAATTCCCATCAAGATGGTCCTTGTTCCTTCTGAGAACATTAGCAGAGAACATATATGCTGTATATATTAGACCTATGCACGTACAATGCAACTTTGAGACCTGTAAGCTTTGAAGAAGCAGCTTGAAATTTGGGAGAGAAAAACTCCAGTGTTTGTAAACAGTGCTTTAAGTAATGTCAGAGTTGAAATGAAGAAAAACAAGGCAGGATCAAGTGGCATCCAGGGCTGAGGCTCATAAGGGTAAGGCTTTCACATGTTTGCATTGGGTAAAGAAGGGGTAAGGAGCCAGATGAGAGTATAGGTTATGGAAGAAAGTGATCAGATGTGATGAAGAGCAGAGAAGTAGCTGGACTCACTGGTGGAAGTGGGAGAGTTAGAGAAGTGAAATAGACGCCTTGCCTTGGACTGGCAAGGAATAAGGATGGGGAGAATTGCAGGGAAGGAAGAGCAAATGCATCAAGGAGGGGTGAAGGGCTGTGCACCACCAGCATTCTCCAGAAAGACATGTTGAGGAAGGAGACAAATGCAGGAAGACATGCCGAGGAAGGAGACAAATGCAGGCGATGTAAAAGGATGATCTGAAGTTTGCAGGTGCGGTATTTTGGCAAGCTGGATAAGCTAGAGATGTTCCTCTTGGAAGAGGATGGTACTGAGGGAAGAGTTTAGCAGCCTGATTGGATTCAAGAGCATTAATGCTGTGAAAACAGGAAGCTCACGAGTTCAATGGAAACATTATAGAAGTCAATTTCTTAAAATGGCAGTCTTGCATGCCACTTCAAATGGTGCACAGATTTCTCACAAGCTCTTCAATCCATACTCCTGGGTGCGAGTGTTCAGTGATAAACTCATCGCTCCTGGAGACCTACCTGTTTTTGTGTCTAACAAATTATTCATAGAGTAATATGTTACCATCTTCCCACACAGATAAAAAATTGTTGCAGTTCCTTTACATACCCAGACCATGCCCAAATTACCTATCCCAGTCAGTTGTAAAAGCAGATTTCAGGATTTAATGGCTGAGTTTGCTAGATTGTTATAACCAGCACAGTATGCATGCTTTTTCTTATACATATCATTCAAAATTACCCCCAATAAAAATAAGGAATGCGAATGACACTGCATTACACCCTGAGACATGCTACATCATCTCGGTCTGGTATACATCAGTGGATTTTGATTCTTTCACGTGTTATATCTGGAGGTCAAGTGAGGGAGTGATTTTAACATACCCAAGTTCTAAGTGTCAGACATCCGAAGCAGATTAATGATGTCTGTGTAAAACTCCCCCTGATAAAATGCTATGGTTCAGACCCCATCTCCCGCCTGATTACAGGACTAAAGCAATCTTCTTTCTTTCAATTCAAGCTTAAGCTGCTGTTGTTTAGCTTTTCCTTAGCAATGGCACAGCCAAATAAAACTTATGAACAAGAAGAGCTAGAGCCCTCTTCACTTCCTCTTGACTGCATCAGGGCCGAGAGGAAATAAAAGCAGAAAAAAACATCTTTATTTCTGCCACAAAGGCTCAAAAGATTGCTCTCAGATCACACTGAAGCTCATAGAAAGTAAATAATCATCTTGTGGGATGTTGAACACCCACAAGTTGCTGCTCTGTAGGAATTATGGCTTTTCATGATTGCCCCTTCAAGATGCAAAAGGTTTGCTGTTGACATGGCATTGGTCTGAGTCCTGGATTTTACACTGGTTCTCCCACTGGAGAGTGACATGGAAAAGTCATTTTTCTACTCTGTGCCTTTGCCTTGCTTCAAAGTTCCCATCTTCTGTATTTGGCTCTCACCCTGCTTGCACACTGCCTAGGAAAACCTCGACTGCGGCCCGTGCATTCAAGGGTAACTAAATTACAATTAGTCACCCTGATGCCAGTGGGGTAAATCTGGATAGTCAGTACTTCATTACTCATTACTCATTTCTATTTATTTGGCTGAGGTAGTGCAAAGCTTATTTTTAAAATAAAGTAATAAAAATGTTGACAGAGGGCTGCTGCTTTTGAAAGAAAAAAATAATCAGGACTTTCCCAGACTGAAAACTGTTTAGGGCACTACTCTCATCCATCACTTCGTAGGGCTCTGTGATAACTCTCTCCTTACAATTGCAAGTCATTCTCTATCAGCATACAGGGACAGCTCTCAAGCAAGACACAAATAGAAACAGGCACAAAGCTGCTTATTGGTAAATAAATCAAAGAAGAGGAATTGGGAGAAGGAAACAACACAAAGCTCTCTCTGTCAGGATAGCAGAGATTTATGTGAGATATTCACTGATGCTTCAGGCCACTGGTGCCATTTTCCAGGGTATGAATGGGTGGAACTTTTGCATACGTTCTGCTGGGTTGACTTAAGTAAGTCTTGACAACTCCCTTTCCCTGGGGACTAGACTAAAAGTATTGTTTAGAAATCTAATATATGGTTTATTTACTCAATTTGTGCTGAGCACTACAGTTCCTTCAGGCCAGCTTCAGCAGTCCATTACTCCATTAATTCTCCATTACTGAAATTAGTGCTGTAATTGGAAGGAGGGAGGATGATGGGGAAGGGGACACTTTTTAAAGGAGCAGGTCCTGCTTAATCCCATCACAGAAGAAAGCATTAGAAAAAGCTCAACTGCTCCCCCCCAAGCCCCTCCCTTAAGGAAAGGGGTAGGGAAGAGAAACTTCTCTCTGGTGGATGACATGCAATAGCTGTGCAGTGAACAGGCAGGTCACCAGCCAGTCCCCCTTCAAATCAGAGAACACAACGGCAACATCAAGATGCCTCCATGCAGAGCTCCCCTGCGCCAGAAATCAGAAGATATTTAGGTTTCACCCTAAACTACCGGTCCCTTGCACGGAGATGACACTGCTAATGGGGCCACTGGTGCAGTCTCTCCTCCCAGTGTCCGCTGCATAGGCAGACTGCAGCTGGCTGTTTCACAGCCTTCACAAGCCCGAGGAAAGGAAAGGGGAGAGTCCCAGTGCTAAGACAGCTTAACCATGGAGGTGGTGCACAGATTTGTGTTTGATTCCCACCACTGGCCTTCCTTGAAATTGTGGAAGATGTAACTGTGTTTGGGGTGGCAGTGATTCCTTTTGCTGCTTTGCTTCGCTCATTCATTGCCCCAAAATACTTTGCAGCACGCAGGCATTTGGGATCTGTGTATGAATATTTATTAATAGTCATCTAAATTACAACAAGGAAATTTCATGGATGTTGTATCCAAGAATTGTGTATGTATACAGTCACATAGTTTGCAATAATTTTTCAATATTAATTGTAAGCTGGTTACTGAGTAACAAATACCCTGTATGGTTATTCTGGATAACTGAAATATATACTGCCAATATACATATTTATTCGTTTAGTTAAATAGAAGACCTGTCAGAAGACTGGCTGGAAGGTAATACAATAGCTCTAGAGAGGTCATCTGTTAAAGAGATTAAAGAATTTACAGTAAGAAAAAATGCCAGAGCTTTTAGCTGGGATGCTGCTGCTTCCATTTTCCAGCCAGTGACAGGATTTATTCTGCCAAGGCTAGAACTGGAAAGTCCCAAAGGAAACCAAAGAATTAATATTTTCCCTATGGGGTTGAGGGACTGTGAGGGCGGGCAATAATCCTGAATTTGCTCATGAGGAGCAGACTGACACAGAGACAGACTTTGCTGCAGGAGTCAAAATAGTAAAACTTAGTTGTCTGCTATTACAGCATGATTGGACTTAGGGTAAAGTACATGTCATATCCTTCTCATATTTGGCTTTGTTTCTATCACACAGACACAACAATATTTGCTCTGGAAAAGCTGTTTGCTTGCTGGGATAAGCCACTGCTCTGGAAAAAGGACCTGTGAGGTCTCCCCCATAGCTCAACCCTGTCCCCAGCACTAGCTGTACCCCTGTGAGAGTCCAGCTGCAGGCACGGGGTCCATCACAGGGAGGAGAAGGTAGAGGCCAAGGGAGACACCCCTTGGAGAAACTGAGTCTCTCCCTCTCACAACAAGAGAGGTTTATTCCCGTAGCAAAAAAAAAAAAAAAACCACAAAAAACTACCTGAAAAATCAACCTGTTCACAAAAAAAATCAACCTAAAAATACAAGCAAACCCTGCATCTCACATGCTTATGAAAAAAAGTTAGCTCTCTTACTTTCAGATCTCTGTGTTTTGAGGACAGCACTGCACCCCTTATGGGCTAAAGGGAAGAGGTTACTCCTCAGGCTGTGTTTCTGATCAAGGCAGCTTGCCCCTAAACCTCTCCCAGGCTGAGCTACACCGGTGGGATAAGTTTGCCTCTTCTTCCTTGCTCAAAATCTGAGCTGCACATGAAAGCTAAGGATGAAAGGAGAGCTGCATCAGCAAGAGTGAGCAGATTGGCTGTGAGGAGGGCTGGCAGACTCTCCGCAGGATACATTGCCTTGGGAGAGCCAAGGTTGCTATCTCTCTGGGCATCTGGTAGCCTCTTGGAGACCTATGCATCTCTGGTAGCTCCCAGGGAGCACCCAGGCACCAAGTCCCCCCTGCTACCAACTCAGCCCTTGGCTGAGAAATACATCAGTATGACAAGATGCTAAATATACTCCTGTTGGTGAACACCACTGAAAGAGGACTTTTTTAGAAAGATGCAGATGGGCATTTCATCAAGGTGGGGACTGACAGGATACAGTGGAAATTACATTACAAGAATAATAAAGCCTCGATTCTGCATCTTTCTAACTTTCAAGCTACCCTGGATTTCTCAACAAAGGCTTCAAGAGCAGAGAGAGAACTGGGAGGGACAGTTGAATGCCCCCTCAAGAATTAAACCCCAATTAACATGCAATCAGTGACGAAAGACACATTTTACGTGGTCGATTAAAAGACCCCCCTATTGATCTTTGCAGCTAATTATTGTCCTACTCCTGCTTAGGGAGCGCAGACACAAACCAGCGATCTAAATTTATTGAGACTCCTGGCAATCAATAGGTCAGACTCCCGGAGAAGCGTTATGCAGAAAGCATCTCCACTGACTCATCACAGGCTGGTGAGCCCCAGGTCTCCAGCACATCCCTAAAGCTGTTCCCCTCTCTGCCTGGACAGTTCACACAAGGCCAGAGTTGCTCTGTGTATGCTCCTTGTCAAAGCCCAGACAAACAGCCCGCAACAAAACAACAGCCGCAGCGATCGCTCTCGCCTTTGGCTCAGCATCACGGCGTGTGAGCTGGGTACCTGGAGGCAGCAGACGGCCTGCCATATGAGCCCTGCAGTTTTGATTTAAACAAAACAAAAGTGAGTAGCTGTAATTTCACAGATGGGAGCAATTCATTAGCTGGGAAAAGATGTGGTTGCTCTAATCAGGAGTGACTGGGGAGCTTTTGATGCAAATGGCCATTTGCAGCTGCCTCTCCCTGCCTCTCACCAGGTCAGCGCAAGGCAATATACTGTGAGATGGAAAAATCAAACTGTGTATTAATTTGATGGCCTGCAACAGAGCAACAGTATTGCCAGGCAATATTTCTGGGCCCTGCCATGTGCCCAGGTGATCTGCCACTTCTAGATTTTATAGTACATGATAACAAGAGGATTGCACGCTTCATCAAATCACCTGGAAAACTGCTGTTCATATGACTGCAACTGGAAGGTCAGAACTAAAATCCCTGCAAGTGGCTGGCCTGGACATCCTGACTGTCCAGGGATGAGAGGGCAGAGGTGGGAAAGACAGGCTTAAAAGCAAGCCTTGTCACATTTTAATCAGTCGTCATCTCACCTTGAATGCCTTGTGCAAGGCTGATGGTATAAACCAGCCTTTCCTTGTTCTCCAGTTACACTGCAACAAAGTGTGTCCTCTATAGCCCTGCACCCTGGCCAGTACGGGTAATTAAAGGGCGAGGAATATTTGTGGTCTGGAAGAACCTTTCCTGGTTGGTAAAGGGCAGGGAAGGTGAGGAAATGGGGGGATGCAGCTATAAAGAAGAGGTACTCATCACAAAGCCTGATTTCAAGTATGGTGGTACTGAGAGTGGAGGGAAGTGCATTCTGATTTCTGTGCATGGTGGTGTGGATGGCTTTTGTCTGGCTCAAGTCTGGGATCCACAGGAGTTTAGGATTTTAGCACATGGACATCACAAGGAGAATTTCCACCTTTGACCAAAGTAAGGGTGGCCCCTGTAACCTTCTGGGATGAGCAGTCCTTTATCTACTTAGCTAAGTCAAAACTCAGGTCACAGCAGGATTGGTCCCAAAAGAAAACCGTTGAAAAGTCTCTTGCTGACTCAGTAAGCTTTGGAGAGAGTTCTCATTAACGGGACACAAATAAACTAGCAATACACTACCGTGTTTGAGGGAAGAGAGAAAAGAGGGATGGAAGTGCCAGGTGGCCACTTAGGCACTGTGGTGCTCTCTGGTTTTCCCCAACTACAAACACCTCTTGGTATCAGAGTTTCTACACTAATCAGACATAGCCCCAGCATGGACCCTTTAGAAGATGAACATGCAAACTGATCAAGAAAACCATCTTGCCATTCCTCCTTCAAGTAGAAGTCCCGTTTGTGGAGAAAATGAGGGAAGCATGGATATTTGTTTCCTCAGTAATCTCCAAGAGCAAGTTACAACAATCTCACGGTGATAAGGAATATGGGAAACATGGCAGAGACAAAATGGAAGATTTAAAGAGAGAGAAAGAAAAACTCCAGACAAATTACATAATTGTTTCATTTCTCACCCAACAGGCAAAGAAGGCAGCGCTAGTATTGTTGCATAATGTCTTCACCCCCTCTGGTGAAGTGGCATCCCATGACAAACATATTTGGGAACAAGCATACAGGCAGAAAAGGATGGGGAATGGGCAGGGTCATTTTAATTTAGGTTACTGAATGATGCAAGAAAGCTGCCTGGGGGAGAAGTCCTTAGAGAAAATGGTAAATCTTTATACTACATGACATTAATTACACTTTTACTGTGAGCTAACCCTACTACAGTATTGTGTATAGCCACAGAAGATGGTACTTCTGTGGTGTCCCTCCCACTAAAGAGCTGTTCTGCAGGAGGCCCAGGGGCCCAGCCATGGGTTTTACTGCACTCTGTGTCACAGTTCATAAAGATTGCTTAATACACTTCCTTGCAAGTACTTTTCTTTACAACTTTTACCAGATTAGAGGCAAAGGGAGGAGCAGAATTCTCATTAACTTATTCTTTAATGCAAGGTACTTTAATATGGGCTGCAAATGAGATGTGAATACCTTGGCCTAGGTGTCCCAGCTAGATCTCCACTGAGGGACTAGAAAAGCATTGCAACACCAGTGGTGCAGGGTGTTGAGACTAACCATTTCACCTGTGCTGGCTTATCCTCCAGCATAAGACCTTGGAGCACAGACCCCAGCATAGCTGTGGGATGTAATCCTTGGCCTACATTCAGGAAAGTGGCAGTAGTTCTTTGATGTGCCCGACTGCTGAGAGACCAGTAATGACTACCATGGACTCAGGTGGCAATAGACAACAGCAGAGGTTCGGAGCTGGAACAACGTTGCTGGGGTTTTGTTGGAAACAATAAATGTCAGAGAAACAGAAAGAAAAAAGCAAAAGAAGACTAGAGGGCGAGGGAAGTTTGATTAGCTAGGCTCTGAGAAAATACAAAAAAGAATTTGGTCCAACCACTCTCATGTAAGGGCTTCAGATCATGAACAAGAGAAATAGTCTCATAGCATTTGATCCCTCTTTCTCTCAGGACAGTAGGGCTTGACCAACACAAATTGCATCAGGTTTCCCCTCTCCAAATAAAATAGCTTATAAATGCCCTATCTAAACACTATTGTGTTTGAGGCAAAAGGTGTAACAGAGATATCAAGACAAGTGCTCAATAGCAAGATCCAAACCACCAAAAGCAGCCAGGAAAGCTATGTCAAAGCAAATGTTTTAACAGAGGCCTCAAGGTGCCCAAAACTTACTCTGGCGCTGAGTGATTACAAGTCTTTTTCTCACCAATATCTGAAGGAGCCACTGATGGGTTAGAGATCAGTTAACCCGCAGAGGTGCTGGGTGCGGGTGAAAGTGTGCAAGCTGCTTTAGGAGAGCAAGAGCAAGCCAAAGATTTAGGCTGGTCCCTGACATGGGTGAGGCAGCTTGCCATTTGTCTGAGCCAGTTTTCAATAGCAACTGCAACGGGCTCTCTCAAGAGCTGCGGGCAGGGATATGTGCAGGCAAACCACCTTGTGCAGTGCCTGAGGGGGCACAGCCTGCGGTTGGCATGCCAAAAATGCTTTTTCAAAATAACGATGAGATGGATGAAAGAATGAAAAACAGCCAGTTGGTACTAGAGAGACAGTGGATCTTCTAGATCCAAGTGGTCTGGGGACTATCTGTGCACTGCAGAGGTAACCCTGGCTGGAAGTTGTCTCTCCTCTACCAGCTGAACTTCACAGGGGGCTTCTCTAATCCCAGGTTTCCTACACTAAACTAACCCTTTCGTTTTGCTGAAATTGAATGAATGTTGACATAAAATATTGCGTCAGTATCTTCCAATCAGCTGAGAATGACAGCCAGTATTGGGAAAACACATTCTCCTATAGGCTTAGCTAGATTGGAAAGCAAATCTTCCCATAGGCTCATACTGCACTTATACTTAGGTCCACGTACGCCACATTAGTAGTGAATTTCTCCTCATGTGCTACAGACATCCCACGCTGGTTGCTCAGCAGTGCAGCAAACTTATGCTGTGGCAAACTCTTCCAAAAATAACTTCCTGCCTGCTAGAAATTCTTTGTGCGTTTGCACGTCCAGTTGCTGAACAGTAATCAGTGCAAACACATGTACGTGAGGAACGCAACCTGTGTACAGCACTGAACTTCAAATGTGGACTTTGGATGAACACTTTGCAGGTATGTAATGCTTTTCAAGGCAAAAATGAGACTTGGTCACTGACAGATATCTACACAAATATTCACTGAAGATTATACGGTATTCTTGCCCCGATACCACCATTTCAGTGTTGAAGGGATAGCTAGATAGTATTTTCCTGAAGAATCCATGATATATTTCTCCTGAACAAGTTTGCTAAAGGAGATTATCTGTGATATTCAGCTTAAAAGAGAGCATCAGCAGAGCAAATATAACCTGTTTTGCTACAAATGCATGTCTCATAGTCAGGTTCCTGGGTACCTCCTTCAGTGTGCACCCTGGCAAGGTTTTTCTATAGCTGGGACCTTCATAGCTCCTCTCTACAGCAAAGGCCGGTCATCTTCTCCCAGGGAGACCCCTGGTGATGTGTCTCTCCCCTCTCTGGGACTGCCTGCTTTCACAAAACTTGCAGGAACAACCTACCTCTGAGCAGGGTTCCCACCTAACCTGCCAAGTCCAGGAGTTACTGTGGGGGTGAGCAGGGGCAGCCAGAGCGCAATCACTCCATCCTCACTTCCAAGAGAAATGGTGGAGAAAAATCCCAAATGCATGAGCAGGAGGAACATGAAATGACTAAATCAAATACAACAGGAGAAAAAGATGCTTTAAGAAGGGGAAGAAGAGCTCAGGGAAGGTTCAGACTCCTGAGCTAGAGAGAAGCTAAGCTAGTATCTCTGAGTTTTATCCCCACAGCTCTCCCATTTGCTTGCTTACAGCTCCTACCTCCCCACCCAAGCTTGCTCAGCAGACGATCCCTTGTGCAACCTGCCTCAGTGCACTTTTAGCTGCTCTGGCTGCTCCCATGCAGGGGAGCTACAACCACCGGAATGGGTAAGGAGGCTGTGAATCCCCAGTGCCACTGTCTAGCAGGTTACCAAGGGGTCGGGATTTTTTCTTGCTTCCCAGCTTTTGAAGGGAGCCCTGGGAGCAGGAGGCCGAGAGGGAAAAAAGGCAAGGGGGGAGAGAGGCTGCAGTGGGAGGAGGGGCAGAATGGAGTTATGCTCACAGCTTTTCACAGCTGAAAACAGACCCCACTGCTGGTAATGTGAGAGGGCTGGAGCAGGCGCCAAATGGATAAGGCTGTAGACAGTGGGGCCAGAGCACTGATACTTGCCAGTACCTACAGATAGGAGACAAATAATTGGCACATGTTAAGAAACAAAAAAAAAAAAAAAAAAAAAAAGGAAACAAAAAAAAGAGAGGGAAAAAAAAAAAGACAGGGAGAGAAAGAGAGAGAGAGTTGTTAGATGTCCGTATTTTCTAAATGTGTCTGGCAGGAGCCCCTGCAAGGAATTTAATCAGCAAGAGTTGTTTAAACTGGGCTTTGAAAACAAGCCCTGTGCTGCTAGTAATGAACTTCATATCATCTGCAACTCCTGTTTGCTGACGACATTCAATTTGTTAATTCTGCAGCTGGTGATAGGGGTCAGATATGAAAGTGACGATTGTTTTTTGACGTTCCAACCCCTGCTCACATCTTTCTAATTAATCCTTTTAGGAGCCACCAGCAGATCAAGAGAAGTGTGGGGAGGGAGGGAAGGGAGGAGGAGGAAGAGAGATGGTTTTTCCACGCCTGCCCTGCGGCTCTTCACCCCCCACTCTGGTGGAAAGGAGGCACAAGGGCATACCTGCTACTTGGTCCTACAAACATGAGACTTTTCAGGCTGTCTTAGAAAACTTTAATATTGGAAAGGTAGCTATTAAAAAAATGCTCACCTTCCTCCTAAAATAGCTCATTTTAAGATCTGGTATTTCATATTAACTGTCTCCATGGGGGATGAGATGGGTGGTGGAACTTGTGGTGGGATAGAAAACCATTCTCCTACTAGCTTACCCTGCTGATATGGGCCTGGTAAGGTCTCCCAGGGGATGGTTTAAACAACTGAGTATGTACAAGCCACACATGGACTCAGCATTTCAGCACAGGCTGGTAACAGCCCCATCAGAGAAGAAATCATGGCTTCAGGAGGTCTGGTAGTGTCCAGGGAGTGAGGTGGGCATGGACATGCAGGTGCTGCTAGAGGATCAGGACAGCCCGACCATCACGCGGACTCTCAGTACACAGATGGCCTTGAGGGAAACAGCAGAAGGGCTGGTGGGCCGGAGATGTTGCTGGCTCACATAGCAAGCAAACAGGAGCACTTTGCAGTTGCTGAAGGCTTAGTCTCTCTCCAAGGAGATTTTAACTCCAAAGCCTGACCTTCTTACCTAGAAAGTTATTTAGGGTGTTGAAGCCTCTGCAGTGACCATGCGTGCCCTGGAGAGGGCCAGCTGAAGCATAGCAAGCACACCTGGACAAGGACAACACCATCATGTGAGGACAACCAGTGAAAGCCAAGGAGAGCTGAGCAATGTCCCAAGGTTGGCCTTGACAAGATGAAGCCGTGAAGCAGAGATACATCTCTGAAACATATTGTAGTTGGCATCAAAACTGTTCACAGTGTGTTCCTTGCATTTTGCTCGTAGCATTAAGCTTATCCTAGGTTCATTTGGTCCTGGAGGGTTATGCCACAGGTCACTGTTTGTGCTGGCAGGAGGAGGGGGATGGTCACCAAAGCTGGTCTCAGTTCACAGTGGACTTTGTCATGGTGTCCTATAGCAGAACTTCCATCTAGACGTGGTGCAATAAGGCCTGGGTCCATCTGCAGAGGTTGGATGAAGAGGCCTTGCAAGACAGAAAAGCCAGCAGTTGAGAAAGGAGAAATTTTTAAAAAAGTGAGAAAAGAGCGGAAAATTGGCTGAGTGACAAAATTTTGAGAAGAGAGGAAGGCCTGAGGTTATGCATAGAGATTGCTGGCACTAGGGAAAGGCAGAAGAAAAATCCTCCCTCTGATTAGTGCTAGGCTGAAAACAAAGAATTTTTAATGGAGGAACTTGGTCTTTGCCAGTTCACCTCAGCACCAAGGTCTGGACTCTCATAAAATAAATTGGCAGCAGTCTCCCTAAAGCAGGACAGCCCTGTCAGAGGCTGGGCCTGTTCTGGGTCAGAGATGAAGAAACAGCTCTGGAAGCCTGTTCCCACAGGAAGGTTCCCCAGGAACAGCACCCTGGGGGTGGTGGCACAGCTGGGGATGCACATCTGCCTGTGTGCTCTGTTCCAGTGGGACCTGACACTGAACCTTTGGCTCAAGTGCAGTGACCCTGATTCCTCTCAAGCAAATGGAGACCAACCAGCTCATTCTAGCTGGGTATCTGTTGGATTGTGCTTTGTCTGTGACCAAAAAAAATGCAGCCACTTGCTTATATGCTGTCAGTGCTCTGTTTTTTCTATAGAAGAAGTTATCACTTGATTTACTTCATCAATCAACAAGTACTGCTGTGGCCTCATAAGGGGGTCTATCCATCCAGTATAAACTTGCAGTATCTGGTATTGTGAAGAGAAGTCCAACCACCCATCACAAATGTTTATCTTCTTTTTTTAACAGACTTTATCAATATGAATTTGCACATAGAAAGAGGTCTCTTGCTCTTTCACTCCAGACTAAAAATCAGTAAACAGAGGCTTGGTTCTGTTCTTGGCATCTCTGGAACAACACTAGCTTCAATTAAATTAGCCTAGATTTACAACAGTAGGCTCATGAGCAAGCTTTGCCCTTACAGTGTCTTGTCAGTTTGTTCTAAACTTTGTGCAGAGAAGCTAGGAAAATACTGGGTGGGGGGAGAACTGAATGCTGCAATTAATTTGATGAGTCACATGAAAAGATTAACAGCAAAATAAAAGTACTGAGTGGCACTGACCCAGAAAGGACATCATGGATGATCACGCTCTGTGATTACTACCCAGGACAATAAGACTGACCATCTCCCTTGAAGCCTAATGTTCAAAGGGCGAGTGCCCAGCATGCACTTAGGGAGACATCAGATCTCATAAAGTTGATTTTAGCAGCACACTCCAAAATGGAGACACCAAAAAATTCATTGCTAGCCATTTGAAATCTCAAATCAAAAGCCTTTCAAGCACCAACATCATGTAGTCACCTGCACAGCTGGCAGATGTAAAACCAGATGCCACATCCCAGTGACAACAGGAAACTGGTATTTTCCTGTTGTTGATCAAAAAGAGTTGACATCTGTCATTTGGTTGGTTGAGTCTTGGCTGGATTATAAAATAAGAGAAGATCACCAAAGACGGATGTTAGCATAAGGAACTCTGAAAAAAAGAAAAAAAAAAAGAAACACTAAAATTTACTTAATGGATCAATGAATAACATTGCACCAAACAAGAACCATGTGATCTGCAAAGTTGTTAGAGGTGAATGTATCTTTCTGCTGGAGCACCACTACCTGCCACTAGTGGGTAGCTCACTAGTGAAGCCTGCTGGGAAAGGAAGAAGAGTAGACACCAGCCCCACAGAAGACCAAGAGTTCTGCTACATCTGCTGGTGCTCAAAGATAAATGACTGGAAGGAAGAGGCTGCACTGGGACAGCAGCAATAAAACTATTAGGAATCAAACAGTGTTTCCCCATCAGATAAGCAGAAAGCAAGAAAACAGAATCATACATGTCTGAGGGAAGGGGTCATGTAGTGAAAAACTACTAGAAATGACTGAATTTCTCAATCTGTAACTACATGCATTGTTATTTGTTAATAGGCTTTCACCTGTTGCATTTGGGAACGTGAACATGGCTTTCATTCATGCAAGATTTATAGGCTTAACTTAGCTGCTTATGAAAAACGTGTTGGCCCTGAACATCTCTGCAAGCAGCCATGCAAACAGCAGCAAGTGGTTTGTGGTATCCACTCTGCTTAGCCAGAATCATGAAGCACTTAGTGAAAAACATTATCCTTTCCAGTGTTTATGTTCAGCTTGAGAACATCTTAGCCGTTCTAGTCTCTGTATGGTTAAGTCCCACAGGTACCCTGTCATGTAAAAGACAGGTTGTTTATTATTCAAGAGTTAACAAAGTACTTAAGTGAAAAAGTAATCTATTTTCAGGGGAAAAAAAAACCAACCAAAGCAATTATGGCAAGAATTGCCAGCTCCAATAGCAACAAGAGTATCTTTTACTGCTCAACCCCACTGCAGAGGTGTCCCCGTACAAGCCTTGTGCAGGCAGTTGTACCCCTCTAACTGCCTCTAAACCATCGCTTCCAACTTGCTACACCACTTTTCTCACACTGCCATTCTGGCGACATATTTCTTTGAAATCCAAAAAACATTCCCTTTTATTAAATAATCACATGCATGGTTATAAATTCTATTTTAGGGCAATAGTTCTTATTTTCTCAGGTAAGAAAAGGTCTTTACATCAACCCAGAATGCCTAACACCACAAGGAGTCACTCCCACACATTTTCACCCGGTTTTCTTAAAATATTCTAATTTTTTTACCAGACACGTCTCTTGCCACAATATGAGGTTTTAATAAATGAGAGCATAAATATTTTAAAAAAACACACCCTCTTTCTGAGACACATACACAAAGAAAAAGCAAAGCATTTCTAGATAGAAAAGAGCTAAAAGGAGTAAAGTCAACAAGGACAGTGTTTAAGTAATCAGCATTCCCAGATAGGTGATGTCAAAATGGTAATTATCCTTCCAGAGATGCCTGAAAACCTAAAACAGGATATAAATGTCCGAAGAACTGTATTGCACTGCTCTTACCCTGTGGAAGTAAAGAGTACATCTGGAATAATGTGCTCTCAAAATGGTCTTCATCTTCCACAGCCCTCTGAGGCTCTGTGGAAAGGGTGTAGGTGGTCCAAAGGGACATAATTACAAATAAAGGAATGAAATTAAGCACAGCAACATTTGTGCTGTTTATCAGGACAAATTCCCAAGCAATGACACACAGCTGACGTGAGGAACAGTGTCCTTAAGGAATCAATGGGAGCTTCATTAAAGGTTACTTTAGATAAAGCAGGCTGTGCTACAACTTGGAAAGAAAAAGTTTCCAAATACCGATTTCTTCTACAGAGTGAAATGGCAGAGCCTCCACTGGGCAGCAAAGTTTCAAAAATGCCCTTAGGCCTCTGGCTTGTTTAGGTTACTGCTTGGAAAACAATGCAGAAGAATGAGATTGTGTTTAAACAGCACTATTCAGTGTTACCTTAGGCGCTTTGGACCAATGTTATCCTTTTGAGTTCAGAGCATAATCATTTACATCTGCCCTGCCCCATCACTCCCGTCTTGGAAGTGCTCTGAGGATGCTACTGCTGTATAAGCAGTCAAAAGCAGGTTGGTTGAGGTGCCAGATTCCCAGTTCATATATGATGTTATTTGTCCAGGTCACTTCTATTTAGATGTCTAGCCATGGACAAAGAAATCTAGCTTTAACCATGTCCTTCAAAAACATTAAGATTTATAATACAGAATATGTGTGTGCATATATAAACAAACTCCTTGATGTTTCCAATATTTGTATTCAGTCGTACTAGCCTGAATTCAGCCATGTCTTTCCCAGGTAACACATCACCCTCATGGACATTGCAGACCTGCTTCTAAGGTGAGAGCATGTCCCATCTCCCAAAAGTGACAGGACCCATATTGCAGACCATAATTTGCAGGTTTGGGTTTTCTCTTCTGTCTCTCAGCCTGAGGAGGCCTACAGAGTTTGGGAGGCTACAGTTCACTAGGTGAACAAGGACAGGTACACGAAGCTACCCACTGAGCTATCAACACCCATGTTGAGGAATCTGAATTAAAGAAGCTTGAGTTAAAAATAAACACATAAAAAATGGGAACTTTCCACTGAAAAGCCTGCTTAAGGTCCACAACTTGGGAACAACAGATGAAAGGAATACCTAAATCATACTTGTAGCTGCTCACAACCTGTTACAGAGCAAAGGAAAAGCCTTAATTGTTGCTGTGAGCAAACACCTACACCAGGGCCTGG
This sequence comes from Strix uralensis, assembly GCF_047716275.1. Classification (NCBI taxonomy): domain Eukaryota; kingdom Metazoa; phylum Chordata; class Aves; order Strigiformes; family Strigidae; genus Strix; species Strix uralensis. The sequence continues at coordinate 20,160,044 of NC_133972.1, read as the reverse complement.
ACATGTTAGAGAGACAGTCCCTGCTGTCCAAATGCTGTTAAAATCTTCATAATTAACATTATCAATAGACATCAATTTTCAATACTAATATTCTAACAGCACTGCACAATAGAGAACAATTCTCCAATTATTTACAGATATCAATTTCCAGCTCAGGACAGGAAAGTTATCCATGCCAGTGAGTAAAAAATGGGGGAAGCAACAAAGAAATATCTTAAAACAATACTGTTATTGTGCAGTATCACGAACACAAGATAATTGCCCTTCTCTCCTCCTATAATGAGAGGTTTGATCTGTGTCCCACAGGCTGAAAAGGGACAAGTGACCCACGTACCAGTGGGCCCAACTCTCTTACCAGCAAGTGCCAATGCATTTTGCATTAACACTTCACACAAGGAGACCCTGAGTCCCAGTACCAATGGGGCTAGAGGGGTGTGAAAAACCTCCAGAATATGTTTTCTCACAGCCTGACAGATAACTTGCCATGAAACCCAGAGAGTCATATCATCCAGGACATAATATCCCATGTTATAATTCAGTTCCTGAAGGAATGAGCTGCTGCTCACAAGTTACATACGTAATCCTTAAAACTACTATTGAAAAGTACTTTTTCTTTGAAACAGAACTTTGCTCCTCATGCAGCCTATTCCCTAAACCCACATAAAATCCAGTTCATTCAACTCTCTCCAGAACACCACAGCTTAGCTGGTTTCAAAAAACAGAAAATAAAAAGGCCTGCTTACTAAATGGTTTCATTCTATGGAGTTTACTTTGTAAAAGCACCAGGTAAGGAGGGGAAAGCAGATAAAAATGCTTTAAAATATAAGTGCTTACTTTAAAAAAAGGAAACGGTTAACATCAAGGAGGTTATTTTATCTCCCAAGGTCAAATCCAAGATGCTCTGAGCGAGCAGCGGTTGGGGACAAAGCTAAAGTAGTAGGTTTCTCTTTAAAGAAATGCAGCCCAAGTAGCAAAATATAGACTGAAAATTAAAGTGCAAGAAGAGAAAAATGCCTAAATTAGCCTGGGGAAGTCTATCTATCTAAGTCTTGCCTATACTAGACAGGGCTTGCTGGAAAAGGGAAAACTGCAAAACTACCAGTAAATTGCCCTACTGGAAACATAACCTTATATTAGGAAAAAGGAGCCTTTTGGCTGGTATAGCCCAATACAGTTCCTTCAAGCAAGTAAGCCAAGCTGGGGAAAAGATTCAGCTGCTGCTGAACCATTTACCTGCACCTGCAGCTTGATGGGGAATGGTGGTGGCTTTGCTGGCAACAGTTAAAATCTTGGTATTTAAAACTATCACTGGCATTCTTCCACACAAGCCCAGAGGGGCAGTAGCAAGTTTCATAGACTGCTTTTCAAAACAATACAGTGTCTTGGGTGGAAGCATTTATGATTTCTACACACCCTCCTTAAAAAAAAAAAAAGAGCCAATTCTTTACTTGAAGTTGAGAAGAAAATTGATTAGCTGCAAAATTTTAAGTGTAAATATCCAGAGGGAGGCAGAGATCCCAAGGGAACAGGAGGGAAGTGGAGGCTGTGGCCTTCTGTCCCTTGACATGGAAGGATTTGAAACCCCCTCTAGCCTGTCAAAAGAGAGTCCTGGTGCAAATTACCCTGTTTCCCCTCCTGATCCTTCCCCAACTTGCAGGTGCTGTACCTCAGATATAAAATTTGAGCATGGATCCAAAGTCCCAAGCCCTTCCAAAGTCCCAAGCCCTTCCAAATTCCCCTCGCCCAGTTGGCTCAGCACCTTAGGGACAACAGGGGACTATCTCTGCAAACCAGTCTCATGATTTTACACTTCTCAAACCTGTCCCTCTACCTCCAAACCTTCCCTGAACCCCATCTCAAAACCTGTTTTTAACTCATTGTAATGGAGCAAACACTTGCAAAATCCTGGCCTAAAGCACATTTCTTCACCTGATTCTGCAGGTGTAAATATTACAATTTTGTTCTATGTAGCCTCTACTTGCAAGTTTCTAATAGAAACTACAGACAGGCAGACACCACCATTTTGAGGTCAGTGCAACATAGACGGCCAAGGATGCTGTATCTATTTCCTCCCAGTATCTGTTTTTGCCAATTCTCGTTTTGCTGTTTCCATCAGTGGGGATGCCCAAGTTGTCTTAAGAGAGTTAGCATCCAAGTCTCTGTTTTAGACTGCTAATGCACACTGCTTGCAATTCATTTGCAAATGCCCAGGTTTACTGTAACAAGAGGAGGGTAGTTTTAGCTGATGGTCTCTGCCATTTGTAAGTGAAGAAACCCATCACACAAAATAAACCAGTGGGGGTTTCTGATAAAGACACTAGTCTCCATTCAGTCAAAGTGGTAACTTTTTCCAAGATAATCTTGATTTTCTACTACTAAACTATGGGTCTCAGAATTATATTCTGCATTGCAGATTTCATATTTGTGGCTTGCAGTCATAGGAAAATTATCCTTCAAAAGTTAATTCAGTAGGACCGCAATATGGGACTTGCTGTTCAAAACAATGGGAACAAAACATTTATTCTTTTCCCTAGCTACCATAGCTAAGAAAAAAAATCAACTTTATCTTCTAGAAATGTCACATTTGCTTTGTGTCCTTCAGAATCCATTGATCGCTTCTCTCTTCTTCCCCTGGAGTAATTGCCCAAACCTTTTCTGCCCATCCACACTTTCTCTACCAGAAGCTGCAGAAGCATTCACTGTTAGTGTGTGTCAGAGGTGCTAACCTAAAGAGACAATATTAATGAAATAAATAAATCTGTCTGTACAGCCTCTTCTATCCTTTTTCATTCTTACTTCTTCAGGAGACAAGAAGCAGAGGAGGGATTTCCACAATGGTATTGTTTCAGATTAGTATGAAGAAAATCCTTGATCCTTTCTGTGTGCTTGGAAGCCTATAGTAATCATATTAATCCAGGGTCCTTATTGCTGGTTAATGGAATTCTTTTAATATTGACCCAAGTTTCTAGTAAATAGATTTGCATTGAACTGGTGATGTATAGAGCTCAAGTAAGTCTATCTATGTGTAAGCAAATTAAAAACCTTAAGCCTATACAGCCAAACTGTATAATCCCATGCTGAAAAATTGATCCTCTGATACTCTCCTGGGGACACTTTTTTTCTTTTTAGGTAAAGAGATACCTTCAATTTCTTTTGACGGAAAAAAAGATCAGCATAATATTTGAGAAAGAGACACATAACATATTTCACACTCAACAAAATCCAGTTCAAAGCTGCCAGAAAATGTCTTTATAATTAGAAACTGCACCTTGTATTGGGTAATGCAGCGCTGATAATTCAGCAGTTGGAATGAATATATAATTGTGTTGCTACAGCATCACTCATCCTTGCTTTCCTGCCTGAGCACAGACTTCGATATTTTCGAAGAAAGAAGATTACCACAGCCTTGCTGGAATGGCAGCTGTCACCAAATTCAACACCAGCCTCACCCAAACCATTCCCCTCTGAAGTCAAGTTGGTCTCAGTGTGCCTTTTCCCTGTCCCTGGATAAAAACATCAAACATATAGATCTCAAACCACTTAGTAAATAAAATTATCCTTGTTGTACAAATACAGTGATATTGAAGTTGCATCCATGAAACCTGTGGCAATAGCAATATGATCTACAAATCTGCATGAGAACCAGTCTCCGGCCACCACCACGGGTGTTCATGGCCACTGGGGGAGGTGGGGGAGGAACCGGGAGGACGGACACAGCAGAGTGAGTGGCAGGAGCTTGGAAGGGTGGTTTCCAAAGGCACTGCACCTCAGGGAGGCTTATCCCACATCTAGCAAGAACCATGTTCATTTAGCAGCCTCTATTCTAAGGAAAGACACCAGTACAGTCCCTCCTCTCTCCCCCACCATATCCATTAATTACATTCATTACTGGAGATAATCCCACTTCACTATCAGACTGGACCAATGGGTTTAGAAAGCACCTGAGGAGCAGGAAGGCAGACAAACACATACACTCAAAGAAGTGGGATGGCTTAAGCATTATTTCAGTAAGAAATAATCATAAAGCTTAATTTGGTTGCTCAGTTGCCAGCTCAGTTTCACACACATTTTGACCCTCCAACACATCTGCACTAGATTTAATCCTTGTCTAATGTATTCCAGGCTACTAGCACAACGCTAGACAAACCACAACCATATCCAAGATGCCCAACTGCATATAAAGAGCAACCTACATTTTGGCAATCCAGACAGAGCACCTATAATTTGAAGTCACTTTTATGTTATTCAGTCAAAACATGCATATACTTCTGTTGTGAGCAGAGATTGAGCAGAAAAACCACAGGAGCCTGGCAAAAACAGTGGTCAGGTTGGCAGAGCTCATGCAGCATTTGCAATGGGGATGAAGGATGAGCAATATCTCAGTGCTTGCCTTACTGGGTGGGAAGGTTTCAGGTGGATCTGTTCAAGAAAGGGAAGGCAGCATGGTTCTGTCATTTAAGAGGCCACCTTTTTAGAAATGCTAATTAGCATAAAACACTGACCAATAATCTTTAAAACCTCCCCATTACAAGCATGACAACTGCAGCTTTGCAACTTGAAGCAGGTGTTGGAGGATGTGGAGATCTGACTGTAAGATCCATATCTCCTGTTTCCCCATGTGTAAGCATTTCCATCACTTACTTGTTTCATATCACTTACATATCACTTACATATTCATTCAAAATAGCATATCAGCAAAAATAGCATTTTTCAGTTACCATTTTGCATGCTACGATCCCTGCATGTATTTCAAGAGGTGGTTTTGCTACTTGTTATTCTGATTTGCACTGCTGAGACCCAGGACTGATATCTAATTCTCCTGTGCATGCGACAGCTCTATTGGAGGAGTTTCAAATGCAATGTCAGGAGTGGTTTTTCTTTTGATGGGTTTTCTGCATGCTTCAATAAAAGCAGCATAATACCTTGCTTTCATAATGAAGTTGTACTCTTACTTCTCAATGATTTCTCAAACACACACACACACAATTATAAAGTGCTAAAAATAATTTTTCTGTGGGACAGCTCCATGAACTTGCTTTGGGGTGACAAGAGTGAAAGTGTCCATATAATCACCAGCCTTAAATAGGTAGCAGAATGAATACAGCCATCCCTGCATCAGAGAGAACCTGCTGCCTTCCAGGAGCTCAGTGCTGCATTATGGCTGTCTTAAAATCAGTGGAAATTTAATGGGATACTAAAGAAGAAATATCAGCATGGGTTTTTAAAACCAGTTTTACCACAAAAGCAGTAAATTTCTGTCTGCACAGAGCAAAAGAGCCTTGCCTCTCACTCCCTACTAATGGTAGGCATTACCTGCTGTATGTTTACCCACAGGATCTCTGGGGAGTATAGGATGCAAACAATCTCTCTTTCTCCAGATGTAGGAGTCAAACTGAAAAAAAAAGGGTAGTAATACACCCTGACCTCTCAGCAAGGCAAGGGGCTACCTTGGCTGGCTGTACAAACCCTCAGGGCCAGGGCAAGCTCCTGAGTCCTGCCTACCTCAGTCTTCTGCCCTAGCCCCAAGCTGGAAGGTGACCTGCAGGAAACTCAGAAAAAGCCATTACTGGTTTGTGTCAGCTCAGAAAACCGCAACAGGGCCAGGCAGGGGGGAAAAAAGGCTGGAGAGGAAATCAAGGAAATTCACTTTGGCAGAAACTAGCAAAGCCTTTTTCTGAATGTTAACTATCTAATTTAATGAAGTCTAGAGATCAGCAGAGACAATTGTCACTGCCAGCTTTGATGCCAATCACAGCTCTGGAATACGAGCCAGCAAATGCATCCAACATACAAAGGGGAAAACAAAAACAAGGCAAGGATTTTGACCCTTTGCTCTCATGATCCTTTAAGAAGAAAGATCACCTTTCAAAACTGTGGGGAAAAAAGTCTTCCCAGTCAGAACAAGTCAACAAGAAAAAGAAGAGAGAAATCACAAGGCAAAAGAGTACAGAATTGTAATTTCTCTCTGCTGGTCTGTGGTGCCTTTAGGGCCACCAACTCGTAGGGGCTGAAAACCTTTATGTGGGCTGGGAAATTAGGGGAGATTTCTGTAATCCCTGTCAGGGGAGCAGGCCTGTACTTTCCCCTTGCAGGCAGCTCTAAGTCTGCTGTGCCTTCATGGCAGTCCTCCTCCCCCAGGGACACACTGGTGGGATCCCGGTATCCTCAGATCCATCACTCCCCTCACTGCATCCTTCAGAAGGTATATGGTGAAGGAGATTTTTTGCATCTCTGCTAATTATATACAAACAAAGTCCAAACCTCTGGGCATCAACGGTATAGCTAAGCAAATTAATATAGCCTGATGGATGGAGATTTGCTCCATCTTTTCAATGGAGCAAAATTTTAAGAATCATTTTGGTCACTGATAAGCAGTCCACAGACTGAAAATTCATTTTCATCTCCATTTCATTTTTAAAAAGGCAAAAAGTTGGATTTTTTGACTTCACCCTGTAAACGCAGAAAGAGAGAAGCTACCAGAAATTCATGATGGCCCACAGGCCACACTTTCGCAGCCTCTACACAGTAGATCACAAACACAGTACATCAGGACGACTTGGAGTGTTTGGGATTGCCCACCATTTTCCTGTGTGCACCTAACGGTCACCAAAAATGCATCTCCCACAGAGATTCTTGCGTTACTACTGCCCTACTGCCTACAAAGACTAATACAGCTCAATGGAAAGGTTCAGAAGCTTTCTGGGTGCTCTGAACCTGCTGCAGGTGTCTGGGCATGGAGGGAAGGTAGTCCAAGACCCTGATTTTAAAGACTGCAACCAGAGTGCAGCACTTTGGTGTGCCTAAGGGCACTCAGCCAGCTTTGTCACTAGACAAGATTTACTCAGGAGCTTAATATAGTTTCCCCAAAATAAAACCGAGTTACAAAGATGGTCAAACAACATTGGCCAAACAAACAATTATGATTTTACTTCCCAGGAAGGACTGTCCTTAGCACTTCCAGTATTTCAGCTCCCTCAGGAGGGTAGCTGATGACTTCCACTTCTTTCCTGAACATCTGCAGATAGAGTTCCCACTCTTACTGTTAAACATAGTTTAACATATAATTCTGGACAATCTGCTCCCTCCTTAGCGAAAGGACTAAACTACTCTTTCTTCTCTCATCATCTTGATGCACCCTTCCTTCTTTGACATTGGGCTGTAGGGAAGCTCTGTAAGGGTGAACAACACTTCATCCCTCCTCCCAAAGATTAAGAACCACAGGTGTGCCCATTTCTTGCTTTACATGACTTTTTCCTGCCTACAGCCTCCTTAAAATAGTCACATTATAAGAAATCCTGATGGTACTAAAAGTGCCCTTAAATTGCACAGCAAGACTAGGCATGTAACTTCTAATGAGGGTGAGAGATGTGCATTGTCTTGAGGTATTTGGACCATCTGAACAAATTTGCAAAAGCAAGTGTGAAGTGCGGTTTTCCAAAGCCACCTGTGTTTATCCAGTTGAGTTGGGTTTCCACAGGATGGCAAAACCCCATGTTTCTGACACTACTGAGGCTCAAATATCAAGCTATCAGTCTGAAGCAGGACTAAATGGTTTTAAATCTTTCTGAGGTAAGCAATACCTGTTCACTTCCCTGTGATTCTTTTCTGCTCCTTGTACTCATTTTTCAGAAATACCTGAGATGCTTTCCTTGGAAAAACACTAAAAAAGAGCCTGAGAACAACAGTACTCCATCAGAGAGGTCGTTAATCTGGCCCATTTAAGTCTCCAAGTGGAGATTTGTCTCCAAAGCGGCAAACCATAAATGTCTAAAGGAGAGCATAGGAGCAGCGCAAGTCTACTTTTGTCAGGGTCCTGGGGGTGCTCATGGGCCTCAGTGGCTGGGACCAGCCTCCCCCGGGACCCCTACCCCCACCATCTCCTGTCAAGGACCCAGGGGATGTGTCTCAGCTCAGCCCGGGGCCTTGAGTCCCTGCCTGAGTGATGGTGTAGGTGTGCCTATCTCTGCCCCTGTCTCCTAGGTGGGCCTGGGACCTGCTCTGCTAAGAGCTGCTCTCCTGGATGAATAATACAGGCAGGCAGCAGGAATACAGGCCTGAAGAGTGAAAACATGAAGAATAAGGATCAGGACTGACCACACACAAAAGAGGAGGAGGTGTGTGGTACCATGGGGTGTTTTCAAAAGTATGACACGTCTCAATGACAAGCATACCTTTTACCTTCCAAAACTTGCTCCGCTGTGCTTCCTGGCCAGTGAGGCATGAGAAGTGCTCTCGTCCCTGCCCGGTGCTTGTATTGTAGGCAGGGAGAGCTGGAAAGGGGCAGTTCCGGATGGGGCAGCAAGCCTGGAGCCCTTCCAAGCACAGGCTGCTTTGCACGAGCAAGAACCCCGGGGAAATGGAGCCAAGGGAAGAGCAGAGTCGCTCCTGCTACAAGCTTGCCAGGGAGAGGCAGGGCACAAGGGGGGCCTTGGAGGGGCAAGAGCCGCAGGCAAGAAGCGAGCAAAAGGGCTCAGAGGAGCCCTGACAAGGGGCTGTGCTCAGTGCTACAGAGGACAAGCAGCAACCCCCGGGGGGGGCACCCTTGGGGCTCACCCTGGGAGTCTAGAAAGCTTCCTCCCCCCGGATGCGGGGCACGAGGGCCACCTTCGTGGAGCAGGAGCAGCAGGCACCTGGCCAGCATGGCCCAAAGGAGCCCTGGCCAGGGGCCGTGCTCAGCGCTGCAGAGGAAGGCAAAAAACCCCCGGGGACACTTGCTAGCCCACCGTGGGGGAAAAAAGCCTTCCTCCCCCCAGCTGCAGGGCACGAGAGGCCATCTTCGTGGTGCACGAGCAGCAGGCAGTAACCCGGCCAAAAGGGACTGGAGGAGCCCTGACAAGTGGTCATGCTCAGTGCTGCAGAGGAAGGCAAAAAACCCCCGGGGACCAGTGCCAATGTGCCCCGGGGGAAAATTCCTTCCTGACCCCAGCAATGGCGATCGGCTATTCCCTGAGCAGGTGAGCAAGACCTGCCTCCTCGTCCCACAGGCTGGTCACGCCTCCCAGGAGATCCCTGAGCCCTGTTCTCCCTCACCCTGGAGCCATCTCAGGGGCTTCCGAGAGTGGCCAAATGCCCCTGGCCTGATCAACCTTGGGGGCAAGAATCTTTCCTGTGCCTGTCTAGCGGCTGCTCCAAAGCACTGGGACCCCTGGCAACATCCCTGCATCCCATTTCTTACGGCTGCTGCCCCTGGCTCCGCAGGGGATGAGGACGGCGAGCTCTGCAGTGCTCTTCAAGAAGGCATTCCCTTGGGCTGGCCACGACTCTCCAGCAGAAAAGGCCTGATAGCCTCAGGCCCCTCCAGCTGTTGGTGGTTCTTCTCATCTCCTGAGGGGTTGCGTTTCTTCCCTGAAAGCTTGAAGCAGGATTTCCATCCATCAGATGAGATTTGAAGATGGCCCTGCCAGGAGCTGGCCTTGCAGCAGAGAACCTCCAGGCACCTCCTCCAGCTGCTGGTCTTCCTCCCTCAGCCCCCTCCCAGTAATCCTATCCTCTCCGATGTCTTCGGGCTGCCCCCGGGGCAGCTCTGGCAGGTGCCCCCTTTTATACTGCCCCAGGGCACTGTGACTGCTGTGTTGCCAGGGGTGACATTGTGACATGGAGGTGGCATTGTGGCATGGGGGTGGCATTGTGACATGGGGGTGACTGACAGGGCCCCCCATGCACAGCCCCGCCCACTCCCCTCTGCCCAGCACCCTTTGGAGGAAGCCTTTGGGGTGCTGGCCCCGAGGCAGTCGCTGTGCCCAGGAGGCCCAGGGGCTGTCCCTGCCCTTGGTGGCCATGCTCTGGGCCCAGCTCTGCTGGGCGTCCCTGATGTGTCCTCTGCCACTCGGCTCCAAGGACAAACCCAGGGCTGTTACTGTTCTCTCAGGCCATGGCAGAAACCAGCTCTGCAGCCCAGAGACCTCCCCTATTAGCTGTTCCCTCTCTGCCACAGAACTAACCTCCATGAGGCCCTGCAGAGAGGAGGACCAGGAACACAAAGAGAATAAGAGAGGATAAGAGGGAATGGTTTCAGCAGCTGCAGCCTGGAGGAAAACCAAAGTGTAACCAGAGCCATAGGCTAGGATGGACACTGCCAGTAGACCGCCATGGAAATAATATAGGCTTTGAAATACCAGTGAGTGAAGGTTACACTGGTGTGGTGGAAAGGTTGGTCATTTTCAGACCTAAAACATTTGGATCCGTGCCCAAAGCACAGCCAGGCAAATAATGACTCTTCCAAATGGAAAAAATAGCCCATCGCTGCTGTCACCATCACATCCCCTTCTCCCACTGAAACCAAACTCTGCAGCTCCTCTGTTAAACACACCAACTGGCGATGTTTATATGGGATACAAAACACGCTTCACTCCAGGTTAAAATTTCACAGCTCATCTGTGACTTTAAACTTTTGCAGAGGAGAGGGAGAGGAAAGTTCAGCTGGAAGAAACCTACAAGGACCATCTAGTCCAACTGCCTGACCACTTCAAGGCTGACCAAAAGTTAAAGCATGGTATTAAGGGCATTGTCCAAATAAATACCTCTTAAACACTGACAGTCATGGGGAGTCAACCACCTCTCCAGGAAGCCTGTTCCAGGGTTTGACCACCCTTCCAGTACAGAAATGTTTCCTCATGTCAAGTCCAAATCTCCCCTGAAGGACGCAGGTCTGAGCCATTCCCACATGTCCTGGCACTGGGTACCAGGGAGGAGAGGTCAGCACCTCTTCCATTCCCCTCCTCAGGAAGCTGTAGAGAGCAGTGAGGTCACCCCTCAGACTCCTTCTCTCCAAACTAGACAGACCCCATGTCCTCAGCCACTCCTCAGAGGACATGCCTGCCAGCCCCTGCACCAGCTTTGGTGCCCTCCTCTGGATGCGTTCAAGGACCTTAACATTCTTTTTAAATCACGGGGCCCAGAACTGCACACAATACTCAAGGTGAGGCCACACCAATGCTAAATACACCGGAATAATCCCCTCTTTTGACCAGCTGGCTATGCTGGGTTTGATGCACCCCAGGATGTGGTTTGCCCCCTTGGCTGCCAGGGCACACACTCCTGACTCCTGCTGAGCCTGCTGTCAACCAGCACCCCCAGACCCCTTTCTGTGGGGCTGCTCTCCAGCCACTCCTCTCCCAGTTTATATATGTCCAGCATTACGCCATCCCAGATACAGAATCCAGCATTTGTTCTTGTTAAACATCATGCCATTGATAATTGTCTAGTGATCCAATCTATCTAGATCCATTCTGCAAGGCCTCTTGTCCCTTGAGAGAGGCAACAGCACCTCCCAGTTTAGGATCATCATCAAACTTGTTAACAGTGCATTTAACTCCTGCATCCAAATCATTGACACATACATTGAACAGATCTGGCCCTAGAACTGAGCCCTGAGGAACACCGAATGGGTAGCCCCATTCACTGCCACCCTTTCAGCCTTGTCCTTCAGCCTGTTCTTCACCCAGTGCACCGTGTACCTGCTCATCTTGCAGTTGGACAACTTGTCCAGAAGGATACTGTGAGGGACAGCACCAAAAGCCTTAGTAAAATCCAGAAAAACTACATCCACTGCCTTCCCTTTATGCACTAGGCAGGTGACCTTATCATAGAAGGATATTAAATTAGTCAAACAGCACTTTGTGAACCCATGTTTACTGTGCCTGATGATTGCATTGTTCTTTAAATGTCTTTCGATAGCACCCCATATGATGTTCTCCACAATTTTTCCAGGAACTGAGGTTAGACTAACAGGTCTGTAGTTTCCTGGATCTTCCCTCATGCCTTTCTAGTAAATTGTAATAATGTTGTCTAGCTTCCAGTCAGCGGGGACCTCCCCAGCCTCCCAAGACCTTTGGTAGATGTTTGATAGAGGTCCTGCCATAACACCAGTTAGCTTCTTCAGTACTCTAGGATGACCCCCATCAGGTCCCATGGACTTGTGAACATTCAGGTGATACAGTTGTTCCTTTACAATTTCATTGTCCACAAATGGAAAGTCACTGTTTCCACACTCATAGTCCTCCAACTCAGGGGACCAGGCAGCCCAAGGTCTATCAGTATTATTAAAGACTGGGACAAAAAAAAACCATTGAATGCCTCTGCTTTTTCTTCATCCCTATAAATCAGGTGACCATCTTCAACAAGTATCTTGGCTGGGTGATTGATAGTAGGCACCCACAATGATATCTGCTTTGTCTTCCATCCTCCTAATCCTCACCCAGAGGATCTCAACCACATCATCCCTAACTGTAAGAGCTGTACAGTCAAATCTCTCCCTTACATACAGTGCAACTCCTCCACCTCACCTGACCTGCATATCCCTCCTGAACAGCCTATAGCCCTCCATCTCATTTGCCTACTTCACTTTGTGGGAAGATGTTCAGATCTTATCTAAAATCCTGTCAAATCTCCTTTTCCTTTAGGATTTAGTATTTTGAGTATTGAAAGAGTAAGGAAGGTACTGTTCTTGTCATTTTGTACATTTGTGCCAAAACTGGTATGTACATTCAGATTATGTAAATAAGGGCATTTATACCATATGCATTCATTTGGTTGTAGTGATGCCAGAGGTAAAAGAAAGGGGTTTGATTCCCTCTGCATGAATTTTGCAGAGATACAGACAGCATGCTGTTTATGGTGAGGTCGTCTTCTTGGATAGAAGTCATTAATTGTTTTGTCTTCCTTACTGTATTTATCTTGCACTTCAATAGCTCTTTTCCTCTTCTGGTGTAGGAAAACACCAGTTTCCATGACATGTCCCTGCAGAACCCAAATCTGTTTGAAGAAGTTAAAGTTTTCTCTCTTTCATTTCAGGAATAAGGCTTCTGTCTCAGGACTTGGGTCCCTCAGGTTTGTTGGTCTGATGCATGCATGTTTCCCAAACTTTTGTCCTGAGGTCACAGAACTCAGCATTGTGCCCCACTGGGGTGTGGAAACCTTCTTGGCAAGCTGGCATATGGTCCTTAACAAAACACATCTTTCCCCATCTCTCCCTAAGTTTCTCTGTACCAGTGGGTAGTGGCTACCTTGGTCATATCACCTACATGCCGTGGATCACAGAACCCACCTGTCTATGAGACGGACAGAACTTTATTGAAATAGATTATTTTTTCCACTGGCTGCATTCAAATCCTCAAACACACTTCTTTACCTCCCAATACCCAGAATTATCTCAGATCAAGGGACAAGCCTTCATATAAAGAGAGGGCTCTCCTAATTGTGAAAGTCTCTTATCTTAAAGAGATAACTGGTGAAATATATATTGTTAGAGCACCCATCAGCACTACCAGAGGTCTGTCATTTCCATTATGAGCCTGAGTACTGAAGATAAACTAGAATTAGGCTGTTATTGTCCCTTGTGTTAGAGCCAGCCCCAGCACAGAATGTATCAATTCACATAGATTTATTTTAAAATTAATTTGATCTCAACTTACTCAAATTCAGAGAGTTGAAATGAGGGTGGATACAAACAAAACCAGAAAAAAAATTTGCTATTCATATGGTCAAGAAATAGCCATTCAAACTAGCCAGGTTCACAGAACAGATGGTTTGGATACAGTAAGCCTATCTTATAAATAGTGCTTCTTGTATTTTAGGTTGTCAGGACAAAGACTAAAGGGGGAGATAATTGTTCTTCTCTGGAACTACAGCAGAACAGAATGTGCCAGAAGAGAGGATACTGAGGTATATCTGTTGGTTTAGTATATAAAACCCAGCTTTATACAAAGTTGCAGTGGAATTTACATAGATTTACTTTAGAAATTCTGTCAGTAGAAAGCTTCTGGATCACTGATGCTGCCATGGTTGAATGTTGCAAATTCAGTCTTTCAGAGGCTGATCAAGGGCAATCTTAAGAGCTGGTAGGTTTGCTGCTGTCCCTGCTGCCATTGGAAAGGCATGGCAGAGCCCCCCCACCTTCAATATCCCTTCCTCCAATTTCCAGCCAAACTCTTTTATGGTCTGTTGTTCTCATGCCAACATTTTATTTTAGGCTAAACAACAATTTTTCCTCCTTGCTCTTTGTTCCCCTCGTGTACACTGATGGTAATTATAGCCTCTTCACAGATGTCTTTTTGCTAGACCAGGTAAATCTTGTTCTTGAAGTCCCCTCTCAAAGGGTTTTAATTTTTCTGGGCACACTATCTGTCCTGTCCTGTCCTTCTGTGCGCAGGGGTGTCTAGGACCATATGCAGTATTTCCTATGAGGTTGCACTTATCCTTTGCCCAGAGCTATTGGTTTTCCCTTCTCTGCTGGAAATGGGTCACCTGATGTGATCCAAAGCTATATTTCCCCTATATTTTCCCTTTTCACAGACTATCACATGAGTATTTATAAGTAATCCTGTCTGCCATTAATTGTCACTATTATTTGTTCTCTATGCTTCAAGAGAGTTTCCAGCCATGAGGAGAGCCAAATTCTGGAACGGACTCAACTCCTATGACGGGGCAGGGAGCAAAAATCCTAACTAGTTTTAAAATTCAGCCTGATAAATGAAGAGGAATATATGATGTGACTGCCTGAAATATCAGGAGTCTGGACCTCATGATCCATGAGGACCTTCCCTATCCTGAGTCCAGAATTACCAAATATAATATATGATAGAGTCACTAAAAATATCTAGCTAATCACTCACATGCCAATAAAATTTTGAGTGGAATTTTGAAGAGCAAGAACGAGCTGAGTACCTAAGTCCCTTCAGACCCTATAGAAATCCCAGACACTTTTTAATTACACTTATTTCTATTTCCAGTGGTGGCTACAGAACTATATTCACGTAGAAAGTCCTCATTTCCTGGCAACCTAGCACGACAGAAAGTTGTAGAACAAAGGCGTATCCATGTTTTAAACACACAGAAATGAAAAACAAAGGAGAGATTAGAAATTCTGTGCAGTTGCAAAAGCCAGAAACTGATCTCACCTCTCCCAATCCTCCCTGCAGCACCTAATTTGTGTGAACATCTCCCTTCCTGTGCTGTGCGTCTACTGTTGAGTGAGTCAGAGGAGGCTGAATCAGGAAACACATTTCCCATTTAGATCTGAAACCGCTTGGCTCCACGGTAGTCAATCCCTGTTGCATAAAGCAGACACCGAAAACAAGAACAGTCCTGAGGAAGTTGTCTCCTGTATTCCCATGTATCCTGCTATTTCTCAGTTGTCTCATTATTCCATTAGAATAGCATGGATATGACAATGAAAGTCTCATTTAAGGTAGAGTTTTTTAAAAAGCCTACTTATGTGCTCAAATCTTATTTTTAGAAATAAAACATATATGACTAGCTCCAGTGAAGACCCAAGATATCAAAAACATAATTATAAATAGCAAAAATGCAATACAAATTCACAACTGAACACTCACCTCCCCATTCAGCCCCTACCTGTCTTCCCTGGGCACCTGTGCTTGACTTTCAGGTTCCCCGGTTTCACGTATCCATACCGAAGCACCACAATACTGGCTTGATGTCCACCATGTGCCTACACTCAGCTGGGCTTCAGAAATTAGGTACTTGACCCCCAGGACTCTAAGGAGGGGAAAAGAAGAGTGGGATGCCCAGGTCACACCTATATACACTAGCAGTATAAGGGTCTCCAAGAAATAAAGAAGTCCCATTGCAGCCTAGGGATTACAGCAGGTTGGCAACTCAAGAACACAGCACAGATATTACAGATCTAAGTCCAAATTCTCCTCTCATTGAGGGGATCCTGTGCTCTCCACAGCACACCTCACCCCAGAGCTTCTCAGTTACTCCAAAAGGGGGCATTTTTTTGCTTCAGATGTTCTGCTTAATAAGAAATCGTAATTCTTTAACTGAAAAATGCAGGAGAAAGACTTGGTGGTCTGGCCCCTCCTGTAAGAATGGTCTATGTATTATCCAGCAAGTGTTTAACATAAAAAGTTCGGCATGGTGCTTATGTTTCTTTCTGCATAAGATCCTAAGTTACTTCTGAAAACAGAACTTGGATGTTTTTGACAATTGTGTCTCTTTTTATCTATCTAATAGATTTTTGAATTCAACTAAAAGTCTTTACTTCTGTAATTTATTGTGGCAGTGAGTTCCACAGATTAACTGTATGTGACATAAAAGGGCATTTTCTTTACCAGTTTTAAATTTATTGCCTTTTAATTTAATTAGGTATCCTCCTGTGCCTCTTTCACAAGACAGGATAAATAGGAGCACCTGCTGACCTTCTTTGTGCCATACATTATTTTATATACCTATGTCATGTCACTTCTTATTAGTCTGTTTACTAAATTAAATAGCTGTAATCTTTTTAATCTCTCCTATTATGGGATACTCTCCAACCTCTAATCGTTTGCTTTGCCCTTTCTGAAAAGTTCTCGGGTATTCAGGTCTCTCTAGGTATTCATTTAAAAGTAACATATAATTTACAATAATTTAATCTTTAGAAAATCTTGCATTGTTTGGAAAACTAGGTTCCTTCTATTCTCTATACTGGTACAGATTTATCAGGAAAACATTGCCTCTGGGAATAATCTTTGTTGGTAGCAATATTTGCAAACAAGAGAGACCAAGCTCAGCCTCAAATACATTATGTATTTGGGGCAACACTTTGGGGTGTACCTCAACGTGGGGCTGGTTTTACATTCACAATTAGTTTGAAACTGTAGTCAAATCCATCCCACATGCACCTTTCCAACACTGATGTCCAAAGTGTGTTTCAGGTGACCTTACCAGACCTTCCCGTAGCACTTTCTGCCAAGTTTCTTCTCAACAACTGTGGGTAGGTGATTTCATTTCCTCTTTGTAGAGGTGGGTCCTGGCCAGCAGCTCGCAACGGGGAGTCCCTGCACTCAGCACGGGCAGTTCACCCAGCGCTCCCAGATCGGGTTCCTGCTGTTGATGGAAAGTAGAAGAGATAATCTCCAGTTTCAGTATCTCTGAGTTATCACACTTGCTGAACAGATAGAAATTCATGCAACCATTGAACAGATAGCTCAGTATAGTGTCAGTACCAAAACACAGCATATAGTTCAGGAGTTTGAGAGTTGTCAGAGCTTTCCCATCTCTCCCAAATATTTTTGGGTTCACAGTTTCTTTTTTAGCAGGTAGGGAGTCTAGGTGAGCTCAGGTGGGTTGCTAGCCCCAGCGCAGGATAATTTGGAACCCTAACCCCTAATCCTAAACCAGCACACAGCAGCACAAAATGAAGGTGTTCTCCCGATATAAGTCAACTGTGGCTTAGGAGTAATTATTTCCAGGTATTATAGATCCCTGACTGCATTTAGACAGTGTCTGTTCTGCACCCCAGAAACGCCTCACTGTCATCAGCACATTTGTTTTAGGGTTCAGATTCTATTCTTGAACACCATAATTTAAACATTATAATCCCTCTAATTGACTCACAAAGGCAATTTCCCTCTATCTTCTTCCTTAAACCTCTCCAACAGGGACGTAACATGCCTTCTCAGGGCCCGGTAGCTATGCCACGCCAGGGCACCTGAGTTGCTGGGCCCACAGACGGATGCAGCATCCCACTAGATATTTAAGCTTTGCTAAGGGTTGAGGAGTCACTATGCCAGTTCATCCCACATCAACAGCTTCTGGTCTGCAGGTGCTAAGAAGAAAATGACTGAAAACTCTCCCTCTCTTCTTTTTCTTAAAGATAAAGACATCCTTTTTCCACACACACAAAAAGCTGAAGTTCTGGGTTCACCCCAGTCACCTAACTGCAGGCACCTAGTACCACTGGAGCAGCCACAGGTAGTGGCAAAACCCACGGCAGGCTGGGATACATAACATGGAAAACTAGGGCAGACCCTCATCCTTCTGAATCTGTATCTTGACACCAGCTTCTGCAGCCCAGGACATCTCAAACGGCAATTTTTAGGCACTCAAGCTGAGCCTTTTCTCTGAAACTTTAGTCCCAAGTCAAGAACCAAAAAAATATTTTTTGTGGAAAGTGGCTGACTATTCTCAGTTCAGCCATCTTCAGTACCGGCATGTTAAAGAGCATCTAATCCCAACAATTGCTTTCTGAACATAACACCCATTGTAGGAGGAAAAGAAAGCCCTAGCACAAACTCGTTTATGTGGTGTTTCTGAAGTAACAGCACTCCCGAAATTGTGTAGGAAAACAGAGCCATCTACAGGGGAAACCATTCTGCTTTGACAAGGAAACATCCAATGAAGCAACGCATGATCCTGCGCAACCAGCACAAGGGCAGGACCAGCCACACGCTGTGTTACCAGCAGAATGGTGAAGGTTACACAAATATATTCTGTATAACAGAAGTTTTGTGAATAAGGTTTAGAGTCAGACTCTTTTATAGTTTTAGCAAACCAATTCCATGACCATTCAACCAAAGCAACGAGTAACTTATTTTTCCAGTGATTACATCCTCGCATTAAAGTTACTAGCAATTGCTGGAAGACACTTCTACTGGTACACACCTTGTACACCTATCCAGGAGACAGGCTCTGTCCGAGACTGTGGTCTCACCCCACTTTTTCACACCCAGGTCCATTCCATCAGCCCTCTGCCCCTCAGTTACTTGGGCATGCCCATGCTGCATCAGAGACAAGCCAGCTGGCAAGCAAGCCGTACCTAACATTGTTAGCTACAGAAGATGTAAAACAATTCATCCTGCCTGCTGTACAATGGAAAAGGCAACATCTGGCACATTTTGGTATTTAATAGTGTACGTTCAGTTCCCTGCTGGTGATTGTAACAACCAGTAGATAAAAATTTCAGTCTTAGCAACAGCACTGGGAATGACTTCTAATTGCCTTTCTGCCTCCATGGAAAAAATCTCAGGGCTGAAGTCTCCTTAATTCATTTTCCTATTGTTTGACTGTCCCACTACATGTCTTCAACAGAGAAGACATTAAAAGAGAGAGAAAGGAAAGAACATAAGAGTTGGCTGAAAACAGTGACTGTTTGGACCAGGGTATCTGGAAGTCTTAAGAAACTGTAGTGGAGCTGCTTAAAATGCCATGTTAGGAAATATAAGATATAAGGTCTTCAGTGTCAGGGGCTGCTACAACTTAGGGAAACAGCTCTAAGAGTTTCCCCATGGCCAGATGATAAAGGATGTTTTGTTACCTTACACAGGGGCCTCCATACTTAGCTGGATTAAGCCAATTAAAATGGCACGAAATCAATCTTTCTTTAAATACTTAAAAGCAGAACAAAGATTAGGTTGAGCAAACCCTCCGAAATTGATTTCCATTTCTGTAATGACTGATTTATGTGATATATAAAGTTCAGTTTCATATCTAGCTGGACTTCTAAATGTTTGTATGTTCTTACTTATTCAATCATATTCTCTTGAGGGATTATTATTTTAAACTCATCCAGACTTGAGCTTTTTGAGTTATTAGAAAAAAATTCCATAGACTTACCTTTGGCTGAATTTAATAATAGTTTTAATTCAATTAAATCTAATTGAATTGCATTAAATGCATCCTGCAATTTTATATGTACTGACTGAGCTGTACAGTCAATGGAACAAGTCATCAGTGTAACAGTATAGCTTTGAGCTTTAATATTGTTGATATAGGTCATAATATAGGAAACTAGGACTTTTGTGGGTAGAAAAGATTTCCCTCGGCCTAGATAGTCTCAAATTCTGTGTCAAAAAGAACAATGGCTGTGTCTTGTACTTTATAGTTTCCATCTGGTTCAGATATCACACACAGAGATACCAAACAATGACCCCTCATGAGATGGCTATTGACTTCAGTGGGAGCTGGATGGCGTGGGAGGGTTAGAAAGGATGATCAAGTATATGGGTTGTCTGGAGCCTTGCTAGCACAGGACAACTTGTGTCCACCACTCTCCTTGGCCAATTATATCTGAAGACAAAAACTAGCAAAAGATATTTTGAAATAGTTTTGAAAGGATTTTGCTGCTCTGTCTTCTGTTTTAACAATGAGTTTAAATGAAAAACACATGGCAATCAATTAGACATGGACTGTAAGCTCTCCAGACAGGGCTGCTCTTTTTGTGTATACATACAGGGTGAGATATGTTGCTGTTAATTTTAACTATCCAGGAGTTGCGTCTAGTCTAAAGCAGTTGCCCCGACTTCCACTGAACTATTTGCAGAGTCCTTCTAAGCAATCCACCCCATCTATCTTTGATAGCATATATTTTAGGACTATGGAAGAGTTTTACGCTGACTCGTATTTTATACATTGCCTCACACGAGCGAAAATGTTGTTTTAACCCTATCTCCTTGCCTTGCCACCCATCCAGCCCCAGTCACTCATAGTCTAAATAGGTGGAATGGAGGGGGATCTCGTCTGTCAGGACAGCACTTTTGCATTCCTGCTACTACCCTGATTGGTTAAAATCAGTCCCGCCTGGGGGAAAAGAGCCTGTGGGTGGCCCAAAAAAGGGACTGAGTTGTGGAGGTGGAGTGCTGTTCCCCAGGGGCTGATGCCACCGGAGGCAAGAGGCGTGCAAGCAAGGAAGGTGCAGATGGTAGATGTCAAACAAGTATCCCTAAAAGGCAAGCTGCACCTGGAAAGGAAGGAGAAAACTCTAGAGCTTGATCTTCAGGCAGGTTGTGCAATTCTTCCTCCAGCGTGTCTGCAGCTATTCACTGCTCCACATTGCCCAGGAATTCAATGAGCGTGCTTTCTACTCCATTATCCAAGTCGCTAGTGGAAATACCAAATATCACCAGACCCAGGGTAGAGCTCTTTGATACTGATTCCCAGCTCACCAGACTCACTGACTACTGTAGTGTTTCTGACCAGCTGCATACCTAAAGCGTTAGAACTTCTCTTTTCCAAGGTGTGCCAAAGTAGTCTAGAATAGATAATTTGCTGAAACATGGTGCAAAGTCAGATCTTGCAGAAAGCCATGGCTAAAAGAAAGGTACTTGAGTGGTTAAAATTTAGCAACTGGGATCACTGCTGGGATTTTTACACATGTGTTTATGCTCTTTTTGTGCCTGTTCTCTGATAAAAGTGAGCAGCAGCTATTTTAATCACAACAGCACTTCATGCCCAGAAATCTCCACTGAAAAAAGTAATTTGGCTTCCAAAGGCACAAATGTGTGAAGGAGGTCAAGAAAGCTGTTTCATTCTGTATCCTAAACGTGGTTAAAAAATACAATTTCCCTTGACTGTTACTTGTTTCCTAAAGGGATAAGGATAAATTTAACTTACATTTCTATTTTTTATAGGACGTTGTGTAATTTTCCGTTCATTGTAAAAGATTTCTTCAGGGACAAACTCACAGTAGACAGGCTTGATACTTGCCTCTGATTTTCTGTAAAAAGAACATGTAACTCCTTCAGGTAGTGGGAAGATAGAACAAATATCTGGTTAATCAGCTAAATTAGAAAATGAAGAAAAACATAAAACTGGAAGTTAGTTGCCTGGTAGGTATGTCATATATATGAGAACATATGTGTACATTTAGGATAAGTGCAGGGAAAGGGGTTTCTCTCAAAGATATTTACTTTCTAGTAACAGGAAGAGAGGAAAGAAGTAATCTAAGGGATTATCTGCACCAGATAAAAGCACTTGGATAAACTCCCATGCCTATTAACAGCTCATCTCCAAGAAAACATAGTGGAGCCCACAGACAGGGCAAAAATACATGTTTACCTCACATAAAATTTTCTCCCAGGCTCTTCCAGTATGAGGAGTAGGAGTAGATGAGGAAATCTGTGGGGAAGATGTCTGCAGGGTTGCCCGTCTCCCACCCTAAATCACCATCCTTCCTCTCCCCCTGAGCTCAGCAAGCCCACGTAATGCTCTCCCTGTTCATGCTTTGCTTTGTGTGAAAGCAGGGGGGAAAATTAGCTCGCAATACACTTAGGGAAGGTTGTCAGTGGTGGGGGAAGCAACTGCAAGACAACTTTTTCTGCTTCTCCATGACTGGCCCACATAATGGCTCACTCTGGCTCAGAGACTTAGGTTTTCCAAAATGTCAGATGAGCACTTCAATCAAACATACAAATCTAACCTTCACTGCTGCTAAATCCACTGCACAACCCTGGGGAGATACCTCTAAATTGCCGCCTGAGCTCATGGCTGGCTCCATATACGCTGACAGCAAGTTTGATGCAAGCTGGGCAGGACTGAAACAGAACCTCACTGGCCATCTGTGGGGGCAAGAGAAGAACAGAAGAAATCTTAACAGGCATGAGAGGGGGTTTCTCCATGAGTTCTCTCGATTCCCCTCTTCCAAGTATGTTAATGCAAAGTGGCACAGTAAAGAAGCCAGACATTCAAAGCTTGGCTATGAGGCACTTTCCTTGCCACGCCAGTCACTGCACTGAGTGGGCATTCGCAGAGTCAAGAACCACAGGGAAAAATGATGATAGTTAAACATACTTAAAAGGAAACTCAGCTGGGATAAATGAGTGCATCTTCAACAGAGAATGTGGGTCTGGCCATAGCAGTTTACACTTTTAGTGCCACAGCTCAGACAGACTTTGTGATGGGGAGATGCACTACCCCACCACCTTGTCCTGCTTCACAGGTGGTCAAGCTGCAGTAATCCAGCACTTGATTATTTCACACTCGAGTAGTACCTGCCAGCCAGGACAGGAATTTCTCATTTAGTTTTAGGGTTGATTTGTGTTACTTTGGTAGCAGGTTTACAAACAAGCTTTCCTTTAGGTTTTCCTTTGTGTTTCCCTGGTGACTTGAATCAAAAACTCTCATTTCAGGCAAAATGTGAGAATTAGTCTCCTGTTAGTGTCAAATGGGTCTACAAGAGAGCCTTAAATATCACTTCTGTGACTAAGTTATAGTAATTCCTAAGAGTAAAGGGAAAGAACACTACTCCCTATGTATACAAGCATTGATTCTTGATCTGTTTTGACTCATCTCTTCCTGATGAGAGAAATTTCCTGAAATTTTGTTCAGTGTCATGGGTAGAGATCAATCCTGAGATGCCTTGCTAGAGATCTATCAAAAGTCTCAGTTTTGTTCAAAGACTTAAGGTTTCTGCACAGGTACAAGAGAAAAAGAGCAGATCATGGACTTTAATGCTCTATGAACACATGTGGTTCTTAATCACTAGATTACATAGAATTAATAATATTGTTCTCTGAGGAAAATGTAAAAGTTTGAGGAGTTACTTGAAGCAACTCAAGTTTTACGTGTTTGTCTCCAGTGAATATAGTCTTAATTTACACAGAAAGCCATGCTATTTATTGGTCAGATACATAAATCATATTTAGATCAGACTACATCACTAGATAAATTCAAATCACAGTAGATACATTCAAATCACAACACCACTTCTGTCGGCTGAGGCTTCAGGCTGGAGATCTCCCCCATTATTTTCATGGTCTGGTCTCACAGTATACTATAACCTCAACATTTCCAGAGAACACTAAGGAAAAAATACTGTATTTCTAGCCAGTTATTCGATTGCCAGTATACTAGGACTTTATATTGATTTTCTGTCCTCAGCTGCTAATGCGGTGCACTTCTCTCTAGTTTTCTCCTCACAGGTCACTAAGATTTATGGCTGACCTGAAGGAGATGAAACCAGAGGCCAACTGCTGAATCGCCACTGCTGGAAGCCACCTGCTGCTGACCAACACTGGGTCACACACATCTCCTGAATGTTTCAAGTCACCCCAAAAGCTCTACTGGATCTTTTGCTCCTCATGCAGGAGAGCTTGCCTTATTCTTGCCGTATTTACTGTCTGGCTAATTCACTTCCTCCCCACTCTAACCACATTTTAATTTAACTGTTAGATAAAATGCAGTGCACCCAAACAAATGATCTTCTTTAGAAAAGGCAGGGTCTTCACTGAGACATTGCTTAGCAAGGCACCACTTAGCAAGATGTTTCCAAACTGGGTAATCATTGGTCTTTCATTACTCTTTCCTAGGAGAAAAAGGCCCCAGTATATTTGAAAAGGTTTTCACAGAATACTGCTAAATAAACCAACACTGGGTTGGGTGAATGTGGAAGGAATGCTAAAACCTGTGGCTGCACTCTGAGCAGGGACAGAATGTAAGGGATGCATAAAAGAAAGGAAGGGCTGAGGTTGGGATCCTCATCTGAGACATGGAGGAGGCTCGGGATGAAGTGCAGTCCCTGGCCTATGGGCAGTTGAGGGTTAGGACTAGGGTTTCCAGTGAGTAAACTAGCAGCAAGGGTGCTGGAGGGCCTGCAAAAGTATCTCAGAAAAAATAATTAAAGGCTCATGCTGGTAGTCTCTTGTCTCAGTGGAGTAGGGTCCTGGCTTGTAAATCAGCCTAGGAATTGAGTTTGGGCTGACAAAGTCCAGGGCTACAGCTGGTGTGGGGCTGGAAAGGGGCTGCGCCAAAGGAAACTGAGGTCTGCAAAATGAATTGTCCCCTGAGAAAGATGTTTCACACAGTTTTACTACTAGGATCCAAAATATTATTTCTGATAAGATTATACAAAATCCATAGCAACAAAATTCAATATTCTAATGCCTTCCTTTTCTTTGCCCAGCTTCAGTCTTTCTCACAGAGAATTGCACCCATGGTAGATTTCTCACCTTGAACTATGGAAATAGCTCATCCTGAAAATTAATAATAAGATATAATGGTTTAATCTTCATGCATACTGAAAAAAATAGTCCACCACAGATTAGTAAATACATGGAACCATCAGCCAACTCAAAAAAAACCCAACTCCCCCTAAAAATGTGAGCTGAAAAATGTGACCCATGACTGTGCCATGAGCACACCAGTGGGTGTAGTACACCTTATGGTCACCCTGGGCACAGGACCTGGGGTGGGATGCACCCTCAGCTCTTCTATCCTTCTGGATGTGCTCAGGGAAGAGGCAAGGGAGGCAACTACACACACCTTCCTCTTCAGGTGAGGGTATTTCAGACTAAAGCATCCTCCAGACCCCAAGAGCCAAAGGGTTCCCTCTCAGCCATGCCTCTGGGCAGGAGCTTCCCAAACAGCCAGGGCTCTGACCGCTGCACCCTGCAGCCTGCTCAGTCCCACCCAGACCAGGTTGTCCCGCAGCATCCCCAGCACCACAATGGCAAGATGAATGGGGAGGCTTTGGAGGCCTGGCAGTACTGGCCCCACTCCTCTGCCAGCAGTCTGGCTTTGCCATGCTCTGGTAGCTAAGGGAAAGAAGGGGAGAGACTGCAAGTGAAGCTCCTTTAAGGCTTTACCTAAAGGGAAGCACAGCCAATGAACCCCTGCGATTTGGTTCTGTTCAGACATTTTGAACCCATTATGGCTGAATGGATCCTAAATGTCCCCAAACATGCTCCCATTATCCTTAATTAAATTAGTTTATTGAGATTATCAATGAAAAAACATTATACAATTAAAACATTTGCACTCAATCAATTTTAATTGTATTCACTACAATCGCCTGTGCCAAACCAGATGCCTTCTAGCCTGAGATAAGTGAAGGGAAAGCAATTTTTAAAACTCTCATTTACTCAAGTTTGATCTGATCACGGAGCGCCACAGCCGTTTTTTACCCTGGGAGGGCCCAGCGGCTGCCGCCTCCCCCGGTGCCCGGTGGGGTCCCGGGGCCGGCCCCGGGCGGAGGGACGGGGCCTCCGCCTGTCTGTTAGCACCACCTAGTGCTGTCGGCGGCAAAATGTCAGCAACCGGCGGGAAAAGGCCACCATGCGGTGCCTTGAGCTCCCTGGGGAATTAGGTAGCCGATGCCACAAGACTCCCGAGGGCTCAGCAGAACCTGGGTACCAAAAATGGCACAACTGAGACCCACCTTCACCTTCCTGGGGAGTCTTTTTCCCCTGGTTCTCTCACACTGCTTGGGCTGAGGTCATTGATCAAAGGTGGCTTCAGAGCCCGTCACAAATGACAGGTAAAACATCCATCAGCTTTAACCTCCATCACTGAGGTTCAAGCCAGCCTGCTTGCCTTGCATTTCTCTTGGGCTTAGAGCATCACGACATACAGTAACCTGCTCTCCCGCCCAAAAACTTTTGGGGAAGGGGGATTTGGCTTCTCCCAGCCCCATCTTCAGCCACAGCAAAACACAAGGACGCCCTGCAAGTTTTCCCTCTGCCCACTTGCAAGCCCACGTGTCCCAGATGAGGCTCCGGGCAGGAACAGCCCAGGCCACTGCTTCCTTGCAGAGCACAGCCATCAGGGAGGTGGTAGAGAAGTGTCTGGTTTTCATCCAGCGCTTGTTTAACTTAAGGAGTCCTTGGTAGTCAGCACAGACCAGGATTAAGTCTCTGACCAGCAGGTCAGAGTCCTGCTTTCCCTCCAGTTCAGTGGGTGCAGTGTGCTCTTCTACAAACCAAAAGCAGGGGACGACTGACCCTAGAAACCTTACAAGCTGCATGTTTTGACCTTCTCCTGACACACAGGTGTGAATCTGGCAGAAAAGGTGAGGCTCAGGGTCCTGGCTGCCTGGGAGGCCTGCCAGTAGGCTGGAGCTTTATCATCAGCCAGACCAGCCAGCAAGGCTAGAAGAAAGCATCACACCCAACACACAGGCACTGACTTGCAGGAGGCAGCGCCAGGCTGGGAATCCAGCTGGAAAGAAGACCTCCCTGCAACCCTGAGCCAGGAAGCTCTGATCGGTTTTCTGGGTGAATGCTTTCACTACTAGCTGCAATACAAACAAACAAGAGACCAGATTCTCTGGTGTTTACATCCTGAAAGAACAGTTAGCCATAAGCAGCCTGCCCAGTTTATGTGTGCATATGAGGTTAAAATACTTAACTCACTTGGTCTGCTCAGGTTTAGGTGGTTTCTGCCTCTCAAACTGATGTGCATTTCTACGTATCCAGAAACAACTTTCTGGATTTTAACCTGAAGCTCTTACAGATTTTCAGTACCTTCAAATTAGAGAAGCTGGCAGAACTCTGCATGTGGAGGCATTCGAGTCCTTTTTCTTACCTCAGTGACTAAGCACAGCCTTGCTGTAAGTCAAACCTGTGGTAGGACATGGGAATTCTGGCTCATGTGCTCATACAATATTTGCAAGGCTGGCTCTAAATCCGAGATCTTTGTGCCAGTTTTATATTAACATCCGGCCTATCTCTAAATATGAATGCTAATTTGCTCTGAGCTATGTTCTCCCACTTGTGGTTGAAGATCTCTAATCTCCTTTGCTCCTGTCTCCAAATCCTTCCCATCAAACTGATCACTGTAAAAATAGTGGTAATTGATAGCAGGTGTTTCAGATGTGTTTACTGCTCTGTGGCACCACTTGCCTCATATCTTGCCATATCATTCTCTCTTCCAACATCATGAACTTATGCTCACTGATCCTGAACGGCTGTACAAGAAGATTGATTTAGAGATGGATTAGTTTGCAAGTATTCACTACTTCTCTTAATAATCGAAGAAACTCAATAGATGTGAGCATTGAGGAAGCCAATACTAATATAATTTTTTTTTGCTAGGGTTCAGAGCAAGGTTTTTCTTTCCTTTCAATAAATTTTAAGGATTATAGTGTTTCAGTTTCTAATTCTCTTCCCATGCTCTGAAAAAAATTATACATATTGCAAAATAAAACAATAGCCCAAATGTACTAAGATCAGTTGTAGATTGTCCAAATTATTCCATAATGTATAAGCTGTCTTGCTGCTCAGCCTGCTCTGTGCTGTATCCTCCTATGCTTAGGGAAAAAATAAAGCATACAGCAACAAAAGAGTAAGAACCTCCAGGAAATGCATCTTGCCAGAATTCAGGTTGGATGGACATGAAGCAGGAGGAGTCTGGAGACAGGAATTAGGTCTGCAACAGTCCTCCAGCAGCTCTGTATAGCAAGTTCAAGAAGGTGTAAGAGGGAGTTCCTATTTGTGGGAAAGAAGCATTAATCAACCTATTAATTTTGATAACACCAGCTAACACCATCCAGGTTACAAGCGTTCCCCGCCTCAGATTGAAATTGCCCCCTATCCAATATGACCTAATCTGGGTTACACAGCTCCAGACCTCTGCTCCATTGTATATGCAAACCCCATACTACTTTTATTCCCTGAAGTGCAAGGCCGATGACTTAGCTCATGTGAAACTCCAAACCCTATGTGAAACTCAGCATTGGTCTTTTCCTGCTCAGCTTCCTCTTATTAGCTGCCATAAACACAACAATATTTTCCCAGTGAGAGGGAAGAATGCTATTACTCCTCTTTTTTTTTTTTTTAGGAAGGTAAGAGATTCAAAGGGGTATTGTCAAAATTGCCAAAAAGTTTTGCTACCTAACAGTGCCCTACTTCAGACAGCCATGACCCAAAGCCATCAGAGGACTGGCATATTTCAGTGCAAATCCCATTTAACTGCAGCTGTCATTCCCCCTCCAAGGCTGGTTCCCAGTCTCTCACTGAAGAGTGATGCACTGGGGAACACCCCACAAGCAACAGACTGAAGCTGAGGTTCACATTTAGTGCTGCCCTCTTCACGGGTCTGAAGAGCCCCCAGGTGAGGAGGACAGGAAAGCTGTCCTTGCCAGCACAAGCCTGATGGTTTTTAAGCATCAAAGGAAGCCACAGACCCGCCCTGGTATTTCTGAATACCTCAGACAGCAACTACATCAATTCATTACTACCAGCAACAGGCGTATGATCTGGAACTAGTGCACTCACACACCGAGCAGTACCAGCAGCAAACCCTCTGCAAGCAGACCACAGAAATATTTACTCTTTTATTTGCTGGCTGTCTAGGATGTCAAGGGCAACAAATTCAGAAATTAAAACTCAGTTATCTTCTACCCAATTCCTTGTGTGACCCCCATTCAAGTCACCCATATTCTTCAAGTTACTTAGAAAATAGACCCAGACAAACCTGCAGGAGCTCTGCCTTCTAATGTTTCATGTCATCAACAGACTCACACACACTGTAACTTCTCCATTCCCCTGCCCCCAGAGGTCCTGCCTTGTGGATCTCACCACCGATGCTGCAGCAGTTGCACAAACCATAGTCCAACCATAGATCTGGGAACAGACTAGGTTTCTTGACATCTAACATAAGGGACAGATTACTTAAGGAACAGGGAGCAGGGCTGAAGTGTTATAACTAAACTCGTTAACATAAATGCCAATGGCATGCATGAGAGTGCCTGTCTTTAAAGCCAGGGTACAATTGCTTCATGGCTGGCATCAAACACTGGGTTATGCCATACTCTCAAGGATAATGCTTTCTTATCCAGCCTGAACTAAGGAAAGCTCTGGTTCAGCCAGAGCTTGGTTCATCTCCAAAGTGGTGCTGGAGCTGTCTGCTCTGCGTCAGATTTCCAGCTACGATCTCCCCAGAATTGCAGATTCTGAAGAATTTTGATTGGGAAATTTCAAAACAAAACATTGAAAAAGAAAAAAGAAAAAAAAGAGAAACATTTGACTCTCAAACGTTGATCTTTTCACTGTTTTGAAATGACAATCAAAACCATTATATTTAAAGTTTTCCCTTTCAGAAGAAAACCTGAATAAATAGTCAAAGCTAACATTTGCTGACAAAGAAAAAATATTTCAGCTAGCCTGAGAGATATGGGGTTTTGCAGGGCCAAAACATTTCAACAACTCTTTCCTCTTTAGCTGGAAACTGGGACCACCTTCCTCAGCCCTAGCCAGCCTGAAAGCACTTGGCAAACACAAATTAATTCATCCTTTCGCCAGTGAGGGAAGGAAGAGGGGCAAAAGCAATTAAGTGACATGCTTACAAAGAAGTAGGATGTCTGTGGCAAAACTACAGAGATATATCGTGGCTTCAATCCTATAACATGCCTGCCTGGGCACCAGTTCCCTTGTGCAAGATGCCTGTCTGTGAACCCCAGCGATGCCCAGCAGTTGTACCCGTCCCTTAGCATCCTCATCCCCCGCACAGCAAACCCCACCGGGCAGAGAAGAGCTGTAGCAGCGGAAGCAAAATACTCTGAAGGCTGCTTGCCATAAAACACACTTTAAAATCTCAGTCTGGCAAATCTGGTCCTTTCTGCAATTTGGTCATCCAGACTACATACCCAATAGCTTTTCTTTAGCCTCTTCCTCTAAAAGGGAAAGGAAAAAAAGAACAATGCCTAAGAAAAATGTTTTCTTTATGAAGACATCCAAACTTTTCATTATCTTTCTTTTTCAGGGAAAACTAATAACGGCAAACCACAGAAAGATACACTACATGGTCTTGTCCTCTCCGATGTTACTGAGAGCAGAGGAACATGAAACTAAATAAAGATGTTTACTGACAGACTAATAAACAAATGGGCCCATTTTGATGTAACCTTGATGAATGGAGCATCCAGGTGTTTTCAATAATGGCAATAAGCACTACAACTCAAAGTATTTCTGATTCAAGTATAATGCATTATTAGGCCATTAGAGGCTGAGTATAGAGGGCCATTTGTGCTCAGCCCTATCAATAATGCTCCTTCCCAGCCTACATTTAGGCCAGGGGAATTAGTCATACGGATATTCTATTTAATAAAAACCTAAAGAAGACGCATCAAGAATCGCATTACATTTTAACAGGGTTACAGTAGTCCAGGAGGACCACAAGTTTAATTTTCATAAGAGCATTCATTCCTCAATTATGTCAAACATGAAAATGTAAATGGCAAATTTAATGCTAACAATATCCCTCAAAGCACATTGGCAGGTAGCAACCATTATGTTGAGTGAATGCTGGCTGCATAACAAGCAGTCCCAAACTAGACAGCAGGGGATTAAAATTGCCAAGCTGAGCTCCACTGATTACAGCTGCACACTGCCGAAAACATCCTTTGTAATATGCATGCGGACTAAGGGCGGATTCTTTCCTCCTGAAGAATTTGCTGACTGTGCAAGAATTGTTATTAATATTGGCTGAAGGTGGTAGCCACGAGATGTGATGGGAGCTACCCTTTGGGTCCTTCCAAGCAAGCACAACAAGCCAAATTTATCCCCAGATGTAATTCCACCAAAGGGGAGGGAGTCACATGCACAGATGCACTTAGTGTCTAAACAGGGAGGAGAAAGAGCGGGTGGAGGTTGGACACTCACATCTTGCTTCAGGGACACCATCTGCAGCCTCCCCAAATGAAACAAGGAGAAAAAGCAATTAAAATATTCTGCGACAGAGCCAGACTGTAACACTCCGAGGTACCTCTCCAATATGTGAAGGAAACCCGTTGCTTTTGTAACCATCCAAACCACAGTGAAATACAAATGAAGGGGATAACATCATGGATTACATCCCACACCTTCTGAATATGGCCCAAACCTCTGCCTTTGTGTGTGCAAGTGCTTGGCTTCATTGCCATGGCCAGGAGTAACCTGGGACTCCAGCCGTGTTTCTATGTAAAATAATAGGACTGGGAGTCAGACACACAGCACACAAAGCACCGGTTCCCTGCCAGAGCCTGGAAAGGAAGATGCGTTAAATAATGTGCACCATGCTATCAGGTGATGCTGCTGAACAAATGCAACCAATGCTCTTCTGTGACATTCACAGTTCAAAAGAGTGAGTAGCATTAGGCTCTGCGAATCATGCTGTGCCAGCCGAGCTCTCTCCAGTTTACATCTCTGCTCACAGAGCAGAAAATATCACTATGACTGCAGTTCCCAAATGGTTTGTTCAGTACGAAGCAGATTCATCTCTCTTACTGAGGTCACTGGAAGTATGTTTGTGCATTAAGGTCACCTACATATGTTTTTGTGTGTCCTCTTGTATACATAAGACCACGTAAATGGATAGGTGTGTGCATGTAGCAGACAGATTTAATGAAATATTAATGAATGTTTTCATATACCCATTAATGCAGCCTCATTGTGTAGTAAGGAAGATTTTTTTTTTTCAATATTTGCCAAACAAAACATTAGTTCTAGATATCTACCTATTCTGTTTTTTGAGGTAGGAAATGCTACTCAGTCACATCATCTACCTGACATCTCCAAACCTACTCACAAAGCAATATTCTGCTGAAACTGAACAAGAACGGGATGCTTAACCAAATCATATTTTTCAGTAGCTTTTTTTAACGTAGGCCTGAATCAAAGTTTGTTTTCTTATTTCTCCAATATCCTTAGGCTTTTTCCTCATAGAAACCTCTAAAATATATATGCAGGGACATCTGAGGCACAGATCTGTATTTTCAGAGCCATGCCACTAACACCTCAAATGCAGCAATGCTTTAGTTTAGGTGGGAAATCAGCTTGCTGTCATCATACTGCTCGGTTTATACCTGGATGTGCATGACCAAAAATCATGTCAGATAACCCCTACAGGCCCCACAT
This sequence comes from Strix uralensis, assembly GCF_047716275.1. Taxonomy (NCBI): domain Eukaryota; kingdom Metazoa; phylum Chordata; class Aves; order Strigiformes; family Strigidae; genus Strix; species Strix uralensis. The sequence continues at coordinate 20,127,933 of NC_133972.1, read as the reverse complement.
CCCCGAGAGATGGGAATTTACCCCATCCACCAGTCTGCAACAGAGCTATGACTCCAGCTGAATCCTTGGCATCTTCCAAGATGACCGGGATAGAACTGGGGTCAGAAAGCACTGAGGAAACCTGGACTCTGTGTACCTTGAAAATCTTTAGGTATTGCTTTCTACTTATCTTTAGCTGTCCTGGCACTCCCATTTTCTTCTTTTCTCTCAGACAGAGCGAATTAAACCTCTCTCCTTTCCATAGGTCTTTCTTTAACCTCCTTTTCTTCATACCCCTGGTCCCTCTAAGTCAGCAGACTCCTGCAATCAGCAGATCCTTCATTATCCTTAATCCCTCATCACAGTAGTCTTTCCTCACCTGCCCTCTCCTCCTGCCACTGCTCCCTCTTCCACCTCCACCCTGTGCAGCACTGTGCTGCTACAGAATCAACTTTGCTTCCAAACCAAAACCTTGGCATCAGATATTTTTGGAATATGAAGGGATGAGAAGGCATTTCCCCAGTCAGATTCTGCAACTCCTACTCCTCTTTTTTCCAATGATCCCAAGCCTAGCACTCCAGTTGTTGACAGATAAAACATACACGCTTTACCAACCGGCTTGTCACACACAGGGACCGGCACCAACCCCCATCACAAAAAACAAGTTTCTGACGCCAAGCTGTCTCATGAGAGAGTTACTTCTATTGCTTACACTGCAGCACAAGAGAGAAATTTGGAATAAGCAAGCTACCAGTAGGATTTTACTGTTGGTAGATTTATCCTTTTCACAAGTCAGCAATAACAAGGAATGAGGCATAACAACATAAGCATGGTTTCAGAGATGTTAAAATCACACGCTTGTCAGTTTTAACTTCCTTATCTCTTGCTTGCCTTCCTGCTAAGAGGAGAAACGATTCTGCATCTTGGCCAATAAAAGTGGCAATGTTTTGCTTTGGGTTATACCGGCTCAGAAGACAGTTTCCAACATGTCCTTCCACTTGCTAAACTAGCATGGACACCCTTAGCGTGCATACTGAATTAAAGATGAGAGAGAGAGAGCTATCAGGGAGTAGAGACAAAAGGAAAAAAAAAAAACTTAATTGAGAAAGTTACTTAGTGAATGGAAAAATTTTAGAAGCAATTCTTGTTTGACAATCCAGTCATAAGAAGCAAAATTGTTTTGAATGGGCATTTTGGAAGGAGTAAATAGAGTTTTAGGAGGCTTCCTCAAATTTCTGGAGCCAGAGAGAAATCCACTATGTCTTTATTTTTTCTTGGCATAACTGAATATTCCAAGGGAGCTCAGTTTTCCAGTGCTATAGAAGAGTTTGCACTTTCTTTAATAGCCTGTAATAGCAGTCACACTTTACAAAGCGTACACACTCTGAACCCAACAGATGTGTTTTCATGATGATTGGTTCTTGTTATTTCAGTCTCTGTGCCCCTGCTTTCCTCCAAGGATCACTGCGGGAACCAGCCCAGAACAAGTGCTACAGCGTGAGACCCTCTCTAGCCAGAGGCTGTTGTGTCAGCACCAGGAAAGACTCAGCTTTCATCAGCTCAAAGTGAGGATCGGTTCTCGCTTCGGTTCTGAATTTCAGCAAAAAATGGGCTGTTTCATGGTAACTTCATGAAAACCCAAAACAGCCAAGTTTTTAAGTGCTGGAAGGACTTGCCTGCGAGCACGCTGAACCAGCACCACCAAACACAGGGTTTCCTGGCAGGTCAACACACCTCAGCCTTGACTCCCAAATGCAAGCACCCACCTCTGAGCTCAGTTTTCACGTATTAGGAATTCTTTATTCGGAGATGGCCATGTTTTCTTTTCTGGGGTGGGTTATTTTAAGCCCATGTCAGATGCTGTCAGTCACCAGCCTAAGAGAACTGCTCGGACCCCTGGCTTCGCTCTTGGTGTCCCACAAGGAACTTCACAAGCAGTCCACTGCTGTATTGGCATATGGCTATCACCACTCCACTCCCCAGACGTCTTAGAATAATAAACTGGTAATTGAACGGCGAGTTCAGTGCTGCTGTTTGCAGAGAGCCATGACCGCTGAATGATTACCACAGCAGGCAGTGCTACGGAGGTGTTGAAAGAGTCTATTAGTCTGCTTAGTCTAAGGCAGTATGGAGTGTTAATGCAAGCTCTCTGCAAACAAATACCCTGTGCAGACGACACAAGAAGAGCAGCAACTGGGGGGGGGGGCTGTTTTCTCTGTGGGGGTTGTCATCAGAGAAGTGTCATGCTTGAACATGTGAGAAATGCACAGAACTAGGCGAGCAGGGCTGGAAATGCAGGCAGGGAAGGAGTTCTCCTTGCAGCCTGGTTGTAGCTCTCGTGATGGGGGAAAGGCAAGGCAAGAGGAAGACTGCTGCTGCTTGCAGGCAAGGAGTCACACCAATCCTGTAACGTGATGTGCCTCTGAGACCTATTCCCTGGGACTTAAAATGACCCGTTAGATACCCAAGAGCACAGGTCACTCTCAGGAAGAGACAAAGATCACCACATTTGGAAGTCAGAGGAATAAGCGGGTCTGACCTACGTTGACACTCTCCCACCAACACCCCTGTGGGATGTCCACTCAGCCCCCTGCCCCAGTGACCGTGAGGCTTGCAAAGCCATTCCCAGCCAGGGGAGCTGGAAGCCCCAACCCCAACAGCCATCCTCACCCCACCGGGGCTTGCAGCATTGCGTGGTGCTTCTGGGAGCTGGTGGTTCATGGCCCATCCTCAGGCCAGCAGATGCTTTGAGCAGCTCCTGGTGGGACCGCAATACATGGCAGGAGGCAGAGGGACACGATTCATGGCCCACTCTCTCAACAAACAACAGGGCTAAAATAAGGTGTTTGCTGTTAGGATGTATCAGTTTTTGTCATGGATGACCCTTGACTAATCGTGACTTGGAAGCACTGTGGGTTCCTTTGAACAGGCAAAACAGCTGCCTATTGCAGTGCAAATCTCCTGCCACAGAAAAATACTTATAGATAACTTTCATCCTTCCAGAAGTACCTAACCCTCAAGCAATATTTTGTAAAACATAGTTAAAAGTATTTAAAATGTTTCAAATAACACTATGAGATGTTTTACTATATCCGGGGTTGGTGCCTTCAAGTAGATTCTCTCTCACCTCTTCATTTTTCTCATCAGGAGGCTGATCTGACATCATTTGAAAGTTTGGGAATGACCTTGTTTGTGTTTATCAGCTCTCCTGTTACCATGGCTCTGGAAAAGAGTTCAGGTCACCTTGCTCCCAGTTGTTTTGACAACAAGGCAGCAAACAGCACTTTGGAAAAAGAGGCTTTAAAGTAAAGCCTTATAAACCAGAAAATAGCAAAAAAGTATCCTTGGGATCGGAAAGAAGAGATTCAATAAAATCACATCCATCACCTCAGGTTAAGATTTTAGTTGGGTACTTAAAGAAAGAGGAGATCTGGTTTTGTGAAACCTGGAGTCAAACTCTGCCCATTTCAGTCCAGTATCCCTCCATGCAGAGAAAGATGTGTAACCCAGTCCAAGCCATATTTGACAAAATTACAGCATTTGACCCCCATTATTTCTCCCACCACTTCTCAGCTTCATAAGTGCCATCCATGGGAGTCAGCAAAGAGGCACCAATTTGCACTGTATGAAAACCTGGCCCTTGAGACATAATGGAGTGGCAAATAAAGGTCGGTGCTGCTCAGTGACTTTTGCGACCCGGAGGGAATTGCAGCTTCCCCCTATTCCCAGGGCCAGCCATGCCAGCAGGGAGGCTGAGCAGTGAGCAGCCAGGGGATGCCTGAGGATGGTGGTCCCTGCCTGAGGCTGGAGCTGCCTGCAAGGACACAGCATCATCTCTACACTTCTTCAGAGGACAAACCAGCATGGGGGAATCCAATTTCCCAGTGCAAGCTGCTCAGACACTGCTCCTGAGCACTGGGTCCTTTTTTCCCCACCCTCAAGATTAGAGGGAAAGGATGCCTTGGTGCAGCCTGATGCAGAAGCCCCCACACAATGGGTGCCAGGGGCAGCAGGCATCTCAAAGTTGGACCAGCTTCCCCTAGACTGGTGTATCTGCTGTGGCCCTCCAGGCACAGACAAGGCACGACGCTTCTCAAATCAACCATCTGAAAATGCTACTACTGCAATTAGAAATGCCTCTCACCTCTCCAACCGGAGAAATCCCTCTCTGCCAAAATTCAGCCAAGGCCCTGCACTCAGGGGTCGTTTCTCCCCAGCCAGCCCCCTCTGCTGCCGTCAACCTGCATTATGGTCCGGCAGATCTAGAGGGCAGGATTTAATGCGCTGCCTTGTGATTCTGCCCGCTGAGGATGTCCAGTGGCATAAGCTCATCATATGACTGCATGCTGTGCACATTGGGGTAACCATGTGGAAGAGCTAATTACAAGGCAGGAAATTAGAGCACAAGCTTGGAGGAAGCAATCTTTCAGCACGCAGCAAAGCCAATCACACAGTCTTTAGCAACTGTGCCTTAAGTAGCAAGAAAACTGGCTGCTGAAGGCAGACTGGGGTTAAATATCTCTCTTCCTCCCTCTGTTTCCTCTCAACTTCTGCTGTTGCTGTAGCACAGCTCAGTGGATGTCTAAGCAATATTGTCCAAGAGAGATGGAAACCTCCCTTCATTAACAGTTCAGCAGGACACTTAAGCATGTGCTTAAATTTAGGCATATGGATAATCTTACTGACTTCAACGGGATGGCTTGCATGCTTTTTATTAGTCGCATGAAGGAGAACCTTGCTGAGTCAGATCCAGAAGGTTCATACTTTCTCCCAGATCAAAGGCAGCACACCAGCTCCTACAGCAGAACCCACATGGCTGTAGTTTATTTGCTTTACACTGACTATATTTGAGTGGGATGAAGTACAGTCTGAAAGCCAAATTAAGCTCTGTCCCTCTTGTGTTTTGTTGCGACTTTTTTCTTTTTGAGCATGTCAGCAGAACAAGTTGATTTTTGACAGTGCAGAGATTTGCAGATAAAACACTGGGATGGTTTGCAAGTTGCTGTTGCGCTAAAATACAGAAAAGAAAATCTGCAATAGGGCTAAGATGTTAAGTGAGTTAGAATAATGTTTTCATTGGCACCAAGACACCTCTGTCGTCCCCCGTCCCCCCCCAAGATTTAACAAGATGGAACAACTAACTGCCAGACAGCGATTCATTTTGACTTGGGAATCTGCATTTACTACTACTGTTTGCTTTGAAATCTCTATGCCAGCAGGACAGAATAGTCTTTGAAATATCTACCCCCAAGCCTGCCCGCCTCCCCATCCAAATTATCACCAAAGAGTGCAAGCATCACCCTTCCTAGCTGATAGAGAAACTCGGGAAATAATGTCATGGTCACATGAAAATAGGCTCAAGCATAGATGGCTTCAAATAATAAAAGCTTGCTTTTGGCCTGCTAACTTTGCAAACACCACTCTAGGTCAAGGGGTGAAAACATGGAGAGCTGTCAGATCACATCGGGATCTCAGTGGATCAGCTGTGACTTGATGAGAGGATCAAAGCACTCACAGCCTGCCTACCACTGAGCTGGGCAGCAAATATGCACAGCGTGACTCAACAGCACAAATCTCTAGGAAAGGCAGACTAGCAACTACAAGCAGTGCACAGGCAAGATCTGATATTCCAGGAGGCATACAAGGAACCTGAAAGCTGAGAGGTGTCACAAGGACAGAGGTAGTGCTTGGGAAGTGATCCTCTGGTCTCCAGCATCAGCCAGGTGGCTACATCCACACCAGACCTCTGGAGACTGAGGAACAGGAGTCAGGTGAGGACAGTAAAACAGCTAGTGACACAGATCTGCTCTGTGAAGTGCGCTGGCAGCACTCACACATGCAGAAACACATGCTTATATATGCATATATGTAGCATTCCTTATATTAAATTCTCATGCTTTTTGTGCAGATTGAAAAATAGACAGTAGTTGGGTACAACTGACATCGCAGAACATTTATGAGACATAAATGATGGTCTTGCTCAGAAATGTGATTAATTAAGAAGAAATCCCTTGTGGGCTTCCTGCCATCTCAGCAATTCCCAGTTTAAATTGCTTTATTTAACATGCACCAGCCTTTGCATCAGGCTTTCTTACAATGCGTACCGCAAAGCAAAACTCGAACTCAGAAGCCAAACTGCTTTATTTCCAATGAATGTGCCATCTACTCAGCAACCAAAAAGCCTTAAATGCTTCAAACCAGACCCGAGATCACTGTCAGCTGAAGACAGCAGATTAATACTGTGAGAGCATGAACTGCAGCAGAGCACGGGCTTATGTCAGTGCTTGCTTGCTCACTCCACCACCAGTGCCAGAAGCATTGCAGAATCCAGCTAATCCCTAAACATAACCAGAAGTAAGAGCCACATGACATATTTTGGACAAAATATCAACACAGATCAGGTTTGTCAAGTAACAAGTTGTTGCACTGGAAGGTCACTTTTTCAGTGCTATTTCCCTTTAACCTTTATCACCCTTGTTCACATAGATCAACCAAATAACCAGAACCAGGGAAAGTTTTCCACTAACACACCCATAAATGTATCTTTCCTCTGAAGCAATGGAAAACTTTTAAGGCACTTAGATGCCATGATGATGGGCATGGCATTAAAAAAATGTAGATAGATAAGATAAGGCAGGGGATTGTCTGGCAGAAGTCAGCAGCTGTAATTTGACAGGATGAAAATTTCCCTTGTGAATGCTGGGATAGGGGCAATGTGGCTCTCACATCTTCCATTAGCAGGGCAACAAATAGAAAATACTCTCAAAGAGTCCTGTAAAAATCACCCTGTCTCTCTAGCCGATGTCTAGAGCCACCAGGAGTGTCAAATACTCCACTCTTAAATGGGAGGCTAAGGAGTGAAAGGGACAGCATCAAGTGTTGACAGCTCATCAGAGCTCAGACGCTAAGTGAAAGCGAGATCAGTGCTTGGATTAGGACACAGCGGTAAAAACACAGCATCAAGGAAGAGACAAGATCATTAAGCACAAATTTTACAGAGAGGTAAAGCAAAAATGAATTTTGCTTGTGCATCAGCTTCTTTCCTCTAGCTGTGAAGACTCAGAGGAAAGAAAAATCATTGTAAAGTCACCCCTCGAAAAGAATTAACCATCTGCTATGTCAGAGGAACACAGTGCTGCAAGGAACATGAGGCAACACCAACATATGGGAATAAAGCACAAGTGCAGGGAAAGTAAGGCAATGTTTTTAAGAAACATTCGGAAGAAACACCATTTCCCACCTCGCATATCACATATGTCCCTCAAAAAAGCCTTCTACTTCCATGCAACGCATGGCTGCATTACCATGAGACAAATTTCACCATTTTAAAATGCACACATGCTTTAAATGTTTTTTAATAATTCCAGCAGAGCTTGTTTTTTACTCCCAGGTGCGATGCCCAGAAGTCCCTTCAAGTTTAGTCAGCCATGAGCAAGGGAGCAAATTTGGATAAACTGTAGAGGCCTTATTATAATTTGCTGCTATTGTAATTAATAAATGATGCTATGAACATCACGGCAAATTGTTACCAAATTCATGCACAATCCTTTCTTCATGTATTCCAGAAACCAAAACCTAATTTTTACTACAAGGTTTCTTTACTCACTGAAGGAGTGTCAACTCTGCCATCACAGCCAGGGTCTGTGCAGGAATGTAATTCAGGCAACTAAAACCAGGATACACTCATCCCTCAATACCAAAGTTTTGAGTATAAAGGAATAACCTTCCCACAGCTCATGCACACAGAACAAGAAACATATTTTTATTTTGTCTTTTCTATGTAACTGCTGGGTAAGGCATTTTCTATAGAAAGTTTACAAAAAGATAGAGGTTTGGTTTGTTTTAATGGTCTTGAACAAGTTTCAAGTGTGATTTCTAGAGCTCAAGCACACAGGGTTAATCATGAGCTCTGGCCTCCTCATTACCTTACCATAACACATGCAAATGGGCACACATCACAAGCCCTGGCAGCTTCTATAGCCATTAATCATTTTTTTCCAAGCTTTTCTCCTTTGCTTGGTTTTTGGGTACAAGGAAGAGTCCTGGCTCCCTGCAGCAGTGAGCATTTCTGCTCATTTCTCTGGTGCCATTATTCTCAGTAAAAAAATGTTTAGCAAGATGAAAAAAAAATGTTAGCAAGACGTTTTGGCTTATACCGTCTTGACACAACAATGTTTTGCACTCTCCTATGCCCCCACCGAGCCACTGAAATGGGGAGTGGGGAAGTCCCCATCATTCTGGTACCCTGGGAAGTACCATGGTACTTCAACCAAGCTTCACCCAGCATCTGCACCCATCTCTCCATCTAAGGCAGCCATATGCATAGAGTTAAATAACAAAAAGTGTGTTGAGCTGAAGGGTCTATAAACCCTTCACAGAACCACCCCCCAGCTGGCATCGGCAGCCTAGTGCACAACAATAGATGCTGTTTGAAGTTCCAGATTTTTTTCTGCAAAATAAACGCAGCTATAAAATAAAAATCCTTCCATGACAAAACTGAGGAAGAGTTTACAGTGGAAGCAGAGCAGAATATAACAAGAAAGCAGCTAGAGGTTTTATTTATTCATATGCATACATATTTATATACGTATATATGCAAGCATTTTACATTAGCAAGAGGTTTTACTATGGGAAAAAAAAATCCTATCTTACTGGGGTAGAAAGGTCAAGGTATTTTAAATTAATTTTTCCACAATTTGTGTCTGACAGAAACTGATGCTGTCTAGGTAAGTACTGCTATCTTGGGATGAGCTCAGGGCCAGCAAAACAAGGTGATAAGGAAGGGACATCATCTCAAAACCAATAAATCTCATTCCCAGATGGCATCTTTATCTCAGAGTGCCAAAAGAAGCTAGACAGGAAATTTGTGGACCTATATCATGGTAAACTCATTAAGAGTAAGTGAGTTTGAAAGTCTAAAAAGCAAGTTAATCTGGTGCCTCTGATTAAAAAAGGACCTCAGCACTTCAGCTCCATCAGCCTAATGTTTACAATGTATAAAATAATTTAATCCACCAGAGCATTAGTCCCGTGAATATCTACGAAGGAGATAACATAACTAGCTTGCGTTTAAAAGAGGTCCCCAAGCAATGTGCTAAAACTGATGAGTGCAGCAGTGCAAGCATCGAGGCTTCCCTGGACAGACTGAGAGGGTTCCTGCTCAGAGGGTTTCAGAATAACCCCAAGTTCAGTTTTAAGGCAAAAACATGAAAGCATGGGGCAAGGGGGGAGCATTAAAGCACAGGAACTTTTCTCTAAAGCAGCCCAGTCCTCCTCCTGTGTTTCAAGAGATGGGACCTGGAGCGCAGACTGTCTCACTCATAATAATGGACCAAAACACCACCAGGAATCCACACAGAACAGAAGATCCCTGGTGCAGCAGGTTGTAGCCACAATGTCCATTTGTCCCAAGCCACCAGGGAGGGAAGCTGCGCCCCTGGCATGCAATGAGGCACCTGCTTCTGCCCAGGAGCACAAGGGAGTTTTTGCATAGTTTGGCCCCAGCTATCTCTACCTGAGTTTTGCAGCTGTGAAGACAGCACAGTAATTTTCCCCTCTGTCCCAAGAGGGTCAACACAAGATACTCCAAGCACTCGAATGCTATTGTAATACGATCAACCAAAAGCAGATCTGAGTCTCCCTAGGCCCAGAGGCAGCTGCAGCCTAGGTCTGGCAGCAGCAAAGAAATGCTTTGGCTACATCACATCCACACACCAGATATCTGTTTGCAGCTAGGTCAGCTTTTGGACCACCTTCAGCTCTGAAATTGGTGACACTAGAGTACAGTCATCACCCTGCTCTCATCCCACCACTCAGGTATGAACTCTCCTCAGCTCAAACAACATCGGTTCTTGAGATGGGGCTAGTCAGATCACCAAAGTTAGAGATGAGCACACCACAGCCATAGGTTGTACCACTGAAACAGATCAGACACTAGGAACTTGCTCTTTGACTCTCATAGAAAGATAACAAAGTTTTTAAATTTACTGGTATCATTGGACGGATTCAAGCATTCATGGTAACCACCTATCAGATTTGTAACACTGGGTTTCCTTAGAAGTGAGAGAGGGTAAGCAAATATTTACTTTGCTATATTTTTTGAAGACAACAAAAGCCTTTTCCATGTACTTTTGCAATTGTAGCCATAAAGTATTTGTACAAGACGGAACATATTGTTGGCAGAGGAAGCATATTTTGTTCTTAAAACTAATATTTAACTAATGCTCAGAAATGCATTTATGTAATCTATGCTCTGTTACACTGATGTATTAATAATGAAATTGTAGCTCTCCAAGAAAGTAATGAACATTAACAATGGAAGTGGAATCAGAATCCTATAATGCAAGAAATACTGCTTGGTCAGCTGGACACAGAAGGTGCATCAGTGATTTGAGTAAGAACATGAAAGGACCATAACTATAATGACTCACATTGCATTTGCATAGTTAGTGCCTTTCAGCCAGAGAGTGCTCTCCAGACTTTATAAACTGCTAGCTCAGGAGGTGCCAAGCTGTTGCAGAAGGATGCTGAGCACCACCAGCTTTTGAGGGACCTCTCTAGTGAGTTAATCGGGTAGGTTCTGTAAGGCTTGTCATTGGGACATAGCAATAAATCTTCCTCCCAAAAAGCACTAGTCCTTTTGGCTCCTGTGAAGCACCCTCACCATAGACAGGTTCATTCCTACTCTGGGTACATGTGTGTTACTATGTCTTTGATGCTGGCCCATTCAGGGAGAACAGAGGTATTTTTTCATATAGATGCTTGTTCCTGCACATTGGTCCCACCAGCACATTCATGATAAGGACCACAGAGATCTATCTCTCCATTGTGCCTCGGCTCCAGGGTGACCACAGGCTCAAGGGCTGCACTCCCACTGGGGTGTGCCATGGTATCCCTTCAGGCACCTGGTCCCCTCATCATCCAGATTGAGAATTTCTCAGATGAGGCAGCAGCTCTGGCTTCTGGGGTGTTCCTAGGTTTCCTTACCATAAAAAGCAGGGAGAAGAGTGGATCCTCACTCTGACACAAGCCTGGCTGCTGCAGCAGCTACCAAGAATGGAAGCAGTTGGTAGCCTAAAGGCAGTCAGAGTGAATCGTACATTTTATAACAATTTAGACATACACATAGAAATCCATTTTTTAAAAACCTTATAAAGTAATTTGTGCCCAGTTGTAATGCTGCATGTAGCCTTATAGGCTAGGCAGCTTTTTAGTGTTTGATAGAATAAGAGACTGAAAGTGTTAGCCAAATAAAGGTATGTTGGAATTGCATCCTTCCCCTGTTTGCTTGAAGGCAATACGGGCTCATGAATAACTATAGTTTGATAAGCATCAATATTTCTATCAACTGTTACTGACCAGGTACTCAAATCATGAAACCCAAATATAGATATTTCTAATTTCCTGCTGAAAGAGGTGAGTGGACTTTCTATGTCCTAGATCAATAACCAGTTGAGGCACCTTTAAAAACAGTAGTGCTAAATGAATCCTCCCATGCTACACATTATGTCTTGAGGACAGTTTTCTGGTAGTCTGGAGTTTACTAAAGGTTGGGGTCCCTCCTCCCCCTCCCCCAGATTTCAATTTTCTTTGATTTTCCATGCATGAGTGGCCAGGCTGAATGAGCAGATCTGTTATCAGCTGCAAGGAGTCTGGGCTTACAACTGTTGACTGATAACTCTCTGCAAAACCCCCACCCAGTGCACCAGGTCTTGCTTCCCTTTGCTTATCCTCCTTAGGGATCCCAGACTGAAGTTTTGCTTGAAGGAGCCTCTACCCCAGCGCTCGCTCCTCTCAGCGGCTTCCCCACGCCTGTGCGACAGACCCAGGGTTCAATGATAAACCAAGCACCGGGCTGCAGTGCTGGATTTTGCCAGATGAAGACACAGAAGAGTTTTGTATCCCAGGGTAAAACTATAATATATTGTTTGCCAGCAAATGGTATCCATGATTTTGATTCTTGTGCCTTCTTCAGCAAGAACAGTGGATACATGCAACTAAAAGCAAACAAGGATACAGTTTACACTGCTAATATCTCTAGCAGAAGAGCAGTGTGTTTCAGACATACAGCCTATGACTCCTCCGAGACAACCCGTCGCCTTGGTGGTTTGATTTCCCAGATTCAAAAGGCAGTATTTCCAGAACAAAAAGCAACCGAGCGATTCTCTGGGAGAAAGTGCAGTGGTAGGAAGCATCTTGTGCACACGCACAAACCAAACCATTTGTTTTGTGTCAAGGGAATCATTGTCAGCCAAGACCCTAGAGATGGCAAATTGAATTGTCTGTTCTGCATATACTAATGGAAGCGCAATGTTAAGTCAAATAATGCCCCGAGATGATGTGAGGTTGAAAAGCAAGTTGTTAACACGGAGAGGGGCTGGGGGTACTTTTCCATTTGGAACATGCTTTTGTATTTTTTTCCAGACTTGGAGGATTAGGGTGATAAAGGGATAGGATTTGCTAGGAGTATTTTAGCTGACTAACGCATGGAAACAATGCAGATTGCTTGCATCATCTTTGCAGATTAATCACCAAGGCTTTTTTTTTTTTATTTGCCTACGGGTAGGAACTGTGCTGGTAAAGAAAATGATACGAAATATTTTCCCAGACTGAAGTTATCTATATAAACTTTATACTCCATTTTACATAGAAGAAATAAGGGTAAAATCCTCAACTGGCTTCTGCCATACTTGAAAATTTGGTATTTCAATGCAACCATTTTAACTACTTATGTTAGTTAGTCAAAGTGACAGTGAAAACTGAGGTTGCCAAATTGCACAACATCTTTCCTTCTAGACAGACAACAAATCTTAGAATGCCTATGCATGTATTTCAAAATATTTATTTGAAAACAAGAAGTTAAGGTGGTAAGCCTAGGGAATTATGACATTTTAAACAAAGTTTAAATTAAGTATTACAGGTAGAGAGTTTCCACCATAAAAAGTAATTTTGTCATAGTCTTACTGAATCCAGTAAGAGTTTCAAAAGATTCAGTAGGAATGGAAGAACTCATTTAGCAAGAACTTCCATACAGTTCCCCTGTATACATTTGATTGTCTTTGATCAGTGGGTTAGAGCTGATGATTTGCACTTTGCTTCTCCTCAGTTTCAGGTATCAACTTTGAAGCACAAGGATGCGGCTGCTGTGTTAGAGATGGCAATTTTCTTATTCATAAGGGAAAAAAATCCACACTGATTGTCCAAAACTAAAAGGTGGTCAAATCTTGTATAAACCTATTCATCCTGCAACTAGCATAGGTGAAAATTTTTTATTTTTTATTTTTTTTAAATGTTGCTCCACAAGGGATCAGCTCTGCCACGTGCTGTTGCATGGATGAGGCAGGATAAGCAGGGACCCAGCATGTGGTGGGCATGGGCTGGGAAATGGGGACAGCCACTTCCCCACTTCCCAAACTGCAGCCAGGGCTCCTCACCACCCAGTCTCTGTTGTGCTGCTCTGAAGATCACGCCTTGAGGAAAGCTTCCCCGCTGGTTTAGCAGCATTTCTTGGGCCACTCTCCCACCATAAATCCCCAACTGGCTTGTCAGGAAGAGGAAGTCAACCGGAGTCAGAGGAACAATGAGAGCCTTGGACCACCAACCCCGGGATCAGCAATGCCTGCACGATCCAGGGAGATGCACACTGCTGAGACCCTACACAGGCACTGATATCAGTGAGAAAGTTTTCTGATTTATAGTCTTCATTCCCATACTGGAGCTTGGACAATGGCCATCATGTCTGAAGCCTTTTCTTCTAGTCAGGTGTTTGTTTCACAGCTCTCCTGTGCTCCAAGAGCTTTCTAGTTTAGGTTGGCAACACTGACCGTGCATTTTTTATCTCTTTACAGATAAGGCTTTTCACTCGAGCAATATTTACATCATGATCTTCTTGCTTTTCCATTTACAGCCTCGTGCTTAATTCTTTCATAACATCTGCAAGGCATTGACATCCAGAGCTTCGCATAGGAAAGGCCTCTTGTGATCCATTTGTCTCTTGGGCACTGTCCTGCTCCACTTAATTTCAATGGGGCCTTTGCTGGTAACATCAGCTATAGACTACCAGAGAGCCTCAGACTGCAAGTGTTTAACACATCGCAGCCCAGAGGGTAGCTTCTCTTCGTTCACTCTTAAGCCAGTGACAATTTTAGTGAACAAAAACGCTCCCTCTGCAGAGGCTGCTCCAGTTTCCACTCTTACATTCAGATTTGTGAGAAATTCCCAGCTGCCCACCACCAGTGCTGGAAGTAACATCCATTTTGGGGTGATCACTGAACACCAGGTAACACATACTCAAAGAGTGGGAAGGGTACTTGTTTTAGCTATCCTCTAACCCCCGCCCCTGACTAGAAGAGCCGTAAGTAGCAAATGCACCCCACGGGCTACACTCAGGCCAGAAGCAACATCACATGTACCAAGCGAACATTGATAACGAATAAAATATCCATTATATTCAACCTCACAATGCTATGGTTAGATATCATAAGTGATGGACCTAAAAGCAGTTTCCCTTGCCTTGCCTCATATGCAGGGCCTGTTTCCTTCTTGCCTTGACTATTGTTTAATTGAGTCAATCTTTGCAAAGTAATTTTTACGTTTTACGCATGCATACTCCATAGGTATAAATTAAAACATGCGGAGCTGGGAAGTCAAACCCCTCAGTTTTTTCCTGTTCCTAGGATATCTTTTCTTCATGCCTCAAATTCTCCAAACCCCTCCCTAGTCTCCTCAACATCCATCTTGCAGGTGCTGTGTAATGACAGCTGGACAGCCATCACAGGCATTTTTCACAGCCATGGTCAGCATTGCTCCTAAACTTTTCCAGAGGGAATTGCTGATGAGGTTGCAAGTCCTTTTCAAGATGACCAAGAAATACAATAGCCTTCTTTGCATCCTCCAGCTCTGAGAAACCTCTTTGGTAAGAGCCCAAACACAGGGGGGTCTGCAGTTCTTGAGAAAGCCTTAAAGTCTTCATTCAGAAAGTTCAAGAAAGCAATGGTGTTTCCAAAGGGAAGTGAAAGCATATAGATGGCTGATGTGCCTTTTAGGGCCTTTGTGGCATTACTACCCCAAAAAAAAGAAGCCACAGATCACTCAGTATTTCTGTTCCTTGAAAACTCTGAGATTTTGGGAGTGTTCTTCCTCTGGTGCAAAAACTAACCACTTTGACATATAATGTCAAAGGAAAAGACTGCCTATTTTTCATCTAAAGAACATTTCCGTTTGATTTCCACACAACGGAGTATCCTGCCACAACACCTGGAGCTCCCAGACCCCTCAGGAAATCTTGCAACTCCCCAGCTGCCTGCACACAATCCCCCCAAGTCAGAGGGTATTTACAGTAGCCCCTGCCCCAGAGCAGGCACCCACAAGCAAGCCCCTCCATGCCTTAGTGGGAATGGCATAGTTCGAGAGGTCTCGAACAGCAGTTTGCCTGATCTAGAGAGTCCATAGCAGTTTTGATATGACAAATAGTGCTGCCCAAAGGATAAAAGGGGACTGTGGCTTTCTGACCTCCTGGAGAAGTTTCAAGAGCAGAGCAGAGAGGTGTTCATGTCCTGCTGATTCAGGGCCACAGAAGGTAAGTTCTGCTACAGGATGCGTCTGTTCCACCCCAAACAGAATCAGTGCCCAAGGGCTCATCATTTACTAGATTAACAGAAAATGGGGTCTTAAAGCTGCTTGCCCAGGAGAACAAGCTTTCTTCTTTGGGAGGCACAGGCTGCATTTCTGCAGCCTCATTGAGGTGGAAGAGGACTCAGAAGGCATCTCTGCATTTCTCCCTTTGTGCCTCAAGGCTTTCCCCTCACCAGCAGGAATTTGTCCCAGAGCTGCACCTGCAGCACAGCTATCATCTCTCAGGGCTGCTTTCAGCCAGGCTTGCACCCCACCAGCACTAGCAAGGAGGTAATAACTTTCTTTGTGGTAGCAGATTAGATGATAGGAAACCTTGGTGACTGTTAAAGATATGTCAGGGCAGGGGAAATTTAGCCAATGCCCAGTTGCCCAGTGCATTGAGGCTTAAGCGAAGCTGTCAGCCACATATTATTTTAATTCTGGGGAAATTAGGAGACTTTTCAGCAGGCCATTTCGTGACACATTTGGGGGCCACTTTTTAATCCTATTTTTGACCCCAGTGGCAGGACAGAGAGATTGAGTACCAGCCTCCTGTTAGCAGAAGCAAAAACCATGTGTCCTATTCCCCAAACATAGCATTGAACTTTTCCCCTAGACCTCCATGGGTCAGTCAAATGGAATAAACAAATAAAGATCTTTTAGCTGACTAACTGGAAAGTATTTTTCCTCTTAATAAAAATACGCTGAGCAAGTACTGGGGAGATAGGGGGAGTCTTTCCAGAGCAAACTCTATGCACTTATTTCATCTTTTGTTTGACATAGACAGGCAATTTAAAAGAAACCCATTGCAGAGCAGTGTACAACAGAGGAGCTTCATCCTCAGCCTGTCATTGATCTCAGCTGTCTATCCTTGCAACTTTGTCATCAGTCATAGTGACCATGTCACAGGCACAAACATCATTAGACTTGGCTCAACCTCCATCCTGCCTCATGACCTGCTCTACGCTAATGTTCTCCTTCTGATAATTCAACTATCTTATTCTTTATGCCAGGAAAGGTATATTATTACATGCTAGAGTACTAACCTCACAGCGTCTACAAATCCAGTGGGACTTTGCTAGAGGATGCCAACTGCTTTCAAGAGGCAAGAACTCACACAGGACCACTCTTGCTTCAAACAACACAAAGGCCAATGTTATGCTTACCTAAGTACTGGGGAGTAAAAAGTTTTAGGCAGGGAGAAGGGGTTGGGAAGATGTTTTTCTTGCACATGCCACCAAGTCACGCATCTCCCAGCACAGACAGTCTGCAAAGCAGCAAGGACTAGCGTGCCCAACAAGGAGACCATATTACCCCAACTCCTGCGCCATGCTAAGCACACACTTTGCACACCCCAGAGAGCTTTGTATGTGCCTTGCACATAAAGGCATTTTGACACACTCTTTGCTATTGTTTTTACAATGTCACATCACCCTCATGAGCCCTCGACATTTTACTGTGGATCCTGCTGAAATCAGTGTCTTCACACACATGCTATACACAGCGTGGGACCTCTGCCATAATGCTGCAAAACCGTTTAAAAGGTACAGGGGACAAAGCCTTGCAAATGTACTGGTTGTCATTACAGCTTTAGAGGGAAGAAAGCTGCTTCAGATACCACAGAATTCTTGATGAAAGAGCTAACAGCCTGCAGGAAAACATCACCTCAACAGTGCTTGATCCTTTAACTTAAATGCCTGGTACCTACTTGTAGGCATAAAGTCAAAGGAGAACAACTTAGTACATTCAAAAATAAGACCAGTTCTCTAGTTAAATCACAGTATCAAAAAAACGGAAACAAACTTCAAAGGAAGGAAGGAAAACATAGCCCAGAAGTAAATATGTTCTGTGAAAGTTGCCACAAAATGCCAAGTTCTATCTTACAAAGCACTAACCAGAAGTCTTTAAACCTTCAGACGCCAGCTTATCCAACACACTACTCTGCTCTTCTCAACTCAGGATATGTGAGGATACTTAAGGAATGCAACCCAGATGTTTATGCTTTTTTCAAATTTAAGCCTTTCTGAAACACTAAACCGGTAAGATGAGTAGAGTTTTTCAGCCACCAGACACCACTGTTAATTACAAAGCAGATAGGTTTGTCTGGCTGAGCTGGGAAAAGGCGGGAGCAACCAGTCGTGCTAATGAATACTGAAATAGAATATTCAGCAGGTAGTTGTACTTGTCAGTATCATGCTTGACTTTTAAATTGGATCACAGTCCTCCATCTTCCCATCCAGGGAAGATCTTTTCCCAAGTTAATTTCAGTAAGGTAACTTCTGTTGCGGCTCCTGACTCATGCAGTCCACAGCAGAACCACGACGTACATCAGCTATTGGGGAAAGCGTGTTGCCAGAGGACTGCCGAGAAGGTGGTTAATCTGAAAGTCAAATTCCAACACATTGCCTGGGTCTGACTTGTTTCTGGGCTCACAGATGTGGACAAGCCAAAAAAAGAAAGAGGCAGTGAAAATAATTACTGTCATTATTTCTTGGCAACCACTTTCCCATCTATATCATTTGGTATATTCTTGTATTTTACATATCTGCAGATAGTTTTAAAGGTATTACTGGTGTTTGGACAAGTGGAAGTAAACCAGATGCCTTGGCTTGGCACCAGCTTCAAGTTTTTCCCCCAAATTGCCCATTTCTAGTAAAGGTTGTGACCAAAAGAATGGTGGTGATTTTACTGGGACAAGCACAAGACAAGTGGACTGCACTCTGAAATACAGAAGCTCCCTTAGGACAGTGTTCTCTACTGATTAAAGCTGTCTAAAGCAGCTCACATCAGTGCCACTTTTGATCCATTTTTCTGTCAGGTTTGAACCATGGGCACAGGAGCAGGAATAACTCTGAGCACCGACTCTCTCCCTTTTGCTTCATCTCTCAGAGGCTCCACTCCAGCACAGTCCTTCCTGAGGCATGCTGGAGCCAGGTTCTCTTCAGAGCCCAGTCACTGCTTTCCCTCCCAGTGCACAGCAAAGACAGACACAGCATGTCTGAGTGTGTGTGGCTTTGGACTGGGAGTCCAGAACCTTGCTTTTTAGTGCTAAATTGATCTTACAGCTACTGAGTACCATGGATGTCCACACTGCTGTGCTACCCTGCAGTTTTCCTTCCTGCCTTCCATCTGTGCCCTCTACTCCTCCAAAAGGCTCTTGAGGGATCATAGTTTCTGCTAGAAGCTCTAGATGCTCTGGTAATGCAAAAAATTAGTAAACCACAGAAAAGGTTCAGGATTTTTACTCCATTACCTCTGTTGCTGCCCTTTGGGGAAGGAAAGCCCTTATCCTGCTAGGCAGGTAGTCCTCAGCAAGGTAAGGTGTTCACTCAGAATACAAAGTCCTAACACATGTAGTTACTGCATGGGGGTTTTTTGCAAAGGCTAAAAACCACACTTTTTTTCATAACAAATCGCAGTAATAAGAGCACAGCTTGGAAAATACTGAATTGGCATTTCTAGAGCCTCTTGACTGTCCCATTTTGCTCTAGAAGAGCTATCTTCTTAGCACTGTCCTACAAAAACATAGTATGTGTTGCATCACACATTTAATAGCTAGAAGAACAACATTTATACTATTTCATATGAATGAGACATGAAGAAAAATAAAGTGTCTTATGGATAACTCAACAAGCTATTCATCTAACTGGGCCTTAATTTATTTGATCTATAATAACAAAATATTTCCTCCTTTAATTTAATTCCTTAAATTCACCAGACGACAGGAGAATATTGTAAGCAGAAATTCTGTACTAGAAACCACATTCCAGTGGTATTGAGAAATCACTTTCTTGTGGTGGAACTAGAAGCCTGCTCTTGGAGATGCAAGGATTTCTTTTTCTATGCAATAGTTTTCAGCGTGGTTGAGATGTAGTGTACATTACAGAACAGACCTTATTTTGGATGCCGGAGAACCTCATGGGTAGTAAATCTTTTTTCTTAAGCAATTAAATTTCTGGCTTTAATCTTTCATTCTCTTGATAGAAGTGGTTTCCTGGATCAGGCTGAAAGCCAGAAAATAATCTGCAAAACAAAGGTTCCCCCCAGCTCTAAACTACATTTAATATTTCTCTTTCACTGCAATCATCCCTGCTGTTTTGGTTTTTTGGGGGTTTTTTTGTTTTTTTTTTTTTTTTAATCTTTTTTTTCTTTCTTCACTGTATTGTAAGAGACCAATTCACAGCTGGGGAAAAATGAGCAAGTTTCAGGACACACTGTCTTAGAGACCTGAAGCATCTGTACACCCCAAATCTCGCCCTTTTTATTATTCATTAGGGCAAGCGTTAAAGCTGGAAGAGATAGTCACAGCCCTCATGCCTTTCTCTCACCTTCAGAATCTCAATTACAACAACACTAATCAAGAAATCCACATCTATCACTACTTCTCCCGTCTAGTCTCTCCTTTCATATTCAGGGGGAGAAACCCACTGAATGCTGGCATTCCAGTTGATCCTTCTATCTGTAAATGAAAGATTACTAAAAAAATAAGAGACTGCCAGAGTAATAGTAACTTTATGAACTAGAGGGTCCTGAGACATTTTGCTTAAGCAATTAAATGAACTAGAAAGCATTTGTTCAGTAAGACACCGTTGTTCCTATTAAACCTACACTTTCTGCTCTGTAGCCACATTGTCTGCTGGTGTGGCTTCCTGTAGAGATATGCATTACCCTTGCCCCTTCCAGGGAGTGCTCATTCCATTAGGAGCTCTCCGACAGACATCATCCAGGGCCATATTTCAAACTAACACAGAGACTGGATTGGATTGAGACACACATCAAACTGTGAACCTGAAACCCCCTGCCAGACAGTTTTGCGTGTCAAGTAGTACATTCCGCATTAGCACAGGCATCTCCGCATATCAACATGTTAAAGACTTGTCCTTTCTGATTACGGGTATTGACTCTTCAGAACTTCAGAGACAGTAGTGAGGTTTAATGCAGGTCCTCAAAGCACTCAAATTCCCTACTGGATGTTGAAAAGGGAATATTACACATACACACCAATACAAAATGCATTACATATTCCAGTGATGTCTTGCACAAAAGAAATACTCATTAATTAAAAGGAGTTCTCCCTTTGTTACAATTCTAGAAATGTCTAGAACATTATGGGACTTGGCATTGGGAAACAAGTTTTCATTAAAAACACCACTTGTGAGATACAACTGCTCTCAGACCACATGACAATTCTCAGTTTTTCAGACTTCAGTATGTGGCTTCTACCCCTTAATAGATTTTTTTTTTTTTCAGGTTTGATCAAGTGAACTGCTGAGCTGTTCTTTTTCCTTCTGCTTCCATATTACAATAAAGTCAGCATGATCCCACAGACCTTTAAGCTCTTGTTTGAACCTTTAACCCTCAGGATGTTACAGCAAGATGCCCAGAATTATTTAGTCCATATAAACTATCTGCATTTCCTCTTTATGGCCCCTTGTTCAACGCACAAAATATGAGACCATATACCAAGCAGTATCATACGTGGACAAGATCAACAGTCTTGCCCCTTCTGTGGGCTAACAAAAATCCTGTAACACATTTCAAAACTGTTGTAGACAAAAAGGCTATTTCTCTGATGTCCTTCCTAGACTCTCCAGCAGCAGTTCTGCATCCACATCTTTCTCTTCCAAGCATCAATTAATGCAAAATGTTTTCATAAATGAAAACAACTAGGAAGATTTCCTAAATCAGAGCCAGAGAATATCCCATCATACTTGTTTAAAGTCAGTGATGGTACCTGTTAGCACTGTTGACTGGATATGCTACTGAAGGAGGTGATAGGATTAGATCAGTAGCCTTAATTTATCAGGAGGAACAGCCTATTGACTTCAAAAAGCTCAGCCACTGACAGAAGATAGTTGTCGTATTTGCTTAATGATTTCAGGAAAATAAATAGCCGTCTTGAGTTCTCTAGCATCTGAGAAACCGAGCAAGCATCTGTAGCCATTCATTAGATCAACTCTTTGTCCAAGACACACACCTTTCATGTTGCTGTGATCCTACAAACAGGAGCCAGAAACACAATGTAGTACTCAAGTTATCGATTTGCTTCACACAGAAGATGCCGAAAGGACAGTCAGAACTGGAGACCATGCGTGTTTTAAGGGAAGCATGGCTCCAAATAGGTCAAATAAGTAATTGGATGGTAATACAATTGTGTGAGATTATATTAAACTCTACAGTTACTCATTTTATTACATTTTGCTGTAAGCCACTGAACCAATGATCTATCTAGATTGAAGTTTATTTGGTTAAGTTTCAAAACACACAGAAAATGAACATTTCAGTGCTATCTTTGGCTTTTGTACCTAGGACAGAGTTCAAGACACTCTAGGCTAGATTTCAAAGCTATTGAGTCTGTAGGAAGTGGTAGGTACCTAAACACCCTGAAAACCCAAGGCAGGGCTACTCCAGTGTTAAAAGCTAGCTTAAACATAGACTCTTCCTACACATCCCTTGTTGTGCTTTTACAGAAGCAGATGCTCTCTCAAGGAACTGCTATGGTGTGCCCCCCTGCAAGGTTCAAGCCTAAAACATGCCCACACTATACTTGGCTAGGGAGTGCATTAGTTCCTGTAGAGGAGCTCCACAAAAATCACCAGACAGCCCAAATCTAGATTTCAATACTTCAAATCCAGAAGTTTCAGCCTAAACAGCTGGAGTATTTAATGGCTAGAACACATGGCCCGTTTCAATATGGCTTGAAGCTTAAAGCAAAAGAGGAGCTAGCAGTAACTGACTTCCCATGGCTTCCCACACAGCTATTTCTTCTTATGATATGAGGTTCATCTTAGCAAGTCTCTGCACACATCATGAGAAAGTACATCAGCTAGCCACCGCCTAGAACAGCTCATGGTTACCACGGCACTTACCTTCAGCCCAGCACCCACAAAAGCAGAGTCACAAGCTATTCTGCCTGCATGGTCTTGCCAGAATGCACTGGGACAAAGTTTCTGTTCTCATTTGTCCAAATCTCATTTTCTGCTATCCGTAAGAAGCTGGAAGACATCATTCATGCCAGGATTAGACCATCCTTATTCTGCAACACCACACTTTCCATCTCACAGTGAGTTCTGGGTGTAAGTGCCACAGAACAAGTGACAACTCCCAAGCATCTCAACAGCCTGTTCTGCTTTAACAGCAAGAGGCTGCTAACTGCTCTGCAAATACCCACTACTTGATGCAATCAACATATCTGTATGTTTAGTTTCATTGAAATAGTCAAAAGTTGCTCTCCAACTGATGCAGTAAACACTGCTGCATACTTGCAATGGTTTCCTAATTTGTTGCACTACTTCTATATGAGAGCATTACTACTTGCTCTGCCAAAGCCCTAACAAAATCCCCTGGTGGTAAAAATCTAGTAAAATCACCTGGAATAGATTTACTAGAGTGATACTTTGGCTTTTTAGTGCAGTGTATTCCCCAGATAAATTTGCAAGGAAGTATTATTCCTTTTCCACTTCCAGCCATCTTGATTGTAGCTGCACTTGTGCATTAGTCACCCTAGAAGGATTTGTCTCCAAGAAGGGTCAGTTCTTTGAAATCCTAAGTAAGCCATCTGGTTAGACCCATAAACTTTCTAGAAGCCATAATGAGAGCAAACCCACAGGTGCTGATGGGAAACATCTCAGTCAATCCACTGACCACTGAACTTGACAGGGCACAGACAAACTGACAAGAGGTGCTCACCCACCCATGTGGTCAAAGAACCAGCCGCATGCCAGTATCACACTGGGCTCTGCTGTATTCTGGCTACCACAGGAGGCATTACGTGGATTTACTCAGGAAATGCTTGCTTCAGGCAACGTCATTGCAGGGAAAGAAACTGCTGGACAAGATATGCTAAGATAGTGATTAAAGAGCAAAAGTTTTTCTGTGATCATTTTTATTCTCCTCAGACAGAACATAAAGTTAAATCTTATTTACAGGGAGGCCTCCATTTTATTCCTCTCAATCTTCACAGTCCCTCTTACCCTCTAAAATCCACATACACACCATTAGACAATAAGCTCAAGGATATCAAACAGCAGGCAACTAACATTAACAACTGACTCAGCTTTCCCTTTCTTTCAGCAGTTATTTGTGGTCTTCTTGAGCAGACTTTAGAAGAGAAACAAGGATCTGAATACGTACCAACTAGCAAAAAATAATACACACCTAAAAGGGAAAAACAGAGTTGGATGTGACTGCAGAACCTATATTCAACCTGTATTCAAAGCTTTGCCATTCACAGGCACTTTCACTCACTTCCAGCAAGTAGAATGGCAGTAGTCAGTTGTCAACTTCTGTATGTGTGTCTCCTGGTTACTCTTGACTATGTATGTTTTTCTTATAAGTCATTATGTCAAATGCCAGGACTTTGGCATTTCACTATTCCAGACCTCAAGAACCATGTTCAAGTCAGAGTAGCTTTTATAAAGCAATGCAAGATCATTTTCTTCTTTAAGGGTACCATCTAGAGTTTGGAAGTGGTTATGCTGTCCATCAGTCAACAAGATAGTCTAAAGTTGTTACTAAAAGTGGAAAGTAGCTACTGGAAGTTATTTGCCGTGATTAGACCCAGCAACAACTCTGTGATCTCCATTCTAACAAGGCAGCAATAATTCTGACATAGTCTGAAAAATTAAAAATCTCTGCTCATTTGTATTGGAAGCTTTGTTTTCCAATACAACGGACTAGATGCCATAGTAACGTTTTTACCAAAACCAGTGGAAAGCACTGCAGGAGTTTCAGAAAGGCGTTATGCATTGTAATGAAAATATTTTGTCACGTTTTCCAATCATCTGTTGCTTTTGTTCGCACAGAGCCAGTTATTAGCAAGTATCCCGTTCATCTGAAGAAGATACATTTCCACTCCCAAAGGCTTTGCTTGAAATACAAGTAATCAGAAATTGTTGCTGTTCCAAATAAAGGCTATAAAGATGCACAAATTATTGCTTTCTAGCTGGCATAGATGCAATATTGTTTAAGAAATAAAGGCTAAAGAACACACTTAGCAAATCCGCAGGCATGCACATTCCACATACACACAGAAATAAACCAAGCATCTCTAATGTCCTCTCTCATCACTCAAGAGGGAGATGTGAAAACTTCACTCACAATATTGCCACAACAAGAGCAGCATTCACCTTCTGCTCCTGATGGGTGGTGATTTACAAGCCCAGAATGACGGTCTTGTTACCGCACACGGAGACAGGCTCCCCGTTTAGACTTGTGCCAGGCTGAGCTTCAGGACCCTAAGAGGGCTCTCAGTTCCCTGCACAATGGGAGGTCAAAAACCAAGTCAAACAGAGGATGTTCCTGGCAAGATACCACTGAACTGCATGGAGGAAATTGGTTAAAAAAAGATAAATTGAGAGGGTGCATAGTGTTTTCAAACCAGCATTTTAGATATGCTGTTCTTTGAACTTTGAAGTCAACCTGAAACAAAAGTACATGCAGAGCGACACTCCGCAAACAGCCCCAAGCTTCATAAGTTACCCAATCCCTGTCACCAGGACCATCAAAATGAAAGTCCTGGGAATAAGAGCTAGGTGAGAGTTGTGCAGCACAAGTCCTGCTCCAGTTGTCTGATGGTTTAAAGACAACAAGAAGCAAATATAAGCAAGTCTCCTGAACACTAATGTTGCACACAGAATGGCACCACTAGCAAAATGCTTACGCTTGCATTTCAGGGAGGCAAGGACTTTATACACACAACCATTGAAAATAACAACATGTCTCCGGAAAGGACTATTGCCAAGGTAAAACCTTTTCTCAGAGATCAGTCCTTGATTCTCCTTTCCCCCCAACAGAGAAGCCAGCCAACTGTTTGGTGTGAAAACAAATTCTCCCAGTGTGGCCACAAGCTGAGCTAACACAAGAAACATTTCCTCTTGCCCAACTTCTGCAGATGATGGGACTTAGTCCCAGGGCATTGTATTTAGTTTCAGTCTAGAGCTGCAGATCAGCCCGAGGTTGGGAATCCCACCCACGCCCTGGTATGAAGGAAACGGTGTTGAAAGGAAAGCATTTTTGAGGACTAAACATTTAGCTGTTTAGGGTATAAACCATGTAAAGGAATTTAGCCAGAAGTATGTATTCAGCTAGGGGAATAACATACAACTTCTCTCAGTACATTGTAATTGGTTTTGTTAACAAAGTTTAAAGAGGAGGAACAATTTGGTGGCATTTCAAAAAGAGGCAGCCCGTATTTTAACAGAGCAATTCAGATTCAATGAAGTGTGTTTGCATTTATTTACCTTTGTCTTGGTGTAAAACTCAAATCCATCTAGGCAGCTATCCTTCTGGGTAGCAGTTCTGCTGTGAAACAGCAAACAACGGTGCAGGCACACACACACACGTACAAATTCATGCTGAATTTACAAAACAGTCACCAGATTTTGGCCAGATACGAGCCATCTTCAAAGACGCATGGTTTAATGCTACTGCTTCAAAACTAAAGCTGGGACCCTGTTCTTCAGTGCCCGGATAAGATCACCCATGCGGAACACGTGGTACCTCCATGGTGTTGCAATGCAGACACACAGTCATCCTTAGGGCCATGCAGTCATGGACAGTCAGATCCTCTCTCACAGTATGATCACTCACACAAAGTCAGAACACCATACAGAATATTTTTGCACATGCCTCAGTGAGCCAGTGGGTGGCGGGGGGGGGGGGTAAGAAATGCAAAAAAACACCCCAAAACACCCAACTCTCCTTTACATGGCCTTTTCACTTTAGAAGTAAAACCCACAATGAGTTTGAAGATTTACATCAACCTTGCAAGGCTTTCTAGGGACTTCAGAGCGCCATGGCTATAACACAAAAAGTTTACATGCAGATGATGTAAACCCAAAACCTGAGGAGTATTAGGTGCCTAATGGGATACTGAAGAGTGTCTGCATTATGCCTACACTGCAATCACTACCATAACCACAGTTCAGTGCATAGGTATTCTAATACAAAATTCAGCTGAGTACCAGGATTTCAGCATTTAGTCTTGACTGAGCTCTGACTTAAATTCTAGGTAGGCAGCTTATAGTTCAAGTACAGCTATAGTGTACGTCAAATACAGCAGCTGCTATAGTCTAAGAAAAATACAGATGGGCCTCCATTTCCAATTTCTATGGAGCTTTGAAGTCCAGTTTTGAGATCCAACTAGGAAAAAAATTGGCTCTGAGAAGGAGGATTATTTGTGAGGACTAAACATTTAGCTGCTAAGAGTATAAAGCATACAGTAATCTAGCCAGCTCTATGTGCTAAACTAGGAGAAGAACATCCAACATTAGGAAGCAACACAGGTACTTATCTGTAGAGGTACTTATCTGTACAGTAAAGTATTAAAACACCTATGAGGAACATTCAAACTTTTTGAGAATCGGGCACCAAAATGCATAGCCTTTCCTATGTGTTAATTCAGCTAAACAAGCAGAAAAAGTAATTAAGGGCTGGAGGAAAAATAAAGGAACTTGTACTTTCATTAAATCTAACCACTTTTTTTCCCCCCTCCCCTTCAAATACGCAAGATTTCTGCTCGCAGTATCCTGGGACATACAATGGGAGAAATGAGACAAATTATGTGATATCTGTAAAATTATGTCACTGTACCCAGCACCCACATACAGAGACTCACTGAACCAATTTAAGGGGCCCTGTTCATGCTGGTATTTGCAGGCAAAAGTCTTCATCACTCATTCTCCTGGCACCAGCCAGGACCCTAGAGTTTTCAGAAGTTTATTATTCCAGTTCCCAGTACAGTGTTTCACTGATGCATTTAAACAGCCTCCAGTGCAAAAAAAAAAGCAGACACACGCTTATCACTGCCTGGGTGTGATGTCAAACTAACACCAGTCAGCTCTAAGGGAGGGTCCAAGCCCGTAAAAGCTGAGGGGAAAGAGGGAGGGAACCACACAACCAGTCCAGCATAGGCAACAAAACTCCCAGGAGAGGAGGCATCCAAAACGGAGCTCGCTCAAGGCATTTTTTTAGCAGCCAGCTCTGTGGAACCAAACTGAATTGCCTCCAACACAGCTTTGTCAGCTGTCCCTTCCCATGTTGGCTCTGCACAAAGTTTGAATGCCTGAAGTATCTTCTAGTTACTCAAGGCATTGAGATGGAATGGGAGCTAGACATCCAGGTGCCTTCAAGAAGTCTTAACAAGTAACTTCAGACTTAGGATTGTTAACATTTCTTTTAGCTTTATACTTCCTGGCTCAGCCTCAAAATTGTTTAGTCACACGTTATTTCTACCCTCTTCCTCCTCACTAAAACTTTTACTCTGCTTTCTCCTATCAGTCTCCCCAAAGGCAAATCAGCTTTCCACTTACCTTTTATCCCCAGACGACTTGCCTTGTAGTCATAACAGTCTGCCTAAATCAAAAGAACAGTATCCACAAAAAACTAGCACCTAGTTATCTCCACCTATCCTTTTCTACACAGACCTCCCTCAGCCTACAGCATTTTACTGCTCATTCAGGGAGCTTCAACGCTCTCAAAACTTGTATTTATCAACACAGCCCTCAAGGATCTTCCTAGCCATCCACCATTTACATTCACACACTAACTCAGAACAAACTGACCCAACAGCCCCTTACAGACTTAACACCCAACCCCCACCAGCTACACAAGCCTCCCAGCCTTTCTATAGGCTCCTGCTGGGCCTGTGCTAATTCATATCAGCTGTAGATTAGAACCAGCCTTCTCCCAGCTGATGCTGTATCAAGTCATCTCATCCTGAGATAGCAGAGCTTAGTAGATGCCATTATTTTTTCTGACTGTTTCTTCTTCTGAAAAAAACCACATGGTGTCACCTTTCTAAGGGTTCTTCCCTGGTTTGTTAGGGAAAAAAGTTAGGGACCCTTAAAGGAACCAAAGAAAGCATCAATTTCTGCTCTAGGACTATGTGATGTGTCTCCTTACTTCCCTGTGGGAGAAACTACTGTTTCTCCTTACAAAAAACAGAGAGGAAAGACCCCAAAGTCTCTCTTCTTCCCAAAAGAAGGCGTTGACTTCTTCAATACTCAAAGGTGAGGACATATCAAAATCCATCCCAAATGAGGAAAACAGTTAAATCTACACAAAAGGAGGTATTCATTCTCACTGAAGTCAACAGGATCAAAGTGTGCAAGTTTTTCTGAAGCAGACTAATGGTCTGACTGAGCCCAGAAACACAAACCTTTGCACACCTGGAGGTATGGATCTGTGTTTGTAAATAGTACTTGTACTGCCTTGATTCAACAAGGCTGTTGTCCAGCTGCTAACGCACTGCTCTAATAAAGTGAAGAAGGGTTTTGAAATTCACTTGGATAAAAATTGGGCCAGAGCTAAAGGACATTGTCAGAAGCGTTGCTTAGTAAGGATCTGGATGACTGAGATTTAATAATGGATGATTAGAAAAGCATTGCTGCACTTCAACAGTTTGAATAGTACCACTACAACCCCAGGAAGAGTAATTCAAGTTTGTGCTAACCAGTACCAAAGGAAAACCATTTTCATGAGTTAAGGATCAACCAGTCAACTTTTATGTACAGGATTAAGCTTTACATTTGCCACAGTGAACAGCGAATGATAAAAGAACTGCTCTGTGCTAGGATCACTGTACTGAGAAGTTACTTTTCACCTCTGTTTTTAAAATTACTGTGTTTATCCAAGGTCACTCGTGGGAAAAATGAATGGTTAGTCAAACACCTATTACTTAGTTGCAAAAATAATAGGGAACTTTTTAAAAGGAGAAAAATGAGAGTACCAAATTGACTTGAATTTATTTGACTTGAATTTTCTCCTCATCTGGGAAAATAAATGAATATTTACATACTGTAAAGTCAAGTGTCTAGCCACCAAAATAATGTCATCAAAAAGTCATCAGGAGAAAAGGTCTTATTATTTGGATAGATTTTTTCCTTCTGTGGTTCTTTCTTCTCACAGTCTAAATAAACACTCAGGCTGCAGCCACATTTCGTCTATTGGAAGTTTGGGGAGGTTGTGAGCTCCAGAGTTTAAAGTGCAAAAGTTTTCCTCTTGGTGGGCAGCAAGAGCAGAGTCCTAGGGACTCAAGGGAGAGGCTTTGCAGCCCAAAACAGTCACCAATTCAGACTGATTAAGATGAGACACCATTTCCAAATCTTCCCAGCTGCAGCCAGAGGAAAACAAGCAGTCTTAAGTACGTTACAAGAAGGAGCAGAAATGTCCACCTTTACATGATATACACTGTAAAACATGGGATAACAGCATCCAAGGGAACACCACCTGAAGTCCTTGAGCTGAGACATCTCAAGCTCTTCGCTGGAGATCAATTCACTACCAGTGTAATGTGTTTGCCTACACATGCTTTAAGAGGCCACGTTACTTTATAAAGCCTCTATCTGCAAGGTTTTGAAGGCTCTCCCTATCTTTACATTGCAGTGGCAATCAGAGGCACTCCACACTTCAGAAAGATTGACCTGCGATGACTCCAGCCCTCCTAGAAAGCAGTTGCAGACCCAGCTTCATAGGTGCAGTGACCACCAAAGGGGAGGTGCAGAAGGGCCCGGGAGAGCTGCAGGGCTGTGACTTCCCAGCCTGGCTGGGCTGCAGCTCCAAGATGCCCAAGACATCACCTGGGAGATGCCAGTGGCAAGCCACAGCTTTAGCAAACCAGTGACAGCTGCTGTTTTTTCTTCTGATTCAGGACTGACCCAGGTGATACCACTCATGCCAGCCAAAACCTTGCTGTAGCCCAGCTTAGTTTTCAGGTGAGCCAGAGCTTGGGAGCTTGGAGCTGTTGGGGATTTTCATGTAAGACAGTGCTTGGGGACTGTAGGACAAATGGCAATTGTCTTATTGAAACTTCTTCTTAATTAGCAAATTTCAATAGGATTCTTCCCTCCCAGTGTCAGCTAGATATAAATGTTGTGAAACAAACCCTTCCAGACATCAAAGCAAGAGAGTGATTGTTTCTGGGTGTCAGGCCGAGCCTGAAACTGGATCCAGACCAGTACTTGGAGACACGTTTTTTCATTTTTAAGAGCCATTGCCCAATGTGATTTCCCAAGGTCCCAAGCCTTGGTCCATATGAGCTTTATCCCCCACATTCCTCCCGGTGGCCAGTCCATTGTTTGTGAGCATCCCCAGTAAAGCTGTTGTAAATAATTTACACAACCCTCAGCCAACCGAGGCAGAGATGGTACCACTGCGGCCACGTGAACATCTCGAGCTATAGCCGGGTTACTTCACATGTGATGCAAAATGAAAAATAAAGCCCTGAGCATTCCAGTCATACCAAGTGTGCTCCCGACAGCGCTTTTAAACAAATCTCCACTGTTCGACGGACAGAGCAGAACTGGAGTCTGTCTGCTTCAATTTAAATCTGTCCCTGAATGATGTCCATGAGTTAACAGGGAGAATTATAAGGGGAGGAACAAATAAACATTACAAAAAGAAAAAGAAAACCAGACTTTTTAAACACTCAGATGCCTGGAGAGTTCCCAGGCTAAGCATCCATGTGTTAAAGAAAAAAAAAAAATCTTCTCAACATCTCAACAGCATAGAAGTGTTAGCAGCTCTGAGGCTGCGTAACCTATCTGTGAATCAGGTATAGATTTGCCAGCGGGGCAGAGAAGGGTAATCCCTGCCTTGTTCCCATAAGCGTTGCTTTGCAGGGCACATGGTCTCAGGCCATACTACAGGGCTGTCTGTGGGCACACAACCCGCCCCACGCAGGCTGGGGTACGGGTTGTCCTCTCCAGGGAAGGGGGAAGCCATCCAGAAAAGCACTTCTGTCTGTCGATATGGGCAATACACTTGGTGGGGCGGTCAAGTACAGAGAGCTTTAGCTACTGCACATGAAGGAGAGGTCTGGCCACTACTGGTTTTTAGAACCATTTCTCCCTCTGCTTTCTACTGCAGCAAAGGAAAGAGTTACTAAACTTTGTTTTGGATGTACTTCAGCCAAAGCCTTTCTGGTTTTAGGGCAATGGCCACATGATTCTTTGTTTGTGCCCACACTTACACTACTGCAGGACAAGCAGAAATGCCATGTAACCCCCCACTCTGCTACATGAGACATTAGCAGCCCAAGTTTGGAAACATGGACGAGGAGCCACCGATCACAGCCTGGTGTTAATGTACAGTGCTGAAACATGGCAAGTCCCCAATGAATGACAGTAGGTCACTTAAATGGTATCTAACTTGTCCTGCAAAAAGCCATCTAGATTTGGCCCAGATCTCGTATTTATGTGGTTCAAATTTATGCCCATGTTTAATGCAGGAATGTTAGAGCTTGAGTGTTATTTGTGTTTGTACTTCTAATAGCTATCTAGAAAATATTAGACAAAGCCAATAAAAGGAAAAGCTTTCCTCTGTCTCTCTCCTGAAACTCCTCTTCAGCTTAACCCAATTTTCCAAGTCACTTAGAGGCCTTTAAATAAAATGAAATCCTAACGATGTCGCTGCCATGAATAATTAATTGTACCAGTACAATCTCTCAAACAAAATCCATTCTCATTAGATTAGAGGTTTTCTCAAGACACACGAGTTCATTATGGCATTTTTACATCCTTCTTGTCTCTTATGTTTCTTTGTCTTTCCTTATCTATGTCTTTTCTTATTTGTGTCTGAGACCCAGGACTCCATCACCTCGGTAGCCTCCAAAACAACATGCCAATGCCCAGGGAAGAGAGCTCCCGTACAACCAGACACACGGTGGCAGGACTGTGAGAGCCCTATCTGTAGCTTATGGGCCCAGTGGGGTGGGCGGTTCACTGGACACTCCTGTTGCCAAAGTCCAAGAACTCCTTTTGAAAGGTTTACCCTCTGCTAAAAGCTCTAAACTTGAACAGCTTAGGGAGCATGGTTCGAGTTTTGTGCAAAATGTTTGTTAAAGCCATTCTCAGTGTTTTAAGTTATAGGAGGTTAAAGAGTATTACCATACTGATATTAATAACCAGGCTTTTTTTTTTTTTTTTACCCAGCTTTGTATTCAGATTAATAAGGATAACAGGTGAGTTAAGGATAGAGGGTCAAATCCATTGCACATAGGAATTGATTTGTCTATCACTGTTTTGGTAGGCAAAACTTCCAAAACACTCAGAGCTGCATTTATGCAGAGACCAAATAAACTATTTTAATATATAATAGGCATCATTCACAGTATCCTTAATAATAGGCTTTGCCACAAGAAATAAAACTTCTGTCCAGACACGACCCAGTTTAAACTGCGGGCATCTAATGCAGTTTTTTCTTGAGCCTCTGACAGTCCTGGCCCATCCAGTGGATTTTCTTTTGACAGTGACAATAGTGTATGGAATGAGAGCTCCCTGAAGTCCCCAAAGCAAGTACTATTAGTCTTTTGGAAGATGCATAAAAATAAAATCCAGATCTCTGAGTGTCTTCAGGAATGTAATTTGATTTTTCAGAGGTGAGCATTACTTTTGGTGCTGAGGACAGATTCCAAGTCTGATAATTATACTTCACCTCTTACATGTGCCCTGTGACTTCAGTGGGAGATGGCATTGCTGTGCCACTTTGGATGCTTCCTCACAAACTGCAAACCCTGCAAGCACACACTGGTAACAGGGTGCTGGATCAAAGAACTGAAAGGGACCTCTGCCCTGTCATGAGATTCCTCAAGCACCATCGTATACTCACCTTCAGTCTTCATCCCTGTCACTCTTCCTGGGAAGATACTACTTCTATGGTTAGGAATCCTCTTCTTGGCCCAATTTTACTTCTTGGAGCTTATTATCCGTTCCTCTTTAGGCCAGTTTTGTCCTTTACACTAAAGAGCTATTCTTCCTGCCAGAGTTCATCCCCTTGATGTATTCACAGGTGACATTCGTCATTTCTCAGCTTTCATCTTCTTATGATTTACATTCTCCTGATCATCGAAGTGTCCCTTCCCTCCATGCCCCTCCACTTTGGCGATTATCTGTGATGAAAATGGGGGACTGGAACTGTACACAGCATTGCATATTAACACCTTGAACAGTGGAGTTAATAATCCCTTCTGTCAATACCTCATTTGAGGTACCCTAAGACATCAGGATCATAGGTACATTTTTCCTGATTACTTTGCACCTATGACTCCTTGTGAACTGCCAGTTCTGATCATCTAACAAGCCCAACATACTTCCTTTGTTGTTTCCAAGTGCTATGCTCTTGGTTTGTAGGAATAATTCTTGTTATTAGCCACTAATTTCTTCACCTAGCTCTTTGCACTGCTGTCTTTCATCAGCCCAGTCCTCCCTGAAGCACATCACCATCCTCTTTGTGTTGCTGGTGCCTCATAACTTTATGTCAGTGTTGAATTTCATTGGGACTCCAGAGCCTGGCCACAGACGTGCTCTGGCTAGGAGGACTGTAACCACAACATATAACCTACCACTGGAAGAGCCCAAGGGAAAGGGATGTTACCCCATTATCATCTGACTGCCCATGTTAATCCGTACTTGAAAACACTGCTAGTTTTTATGCAAGATCATTAGTTGAGCTATTCAATATGAATTTTTCTCCTCAAGGCTATGTTTAAAAAACACGTCTCCAGCCCTGTAATCCCCCTGTCAGCAAAGCTTCCTGTTATCTCTTCTTTATCTAGCTTTTGTATTCATCCCTATCTTATTCATCTAAACTAATAAATTCTCTCAAAGGACCATAAAATCTGCTCTGCCAGACATGATGTTTCATGTTCCAGTTGTCTCTGCAGCACTTCCCTATAAAGCTTTAGTCTTTATTCAAAATCAGGAGAGGTTCTACACTTTTGATGTCAGCAGCTCCAAGGCTCCTCTAAAGCCAAGTCCTTGAGCTCATTAGACCCCCTTGATCCACTCATTACTACTCTCAAAATTTGCTTTCCTGAAATAAAGCACCTTAGTTTTCTTTAACCGCATTTCGATTTAAAGGAACTCTACTGGCATTCAGTCAATCCAAGCAGTTTGGTTCGGGTTTGATAATCAATTCTTTGGTATTTTGCTGCTGACCATAAATGAGTCTGCAGTACTGATGACTCCTATTAGACCAATGACTGGTGAAGAAATCTGCCAGTTACTGGACACAAGACTACCTGGATCCTACTAATCCTAGCTACTGTTTTCCCTCCCTAGATCTTCCAGATCAAATTTAATTATAGAAACCCACCCATTTCTAAATCTAAGCCTGGGTATCTGCAAACAAGATTCCCAACACTAGACCAGTAGATTAAAAAATATATATTTTTTACCATCCTTCCCAAAAATACTTAATCCTAAGTGGGTCTGTTTGACCAGCGTTATCCCTCTATGCTTCTTTGTCATCTGTCATGACATGAACACAGAATTATCAATACCTTTAGCTTTATTAATCTTTCCTGAATAGTGCACCTCTTTAAACACCTGATTTTCTTTTATGATCTCTGTTCCCAAAATGTATTTGCAGTCCCACTGAGATCCTTTGCCAGGAATTCATATGACTCTATTGCAGTGTTAATTACATGTTTGTGTTAATACCCTGATGGCCTTGACACTACAATTGTATTTTTAAAGAACTGAAATGTTTGTATAATTATACATTATGCTGCATATACATATGCCCTGCTTCTTAACTGATATAGACTTTTTCTAATAATCTGGGTCACTTCCCTGACTCTGCTCTCATCAAAATTAGTACTTAGAGGCTTACATCTGTCAGACATGGTACTCCTTTACCTACCACTGAACCCCCTGTATCTCATTTTCTCCTCCTTGTGCACAAACGCCACCAGGCTTCTCAGGTCCTGCACTCACAGGTCCAGTTCTGTTACTCATTGGTAACAGACTGTCAACCAGCTACCACAGTGTATATATACACCCTCAGGCCACCAGCAAGCCAATACTGTCTTGCTCTGCTTCTTCATCTCTGCAACCACAAGGACTCCTCCCACAGGTTTGGCATCTAGCCACCTTCCTTCTTCAGACCGCCTCCACCATTATCTCAGGAGCCATCTTTTGTTCTGTTGCTTTGCTTTTAAAAAATGAAGTGCGACATCCTCACACCAACTTCATGGCTCTGGCTGCTGGGCTCCCCTGCTCTCTACTGGTTTGTCTTTTGCCGAGGTCAGCTCTGTATCTTCACTGAAACCCAGCAACTGATGGTTCGTTTACTGCAGTTTAAGGCAAAAAATCTCTCTCATGGTCTAGGACCCACAATTCCTCTTGTACACATAAAAATCCCAACATTTTGCAGCAGGTTCTGCAAGTGTATGTGAGCAGGCTATACTGAACTAAAAGGCAGCTCCTCACATACACGTGTAATTGAATGTGAGTGAGTGCATGTGTGTCTATGTGACTATACAGAGTGAGTCAGTCTGTTATCCCTACAAGGAAGGTCACTATAGCTATTAAATTACAATGGGCAAAAACATTAGTGTAGCCATTAAAATCAAAATCAAATTGATTTTTGGGATGATCATTACCCATGTTTGCAATTACAGTTTTTCCTCTTAAAAAAGAGAAATTCTACACAGACAGAAGGGCAGTGCAATAAACTCTAGAGTTTTCTGTTAAACTTAGAAAATCGAGATAATTCACCCTTAATTTCCTTGACCTAATTTCTTTGTCTTTTAGCATCACAAGGGCCAGAGGATATTAAGTGGTATCATCTGTGATGTGGATACTAAGGCAACAGGCTCTCAGATAAAGGACAAAGTAAAATCTCACGGTACTTCTATGGAGTCAACAAAGCGCTCTGAAACCTGTTTTAATGATGCTACTTGTACTCTCAAATATCTGATTTAAAAACTTACTTATATTTGTGATCTTAACGTTCTTTGTACTGTTGGGACACTGCAGACCCTCAGCGATGGGAAATTATACCATGTGAAGTGAAAGACCCTCCCCAGGAAATGTAGAAACAGAGTTTAACTTGATATCTTATGGGAAGTGCTTTCACAACCTCCATCTCAATTAGTGGCATTTCATATTGCCAAATTCTTCACAATAGCCCTCATACAATTTAAAATCATGGGCAAGCCCAGTTTTTGAGCTGACACGGAACTGCCAGGAGAGGAGAGAAGGGCAGAGGGAGAAGCAAAGATTTTTCCAAGCAATCATTCAGTGCTCTCATGCATCGCAAAAGCCAACTACCAAACAGAGCTTTTCAGCAGCAGCTCTGAAAGCACGAAAGAGGCCAGGATCTTTATCCACATTAACAGAGAGCCTGCAAAAGCAGTATGAAGCACTGCACTAGCCAAAGAGAAGTCACCCTGGCTATGTACAGTGGAATGGACATGAAAGATAGATATTTCTTATTTGGAAAAAAAAAATCCCTATTCTATAAAAACCTATAGTTTCTTGCATAAGTTCTTCAACTTAGTTGATAAAAAAATTTGATATTATTTCCTTTCAATAAATACTAAAATTCTACCTGCTTCTTTAACAGATATCAGACATCTCAAAATGTTTACACACAGCAAAGAGGAAGAGGCCTTCCCAACAAACAGTTTATCCTCACAACATATTCCCTGAGCTTCGACATCTGTTTTTCACCATCATCATGC